>NC_140593.1:298805912-300055912 GCF_964204655.1 Triturus cristatus
CCTTGTTTACCTGACTCCTTCTTTCCTTTCAGAGTGCAGGGCACAGACATCAGACGCACCACAGGAGGTGGAACCAGCATTGTGGAGGGAAAGCACAGCCCTATTCAGGTCCCAGGTGCAACTCCTCCCACCCATCTACATGGAGATCTCTCTATTCAGCCCTGTGCTGACTCACCCTTTTCTGGGAATTTCCCAGCCCCCTGGAATTCCCCAGCCCCTGTCACTCAAACTCCAGACAAGAAATACACAGCCTAGCAGAGGCAGGTTTGGATGGTTAGACAATAAAATACCTACTTTCTAAAAGTGGTGTTTTCAAACACAGAATGTTAAAACCGACTTCACTAAAAGATGTATGTTATCATTCTGAGTTGAGGCATACTAAATTCGAATTTCTACCATGTTCCCTGAGTCAGTTAGGATTATAAAATGTAATAATCAAACTTCCCATTCTGGCCTAAGGAGAACAGGTAGCCTTGCAATAGTGAAAAACGAAAATGGCTGTAATTCACTATTAGAACATGCCACACACACCAGGGCATTTCCTACCTTATCCTTACAATGCACCCTGCCGTTGGGCCTACCATAGGAGTGTCTGATATGAAGAAAAGGGAAGGTTTAAGGACTGGCAAGTGGGTGCACTTGCCCAGTCAGCATGACAGTAGCAGACTGCATGCCGAATCTCTGCAATGGCAGACCTTAGACACACTTTTACAGGCTGCTTGTGTGGGTGGCACAACCAGTGCCGCAAGCCCACCAGCAGTATATGGATTTACAAGCCCTGGGCACTCCTGGTGCACTGTACTAGGGTCTGACAGGTAAACCAAAGCAACCAACCATGGAATCACAAATTCATACATCAATTTACAATAGGGAGAGCATATGCACTTTAGCACTGGTCAGCAGTGGTAAAGTGCCCAGAGTCATAAAACAGCCAACAAAGGACATAAAAAATATGGGAGGAAGGCAAAAAGTTTAGGGATGACCCTGTAAAAAGGGCCAAGTTCAACATGCATTATCTACAATAATCCTACAGGACAGTTAAACCATGTTGGTAAAACACGTTCTACAACACCATTTTAGAGCCAGAGAGCACATATTGTTGCACTGATTGTGTACTGACCTTGCGAAAAAACATTTATTTAAGAAATATTTTTAGGTCTAACATAAGCTAAGGTATTTTGTTTTTCAAAACAAAATAAAATATTGACCTATAAATACGTGCATAAATGTATGATGATGGGCTTTCAGCATGCCCTTCTCATTTATTTATCTCTTGAATTGTCATTTACATTTTGCTTCTGCCCACTTGAGGATATAGCATAGATTAATAAGCTTTGCCCCCCGCCTACTGAGGGTTATAACATTTATCCTGTTCATTCAGTGCACTTCTGTAGCACAAGCAGTCCCTTTCAATGTCAGGGACTTGAGGCCTCATGTATCCTTTTAGAAAAAAAACTAAGCTTGTTTCTTTTTGTACAAATTTATTATTATTTTTGTTTTTATGTGTGGACCCTGAATGTCTGCAGATATGCTGCTGGGCCCCTGCTAAGGTTTGCAGGACACTACACTCAACGCTGACACTGCTACCAGCCGCCACCTTGGAACTGACATTTCTAAACCATTGCAAATTGGTTGCCTGGGCAAGTGAATGGTTGTGGAGGCACAGCGGCTGTGATTTTATTTATTTTTTAATATTAAAATTTTGCAAGAAGGTCTTCCAAACTTCCTAATGCATGAACATAAAAAACATTCCAAGAAGGCTGCCTATATTTCTGCACGCATGCATCCGCATGGCTGACCAATTTGGAATTATAAATTGCAGCAAGGGAAACAAGCAATGGCATAGGCAATAGGCGTGCCTCCAGCAAAAGACATATTGTCTTTGCCAATGTTTGTTCTGCTTTGATGTCTGCTTTAAAGACTAAAACGTATAAATGCAAACACACCCATTAAGTAAAACAATCTGATTAATAAAGCAGGAACAATCGAAGAAATTACAAACCTAAGTGCCATGTTCTGAGGCCAGTGTAACAACTCTCACTTTACCAAATTATGACAAAACGCAAACAATATTTAGAAGTAATTACGAGACTCAGTACACAGCAAATACCTGAATGAACAATAATATTGCCATTTCCCCAGTCTCATGAAAGTTTTCTCTTTGTGTCCTAAATGCTGTAACAAAGGATGCCCCCTTGCTGCTTCCCGTAGATCACATGTAGATATTATGATCTTCCTTGTTTTGTGATCCTCCCCTTGCATTTTTTTGCAATGAACAGCTGTAAACTCCTCATGGGCCCATAGCAGAGGATTCAGCTGGGTAAAATTACACCAGCCAATGTGTAGACCATTTGTGGCTGCTCAAGTGTAAACCTTGTTAGGTGGGCACAGCCTATTTTGCATTTCTTTGTAAAGTTTTTCACTGTGTCCTGTTCTTTGTGTGAATCCAATTCAATCTTGTTTTAGAGTTTTTCTATCACTTATAGCATACTTCACTGTAATGTTAAGCATGTTTACTGAGGCTGCTACATTGTGTGCTGCTTTTCCTTCAACATCTCATTGTCTGGGTCTGGATTCTCGAAACTGGGCACGGTCAAGATTCTTAGTTTGCTTGGTACTCTGTCAGTGCCTAAATACTTCTGAAGGGAAGTGCTTTCCATTCATTTAGTTAAATCCAGCTGTATCTTTTTTCTAATTCGCGCATTTTATGATTTAATGACATCCTGTGAGAGTCCAATGCCTTTAATTCATCTGTATGTGGGGCAGTTTCAATATTGCCATCCTCTGTGAAAAATACTTTGGACTAATGATATTCAGATGTTAATCTGTTGAAATATTTGGTTGTGGACGGTGTACCCAAACTATCAGTGGGGCAACACGGTACTGCAATGACAACATCCTGAGTCAAGATTCATTCTAGAGGATGGATACCTCTCCTGTGGGACTGTTTAGAAAGAAACAATTATCGATACAGCCTATTGAATAGTTCATTTTTCTGTTGGCTTTATAATAATGGCTTCATGTCCTTGTTCCTGTTGTTTCATGCTGTAGTGAGGACTGCTATTTATATACGCACAATGCTAAGTTAGCACAACCGCGTTAGATGTTAAAAGGCCATCTTGCCACTTTTGCTGCTTTTGCACACGACACTGTAGTTACATGTTATTAATTGAGAAATGCTTGCTCGCCTCTGCTTCACATGAGAACTGTCTCTTGTTCACATCCCTAACAGTGATCTGCGACCTTGGTCTGAACATTGTGTAAAGGTCTGGGTCGCTAGACGGTGCATGTTGCTGGGTTCAGGTTGATCGGCCCACTATTTAGCCATAACACACACGCAGCTGCAAATACCTGAAAGTCGAGTGCTTTTAACATTGCAGGCTGCATGTTTTATACACATTCGGAAGAAGAGCTTTCCCAGGAGCAGAGTATAGCTGATCCTGTGATGTGATTCCACTAAGCTGATCTTTACGGTATGGGGTTCCCCATTCAAGCCTAGAGACCTTCTATTAGTCTAATAATAATAATATTAGTTTACTAGCGAAAGGAAGGTGGCTGTTCTCCACTGTCATTTTATTATGATTTCTCCTTTCCTTTTCTATGGTATTGTAACTATGCTGATGGTTTTGATCTTAATCATTTGTCTGCTTATGTTAGCCAAAGTACTGCATCTTAGGACACGAGGTTTATAAAATAAACTCTTTAAACTTTACTGTGTCTCTGTTTACTCTTGTTGTGGACGGATATGAGAATAATTACGAACAGGTATTTCTGATTCCCACCATTCCTGAGAATACACTAAGTCGCTTGTTCTGGGTAGTCTATCCATTGGGACCGCCGAGATAAAACTCGGATAACGAATGGGACACTGATGCTGGTCGGATAAGGGGTTCTGGGTTCTGAGGTGAGTTTTTGGTACACCACAATTCACTGAGGTCCTGGTTTCCTGTGCATAAGCAGAATCCCTGCAACAATGCCAATGTGTATATATGCTTCTTACACGTTTAATATTTTTATGTGTTATAGAGCACATTTACATAGAGCACATTTACATGGTACTTAAATGATGGCCCACTGGCGCAAGAAAATATCAAATCACTTTGGTCAACTTGGACAAAACAGCAGTCAAATGGACTGATAACATTTAGGAAATTATTGACAATGTAAGACACATTTCATAGTTTGACCACTGGGCTGAATAATCTGTTAATGACTATGCTTAGTATGAAATACGAAATGTTGGCGTTGATATGCATGCTGGTCGACTAATAATATTAATGATAACAGTAATGCTGGTATTTTTCACCATGTAATCACTTTTAAGTAGTGTTTTAAAACTAAACGAGGGCATAGCTTAGCATGTTGAAATATGATATATATCATTGATGTAATTTGAGGTGTAATGAGTGATGTCATAGAACATGTCATGAGTGATGGCATATGTGAGGTCATAAGCAGTGCATGGCAGGGAGCAAGGTATAACTTGCTCTGCTAACTACAACTGATGAATTTAAGTGTTTTTGTAGTTCAAAACGTTAATGTTGTCACTGAGAAATTCACCTAACTGTAATATTACTTTAGCCTTTCCTTTTTTTTAGTAACTTTCAAGTTTGTTTGAATGTAAATTGATATTTAATTACCATACGTAACTGCAACCCCCTGCTGACCATGACCAAAGGAGAGACCCTGTGGCCAACTGCCACATGCAGCAAACCTCAAGCTGGGCCCAGCCTTTGGCTGTGTATGGTGGAGGGTTGGCCCCAAAGAGCCAACCCCACACTGCACATGGCCTTTGGTCGTGCACGGCAGGCAGTTGGCCATAGGGTCTGGCACAGGAAACATGAAAGACACCTACTATCCAAAAAGGAGTCCAAATCTAGAAAATGTATGTCTTTATGAAATACTTCAAAACTACAGATATAGAAACATTGTGACAGAAAATGTAGATGAAGGTAAATTTGCAGTAGTTGGTTTGAAGGTTGTTTGGTACGACACACGAAAGGCAGTTTAATTAATCATGGAAAACTGTTCTTTAATTTGGCCCTTCTACCACTGTTTAAGCCTTGGTGTTTTGAATCAGAATTACTCTGTGACATTGACTGCTATGAAGATTCTTTCAATTTTGCAAAGTATGCAATGGAGTGTTCGGTATTTCCTATCTATTTGAAAATGATAACACTGTTGCCATGTTTTTTCATGCTGGGCTCACCATCGGGCCGTCTTTGAGGGCATCTCCTGCAGCTTGCCATCATCCTGGTGGGACCGAAGTCCCAGGGAGAACTGCCTGCCGCTGCCCGCATCCCTGCAATTCCGCATTTCACCCTGGTGGGACCACAAGTCCCAGGGCGCAACTGACACCTTCTCCCGCCGCCGTTCACGAGGGGGAGGTGCTACCATTGCGCTCATAGTGCTGCCTCGCTCCCCGAGCAGCGGGAAGCGCGCGGGCCACGCCTGGTCCAAGGGCGGGCCTGTCCTTGCCCCTCTTTCATTCAGTACTTGGGTGGAGGACACAGTGACTGGCGAACTTTCTTTGTAATAGGGTACTGTGATCACACCTATCTCACGTTTCCCTTTTCAAACATAACATGTGTATATGGACTGCTTAAAGAGTAATTTGTCTAAGTCTAAATCTTGAGTAAGAACGCTGAGCCCCATTTTCCTCTTATTTATATTAATTTGGTTTGTGTTATCTGGAATTAGATAGGCTGTGACCTACCGAGGAGGGTCTGTTTCACCTGATTTGTCATCAGTTTAACGCACTGGAAGACGGGGAAAAGAAATTGTATGGAGGATAGTGGGAGTAGTGGGGGAAGTGGGGGAAGCCTTAATGGGAGGTCTGATAAAGGTAAAAAGGCCAGGAAGGCACAGAAACATCCAGGAAGTAACTGTGTCCTTGACCGCATAGATACCTTAATTAGTGAACGTGAAAACATTCTAGAGGCTGAAACACCTGTGCGCCCCAGCCCTGACAAAATACCCAGCCAGCCCCCCTTCTAACAAAGCTTAAACATCAAAATACCCCTATAATCCCCACAATATTTCAGAAACTACCCAGAAAAGGGCCACCCACACCTATACCTCACACTGCGTCTAATCCGCAAAGTGCTAATCAAAGGAACATTAACTCTAATAGGCCTTTGACTCAGAGATATCCTGCACACCCTGGGCTTATCCATGTACCTTTTGTACCACATTTTCCCCATACTGCACAACATAGGCCCATCAGGCCAATAACTCCAAATCTGGTAGAAGCTTAACTCCCAGAATGGACCTGAAAATGCCCATTCCCTGATTAATAAGGTCACCCGCTGGATTTGGAAAGTACGTGGTTATCGCTCGATTATACAAGATGACATAATTGGGGCTCGGAGGTTTTCTTCACCAGTTTGCATTGCATTGGATTACATTGAGCTTACCTTAACAGGAATAGACCTGGCAGAAAACCTCCTCAACCTGGAATTTCACACCTGTCCGCCCGGTAACTCCCCAATCCAGTTTAGACAATCTCCATTGGTCTATCAGGGTAATCATGCTGAAAGGCAATTGTACATCCATTCGGAGGGCAGTGCCTGACCCCCACATTGTCCCAGAGAGAGTTAGCGTCTCTACAATTCATGATCCCCGAACCACCTTGGAGTCTGTCATTTTCCCTGTAATCCCCATAGCCTTTGCCCCCATTCACCATGTTTTGCCTAGTGGCATAGCCCGGATGAGTAGTATTTCTTTAGATAATCCAACTTCAGAGAAAGTAATGCAGAACTCTAGCGGCAGGGTACATAATACCGTAGTTAGGGATCTAGTAGCAGCATCTAATCTTTCTTCACAAAAGCTACCTGTACTATCCTGGAATATTGCTGGGCTAAGGATTTAGATCAATTCCCCCGACTGGTTATCATTCATTGATAGGCATGGCATATGCCTTTTCCAGGAAACGTGGCTGCTGGAGCCCCTCTAACAGACAGGTTATCTAAATTACCACATCCCAGCCATTAGCGGGGGGGGAAAGGCCGTCCATCAGGGGGACTGACAATTTGGGTTCGCCAAGAGATAGGCTATAATATCCAGGTGCTCCCAACTCAGAGCAGGGACATCCTTGTGATTAGACTGAAAATGGGCGCAAAGGGACACTTTGATATCTATAATGTCTATGCACGAGGTACGAATAGGGAAAAAAAAAGTCGGAAATATTAGCGACTCTCGACGATCTCTTAGATTTGTATTCTAGAGATTCCCTAATTTTAATAGCAGGTGATCTTAACTCGACATTTGAGCCTCTCGTCACGGGTGAACATGACCCGCCCTGGGCGGAAGACACCCAGTGGGGCACTCCAAAATTTGAACTAACTACCATAAAAAGGTGGTCAGAGGTAGCCATTCAAATCAATGCTATATGTTTGGAAAATGGTCACCGGGCTGCAAAATGGGAGATCCACCTCAGATAGACAGGGTGCATGCACATTTAATAATGGTCATAGCACTAGTCGCATAGACTATCTTCTAATTAATTTACAACTGTGGGACGCCTTTGAGGATATGACTTTTGACTTGCTCCCAGAGAGGGCATCCATCTGACCATGCACGATGGTGACCACCCTTGAAGTGGTCCTCACTAACGACATGCGAAGACTGAAGTGGGCACAGTTAATAAGAAAGTCTGATACCATAGCAGCCATTAATGTAGGCATAGACGGGACATTAGCTGAGATAGAGGCTTGTGTAGCTACCTCTGAGGTTCCTGGGAACATTATCGAAATTCTTAATAAATTCTTTGCCCACTTACGCTCGCACTTGGCACCCTAAGAGTAATAGTTCACAACGGACTACAGGTACCTCTTGGTTCAATGAGGAAAGCACTAAGGTCCACAGGTTTCTGTGGGATATGATTCAGGCTGGTGATCCGGCCATAGAACGGGCAGCTAGGGCAAAATATAGAAGCACCCAGGAACAGGCAAAGAAAGAGTGGGATGAAAGCAGATGGCAGGAACTCAGATTAGCTTGCGCCAGTAACAAACGGGTGGATCCCTCAGCTGTGCCTTTTCCGCCAAAGGAGACCCTAAAAGAGAAATACTGTGCCACCATTATTTCTAACACACACAGAAATGCGGACATGTCCTCTCTCACGGGCTGTTTTATGGACTTTAAACTATCCCCACACCTGGAGCAGTACTGGCTCATAATAACAAAACCTCAGGAACGGAATATATATTTTCAGTTCAGGGTAGGCTCACTTCCCATTAGGTCCTACATAGCAAGATGGATCACAGAGGGCGACAGAGTTTGTCCCACGTGTATGGCCCAGACAGAGACAATGGCCCATTTGTTATTCACCTGCCCTGCGTATGTAGGGCTGCGTTGTGCATGGTTGGAACCAATCTGTAGGACAATGGGGACTAGAGTGAGTGGAGAGGCACTAACAATACTGCGCACTAACACATCAGCTCCCTTCGTTATTGTAATGGCAACATTTCTTGGATGATCTTGGGTCATCAGATTGGAAGCCCTATATGCACTTTTGAAGGGTTTGTTAAGTCAATTCTATAAGGTCTGAATCACATCTAATAGTATGAAATGTATTTTAATTACTGTAATTCTTCTATATATTCGAGGCCCTAATGTTTGAAATGAACTCTTATTGATTTTATGCCCTAGTACCTTATAGTAATTTTAAAATGTTGTATTCTTATATAGTAATTGTAATATGTTTTATTCTTATATGGAATTGTCGATGTCACAAAGTACCAATCTTTGGTTTAAAATACATATATATATATTACACCATGGAGTTTTACTGTGTATGTATGTACTGTGCTTTTATGACTTAACGTCGAATAAAGCTTGTTGGATTGGATTGGATAACATGATAAGATTGAACAGGAAGAAACAATCACTGCTCAGATAGCTGAAGAGAGTTTACACAGCAGACAAAGTTCAGCTCCTCTAAGTCAAGATCCTCTTGGGCAGCCAATGAATGAAAACGAAGCTGCCATTGCTATGAATGAGGTGGAACCTGCAATGCAACAAGCAAGAGAGGAAACTATTGATTTAGAACAGTTATTTGCACAAATAAATGATGAGCAAAAAGAAATATATATGGAGGTGAAAGACAGAGTTTCACATGGATTTCTCCATGGCAAGAAAGAGTGTACCTGCATATCATTTAGGCCAATGCCGTTGTATGTGAGAGGTCAAGCTGGCACAGGCAAAAGCATTTCAATACAAGCTTTCATTGCATTCCTTCAGAAGACTACATAGTGTAATTTGTTCTGTGTACTAAGAGCACCCACTGGATTAGCTGCAAACAACATTAAAGGAATTACTTTACATTGACTTCTCATGCTGCTTGTGTAACATGAAAACAAATTGGTGTACCAAACGTTATCCAGTGAAACTTGTCATGAAGTTTCAACAGTACTGAAGAAGTTAAAAGTTTTAATCATTATTGAGGTGAGCATGGTCTTAAACTTAATGCTTGCCTTTGTACACATAAGAATGCAACAGAATCCAAAAACAGACAATGATCAGCTATCTGGAGGAAAACAGTCGATTGTGTTCGTTGAGCTACTAAAACTTACACCAGTCAAAGGACAGCATCTGTTCAAAACACTGCTCCATGATAAAATTTGGCATTCTTTGGAAAGGATTGGAAATGTCAATATTTGGTTGAACTTTGAATACAAAGAATTACTTAGGAATATGCGACATGCATATGACGCTGAATACAGCAATATTCTGAAGGATATTAGAATAGGTGTTCTTTTGAAAGAGGGAACGCATCTGCTACAAAGTTGTCTTCTTAAAAAAACTGTTCCCAACAAACAAGACAGCAGCAGAGATCATTCAAGAAGGAAAACAAGGTGTGTGCCTTATGCCTACACTAGAGGAGTGTGCCTCTTTGAACAAATATTTTCTGAAATTAGAGAAAAGTGATATTTTGGAACTGACTTCTATAGACAAAATAGAACACCAGGTCATCACAGTATTGCTAAATGAAAGATTGCAAATAAAGCTGGACTCAATGGAAAAATGTGTTTAAAAAACTGCAGGGTTGGAGTAATTTTTAAATGTTTCTAAGAACTGTAGAGTAAGTATGCACCCAAATTTAAATGTTGAGGAAGGATTAGTCAATGGTGCTGTGGGTAAAATATTTGATTTCATTACCTTTCCTAACACAGGTGAGATAGAGTTCCTAACAATTATATTTTATCAGATTGATAGCATAAAGCAGATTGGAAGAGCCACTGTATGTTCTTTGCTTGTGAAATATTTGTGTGTGTGCGATGGAAACAGTTTCCAGTTTTTCTGGCATATGCTGTAAGTATTAATAAATCTCAAGGTGTAAGTGTAGATTCAGTTTTGGTTAATGTTGGGAGTACAGACATTAACCTCTTCAGTGCCCATGACGAGATAGTCTCGTCATGGAGCACGGTTGCACTGTGCCCATGACGAGACTATCTCGTCATGAACCCCACCCACTAATACAACGCCCGGCACAGGAGGGGGAAAAGGCATGGCACAGAAGGGGTTAAGGATGGAATGTCATATGTAGCCTTATCTCGAGTAAGAACATTGTCCGGTTTGTATTTGGTTGCATTTGATGACAGCAAAGTAAGGTGTGCTAAGGGGTACAATTGATCAATAAGTGTTTGTGTTTCTCATTTAGAACAGTATGCATTTGTGAAAAAAAGAGCCATCTCTCCAAAGTAAAAACTTACAAATGACTGCAGTGATGTTGAAAAGAAGAAAAATGAGGACAAGGAAGCTGACTCACGGACACACCCAGGCACACAATGATGCACACACTGAGACAAACAGGCAGACACCAACACAGACACTAACACACCCAGGCACACACAGATATAGCCACTACCACACCCAGGTACACACCTATACAGTCACTGACACACCCAGGCACACACCAATGCAAAGACTGAGACAGTCAATCAAGCACTAATGTAGCTAATAACACACCCAGGTACACACTGGTACAGGCAGCGACACACCCAACCAAACACTAAGGCAGCTACTAACATACCCAGGCACATACCAATACAAAAACTAACACACACTTCCTCACCTATGCAGCCACTCTCACATAGCTACTCACTCACCCATAGAGCCACCTACACACCCACTAATTACCCATATGGTCATTGACACATCATCTCACTCACCCATATGGCACTGATACAGCCGCTTCCACATGCACACAACTACTCACACAGCCACTCACTCATCCATACAGCTACTCACATTCCCAGGCACTCACTCATACTGCCTCTTACACAGGCACACACTCACCATACAGTCACTCATAGAGTGATTAACTAATTCATACAGCCATTCATACAGGCACTCACTAACCCATAGGGCCACTCGAATACCCAGTCACTCACCCATACTGCCACTCAAACACCGACTCACTCAGCTATATAGCCACTCACACAGCCACTCACACACACAAATACAGCCACTCTGGCGCCCACTCAGTCACCCATATAGCCACTCACACACCCAGTGACCCATACAGTCACCCACACACCTACCTATTCACTCATACAGCCACTCACACACCCACTCACTCACTCATGCAGCCATTCATACACCCACTCTCTCCTTCATACAGCCACTTACATACCCACTCAGTCATACAGCCACTCACTCACCCATACAGCTACTTACACACCCACTCCCTCACCCATACAGCCACTCACACACCCAGTCACTCACTTATACAGTCAGTCACACACCCACTCACTCTCCCATGCACCTACTCCCACAGACACTCACTCACCCATACAGCCACTCACACACCTACCCAGACACTGTTACAGCCACTCACACTCACTTACACACCAATTAAGTCACTTGCACATTAATTTCCATTTTTGTATTCTAGATGACTTGCAAAACATTGATATTGTCTTCTTTAATGCTTAAAGGCTTATTTCCCTTAATGAATATTAAAGTAGTCATGTAACATCTTAATATCACTTATATGGGGTGTTACATATATACATACAAAAATGTAAACAGATCAATATTCGGAAACATAAAACATATTATTTTTTGGTAGAATTTATTCAACACTTTTATATATTTTTGTTGTTTTTTTTAAACGAAAAAGGGATGACAGACAGGAACTTGGAAAAGAACAACATAAACTGGGATAAAAAAACAAGCAATAAAGGCTGGTGATTGCATCAAAATACGCAGCCACTAATGTATACATTTTATTCCATTTTGTTTGTACAATATTTTTTCATTGCTTTGGGGAGTTAAAATGGGTAGCGCCATGTGGGACTTGGTGGTTGAGCGCTTTCACAGTGAAGGCAGAGGGGAGAAGCTGAGGCTGTTTCACCTCCAATCACAGGATTAAGACTTTGCAGGAACACATGAAGGCTTTGTTTGTTTTTTGGAGTGACTATGATGTGGGTGTTTATTTGGAACACATTTGGTATGATGTGGCTACACAGGGTTAAAATTGTATTCATGATGCATGTGATGGTGGATATATGCAGTACTGTAAGGCATGTGGACATGTTTTGAGACAGTTTTGGGGCAATATTATGATTTTGCGGGATAAAGGTGATGATTGTTGGCGAATGAGGGTTTATTTTTAATGCATGGATTGTACTTATCCATTTTTTTGTTTGAATATCTTTATTATTGCATTTTTAGTCCTGGTACGATACATCCATTATCAAGCCTTAATTAGCATCACTTTTTCCGTAACATCTCTTTTGCGATGGCACTGTGCATACATTTTTTTTTTAAAATCAAAAAATCAACGTGTTTCCTTCACATAGTATTGGTGCCATTAGTATTTACAGTGTATGAATGCTCACCCAATTGTCAATCGTCTTGGGCACTTACGTCCCGCACATTCTGTTACCTCTAATCGAGCGCCAACATAAGAGTGTTAGGTATGCCTATTTCTGACAGTAATCCACAGTGCGACAGATGCAAGCGGATCGGAGAAAAGAAAAAATAAATAAATAAAGGAGAAGTGAACAACGGTTGTATAAGAGTGCTATTCATTGTGGATCTCAACTTTTGAGTTATACCGTGGAACATGCCTAGAACAAACAGAGCCTTATATATGTATGAATGTCGCATCTGCTCACTGATTATCGCTCTTCTCTTTCTTATAGCAATTCAACCATATTTTTTAATCAACCAATTATAAATCAATCCAAGCAAACAAGGGATGTCAGTATGCCGATGGACTATGTATCCAGTGTCTGATACGCTTATTGTAGGTGCTGCCATGACTAGATTAGTATGTTGCTATTGATCGTGGGCTGCCACTCCTAGTGCCTCTGTGCGCGTGGGGTCGCTAGGGTTGCTTCTACTTCCGTTTAACATCGTCAAGGAATGCGAGGCTTTGTCTGGTCTAATCCCTATGGTTGGAATAGCATACTAACGCATCACATATTCTACTTCCTGTTGAGACATCAGGTGCTAGGCACCACCTGCTGTGCGGGCAGTGGCTGCAGTAAGGCATCGGAGCGCACTAGCGTTCTGAGCATATCATCCCAGATCTGTGCTAGCGGGTGAAACTGGTGAAGGAGCCGGAAGGGTCTCCGATTCAAGGAAACGTGGGGGGTGAGATAAGGCAAGCATTAAAATGGCGCCAATAGGAGAGTGCTGCGAACGGCCACTAAAATCGGGTCGGATGAGTGGAGAGAATTGGCTCCTTCACCAGTTTCACTCGCTGGCTTCCTAACGACCGCCACCTTTTCAAATACGCATGCACTCACAAACGGCATGTGCACTGCGCACAATTTTGGCTAAATTACCGCAGCTGCCTTATCCTAGCTCTAATTTTACCATTTCTCCCTCTCTTTTCTTTTTTTCCCATCCTTTACTTTTACTTCACCTCTCATTTCCCCACAGGCAATTTCTTTCAATACCAGGCTTGTACATTCTACCGTCCTGATGATGATCCTTGTATCCCTGTAAGAGGATCGAAACATCGTCGACCCCAGTCTAAACAGCATGCACATTAACCCATTATGTAAAAAAGTGCATTGTCTGTTCGGAATAAGCTTAAAACATTGGATTTTGTAAATAAGCTCCTCTGCCTTGCCTGAAATGTCTGTTTGTTTTGTATATGTCTTTTTTTCCCAACGGATGCAGGACTGTGTCCCACATATGTTTTGCTGTTGACTAATTTTTATGTTTCATTGAAGAATTAAACTGGGTGTCTGGCTGGACATCCTTAATATAGTTTCGATTCTGTACTATATTTATTCAATAGTGAGACCAGCGTGGCTTCATTTTGTTTGGGTGTAAGTGCTGCTCGTTCGAGGGCCACCTCATATACCCGCAGCAATTCCGGTATCAGCACTTCCGAGTATGCCTTATAAAATTCCGCCGGGAGGCCGTCAGGTCCCGGCGTTTTGCCATTGGATAGTGAAGAGATGCTATCGCTTATTTCCTCTACTAGCAGAGGGGCACCCAATTCCTCCCGCTGGTGATCTGTTAGCTGCGGCAGCGTCGTGGTCGATAAAAAGGCTTGAATGTCAGTATCCGTGGCTACCGAGCAAGATCTGTATACTGTGGTATAATGCTCCATGAAAGCACGGTGTGTGTCGCTCTGGGTATGTACCGTCACCCCCTGTGCCGTGCATATAGTTGTCACGGGCGCGGCGGTCACGTCTTGTCGTATCAGCCACGCCAGCAACCTGCCAGGCTTGTCCCCCATGTGTTGTGTGCGCGCAGAGTGTGCTGTATAGTTTAAGTTGCGGAGTCGGTCTAGCAACCCGAGTGTTTTTCTCTAAGGTGCTCTAAAGGCACAGCATTCCCGTCCAGCGCTGCACCCTCCTCTCGGAGCAATTCAGCTTCTAGGCATGTCAGGTCTATCTCCAGTTGCCTTCGCATACCCGCCTGTGCTCCAAAGCAGTCTTCCCTGACTACAACTTTGAATGCGTCCCATTCTATCTGAGGGGACGTGGCCGTACCAGTGTTATCTTCAAAGTATCGTGTGATGTTGGCCGCTAGTAAGTTTCGAAAAGGTGCGTCTAATAATAAGTCTGGTTGTAATTGCCAGGTCGGGACCGGCGGATGAGGATGTTCCCATAACATCTCTATTATATGTGGGTAATGATCAGAGTGTGTCCTGCCCAAATAGTAAACTGCTGATATGTGGGGGAGCAAGGCGTCCGAGAGCATGTAGCGATCCAAGTGCGCATGCAAGTCGTGTGCCCCTGAGTAATAGGAATATATCCTATCCTGGGGTGGTGGTGCCTCCAAGCGTCCTTCAATCACCACTGTATTGCCCAAGTGTTCAGTGCTTTCATAGCATGATGTGCACTTGTGCCCGGGAGGGGCAGAAATGAGCGATCTAGGGAAGTGTCAAGTACACTGTTAAAGTCTCCCCCTAGTAACATTGGAGTGTCGTGCCATGGCACCAGAAGATGTGATAGCTTATCGAAGAACGCAGCCTGTTCTGTATTTGGGGCATATAATGATGCAAGCACTATATCTCGGCCATCCAGTGTTCCCCTAATTATCACATATCTCCCCTCCTGATCTACCATTGACTGTGCAACCTTAAGCGGTACTCCTGACCTCACCCATATTAGTGTACCTCGCGCAAAAGCAGAATACCCCGTGGCAAATAATTGTCCCCGCCAGCGTTGTTGTAATCGCTGCGTCTCCCCTTTGGCCATATGGGTCTCCTGCAACAGGGCTATTTGTATATGATGTCGTTTAAGGTATGCATAAATCTGATACCTGCATGATGGCGAATGCATGCCCCTCACATTCCATGTTCCTATCTTAATTGAAAACATGGGTCCTGCGACACCTCCTATTTTCATTTGCCTGCAACAGCCCCACTAATCTGAGCATAAAACATGACTTTGTTTGGCACATCCTATCTAGCGCGCTGATTTGTGACATGTGACATTGCATGATTCCACTCATTACATCTGACATCGCATAAAAAAACCAATAATAATACAAAAAGTTGAACATGACTAATACCAAAAGGTCGAAAATGCAACTAGCAATCGTCCAAACTTCCAATTGGAGACAACAGACAAAACGATCCAGGGGGGGTGCACTACGTGCTGTTCTTCCTTTTTACCCACAGTTCGTGTGCTTGGCCCCCCAGGGGCTCCCCAACAGCCGGCCAATTTATTATACAGACGAGGCTGGCAGTCTACAGCAGTTCAGGGAATCTCTCCAATGAGAGCTTGTGTAAGCATGCCCTCAACTTCGAGTGTATATAATCAATACCCACATTTTTATCAGTTACGTCTGCAAGTGAACCAAATAAAGTTCTAGTACCGTACCTCACAAATAATGACATTGTGACCTGCAACGTGCCCCCCCACCTCTTTCCCAATATCTCAGTGTGCATGTCATTCAAATGCAGGATCCTACAGTGGTCACATTAAGAGGTCCGCCGTCTGCGGGGTGACGTCCGGGCATTCATTTGAGTCCTGCGATTCCGGCTGGCCATATATCCGTTCATCATCGCTAGACAGGTCCTGCTGACTGGAGCCAGATGCGTCGCCCATCGCCAGTAGCCCGCCGATCGCCGCCGCTGCCTGTAGGGCGTCTCGTCCGTTTAGGATCAGCTCCGGGCAGGGGCCCACTAGCGGCGGAGGTGGCGCCCCCCTCCCCGTAGATCTTCGCTCTCTCCGGCGGCGACGAAGGGGATTACTCCGCTTTGGCAGCGCCGCCGTCGTCGCTCCATCCCGAGGTCCTGCGCTCGTATATGTGTCCAGCCAGTCCTCCGTTCCCTCTGGCATATCAAAAAATTGGGTTTTGTCGTTGGCAACCACCCGCAGGTGGGCCGAGAATAACAAAGATTATTTCAAATCATTTTGCCGGAGGCGCTTCTTCACCACCATGAATGAGAGTCTCCGTCGCTGTACCTGAATGGTATAATCCGGAAAACACATTATCTTGTGATTGTCGATTTGGATATCTTGGAGCCTTCTGGTTTCCTGCAGAATGGAGTCGCGGTCTTGATAGTTGAGGATCCAAAGTAGCAGGGGTTGTGGGTTTGACCCCGCAGGGGGGGGCCTCTTCGGGACCCTATGAGCGCGTTCTATGACAAAGTGTGGTGAGAGGGAGCCCTCCGGCAGTAGTTCTCTAAGCCAATTTTCCACGTATGAAGCAGTCTCTCTCCCTTCCCAGCGTTCCAGAACACCTACTACATGTATATTGTTGCATCGCGCCCGACCTTCGGAGTCTTCAGCTCTGCCCTCCAGGATTTCCACATGTTTCAGCAAGTCTTGCGTATGTTTATCTGTTTGCTCCACCTGTGGTTTGATGTCAGTGAGAGTGGTCTCCAAAACAGTGGTACGATCTGCTAATTTCCAATAATCTGCATGTAAGTGGGTGAGGTCGATAGCTACCTTGTCGATTTTAGATTCCAGGAAGGTGCGGGTCTGATTTAGAGTCTCCTCCAGTCGCTCCACCGCAGCAAGCACCGCATCCAGCTTGTTTTCCGTTCGATCCGCTTGCCCCTGTTTCGACATCTTTGGCTTAGTTGGTGGCGGTAGAATCTGCGCGCCTCCCGCTCCGGTCTGCGTCTGGGTGCCCCCCTACATCAGATGTAATGTCTATATCTTAAACCTTCCCTGGCAATACCCCTTGTAGCCTTCCTAAGCTCCCCACAGCTTTTTCCACTTCCTGGGAGAGCCCTGGCCTTGATAGACCACTTTTCCTGCACCCTGGCTCCAATCTAGATCGTCTTTCAAGTTTTTAATCTGGGTGGATCCCCGCTGCCCCACACCCTCACTATGTTTTGCTTGGCTACACTTGCAGCCAGCAGCAGCCAGATCCTCTGATATTTGGGCCAGATTGCCTACCCCAATATTATTTATTAGCAAAACCCAATTTG
This sequence comes from Triturus cristatus, assembly GCF_964204655.1. Taxonomy (NCBI): domain Eukaryota; kingdom Metazoa; phylum Chordata; class Amphibia; order Caudata; family Salamandridae; genus Triturus; species Triturus cristatus. The sequence goes on from NC_140593.1 coordinate 298,823,776, forward strand.
TGACCTCTAGTGACATCACACGGAACATAACCCAAGTAACCCCTCCCCAGTACTCCTGTATATATGGGCACTGCCAGGGAATATGAAAAAATGCACCCTCTTGGCCACATCCCCGGAAACATACCCATGAGGATGACCTCCCAATTTTAACTAGTTTGGCCCTTGGGCTTTGGAAGGCCTCCCACCAGTCGTCATCTTCCAAGTCACGAAGATCACTTATCCAGGCCTCCCAAAGTGTCACTAGAGGATCAGTGGAGTTTTTGACCAGTTTCAGATATATGATAGAACTTCCTTTATCTGGGTTATGTTCTGTAAGGAGACAGTACTCCAGAGGAGAAGCCTCCAGTAACGTTTCCCCTCTTGTACGTCTATTTTCAGGGCATGCCCCAAATATAGATATCGATACCTTTCTGCTTCCTTCAACTCTAATTCTTGGCTTAGGATTTCAAATGTATGAAGGCCATATCTCGACAGACATCCCCCAAATGTTCTAGTCTTATCAGCTTCCTTTGTGAGTAGCCCCCATGTCCCCCCACTTCATGGAGCAAATCACTGTTCCATAATGGTGTCATAATTGTGAGTCTTCCGTTCCAGCCCATGATTCTCGTGGCCTTCTTCCCTACCCTAAATACTGTCTTAATGTGGTGTGGTAGACCTCTCTCTGTCCTGCTTTGGTAGTGAAACACTTTGTGACTTCCGCGTCTCATGACTTGTCTATCTTCTCTATATGCCGAGTCTTGGCAGTCTGTGACGACCTAGTCATTAATCACAAGCAGATGGGTCGCTCAGTAGTATTTATTGATACCTGGAATTGGCAATCTGCCCTCATAGACTCCTCTGGGAAGCTTATAAAGTGATATTCGCTGTGTCTCTCCTTGCAACAAAAATGTACAGACTTCACATGTAATTTCCTGGAGAAACTCCTGTGGGACTCTATAGGGCATATTGTGGAGCACATAGATCAACTGTGGGTGTGTCATCATTTTGTATAACGCCACTCTACCCATAAAGGAGAGCAGTAGCATGTCCCAATGTTTAACATCGCCACTCAGTATCTCCAACTGTGTGAGGAGGTTTTTACTTAAATGTTCTGTGGGGTCTCTAGTTACATGGATCCCCAGGTATTGAAAACTTCCCATCACAAGAAGCGCCATAAAGGATCGGGGGATCCTCATGTAATCTCCCGCTAGCGGGAAGACCAGTGATTTTGACCAATTGATGTGATATCCCGAGCACCTGCTAAAAACATTGACGGTATGTAACACCCTGTCAATGGAGAGGGTCAGGTTGGACAGATAAAGTATATTATATTTTTTGCATATTATGATATATGCTCCTCCCAGTCCCCATAAATTCACAAATTTAGTTCTGTAAATTTGCAAAGTTGTGAAACTCATAAAATAACTATCTTAAAAATAACACACAGGGTACCATATCTATATATGTTCACACTGATGTTATTGATGAAAATACACCCATGAACAAATTTAAATTAAACTTTTCAATTTTTTATGACGTGATCGGAATTGGAAACAATAGAGTACTTTCATCCACAACTTACTTTTCAGTACTGCGGTAGGTCCGCAAATCGATAAATTATTTAAAAAAAATAACATTTGTTTAACCACATTTAGAAAAACATAAAAAAGTTTACATTATTCTACAAATTTCAATTTACATTTGCAATTTTTTACTATTGAAATATATATAAAGTACTTTTTTAAAGTAGAGTTAAAAAAAATACTAAAAGAAATATGAAAATAAACTTGTAGTATAATTTGCACTAAAGAAACGTCTGGAAATTCATTGAAAAAAGAAAACAGTACAGGGACGTTACAGTTTGAAAATAGAATCTAAAGAACCTTTGAAAGTTACAAGAAAAACCAAAGGTTGCAGGGATGTTAAAATTAGGAAATATAATGTAAAGCACAATAAAAATTCACTCAAAAACCAAAGGTTACAGGAACATTATACTTAGGAAATAGAATGTAAAAACCATAGATATTTACTAAAAAAAAAGGTTACAGGGATGTTATAGTTATGAAAGAGACTTTAAAAATTCCTAGAAATTCACTGAAAAAAACAAAGGTTGCAGGGGGTTACTGTTAGGCTGAGATTTCACCGGTAAAATACCCTAGAAATTTAGCAGTTATAGTTACCTGTCCTAACTATAACTTAACACCCTCACAATGCACTGCTTATGACCTCCCATATTACATCACTCATAATGTCATCAGTGACATCACAGATGACATCATCCACAAAACCATTCACACACCTACTCACACCCTCTCATACATACACACACAAACCACTCACAGAGCCACACACTCATCCATAGAGACACTCACATACCAAATCCCTCATCCATAGAGGCACTCACATACCTACTTACTCACCTATAGAAGCACTCACATAGACACACTCACCCAGGCAGCCACTCACATAGGCATTCACTCACCAACACACTCACCAACACAGCCACTTACTTACCCATACAAATACTCCACACCTACTTGTTCACTCATAAAGATGCTCACACTTCCATTCACTCATCAATGTACCACTCCCACATACATATCCATTCACACATCCATACAATCACTCACATGCCAACTCACCCACCCATAAGTCACTCACACAGACACTCACTCTCCAATACAGCCACTCACACATTCACTCACTCAACCAAACACCCACTCAAATAACCACCCAGTCCCCTATTCAGCCACTTACACACAGTCACTCTCTCATGGAGCCATTTACAAAGTGTCAAGAATTCCTGTCATACAAGGGAAACACGCCCTTATGTAAACAGGAGAGCTGTTACATAACTCAAGGGAAACACGCCCTTATGTAAACAGGAGAGCTGTTACATAACTCAAAGGAAACACGCCCTTATGTAAACAGGAGAGCTGTTACATAACTCAAGGGAAACACGCCCTTATGTAAACAGGAGAGCTGTTACATAACTCAAGGAAAACACGCCTTATAAAGGGAGGAACCGGGAGGTACAAGGCTGTCGGATATTGTGTTTACACCGACGTACCTGCTTCGTGAAGAGCAGTGTTCCGGAGTGGTGCTCCAGTAAGGCAAGAACGGAGGTAGGTCGAGTCGTTACTCCCTGGGCCGTGTCTTGCCCCATCGTCACCTGTGAAGGACCCGGAAGCTCTACCAGTCAACCATTGAGCTTCGCTTTTTGACTCGGCTGAGTCCAAGCGTAGTGGCGCTTTTGCTGGTTGGAGTCGTAACTCCCAGCCCGACCAGAGACACAGGGACTGCCAGCTGTAACGCACACCAGGAGGTGTTTGCCGCGTTACAGACTCGGAAGTCCACAGGATCGATCGAGCGGCTGCTCTCGGTTCAGTCTTCTTGCTTGTGATTGGGGTATCGGTGACGCATCACCAGGAGGTGACTCCGCGTCCCGGTGCAGTCTGAGGAAGAGGTTGAGCGGCTGCTCCCTTCAGGTAGAGACCCCGGCTGGGTGTTTCCCTGACTCCTCGATTCTCCCCAACACTCTTCGTGCCCCTCACAGCCTACCGATTGGCATTGTCGGCCATTTCATTTCTGCCCTCTGTTGGCATACGCCGGGATCGGCGTATATGCAGAGGACGGTTAGGACCATCCGTGCTGTGGGCTGGTAACGTACTTAGCCTGGAGGATTCCAGTGACTATAACTTTTGTTTGTTCTTTGTATTTTATTTGCCTTCATTAAAAGAACTAACCCTTCACAAGTGGTTGCGTCCTCATTGTCGTGTCTGTTAAACGATCCTGAGACGTTCAGGGCGTTACAAAATATCCGACCTTAATAACACTAACTGTCTCCCGGTCGATAACAGACATGGCAACACTTGATGATGTGCTGGCTGCTTTAGCGGCCATGCACGTTGAAGTGGCTGCCTCTAGGCAAGAAACAGCCGATGTAAAAGCCAGACTGGATGCTATCCAATTGGACCCGCTCACGCCCAGCACCTCCCTCACGAACCAGACCCCTGCGGTAGTAGTGGAAATGCCGGTAGCCATCCCCTTGGCAACACCAGAGAGGTACAGTGGGGATCCTAACACAGTGCAGGTATTCCTCACACAAGTGGCGCTACATTTATCGTGCAAACCAAAGGCGTTCCCCACGAGTCAGGCTTGTGTGGCTTTCCTTATATCCTATTTGGCTGGAAACGCGGCACAATGGGCCGTACCTCTGGTGAGCAGGGACGACCCCCTCTTATGTGATTGGGGTGCTTTTCGCGAGGAATTCCTGAAGGTATTCGACAGAAGGGCTGACTCGTACACGGCGGACCGTGAAATGCTTGAGTTGAGACAGGGATCCAACGACCTGGTGCAGTATCTCAACGCGTTCCGAAGGCTGGTTGCGGAAACCAAGTGGCCTGTTGCTAAACAGACGGCGCTCTTCCATCAAGGGCTGTGCGATGAGCTCAAGGACGCCGTGGCTCATATTGACCCTCAACCCAAGACATGTGAGGGCCTTATCAACCTGGTATTACGGCTGGAACATAGGCTAAGTGAAAGAAAGGGGGATCATGGGAGAAAAGGAAAATCCCTTCCATCCTATGTGACGGTGGGAAGTCCTGAAACTTCCACCGCATCCAAGGGAGAACCCATGGACATCAGCGCAATACGAGCGAGCCTCACAGCCACGGAGAAAGAGTCACGCCGTAAACAAGGATTGTGCCTATATTGTGGCAAAAAAGGCCACTACGTACGTGAATGCCCTGCCAAACCGAAGACGTCACGTTATCGGGCCAACCGGTCGGTAACAGCCGTGGTGGACATACCGGCGGAAAACTAGAGGACTCCAAGACCAGAGAAGGGGCATCTCGGAGTCACTCATCCATCCCTTCACTTTCCAACTCGGTCACTAAGGGACAACGACACCTGTTTATCACGGTGCACGTGGGAGTGCATGACCAGTGGATACCCGTTGTGGCCATGGTGGATTCAGGGGCCACTGGCATGTTTATGGACCACAACGAGGCATGCAGGCTAGGGCTAGTGCTTCTTCCCAAAGCAGTACCCGAAGACGTCTATGCGGTAGACGGAAGGCGATTGGTGACGGGGCCCATCGGACAGCACACGGGGGTCCTTCCGATGAGATATGGGAGGAACCATTTGGAACAAATCGATTTTAACATCATCCGAGCGCCCCAATATGGCGTCATATTGGGATTGCCGTGGCTACAGAAACACAACCCCTTTGTGGATTGGCCAACACATCGCATCGAAATGACGTCACCGTATTGCATCCTGCATTGTGGAATAAGAACGGAATCCCTTGACGCAGATGAGAGCGGGAGTCAGACGGTGGCTACAGCGGCAGAAAAAGATGTGGCTCTCCCCCAGGCTTATCACAGTTTTGAGGATGTATTTGATGAGGTGAAGGCGGAAGTGCTACCACCACATAGACAGTTTGACTGCCAGATCGACCTGGTGCCAGGGGCCAGCGTTCCCAGCGGCAGGCTGTATGCCCTGACGGAGCCTGAAAACGTGCATCTCCGGGGTACCTGGATAAACTCCTCAAGCTAGGATTCATCCGCCCGTCCAAGTCTCCGGCCGCCTCGCCACTCTTCTTCATCCCGAAGGCTAATGGGGAGCTGAGAGCCTGTGTGGACTTTAGGGCATTGAATGCGATAACCATAAAAAATCGGTACCCCTTGCCTCTCATCAGTGTACTTCTGGAACAGGTCAAGAAAGCTCGTATCTACACCAAGTTGGATTTGAAAGGGGCATACCATCTGGTGCGCATGAGGGACGGAGACGAGTGGAAGACCGCCTTTAAGACCAGGTTCGGCCTTTTTGAGTACCTCGTCATGCCGTTCGGTCTGTGCAACGCCCCGGCAGCCTTTCAGTACTTTTTGAATGAGGTATTCAGAGAGGAGTTGGATATCTACGTGGTCGTATATATCGACGACATCCTCATCTATTCGTCCAGTGTGGAGGAGCACGTACACCATGTCAAAGCTGTGCTCCAAAAGCTGAGGGAAAACATGCTGTTTTGTAAACTCAGCAAGTGTGACTTCCACGTCACATCCGTGGAATTCCTCGGAGTGATGCTGAGTCCAGAGGGACAGGAGATGGCAGAACGAAAGATCAAGGCGGTGAAAGAATGGCCGGTGCCCCAAAGCGTGAAGGACGTCCAAAGTTTCATTGGCTTCGCCAACTTTTACAGGCGGTTTATAGATGGATTTTCAGGAGTGGTGGCCCCAATCACACAGCTACTGAGGAAGTCCAAGGAGTTTGTCTGGTCCCCTGAAGCGAACAAAGCCTTTGAGGCCCTGAAAAGCGCCTTTGGTAAGGCGCCGGTGTTGGCTCACCCCGATCCGGATCTCCCCTACGTGGTGGAAGCGGACGCGTCGGATGTGGCGCTGGGGGCTATCTTGTCCCAACGCAACCACGACACAGGGGTGCTTCATCCCGTTGCGTACATGTCCCGCAAACTCAACGACGCCGAACGCAACTACCATATTTCGGAGAAGGAGCTTCTCGCAATCAAGGACGCCTTCACCGAATGGAGGCATTGGTTGATGGGGGCAAGACATGTGGTATCGGTGTACACGGACCATCGGAACCTACAGTTCATGACGGCCACTAGACACCTTTCTCCCAGGCAGCTGCGGTGGATGATCTTCTTTGCGGGGTTCAACTTCCGCATCACATATCGGCCGGGGACGGAAAACCGGAAGGCGGACGCCCTGTCCCGTCAATCTGCAGTTAAGGAACCATTGCCTGCAACCGAGCGTTCCATCATTTCCCCGAGGATGGTATTGGGGGTTATCCAACCGGATACTTTCCTGAGGGGAATAAAGAGAGGGATCAGGTCATTCGCATGGCGGAGGTGGCTCCTCAGTCACAGAGAATGGCAGCTGAAGGACGGGATACCCCTGAAGGGCAGGTGCCTATTGATACCCACGCCTAGGCTAAGGAAACAAGCATTCATCTGGTGCCATGACTCTCCATGCGCAGGTCATTTGGGCTTTGAAAAAACGGTGGCTAGCATGGGACGGCATTTCTGGTGGCCAACCATGAGAGTGGATGTCAGGAGGTGGGGACAGGAGTGTCCTACGTGTGCTACCATGAAGGCCGACCATGGCCGAACCCAAGGGCTCTTACATCCACTTCCGACCCCGGATAGACCATGGGATAGCATATCACTGGACTTCGTGGTGGGCCTACCGGTAGACCAGGGGATGACGGCAATACTGGTGGTGGTGGATTACTTGACGAAAATGGGGCACTTCATCCCCTGCAAGAGAGTCCCTACGGCCGGGGAATTGGCGTCACTACTCCTAAAGAATGTGGTACGACTGCATGGATTACCTGGGGTGATCGTGTCGGACCGGGGGTCGCAGTTTACTGCGCAATTCTGGAAGACTTGGTGCACTGCGCTGCATGTTAAGACCGCCCTGTCCACCAGCTACCACCCTCAAACGGACGGCCAAACCGAGCGCCTGAACCAAACGCTCAAACAGTATCTGCGATGTTTTGTGGACCAGGGCAGGGAAGAATGGGTCGACTTGCTATGGGTTGCAGAGATAGCCTATAACAACGCCACTCACAGCTCCACACAGTCATCTCCGTTCTATAGCAACTATGGCCAACATCCCAGGTTCTTGCCATTTCTACATCCGTTCAGAGAGGACAGGATTCCCGCCACAGCGGACAGGGTGGCACACATAAAAGACACGTTGATGCGCTCAAGGGCTGTCCTAATAGAGGCCAAGAGAAGATACAAGGCTGCGGCAGATAGGAAGAGAAGGCCCGGGCCACTGTACCGCACTGGAGACTACGTCTGGATATCCACAAGAAACATGAGGTTTCGAAAGAACAGTGTGTTCCATCCCAAGTACATGGGCCCCTATCGAATTACCAAGTGTATGGGTCCCGTGAACGTGAAGGTGTGCTTGCCCCAGTCATTGCGGATACAACCTGTCTTTCATGTATCATTGCTCAAACCAGCACCCTCCAAGCCGTCTGGGACACCTAGGCCGGTATGCGTGGAGTCGGAGGTGGAGTATGAAGTGTCGGGCATACGGGCGTCCAAATGGCGCAGGGGGAAGCTGTGGTACCTGGTTGCGTGGAAAGGCTATGGCCCGGAGGAGCATTCATGGGAACCGGCTGAAGGGGTTCATGCTCCGCGCTTGGTCTCCTTGTTCCATCGGCGTTTTCCTGCCAGCGCTGGACCCGTGGGGAGCCGCTGAGAGGGAGGATGTACTGTCAAGAATTCCTGTCATACAAGGGAAACACGCCCTTATGTAAACAGGAGAGCTGTTACATAACTCAAGGGAAACACGCCCTTATGTAAACAGGAGAGCTGTTACATAACTCAAAGGAAACACGCCCTTATGTAAACAGGAGAGCTGTTACATAACTCAAGGGAAACACGCCCTTATGTAAACAGGAGAGCTGTTACATAACTCAAGGAAAACACGCCTTATAAAGGGAGGAACCGGGAGGTACAAGGCTGTCGGATATTGTGTTTACACCGACGTACCTGCTTCGTGAAGAGCAGTGTTCCGGAGTGGTGCTCCAGTAAGGCAAGAACGGAGGTAGGTCGAGTCGTTACTCCCTGGGCCGTGTCTTGCCCCATCGTCACCTGTGAAGGACCCGGAAGCTCTACCAGTCAACCATTGAGCTTCGCTTTTTGACTCGGCTGAGTCCAAGCGCAGTGGCGCTTTTGCTGGTTGGAGTCGTAACTCCCAGCCCGACCAGAGACACAGGGACTGCCAGCTGTAACGCACACCAGGAGGTGTTTGCCGCGTTACAGACTCGGAAGTCCACAGGATCGATCGAGCGGCTGTTCTCGGTTCAGTCTTCTTGCTTGTGATTGGGGTATCGGTGACGCATCACCAGGAGGTGACTCCGCGTCCCGGTGCAGTCTGAGGAAGAGGTTGAGCGGCTGCTCCCTTCAGGTAGAGACCCCGGCTGGGTGTTTCCCTGACTCCTCGATTCTCCCCAACACTCTTCGTGCCCCTCACAGCCTACCGATTGGCATTGTCGGCCATTTCATTTCTGCCCTCTGTTGGCATACGCCGGGATCGGCGTATATGCAGAGGACGGTTAGGACCATCCGTGCTGTGGGCTGGTAACGTACTTAGCCTGGAGGATTCCAGTGACTATAACTTTTGTTTGTTCTTTGTATTTTATTTGCCTTCATTAAAAGAACTAACCCTTCACAAGTGGTTGCGTGCTCATTGTCGTGTCTGTTAAACGATCCTGAGACGTTCAGGGCGTTACACAAAGCCACTCAGTCAACCATAAAACCATTCACCCACCCATATAGCCACCCACACAGCCACTCACTGATCAATACAGCTTCTCACACAGTCATTCAGTCACCCATACAGTTACTCACTCACAAACATGTTTAACCATACAGCTTTTCAACAGTCACTTTTTCACCCCTACAACCACTCAGCCACCCAGTCACACACCCATACAACCACTCAGACACCCACTAGCACATGGATTCACACAGTTACACAGATACTCAAATATTATTTATTAGAAATAGTATCACTCATCAGTAGTACACTAAGTATAATAATTTAACTTTTGTAGTACCTTAGTACTAGGCCTGAGCGGTAAATTCCGTTCCGCTCACGGAATTTGTGGAATTTGGGTAATTTTGCGTTCCGCGGAGAGCGCGGAATTGCCCAAAATTCTACGTTCCGTAGCTTCGGGGAATTTTTTGCTTGTTCGCGTTCTCAAAATGCATGTTTGCAAGATATTTCCCCCCGAGCACTCAAACAGTGTTCGCGAACAGGAAAAAAGCATCGCAAACAAGCAATTCCGCGCATTCGCGGAATTTCTGCATGCTCGCTGAGAATTTTTACCGCTTTACAGAGCTTTGTGTAGCGCGACTACACAAATTCTGCCCACCCCTACTTAGTACATAAGTTTAACACTCATAAATGTTTAGAACACACCATCACTGGATGATATAATTTGAGATGTCATCAGTAATGTCCTTTGAGATGTCATCATTGATGTCGCAAGTGATGTCACTCACCATGTCATGAGTGATGTAATATGTGAGGTCATAAGCAGTGCATTACAAGGGCGTAGGTAATAGTTAGATCAGGTAACTATAACTGCTGAATTTCATTGGTTTTGTATGTGTGAAATCTGAGCTTAACTATAACATCCCTGTAAACTTTGTTTTTGCCAGTGGAAAAAAATATATATATATACCGGCAACGTGGCAGGAAGTCCCGCTGGGGCATGTCATTGGTATTTAAGTTCCCTCAGCTGTCAGGACTGTCTGTATTGCCAGTGATCAAGGGCATGAAGCCTGAAACGTTTGGCGTTCTCTGCAGGGTGAATGAGCTCCTTGTACCTGCTGCCTGCATTAAACTATGGACTTAATCCCAAGTGTGTTAGCATTTCCTTAAAAGGCAACCTTTGTTTTCTGGAATTTAATAGCGGCGCGCCTCGTCGTGGAAACGCCCCGACGCTAGAAAAAGAGCAGACCTGTGTTGCCTGGAGTTCTGGGTGCCACAAGAGGATTTGGGAGTCCAATGTTGTGGGGTACAATATTCGGCAGTGACACTGTTTTGTTTCCTCCACAGTGGCCCACTTGGGGAGGACAGTTTTAAATGCAACTTTTCCTGTAAGCACCCACTGTGGTAAAGTCATGGAACTACCAGAACCAGAAAGCAAGGTGGCAGGAAGTCCCACTGGGGCGTGTCATTGGTATTTAAGTTCCTTCAGCTGTCAGGACTGTTTGTATTGCCAGTGATCAAGGGCATGAAGCCCGAAACATTTTGCGTTCTTTGCGGGGGGAATGAGCTCCTTGTACCTGCTGTCTGCATTAAACTATGTACTTAATCCCAAGCGTGTTTGTGTTTCCTTAAAGGGCAACCTTTGTTTTCTGGAATTTAATAGCGGCGCGCCTTGTCGTGGAAACGCCCCAACGCTAGAAAAAGAGCAGACCTGTGTTGCCGGGAGTTCTGGGTGCCACAAGAGGATTTGGGAGTCCAATGTTGTGGGGTACAATATTCAGCAGTGACTCTGTTGTGTTTCCTCCACAGTGGCCCACTTGGGGAGGACAGTTTTAAATGCAATTTTTCCTGTAAGCACCCACGGTTTGTATTGCCAGTGATCGAGGGCATGAAGCCCGAAACATTTGGCGTTCTTTGCGGGGGGAATGAGCTCCTTGTACCTGCTGTCTGCATTAAACTATGGACTTAATCCCAAGTGTGTTGGTGTTTCCTCAAAGGGCAACCTTTGTTTTCTGGAATATATGTATATATATACATCTAAATATATAAATATATATATATATATATCTATATTACCTACTGGCAGTCGCCAGTAGGTAGTTATAGTTATGACCTATTTTCCATAGGAAATCCCCAACATTCTATATGGAATAACGTTGGCGTCGATTGATGAATCTTCGCGAAAGTTTCCAAACTTTTGGCCAGCTCCGGTCTGCTCCTATCCTGAAAATTTCACGGTGATTTGTCAAGCGAGGGCCGAGAAAAAAGGGGGTGCCCAAAATGCGTTTTCCCCATGCATTTTCCCATAGGACCTGTTGACGCAGCTACAGCCCGAAGTGCTGAACGGAATTACACCAAATTTGGCAAAGAGGTAGTCTTCAGTTCAGACTTGTGCCTTTTGCTTAAATGGTGTAAATCCGTTCAGTAGTTCCTGAAAAAATCAAAAGTAAAATCACATATATATCTGGGCGGAGCCTAACCACACATCTCATCGTGAGATCTGATTGGCTGTCAGCACTTCATCCAAGAAGTGTTGGCAGCCATCTTGGGACCAATATACATGATAGCACCTCATTAAAAAGCATTGCAGTTAATAGAAGATTTTAAGACTTTAGTTACATTATAAATCATTTGCTGATGGTACCATATTCATTTTAGGAATTGTGGTGTGTTCTAAGTAAGGGTGGGCGTAGTTCGCGAAGTAGCACTTCGCGAAGCCACGCAAAGTGAAGTTCGCACTACGCGAACTACGCGTAGCACTTCGCGAACTGCGTAGTAACATGTTCGCACTGTGCAAGATGTTGTTTTCAATGATTGCACAGTGCGGACAAGCAACCGGCACTGTGCAATCATTGAAAATGGCATCTTGCACAGTGCGAGCTGTAGTTTTCTGCTGTTCGAGTAGATTTTTACTCGAGCTGCAGCTTTCTCAACGCGAACTGGTAGTTTCTCATCGCGAGCGGTCGCGAGCATACGCGACCTGTGGAAATATGGATTTTTCTGGTCAGTTATGTCCCCTATCTTGGACCCCAACGGTTCTATTTCCAGTTATAAAGACGCAAATACATGTGCGTCCACCGTTAACATGTCCTCTTTCAGATCCGCCATGAATTGGCCGGATATTCCATTCCTAAGTACAAAAGGCCACCGCCTTTATATGGTTCACTTATGCCATTTTTACAGTCCAGGCAAGTAGGCCCTGATTCTGTCATCAAGCTTTTCTTGCTTTCTGTCTCTGAAGCTCCAGTCCGAGCCTGCATCTGTGACCATGAACTTTGTCTCATTCCCTGCGCGGCTCACGAAGCCTGACATCAGCTTGCTGCCTGCCAAGAACTGTATTTCACCTTCGAAATTATCTGCTCCGATCCCTGCCCAATGCATTCCTGTCTAGTAGTTTAAGTAAACATTCTGCCAGCTACCGAGCAAAGGCCCGGCTTCTCTGTCTTTATACAAGTAATTCATAGCCCTGATTACTATGGAAGATTCCTGCCCTCGCATCTAGTGTAGACACTTAGACGCTTGTACACGCACTAACAGTCAGTATAGTCAGTATAGAATAAGATTCTACTCTAAGAAACCTTTCTTTTGGATAACATAGTTCTTTAAACATAGGATGTTAGATATGATTTGGGATTAGGTTGACTTGACCCTCCAGACATCTGTCGCCACATGTAGAGCTAAATGTCAAGTCCCCTCCACCCCCTAGATGCACGTCAATCACACGTCATGCTGCTGCGCGCGCATCCCTGTCAAGTATTTCTGCTGACATTGCGAAATTCTTTCATGTAACCGCCCTCTTATGACATCACATCTGATGACGTTCTTTAAATCACTCCCAGTTACGCCTATTTTTGCTACGCATGTGAAATGTTATCTTTGCTATCAATTGTTACGCCTCTTGTATTGGCCTCACTGTAATGCCTATTGTATAAAAGTAATTGATTGTCAATAACGTATGTACTTCACTTCCTGAACCTTCGTGGTGATGGAACTTGGAGCAACCGATTATAATCGACCATTGGAATAAAGCCCATTCCGAACCTCTAATACCACGGATTCTGCCTCTTATTTACTGAGCTATTTTATTATGTTTCTGTATCAAATTAAGTCCCGGTAATTAAATTATTTACCACATGAATGGCGCCCGAATAGGGACACTTTCTCATCTCACGCGCCGGCGGTGCGTTGCAGGCCCGGTCTCCTGCCACAGCTGGACGGACAATAACGCGTACCAGCAGGATTTCCTGTATCTCCCTCCGGTCAAGCGGGGGCGACTGAGGCTGCGATCAACACCCAGACGAGGCGGTGAGAAGTGCGAAGTATCCCGACCAGAGCCTAGCTGAGAGAGCAAGATCCGAGGTATACAGAGGCCCACCAGTTTCCGAAGTCCCAAGTCGAGTCCGGTGTCCGAAGTTTTCGAGTCGAGTCGAGTCCAGTCCGGTTCAAGTTCAGTTCAGTTTCCGAGGCCTTCCGTTCCGAGCTACCCGGTGAGTACCATTACTGGGGAGGCGTTCTGACGTGCACATAGGTTGTGCCGGTCAAGACGGGTTTGGGTACACAAATCCGGTCTACACTGTTTCAGCAGTGTATCTGTACTGTTTAGCAGTATATCTAGTATATCAAGTATATAAATTCAGAATAATTCAGATAATGCCGAGTATTATGTTTAAGTGATTAATTGCTCATTTAAATGTTAAATGTTAAATGTGTTAATACGTTCTGCATATTGTGGTATGAATGACTGTTCATTATCGTGTTTATTGTATTAAGTTTGTTCAAGATCAAGTATCAGATCAGTTCTCAATATGCCGCTCTTTTCGAAATTAAGACAGATCACAACTAGAAAAGGGGTACTCGAAGAAGCTGTTCCTATTCCTCCTAGGGACACTCCAGGGTACTTCATGTATCATAAACATGGCCTAGATGCTATATTATTTCTTGATTTATGGGTAGACTACACTAAGGAATTACCAGAAAGTCAGAGGTGGCCCGCAGCTGGGACCTGGGATGCAGAGTGCATCGTGAAAGTAGAGGAAGAATTATGGAAAAAGAAAGCTAGACAATCACAGAAAGACGCCATTGAGTTATGGCGTAAAGAATCGTATAGACGTACAGAAAAAGCACGTAGGCAGGAAGAGAAGAGTAAAGAGAATTCAAGTGAAGTCCGAGAAAATCTATTAATTGAAGAAGGTGCACGAGTGAAATCAGAACAAGTAGACAGACAAAGACATGCCCTTATGAAAGGTATGTATCCCCTTCTGGCCGAAGGATTACCTAAGGCTACTGCGGGGATACCAAAAGACTTGCCACCCCCATTATTCCCAATAAAAGTACATCCCAAGGGGCATCCTAGAACCGCAGAAGATGTTTTTCTTTCCTCATATTTAGATGACGCAGCTCCCGAGTATGCTAACCCCGCCCCACATAGACCATTGGCCGGGGAGGTTCAACGCCAAGATCCTGTATCTGTATCTCTGCAACACCAAATTCCGACACCAGGTCCGGCAAACACATCTGTTTCCACATCTGCTCCTACAGCTACTTCCATAGCCGTGTCCACACCTATAGTTGCTGTATCACGTTCAACGAATCCTTTCATGCCCGATACCCCAGATGGGGCTACGGGAGGTGCTACCAACATTTTTTCTACGCCACCCAGAATAAATAAACTTACCTTTCAAGAGTCAGCACATTCACGTACCCCCAAACTCATAAATGCCCGTACGCTTAAGGAACTTCTTATAGATTGTAGATATGACCCTGTGCCCGGCAAAGAGGACGAAATGATCATGGCATCATTACGTATCAGACGAGCCGCGGTGTATTTAGGGAAGTTACCAGGAATGACTATGCATCTAGATAATATATACCATTTTGTCCAAACAGGGCGAGATTCTGAAAGTATTAACAGAGCTATGGAATACCAGAAAGTGGAAATACAGGGGGAACTGTTACGTTTCCTCATAAATTGTGTGATCAGAAATCAAGACCGACCGGGGGTAGACCCGGAAGCAATGCAAATTCTTACCAGATGGAGCCAGAATATATCAGAAGGGAGACATGATAAGCAAAATTGTATAATAGCCATGTGCCGAAAGATCCGTAAAGAAATAGAACGCTTACACGAAGAAAGATTAGCGGTAGACCAGTTCGAGCAAAGCGAGGAAGAAGGATCAGGACTGCCCACAGGACAGTCAGAAACTATAGCCTATGTAGGTAGAGGAAGATCTTGTAATAATACTAGATGTCTTACTGACCCGATACGTCCGATATGTCTAGAAAATAACAGGAATTTTCAAACACCTAAAATAAATATGAGGTCCCCCGAGCATTCGTTCCAAGCCACTGACAAATTACTGCGAGAACGAAGGGGTTATCATTTTCTTGATTCTATGGATGAACAAGAATTAGCTAGGTCAGCCGTTCATTGGATTGACAGTCCCGGAAAGTATGATGATGATACAGTAGCACACACATTTTTGAATCTCACCCCAGATGAACAGCGTTTAGCTGGGATTTATATGATTCAACAACTTCTTATACTATATAAAAGCCAACATTCAGATCCTGGTCCCTTACCTGATATATTGACTGAATTACTCACGAATAGATGGAGAGGTTCAGGTACTAAGTTAATTAAAGAAATACTAGAATCAAGAAAGCAGTACATTCTTTTTATATGCCCAGAACATGTCTCACTGCCCATCAAGGAAAGAACCACGTATTACATGGACAGACAGAATCCCTTACGAGAAGTGCACCCAATAAAGGGCGAGGACAATGAGTTTAAACGTGTATATGTATATACGCCCATATCGAAAATAGAATTGTTGGAAATGAAGAAAGTGGTACCCAGTCATGACAAAGACCCAGCGGGTTTCCACTGTGAAATTAAAGACATGTTACTCATGGGAGAGTATACCTATCCCGACATTATGACCATATTAAAGGTATTGATGCCTGCTGGCATTTACGAAAAACTGAAAGAAAAAGAGTGGGAAGTGGGAGACCAAAAGATAGATTGGACAGCATTAGAAAATGAAGAAAAGGCCCGAGGTCCAGGTTCGGGGCTTGGGGACAAAACTAAAGCACTACCAGGTTTACTAGTACAGGTACTTCCACGTTTATTAACCACGAAAAAGGAAGACTGGGGTGCAATCTCAGCCTGTAAACAAAAGCAAGATGAAGACACTAGTGATTTCTATGCCCGATTCGAAAAATGTTTTGGTATAAATAGTGGTATAAAAGCAAGTAGCGAGTCATACCCACATCTGTTTGTGACAAAATTAGTTGAAAATTCTTTGCCCCAAGTGAAGAATAGAGTATTAAAATTCGAGAGTACCTGGCAAGGTAATACCCCATCACAAATGCTACAAATGTTACAGTACCATTACAATAGAATTAGAGAAGAACAAGATCATGAACAAAGACGCATGAAAGACACGAAAATGAAAATGCTAGTCTCCCAGACAGTTCCAGCTGAAGGACATAAAAAGGGTACGACACATTCCGGTGATTCAGCAGGACCTGTAAAAGGGACATGCAACTATTGTAAACAGCCAGGTCATTATGTACACGATTGTCCAGTTCTGAAGCGTAATATCGCCACAGGTATTACAAAAGAAAGACCACGGCCACCTAGACAGGATCAGAATGAACAAGGAGCACCGCAGCATGCACAGTCCATGCCAGCTCCACAACAGTCTATACAGTTTGTGCCAGCCGCACCAGCGTTGCCTGCTGCTGCCACACAAACCACGACACGACAGCTGTACCAGACCGCACAGTATGACTACCCTGATTACCAACGATACGCATGAACCAGCCTAGAGAGGGAAGTTGACTTACCCCTTATCGAGGTCCCTGTAGACCAAGAAGGACCTTATGTACATAGTGAATTATTAGGTCAAGACAGAAAGTTTTTACTCGATACAGGGGCAAGTCGAACAACTATAAAACGTAGTGAAGTTCCAGGGGTACCCCTCTCAGGCTCACAGAATATTTCCCTTGGTTTTTCAGGAAAACCTATTGTTAATGAAGTGTCACAGCCTCTTCCACTTACGATAGGACCTTTGACCCGAACTACAGATTTATTGCTTACTAAATCATGTCCAGAAAACTTGTTAGGAATAAAAACACTGAAAGCTCTAGGAGCTATAATATGTTGTTCTCCAGAAGGAGTAAGATTGTTTTTACGTGATTTCAAAGGTCATTATGTGTCTAGAGACATGGATCCCCGATTGCAGACTTTACCTACACATCTATGGGCACAAGGCCCTACTGATGTTGGTTGCATGAATATTACACCATATCGAGTCACACTGAAGGCAGGAGTGGTACTACCACGAATGCGACAATACAAGTTACCCCCAGATGCTGTAATGGCTTTACTGCAAATCATTGATGAGCTCATTGCCCAAGGAGTGGTTGTAGAAACAGACTCCAATGTATGTAATTCACCGATAATTCCGATTCTTAAACGAACAGATCCGAAGGCCACCGCCTTTATATGGTTCACTTATGCCATTTTTACAGTCCAGGCAAGTAGGCCCTGATTCTGTCATCAAGCTTTTCTTGCTTTCTGTCTCTGAAGCTCCAGTCCGAGCCTGCATCTGTGACCATGAACTTTGTCTCATTCCCTGCGCGGCTCACGAAGCCTGACATCAGCTTGCTGCCTGCCAAGAACTGTATTTCACCTTCGAAATTATCTGCTCCGATCCCTGCCCAATGCATTCCTGTCTAGTAGTTTAAGTAAACATTCTGCCAGCTACCGAGCAAAGGCCCGGCTTCTCTGTCTTTATACAAGTAATTCATAGCCCTGATTACTATGGAAGATTCCTGCCCTCGCATCTAGTGTAGACACTTAGACGCTTGTACACGCACTAACAGTCAGTATAGTCAGTATAGAATAAGATTCTACTCTAAGAGACCTTTCTTTTGGATAACATAGTTCTTTAAACATAGGATGTTAGATATGATTTGGGATTAGGTTGACTTGACCCTCCAGACATCTGTCGCCACATGTAGAGCTAAATGTCAAGTCCCCTCCACCCCCTAGATGCACGTCAATCACACGTCATGCTGCTGCGCGCGCATCCCTGTCAAGTATTTCTGCTGACATTGCGAAATTCTTTCATGTAACCGCCCTCTTATGACATCACATCTGATGACGTTCTTTAAATCACTCCCAGTTACGCCTATTTTTGCTACGCATGTGAAATGTTATCTTTGCTATCAATTGTTACGCCTCTTGTATTGGCCTCACTGTAATGCCTATTGTATAAAAGTAATTGATTGTCAATAACGTATGTACTTCACTTCCTGAACCTTCGTGGTGATGGAACTTGGAGCAACCGATTATAATCGACCATTGGAATAAAGCCCATTCCGAACCTCTAATACCACGGATTCTGCCTCTTATTTACTGAGCTATTTTATTATGTTTCTGTATCAAATTAAGTCCCGGTAATTAAATTATTTACCACAGACCCCTCGCAATGAGAAACCTGACCTCCTCGCGTTGGGAATCTCGCCGGGAGGTTTATTTTCCATGCTCGCGATCGCGAACAAGGAAAAAGTCTCGCCAGGATGTCATTTTGCTTGCTCGCGGTCGCCAACTTGACGTTGAGGACCGCGAGCAAGCAAAAAATGACCGCAGCACTACGCAACACTACGCTACGCGTGTTTGCACTGTGCTACGTGCAGTCCGCGTAGTGCGAAGTAGCGCGAACTTCGCAAACTACGCGAGCGTAGCGTAGTGCTTCGCCCAGGCCTAGTTCTAAGGTGATTTTACCATGTGAAAAAGCCTTCTGCTGTGATATCATGAATCATGTTTGAGAGAAAACTATTTTCTCATGCTTTTCCCACAGAGGTTTGGAAGGTGATCTATAAGCTAAACTGAGAGCATATTTTCTGTAAATTCACATTATCATTCTCAGTCATGTGAGGATGAAGTCTGACATTCTCAGTAAAACATGTACATCCAACAAGGGCAGAGACTGTCAGTTGATTCCTTTGTGTTCTACTGCAGCTTCCCAGAGTGTTCTAAAGAACAACTAGAGCGCTAACAGTCCTACTTATGACAAACGTATGGCACACCTGAATAGGCCTGGGCGGTAATTTCGCGTTCCGCGGAGAACGCGAAATTGCCCAAAAATCAGCGTTCCGCAACTTCGCGAAATTTTTTGCTTGTTCGCGTTCTCAATATGCGTGTTCGCGAGATATTTCACCCCGAGCACGCAAACAGCGATCGGGAACAGGAAAAAAGTATCGCGAACAAGCAATTCCGCGTGTTCGCGGAACTTCTGCGTGTTCGCGGAGATTTTTTACCGTTTCGCGGAGATTTGCGTAACGCGATTACGCAAATTCCGCCCACCCCTACACCTGAAGCCATCTTGGTTGGAATAAAGTGGTAACTCTTAAAACATTTAATTTAAAAAGGAACAAAAGGAGGGGGTTCATTTTGCCATAGAAAGTATGATTATTGCTGCAGAAAGAAAAATTAGGGCACATTTTGAGTGACTTCTCAAATCCTCTTCTATTTCATTAAAAAATTCTGACATGAAGACTGAAACATGCACTCTCAATACCAGCAGCAGACTTCCCTGGTGAGCAGTAGCTTTACTACAGTGATCAAATAAGCAACTAGAGTGCTAACATTCTGAATTTATGGCAAATGTGTGACACATCTGATTCTGAATGCCTTCTTGATGGAATCAAAGTAAAAAACTGAAAGTATTTCCTACTGAGGAGACTGTAGTAAATGAGGAAATTAGGAAACATCAAACAAATAAGTCTCCCAAAATGGCCACCAGAGACAAAAGAGCCCAAATGTACCCTAAATATCACCCAGATGTAGCCCAAGTATAGCCCAATGACAGAATGTCCCAGAGTGTTCTAGCGAACAACTAGAGTGCTAACAGTCTTACTTATGACAAAAGTATGGCACACCTGAAGCCATCTTGATTGGAATAAAGTGGTAACACTTAAAACATTTAATTTACAAAGGAACAAAATGAGGGGGTTCATTTTACCATAGAAATTATGATTAGTGCTGCAGAAAGAAAAATTAGGGCACATTTTGACTTCTCAAATCCTCTTCTATTTCATAAAAAAAATTCTGACAAGCAGACTGAAACATGCACTTCGAATACCAGCAGCAGACTTCACTGGTGAGCAGTAGCTTTACTACAATGATCTAATGAGCAACTAGAGTGCTAACATTCAGAATTTATGGCAAATGTGTGACACATCTGAATGCCTTCTTGATGGAACCAAAGTACAAAACTGAAAGTATTTCCTACTGAGAAGACTGCAGTAAATGAGGAAATTAGGAAACTTCATAACAAATAAATCTCCCAAGATGGCCACCAGAGACAACAGAGCCCAAATGTAGCCCAAATATCACCCAGATGTAGCTCTCATGTAGCCCAATGACAGAAGTGTGCAAAACACTTATTTTTTTGTGTATTTGCAGTTTTATATAGTGCAGACTTGTCAGGTATTGGAGTGCTTTACATGAGCATTGGTTACATCACACACGATCAAATTCATTTTGGTTGTAGACATGGGGAGATTAAGTGATTTGACCAGAATCACAGAATGTTGAGCTGAAGCAGAAACTCGAACCTGGTTCCCCAGTTGCAAAGTCTGCAGCTCTGGAAGTAACACCACATCCTCTCCCCTAGGTGCAACATTTAATCAGCTGGTCAACTGGATAAAAAAACCATAAAGATTACAAATAATTTAAAAGTTCTTTGTCGCTATTTGAAAACTCAAAAAATATATCCTCATTTTAGTTTTTTAGAGCACTAACCATATGTAATTTCTAAAGGAAATACTCTAGGTATTGCAGTTATGATTACATCAAGATGACGTCAGGCTTTCCACACTTTTGTAATAAATATAGAATGTTAGCAATCTAGTTGTTCATTGGGATACTGTTGAGAGGCAGAGGCCAGGGGCACGGACTCTGAAAATTGAAGGCAGGTAGGAGAGTGCAGAGGCAACAATTTGACCACACTGGATATTTCTCCCCGAGCATGCAAACAGCAACTGTGAACAGGAAAAAAGCATCGCGAACATGCAATTCCGCGTGTTCGCGGAATTTCTGCATGTTCGCGGAGATTTTTTACCGTTTCGCGGAGATTTGCGTAACGCGATTATGCAAATTCCGCCCACCCCTACATGCCAACAGACCCGTTTCAGCCTGGAAACGTCCAATTTTTTTAAGCTCAAATGGGCTTTATTTGATCTGTCTCCTGTCTACAATCTCCTCTTTTTCAATGTAACTCAGAGCGGAAAATCAATACCCCAGTTTTTTTTCAAAATCTCCCTCTTACCAAGTTCAAAATGTTCGCAAGTATGGTACATTGGATCATGGTAGGCAGGAGGAATTGGGGTAGGGACATGGACTCGGATAACAGAGGTCAGGAGGGACATGGAGAGGTGCACCAAACTGACAGTTCAGGGCAGGCATCAGGGTTTAAGCAGCACAATACACCACACAGCGCATGCGGGACGGGAGTGAAGCACAACAATCCATAGAAAGCAATAGGGAGGGGACAGGACCATGCACATGGACAACAGAGAACAGAGGGGAAAGAGTCAATGGTAGCTAGCTGACCATAATGGACAGACAGGAGAGAAAGCTGCAGCATAACAGACCATAAAGGGCAGGAGGGACGGATCAGGGGCATTACAATGGAACAGACAAGCCAGGAGGGAGGGAATAGGGGTCTGCACATGGAAACAGAGGGCTGGGGGCAAGGGGGCAGGGCAGGAGCAGCAAGATGACCATGGAGGTCAGGCAGGATGGGCACTAGAAACAAGACACACCATGGAGAGCAACAATGAGACTATGATGTCATACACACAGACCATGGAGGGAGGGGGTCAGGGGCAGCTAGCTGACCACACAGGGAAGGTGGGAGGGGCCATTGCAGCACAGAAGACCATGCATGCAAGCGGGAGGGTTAGTTGCAGCACAATGGCTATGATGGGCAAGAAGGAGGGTGCAGGGGCATGCACAAAGTACCATGGAGGATAGAAGGGAGGGTCAGGACCTGGGCACAGACAAGAGAGTTCAGGGGAAGGGGCCCCACAACAGACCATGCGGTGCAGGCAGGAGGAGCAGTTGCAGCACAACAGACCAGGGAGGGCAGACGGGTGTGGCAGTAAAATGGACCATGGAGGACAGGAGGAAGGGGATAGGGGCATGGCATGTGGACAGGCAGGGTGGAGGTGGCAGGGACAGGTTACAGTCATCTGACAATGCTAGGCAGGTGGGAGGGGAGTGACAGCTCAACAGAACACTTAGAGTAAATAGGAGTGGGAGTTCCATGGAACATGGTGGGCAAAAAGGATGCAGCAGGGGCATGCACAAAGACATCGGAGGGCAGGGGGAAGGAGAATCGGGGCAGCAAGCTAAGCACAGAATCTAAGCAGGAGGTCAATGATGGGCCATAAAATTGGGCAATGGAGGGCAGGAGGAGTGGACTGGTACATCATGCTAAATGGAGGGCAGTGGCAGCACATCAGACCATGCATGGCAGGAGGGAGGAGGCTAGTCCATGGATTCAGACAACAGAGGATAGGGAGGAGGTGGATGTGGCTGCAAGCTAACTGTTCAGAGAAGGTGGGTATTAGGAACTTTATTGTTTTTAAAATGTGTGTCTGTGCAAACTACTTAAAATATGAACAAGTATGCAGCATAATCTCACTTTTATTCAGGAAGAAGAGGACGTTTGTGACTGTGACTCCGGGCTCACTTGGCAGAATCACCCCCTGACCCTCCACCCCCATCTCAAACGGTAATGCCCGTGAAAAGCGTAGGTGGACGCAGTGTTATATAGAACATAGTCCTGAGAGCACGATTGAAAATGAAAACTAGATATAGTATATGGTATAAACTATGCACCAAAAAGTGTGATATAAGATGAACCGGGGCATGAAATATAATATGCAATACATTGTTCGCAATTACAGATTCATTGGAGAGCGCAAGATAGCACAGGCACTAGCGCGTGCTATGCGATATTCGCCTTGGAGTGTAATATGCACAGGGCAGTGTTGTGTAACCTAACTAGTCTCTAAAGTTGTAATATAAAATATGTGCTGGGGAGTGTAACGTTGCATATGCACTGTGACAAATATATGGATTCCAGATTGTAATATGTATGGCATAGCCCTGGGCGTTATAACATAGGCATCGAGGAAGGCACGTTAGATGGGGCAATATAACCCGTGCGCAGGCAAGTGTGGCATGACCTATTCACGGGGTGGTGTTACAGTGCACATGGGCTAGAGAGTGTCATAACATACGCACTAGCTGGTGGAATACAACACAGAGGTGTGAGGCACTTGGCGGGCACTGGTGGGTGTAACACAGCATTGGGCTCAGCCAGGAGCACGCTGTGACTCTCAAGTGAGGTTTGTCTCCTTTCCAGAGAGTAAAATAAAAAGTATTACACATCCGGCAGTGGATGTGTGTTTTATTAACCGTGAGGGAAGTTTCTTGCATAGTTTGGTCGAATTTTTGTCGAATCCCCTTTGAATGGCTTGGTGTGCATGTATATTAAATGTGCCCGTCAATAGCTACCCATGTTTGTATAAATAAACAACAAGGGTGTCTACTTGGAGAGTACCCACCGGCGGGTGCGCCGGGATTAGGCACGGTAGGGCCTCAGACACGTCAGAGCTTCTATAGCGTTGTAAATATATTCCATGTGGATTCATTCTATGCGTAGTCGCCTTTTAATGAATATCACGCAAATCGTCATGGTGATAGGTACATACGGTTTGTCCAGCATGTCCTAGGTGTTTCTACAAATATATTTTTTAAAAAATAATAAAAAACAAAGGCCGGCCCCGGGGGAGGGGGTCCCCGGGGCCAGTAAATTAGAAAAAGAAGGGAGGCCACACAGCCCTCCTTCTTAAAAAAATAAAATAAATAAACGCCGGAGGCCACGCCCCCTCCTTGCAGCACTCTGCAAACGCGCCCGCTGGCCAGTTGTAAGTTGGGGAATTAATTCCCCTTCAATACTGAGGGTCCCTGAGGGCCAACTAGCCCAACAGGTATCTCCAGTATGCGCCAGGGAGCTGCATTGCAGACAGGTGTTCTGAGGCCACGCCCCTTTTTACACCTCTATGCAACGCAGCTCTGTGGCGCTTACTGGAGGTACCTAATGGGCTAGTTTGACCCTAGGGACCCTTAGGATTCAAGGGGACTTAATCTCTCAACTTAGAACGACCACAGGGCGCGTTTACACAGTGGTGAAGGGAGGGGACGGGGCCTGAGGTGACGTGTGCAAACACGCCCTGTGGCACGTTTTAAGTTGGGGAAATAATTCCCTTTGAATCCTGAGGGACACTGTGGACCAACTAGCCCACCAGGTGCTTCCAGTAAGCGCCACTGCTCTGCGTTGCAGAGAGGTGGTTCAGGCCATGCCCCTTTTTACGCCTCTCTGCAATGGCGCTTACTGGACGTACCTAGTGGGCTATTGTGCCCCTAGGGATCCTCAGGATTCAAGGGGACTTAATCTCCCAACATAACAAACGGACACAGGGCGTGTTTACACAGTGGTGAAGGGAGGGGACAGGGCCTGAGTTAACGTGTGCAAACAAGCCCTGTGGCGTGTTTTAAGGCGTGTTTTAAGTTGGTGAAATAATTCCCCTTCAATCCTGAGGGACCCTGGGGGCCAACTAGCCCACCAGGTGCTTCCAGTAAGCGCCACTGCGCTGCATTGCAGAGAGGTGGTCTAGGCCTTGCCCCTTTTTACATCTCTCTGCAACGCAGCTCTGTGGCGCTTACTGGAGGTACCTAGTGGTCTAGTTGGACCCTAGGGACCCTCAGGATTCAAGGGGACTTAATCTCCCAACTTAAAAAATGGCCACAGGGAGTGTTTACACAGTGGGGCAGTGAGGGGACGGGCCTGAGGTGACGTGTGCAAACACGCCCTGTGGCACATTTTAAGAGGTAGTTTTAATACCCTGCCCTATTATATACTTGGGGCTTACAGAGTAGGTCATGCTGATCACAGGGGGACCCCAACGCATAGGGCCTGATTCACAGAACTAACTTAAGACAAAATCCTAAACTTACTACCATTTTGCTATTCACAAAAGGCACTTACTCATTTCGGTATTCACAGAATTTAGGAGTCCTAACTTTAGGACTCCTAAATGCCTTCTGTGAATACCGAAAGTCTTAAAATTAGGATTTTTCTCAGTTTAGTAGTAGTATAGTTAGGACTCCTAACTTTAAGACACCTAAATGCCTTCTGTGAATTCTGAAAGTCTTAAAATTAGGATTTTTCTCAATTTAGTAGTAGTAAAGTTAGGACTCCTAACTTTAGGACTCCTAAATGACTTCTGTGAATACCGAAAGCCTTAAAATTAGGATTTTTCTCAGTTTAGTAGTAGTAAAGTTAGGAGTCCTAACTTTAGGACTCCTAAACTGAGAAAAATCCTAGTTTTAAGACTTTCGGTATTCACAGAAGGCATTTAGGAGTCCTAAAGTTAGGACTCCTAACTTCTGTGAATACCGAAGTGAGTAAGTGTCTTCTGTGAATACCAAAATGTGTAAGTGCCTTCTGTGAATACGAAAATGGAAGTAAGTTTAGGAATTTGTCTTAAGTTAGTTCTGTGAATCGAGCCCATAGTGTTCCCTAGTGTATGTAGGTGTTTTCACTGTATTCTGAGTGTCTTTTAACATAGCACTGGCTCTAGGACTGGTTAGTCAGACTCAGTTACCACCAGTATCGGTCTGAAAAAGTTGAGGGTACAGGATGATTTTGCAACAAGGCTTCTTTCTGCTCTTCTGTTTGTTCTTTCTGCACGTTATCCTTCTTCCTGCACTTTTCTGCGTCTTTAAGGACTTCTGTTGCTTCTTTCTGCATTTCTTTTTTTTCTTTCTGTGCGTTTTTTCTTCTTTCTTCACATGTCCTATCTCTGTAGGCATAGTTAGAAATTAGCATTTAAAAAACCTTTGAAATTCACTGAAAAAACCATAGGTTTCAGGCACGTTATAGTTATGAATTAGCATTTAAAAAACCTTGGAAATTCACTGAAAAAACAATAGGTTTCAGGGGCATTATAGTTAGCTGGACTTTTAACTCGTACAAAACCATTGAAATTCCCCCGTTATAGTTAGTTCAGCTAACTATAACTTGCGCGCCCGCAATGCACTACTGATAACGTCACATATTACATCACTGATGACATCTCAGATGACATCACTGATGACATCATCCTTGTGATAGAGTGGCAGACCTCCTCTCCCCCTAATATAACCTTTGATACACACATTCAAAAATAGAAACTAAAATTTTCAAAACAATGGACATACCAATATCAGTTACAACAACCTATTCAGTAATTCTAAGATCCACATACACATCCACTCATTCACCAACAGTCCTATACAGTCACTCATACATGTACTCACTCATCATATGTACTCATATACCTATACATCCTGTTACACAATGCCACTCATCCATAGAGTTACTCACTCACATAGTCACTCATGCTAATAAAGAATCAAACATCCATTTACTTGCATATACAGTTATACATACACCACCACACTTACTTCTACAGAAACTTACACATACTTAGTCTTTTAAACAATCACTTATAGAAACACATACTTATTCATACAGGAACTCTTTCAATCTCTCACTCTCACATATACTCACTCATATACACCAATAGTCACATATACTAGTTTAAAACATATGTAGTTACTCATAAAGACACTATTGAGACAGTCATTCACTCACTAACACACCCATGCACACACTCATCCACCCACACAGTCCTGCACACATGCTGTCTTCAACACATACAAACAGTGAGTCACTCATTCATGCACCTATGCACTACGTAATACCCCCCACCGAACCATACAGACACTCAGACACTCATACTGAT
Organism: Triturus cristatus; assembly: GCF_964204655.1. Classification (NCBI taxonomy): domain Eukaryota; kingdom Metazoa; phylum Chordata; class Amphibia; order Caudata; family Salamandridae; genus Triturus; species Triturus cristatus. The sequence goes on from NC_140593.1 coordinate 298,850,943, forward strand.
ACTCAAAAAACCAACTAATAACCTATATAGACACTCATGTAGCTACTCATTAACCCATGCAACCACTTATACACAAAGTGAGAGACTGATACAGATATTTACATATTTAAACATTACTCACTAAGCCATGTATTCACTAAGATACACTTAATCAGTCAGTTATACAAGCAATTTTTCAAAAACAAATCATCCATTTAGGCACTTGTATACCCATTTATTCTTCCATCGACCTTGAGATATACATATTTAAAACATATGTAATTTTCAGAAAAACACACATTCACTGGATGATGTCATCAGTGATGTCATCAGTGATGTCATTTGAGATGTCATCAGTGATGTCATGAGTGATGTCACTGACCATGTCATGAGTGATGTAATATGTGACGTCATCAGCAGTGCATTCCGGGCGCGCAAGTTATAGCTAGCTGAACTAACTATAACGGGGGAATTTCAATGGTTTTGTACAAGTGAAAAGTCCAGCTAACTATAATGCCCCTAAAACCTATGTTTTTTTCAGTGAATTTCTAAGGTTTTTTAAATGGTAATTCCTAACTATAACGTGCCTGAAACCTATGGTTTTTTCAGTGAATATATATATATATATATATATATATATATATATATATATATATATATATATATATATATATATATATATATATATATATATATATATATATATATATATATATATATATATATATATTACCTACTGGCGGTCGCCAGTAGGTAGTTATAGTTAGAACCTAGTTTCCATAGGAAAAGCATCATTTGATTTGCCAAAAACTTTGGTGTCGTTTGACGAATCTTTGTGAAATTCTCAAAAAAAAAAGTCTATCCAGGTCAGCTCCTATTCCTAAAAGGTTGGGGGTGATTCGTCAAGAGGGGGTTGAGAAAAAATGGGGGTCCCAAAACGTGTTTTCCCCATGTTAATTTCCATAGGAAATTTTGTGATGAGCTACAGCCCGAACTGCTGACGGAATTACCCCAACTTTGGCAGAAAGGTAGAGCTTGGTTCAGAAAGCGACCTTTTTTATAAATGGTGTAAATCCGTTCAGTAGTTTTGAGAAATTCAAACAATAAGAGTCAAAAAATCATTTTCCCATAGGAAACTTTGTGCAAGGCTACAGCCGAAACTACTGTACGGAATTACCCCAAATTTGGCACAAAGGTAGTGTGTGGGTTAGAAAGCACCCCTTTTATAAATGGTGTAAATCCGTTCAGTAGTTGCTGAGAAATTAGAATAAAACAAGTTTTGATATCTGGGCGGAGCCTAAGTGCCGTGCATGAGCTTCACTGTGATTGGCTGCCCACTCTAAACCAGGAAGTGTTGGCAGCCATCTTGTTTGTCGGTAGAAGCATGTTGACAGAAAACAGAGAAACAAATTTAGAAAACAAGAGAAGGGGGCAGGGTAGAAACACCATGACCCCCTAGGCCTGCTCATGGGGTCCCAAAGAAATTGTTTCTTTTAAAAAGAAATCGGCGCAATTCGCGCAGGGGTCGCAGGTTCCTGTGTTTTTTTTAATGAGACAACGGGGTGGGCTAGGTCCCAGGGGAATTTTTTAGAAAAAAATAGCGGGGGCCCGCTGGGGCCCGCACAGTCCCAGGTCTCGCTGGGGTGCCCACTGTCCCGGGGATTTACTCATGTTGGGAGGGGTGTTGCGCGGCTCATCTCTTGGAACCCTCCAAGTGCTTATAAGTTTTTGAGGGTTCCTCCATTTTATTTTCATGAGATCCCGGGGTGGGCTAGGTATCGGGCGATTTTTTTTTTAAAGAATTGCGGGGCTTGCTGGGGCTGCAGGGGCCCACTGGAGTCCCTGCAGACTCGGGGCTTTACTCATGTTGGGAGGGGTGTTGCGTGGGCCCTCTCCTAGAGCCCTCCATGTGCTTATAACTTTGGTGTCGTTTGATGAATGTTTACAAAATTTTCCCAAAAGTTTCTCTTTTTTGATCAGCTCCTATCTTGAAAGTTTAGGGGTGATTGGTCAAGGAGCGGTTGAGAAAAAAGGGGGGTCCCAAAACGTGTTTTCCCAATGCATATTCCATACAAAGGTTTAGACAAGGCTACAGGTGAAACTGCTGAACAGAATTACGCCAAATTTGGCTGTGGAGAAAGGTCTTGGTTCAGAAAGCGCACTTTTGTAGAAATGGTGTAAATCCGTTTAGTAGTGTTTTGAGATATTAAAGGAAAAATATATATATAACTGGACGGTGCCTAACTGCTGAGCACGAGCTTGCGTCTGATTGGCTGCTGACACTTGAAACCAGGAAGTGTTAGTAGCCATCTTCTGCCTCGCATCGAGTTAAAATATAAAAGAAAGGTTCCGGGGGCAATTTAATGTAGCGGAGCTCTGTGTAATGATGATTTGGACGCAGTTAAGGTTTAAGATTTATTAACAATAAAGGAGAAACAGGTGAGCGCCAGGTAGTGCGACTTCCACTCAAGGACAGCAGTAGGAAGATAACCCTTTCACGCTTCTTGTGACCAACATCACCACTTCGCAGCTATGCAGTTCGAAGCGAGTCCATTGGCTTGCAGCTCTCTACCTTTGCGAGCTAGAACGCTGCTGTGCCTGCACCTTTGCGAGCTACTATGCTGCTGTTCCTTTCGGAGCGGACGGCTCGTAGTTCAGCGTCTGTGAGCATAAGCATTGAAAAGCCATTTTGTGATTCAGTCCGTCAGCTGGCATCTGTCCGAGGCATTTCTGAAAACATACCAGAGTTCTTTCTGTGAGAGATACCCCTTTCTCGCTGCCTCTTCCCACATCAGCAGGTAACGCATCCTCTTCCCACATTACCAACATACCCCCAACAATCTTCTTGGGCCCAGAAGTGTCCCTGTGCGGTTGGACAAACAAGAATCTTAGTCATGTATAGATTTACATATAAAACATTTTATTTAAACAAAACAACAATAAATAAAACTATGTACTGTCGTGGTGTGTCATCGCTGGTCCATTTGTGATTCACAGCCTGCAAGACAAAAAAAAGATAAGATGGTGCATCATGCGTCCAGCAATGGAGATAGAGAGCGAGCGAGAGAGAGAAAGAGTGTGAGAGAGAGGGAGAGGAAGAGAGAAAGAGTGTGAGAGAGGAAGATAGAGGAAGAGTGAGAGAGAGAAAGAGTAAGATGCAAGGAAGAGAGGAAGAGAAACAGTGTGAGAGAGAGAAAGAGTGAAAGAGAAGAAGAGAGAAAGAGTGAGCTACAAGGAAGAGAGTAACAGTGTGAGAGAGAGGAAGATAGGGAAAGAGAGAAATAATGAGATACGAGGAAGAGAGAAAGAGGGAATCAGTGTGAGAGAGAGGAAAAAAGAGAGAAAGAGTGAGACAGAGGAAGAGAGAGAGAAAGAGTGAGAGAAGAAGAGAGAAAGAGTGAGAGAGAGGAAGCTAGCCAAAGAGAGAAATAGTGAAACCTAGAGGAAGACAACGAGAGAAACAGTGTGAGAGACAGGTAGAGAGAGATAAAGAGAGAAACAGTGTGAGAGAGAGGTAAAGAGTCAGAGAGAAAGAGAGATAAAAACAATGAGTGAGAAAGACAAAGAGAGAGAGAAACAGTGAGAGAGAGAGAGAGAGAGTGAGAGAGAGAGAAATAGTGAGAGAGAAAGGAAGAGAGAGAGAGATATATAGAGGGAAACAGTGTGAGAAAGAGGAAAAGACAAAGAGAGGAAAAGTGAGAGAGAGAAACAGAGAGAGGAAGAGAGTGAGAGAGAGAGAGAAAGAGACAAACAGAGGGAGATAGAAAGAGTGTGAGGGAGAGAAATGAAGAGATGAGGAGAGATACTGAGTGCGCACACTGTGTACAAAATAGTCACAGCTCACCTTTTATTCCACCACTGTGTCTTCAACCATGTGCCGTGACCTAGTGGTATTCTTATGCTCCCACATCTAAAAGATAGTACAGAATTAGTAATGGTAGGGTTGGTTTAGGATTCAAAATCGATCCGGGCACGCTAAAAAAAATGGCCCACATTTGCATATTGCCTTTCCTCAAAACACTGCTTCGGAGAAATTTTATTTATAAAAAGGGGGGGTGGGGCAGATACAAAAAAATGCACACATTCTGTTCAGTAGTTTCGGCTGTAGCCTTGCACAAAGTTTCCGATGGGAAATTGATTTTTTGACTCTTATTTTTTGAATTTCTCAAAAACTACTGAACGGATTACACCATTTAAAAAAAGGTCACTTTCTGAACCAAGCTCTACCTTTCTGCCAAATTCCATTCAGCAGTTCGGGCTGTAGCTCGTCACTAAATTTCCTATGGAAATTAACATGGGAAAAACGTGTTTTGGGACCCCCCTTTTTTCTCAGCCCCCGCTTGATGAATAACCCCCAAACTTAAGATTTATCAAACGATGACAAAGTTATTAGCAAATCAAAAAATGCTTTTCCAATGAAAACTAGGTTGTAACTATAACAATAGTCTCTTACACAATTTGCATCGGTACTAATCTTGAATTGTGAGCCCTGCTGACCACAGTGTAGGCCGGAGGCAGCGGTCAGGAAGGGCCCATAGCCACGTGGCGTTGAGTTGAGGTGCACAGTTAGTGGCACCAGAAGCATTGCGGGTGTATGAGCCTGTGATGATGCGTGGTGCGGACGGGGCGCACTTGAGCAATGTCTATTGTCTACTGGACTGTGTCATCTGTAATCGTGACTCTATCTAAATTGTGAGCCCTGCTGATCGCAGTGTAGGCCAGAGGCAGCGGTGAGCAAGGGCCCACAGCCACGTACATATGTTGGTGGCCCCACCGGCCTGCGTAATTTAGGTTCAGTGGCACCACGTGTCGCCAGCCTTCCATATGAAAATATGAATTCGCTAATCGAAGGGAGTCTGGTGCTGTGGTCGCTGCCATGAAGTTGGGGTCACTGCCATTCAGGACTGAGGACACAGTTCCACATGTGGGATCTGCTTGTGTTGAACAGGGTTAGTGGCACCATGTGTCGCGCCTTGTGTTGTACAGGGTTAGTGGAACCATGTGTCACTGCCTTGCATATGGAAATATGCCTGTCTGATCGAAGGGAGTCTTGTGCTGTGGTTGCTGCCGTGGACTTGGGGTCACTGCCATTCAGGACTCAGGACACAGTTCCACATGTGGGATCGGCTTGTGTTGAACAGGGTTAGTGGCACCACATGTCGCCTGCTTGTGTTGAACAGGGTTAGTGGCACCACATGTCGCGGCTTGTGTTGAACAGGGTTAGTGGCACCACGTGTCCAAATATTGAATTGCAAGCTCTGCTGCCCTCAGTGTAGACTGGTATTGAGTGTTCATTTGCACTTGAAGATGAATATGGTGATTGTACTAAAGCTATAACTGATATAAAAAAAGTTCTTAAAGCAAGGATACTAAAAGGATATTCTGTAGGGTTTAGGTCTGTGATAGTTACTTGCCTACTGGACTCTGTAATTAATGAATCATGACTTAATTTTAATTGTGAGCCCTGATGACTGCAGTGTAGGCCAGAGGTAGCGGTCAGCAAGGGCCCATAGCCATGTGGCATTGAGTTGAGGTGCACAGTTAGTGGCACCAGAAGCATTAGGAGTGTATGAGCCTGTAATGATGCTTGGTGCGGACAGGGCGCACGGGAGCAATGTGTCTTGTGTACTGGACTGCGTCATCTGCAATCGCAACTCTATCTGGATTGTGAGTCCTGCTGACAACAGTGTAGGCCAGAGGTAGTGGTGAGCAAGGGCGTAGTTCAGGTTCAGTGGCACCAAATGTCGCAGGCTTTCCATATGCAAATACGCCTCACTAATCGAAGAGAGTCTGGTGCTGTGGTCGCTGCCAAGAAGTTGGGGTCACTGCCATTCAGGACTCAGGACACAGTTTCACTTGTGGGATCGGCTTGTGTTGAACAGGGTTAGAGATACCACGTGTCGCGCCTTGTGTTGTACAGGGTTAGTGACACCACATGTCACCGGCCTTGCATATGGAATTATGCCTGACTGATCAAAGGGAGTCTGGTGCTGTGGTCGCTGCCACGGACTTGGGGTCACTGCCATTCAGGACTCAGGACACAGTTCCACATGTGGGATAGGCTTCTGTTGAACAGGGTTAGTGGCACCATGTGTCGCCGGCTTGTGTTAAACAGGGTTAGTGGTACCATGTGTTGCAGCTTGCATTGTACAGGGTTAGTGGCACCACGTGTCGCCGGCTTGTGTTGAACAGGGTTAGTGGCACCATGTGTCGCCAGTCTTCCATATGGAAATACGCCTCACTGATTGAAGGGAGTCTGGTGGTGTGGTCGTTGCGACGGACTTGGGGTCACTGCCATTCAGGACTCAGAATGCAGTTCCACATGTGGGATCGGCTTGTGTTGAACAGGGTTAGTGGCACCATGTGTCGCCGGCTTGTGTTAAACAGGGTTAGTGGTACAATGTGTTGCAGCTTGCATTGTACAGGGTTAGTGGCACCACGTGTCGCCGGCTTGTGTTGAACAGGGTTAGTGGCACCATGTGTCGCCAGTCTTCCATATGGAAATACGCCTCACTGATTGAAGGGAGTCTGGTGGTGTGGTCGTTGCGACGGACTTGGGGTCACTGCCATTCAGGACTCAGAATGCAGTTCCACATGTGGGATCGGCTTGTGTTGAACAGGGCTAGTGGCACCATGTGTCGCCGGCTTGTGTTAAACAGGGTTAGTGGTACCATGTGTTGCAGCTTGCATTGTACAGGGTTAGTGGCACCACGTGTCGCCAGCTTGTGTTGAACAGGGTTAGTGGCACCATGTGTCGCCAGTCTTCCATATGGAAATACGCCTCACTGATTGAAGGGAGTCTGGTGGTGTGGTTGTTGCGACGGACTTGGGGTCACTGCCATTCAGGACTCAGAATGCAGTTCCACATGTGGGATCGGCTTGTGTTGAACAGGGCTAGTGGCACCACGTGTCACCGGCTTCTGTTGAACAGGGTTAGTGGCACCACGTGTCGTGGCTTGTGTTGAACAGGGTTACTGGCACCACGTATCGCCGGCTTGTTTTGAACAGGGTTAGTGACACCAAGTGTTGCGGCTTGCATTGAAATCTGCCTCAATAAGGCCATGTGGTGATAATTTGTGGTGCAGTGAGTTAGCAGTACCTTTGGCACTGAGCGTGTATGTACCCTGCGATGATGCGTGGTCCGGGGGCCGCCCTCGGACCAATGTCTTTTGTATATTGAAATCTGCCTCAATAAGGGCACGTGGTGATGACTTGTGGTGCACTGAGCTAGTGGCACCTGAAGCACTCAGCGTGTGTGCACCCTGCGATGATGCGTGGTCCAAGAGGGCTGCAATGTATCTTGCGTACTGGACTGTGTCATCTACAATCGCTTCTCCATGTGAATTGTGATGCCTGCTGTCCATAGTGTAGATCGAAGGCAGTAATCTGTACAGACCTAAGTCTGTGGTGCTGTGCTGCTGGGTTTGCAGGGGCCTGTGTCGAGGAGACCCGCAGTCATGGCAGCAGCCTCGTGGCAGGATGAGGCGCGCCGCTCTGGCACAGTCGTTGGTCTTCACAGTTCACAAGTGAACCACGCCCAGAGCTCATAGGTGTATGAGTGCATATGATAGTGTTGTATTGATGAGTGACTGCATATATGAGTGACTGTATGGGTGAATGAGTGGATGTGTGTGTTGACCTAGGAATCAGTCAGTGCGTATTTAGTAACTGGTATTGATGTGTCTATTTTTTCGAAAATGGTAATCTGTATTTTAGAGTGGGTATATCAAAGGTTATATTCAGGTGTGAGGAGGTGCATCAGATTCTCATGTGGATGATGTCATCAGTGATGTCATCAGTGATGTCATTTGAGATGTCATCAGTGATGTCACTGACCATGTCATAAATGATGTAATATGTGACGTCATCAGCAGTGCATTGCGGGGGCGCAAGTTATAGTTACCTGAACTAATTATAACGCCGGAATTTCAATGGTTTTGTACGAGTGAAATATGCAATTAACTATAACGTTCCTGAAGCCTATGTTTTTTTCAGTTAATTTCTTTGTTTTTTTAAATGCTATTTTCTAACTATAACGTGCCTGAAACCTATTGTTTTTTCAGTGAATTTCTATGGTTTTTTAAATGCTAATTTCTAACTATAACGTGCCTGAAACCTATGGTTTTTCCAGTGAATTTCAAAGGTTTTTAAATGAAAATTTGTAAGTCTAATGTACCTCAATCCTATTTTTTTAAAATTTTATATATATATATATATATATATATGAAATGTTAGAACTCCCACAACCTCCGAACGGGCGGCGAAGAAGGAGAGACGGACCACAGGAATCTTCAGGCAAGAGTATTTATTCGACCATTACGACCATTTCTCTCAGCAAACCATGACGCGTTTCGGGCTCGAAAGCCCTCGTTCACATGCGAATTTCAAAGGTTTTTAAATGAAAATTTGTAAGTCTAATGTACCTCAATCCTATGTTTTTTTAATTTTATATATATATATATATATATATATATATATATATATATATATATATATATATATATATATATATATATATATATATATATATATATATACATATATATATATATATATATAATCTACTGGCGGTTGCCAGTAGATAGTTATACTTAGGACCGTGTTTCCATAGGAAATCCGCAACATTCTATTTGGAATAACTTTGGCGCCGGTTGACGAATCCTCACGAAATTTTTAAATTAGGTGGGGCGCTCTGCTCCGCTCCTACCCTGAAAGTCTCGGGGGGATTCGTCAAGCGGGGGCTGAGAAAAAAGGGTTCCCAAAACACGTTTTCCCCATGCAATTTTCCATAGGGACCTTTAGTCCAAGGTACAGCCCGAAAGGCTGAACAGAATTACTTGAAATTTGGCAGAGAGGTAGTCCTCAGCTCAGGGATGTGCCTTTTGCAGGTCTGGTGTCAATCTGTTCAGTAGTTCCTGAGAAAATCAAAAGTAAAATCATATATATATGTGGGCGGAGCCTAACCACACATCTCATCCTGAGATCTGATTGGCTGTCAGCACTTCATCCAAGAAGTGTTGGCAGCCATCTTGGGACCAATATACATGATAGCACCTCATTAAAAAGCATTGCAGTTAATAGAAGGTTTTAATACTTTAGTTACATTATAAATCATTTGTTGATGGTACCATACTCATTTTAGGAATTGTGGTATGTTCTAAGGTGATTTCACCATGTGAAAAAGCCTTCTGCTGTGATATCATGATTGAGAGAAAAATATTTTCTCATGCTTTTCCCACAGAGGTTTGGAAGGTGATCTATAAGCTAAACTGAGAGCTTATTTTCTGTAAATTCACATCATCTTTCTCAGTCATGTGAGAATGAAGTCTGACATTCTCAGTAAAACATGTACATCCAACAAGGGCAGAGACTGTCAGTTGATTCCTTTGTGTTCTACTGCAGCTTCCCAGAGTGTTCCAAAGAACAACTAGAGCGCTAACAGTCCTACTTATGATAAACGTATGGCACACCTGAAGCCATCTTGCTTGGATTAAAATGGTAACTCTTAAAACATTTAATTTAAAAAGGAACAAAATGATGGGGTTCATTTTTCCATAAAAAGTATGATTAGTGCTGCAGAAAGAAAAATTAGGGCACATTTTGAGTGACTTCTCAAATCCTCTTCTATTTCATGAAAAACTTCTGACATGCAGACTGAAACATGCACTTTCAATACCAGCAGCAGTTTTCCCTGGTGAGCAGTAGCTTTACTACAGTGATCTAATGAGCAAAAAGAGTGCTAACATTCTGAATTTATGGCAAATGTGTGACACATCTGAATGCCTTCTTGATGGAATCAAAGTAAAAAACTGAAAGTATTTCCTACTGAGGAGACGGCAGTAAATGAGGAAATTAGGAAACTTCATAACAAATAAGTCTCCCAAGATGGCCACCAGAGACAAAAGAGCCCAAATGTAGCCCAAATATCACCCAGATGTAGCCCAAGTATAGCCCAATGACAGAATGTCCCAGAGTGTTCTTAAAAACAACTAGAGCGCTTACTGTCTTCATTATTACAAAAGTATGGCACACCTGAAGCCATCTTGATTGGAATAAACTGGTAACACTTAAAACATTTAATTCAAAAAGGAAAAAAATGAGGGGGTTCATTTTGCCATAGAAATTATGATTAATGCTGAAGAAAGAAAATGAGGGCACAGTTTGAGTGACTTCTCAAATCCTCTTCTATTTCATTAAAAAATTCTGACATGCAGACTGAAACATGCACTTTTAATACCAGGAGCAGACTTCCATTGTGAACAGTAGTTTTACTACAGTGATCTAATGAGCAACTAGAGTGCTAACATTCAGAATTTATGGCAAATGTGTGACATATCTGAATACCTTCATGATGGAATCAAAGTAAAAAACTGAAAGCATTTCCTACTGAGGAGACTGCAGTACATGAGGAAATTAGGAAACTTCATAACAAATAAATCTCCCAAGATGGCCACCGGAGACAAAAGAGCCCAAATGTAGCCCAAAATCACACAGATGTAGCCCAAATATAGCCCAATGACAGAAGTGTGCAAAACACTTATTATTTTGTGTTTTTGCAGTGTTATATAGTGCAGACTTGTCAGGTATTGCAGTGCTTTACATGAGCATAGGTTACATCACACAAGAATAAATTCATTTTGGTTGTAGACATGGGGAGACTAAGTGATTTGACCAGAATCACAGAATGTCGAGCTGAAGCAGAAACTCCAACCTGGTTCCCCAGTTGCAAAGTCTGCAGTTCTGGAAGTAACACCACATCCTCTCCCCTAAGTGCAACATTTAATCAAGTGGTCAACTGGATAAAAAAACATAAAGATAACAAATAATTTAAAAGTGCTTTGTCGCTATTTGAAAACTCAGAAAATATGTCCTTATTTTAGTCTTTTAGAGCACTAACCATAATTTTGATGCCAATAAGACCCTCTCATATATGTAATTTCTAAAGGAAATGCTCTAGGTATTACCGTTTTGATTACATCAAGATGACGTCAGGCGTTCCACACTTTTGTAATAAATACAGAATGTTAGCAATCTAGTTTTTCATTAGGATACTGTTGAGAGGCAGAGGCCAGGGGCACAGACTCTGAAAATTGAAGGCAGGTAGGAGGGTGCAAAGGCAACAATTTAACCACACTGAGCAGGCAGGAAGGGCCGTGGCAGCACAACAGACTATGGAGGGCAGTGGAAAGGGGGGCAGGGGCAACAAACCAACAATACAGGACTTGCAAGAGAGGCTGTGGCAATGTAATAGACCATTGTGGGCAGAAGGAAGAGGCAATGGTAGTACAACCATACATGCCAACAGACCCGATTCAGCCAGGAAACGTCCAATGTTTTTAAGCTCAAATGGGCTTTATTTGATCTGTCTCCTTTCTACAATCTCCTCTTTTTCAATGTAACTCAAAGGGGAAAATCAATACCCCAGTTTTTTTTCAAAATCTCCCTCTTACCAAGTTCAAAATGTTCGCAAGTATGGTACATTGGATCATGGAAGGAAATGGGGTAGGGACATGGACTTGGATAACAGAGGACAGGAGGGACATGGAGAGGTGCACCAAACTGACCCTGCAGGGCAGGCATCAGGGTTTGCAGCAGCACAATACACCACACAGGGCATGCGGGACGGGAGTGCAGCACAACAATCCATAGAAAGCAAGAGGGAGGGGACAGGACCATGCACATGGACAACAGAGAACAGAGGGGCAAGAGGCAATGGTAGCTAGCTGACCATAATGGACAGACAGGAGAGAAAGCTGCAGCATAACAGACCATAAAGGGCAGGAGGGACGGACCAGGGGCATTACAATGGAACAGACAAGCCAGGATGGAGGGAGTAGGGGTCTGCACATGTAAACAGAGGGCTGGGGGCAAGGGAGCAGGGCAGGAGCAGCAAGATAGCCATGGAGGTCAGGCAGGATGGGCACTAGAAGCAAGACACACCATGAAGAGCAACAGTGAGACTGTGATGGCATACACACAGACCATGGAGGGAAGGTGGGAGGGGGTAAGGGGCAGCTAACTGACCACACAGGGAAGGTGGGATGCTCCATGGCAGCACAGAAGACCATGCATGGCAAGTGGGAGGGTTAGTGGCAGCACAATGGCTATGATGGGCAAGAAGGAGGGTGCAGGGGCATGCACAAAGGACGATGGAGGATAGAAGGGAGGGTCAGGACCTGTGCACAGACAAGAACGTTCAGGGGAAGGGGCCTCACAACAGAACGCACGGGGCAGGCAGGAGGAGCAGTTGCAGCACAACAGACCAGGCAGGGCAGAAGGGTGTGGCAGTACAATGGACCATGTAGGACAGGAGGAAGAGGATAGGGGCATGGCATGTGGACAGGCAGGGTGGAGGTGGCAGGGACAGGTTACAGTCATCTGACAATGCTAGGCAGGTGGGAGGGGAGTGGCAGCTCAACAGAACACTCAGAGTAGATAGGAGTGGCAGGTCCATGGAACATGGTGGGCAAAAAGGATGGAGCAGGCACAAAGACATCGGAGGGCAGGGGAAAGGAGAATAGGGGCAGCAAGCTAAGCACAGAGATTAAGCAGGAGGTCAATGATGGGGCATAGAATTGGGCAATGGAGGGCAGGAGGAGTGGACTGCTACATCATACTAAATTGAGGGCAGTGGCAGCACATCAGACCATGCATGGCAGGAGGGAGGAGGCTAGTCCATGGATTCACACAACAGAGGATAGGGAGGAGGGGGATGGGGCAGCAAGCTAACTGTTCAGAGAAGGTGGATATTAGGAACTTTATTGTTTTTAAAACGTGTGTCTGTGTGAACTACTTAAAACATGAACAAGTATGCAGCATAATCTGACTTTTATTCAGGAAGAAGAGGACGTTTGTGACTGTAAATCCGGGCTCACTTGGCAGAAACACCCCCTGACCCTCCACGCCCTATCGCAAAATGTAATGCCCGTGAAAAGGGTAGGTGAACACAGTGTTATATAGAACATAGTCCTAAGAGCACGATTGAAAATGAAAACTAGATATAGTGTATGGTATAAACTATGCACCAAAAAGTGTGATATAAGATGAACCGGGCGTGAAATATAATATGCAATACATTGTGCGCAATGACAGATTCATTGGAGAGCGCGAGATAGCACAGGCACTAGCGCGTGCTATGCGATATGCGCCTTGGAGTGTAATATGCACAGGGCAGTGTAGTGTAACCTAACTAGTCTCTAAAGTTTTAATATAAAATATGTGCTGGGGAGTGTAACGTTGCATATGCACTGTGACAAAGATATGGATCCCAGATTGTAATATGTATGGCATAGCACTGTGTGTTATAACATAGGCATCGAGGAAGGCACGTTAGATGGGGCAATATAACCCGTGCGAAGACAAGTGTGGCATGACATATTCACGGGTTGGTGTTACAGTGCACATGGGCTAGAGAGTGTCATAGCATATGCACTAGCTAGTGGAATACAACACAGAGGTGTGTGGCACTCAGCAGGCAATGGTGGGTGTAACACAGCATTGGGCTCTGCCAGGAGCACGCTGTGACTCTCAAGTGATGTTCGTCCCCTTTCCAGAGAGTAAAATAAAAAGTATTACACATCCGGCAGTGGATGTGTGTTTTATTAACCGTGAGGGGGGTTTCTTGCATAGTTTTGGTCGAATTTTTGTCAAATCCCCTTTGAATGGCTTGGTGTGCATGTGTATTAAATGTGCCCGTCAATAGCTACCCATGTTTGTATAAATAAACGACAAGGGTGTCTACCGGGATTAGGCACGGTAGGGCATCAGACATGTCAGAGCTTCACTAGTGGTGTAAATACATTCCACGTGGATTCATTGTATGCATAGTCGCCTTTAATGAAAATCACGCAAATTGTCATGGTGATAGGTACGTACGGTTTGTCCAGCATGTCCTAGGTGTGTCTATAAATATATATTTTTTAAAAATAATAAAAAACAGTGGCCGGCCCTGGGGATTGGGGTCAAAAAAATATAATTAGGAGACAGGCCCTGGGGGATGGGGTCATCAGGGCCAATAAATTAGAATAAGAAGGGTAACCACACAGCCCTCCTTCTTAAAAAATTAAAATAAATAAAAGACTGGAATCGTGCCGGAGGCTACGCCCCCTCCTTGCAGCACTCTGCAAACGCGCCCCCTGGCAAGTTGTAAGTTGGGGAATTAATTCCTCTTCAATACTGAGGGTCCCTGAGGGCCAAAGGGCCCAACAGGCATCTCCAGTATTTGCCAGGGAGCTGCGCTGCAGACAGGTGTTCTGAGGCCAAGCCCTTTTTTACACCTCTCTGCAACGCAGCTCTGTGGCGCTTACTGGAGGTACCTAGTGGTCTAGTTTGACCCTAGGGACCCTTAGGATTCAAGGGGACTTAATCTCTCAATTTAGAACAGCCACAGGGCGCGTTTACCAGTGGAGAAGGGAGGGGACGGGGCCTGAGGTGATGTGTGCAAACACGCACTATGGCACGTTTTAAATTGGGCATATCATTTCCCTTCAATACTGAGGGCCCCTGGGGGCTAACTAGCCCACCAAGTGCTTCCAGTAAGCGCCACTGAGCTGCATTGCAGAGAGGTGGTCCAGGCCGTGCATCTTTTTACACCTCTCTGCAACGTAGCTCTGTGGCACTTACTGGAGGTACCTAGTGGGCTAGTTGGACCCTAGGGACCCTCAGGATTCAAATGAACTTAATCTCCCAACTAAAAACGGACACAGGGCGTGTTTACACAGTGGTGAAGGGATGGGACGGGGCCTGAGTTAACATGTGCAAAAACGCCCTGTGGCCTGTTTTAAGAGGTAGTTTTAATCCCCCTGCCCTATTATATACTAGGGGCTTACAGAGGAGGTCATGCTAATCACAGGGGGACCCCAACGCATAATGTTCCCTAGTGTATGTAGGTGTTTTCACTGTATTCTAAGTGTCTTTTAACATAGCACTGGCTCTAGGACTTGTTAGTCAGACTCAGTTACCACCTTTATTCGTCTGAAAAAGTTGAGGGTACAGGATGATTTTGCAACAAGGCTTCTTTCTGCTCTTCTTTTTGTTCTTTCTGCACGTTATCCTTCTTCCTGCACTTTTCTTCGTCTTTGAGGACTTCTGTTGCTTCTTTCTGCACTTCTTTTTTTTCTTTCTGTGCATTTTTTCTTCTTTCTTCACATGTCCTATCTCTGTAGGCATAGTTAGAAATTAGCATTTAAAAAACCTTTGAAATTCACAGAAAAAACCATAGGTTTCAGGCACGTTATAGTTAGGAATTAGCATTTAAAAAACCTCAGAAATTCACTGAAAAAACCATAGGTTTCAGGGGTGTTATAGTTAGCTGGACTTTTCACTTGTACAAAACCATTGAAATTCCCCCGTTATAGTTAGTTCAGCTAACTATAACTCGCGCGCCCGCAATGCACTGCTGATGACGTCACATATTACATCACTCATGACATGGTCAGTGACATCACTCATGACATCACTGATGACATCTCAAATGACATCACTGATGACATCACTGATGACATCATCCTTGTGATAGAGTGGCAGACCTCATGTCACCCTAATATAACCGTTGATACACACATTCAAAAATAGAGACTAACATTTTCAAAACAATGGACATACCAATACCAGTTACAACAACCTCTTCAGTAATTCTAAGATCCACATACACATCCACTCATTCACCAACAGTCCTATACAGTCACTCATACATGTACTCACTCATCATATGTACTCATACACCTATACATCCTGTTACACAATGCCACTCATCCATAGAGTTACTCACACACATAGTCACTCATGCTAATAAAGAATCAAACATACATTTACTTGCATATACAGTTATACACACACCACCACACTTACTTCTACGGAAACTTACACATACTTAGTCTTTTAAACAATCACTTATAGAAACACATACTTATTCATACAGGAACTCTTTCAATCTCTCACATATACTCACTTATATACACCAATAGTCACATATACTAGTTTAAAACATATGTAGTTACTCATAAAGACACTATTGAGACAGTCATTCACTCACTAACACACCCATACACACACTCATCCACCCATACAGTCCTGCACACATGCTGTCTTCAACACATACAAACAGTGAGTCACTCATTCATATTAATATTTAATAAAACATTTTATATTACAGTACACATATTTACATATTTTTCAAAAAAAAAAATTGCCTTTTTTTTGCTGTTTTCAGAATATATTGCATTTCACTATAAATTGTGAAAGCAATTGCATTCATCATTTAACAGCGGGCAAAAAAAAATTAACAATCTCAAAGATTGTTTTAAAAAAGCCCACAATCTCTTTTTGTATAAACATAACTTTATAGAAATGCATAATATTCTTAAAAAATATCATCTAATATCAATACTTATTTCTTTAAAATACCGTCTGATATTTTTGTTTCAGAAGTATAATCACAAAAATATATCTCAAATAACTCCACAATACATCTAGTTCCATTTCCTTTAGGCCAAATAGTAATTTTAAAATTCTTTTTTGATTAAATTTCCAATAGTAATCCAATAAAAATCTAAAGTTTAAATTGTACAGATCTCACCGATTCTCTGTAACATTTTGGTTTCCGAAAGATTTATTAATAATTAAATAAGTCCACAATAGAATTGTTTACCTTTCCGCATGGCCAAATAGTAATTTTAAAAATCTATTTTGAATAAATTTCCAATGGCAATCCAATAACATTCCAAAATTTAAATTATGCAGATGTTACCGATTTTTTCTAAATTTTTGGTTTTCCAAAGTTTCATTAAAAATTGAAAAAGTCCACATTACAATTGGTTACCTTTCCATTAGGCCAAATGGTAATTTGTAAAATCATTTTTTTTGAAAATTCCAATGGTAATCCAATAAAATGGTAAAATTGTTTTGTCCAGATGTTGCCAAATCTCTCTAAAATTTAGGTTTCAGGAAGATTAGATAGGAATTTGCTAAATCAAAAGGCAAACGTTGCTTAAAAATCAATTGGGAATCATTACACAGTGTCCAGCCTTTTTCACATTTAAGATAAACTGTGTAATGACCAGAAGTTACAGTAGGTCCATCATGGAAAATTATTGCAACTGTTACAAAAGTTTTTCCTGAAATTGATAATTGCTGTCCTGTAAACTTCTTTATTAAAGTATCTAATTTTGAACCATCAGCTTTACAGCGTTGCATCATTAAAATTACATACTGTCCGTATTCCTTTAAAATTAACGTTGAAAGCATGTCAGATTGACACTCACTGCATTCCATGCTATGATTAGCATCTTTAACTAATTTAGCAAAAGTGACTGTTTTACTTTCTGGCAATGTTAAATAAATAAACCTTTCAGAATCAACATTAGAGCCACATATATTATAACAGTTTTCACAACTATGTTCCCATTTATAAAAGAGACCAAATACATTTTCAATGGGAACCCCTTCTTCTTCCAGTACCTGAAGAAAAAAAATCAAGAATTCCTGTGCGTCTTGCTGTACATTTTGAGAAAACTGTGTTCGTCCTGAACATACATCTAAATGTTTTCTAATTTCAGTAGCACTTTCTATTTGAGTTTTATCATTACTCAGCTTTTGAAAAAGGAGACTCGACTCAGAACAGAATCTTTTGTCCTGATTTACTATTATCTGCTCTTGCACACTTTCCAGATAAAATGCAACATTCAGCACTACATTAGCGTAGCAGTTGACACCAGAGCTATTTTCAAAATGACATCCTACAACCTGTTCTTCATTTTCCTTTTTCTTTTTGCTTGCAATTACATCACTCCTCTTTTTTTTCCTCCTCTCTACATCTTCATTACAGATATTCTCATTTCTCCTTTTACGAGAAACTACACGTTTCTCCAACACAGGATACTGACCTAAATGAGGAGCATAGCTTCTTCTTAATCTATTATACTCCTTTACACAATTTGCATCAGCACTAACTTTTGAGTCATCAAAGTCTATCATGAATAAACCTGATAATGTTTTCACTCGTGACAAAGCAACATATGCCATACCTTCTTTGAACACAGTTGAACCAATGTTCACAAATGCACAATCTACAGTCAATCCTTGAGACTTGTGAATAGTTACAGCATATGCTAGAGAAAACGGAAACTGCTTCCTACGTACATATAAGTCTTTCACAAGCATGAAACGAACTGAACAACAACAAATGTCTTTAACTTCTTCTATCTGATCAAATTTTATTTTTAAACATTCAATTCCATCTTTTTTCTGATAATTAATAAAACCCACAACTCTTCCCATAGCTCCATTAACTAAACCTTTTTCAACATCCAAATTTCTCCTTAAAAATACTCTACAGTTCATGCAAACATATAGATTTTTTTCTAATCCAGCTGTTTTGGAAATGTTCTTCTCTAGTGAATCCAATTTATTTTTCAGTGTGCCTGTTAATGTGACAGTAATTCTTCCATCCTCAATTTTGTCCACTGCTTCCAAGTTCCTGATATCTTCCTTTTCCAATTTCAAAAGCTCCTCATTGAATATTGAGCATTCACGTAGAGTTGGCATTAAGCAGATGACACTTTTCTTTTCTGCAATGTTCTTGTATATCTTCTCTGCAACTATTTCTTCCTTTGGGAATAAATTATGTAGCAGCCGACTCTGTAATGCTTTCGTGCCAGCTTCAGTGAGTAGTCCAATTCTGATATCTTTCAGAATACTTCCATATTCTTCATCGTTTGCTTGCCTCATATTAGTAGTAAGTTCCTTGTACTCAAAGAAGGACCAAATATTTGCATTACCGATGCTTCCCAATGACTTCTTTGTGTCTTCATGTGTCACAGTATTAAACACTGGTTGTCCTTTAACTGGAGTAAGTTGCAAAAGATCCCCAAAAACTATGACGTGTTTTCCCCCAAATAACACGTCATAGTCTGTCTTCAGAATTTGCTGCATTCTTAAATGCACAAAGGCAAGCATTAAGTTTGATACCATGCTCACCTCATCAATAATGAGAACTTGCATCTTCTTCAATACTCTTGAAACTTCCAAGCATGCTTCTCCATTTAGCTTGTTGTATTGTATTTTGTTCTCATGCTCCACTGGTAACATTAGCAAACGATGTAAAGTGATTCCTTTTATGTTATATGCTGCTAACCCAGTTGGAGCAGTAACCACACAAGACAAAGTAGAATCCGTTTTTTGCTGTAGGTAGCTTCTGATGACTTTTATAAGGAAACTTTTTCCAGTTCCAGCTTGTCCGCTTACATACATCCTGATTGGATGAAATGATGTGCATGAGCACTCTTTTTTTTCATGTAGAAATCCGTGATCAATTTTGTTTCTGATCTCTTCATAAATTTGTTGCTGCTCTTCGTTCAGTTGTCTTTCCAAATTTTGTAAGTCTATAAATTCTTCTTGAGCTTGATTCATAGCCGTTTCCACTTCATTCATGGCTATTGATGCTTCATTTTCAACGATTGGTTGTCCTAGGGGATCTTGACTGAGTGTTCCTGAACTTTGGCTGTCCTGAGAACTGTCTCTAGCTATTTCTGCTGCAATTGTAGTTTCCTGTTCAATTTCTTCATTTAACATTTGCAGATAAGTTGAGAATGTACTGCATTGTATGCTGTCTTTGCAAGCATTAAAATAATCTTCATAGCTTTGAAATTCTCCCAGTAGTTCATCCTCTGTACGCCATGGTTTAAACAGCTGTAAAAGAGCCAAGTAGTAAAATTCCTTTTTGTCAGTAGTGTCGCAACTCAGCTTCCTGTGATTTATCAAACTTCCTTTTGTTTGCTTCACCAAACATCCTTCCTCACCAATGACTTTATATTGTCCATTGTTGATGTCTTCTGTGGCTTTCCGTGAATAAATGTAGTTCTGCAGCACTTCATAGAGACACATGTTCTCCAGATGATGACTTCTCTTGGGATAATATGTGTCCAACATGTTTGATTTCAAAATATCTGTACTTTCTGGGTCATTCTCGGCCAAATATTCAATTTCTCCAACAGATTTCAGTACCCGATTTCTCATTGCTGCAAGACCTAAACTTGCCCAAATTATTCTTCTTGATTTCGAGTAGAGACTTGCAGAAGATAACCTATCTGAACATTCGTAGGATCCAATTTCTCGATGCGATAACATCTTCAAACTGAAACTGTACAGCTTCTTACTGACAGTCTTCTCGTGAGAAATCTCTTCCCACATTTCCTTCAATTCTGTTTTTTCTGATTTCGTAATGTAAGACGTTACATATCGAGCAACAGCAATGGAATTGTCAGCTACATACTGTATATCCATGTTAGCATTTCACATGGATAAAATGACTGGGTTGTAGTCATTTACATTTTTTGATTCTTCCTTTCTTTTAAGGTTGTAGGTATTCTTAGGTGATTTTCTTGTGATAGTATGTCTCACAGATGACATAAAACTGTTTACTCTTCCATTTGAAAGAACAGGTCTAGGAAATCCAAATCGACATTTAGTGTAGTATTTATCTTTGCTCTTGTATTTCCGTCGACAGTATTTTCCACACCGATGACTTTGGAAACGTAAAACTTGCTCCTTTAACTTTTTCTCTTCTGTGTTTTTTGGTATAGCACATGTTGCATATTCTTCAATGTAAGATAACACTGCTTCATCAGCATCTGTTCCAAACTTTGGGGCATCCTTGATCCACAACAGCATATGAATATGAGGAGCACCTCTTGCCTGGTACTCTTTTGTCCAAAAGAAATCCACTACTTCTCCTAGAGGTGGATTTTTTTTATTGCAGATGAACGACATCATAGCTTCAAATCTCTGAAATATCTGCAAACATTAACCGGATCCAATGAGCACAGTTCTCCTGCTGTCTTGTATTCGATGTTTTTAATGTTTGAATTTGCCTCTCGTAGAAAATCCAGTAAATCATCCCAAGTGTACTCAGCACAGCTTAGGGTAACGAACCATGTTGGTGTTCCTAAATTCCGTAACATGCATTTTAATTCACCATGGCGTCTGTACCAATATTCATTTGTCCCACGCTGACAAGCCATCAGATTGATCAGTTGTGTTTCCAAATGATCATCTCGGTGCTGCACTTTCTCCATAAAATCCTTAGCAGACACATTTTGTAAATGTACTCCACTTTTTAAAATGTGATTTACTGCATAAGACAGTGCAGACAAGTCGCTTTCAAATAAAAGATGGAACAAATAAAGAATACTTTGTCGAAATCTGGGATCTTCAGCATATAGTCTTGTAGTCCGATACTCAGAAGCTGGAATCTGTTCCGGACGTTCATCGTATCGTCATCCTTTTCCTTTAGGAAACAGCTGGGGAAAACATCGAGCTTCCAAGCTCTCCTCCCATACACTCACGGGAGTTCCTTTTGCTTTCTTCATCTGAAACAGATCAATATTGTCTCCCATAACTTCTTTTGAATGAAGAGGATGTATGCTAAAATGTTCATAAATTTCTTCTTCCTTTGACTTGTCCACTTTTTCAATTTGTCCAGTTGGTGTTTCTGTGTCTTCTTGTAAATCTTCTTCTTCTTCTTCTTCTTCTATATAAATTGATTCATACCATTTGTTATTCCTTTTCAAATACAAATTTGCTCTTTGTACTTTCCGTACATCTACCAGCTCCTGCCAAATCTTCTTATTCTTTGTAGGTACACCATTAACCAGAATAATTAATGGTTCAGTTTCCAAAGTATCCGCATCAATAGTTTCCATATTTTTTTTCAAATCCAAGGGCAAATACACCACTCTACCTTTTAAACCTCTCAGTAAATCTGAAGGAGGTAATTTACCAGTTTTGGGCTCCATACGTACTATGGTCTGGAACGGATGAACATATTGAATGAGTATAGACTCATATGTATTTAATTCAGAAAGTTCAGCAGGAATAGCATCCAATTCTAAATTATTGTGTACAGCTCTGGTCGGCATTCTATTTTCTTCTAACTTATTATAACAGTATTTACAAATACGCTGAACTTCACCCAATTCAAAACAATTTTCAAGAAATATATATGTGGCAAAATCCTTCCACTTATAATTATCTTCATTTTCACTTTTTCTATAGAGATCAACATACCTGGTTTGTTTTCTATAATGAGTTCTGAGGCAACAAATACAAGTAAAATTTGGTCTTTCATTAGAGATTTTTTCAAATTTTGTTATGTGATCATTAAATGTCTTACTTACAAATGGTTGTACATTCTCTTCCACTTCTTCCTCATTTACTGTGTCCTTTTCTGCACTGTTTTGTTCAGGACCAAAGTAACAAAACTGAATTTCATCAACAACCTTCTCTACATCTGATACTGACCCACGGAACAGAGCCCTATTCAATTCATCTAACTTTATTGCTGGACTTTTAGCAAAATACAACCGTCTCACAAACTTTCTCATTTCAGTATGATGAACAGCCAGCATTCTAAAATGATGGAAAACACTAATACACACTTTTCTAGATAGACAAGCCAGAGAATGACCCTGCAAACCAGTATTCTCTCTCACTCTGCATGGATCTAGACTTTGAAGCACCTTAATCTTCTGTTTTACACTTTTTTTACTATATTCTCTTAGAAACTCACGAAATTTATCAATAGATTCCTGACGCACAGTGCAAATACTACTACAATTCCAAGTGTACACTGGGGCTTTAGGACGTCTCCCCATAGCCTCATCCGCCATCACTTGTACCTCATCTCTTGGAACCATTATCTCCTTCTCCATTATGCAACCATTTTTCTCTTCGTAAGCACGACCTCGGGTGTCAACTGCATGCAGCAAACTATTACTTTGAAAATAGCTCTCTTCATTAAAAAAAGGTTCATTACTTGAACTATGCATCCATTTTCCTAAAAACACTTTACAAAAGTTTGTTCTGTTCACTACTCTTTTCCTTTTGCTTTGTGATTTCAGTACATTAACCATTTTATCTAATGTACGCATCCTATTCAAAATTAAAATGAATAGTTTCCTTTTTAATTCTAATGCCTTTGCTGCAATGGCTTCAATTTCTTTTTTTCTCTTATAAAACTTAGCCTTTTGCTTATATTTCTTCACATCCTTTATCAAATTGGACATAACTCTTCTCTGAAACATTTTCCTACGTATCTCTTTAAACGCTGTTTTTCTGTTTAAGTTAATCTTTTTAGTTGCAGAAGGTATATTTGCATTAACTAAATGCTCAATTTTTTCCTCTCCTTTTCTATTGAAAACATTCTTTCCAGTACAGACATTTTGTAAATTTTTCCTTTTTTTGAATATGTTCTTTAAAAAATTTTTTGTCTGCTTACCAGAAGATATTTTCTTTTTTCCAACATGAGCATCTCCAACTAACTTAGGTCCTCCAGTTGTCTTCATATATAGGTTTTTTTTGTGGTCTTTCTTTACTCTGGATTTTGTAGGCATCTTAAATTTTGTTCACTGCTCTTCAGCAATACCTGAAAAAAACTAAAAAAAAATTCCTTTATTTTATTTAAATATATTACTACATTTTTTATGTTCTTTAGAAATCTTAAAATATTATAAACCCCTTTCCTATAAATGAAAATCACAATAACACATTAGTCACAAAACGAAATTTCTTTTTTTTGGCAAGTGATAAGTACTTTTACAGTCTGACACATTATGAATCCACTTTTCAGATTATTAAAAAAGCACATGTCCAAACAACATTTTCAGACCAGCAAAATGTGTAACCTGGGTGACTGACTACACTCCAGCAAGGGCAACCAGCCTTAGTGAAGCTGAATGTATTTGCATTACTGACTGCAACCTCAAACCCCACTCGGTTGTGAATACTGTGCATGATTCCACAGGGTAAGCAGCTGAGTGTGTGCTAAGAGTCTGCTTCTGCACCAAAAAATGGCTCCCCCTTTCCATCTAATGCAACTGTGAAATCACCAGAGCAATACGCAATAAATCTCTGCCTGTAATTCCTATATGCACACAGAGTCATGTTTTCACATTAGTCACAAAACGAAATTTCTTTGCCATTTTGAAAGCACACTTACTACTGGTTTTTTTGGCAAGTGATAAACACTTTTACAGTCTGTCACATTTTGAATCCACTTTTCAGATTCTTAAAAAAGCACATGTCCAAACAGCTTTTTCAGACCAGCACCATGTGTAACCTGGGTGACTGCCTACACTCCTGTGGTAAATAATTTTCATTACCTGGACTTAATTTGATACGGAAACATAATAAAACAGCTCAGTAAAATGAGAGGCAGAATCCGTGGTATCAGAGGTTCGGAATGGGCTTTATTCCAAGGAACGATTATAATCGGTTGCTCCAAGTTCCATCACCACGGAGGTTCAGGAAGTGAAGTACATACTTTATTGACAAGAAATGACTTTTATAGTACATACATTACAATGAAGCGAATGCAGTAGGCGTAACAATTGATAAGGAAAATGACGATTCATATGCGTAACCGAAAATGGGTGTAATAAGGAGTAAAAAGGAACATAATTGGTTATGATGTCATATATAGGTGGATCTATAAGATAATACTTGGCATAGATGCGCGCGCAGCAGCATGACGTGTGATTGACGTGCAACTAGGGGGTGAGGGGGACTTGACATTTAGCTCTACATGTGGAGACAAGAAGTCTGGGGGGTCAAGTCAACCTAATCCCAAATCATATCTAACATCCTATGTTTAAAGAACTATGTTATCCATAAAAGAAGGACTCTCGGACAGAATCTATTCTATACTGACTGTGCGTGCGTGTACAAGCGTCTAAGTGTCTATACTAAATGCGAGGGGGTAGGAATATTCCATGGTAACAGGACTATGAATTACTTGCATAAAGACAGAGAAGCCGGGCCTTTTGCTCGGTAGCTGGAAGAATGTTTACTTGAACTACTAGACAGGAATGCATCGGCTAAGGGGTGAAGCAGATAACTCGAAGGTGAAATACAGTTCTTGGCAGAGAATAGGCTGATGTCAGGCTTCGTGAGCCGCGCAGAGAATGAGACAAAGTTCATGGTCACAGATGCAGGCTCAGACTGGAGTTTTCAGAGGCAAAAGGCAAGAAGAGTTCGATGACAGAATCAGGGCCTACTTGCCTGGACTGTAAAATGGCATAAGTGAACCCTATAAAGGCGGTGGCCTTTCGTACTTAGGAATGGAATATCCGGCCCATTCATGGCGGATCAACAGAGGACATGTTAACGGTGGACGCACATGTATTTGCGTCTTCATAACTGGAACTGGAGGGAACATACATGTACTTGTAACATGCACATAGAACCGTTGGGGTCCAAGATAGGGGACATAACTGACCAGAAAAATCCATATTTCCACACTCCAGCAAGGGCAACCAGCCTTAGTGATGCTGAATGTATTTGCATTACTGACTGAAACCTCAAACCCCACTCGCTTGTGAATACTGTGCATGATTCCACAGGGTAAGCAGCTGGGTGTGTGCTAAGAGTCTGCTTCTGCACCAAAAAATGGCTCCCCCTTTCCATCTAATGCAACTGTGAAATCACCAGAGCAATACGCAATAAATCTCTGCCTGTAATTCCTATATGCACACAGAGTCATGTTTTCACATTAGTCACAAAACGAGATTTCTTTGCCATTTTGAAAGCACACTTACTACTCTTTTTTTTGGCAAGTGATAAACACTTTTACAGACTGACACATTATGAATCCACTTTTCAGATTCTTAAAAAAGCACATGTCCAAACTGCTTTTTCAGACCAGCACCATGTGTAACCTGGGTGACTGCCTACACTCCAGCAAGGGCAACCAGCCTTAGTGATGCTGTATGTATTTGCATTACTGACTGAAACCTCAAACCCCACTCGCTTGTGAATACTGTGCATGATTCCACAGGGTAAGCAGCTGGGTGTGTGCTAAGAGTCTGCTTCTGCACCAAAAAATTGCTCCCCCTTTCCATCTAATGCAACTGTGAAATCACCAGAGCAATACGCAATAAATCTCTGCCTGTAATTCCTATATGCACACAGAGTCATGTTTTCACATTAGTCACAAAACGAAATTTCTTTGCCATTTTGAAAGCACACTTACTACTCTTTTTTTGGCAAGTGATAAACACTTTTACAGTCTGTCACATTTTGAATCCACTTTTCAGATTCTTAAAAAAGCACATGTCCAAACTGCTTTTTCAGACCAGCACCATGTGTAACCTGGGTGACTGCCTACACTCCAGCAAGGGCAACCAGCCTTAGTGATGCTGAATGTATTTGCATTACTGACTGAAACCTCAAACCCCACTCGCTTGTGAATACTGTGCATGATTCCACAGGGTAAGCAGCTGGGTGTGTGCTAAGAGTCTGCTTCTGCACCAAAAAATGGCTCCCCCTTTCCATCTAATGCAACTGTGAAATCACCAGAGCAATACGCAATAAATCTCTGCCTGTAATTCCTATATGCACACAGAGTCATGTTTTCACATTAGTCACAAAACGAAATTTCTTTGCCATTTTGAAAGCACACTTACTACTCTTTTTTTTGGCAAGTGATAAACACTTTTACAGACTGACACATTATGAATCCACTTTTCAGATTCTTAAAAAAGCACATGTCCAAACTGCTTTTTCAGACCAGCACCATGTGTAACCTGGATGACTGCCTACACTCCAGCAAGGGCAACCAGCCTTACTGATGCTGTATGTATTTGCATTACTGAGTCCAACCTCAAACCCTTAAAGTATTCTTTATTTTTACCAGTACACCTTAATTTATCGTGAAAACATAGTCCATATTATTTTACATGTTCCTCACATTTAAATTTCTCCCAAAACAGAAAATAATAAACACAACTTCAACAAAAGGAATTCCATTTCTATTATTCATTTCTAAATTTACCATATACATCCCCTCTCAAACTCTAAACTCACCTTTAAAATTAGTTAGCTGTGAAAAAAATGTGGCACTCAAACAGCAGATTATCAGAGCCAGGATCTCTGTTCTTTACACCTCTCTCCTCTCATCAGAACCAGATAATGGCAAACTTTCCCTCTCTTTTTCCACACATATACATGTTAATTTCAAATCTCAGTGCTTCCCCCTTTTTTTCAAATGTAATCACACATTTCTATTGGTTGAAAACCAACCCTTTTCCAAAAGTACCCTTCCCCCAACTTGACTTCTGCCTAGTACCCTTCCCCCAACTTGACTTATGCCTGCTACCATAGCAACAGCTCATGGAACACTGCTGTGTGGAGTTAGGTCAGAAGTTCAGCAGACAATGTTTCAATTCCACAGAGCAAGAGTGCTTGACTTTTCAAACCTAACAGCAAATCCATAGTACTGTTCTTTGGTAACACATTTTTCTGTACCAATACAAAACATGCTTCTATTAATTTACACATACAGCCTAGTTTTTATTCTAGAATGGTATGAAACAGCCAATCAGTTCTTTTTTTTATGAAAAAAATATGTATGCCTCCATTTCCAAACTGTCTTTCATTTCTTTTTACCATTCTACTGAATTACACCTCCTGAGTGCATCCAGTTCTCCTTTGAAGATGTTCACAGTGTGGATTGTAGGGCACAGCTATGTCTTCTGGAGTGAAAAGTATGCAGAGAAAACAGATATGGTGAGAGACCTTGCTTTGCCAAATGTAGACATTAAATGGATTGGTCAGAGAGGGTTAAAGTGGCACCAATTGATGCCATTGGTGAAATCCTTCATGCAAATCCAACACCCTGACCTCATAATAGTGCACAGTGGTGGCAATGACCTAGGCACTTTGACTGGGGTAGGTCTGGAAATGCTTATGAAGGACACCTTTGCACAACTGTTTTCACTTTTCCCTAAAACTGCCTTTTTGTTTTCTAACATATGCCAAAGGCAAAAATGGAACTGGTCCAATCATTTCTGTCCGTAGATTGACAAAGCAAGAAAGCACGTCAACAAATCTGTTTCTGCTTTCCTCCGTGACTATGGTATGGGTTCCATTTACCACAACAACTTGCGTTATGACATGCAAGACATTTATAGAGGAGATGGTGTGCACTTCAATGATGAAGGGAACAGAGTCTTCCTCTTGAACCTTAGATTCTGCATCGGTACTTACTTGTAGGTACCACTAAAAAATCACTTCATAAACACAACGGCTCTTTTTAGAGCCCCCTAATATCTAAACTTTTAAATCTGCATTTAATTTCTTTTATTTTATTTTTTTTCTACCGTACGCATACGTTGAGCTTACCGTACGCGTACCCCGCGATTTTTTTTAAAATCAATAAATGTTTTCTTTGTACTTTTCTGTCCTTCTTTGACCCCCTTACAAATGTTAGGGGGTCTGTAACTCTCCTCCTTGCCCCCTTTTCAAGATATCACTCTTTTTTTTCTGAGTGAAACACACGAAATGGCGGCCGCCGCTTCCTGGTTTCGACCGATTCGAATGTTTACTAAGATCTAAGAACCAATCAGAATCGCGCTCGCGCACGCCACCGTACGCGTACGGTAAGCGCACCGTAAGCGCACCGTAAGCTGGCTCAGATATATATATTGATTTAAAGGCTATTTTCTCAGAATCTACTGAACAGATTTACACCAAACCTACCAAAGGCACTTCCTTGACCTGAGGACTACCTCTCTGCCAAATTTCAAGTAATTCTGTTCAGCCGTTCGGGCTGTAGCTGTGTCTAAAGGTCCTATGGAAAAATGCATGGGAAAAACGCGTTTTGGGACCCCCTTTTATCTCAGCCCCCGCTTGACGAATCCCCCCGAGACTTTCAGGGTAGGAGCAGAGCGTAGCGCCCCACCTATTTTGAAATATTCGCGAGGATTCGTCGACCGGCGCCAAAGTTATTCAAAATAGAATGTTGCGGATTTCCTATGGAAACAGGGTCCTAACTATAACTACCTACTGGCGACCGCCAGTAGGTAAAATATATATATATATATATATATATATATATATATATATATATATATATATATATATATATATATATACATTATCTACTGTTAGTTAGTTTGTGAGCAGCTTCCTTTTCGCCGACTCTTCCACCAAGGAACCACGAACCACAGATTTAAAGCAGCAATATATTTATTTGAGCTGTTACTCGCCCTTGTTCACATCAACGAGGAGAGGTAAAATTGCCATTGTTAAATTGTGATGCTGAACCCATGTGACCACACATCGTGAATAAACATAAACAAAATACTACACACATTCAATTGTTAGGTATATGCCAAAACAAAGATACCTCAGTCTTATCGCTAAATTGTTGCTTCCTTCTGTTTCATTCCAAAAGGTGCCCTTCAATTAAACATAGTTGCTGTTTTAATTTATCATCTATTTTAGAACGAAATTAATGTATGTAAAATATTAGATGCATAAATTGACCTTAGGAATTCCTATTGGGTTTCTTCTCAGAATCATAAATATCAGGTCCAGAGATGAATCTCATAAAGGAACATAGCTATGAAGACGGCAAATTGTTACAGCCCATGAATCCAATTTCATCTGTAACAAGGCAATAAATAAAACATATATACAAATATATATAAATACTTTAAAAATATTAAAAAACTATTCAATAATATTGTTAATAATACTTATGTGCAAAAAATGCTGCCAAGCCCGTCTTCAACCTATGTACACGGACCCGATAATGTTGCTATATCTGCATGAATGTTAGTTGTAAAACCTCCATCTAATGTTCATATAATTTT
Organism: Triturus cristatus; assembly: GCF_964204655.1. Classification (NCBI taxonomy): domain Eukaryota; kingdom Metazoa; phylum Chordata; class Amphibia; order Caudata; family Salamandridae; genus Triturus; species Triturus cristatus. The sequence goes on from NC_140593.1 coordinate 298,880,570, forward strand.
CTATATTACTTAAACCAAGATGCGGCCAACTTAACTATCCTGGTTATAAGACTGTATTTTCAACATAAAAGTGCCACCTAAGACGTTTGTTATATGTGCAAAATTAGCAAGAGTGTGACTGTGCAAATTACAATAGTGTTACTATTATGGTGCATGTATATCAAAAAACATCTATGCCTCACATTAATCTAGAATATGGTACAAACACTTAATATTATAGTATAGATCATCCACATGTGGCAATTATGAATATACAAGCACCATGTCTAAAAAATGAAAAAAAGGATAAGATACATATAAAAAATATAAAACACCGGACTGAAAACGGATTTAAAAGATCAGACCCAAAAGTGCTAGTTCATAAAAAATTATGCAGATCCTCAGTATTGTTTAAGCCAGATGGGAACTTAGTGTCGAGCTCAAGGATCAGCTTTGATTCCAACTGTGTCAGGGCTTTTTCACGATCACCACCTCGACGCAGTTTTGGAATGGCGGCTGCCACAAAATAATTCAAACAACTAAGATCATTGTTGTGTGTGGATTTAAAATGGCGAGCCACTGGATACGTGAAGTCGTTGTTAACAATAGCGCGTAGATGCTGTAATATCCTGACATGCACCTGCAACTTCGTACTCTCCACGTATCTAAGTCCACAAGTGCACGTCAGGATATACACAGCAAACTCTGTTTTGCAAGCGAAATTGCCCCTAATGGCTATTTTGTCTGGGCTGAAAGGAGAAAGATAATGTATGGTATTGATACCAAACTTACAAGCCCTACAAGTAGTACATTTGGTAAAGCCATTTTTGGGTTCTAGCCACATTTTGGCTGTAGTTAGTTCCGAACATGCCTTTCCTATTTGTGTGCGCCCTTTTTATATGTGACAGTTGGTTGGGGTGGTAGTCTAGTAGATAGTACTCCATCCGTAAGGATAATCGGCCAATGACGTTTAATTATGGCACGAATTTTCCTCTCTTGTTTATTAAAAGCAGAGTTATCATCAGATACACTATCCACTTTATTAGTGAGAAGAGATGCCTTAGATCTTTTCCTAGTTTTATTTAGGGCTGTTTTTAAAATCTTCTCACTATATCCTCTGTCTTTGAATCTACTATACGCTTCCTCTGTACATCTGTTGAGGTCTTCATGGTTGTTACAGATCCTCTTAAGATGTAAGAATTCCCCATATGGGATATTATCAACCATAAGTTTAGGTTGTGAGCTGCTGGCATGCAGAGTCAAATTGCCTGCCGTTTCTTTTCTATGCAATGTCGTTCCTAATGCTCCATCTCTCTCGTACATGTCATTTGAGATGTCATCAGTGGTGTCATGAGAGATGTCACTGACCATGTCATGAGTGATGTAATATGTAACGTAATCAGCAGTGCATTGCGGGGGCGCAAGTTATAGTTAGCTGAACTAACTATAACGGGGGAATTTCTAGGGTTTTGTATGAGGGAAATGTCCAGCTAACTATAACGCCCCTGAAACCTATGGTTTTTTCAGTGAACTTCTAAGGGTTTTTAAATGCTAATTCCCTTACTATAACGTGCATGAAACCTATGTTTTTTTCAGTGAATATATATATATATATATATATATATATATATATATATATATATATATATATATATATATTACCTACTGGCGGTCGCCAGTAGGTAGTTATAGTTAGGACCACGTTTCCATAGGAAAACCTCAACATTCTATTTTGAATAACTTTGGCGCCGGTCGACGAATCCTCGCGAATTTCTCAAAATAGGTGGGGCGCTACGCTCCGCTCCTACCCTGAAAGTCTCGGGGGGATCCGTCAAGCGGGGGCTGAGATAAAAGGGGGGTCCCAAAACGCGTTTTTCCCATGCATTTTTCCATAGGACCTTTAGAACGAGCTACAGCCCGAACGGCTGAACAGAATTACTCAAAATTTGGCAGAGAGGTAGTCCCTAGGTCAAGGAAGTGCCTTTTGTAGGTTTGGTGTAAATCTGTTCAGTAGATTCTGAGAAAATAGCCTTTAAATCAATATATATATCTGAGCCCGCTTACGGTACGCTTACCGTACGCTTACGGTAAGCGTACGGTGGCGTGCGCGAGCGCGATTCTGATTGGCTCTTAGATCTTAGTAAACATTCGAATCGGCCGAAACCAGGAAGCGGCGGCCGCCATTTTGTCTCTCGCACTGAGTGTTGTTTATCAAACATGATGGCAAAAAACATGTTACGGGGCTGTTTTGACAACTCCCTCCCACATAGTCATGTTGAGGGAGTCCACAAACATCCCCCAAGAGCAAAAACGTTTTTATTTTTTTTTCGGCAATTTCGCGGGGTACGCTTAGCATACGCTTACCGTAAGCGTACGGTAAAAAAATAAAAATAAAAAAAACACTATCCACACTTACCCCACCCCCTGTGCTTTTGGTGGCCGAAAGCCACCAAATGTACAGGGCTTATTAATAGGTAAAAAAAACTAAATTTTGGCAATATGAAATTATAAAATTGAAATAAAAAAAACACTATCCACATTGACCCCACCCCCTGTGCTTTTGGTGGCCGAAGGCCACCAAATGTACAGGGCTTATTAAAGTTGATAAAAACCGTGCACGGAACGAACTGCGTTAAGTGGGCGCGCACGCCTCGAATGGCGTAAAGTAACTTAGCATTTAAAAAACCGTACAAATTCACTGAAAAAACCATAGGTTTCACACACGTTATAGTTAGGAATTAGCATTTAAAAAACCTTGCAAATTCACTGAAAAAACCATAGGTTTCACACATGTTATAGTTAGCGGAAATTTTACTGATAAAAAACCAGTGAAATTCCCCCGTTATAGTTAGTGCAGGCAACTATAACTCACGCGACCGCAATCTTCTGCTGATGACATATGTGTCTTTATGAAAAAAAAATATTTGTAATATATGTATAGCTAAAAATGTATGGAAGAAGACATGGGCATATAAGTGTCTAAATACAGTATTAGCATCAGCAGAGGATTGCGGTCGCGTGAGTTGCCTGCACTAACTATAACGGGGGAATTTCACTGGTTTTTTATCAGTAAAATTTCCGCTAACTATAACATGTGTGAAACCTATGGTTTTTTCAGTGAATATATATATATATATATATATTTAGTATACTATTTATACATGTGAAAATGTGTCGGTCCACCTGTTTACCTCGGTGGCATGGAAAAAATGGGTGGAACTGACGTCAGCATGCCGACGAGGTCCTCTTATTGCTCCTATGACGTCATACGGTGTAGCGAGTGGAGCCGTGCAATTATGACATCGTCGTCGACGTGGGAGAGCTAGGAAAGAATTTCCATGGAATGCTGGTGCAGGGGATATTCACCTAAGTGTTCAGGCTAGGCCTTTGGGAGCAACTGTTTATGTTACCACTCCAGAAACCAAAACCAGTGATCCGAGGGCAGAGGCCCTGCAGATGGCACACGAGGTGGGGAGCCCAGTCGTGTGCACCGGCGGGGCAGCGAAGTGACAAGCACCACTACCCACAGAAAAGTTAATGAGGGCACTGAATAACACAGGATCTTCTCTTTGTATCTGGCAGGAACAACAAGGTTAAAATGCCCTTGTTCCAAATGTAGAATTAGTGCTACAACGGTCTTCAAGAGGACCTGCGATGGATGCCACTTCTGCCTTCCGTACACTGGAGGTGGCACATCGGTCACGCGGTACGGTCATTCTGTGGTGGGACGCACACTCGTTTACCTCTCATGGCACTGCTCCACACTTCAGGGAAAACGCTTTCCATTAGCTGTGTTTTCTGATGATGTGTCGCGCCAGCCCCGTCCAACAGCAGAGCCCCTTTAGATCCAAACAGACTCTTCCACTCTCTCACCGGCAGTGAAAGCAGGCCACGTAGATACTTTCACAATACAACAGCCGGGAATGCACTCTTCTGTAAAAAAAACACATTCCTTCCTCCTAATTTATCAAAAAAACAACTCACTGAAGAACAGGGGCCAGCTTCGATCGGTAAACAGCCGTTACAACACATTTTTTACTTTGCGATACCATTACAATGCATGCATTACCACGCATGCGTTGTACATCGCAAAGTCATTACTACGCATTTTTTTTAGAACGCATGGTCATTTACCACACATGCCTTTACAACAAATTTTGCTGTAAAGGTATGTATGGTAAATGACCATGAGTTCTAAAAAAATGTAGACGATCCACGTCGGTGTAAGGAAACAGAGGCTGTTTCGTTTCCTCAGAACGACGTGCACCGCCCCTCAGAGATGACATGAAGCAGGAACTATGAGACGAGAGGAACCATGAGGAGTGAGATGTAAGGGGGATTGGGCATGGGGTGGTGGTTTAGAGTGGTGCAGTGGTGTTTGAGTAGTGTAGGGGGTCGTGCTTAGGGTAGTGTTTTAGGGTTTAGGGTAGTGCAGTGGTGTTTGTGTAGAGTAGGGAGTCATGCTGGGGGTAGTGTTTTAGGGTTTAGGGTAGTGCAGTGGTGTTTGTGTAGGGTAGTGCAGTGGTGTTTGTGTAGTGTAGGGGGTCATGCTGGTGGTAGTAGGGTAGTGCAGTGATGTTTGTGTAGTGTAGGGGGTCGTGCTGGGGTCGTGTTTTAGGGTTTAGGACAGTGCAGTGGTGTTTGTGTAGTGTAGGGGGTCATGCTGGGGGTAGTGTTTTAGGGTTTAGGGAAGTGCAGTAGTGTTCGGGCAGTGTAGGGGGTCGTGCGGGGGGTGGTGTTTCAGGGTTTAGGGCAGTGCAGTGGTGTTCGGTCAGTGTAGGGGGTCCTGCAGGGGGGTGGTGTTTCAGGGTTTAGAGCAGTGCAGTGGTGTTCGGGTAGTGTATGGAGTGGTGTTGGGGGTGATGTTTCAGGGTTTAGGGCAGTGCAGTGGTATAAGGGCAGTGTAGGGGGTCATGCTGGGGTGGTGTTTCAGGGTTTAGGGCAGTGCAGTGGTGTTCGGGCAGTGTAGGGGGTCGTGAAGGGGGTGGTGTTTCAGGGTTTAGGGGAGTGCAGTGGTGTTTGGGCAGTGTAGGGGGTCGTGCAGGGGGTGGTGTTTCAGGGTTTAGGGGAGTGCAGTGGTGTTCGGGCAGTGTAGAGGGTCATGCAGGGGGTGGTGTTTCAGGGATTAGGGCAGTGCAGTGGTGTTCGGGCAGTGTAGGGGGTCGTGCTGTGGTAAATAAAATTCCTTTACCTGGACTTAATTTGATATAGAAACATAATAAAATAGCTCAGTAAAATGAGAGGCAGAATCCGTGGTATTAGAGGTTCGGAATGGGCTTTATTCCAGTGATCGATTATAATCGGTTGCTCCAAGTTCCATCACCACGGGGGTTCAGGAAGTGAAGTACATACATTATTGACAAGAAGTAACTTTTATAGTACATACATTACAATGAAGCGAATGCAGTAGGCGTAACAATTGATAAGGAAAATGACGATTTATCTGCGTAACCAAAAATGGGTGTAATAAGGAGTAAAAAGGAACGTAATTGGTTATGATGTCACATATAGGTGGATCTATAAGATAATACTTGGCATAGATGCGCGCGCAGCAGTATGACGTGTGATTGACGTGTAACTAGGGGGTGAAGGGGACTTGACATTTAGCTCTACATGTGGAGACAAGAAGTCTGGGGGGTCAAGTCAACCTAATCCCAAATCATATCTAACATCCTATGTTTAAAGAACTATGTTATCCACAAAAGAAGGACTCTCGGACAGAATCTATTCTATACTGACTGTGCGTGCGTGTACAAGCGTCTAAGTGTCTACACTAAATGCGAGGGGATAGGAATATTCCATGGTAACAGGACTATGAATTACTTGCATGAGGACAGAGAAGCCGGGCCTTTTGCTCGGTAGCTGGAAGAATGTTTACTTAAACTACTAGGCAGGAATGCATCGGCTGAGGGGGAAGCAGATAATTCGAAGGTGAAATACAGTTCTTGGCAGAGAATAGGCTGATGTCAGGCTTCGTGAGCCGCGTAGAGAATGAGACAAAGTTCATGGTCACAGATGCAGGCTCAGACTGGAGCTTTCAGAGGCAGAAGGCAAGAAGAGTTTGATGACAGAATCAGGGCCTACTTGCCTGGACTGTAAAATGGCATAAGTGAACCATATAAAGCCGGTGGCCTTTCATATTTAGGAATGGAATATCCGGCCTATTCATGGCGGATCTGACAGAGGACATGTTGACGGTGGACGCACATGTATTTGCGTCTTCATAACTGGAACTGGAGGGAACATACATGTACTTGTAACATGCACATGGAACCGTTGGGGTCCAAGATAGGGGACATAACTGACCAGAAAAATCCATATTTCCACATTCCCTCCTTGTCCCCTGCTTGCCCGTCAAGAGATATCAATCTTCATTAATCCATTGATCTGTTCATATAGCATCATTTGTTCTTCTTTCTTCTTCCGTGACGAATGAAATCTTGGTGGTGGAATACACGATGTGGCACACAGACCACAGATCGCTGGTCCACATTGTAGACATAGACAGCAACTGAATAGTATGAGAAGGCCAATACCTAGGAAGGATAGAACTCTCCATCCCCAGGCTGATATCACACTCCAAAACCAACTGGACCAAGTCCAAGTGCCTGGGTTCTGGTGTATCTGGTTTACAATCTTATGAAGGCGAGTTATGGCTTTATATACTGATGGCGAATTTTCTGGTATGAATACGCAGCAGCTTGATCCGATGACCCTACAAGCTCCGCCTCTATCTGCCAGGATGACGTCAAGGACAAGACGATTTTGAAGCACAACAATCCGCATAGCAGACTGCTCTTCCGTTAAATTGCCTAAGGCGGAAATAGTTTCGTTCACTACTGCTTCAAGGGTTCTAGTTAATCTACGTATCAGCTTACTATTAGTAACAGTACCTATATAGGGAAAGATGCCTTTATTGAAATCTACATACTTGTCCCATGCCGTCTCAGTATAATCGACAATTGGGAGATCTCTCCGCTCTCTGTTGTGTACTAAATGAATATTTCTGTAATAATCAGGAGGAGCTAGGAAAACAGGTGGCAAAAGGAATGCAATGTAGCAGGTACCATCCCAATCTAGAGGTAGACGCATATATGCGGTCTGACCACATATAAAGTAGGAGTGGCGAGAAGCTCTAAATGAAGATTTGCCTTGATCACTGAATTCTACTGTAGTAGTGCATTTACTATGGCCCATATGTATGGAACCAACCTTTCTTACACACAATTCACCCTTCGCTGGGAATACTGACATGGTGGGTAAGACTAGTTCAACTTCGGATACGACATTTAGAATCATGAGATTAGGTGTAAAATTACCTAATCCATATACTTCATTTTCTAGATCAGTTCCTGTTCTTTTGGGGCGACCCTCCTTGTCAGGGTAGCAGACCTTGAGTAAAACTAGGTTCAGGTTTCCCCACACCCACTGATCTTGGTAAACTGCTGTGTCTGAGTCTATGGAATTGATTAAACTAAACCATGCTCCACAGGAGCCATTATGTGTAAATGGATGTGGAAAGAAAGGCAGGACTCCTTCATAATTCTGATAGGGAGGGAGTCGGCCACACACCCAACAATTGGTGGCATTACTAGTCTGATGGGAATGATGTAACATACTAATGAAAGTGTTATTGCGTAGCGCAAGTCTATAAGACAATTCATGCGGAGGTAAGTCACTAAAAGAATGTTCAGCAGTAACATTATAAACATGTCTAGAAATAGGGTAATATATGTGCAACAATATACTTGCAGTAATTACTAAAAGACTTAAGGAAAACAAAATTATTAATGTCACTATGCAATGGCTACGCAGTGATTTACAATACGCCTGTCGTTTCAACATTTTTCGCGACTGTCCATGATTCAGGTCTAGAGGATACATGTCAGAGACAAATTCAACCGCTTCACCTTGGAGAGGACTTAAACAATCAAATTGTCTGACGTTCTAGGCCTCAATTTTACTTTATAGAGTTCGGTTTCAGTCTTTTCAACCAAAGGAAGTTTTGAATCAGTCTGTGAGGGAGTGCAGGGCACAATGTCTATATCCGAGGATAGTCCATGAAATTTCTTGATATGACTTGAATGAATCCAGCCCTTGCGGCCCTCGATCTTCACGGCTGTTCTTGTGGTCAGCAGAACCAACTTGGGTGTCTTCCACCTGGGCTCCAGCTGAGTCTTTCGGTCGAAATTTCTCACAAATACGAGATCACCCGGAACTACGTCATGGGGTTTCACCTCAGTGTTGTCGGGAAAGGCTGCAGCTACCTGTGAACGACAAGATTGTAGTGCAGACATCAAGGAAGCCAAGTAATCTGTCAGCATATTACAATCAACATCAGTTATTTTGCGTGGTACAGGCGTCCCCCACATATTTGGTGGTCTGCCGAAGATCACCTCATACGGGGATAGCCCTGTTCGAGAGTGTGCTACCATTCTCATGTAAAAGAGTGCAACTGGTAACGCTACTACCCAGTCGACACCTTTTTCTCGGCATATTTTGGACAATCTGATTTTCAGGATCTGATTATGTCTTTCTACGAGACCTGCTGCCTCGGGGTGTCGGACACAGTGGAATTTCCACTGATATCCTAACAGAAGTGAAACATGTTTCATTAATTCGGATGAGAACGGCTGGCCATTATCTGAGTAGACAACACGTGGTAAACCGTATCGTGGGAAGAACTCTCGAACCAACTGTTTGGCAGTAGTCGGGGCAGTGTAATCTGAAACCGGGTATGCCTCCGTCCAACGGGACAGAGCGCAGACAACTACGAGAACATATTTGAATCCTCGACATCGTTCCATCTGGATATAATCCATCTGGAGCACTTCAAAAGGGTGATCAGGAGGCTGAAATCCACCCTGTTCTACGGGAACGCTTTTTCCTGGGTTGAACTGGCAACAGATCATACAGGTACGGACTTTTTGTTTGGCTGCTGCTCGTAAATGTTTATTGAACCAAATGTGTTGAATGCTGTCTAGCATAGCTTTTTCTCCTAGATGTGCTGGACTGTGTATAGTGTTAATTATAACTTGGACCATTGAATCAGGAAGGAACCATACAGACTTTTCCTTCATCATCCATCCTTGGTCCGTTTGGATCCCTCCTAATTCAGTCCATTTCTTTATTTCGTCTGGTGTAGCATGTGTCTGTATGTCAATTACGTCAAGAGTAGGATCTTTAACTGTCATACACTGTGTCGGTGTCGGGACTATTGTCTTTGTCATGTCGGATGTTTGAGTTTGAGCAGTCTGTTTAGCTGTTCTGTCGGCTAGATCATTGCCTTGGGAAATGATATCAGTAACCTTCGTATGAGCCTTACATTTCATAATTGATATTGCAGTGGGTCGATGTATTGCATCTAATAAGGCATGAATGAGGGGTCCGTGCTGAATGTGGGCACCGTGGGAAGTTAAATAACCTCTCTCTCGCCACAGCACGCCGAAGTCATGTACAACTCCGAATGCATAACGTGAATCAGTGTATATGTTGACTTTTTTATTCGTGGCTTGAATACAGGCTTGTGTCAGAGCGATGAGCTCTGCGGCTTGAGCTGACAAAGTATTTATACGATTAGTTTCAATGACTTCAGTATCTGTGGTGACTGCGTAAGCAGCCACTAACTCTCCTGTACTTGTTCTCATACATGAACCATCTACATACAATGTCAGGTCTGGATCTGACAATGGGACATCTGTCAAGTCCTGTCTGGGTTTCGTCGTTATTGTAATAACTTCAATACAGTCATGAGCTAGTGGGTCTGTTCCGATTACTGGCAAAAGTGTGGCAGGATTCAATGTGTTACAGCGTCTGATTTCTATATGTGGCTGAAACAATGTAAGTTCGTACCCTGTAAGTCGCGCTATAGTCAAGTGTTGTGTTTGCGTTCTATTTACAAGAACCTCTACTGCGTGTGGTACTTGTACTGTCAATGGATGTCCTAACACTATGGCATCGCTTTGTCTGATTGCTAAAGCTGTCGCTGCTACTGATTTCAGGCATGCAGGCAAAGCCTGAGCTACGGGATCTAATGTACTAGAAAAATAAGCACATGGTTTGTGTGCTCCTGCTTGTTCCTGTGTGAGTACTGACAAGGCAGTACCTTCGCGTTCTGTAACAAAGAGTGTAAACTGTTTTCTATAACATGGCGTTGCTAAAACAGGTGCTTGACATAAAGCTTTCTTTAAGCTTTCAAAAGCTTGTGTATGTTCCTGAGTCCAAGGGAGAACAGTCGATGTGGCTGCCTCCTGTGTTGTCAACTGAATGAGTGGTTTTGCTAGAAATGCGTACTGAGGGATCCACTGCCTGCAATATGAAGTGAGACCTATGAAAGCCCGCACCTCCTTTTGTGTCTTGGGTGTTGGCATGTTAGCTATTAACTGAATGCGGTCCGGTGTAAGCTGCCTTCCCTCCTTGGACAGCGAGTGTCCAAGATAAACAACTCGCTGGACACAGAATTGCAGCTTAGAAGGGGACACCTTGTGCCCTTTTTCGGCTAGAAATTTTAAAACTGTCAGTGATGCTTTTTCACATTCCGGTTCGCTTCTCGCGGTGATCAGCAGATCATCGACGTATTGGAGCAGAGCAGTGTTAACTGGCAAGTGAATACTATCTAGTTCTCGTTTCAGTGCTTGGCTATAGATGCTGGGGCTTTCTGTAAATCCTTGAGGTGCGCGTGAGAATTTAAAGCTACGTCCATTTAAACTAAATCCGAACAAATATTGGCTCTCCGGATCTATTGGGACGCTGAAAAAAGCATTCTTGAGATCAATTACAGTAAAGAATGTTGCTTCGGAATCAATGGCTGTCAGTAATGACGAGATATCTGGGACCACAGGGAATTGTGGCACAATGCATTTGTTTAATTCGCGCAGATCAATAACCAATCGATATACTGGCGGGGCCTTTGGATCTGTTCGTTTAAGAATCGGAATTATCGGTGAATTACATACATTGGAGTCTGTTTCCACAACTACTCCTTGGGTAATGAGCTCGTCAATGATTTGTAGTAAAGCCACTACAGCATCTGGTGGTAACTTATATTGTCGCATTCGTGGTAGCACCACTCCTGCCTTTAATGTGACTCGATATGGTGTAATATTCATGCAACCAACATCAGTAGGGCCTTGTGCCCATAGATGTGTAGGTAAAGTCTGCAGTCGGGGATCCATGTCTCTAGACACATAGTGACCTTTAAAATCACGTAAAAACAACCTTACTCCTTCCGGAGAACAACATATTATAGCTCCTAGAGCTTTCAATGTTTTTATTCCTAGCAAATTTTCTGGACATGATTTAGTAAGCAATAAATCTGTAGTTCGGGTCAGAGGTCCTATCGTAAGTGGAAGAGGCTGTGATACTTCATTAACAATAGGTTTTCCTGAAAAACCAAGGGAAATATTCTGAGAGCCTGAGAGGGGTGCCCCTGGAACTTCACTACGTTTTATAGTTGTTCGACTTGCCCCTGTATCGAGTAAAAATTTCCTATCTTGGCCTAATAGTTCACTATGTACATAAGGTCCTTCTTGATCTACAGGAATCTCGATAAGGGGTAAGTCAACTTCCCTCTCTAGGCTAGTTCATGCGTAACGCTGATACTCAGGATATTCATACTGGGCGGTCTGATACATTTGTCGTGTTGTTGTCTGTGTGGCAGCAACAGGCAACGGTGGTGCAGCTGGCACAAACTGTATTGGCTGTTGTGCGGCTGGCATGGCCTGGGCATGCTGCAAAGCTCCTTGTTCATTCTGATCTTGTCTGAGTGGCCGTGATCTTTCTTGTGTTTTACCTATGGCGATATTATGTTTTAAAACTGGACAATCGTGTACGTAATGACCTGGCTTTTTGCAATAATTGCATGTCCCTTTTACAGGTCCTGCTGAATCGGAATGTGTCATACCCTTTTTATGTCCTTCAGCTGGAACTGTCTGGGAAACTAGCATTTTCATTTTCGTGTCTTTCATGCGTCTGTGTTCATGTTCTTGTTCCTCTCTAATTCTATTGTGATGGTACTGTAACATTTGTAACATTTGTGATGGAGTGTTACCTTGCCAGGTACTCTCGAATTTTAATACTCTATTCTTTACTGGGGGCAGGGCATTTTCTACTAATTTTGTTACAAACAGATGTGGGTATGATTCGCTACTTGCTTTTATGCCACTATTTATACCAAAACATTTTTCAAATCGGGCATAGTAATCACTAGTGTCTTCATCTTGCTTCTGTTTACAGGCTGAAATTGTACCCCAATCTTCCTTTTTCGTAGTTAATAAACGTGGCAGTACCTGTACTAATAAACCTGGTAGTGCTTTAGTTTTATCCCCAAGTCCTGCTCCTGCAGTTCGGGCCTTTTCTTCCGCTTCTAACACTGACCATTCTATCTTTTGGTCTCCTACCTCCCACTCTTTTTCCTTGAGTTTCTCATAAATACCAGCAGGCATCAATACCTTTAATATTGTCATAATGTCGGGATAGGTATACTCTCCCATGAGTAACATGTCTTTAATTTCTCGGTGAAAACCCGCTGGATCTTTGTCATGACTGGGTACCACTTTCTTCATTTGTAACAATTCTATTTTTGATATGGGCGTATATACAAATACGCGCTTAAACTCGTTGTCCTCGCCTTTTATTGGGTGCACTTCTCGTAAGGGATTCTGTCTATCCATGTGATACGTGGTTCTTTCCTTGACGGGCAATGAGACATGCTCTGCGCATACAAAAAGAATATACTGCTTTCTTGATTCTAGAATTTCTTTAATTAATTTAGTACCTGCACCTCTCCATTTATTCATAAGCAATTCAGTCAATATGTCAGGTAAGGGACCAGGGTCCGAACGCTGACTCCGATATAGTATAATGAGTTGTTGAATCATATAAATCCCAGCTAACCTCTGTTCATCTGGGGTGAGATTCAAAAATGTGCGTACTACTGTATCATCACTATATTTTCCGGGACTGTCCACCCAATGGACAGCTGCCCTGGCTAAATCTTGTTCATCCATAGAATCGAGAAAATGATAACCCCTTCGTTCTCGGAGTAGTTTGTCGGCGGTTTGGAACGAATGCTCGTTAGACCTTATATTAATTATAGGTATTTGGAAATTCCTGTTATTATCTGGACATATCGGACGTATCGGGTCTATAAGACATCTATTACTATTACAAGATCTTCCTCTTCCTACATAGGCTATGGTGTCTGACTGTCCTGTGGGCAGTCCTGACCCTTCTTCCTCGCTTTGTTCGAACTCGTCTACCTCTAATCTCTCTTCGTGTAGGCGTTCTATTTCTTTACGGATCTTTCGGCACATGGCTATTATACAATTTTGCTTATCATGTCTCCCTTCTGATATATTCTGGCTCCATCTGGTAAGAATTTGCATTGCTTCCGGGTCTACCCCCGGTCGGTCTTGATTTCTGATCACACAATTTATGAGGAAACGTAACAGTTCCCCCTGTATCTCTACTTTCTGGTATTCCATAGCTCTGTTAATACATTCTGGATCTCGCCCTGTTTGGACAAAATGATATATTTTATCTAGATGCGCAGTCATTCCTGGTAACTTCCCTAAATACACTGCGGCTCGTCTGATACGCAATGATGCCAGGGTCATTTCGTCCTCTTTACCGGGCACAGGGTCATATCTGCAATCTATAAGAAGTTCCTTCAGCGTACGGGCACTTATGAGTTTGGGTGTACGTGAATGTGCTGACTCTTGAAAAGTAAGTTTATTTATTCTGGCTGGCGTAGAAAAAATATTGGTAGCACCTCCCGTGGCTCCATCTGGGGTGTCGGGTGTGAAAGGATTCGTCGAACGTGACACAGCAACTACAGGTGTGGACACAGCTATAGAAGTAGCTGTAGGAGCGGGTGCAGAAACAGATGTGCTTGCCGGAACTTGTGACTCGATTTGTTGCTGTAGGGATATGGGTACTGGATCTTGGCGTTGGATCTCCCTGGTATGCGGTCTATGTGGGGCGGAATTAGCATACTCGGGAGCTGCGTCATCTAAATATGAGGAAAGAAAAACATCTTCTGCGGTTCTAGGATGCCCCTTAGGATGTACCTTTATTGGGAACAATGGGGGTGGCAAGTCTTTCGGTATCTCTGGAGTAGCCTTAGGTAATCCTTCGGCCAGAAGGGGATACATACCATTCATAAGGGCATTTCTTTGTCTGTCTACTTGTTCTGATTTCACTCGGATACCTTCCTCAATTAATAGATTTTCTCGAACTTTATTTGAACTCTCTTTATTCTTTTCTTCCTGTCTACGTGCTTTTTCTGTGCGTCTATGAGATTCTTTACGCCATAACTCAACGGCGTCTTTCTGTGACTGTCTGACCTTCCTTTTCCATAACTCTTCTTCGACTTTCATGATGCACTCTGCATCCCAGGTTCCCGCTGCGGGCCACCTTTGACTTTCTGGTAATCCCTTGGTGTAATCTACCCATAAATCAAGAAATAATATAGCGTCTAAGCCATGTTTGTGATACATGAAGTGCCCTGGAGTATCCCTAGGAGGAATAGGGACGGCTTCTTCGAGAACCCCTTTTCTAGTAGTGATCTGTCTTAATTTCGAAAAGAGCGGCATATTGAGAACTGACCTTATACTTGATTTTGACCAACTGACCTGATACTTGATTTTGAACAGACTTAATACAATAAACACGATAAAGAACAGTCATTCATACCACAATATACAGGACGTTTTTTTTAAACACATTAAACATTAAACATTAAACCTTTAACTGAAACAACAATGATGATCGTCTGCATAACTAATCACCAAGAAAATTCTTGACAATAACTAGATACTTCGGAATACTTGATATACTGCTAAACAGTACAGATACACTGCTAAAACAGTGCAGACCGGATTTGTGTACCCAAACCCGTCTTGACCGGCACAACCTATGTGCACGTCAGAAATGCCTCCCCAGTAATGGTACTCACCGGGTAGCTTCGGAAACGGAAGGCCTCGGTAACTTGAACTTGAACCGGACTGGACTCGACTCGACTCGTCGGACACTGGACTTGACTTTGAACTGGTGGGTCTCTGTATACCTCGGATCTTGCTCTCTCAGCTAGGCTCTGGTCGGGATACTTCGCACTTCTCACCGCCTCGTCTGGGTGTTGATCGCAGTCTCAGTCGCCCCCGCTTGACCGGAGGGAGATACAGGAAATCCTGCTGGTACGCGTTATTGTCCGTCCAGCTGTGGCAGGAGACCGGGCCTGCAACTCACCGCCGGCGCGTGAGATGAGAAAGTGTCCCTGTTCGGGCCCCATTCATGTGGTAAATAAAATTCCTTTACCTGGACTTAATTTGATATAGAAACATAATAAAATAGCTCAGTAAAATGAGAGGCAGAATCCGTGGTATTAGAGATTCGGAATGGGCTTTATTCCAGTGATCGATTATAATCGGTTGCTCCAAGTTCCATCACCACGGGGGTTCAGGAAGTGAAGTACATACATTATTGACAAGAAGTAACTTTTATAGTACATACATTACAATGAAGCGAATGCAGTAGGCGTAACAATTGATAAGGAAAATGACGATTTATCTGCGTAACCAAAAATGGGTGTAATAAGGAGTAAAAAGGAACGTAATTGGTTATGATGTCACATATAGGTGGATCTATAAGATAATACTTGGCATAGATGCGCGCGCAGCAGTATGACGTGTGATTGACGTGTAACTAGGGGGTGAAGGGGACTTGACATTTAGCTCTACATGTGGAGAGACAAGAAGTCTGGGGGGTCAAGTCAACCTAATCCCAAATCATATCTAACATCCTATGTTTAAAGAACTATGTTATCCACAAAAGAAGGACTCTCGGACAGAATCTATTCTATACTGACTGTGCGTGCGTGTACAAGCGTCTAAGTGTCTACACTAAATGCGAGGGGATAGGAATATTCCATGGTAACAGGACTATGAATTACTTGCATGAGGACAGAGAAGCCGGGCCTTTTGCTCGGTAGCTGGAAGAATGTTTACTTAAACTACTAGGCAGGAATGCATCGGCTGAGGGGGAAGCAGATAATTCGAAGGTGAAATACAGTTCTTGGCAGAGAATAGGCTGATGTCAGGCTTCGTGAGCCGCGTAGAGAATGAGACAAAGTTCATGGTCACAGATGCAGGCTCAGACTGGAGCTTTCAGAGGCAGAAGGCAAGAAGAGTTTGATGACAGAATCAGGGCCTACTTGCCTGGACTGTAAAATGGCATAAGTGAACCATATAAAGCCGGTGGCCTTTCATATTTAGGAATGGAATATCCGGCCTATTCATGGCGGATCTGACAGAGGACATGTTGACGGTGGACGCACATGTATTTGCGTCTTCATAACTGGAACTGGAGGGAACATACATGTACTTGTAACATGCACATGGAACCGTTGGGGTCCAAGATAGGGGACATAACTGACCAGAAAAATCCATATTTCCACAGTGCTGGGGTGGTGTTTCAGGGTTTAGGAGAGTGCAGTGGGGTTGGTGCAGTGTAGGGGTCGTGCTGGGGCTGGTGTTTCAGGGTTAAGGGCAGTGCAGTGTTTTTCGGGCAGTGCAGGGGGTCGTGCTGGGGCTCGTTGTTAGAAATGGCGATTTCTGGTTGGCTAGGGCTTGTGCCAAAGCCAGGCAGAAACCACCACTCCAGTCAGGGCTGGGGAGTTACACGCCAAAGATAACCCCTGCTCAGCCCCTTGGTAGCTTGGCACGAGCAGTCAGGCTTATCCCGGAGGCGATGTGTAAAGCGTTTGCGCGCGCACCCAGCAACAACACCCAAGGCCCACCCCAAAAGAAACTCCACACAAGGTATTATATAAAAATAGCCTTTGTATTATACCAAACACATTAGATAATATTCACACATTTTACACTGTGCCAACTGGCACTGGGCAGAATTTTACAAGGGATTATATGTACAGGGGACAGGGCCACATGGACCACTGTCAGGAATTAGCACTTTTAGACCTTAGCACTTAGAACATAGGATATAAAATTGCTGTAGCACAAAATAACACGTGTAGCACACAACCAGTAACTACTGGTAACAGGTAAGTACCACCTACGCAACCCTAATCACCTTAGGAGAATGTCACGCAGGGAACCAGGACCTCACTAGCACCACCTGTACTAGGGAGAATAACCACCTAAGTATCACAATACCTGTAGGGGTAGAAATACATTACACATGATGCATCACAACACATTCAGAGGTGTAAACACAAGGCACATGAAGCATAAAAACACATTCAGAGGTGCAGGAAAACACAAGTGCGCCAAATGGCGCCAGGTACCCTAGGGGAGGGCACAACACAAGGAAACTGCCCCCAGGCCAACTGGCTTCTCACGGGTGCAGAAATGCCCAATATCCAGCAAAGTCAAGGCAAGGCAGCGCAAGCCAGGAGCAACTGAGCCCAACCTACATGTTGCAGCTGCCCACTAAGTGCTGGGCAGCTGGGGAAACGAGCGTGGGCACCACTGTGCCTTTAAAACAAATATGGCATACCTTGGAGCCTCTCTGGGCTCTGCAAAAAGAATGCCCCCAAACGTTGGAGTGCACCAGCGGTCTGAAATACACAATGCCCACCAGTGTGGGAGCCTTCCTGGGCTCTTTAGAAAAACAATGTGGGCCTCGTTGGAGCCTTTCGGGACTCGGGAACACTGCCCCCTTCGGTGGAGTCCCACTCGGGGGACTCTTTGGATAACACAGATGGCCCCCTATGTTTAAAGCCTCTCCGGGCTCTTAAACAATTTGGCCCCATTGTTGGAGCGGCCCGCTGCCTTCTGGGGCCACTCTTACATGCAGGAAATGCCCCCGAACGTTGGAGCGCGCAGTGCGCCCTGACACCAATCCTACTGTTCTGTAACGGTGGAGCGACCCCCCATATCAGGCGGGGGCCGCTCTAGGAGTAGACCGGTCTGGGACCGGCACCCACTGCACACGCCCGGAGTCCCCCAGCCCTTCCCTACTCACCAGGCTGCTCTCCGGGGGCTTCGCTCCTCTCCTGGCTGGTCCGCCTGAGCCCGCAGCTGCTTCCTGGGCTGCGCGGCGTAAAAGGACGGGAACCGAGCATACAGCGCTCCGACTGGCCTGGGGCTGCGGGGATTTCTCCGGTCTTCGTCACAGGAGCGCGGAGTGGGCTCCCGGCCGCTTCCTGTTGAGACAACGTCCCTCGAGGCTGCCTGACTTCCGGCTGAAGCCCGGCTGCGGCGGTGATTTTCTCGGCGTTCTCCGAAGCGCGGGGTGGGCTCCTGCCTTCGGATTAAAGTATAAACAGGCGGAAATAAGCGGGGTGGGCACCCGCTATAGAAATATTTATTTAAGTGGGGTGGGCACCCGCTCTCACAAATAAAGCGCTCCTGGCGCTAAGGGTACAGGGGAAAGCGCTCTCTGTGCTAAAGGCAAGTAAAAGCACTTCCAGGTGCTTTAGAGGAGAATAGAAAAGTCCAGCAAAGTTCTCCCCTGTATGCAGCAAGGCAGGGGGGGCAAGGCTGGACCTCCAGGCAGGGAGGTAGTCCAAGTGGCGGTCCTCTGGTCCAGCAACAGCAGCAGCCCCCTCAGGCAGGATCCTGGAAGAGAACATTTTGTAAGGGGACACAGACCCTTTTTATACACATAATACCTTTGTCTCAAGGTGCAGGGGAGGGGCGAACCAGTTACAACTGGTTCCTGAGCACTTTGTTTTGCTCAGCCCCTCTCCCTATTCAGAGGGCAGGCCAGGGTCATCAGTCGCAACACAGGGGGCGGAGCCAGCATTGTGTGGGGAAAGCCCAGCCCTATTCAGGTCCTAGGTGTACTCCTCCCACCCATCTGGCTGCTGATCTCCCCATTCACCACTGGGTGACTCCTCCTGAGACTGGGGATTCCCTAGACCATCACATGACCTCAGCCAGCCAATCACGCGACAGGCAGTCACTGCACATTTATGCAAGTGTCTAGAAGTGGCACTTCCATACTAGCTACATGGACACCGCACACATCATCGCGCAGCATTTCATCACACGAGTCCATACATACCAAACTTGCACCTGCACTCCCCACGCATCAGGAACTACCAGGGGCACATACATTCCCCATGCATTCCTATGGGAGGGCAGGCCTATCTCACTAGATGCACTCAGAGTGCGCACACACTTTACTCTGGGACACAGGGAAAGTGCGCAGAAACCCCAAATCACTACCACCATGTCACCAGTAAAGCATAAAGTTTAGGGGTGAACCTGCCAGAAGGGCCAAGTCCAACACTCGTGTTTCAGGGTTTAGGGCAGTGCAGTGGTGTTCGGGCAGTGTAGGGGGTCGTGCTGCAAGTGGTGTTTCAGGGTTTAGGGCAGTGCAGTGGTGTTTGGGCAGTGAAGGGGGTCGTGCTTGGGGTGGTGTTCCAGGGTTAAGGGCAAAGCAGTGGTATTCAGGCAGTGAAGGGGTCGTGCTGGGGCTGGTGTTTCAGGGTTTAGGGCAGTGCAATGGTGTTCGGGCAGTGTAGGGGGTCGTGCTGGGGCTGGTGTTTCAGGGTTTAGGCCAGTGCAGTTGTGGTCGGTCAGTGTAGGGGGCCGTGCTGGGGCTGGTGTTTCAGGGTTTAGGGCAGTGCAGTGGTGTTCAGGCAGTGTAGGGGGTCATGCAGGGGGTGGTGTTTCAGGGTTTAGGGCTGTGCAGTGGTGTTCAGGCAGTGTTGCGGGTCCTGCTGGGGGTGATGTTTCAGGGTTTAGGGCAGTGGTGTACGGGCAGTGTAGGGAGTCTTGCTGGTGGTGGTGTTTCAGGGTTTAGGGCAGTGCAGTGGTGTTCGGGCAGTGTAGGGGGGTCATGCTGGGGGTGGTGTTTCAGGGTTTAGGGCAGTGCAGTGGTGTTCGGGCAGTGTAGGGGGTCATGAAGGGGGTGGTGTTTCAGGGTTTAGGGGAGTGCAGTGGTGTTCGGGCAGTGTAGAGGGTCATGCTGAGGGTGGTGTTTTAGGGTTTAGGGCAGTGGTGTTTGGCCAGTGTAGGTGATCATGCTGTGGATAGTGTTTCAGGGTTTAGGGCAGTGCAGTGGTGTTCAGGCAGTGTAGGGGGTTGAGTAGGGGGTGGTGTTTCAGGGTTTATGGCAGTGGTGTTCAGGCAGTGTAAGGGGTCTTGTTGGAGGTGGTGTTTCAGGGTTTAGGGCAGTGCAGTGGTGTTCAGGCAGTGTATGGGGTCTTACAGTGGGTGGTGTTTCAGGGTTTAGGACAGTGGTGTTCAGGCAGTGTAGGGGGTCTTGTTGGAGGTGGTGTTTCAGGGTTTAGGGCAGTGGTGCAGTGGTGTGCGAGCAGTGTAGGGGGTCTTGCAGGGGGTAGTGATTCAGAGTTTAGTGCAGTGGTATTCGGGCAGTGTAGTGGTCTTGCTGGGGGTGGTGTTTCAGAATGTATTGCAGTGGTGTTCAGGCAGTGTAGGGGGTCTTACTGGGGGTGGTGTTTCAGGGTTTAGGGCAGTGCAGTGGTCTTCAGGCAGTGTAGGGCGTCATGCTGGGGGTGTTGTTTCAGGGTTTAGGGCAGTGCAGTGGTGTTCGGGCAGTGTAGGGGGTTGTGCTGGGGGTGGTGTTTCAGGGTTTAGGGCAGTGCAGTGGTGTTCGGGCAGTGTAGGGGGTCATGCAGGGGCTGGTGTTTCAGGGTTTAGGGCAATGCAGTGATGTTCAGGCAGTGTAGGGGGTCGTGCGGGGGCTGGTGTTTCAGGGTTGAGGGCAGTGCAGTGGTGTTCAGGCAGTGTAGGGGGTCGTGCTGGGGCTAGTGTTTCAGGGTTTAGGGCAGTGCAGTGGTGTTCGGGCAGTGTAGGGGGTCGTGCTGGGTGTGGTTTTTTAGGGTTTAGGGCAGTGCAGTCCTGTTCTGGGAGTGTAGGGGGTCATGCTGAGGGTGATGTTTTAGGGTTAGGGCAGTGGTGTTCGGCCAGTGTAGGTGGTCGTGCTGGGGGTGGTGTTTCCGGGTTTAGGGCAGTGCAGTGGTGTTCGGGCAGTGTAGTGGGTCTTGCAGGGGGTGGTGTTTCAGGGTTTAGGGCAGTGGTGTTTGGGCAGTGTAGGGGGTCTTGTTGGGGGTGGTGTTTCAGGGTTTAGGGCAGTGGTTCAGTGGTGTGAGGGCAGTGTAGGGGGTCTTGCAGCGGGTGGTGTTTCAGGGTTTAGGGCAGTGGTATTCAGGCAGTGTAGGGGGTCTTGCTGGGGGTGGTGTTTCAGGGTTTAGGGCAGTGCAGTGGTGTTCAGGCAGTGTAGGGGGTTGTGCTGGGGGTGGTGTTTCAGATTTAGGGCAGTGCAGTGGTGTTTGGGCAGTGTAGGGGATCGTGGAGGGGCTGCTGTTTCAGGGTTTAGGGCAGTGCAGTGGTGTTCGGGCAGTGTAGGGGGTCGTGCAGGGGCTGCTGTTTTAGGGTTTAGGGCAGTGCAGTGGTGTTCGGGCTGTGTAGGGGGTCGTGCGGGGGCTGGTGTTTCAGGGTTGAGGGCAGTGCAGTATTGTTCGGGCAGTGTAGGGAATTGTGCTGGGGCTAGTGTTTCAGGGTGTTAGGGCAGTGCAGTGCTGTTCGGGCAGTTTAGGGGATCGTGCTATGGCTAGTGTTTCAGGGTTTATTGCAGTGCAGTGGTGTTCTGGCACTATAGGGGGTCGTGCTGGGGCTAGTGTTTCAGGGTTTTTGGCAGTGCAGTGGTGTTCGGGCAGTGTAAGGGGACGTGCTGAGGGTGGTGTTTTAGGGTTTAGGGCAGAGCAGTGGTGTTTGGGCAGTGTAGGGGGTCGTGCTGGGGGTGGAGTTTCAGGGTTTTGGGCAGAGCAGTGGTGTTCTGGCGGTGTATGGGTCGTGCAGGGGGTGGTGTTTCAGGCTTTAGGGCAGTGCAGTTGTGTTCAGACAGAGTGGGGGGTTGTGCAGGGGGTGGTCTTTCAGGGTTTAGGGCAGTGCAGTGGTGTTTGGGCAGTGTAGGGGGTCTTGCTGGGGGTGGTGTTTCAGTGTTTAGGGCAGTGGTTTTCAGGCAGTGTAGGGGGTCATTCTGGGGGTGATGTTTCAGGGTTTAGGACAGTGCAGTGGTGTTTGGGCAGTGTAGGGGTCGTGCTGGGGCTGCTGTTTCAGGGTTTAGGGCAGTACAGTGGTTTTCTGGCAGTGTAGGGGGTCATTCTGGGGGTGATGTTTTAGGGTTTAGGACAGTGCAGTGGTGTTCGGGCAGTGTAGGGGCTCGTGCAGGGGCTGGTGTTTCAGGGTTTAGGGCAGTGCAGTGGTGTTCGGGCTGTGTAGGGGGTCGTGCGGGGGCTGGTGTTTCAGGGTTGAGGGCAGTGCAGTATTGTTCGGGCAGTGTAGGGAATCGTGCTGGGGCTAGTGTTTCAGGGTGTTAGGGCAGTGCACTGCTGTTCGGGCAGTTTAGGGGGTCGTGCTATGGCTAGTGTTTCAGGGTTTATTGCAGCGCAGTGGTGTTCTGGCACTATAGGGGGTCGTGCTGGGGCTAGTGTTTCAGGGTTTTTGGCAGTGCAGTGGTGTTCGGGCAGTGTAAGGGGACGTGCTGGGGTGGTGTTAAAGGGTTTAGGGCAGAGCAGTGGTGTTTGGGCAGTGTAGGGGGTCGTGCTGGGGGTGGAGTTTCAGGGTTTTGGGCAGAGCAGTGGTGTTCTGGCAGTGTATGGGTCATGCAGGTGGTGGTGTTTCAGGGTTTAGGGCAGTGCAGTGGTGTTTGGGCAGTGTAGGGGGTCTTGCTGGGGGTGGTGTTTCAGTGTTTAGGGCAGTGGTTTTCAGGCAGTGTAGGGGGTCATTCTGGGGGTGATGTTTCAGTGTTTAGGACAGTGCAGTGGTGTTTTGGCAGTGTAGGGGGTCATGCTGGGGCTGCTGTTTCAGGGTTTAGGGCAGTACAGTGGTTTTCTGGCAGTGTAGGGGCTCGTGCTGGGGGTGGTGTTTCAAGGTTTAGGGCAGTGCAGTTGTGTTCGGGCAGTATAGAGAGTCGTGCTGGGGAGTGTTTCAGGGTTTAGGGCATTGCAGTAGTGTTCGTGCAGTGTAGGGGCTCGTGCTGGGGTAGTGTTTTAGGGTTTAGGGCAGTGCAGTTGTGTTTGTGTAGTGGTTAGCGCATGCGCTGCGTCGCTAGGCGATACCTAAAAAGCATTGCACCAAGATGGCTGCCAACACTTTCTGGATTGAAGTTTTGGCAGCCAATTAGAGCCAAGCTCATGCTTGTGTAGTTAGGTCCCGCCCAGATATATAAGGTTTTTTTCCTTTAATATCTCAAAAACTACTGAACGGATTTACACCATTTAAAAAAAATGTCGCTTTATGAACCAAGCACTACCTTTTTGTCAAATTTAGTGTAATTCCGTTGAGTAGTTGCAGCTGTAACTGTGTCTAAAGTTTCCTTCGGGAAATTGATTTTTTTACCTCTATTGTTTTAATTTCTCAGGAACTACTGAACTGATTTAAATAAGGTCTCTTTCTGAACCAAGGGCTACCTTTTTGCAGTATTTTGTGTAATTCCGTTCAGCAATTCGGGCTGTAGTCGTGTCTAAAGTTTTCTATGGGAAATAACATGGAGAAAACGTGTTTTGGGACCCCTCTTTTTTCTCAGCCCCCGCTTGGCGAAACACCCCGATACTTTCAGGATAGGAGCTGACCGGAGCGGGACCAATGTTTTGAAAAGTTTGCGAAGATTCAGCAACCCGCACCAAAGTTATTGGGAAAAGAAAAAACAATTTTGAAGAGAAACAAGGTCCTAACTATAACTACCTACTGGTGACCGCCAGTAGGTAATATATATATATAGACAAAATAAAACAAAGGTTACAGGCATGTTATAGTTAGGGTCAGATTTTACTGATACAAAACCAGCGAAATTCAGCCGTTATAGTTAACTTACACTGCTTATGACCTCACATATTACATCACTCATGACATGGTCAGTGACATCACTAATGGCATCTCAAATTAATCCACTGATGACATTACAAAGGTTTTTTTAATTCTATTTGCTGACTATAATGTCCTTGTAACCTTTGTTTTTTTCAGTGAATTTCTAAGGTTTTTTAAATGCTAATTCCTAACTAGGTTTTTTAACTAGCAGTCATGTTTGCAGAGTGGTGGAGAAAGGGGGCTGGGCCTCCGGCCAGCTCTCAGGAATTCTGCTGTGTAGGACTTGTTCCAGGAGTGCTTCTTGACCTCCAAGGTCCCTGTAGTGCCAAGGGGACTTTATCCCCAGCTAGTAGTGTGCCGGGAGGCACATTTGCAGAGTGGTGGAGAAAGGCGGCGTGGCCTCTGACAACTCCTCAGCAATCCTGCTGTATGGGACCCACTGAAGGTAACAGTGGTGGTAATTGGCCCCCAAGGACATCCTTGGGGGCCAACTACCTCTCCTATTACCTCCAGTTAGTCCCATACAGCAGGATTGCTGAGATCTCACAGTAGAGCTCACCCCCTTTTTCCACCAGTCTGCAAACGTGCCTCCTGGTGCACTACTTCTAGGGGGGTGAAGTCCCCTTAGCTATTGAGGGTCATTGGGGGTCCACTACCTCTCCTGTCCCCTCCAGCAAGTCCGACACAGTGGGTTTGCTGAGAGGCTTTCGATGGCCATGGCCCCTTTCTCCACCACTCTGCACACCCCCTCCAGGTGCACTACTAGTTGGAAGAAATCAGTCCACGTGGCTCTTGAGGGCCAACTACCTCTCCTGTTACTTCCAGTGAGACCCACACAGCTGGTTTGCTGATAGGTTGTCGGAGGCCACTCTACCTTTCTCCACCACCCTCCAAACACGCCTATGAGTGCATTACTGGTTGAGGGAAATAGTCCACTTTAGTCCTGAGGTCATCAGGAGTAAAGTGGAAATCATTCCCCAACCAGAAGTGTGCCAGGAGGCGTGCTTACAGAGTGGTAGAGTCCTCTCAGTAATCACACTGTCTGGGACTTACTAGAGGTATCAAGAGGGCCTGTTGGCCCCCAAAGACCACAGTGGCTCCCCTCCCCAGGCCGATATTGACCCAGGGACCCTATCCCTGGGGCATGACCTCTTGTTGGGGACCGCAGGGGAGCCTCAAGGCTCCCGCTGTCCTGCTGGCTTCTCAACTCCTGCGGGAGCCGGAATTGCTTTTGGACAGTGGGAGCTGCAAACATGAAGCTCCCTCTTTCCAAAAGCAATTGTGCTCCGATTCATAGAAGTGAGAGCATTTTTACTGCTCTTGTTTCCATGAAGTGGAGCAGGATTTTCAGCGGCCATAGCAAACTGCAATGTCCTGGGGGTGGGCACCCATGGACATTGCTGGAGCCGGCCCTGGGGGGTTGTGGTCCCCAGGGCCAAGGAGGGCTCCTGGAGGGAAGCTGCACAGCCCCCCTCCCAGCATCGGTATAGCCCCGGGGAGGTGTGGTCCTGGGGTCGGGGGTCCACAACTGACCCCCGTTATTACTTTATTTGTACCCCATTATTCAGTATATGGTCCGCCGGGACTACATGGGGGGCTGGAGCCACCCCATATATTTTAATTTAATATAGCTCCGGGAGGTAGCAGTCCCTGGGGCTGCAGTAGGGCTGCATGCCCCCTGCCTTCCAGTATATTAGCCCCAGGGAGGTTGCTGTCCCTGGGGCTGCATCGGGGCTGGAGTCTCCACATGCATTTTAACTTACTATAGTCCTAGGGAGGTGGCAGTTCCCCACATTAATATTTCAAATTGCCCCCGGGACCTGGCCCACTCAGGGGCCTAATTAAACAAAGTGCTGCAACCCGCGCAAAGTTTAAAATAAATGTCGGCAGGATTTGAGGATCCAACACGACTCCCTTTGAATTTTACTTTATGCTTTTTGGGCCCTTGGTGGTCCTTGTGGGATCCCCCCCAAGAGGCCCAGTGTGTTAGGGTGTTGCTACCCTGTCCCCTTATATCTTTTGTAATGTTTTTTCTTGTGACTCGGTTCAACCAAGTCACAAGATGGCTGCCAACACTTGCTGGTTTGAAGTGTTGGCAACCAATCAAGTCCCAGGCAGGAGATCGGGAGAGTTTGTGGATCCCCGCGGCCACAGTTGTATATCTAAGAAATCTTTACATTTCTCAGAAACTACTGAATGGATTTACACCATTTAACAAGAGTGTTTTCTGGAACAAGAGCTACCTGTCTGCCAAATTTGGTGTAATTCCGTTCGCAGTTCAGGCTGTAGCTGTGTTTAAAGTTTCCTATGGAAATTAAAATGGAGAAAAAGTGTTTTGGGACCCCCCATTTTTTTCACAGCTCCCGCTTGACGGATCACCCTGAAATGTTCAAGACAGGAGCTGAAGTGAGCGCCAAATTAGTTTTGAAAATATCTTGAAGATTTGTTTAACAACGCCAAAGTTATGGGCAAATCAAAAACAGCTTTTTAATAGAAATCAGGTCCTAACTATAACTACCTACTGGCGACCGCCAGTAGGTAATATATATATATATATATATACATATATATATATATATATATATATAGATAGATAGATAGATAGATAGATAGATAGATAGATAGATAGATAGATAGATAGATAGATAGATAGATAGATAGATAGATAGATAGATAGATAGATAGATAGATAGATAGATAGATAGATAGATAGATAGATAGATAGATAGATAGATAGATAGATAGATAGATAGATAGATAGATAGATAGATAGATAGATAGACAGATATGGGTGAGTGTAGAGAGGATCTCCCTCCAGGGGCTGCCAAGTGCCAATCATTTGAAACAAAAACAAAGGATGATATGTTTTAATGGAAATGACAACAGCTGTCTCATTTCCTTTGGCACTATGTTTAAGATGTAAGCCTTTGGCAAGCAGGATTTATGTTGACTAGAAACACCTGCAATAGCCTCATCATATTCCATTGCATGTGGATGAAAGGTGGTAGCTAATTTGAAGTTCAAAGTGTGGTCTACAACCAACAGTGCCTTTGCAATTTAATATAAGATTGACCATTAATAGTTGATGATTTCATAAATGGAATGGCCCATTTGAACCAATCAATGAAACCTATATTGGCCTTACAAACATTATGTTTTGTGAAAAGCCAAGCCTCCCTTTGATTTTAATGATGAATTTACCCTTCTTAAAATGTATCAGTGTATAAAAAAACCTATGGTTGACATAAGATTGAGCACGGCTGTTTGTGAGATTTCCTTCACACTTTCTGATGCTTTAGTGCCTGTGGTACATTTCTGGTCCTGATTCAATGTTCCATGGTTTCAGGGCTTTCATTTACAGGATTATTTAGACAACAATCCTTGCCTGGATGCATAATGCAGTTGCCTAGGTATATTGGATCTGTCATTGTGGACTTCCTTATACCCTCTGCTACAATTTGCTGATTGTTTAGGGGTATGGGCAGAGAAAAAAACTCCTTAAATCAGTAGCAGGACAATGTGTGTGGCTGGGCAACATACAATCAAACTGCCTCAGCCAAGTCTTTCCTCTCTCTATGGTTCTCTCTTTCATGCTTGAGAAGTATTATGGTGCAGAAATTCTGAACTCAATTGTGGGCAAATCCGTGCAGAAATATATTTGTACAAGAGTCCTGAAATCAAAAGCCTGAAAATCTGGTCCTTTGGATGTATTAAAGCCTTCTTTAGGCCTCCCAATTTTTTCATCCCTTCATCTTTCCAGTCCCTTTGATAATAAGCACTGAAACATGCTTGCTACGGATTGTCAACTTTTAGTCCCCGATTCTATAATATATGTCAGTGGTTCTAAAGTATAGCCTGCTTCCATACCCACTCCCCCTGATTTCACCATCGGAAGCACTGACAGTGCCAAGGGAACTAAATTCACCCAGAGAAATTAACTGCTATGCCTAGCTAGCCCTAATTTACATTGTTGCAATTAGCTATTGCATTTGTTTTAATCATAGTCAATATAGAACGTTGAATCTGATGTGCATTTTGTTTTAGA
Organism: Triturus cristatus; assembly: GCF_964204655.1. Lineage (NCBI taxonomy): Eukaryota > Metazoa > Chordata > Amphibia > Caudata > Salamandridae > Triturus > Triturus cristatus. The sequence goes on from NC_140593.1 coordinate 298,908,395, forward strand.
GTTTCATAAGATACTTTAAGTCAAAATAAAAGACAATGCTAGAGTAGTGCCTTCAGCTGATAAATCCAAATTTAAACTGTATTGCTCATCTGTAAAAATGAAGTAAGAAAGAAGCTGAGGAGTGAGTTGTAAAAATATTCTGCAAATGCATTATGCAACTTGAATTCAGTGGTGGTCTGGATAAAAACATTAATAGCACAAATTATTTATTAGAAGGCTCAACATCAAGGCTAAGAAAATTCGTGTCTTCTCTTCAAGCTGGAGGTGAACTGGATTGACAGTAGAATAAAAAGCAATTGGAACAGCCGACAGAGCTGTCATTTCAGCGTTTTACGTTCTCTATAATTACTATGACACAGGAATAAAAGTAGAAAGTGGTTGAGCAATCATATATTTTTACAAAACTTTTCACACTAAACTCGCTTTTCGATTCTCTATTCTTCAGCTCTTTTTAAGACAAATATGAAACGAAAACTTCAGAAATATATTGTCCTTATACTAAGAAAACTTTGATGATCCACAGAATATTGTATTTTCCATACTATACTTGAACATGTTGTTTGAGGAAAAAATTAAATGAAAGCTCGTGACAATGTGAAAAGTTCACCATGGTAAGCAAACATATGGGATGCTGTTTTTTCATAAAAGAATAGTCCTGCTCTTCTCAAGCACAAGATAAAAACATAGCCAAGGCAAAATCTGTTACTATTCAGAAATTATAAAAACATTCAGAATATGCACACGCCCAACGTGAGTCCAATTAAAGTAGCGCACTCTTCTGTATCAATTACATTTTGAATGGACCTGAAAGTTTCGAAAAAAATCACATAAAAATGTGGGCAATTCATTATATAAAATATTTATTCCATCAGGTGAAATCTAACACCCTAGTGTTCTGACAAATAGCTCCATTACTTTAACATAACCCTAAAGTTGGGATATCACAATCAAAATGTCTGTGCTTTCCCACCCATAAATCCCATGTTTTTCCTCCAGTTAAATTTGAGCATTTTCGACCTTCTGAAGTTTTAAGGCAGAAAATTCAGTAGGTTGGAAACTGTCTGACTACTTGAAATATTGCCCTTCTGCAAAAATATGCGTGCACAGGGGTCACTTAATTGATCTGTCATTGGCCGCCTAGGGTAAGGGGTGAGCATTTTTCCTGCCGGCATTAATGCCGTTGGCACCCTCGCAGCACCTCTAATTAACAAGTGCAGAATAGAGTTTCAGAAAAGCTGCTCCTACTGAGTAGTCATTTAAAATCATATAAGCAGACAATTTTAAAAGAAACATTACATATGTACAATAGCGTAAAAAGAGCACATGACCTACATTAAAAATAGATATTCCATACATCTCGATCTCCATCATATAAATTTAAGGAAAACAAGATGACCCACAAAATTGATACATTCTGATACGTGTTAACCATTTTCCTTACTCTCAATATATTTTTCAAAAAACGGCCATAACAGCTACACAGTAAGCACTATCCACAAATTGTAAATAGAAGAAGGCAGGTCTACATTGTCTCCATCCCCCCAACTTTAACAAGGGTAGGATTCATCTAGCTCTTTCTTTTGCATAGCATTTACAGAATAAAATCACATGGATGGTTGATTGTGGTGAAACATTGTCACATGGGCATTGGCAGAGTTCTCTAGACCAGTCATTAAGCTCTGGATAACTAACTAATTGATGGAAGCTACCAAACCTGAACCAAGTTAAAACATACCTGTCATGACCCTCTGTACAACATAAAAGATATGGTTGAATTTCATAAGTTATCAGGGTCAATTGATGCTGTGCTAGAGTCCATTTGTTCATCTCCGGGGTAGCTCTTGATGTCTCTAGATGGGTCATGCAGATTAATTTAAACTCCTTCCTAGGAATGGAATTAATTTTCTCTGAGGAGGAGAAATATTCTAAGTGACCAAGATCAGTCATACATTTTTTGACATAATTCAGCCAGGCGATCTTACTTGCGTGGTCCAAGTTCATCGAATCCTTAATTATTTCTCTATTTGAACCTGTACTACTGGATTCAGTGCCAAAGCAGTACAGGTTGCATTTTGATAACATCAGAAATGTTGGTAATACACAACTCGCTGTGGCAATTAAAAACTGGGGAACTGGCTGGTAATGCTAAAATAAACCTTAAGAATTTATTTTCCACACGTTGAATCGGGGATACACCATAAAGTCTCAAACTCCCACCCAAAGGTCGCAATACTTATACACTTCGCTTGATATATCTTAAGAAGAATCCCCGGAGGCCTTTTGCTCATTTTTTGGGAACAGTTAACAACAGCTGCGATCGACTTCATAAAAAGAAGGCTACTACTCTTTACCACTGGTCTCCAGGAACCTCTATGCTCAAATAAAACGCCCAGAAAAGTAAAAATATTAGTAGAATCTACTCTACTATCCCCTAATGCTAGGCTTCTATATTTATTTCTCCCCCTCCCGCAGGTCATGACAAAAGTTTTTTTAGCGTTGAGTTTTAATCCTAAATTATCCATAAAACTAGTATATGTGGCAAGGACTTTCTGCAGACCTAACTGCGTATGGGCCATAAGTACCGCGTTGTCTGCATAGAGAAGGGAGCCAATTGGCCGTTTATTAACATATGGTGGATCTTTCGCCCTTTCTTTGAGTTCCTGTTCCAAAGCATTGGTATATAGGGTGAACAGGAATGGTGCCAATACACAGCCTTGTCTCACCCCCCTCGCCACACTAAACGGTGTGGTACATTCCCCTTTAGATCCATACCGCACTTTAGCGGTAGCCCCGAAATATAATTGTCTTAAAAACTGAACCAGTTCCAGATCGATCTTCAGAATCATCAGAATATTCCACAGTTTATTGTGTACAGCACAATCAAATGCGGCTGCAAGATTTATGAATGCCACATAAAGTTTGCCCGCCTTTGCCTGAGTATACTTTTCGATTAATATGCTAAGATTTCAAACCTGCTCATTTGTCCCTCTCCCCTGTCTAAAACCATATTGCACGTCATTAAAAATATTATTCTCTTCTGCCCAGGTGTGCAATTTATCCAAAACATTACCTTCATCAGGGAATCTAATAGTGATATCAGGCGATAGCATTCCGGATTTTCCTGTTCTCCATTTTTAAAAATCGATATTATTACTGACTCCGAATTCTAATTCAAATCCTCGAAAGATACGCATACATAGTCAAACCATGTAGGTTTATTTAAACTAACTAAATTGTGCCTTACAGAAGGCACACGTTAGTTAGTTATGCAAGTAACTGACTAATTCAAAATACGCTAATGGTTTCAAAATAAGGTCGATATTCAGAATAAAATTAACTGCTGGAATGAAAAATATTCTAAATATAAAATCAAATAACAGTCTGACATGGCATGGGGACTCCTCAGCGTGATAGGAAGAAAAGGTCTGGCACATATCCCAAAAAAGCATAAATACCTAAAACCACCAAACCCCTCTCCAAATCACACCCTTCTTCAGTAGTCACAGTTGTCCTCTGATTGTTTTCCAAACAGAGCCCTGGGGGATATTCTCAAGAACGTGTGTTAACTATCGCAAAATTAGCTTAACGCAACTTCTCACATCGCAGTCTATCGCGGGAAAATAACGCAGTGTTAATGTTGTAGTCTCAACCTGGCGGCACCATGCAATAGTCTCAGGATAATGCGCCAAATGACCGGGTTAAAATCAACGCGACGCCGAAAAAATGCGAAATGCGAAAAAAGTTGTGATGTCCCAAATCGTGATTAAAAAATCTGCGATAACCAGCGACAGGCCTGCAATTCCCACGCGTCATGCATGAAAAGGCACTACAAAAGCAGAGAAAAAAACATGGGAATAACTTTTTACTGCGTAGCACCATGGACGCACTCGGACCAAGTGTGAACCCCACAAGCCCCACAGACAACCAGCAACGAAACTCGGGGTCGGAGAAGGCCAAGGAGAGGAGGAAGAGGAAGAAGCGGTTCAGTCCGCAGGAAAACAGGATCATAATTACGGAGGTGATAGAACACTACCAACAACTGTTCGTCACCTCCAACGTGTCATTGGCAACAAAGACGCAAATATGGCAGACCATCTTGGACCATGTGAATGCAGTTGAAGCGTTGAGGAGGACAATGGAAGAGGTCAAGAGGCACTGGAATGCTGTGAAGGGCAAAACCAAGAACAAACTCGATGCCAACATGAATGCAGCAACACAGATTGGAGGTGGGGGTGCAGCGGCACACCAGGAGCTGGACGACATGGAGAAAATGGTGCCCACAATCATCAGTAGGGATACGGTGCCAGGAACTGTGGATCCGGACACTGCTCAATACGACCTGACACAACATCAACAGGGTGAGTACCGACCAGGGACTGGGGGGACGGGGGGAGATGGGCACAATTGCACAAATGCACAATTAAGCAGAGCACACTGCACACCCACAATGACTCCGGAACATGTCACTGATCCCTGTGCCACACTGCAGCACACATACAAGCACCAAGTAGGTCCCCGTCTACCATGTGCTCAAAGGAGTCCCACCCCACACATCACCAATCTCACAACCAACACATGCACACGTTCGAAACCCAGCAAAGATGCATATTTGTGAGCCACACTGACAGTGCAAGTGACACTACATGACGATTAGCATGGTTGCAGTCCAATCATCATGACATTGTGCCCACCATGACACTGAGGTGGCTGAGTGTGTACCACATCCGTAAAGGAGCAGGTCACACTCTGACACATCCACGTGCACAAACAACCCCTGACTTCAACAACACATCTGCGGACAAACCATGTCCAAGAGTCACAACTCGACCAAGAGCCCAATTTACCCAAGTCTACAACATCTTAGCACTGTAGAAGCACAGAAGTCAAAGGCACACTGCCTGAAAGGGATAAGGGGCAGGTAATTCAGAGCTGCAGGGGCGACTCACCCATGATTTAGTACACACACATAAGAGTCTGAGCACTTCAACACAGACAACAATGTGGTACAAACTGCAACACTTTCACAACAGAACACAGGTTGTTCTGTTGGTGTCGCATGTGTGTACAAAATGGCCAATCACATCTGGCATAGCAGGAAACTGTGAGATGACAATGTACGAGTACAACCTCACATCCATAATGTAGTACAAATGTCCACTGTCCCGCATCAAATAGGCATCTCCCACAAACAGTCACAATGTGCATTGCCATGCAGTCTCTATGTAAACCACACCAATGTGTCAACATACATAGAACACACTGTGAAACTACATCTCCCATTTACATTGCAGAGGGACAATCAACACCTCCTGCAGAGCAGACCCTACATCCCATCAGTGATGATGGAGACGAGCCCCAGGACATCGACTATGACGAACTCCAACAGTTCATTGATAACCTCCCCACCCCACCTCCAGTAGCAGGGCAGCCCAGCACCATCGAGGTGAGCCCACCCCACACAGCGGGAAGCACCCACCACCACGCCTGGCTCCCAGCACCTCACCGAAGAACACATTGCGTTCCAAATCCGTGCCTTAGACTGCCAGAAGGAGCTGGCTGAACAGGTGTGGGTGGGGTTCCACCACATGGCAGCCAAACTGGATGCCATACGTGGGTGTCTAAGTCCCACAGGGACCACTTACACCCCCTAATGGACACCCACAGTCCACCCCATGCCCTCCAACAATCCATGGCTGGTGTTGCTGGAGTCATGACTCAGAGACAACAACAACTGTCTAGTCAGAGTGGCTACAGCGATGTCATCCATGAGTTGGGAAACATGAGACGGGTCTTCCCCACTGCCTGAGGTGACATGGTTGCATCCGCTGTACATAGCACAATGTAATGTGGTCAGCCCCGGGGCCCTCATGCATACATAATGACCACACGGACACACATAGTTTGTGGAACTGACTATGGGCACGTGTGCCCGGACCCTTTTATTGCCAGGGTCACATGTCCAGTGATGCCTGTTCTGGATGGGTGTGGGGTGAGTGTAAGCCACCCCTCAGGGAGTGGTTGGTGCTGGCAACAACTGCTACAGTGACCAGACAATCAGAAGTTCACAGTTCAAACAGCAAGGGTCCATGACTTGAGCTGCACAGAGTTATTGGCCCTGGATGCACTGCGGCTGGCACAGGCACACCACCACGGGATGGTGACTTGCGGTGCACTGAGGTAGGGCCACAAGAGCTGAGCGGGTCCTTGTCGATGTCCAAGGTGAATGTCGCGGAGTGTTTCGGGGGACAGTGGAAGGTGTTCTTCCAGGGAATGATGCAGAGGGCAGAACCAAGCAGACACAGGCAATATGGAGTAGATGAATGCTACAGACTCATTTTTAACACCAAGTCAGTATCAGCTACATGATGATGAAGACAACACCTAGGCATAGACTCAGACACCACCAAAGTCCAAACAGAGAGTGTCCATGAATTTCGGGGCACAGAGTTAGTGGCACCAGTGCTGAAAGGGGATGCAGTCTGGGATGAGGCCTGTACAATGGTATCAACTTTTCCATACAAAAATCAAGACTCAGTACCAAATGGGTGACCTACTTGACCGCAGTGTAGGCCGGAGGCAGCGGTCAGCGTGGGCCAACCGCTGTTCAGCCAGCTCCTCCTGGTACTCTTACACACGCCGTTGGAATGGCATGTGGCGATGATTTGTGGTTGACGGAGGTAGAAGCACCAGAGTTGAGTGTGTGTGCAGCCTGCGACGATGCCGTGTCCTACCTGGTCTGGACCGGATTGGATTAGTGTGAGGCCTGCTGGACCGCAGTATAGGCAGTACACAGGTGACCCCGCGGTACTGGACCGCAGTGTAGGCCAAAGGCAGTAGTCAGCAAGGGCCCACCGATACGTGTCATTGGCTTGCGATGCACATAGTTAGTGGCACCAGAGCAGTTGTTGCTAGTGTTCGATCACCTCCGTAACCAAGATCCATTGTTCCTCCAGACTGAACCGCGGCTTCCTCTTACGTACAGTGATATGAACTCGTACATTGAAAAATCAAGACTCAGTTCCAAATGTGTGACCTACCTGACCGCAGTATAGTCCGGAGGCAGCGGTCAGCAGGGACCCACAGACACGTGTCGTTGTAATGCTATGCACAGAGTTTGTGGCACCACATCGAAGGGAGTACAGTGATGTAAAATCTGCCATAAACATATTTACTCTGCCATTGAATAATCAAGACTCAGTTCCAAATGTGTGACCTACTTGACCGCAGTGTTTGCCTGTGGAGTACGTCAACAAGAAAGGAGTCCTGGGAGCCTGCGTCACAGAGGCCGTGATGGTCTGAGGAGGCTTCCATGATGGCAGGCTTGTGCTTGAAGCTTCCACAGGCACGTGGTGGGCCCTCTTTGACACACGCCGGTGTCGGCAGGTGAGCAGTGTGGCCTGGTTGTGCAGGGGCGACCATGACGGGTCTGGGGACTTGTGGCCTGGGGTGCAGCAGGCGCACATGATCGAAGGCACCACCGCTCATGGCATTGGCCACGTGGCTGGCTGGGAGGCGCCACCCTGGCAGACACTTGGCCATTCTGGAAGAGAACCATGCCCAGAGCAACAGGCTTTTTATTAACCGTGGGCGTAGTTCGCGAAGTAGCGCTACGCGTAGCTACGCAAAGTGTACTTCGCACTACGCGACTGCACGTAGCACTTCGCGAACTGCGTAGTACCCTGTTCGCACTGTGCAAGATGTCGTTTTCAATGATTGCACAGTGCGGACAAGCAACCGGCACTCTGCAATCATTGAAAACGGCATCTTGCACAGTGCGAGCTGTAGTTTTCTGCCGCTCTAGTAGATTTTTACTTGAGAGACAGCTTTCTCAACGCGGACTGGTAGTTTCTCATCGCAAGCGGTCGCGAGCATACGTGACCACTCGCAATGATAAACCTGACCTCCCCGCGTTGAGAATCTTGCCGGGAGGTTTATTTTCCACGCTCGCGATCGCCAACTTGATGTTGCTGATCGCGAACGAGGAAAAGTCTCGCCGGGATTTCATTTTGCTTGCTCGCAGTCGCCAACTTGACGTTGAGGACCGCGAGCAAGCAAAAAATTACTGCTGCACTACGCAACACTACGCTACACGTGTTTGTACTGTGCTATGTGCAATTCGCCTAGTGCGAAGTAGCGCAAACTTCACAAACTACGCGACCGTAGCGTAGTGCTTTGCCCAGGCTGACTTTTTATTCACACCCTTACGCTGGCCTGGCGTACGCCGGGCCAGCCCACTCCGCTCATGCTTACATGAGGGCCGTATCAAGCTGGATTTCTGCGATCTTCCCCACTGCCTGGGGTATCATGGTTGCATCCACTGTTCACTAAACTCCAAACACCAGCAGTATATATTGACATGGGCATGTTTGTGGTCTGCATACTGCAGTCGGGCCAGCACATCCACGCCACACTTGGCATTGTGTACATTCTCATTCATGGGTCACTTGCCTCCTTCGCACATGCCTGGTTCCCACCTCTCCCCACATTCTTCTATTGTGTGGCTGAGGTGCCATGCCGTTGATGGCTTGTGTACATGGCTAAGCCAGGTTACCCCAGTAAGTTATGCTGTCATGTCTGGTAGGTGGGCATGTTGTTTGACATGTTGTATGTGAGTTTGTAACATGTGAATTCCCAGAGTTGTGAGCTACATGATTGTGAAGTTGAGGTGTGTGGTGTGTTCATTTGGTACTTACCAACAAGCAATGCATTCCCATAGGTGCCAGCCTCAAAGTGCTGGTTGATGATGGACTGTCGTAAGATGAAGGAATCATGCACACTGCATGGGTAGTTGGTGACAATATTGGTGAAGAGTCCCCGGTGGTCCAATATTGCCTGCAAATTGATGGAATGAGTGTGCTTCCTGTTTTGGTAATTGTGTGCATTGGCGACAGGGGGCACGAGGAGTACATGTGTACAGTTGATTGCCCCCAAAACCGTTTGGGAACCCAGCTATGGTGTAGAAGCCTTGCTTGGTCTCCAGCTGTTCCTGCACAGTGTGTGGAAAGTAAAGGTGTTGGGGTACCAAGTTCATGATGGCATCCAAGACAGGTGTGAGGAACTTGGATAGGGCTGGCTGTGAGACTCCTCCGACTCTGGAAGTTGTTGTTTGGAAGGTACCAGAGGCCAACAAGTGCAGCACAGCCAGCAGCTTTGTCTGCGGAGGGATGTTGGTTGTCTGCTGTGTTGGTACCATCAGCCTGTGGGCAATGATGGTCAGGATGCAGAGGATGGTTTTCCTTTTGAGCCTGTAGTCAGCAATGCCATCCTCTGGTGTTAAGTCTGTGAGTCTGGTGCGTTTTCTGAAGGCCGCTGTCTTTGTCTGCGCTGCCTCTGTGGTAGTTCGGCGGGGTGGCGGGGGGGTCCAGGGGTGGTGGGTCTGGGTTTGTGGCAGTGGGTGTTGTGGCCCTCTTGGGTTTCCGAGCTGCATGATCAGTAGCTCCATGGCATCTGTTGTTCTTCTGGTATGGCTGTGGGCTGGACTCCTGTTTCTGGTGCAGGTTTTTGTCCGACTTATCACCAGGTAAGAGCAGTTGTTAAATCCCTGCTGCTAACGCGCCTTATCACATGTTGTGGGATCTTATTGCCAATCTGGCTGATCACTGAGAATGTTGCAAAGTGGTGTTTTTGCGGCTTTTTGCATGGGAACTCCTACTCTGCATATCATTAGCGTTAGTTGCCGGTGTCATCCGTGGCAATGTTTTTTGTGGCTGCTATCGCAGGAAAACTGGTGATATCGGCTGTTAGTACCAGCTTGTGGATTGTGCGATAAATTAATCACCACGTTGGCTGCGATAAAGTGCTGCTAACTCGGCGATAAATCCTTGAGAATATACCTCCTGGTGTACAAGATGTGTCTGTGTTTTTTTGTTATGGGGGCTGATACAATGCTTTTTGGGTGAAGCTACATTAATGTATCTCTGCTCAGTGCCCCACAAAGATTCCTGTTTTCTGCGCTGCCAGTCTAAGTACCTTGACATATTTGGTGCACAAAACATTCTTCAATTCATTTGAAAGGAGTTCCAGGTAGGGTCCTCCGCATGTTTCAAAGTCTTTGCTTCCTTGCTATAGATCATAGTTTTATTTTCCATTACAAGGATGCCCAACACTCTTCATAGCCAGAATCTATGGTCCGGTACTTGGTTTCTTCACAACGTGGCCAGCATAGTTTGTTTAACTGCTACTAAAATAATTATTATCCTTTTTTCCTGCCTGGTCAGAGAGTGTAGGAGAGTCTATCTGCTACCCCCAGCACTATGTCTGGTGGAATCGCAATAGTTTAGTTTCTGTCCTTGCATCAATGTCGTCTACTAATCCTGCCTAGTCTTTTGTGGGTTTCAGGCACTGTCATAATATGCGAAGACAAGTGCCAGTATCACTGCAACCCCTTCAGCATTCCTCAGATCTAGTGTTACCCATGTGTTGGGTCTCTTTGGGGTGACTTAGCACGTGAGCTAACACGGGACCTAATTACTTGTTCTTTGTTTCTTTGATGGAACCGCTAGGAGAGGAAACGTTTGTTCTGCGAAAAATGGATGACCACTCATTTATAATGTGAGTGTGACCAAATTATGTTTCCCATTGTGCCTGGCCTGGCATTTTCTTTTTTGAATTTTCCCCCTGTAGATGTTCGTATATTTCTTTCACTGTGTGTTTACTCCCAGTTTTTGTTATCAACCATTATTCAAAGGGTTTCAGGGTGTGGCTCATTGCCTCTTTTAACCGTATGGGACATAGTGCCAGATTTTAAGGTATCTCTCCTGTTACTGTATGCCATAGTCAGGCTTAATCTCTTCTAATTATTTGGGATCCTTCAAGTGAAATAGGTCCCCTAACCGTTGACAGATCTGCCTTAGCCATATTGAAAAATCCAGGTATAAAATATAACTTTAAACCGAAAGGCCTTTCCAAATTATTGTATAATCTTGTCACACTAGGGAGCGAAGTCCCATGAACATTGTTATTATCACATCATCAGTTACTCATTTCATGTTCAATGACGCCACATTTTATACCCTAAATTATGTTGGTTTGTCGAATTGCAGTAACCAGCGGTGACATATAAATGACATAAAAAAGTGGCAACAACAGACAGCCCTATCCTTCATCCCATCTAAACACCAATGGACTGGGAGAGGAGCCAGTTACTCTAATTTTTGCCTGTGGGTCTTTGTAGTTATTTAGGACCTGATTGAGATTTTGGCGATATGGGTCTGGGTTCACCCCACAGACGCACAGCTAAACCTGTGGTCAGGCTCCCAGCCAGATTACAAGTGTTTCTCATCTCTTGTGGGCATTTCTTTACTTTCCTACAGTGGACCCCTGAAAATGGACTGGAAATGGGGTGCATTCACACAGGGGGGTGCATGTTGTGCCCCCGTGCATGCACCCCAGGGCCCAGGGGCACAAGGGGGCCCTGTAGGGCCCTCCTTGTTTCCTCTCTGCCATGTGACCATCTGACCATGTCATGAATGATGTAATATGTGACATCATCAGCAGTGGATTGCGGGCACGCGAGTTATAGTTAGCAGAACTTGCTATAACGGAGGAATTTCAATGGTTTTGTACGAGTGAAATGTCCAGCTAACTATAACAGCCTTGAAACCTATGGTTTTTTCAGTGACTTTCTAAGGTTTTTTAAATGCTAATTCCTAACTATAACATGTCTGAAACTTAAAAAATTTTCAGTGAATTTCGAAGGTTTTTTAAATGATAATTTTTAAATGTAATATTAGTTATATGTATTTTTTTAATACTGACTTTCAAAGTTTGTAACTGTTTATTTTTACATATTTTATTTTTTAAATTACATTATATATTTTTTAAATAAATGGAAATATATATTTTTTTTAAATATTAAAACTGAAATATTGATTTTTTTGTTGAATGTATAAGTGCAGAAGTGTTTTGGTTGGTTAGGGGACTGCATGCATAGTGGATAGGGGTTTGAAGCAGTCCATGTGCTAAGGCCTGGCTCAGTGCAAGAGTACTTGGGTACTGACTGAATGATTAGAGTACTGCAAGGAGAGTGCCTGGGTGAATTTATAAGTGGTTGGGTTTTGGCGCAGTGAATGGATTAGTACATGGTGCTGAATGGGTCACTAGAGGAGTGCAAGGGGAGTGACAGGGTGTTTGCTGGAAGTGTATGGATACTGACTGGGGAATTGAAGGTGTGAAAGAGAACTGTGTAGATGGTTAGAGGACTGCATGTATAGTGGATAGGCGTTTGAGGCAGTCCATGTGCTAGTGCCTGGCTCGCTGCATGAATACTTGGATACTGACTGAATGATTATAATACTGCAAGGAGAGTGCCGGGGTGAATTTATAAGTGTTAGAATTACTTTTCAGGATTAGTACTGGGCTCAAAGATGCAGCACTGAGGTCTCTCCTGATGACAGGTGAGTAAATCGGAATTCGTAGTTCGGCTGATTTTAGAGGAATATTTGTAAGTTTCAAAAATCGACAGAAACTATTTCAGCAAAAAGCAGGCAATGATATCCTATGGAAGAAAATTCAAGTTACTGGTAAGTACGGTTAGAATTACTTTTCAGGATCAGTACTGGGCTCAAAGATGCAGCACTGAGGTCTCTCCTGAAAACAGGTGAGTAAATCTGAATTTGTAGTACGGCTGATTTTAGAGGAATATTTTAAAGTTCCAAAACTCCACACTTGGAAGAATTTCCAAGTTAAACCAGTCAATGTCAGCCTATGGAAGGAAATTCAAGTTACTGGTAAGTACGGTTAGAATTACTTTTCAGGATCAGTACTGGGCTCAAAGATGCAGCACTGAGGTCTCTCCTGATAACAGGTGAGTAAATTGGAATTCGTAGTTCGACTGATTTTAGAGGAATATTTGTATGTTTCAAAAATAGACACTTAGAAACTTTTTCAGCAAAAAGCAGGCAATGATATCCTATTGAAGGAAATTCAAGTTACTGGAAAGTACGGTTAGAATTACTTTTCAGGATCAGTACTGGGCTCAAAGATGCAGCACTGAGGTCTCTCCTGATAACAGGTGAGTAAATCGGAATTCGTAGTTCGGCTGATTTTACTTTGGTCCAGTATATATAGAGCAACTTTCCTACACCATCCCCTCCCTTCACCACTGTGTAAACGCGCCCTGTGTCCGTTTTGATTTAGAAGATTAAGTCCCCTTGAATCCTGAGTGTCCCTAGGGTCCAAGTAGCCCACTCGGTACCTCTAGTAAGTGCCACAGAGCTGCATTGCAGAGAGGTGTAAAAAGGGGCACGGCCTAGGCCACCTCTCAGAGACACAGCGCAGTGGCGCTTACTGGCAGCACCTGGTGGGCTAGTTGGCCCCCCTGGGGCTTTCAGGATTGAAAGGGAATTATTTCCCCAACTTAAAACGTGCCACAAGGCGTGTTTTCACACGTCACCTCAGGCACCGCCCCCTCCCTTCCCCACTGTGTAAACACACCCTGTGTCTGTTTTAAGTTGGGAGATTAAGTCCCTTTAAATCCTGAAGGTCCCTAGGGTCAAAGTAGTCGACTCGGTACCTCCAGTAAGCGCCGTTGCAGAGAGGTGTAAAAAGGGGTACGGCCTGGACCACCTCTCTGCAACGCAGCACAATGGCACTTATTGGAAGCACTTGTTGTGCTAGTTGGTGATATGTGTGCAAACACGCCCTGTGGCGCGTTTTAAGTTCAGGAATTAATTCCTCTTCAATCCTGAGGGTTTCTGGGGGGCCAACTAGCCCACCAGCTACCTCCATTAAGTGCCACAGAGCTGCGTTGCAGAGAGGTGTAAAAAGGGGCGTGGCCTCAAAACACATCTCTGCAACGCAGCCCCCTGGTGCATACTGGATGTTCCTGGTGGGCTAGTTGGCCCCCAGGGACCCCAAGTAATCAAGGCGAATTTGTTCCCCATGGCGTGTTTGCAGAGTGCTGAAAGGAGGGGCCGTGGCCTCCGGCGCGATGCTGGTATTTCTTTTTACTTTTTTAAGAAAGGGGGCTGCGTAGCCCCCCTACTTTTTCTAATTTTTTGGCCCTGGCGACCCCATCCCCAGGGCCTGCCCACTAATTTATTTTTTTTAAATTAAAAAATTGGGAAGGGGGCCACGTGGCCCCCCTCCCGAGGTCTTAATCAGACCCGGGACCCCATCCCCCGGGGCATGGCCTTTTTTTATTGTTTTGTTTTTGGAGGGGGGCTGCCCCCCTCCACTTAAGTGGCCCCTTCCTCTGGCCACTTAAGGTCCCGGGGACCCCATCCCCCAGGGCCAGCCTTTCTAATTTATTTATTTATTGTAAGTTTTGTAATTGTTTTTGGAGGGGGGCTGCCCCCCTCCACTTAAGTGGCCCCTTCCTCTGGCCACTGAAGGTCCCGGGGACCCCATCCACCAGGGCCAGCCTTTCTAATTTATTTATTTATTTATAGTTTTTTTTGGGGAGGGGGCCGTGTGGCCCCGCTCTCGTGCCACTTGTAGCCCAGGGCTTGAGCCCCCCACACAGGGTATTTTTTCATTTAAAAAAAGCCCCGGGGGTGAGGGTCCACGGGGCTGCGGGGGGGCAGTGTGCCCCCACACAATGTAAATTAAGTCGAGCCCCAGGGGGTGGCAGTCCCTGGGGCTCGGGGGGCCTTAGAGGCCCCCCATCATTAAACTATTAAGCCCCGGGGGTGGCGGTCCCTGGGGCTGCGGGAGGGCCGTGTGCCCCCTGCAATTATTCATACTTTGCCCCGGGGTGGCGGTCCCCAGGGCAGTGTGGGGGGACTTGGGCCACCCCCACACTTTATTTTCAACATGCCCCTGGGATTTGGCCCCACCGGGGGCTAATTAGCATCGAATCGCAGGAGCCCGCGCTTCGTTTTTTTTCTATCGGCAGGATCCGCGCACCCAGCGCAAATTTTGCGAATTTATAAAAAAAATATAAATAAATCTGGGGGGCCTTGTGGGTCCTTGTGTGCCTCCCTGAGCAGGCCTAGGGGGTCAGGGTGTTTCTACCCTGCCCCTTTTTACGTTCTGTGTGGCTGCCAACACTTCCTGGTTTGGAGTGCATACAGCTCGTGCTAGGCAGGGTTCGCGGATCTACCGCGCCCATAGATATATCTATGAGTTTTCTTTTTATTCTTTCAGGAACTACTGAACGGATTTACACCATTTAACCAAAAGGCACGACTCTGAACTAAGGGCTACCTTTTTGGAAAATGTGGTGTAATTCCGTTCAGCAGTTCGGGCTGTAGCTGCGATTAAAGGTTCCTATGGAAAATTGCATGGGGAAAACACGTTTTGGGACCCCCTTTTTTCCCGGCCACCGCTTGATGAATCTCCCCGAGACTTTCAGGATAGGAGCAGACTGGAGCGCCCCACCAGTTTTGAAAATTTCGCGAAGTTTCGTCAACGGGCGCCAAAGTTAGTCCAAATAGAATGTTGCAGATTTCCTATGGATAATAGGTCCTAACTATAACTACCTACTGGTGACTGCCAGTAGGTAATATATATACATATAAATAAGAAACTGTCTCACTTGTGATATAAACGCCATTGAGAAAAGGAAGTGATTCTGAAACGCGTCTGGCGTGATACCTTTTGTGTTGTGAAGTTCCTGATATGCACGCCTGGTCTCTGCAGTAAATGAATGGAAAAGTACGTACCTGTGTGGCACTTTCTTTTGAGGGGCAACCTTTCTTTCGTGTGGATGTATAGCGGCCAGTCCCGGCCGAACCGGGAGTGCCCCACCATGATGAGTGGACCCGTGGTGTAAGAGACACAATCACCGAACAGCGGGAGGTATTCCTAACTGCAGGCGAGTGAAAAGCAGCCGTAGCGTATTGGAACTGTCACACCAACCCACTGTGGTGAATTTACTGTACTTTAAAATATGGATAATGAGACACGCTCACGGAGCAAGTAATCAAGATAACTACAAATACCAGAAGGCCGAGCGGGCCACGCCCATTGAGGCAACATGCATTTAAATGGACATAAAATAGGAAACTGTCTCACTTGTGATATAAACGACATTGAGAAAAGGAAGTGATCCTGAAACGCGTCTGGCGTGATACCTTTTGTGTTGTGAAGTTCCTGATATGCACGCCTGGTCTCTGCAGTAAATGAATGGAAAAGTACGTACCTGTGTGGCACTTTCTTTTGAGGGGCAACCTTTCGTGTGGATGTATAGCGGCCAGTCCCGGCCAAACAGGGAGTGCCCCGCCATGATGAGTGGACCCGCAGTGTAAGAGACACAATCACCGAACGGCGGGAGGTATTCCTAACTGCAGGCGAGTGAAAAGCAGCCGTAGCATATTGGAACTGTCACACCAACCCACTGTGGTGAATTTACTATACTTTAAAATATGGATAATGAGACACGCTCACGGAGCAAGTAATCAAGATAACTACAAATACCAGAAGGAAGAGCGGGCCACGCCCATTGAGGTAACATGCATTCAAATGGACATAAAATAAGAAACTGTCTCACTTGTGATATAAACGTCATTGAGAAAAGGAAGTGATCCTGAAACGCGTCTGCCGTGATACCTTTGTGTTGTGAAGTTCCTGATATGCACGCCTGGTCTCTGCAGTAAATGAATGGAAAAGTACGTTCCTGTGTGGCACTTTCTTTTGAGGGGCAACCTTTCGTGTGAATGTATAGCGGCCAGTCCCGGCCGAACAGGGAGTGCCCTGCCATGATGAGTGGACTCGGGGTGTAAGAGACATAATCACCGAACAGCGGGAGGTATTCCTAACTGCAGGCGAGTGAAAAGTAGCCATAGCGTATTGGAACTGTCACACCAACCCACTGTGGTGAATTTACTGTTCTTTAAAATATGGATAATGAGACACGCTCACGGAGCAAGTAATCAAGATAACTACATATACCAGAAGGCCGAGCGGGCCACGTCCATTAAGGCAACATGCATTTAAATGGACATAAAATAAGAAACTGTCTCACTTGTGATATAAATGCCATTGAGAAAAGGAAGTTTTGGATTGGGAAACGGGATCGGGGCAAGATGGCGGCCGGTCGTATCGGCTGAGTGAGACTACAGCTTCTCAACTTCCGGCTCCCGGCTGTAGATGTGGCGCTGGCCGGGCTCTAACTAAATCTCCCCCTTGTGTGGCCAAACATCCGAATCATTTTGCGATCTCAACGGGATGCTTTGGTTATTTAGATTGTGCACTATCCCTTTGGCAATTTCGTGGCAATTTTGCCTACCTGTTTGGCGTCCCTCGAGGCTGTTTCACCTTGGAGGCGGAGCCGACTGGAACGAGACCAGGATGCCGATTCGCGCTGGTCATGGCAGAATCCGCGGTCCTGCTAAAGCTGGAAACAATGGGAACGACGGAATTGCTGGCAACGAGAACTCGCCCAGAACTGGGGGCCGTGGACAGGTAAAAACGAAAGAATTGCCTGTGACTGAAAAAAAAAACCTGGTAGGGGGGGGAAAAACTGTTCCTAACATATTTTTGGCCAAAGCTTAGAAAGAATGTGGACTCTGAGACTTTCTGCCATGACGACTCACAACAGGATGAGTTGCAACCAAAGACAAAGACGGGGCGCAGCGATGTATCTTTACAACAGAACCCTACAGATGACACAATTAACAATATTCTGAACCCAGGGACACTATCTACATCACCAGCAAATACCCTGACCTCAATAGTAACCCCCTCGGGCTCCTCTACTGACCCCCTCAGGGATCTGCTTACTGTAGAGAGATTGCAACCAGTGTTGGAACTTACTGCTGCACAGACGAACATAGCCGATCACTCCCGTGAGCCTGTACTTAACCTCCCAGAAATCGCCAGCTCCTATATTTGGGATGCAGCTAAGGATGTTGATTCTGGGGATTTTTTTTCGCTGTCCGATACTTCGGACGCCTCGGATGGTGAACACGAACTCTCAGACAATACGAGCACACTAGGGGGGTGTATTCAAGTGGTAGAGGAATCAAGGTCATGCCAGCCACATAAAAGGAGCCCACAAACGGTACGGAAAAAAGATGGGAGAGAACAAAGGTCTAATCCTCACCCCCCAAGGGATGATGCAGCTATGGGCCTACATTGGGACTACTCTTTTAATACACAACTTGGGGATGTCAACACTGCTACGGATAACAGCCTACTTACATCTATGCCTGGGAGCAGTACGGTCAATCTCGAAAATATATCATTAGCGGATATCTATCAAAGCATTCATGCCCATAGGGAAGAAACTAGAACCGAGAGCCAGCGCATGCAAGGTGCATATCGCAAACTACAAAACTCTGTCAGGAGAATTGAAAAATCCTGCACCGAATTCACTACTCGTTTCTCAGTCAGAAGCCGAGGCTCGCATATCATCGTTGGAGGACGAACTGGCTACCCAAAAGGCTACCACTGAGTCCTTACAAGCTACAAAAGATGACACACTCTGGACATTAACGGACTTGGAAAATCGACTGCGCCGGAACAACTTACGCGTTATTGATATTCCAGAGGGGGCTGAAGGGACTGACGTGCGGCAATTCATTATTGAACTATTTACAGAAGCTTTCCCAACATTAACACACTGGAATTGGAAATCTGAAATACAGAGGGCCCACAGGTTTCCCCTTACCCCCCGCACTAGACCCGGGTCTAGCAATACACGACCTAGAGCAATATTAATCTTTGTCAGCAACTTTTTAGCAAGGGAGGCTCTTTATGATCTGGCCCGCCCTGATCGTAAGAAGACCGGCAAGGGCATTGAATTTTTTGTGAGACCAGATTATTGCCCACTTACAGTTGAGGCTAGATGGCAGATGGCAGCTACGCCAACTGATCACTCCATATAGGAATAAAGGTGCACAGGCATTTTAACAGGGGGGGGGGAAAGAAAGAGGATGATTACATACAGCACGACCCTTTCTTACCTCTATCTTTTTTATATGAGAAGTTAGTTAATGTATATCAAACCGGGGGCTGGTCGAGGAAGCTGGATCTCAACTCCATCGCCGGGACTTTGTGTCCCTTAGCCCTGTTTTTGGGGAAGGAGGGTGGGAGGGTGGGGGGGAGGGACAGGGCTTCGTCTGAAGCCTTGTGGGAGAGGGTTGGCACTTTGGTTGGGGACTTGGGAGTGAGGTGGGGGGGTGAAAATGTATTAAAAAGTTCATGGTTGAAATAGAGAGAAACTAATAGTATATAATCTAATGATGATTCTGATGGTAAGAACAAGACGTACGGCAAACCAATTTGATTTATTGAAATTAAAGCATTTGCAGCTCTGGAATGATTATGGCAGCAACAACAACTAGGTGTGGAGTGACTGGCTTACGCATATGTACTTTTAATGTATGTGGTCTTAACAACCACGACAAACGCCAGCGAGTCGCAACTGAAGTAAGGATGTTACACCCTGACCTGCTTTGTATACAAGAAACACATATTCCTTGGGAGCGGAAGCACTTGATAACTGAGATTGGATATTCAACTTTAGTATGTACACAGCAATCTACAACGAATAGGGGAGCAGCAATTTTAGCCAACTCTACAATACAGGGCACTGGCAGAACCATGGCAGATAAACATGGTAGATGGGCCATTACAGCAGTAATAATTAGTGCTCAGATATATACTGTATGCTCAATCTATGGCTCTAACTTTGATGACGATGTGATACTAGACACACTAAATATAGAATTGGCTCTCTGGCCCACTCCCTTGATTATATGTGGAGATCTCAACATACACACAGAATCACAAGGCCTATGCATGGGCGGTATACAATATAGCGGTAGGAAGCCTAAAGTTTTTAAGGCCTTGTCTAATCTGATGTTGGATCACGGCTTGGTCGATGCTTGGGGAACACTTCGTGGGTCAGAACCAGGGGGTACATTCTATTCTCACCCACATCGTAAGCTGGTTAGATTAGATTATTTTATCCTTTCCCCTGAGCTGTTAAATCATGCATCAATTGCGATATCACCAAGAATTACCTCAGATCACGGACCCTTAATTCTGAATATATCTGTCCCCAGAACTGATGTTAAACCCAGGTCCTTTACTTTTGATCGTAAAATATTGATGGAAGAAAAATATGTGAGTCATATGAGGGAATGGATAAAACAGTTTTTGACTATTAATCATAACTCTGCCCCTTGTGGGATAGTTTGGGCCTCATTTAAAGCTGGGATACGGGGTGAGACCCTCAGTTTTGGGTTATATAGACAAAAAAATATAAAACAAGCTATGCAAATATTGTACACTAACTTGGTTAATGCTGAGGTAAATTTAGCACAGGGTATAAGCCAGGGCTCATTGATAGATCCTCTACAGACGGAGGTTGCTAGGTGTAAGGCCAAAATCAATCTCCAATGGAGCAAGGATATAGCAATTAAACATAAACTTAATTGTGAAATCAGTTATGAATACGGTGAAAAGGTGGGACATTGCCTTGCACAGAGACTACGAACAAAAGAGAGAGCGCAACACATCGACACAATAATAGATACACAGGGCACTATTCGAGAAACATCAAAAGAGATCCTTGAAGTATTCCATGACTACTACACTAAACTATATACTGGGGAGGCCCCTGATGTGCTCAATGGGGAACGGCTCTTACGGGATAACATCGTAGCAAAGCTAGATCCCACCGTGGCTGCTACTTTGGACACCCCTATCACTCTTGATGAATTAGAAGGGGTGGTTAACAATTTAGCTTTGGGTAAAGCTGCAGGACCAGACAAAATACCCTTAGAATTCTATAAGATATTTTTTGCCGAAATTAAAGATGAGCTATTTGCTACCATATGTCAGGCTCAAAAAGGTGCCCCTCCGCCTTCTTGGTAGGAAGCTAATATAATAATCTTCAGGAAAAAGGATAAACCCCCAACTCTCCCTGGCTCCTACCGACCTATATCATTGGTTAATGTGGATGGTAAAGTATATGCCAAAATTCTGGCCGACAGACTTGCGAAGGTCATAATATTTTTGGTATCCCCTAGACAACACGGATTCATACCAGGTCGGGGGACTACTAACCACATTAACCGTGTATTAACAATGATCGACTGGGCAAACGTAAAACACGCTGCATTTGGACTCATTCTTCTCGACGCAGAGAAAGCATTCGACCGGGTGCATGGGACTTTCTTTGGGCAACCCTTTCACATATGGGCTTGAACCCGGATTTCATCAGGGCCATTCGTGTGCTGTATCAAACCCCAACGGCAAAGATCTGCATCGCGGGGAATGAGTCAGAGCCGATTTTGATCTCTAGAGGTACACGACAGGGCTGTCCCTGCTCACCCCTATTATTCTCTTTATATATAGACACATTTTTAAATATGCTTGAGCGCTCCCCAAGAATAGACTCTATGACCTGTGGGTTGGAATCCTGCCGAGTACTTGCCTATGCCGATGACATAGCGGTTGTCACACCTAACCCTATGGCTGCAATACAGGTAATTGAAAATGTAGCCAATAACTAAGGCACCGCGTCTGGTTACAAGTTAAATACGGCCAAAACCCAAATCCTGAGCTTAAATCAACCAAGTACTAACGACCCAAGAAATATGACCGAAGTAAAATACTTGGGGATTAAACTTCGCACTTGCCTAAAATCAATGGTCGAGGCTAACTGGGTTGGCATTGAGAGGGCGACTAAAACACAATTAGATCGATGTGAGTGTCTTCATCTCTCTCTAGTTGGTCGCTGTAACGTCTTGAAAATGGTGATTCTACCAAAAGTTCTCTATTTTTTCTGATCTGTCCCGCTTGAAATCACTCGTACACAACTTCAAAAATTACAGGCAATATGTGCCAGATTTCTATGGGCACAAGGGAAAGCCCGCAGAGCTATGCGCTATATGACACTTCCCCGAGAAAGAGGAGGATGGGGGGTCCCAGATTTCACAATAAATTATTACGCCTGTATGCTTCAACATATGCGTATATTATTATCTGGGGAAGAGGTGGCAAACATCGCGGAATATCCATCAATATTTCAAATTCTGCTAGGCACAGATGCCAATAAACATTTCTTTATTTCTCTCGAATTTAACTATTACAAGCGGACAAGATTTAAAGTTTTAATGGCAGCCTTTAAAATTTGGAGAATTATAAGGAAACGGTATAAAATTACAAAAATCTCGCATTATACACCAACAACAGCATCTCTACTTCTTCCGCCCGTTTTTTGGGACATGATTGCTAAAAAGTGGAGGGAACTTGGCATAGTTTGCATTGGGGATTTATACCTGGATGGGGCTATATCATCCTTTACCGATCTCTCCGGGAAATATGATATACCCAGAAATGACTTTTTCAAATATCTGCGATTGCGGGACTTTCTTTCTAAAAAAGGAGGGATAACCGAACCTAATCCCTTAGTAGAAGGGATAAGACAGCGGGCTCGCATTGGGGTGCTATATAAAATTCTTCAACAGACCCAAGTGGATGATCTCACCAAGCACAACCTACTCTGGCTAGGGAGAATAGGCACTAACCTTGAAGAATATATTAACGTTGCGGCAAAGGTGTTTGTGTCAGCCAAGCTTATAGCACAATATTATAAAACAATGTTTAATCTATACTATACACCGGCTAGAATTGCCAAATGGGGAAGCTTAAATGATGGAAAATGTTTTCGGTGTGGTAGTGAAGCTGCTGACATTGTGCACATCTTTTATGCCTGCAGCGAATTAGACATTTCTTTTCTTCATATTGAGCAGTCTTTACTGGAAATATCAGGAGTAACCATTAAATTATCTGTGGTGGACATGCTACTAGGGATGGACACAGAAGTTACACCAACACATCCCCGATATAAAATGCGTTATTTAATTTTCTTAACCACTGCTCTTACTAGGCTATGTATTGCCTCTATGTGGCTTCAAAAAGAGGCACCAATGTTCGAACAATGGCGGGCAAGATTCTTTAATATTTTTTATTTAGAATATAATTTATATGCTGTGAAAGGCTTGACTAAACAAAAGCTCGGTAAGGAAATCTGGGGGCTAGTAATTGATTATATGAAAGATTGAGAACTTTATTCTCCCTCTGTAATTTGGTTTTGCTGTATGATTTCTTTATTTTTCTTTTTTTACGACACTACACTGCTTTATTCTGTTCTTTGCTGCCAACTCGTTAGTATATCTGCATTCGTTTATACTCGACTTTGTAAAATTTCAAATACTGATAACTTATCTTTTGATTCTAATGTATTTTGTATAAGACAACGTGTATACCATGAACTGAAATAAACAAAAAAAAAAAAAAAAAAAAAGAGAAAAGGAAGTGATCCTGAAACGCGTCTGGCGTGATACCTTTTGTGTTGTGAAGTTCCTGATATGCACGCCTGGTCTCAGCAGTAAATGAATGGAAAAGTACGTACCTGTGTGGCACTTTCTTTTGAGGGGCATCCTTTCGTGTGGATATCTATATATATATATATATATATATAAATATATATATATTCACTGGATATTTTTTTTACAGGGACACTATAGTTAGGAAATAGAAGTGATGTCATCTGTGAGACATCACTGACAATGCCATGAGTGATGTAATATGTGAGTTCATAAGCAGTACATTGCAGAGGCACGAGTTATAGTTAGCTGAACTATAAGGTTCCTGTATCCTTTGCTGTTTTTTACATTACTAAAGTTTTTTTAAATTCTATTTACTAATTGTAAGGTTCATATTTTTGTAAGTTAACCTCTAAGATTTTCATACTTTCTTTCTATAATTGGATATTGTGTGTTATATTTATATAATATACCACACATTTTTTGATTTCCTATGTGTTTATCAGAAAATACATTAATAATTTGGTTTTAATGTTAACAATTTTGTAAGTCAGCACAAATATGTTGCATTTACAGTGGCGATTCTGTCATCAGTAAATCGATTTCACATACTGAAAAATACACTTCAGACATTTTTTTAATTAAATGTAACTCTTAATATTTAGTAATATATTGTCTTAACTTTTCTTTCTGTGATCAATGTAGGAGAAAGCCACCTTTACAATAAATTGTTGTGGTGACGTGGGTGGTCGTGAAGAGCGCATGGTTAATACATGGGTGCCGATTACGATCCGGCAAAAACCGGGTACGAACCGTCGGACGGAGGCTTTTTTCCGTCCGACTCGTACCCGGTCGTAAAACATTACAAACATGCAAGTACGATTCGCACGGAAACACCATTTCCGTACGAGTCGTACAAAACACTGACCGACGAAAAGATACATACAAATGGGATCCGGGGAATGCGCCGACGTGACGTCGGGACGCTCTCAGGCCGCGTTTCACGACCCAGGAATTACGATTCGAACCGACAGCAGTCCGGACGGCAATATTTTTACGGCACCCAAAAAGTGCCGGAAAAGTGAAGTACGGCGCGAAACGACCAGAGTAGGTGGCCCGGTAAGCGCCGTACCCCCCCCAGCCCCTGCATGTACGCGCCGTACCCCCCCCAGCCCCCGCATGTACGCGCCGTACCCCCCGTGTATGTACACCCGAGTACGTGTCGAACCCCCCCGTGTATGTACACCCGAGTACGTGTCGAACCCCCCGTGTATGTACACCCGTGTACGTTCGAGTCATGGGGGTACGCACCGTACATACACGGGTGGGGGTACGACTCGAACGTACTCGGGTGTACATACACGGGGGGGGGTTCGACACGTACTCGGGTGTACATACACGGGGGGTACGGCGCGTACATGCGGGGGCTGGGGGGGTACGGCGCGTACATGCGGGGGCTGGGGGGTACGGCGCGTACATGCGGGGGCTGGGGGGGGTATGGCGCGTACATGCGGGGGCTGGGGGGGGTACGGCGCGTACATGCGGGGGCTGGGGGGGGTACGGCGCGTACATGCGGGGGCTGGGGGGGTTACGGCACGTACATGCGGGGGCTGGGGGGGATACGGCGCGTACATGCGGGGGCTGGGGGGGGTACGGCGCATACATGCTGGGGCTGGGGGGGGTACGGCGCGTACATGCGGGGGCTGGGGGGGTACGGCGCATACCGGGCACCTGTTTGGATGTCTCCATGGTTGCTATTGGAGTTCGGTGCGGACGGTCTTTTAACCATACGGTTGTAACTTCGGACGCGAAGACAATGGAAGTCGCAAACATGTTGGTAATCTCAGCGCGTGCCTTTCAAAAACTCTGAAAGTATATGTAGAGGTATTGTAAAAAAGTTTAGTATAGCTGTCCATTATTATAATAATTAAAGTTCTGCTTTTGTTTCCATTTTTCAACAAAGCTGCTTGAAACTTTTATTTTGCATTTACGCTTCATCGCGGCAACCACAACTATTTCGGTCACCACGAATATCACATGACAGGGAAAGCAAGGAATATCATTGGATAATATACTTTTCAGCAAAATCACGTACACAGCCACTTCTCCTTCTTGAATCATCTTTCATAGTAGCTCATTCTGAGGAGGTGGATTCATTTCACTGTGCAAACTTTTTGGCATTTTTTCAGAAATGGCAGCACAGCAAGGAGCTGGACCAGGATGTGGAGGACCGGCTGAACCAGGATGTGGAGGAGCTGATGACTGTGCAAGAAGAGGAACCTTTACAAAAGAGAGCAAGTGTGGCATGTGATATTTTTACAATCCCATCAGGTGAATCAAAAACAGCTGACAAACTTGTGCAATGCACAATCTGCAAGAAGACCCTCTCTAGAATGATGAACAAGAAACGTTAATGTGGGACAACGTCCATGTTACACCATCTATAAACATATCGCAAAAAACTTCTCCAACTGTCGATCACGCAGAAGGAAGCTGAAGGACCATCTACTTCAGTGGCAGCAGCAACAATTCCTTGTCAGAAACTCCCTTTTGAGGTGCAGACTACTGCAACAGATATAGCTCCAGAGTTGTCAAGAATGGCCACGTACTGCATGGACTGTAGTGTTGTCATAAGTGCTGGTGAGCAGAGTTTTACATCTATTCCCATTGCTGTAAAACAGCATACATGCTAATTCTTGTCCCCTTTTATATGTTTTGCACATTTTTCAGTGCACATTGTTTTCAACTCCTGCTGTCCCAGTTGCAATTTTTGTTTTTATAAAACTTTGCAAAACCCTTTAAAAAAAAAGGTTCTTCTTGGAACGGCCTTTTACAGTTAAAAAAGGATAAAGTATGTATGTGTGTTGGATTGAGTGTATGACTGATATATCGATAATTGAATGAGTGCAAAACTGGTGCATGGATGTTACAATGAGTGCAGCAGTGGTTGCTGAGAGAATCTATGAGTGCACAAGTAGTGCCTGAGTGATTGGATGAGTGCACACGTAATGAGTGGGTGATTGATGTGTGCATGGGTAGTGCCTGGGTGAATGGATGAATGCATATGTAGTGCCTGAGTGAATGGAAGAGTGCAATGGTAGTGCCTGAGTGAATGGATGAGTGCATGGATAATGGCTGGGTGAATGACTGAGTACATGGATAGTGCCTGGGTGAATTGAGGAGTGCATGGGTAGTGCACGGGTAGTGCCTCAGTGAATGGATGAGTGCAAGGGTAGTCCCTCGGTGACTGGATATGTGCATGGATTGTGCCTGGGTGAATGGATGAGTACATGGGTAGTGCTTAGGTGAATGGTGAGTACATGGGTAGTGCTAAGTGAATGGAGGGCTGCATGGGTATGGCTCAGTGAATGGATGAGTGCATGTAGACTGCCTGAGTGAATGGATGAGTGCCAGGGTTGATGCTGGGTGATTGGATGTGTGCATGGATAGTGCCTGGGGGAATGGATGAGCACATGGGTAGTAGTTGAGTGAATTGAGGAGTGCCTGGGTAGTGTCTGAGTGAATGTATGAGTGCATGGATAATGTCTTGGTGAATGAATGAGTGTTTGGGTAATGGTTGTATGATTGAATGAGTGAATGGATAGAGGCTGGGTGAATAGATGAGTGCCTGGCTGAATAGATGACTGGAAGGGTAGTGCCTGGTGATTAGATATGTGCATGGTTAGCGCCTGATTGAACAGATGAGTGCATGGATAGTACGCAAGTGAATTGATTATTAGAAGGGTGGTAGCTGAGTGAAAGAATTAATGGAACGGTAATGCCTGAGTGATTGTATGAGTACAAGATATTATCTCAGTCATTGCATGAGTGGAAGGGTAGTGCTTGGGTAATTGGGTGACTGCATTGGTAGTGCCTCAGCCTCAGTGAGTGGAGAAGTGCATGGGTAGTGTGTGAATCAAAGGATGAGTGCAAAGGTATTGCCTGGATCAGAGGATGAGTGTATGAGTAGTGCCTGAGTAAATGTATGACGGCATGCATACTGCCTGAGTAAATGGATGAGTGCATCTTTTGTGAGGACGCCCACTCTTATATCCTTTAGAATATCTGCATAATGCATATATGATGTTTGGCACATATGTTGGATTAACTCTTTGTATTGAAAGTTTTCCCAAATATTTACATTTTCAATATTTCCTAGTGAATTCATTGCTTTATTATGTAGTAGTTTCATAAATACAGGTTGTCTTTTTATGGGAGTTAGTTATAGCAGGTCTCCAAAGACTATGAAGTGTTTTCCTCCACAAAGTACATCGTAGTCAGTTTTTAACATTTGCTGCATTCTTAAATATATAAAAGCTAGCACTAGGTTTTACACCATACTGAGTTAGTCAACAATAAGTAGTTTTAACTTCTTTAATACTGTTGCCATGACCTGACAAGACTTACCAGATAATTTGTTGTATTGTAACTTGTTGTCATGTTCAAAGGCAGCAATAATAATTGTTGAAGGGTAACTCCTTTAACATTATGAGCAGCTAACCCTGTTGGTGCAGTGACTACACAAAACAAATTGGAATCTGTTGTTTTCTGTAGGAAACTTGTCAATACTTTAATCAATAAGCTTTTTCCAGTTCCAACTTAACAACTTATGTACTTATGTATAGAACTGTTTTATATTTAGAACATGCACGCTTTTTATTCTCATGGAGTAATCCATGTTCTAGATTACCTTTCACCTCTTCAAAAATGTCTTCCTGATCTGCATTCAATTGCTGTATTAGTAGTTCTAGATTCACAGTTTCCTGTATTACTTGCTGCATTGCATTCTCCACCTCACTAATAGCTACTGCAGCTTCATTTTCAATGCTTAGCTGTCCAATGGAATCTTGACTTCAAAGTGCTGAATTTTGACTGCTTTGAGAACTCTCTATTGCTATCTCAACAGCAATTGTTCAATCTCATCTCTCAACATTTGAAGATACACTGGAAATACAGAACACTTAATGTTTCACAGCATTGAAAGAGTCTCACTTTCAGTTCTCCATGGCTTAAACAACTGTAACAAGGCTAAATACATAAACTCTCTTTTGTAGGGAGTTTGGTAACCTAGCTTTCGATGGTTGATTAAATTTCCTTTGTTACGTCTCACCAAACATCCTTCATTTCCAGCCAAAGCAAATTTACCTTCATCTATGTTTTCACTGACATTGCTTCTGAAAGCATAATGTTGAA
Organism: Triturus cristatus; assembly: GCF_964204655.1. NCBI lineage: Eukaryota > Metazoa > Chordata > Amphibia > Caudata > Salamandridae > Triturus > Triturus cristatus. The sequence goes on from NC_140593.1 coordinate 298,936,813, forward strand.
GTACTTCATAAAGACACATCCTTTCCACGTGTACTTCTCTTGTATAGTACATATCCAGCTTGTTACTCTTCAAAATATCTGTACTGTGTGGCTTAAATTCTGGAAGACATTAAATTTCAGGAAAAGACCAGTACTCTTTCACGAGTATTAGCCAGCCCTAAACTCACCCCTAAAACTCCTCTAGATTTAGAAAACAAACTGGCTGAGCATAACTGGTCTGCACACCCTCCCACACAAATAAGGTAGTTTACAGGTGTTTTCCACTATCGAAGAGGAATTATTTTCTTGGTATGGGTATTTTTTATATTCGCAACTCTTATGCCTGAATAATTTTCCTCTGTGAGGGTGATGCAGCATTTATACAACTATACTCCTTTGCTACTCCGACACAGGTACTCTTTCTGAGTGGTCTCTTGTGCCTGTTGGGAGAATGAGACAACTCTGGCCATATCCCCCTGCTAACAAGTGCCCCCATTCAGCGATTCATTCATGATTGTGGCACAGAACTACATGGGAAACAAGAAAATGAATTAGAAGCAACTCAAAACAAACGAGTGGCGCTAATTAGCATACCTAGAGAGGGTAATTATACCATCTGTTAATACCGGGCTCAGGCACTGTAGGGTTTGAGCGAAGTATAGAAAACAAAACTCGTTATTTTCATTTGATGCACAGCACGAGGCTAAGTGTGTCTCAGCGTATTCCTGAATGGGAGCACGGCCCAGGTGCCCAACGCACAGGCCCCCAGCCGCCTCTGCAGTACGCACTCTGTACCAATACACGATTCATACTGCTCATCTACAGGGTCCATGCGGCCCCCAGCAGGGGTCCGCCCACAGGCACTTAATGATCCTGGCGATGCTGCTGATTTCGAGTTGCCCCGCTGGGGGCTTCCGCTTAATTGTCTTCTCCAGAACTTGGTGTCTCTTTCGTGCTTCCGCTGAGACAGCCACATAATCACTTGCATTCACCTCACATGTGGGTGCTAGGGCAGTCACTCACTGGTGCACTTGTTCCAGTTCCATGAATAAGCCACGTGAGTCTGGCCTTGTACAGCCCTGGATGAGAAAAAAAATTCTTTGATACTGGAATGATAACATGTTTTATTCATCGGTTTCTGTAACCTGTGGTGGCTGGGATTTAGACCTCCTTTTTTCTTGTTTGCCTAATTTCATCATGTTCACTTTGATGATTTTTCATGAAAAATAGAATAAAGTTCTACTTTACTAAAATGATGGAATAAAGTTATTTGGTGGACTTTTTGTCAGCACGCTTTCCTCGTGACTACGTGGGCATCCTCAAGGAAGCCTGACCTCCTGGAGAGTGTGAAATATATGTTTCCTCTGCGCTCCCGCCCTGCTTCAAGATAGGTTCATTCTAAAGTACTTATGAATTAATTAAAGTTTCCCCGTAGCGCTTGTGAGCGACTACATCACAAGAACGCAAAAAAGGCAAGGACGCAAGGCCACGCATAGTTACACAGAAGTGTACAGGCGCAACCTCCTTAAGGGGGCGCCCCACACCCTGATGGTAATCTTTAATTTCAAACTCTTACTTTTATCTGCACTTTTTAGGTCTAATTTTCTTCTTTTGGGATATGTGCTTTACTTTCAGGACACCACCATGAAACTCTTCGAGGATAGAAAAATGGGAAATCTTGTATTTTGGCATTACGTAATCCCGCGCAGTCCAGGCGGCTTCCCTCTGGCATATTTGATTTCCAGAGATGTAGCTCAGTGGGTTCGAGTGCCCTGAAGAAATCAAACAGTAACCTGTCTGGTGCAGGTTTGAATTCCAAAAGGACGGACCCCGGTTTATTGAAAAGCTCCAAAGTCTGTTATAGTTGTGCGAGGCAAGGGCAGCACCATAAAACGTTAGTAATTTTTCTATAGATTATAAATAATATTTAAATCTGTATTTGTAAAGCGCGAACTACTCACCCTTATGGGTCTCAAGGCGCTGGGATCCCTTGTGGAAAAAAAGTGAACTATTGGCCAGAGACATATGGCACTGAGCTGAACCCGGAGCCCGGAATCGAACCGTGAAGCCTGTGCTCCGAAGTCAGCTGCCCTGGTCACTGCACCACACCTCTCAATCTGCACCGCACCTCTCCATTATACTAGCTGACTCGGCTATAACTCGACTCCTTCTACTGCAGAGTCTCTGGCACAGGGGTGGGTGCCCTCTGCCGAGGTATTCCAGGGTCTGGAGGGCCACCTTTGGCAGTGACTTTATAACAGCCTATGGGGCCTTAGGCCAAAAGAAGTTTGGGGCCCTTCTTCAGAGCTACCATGAATTTTATCATACATTTTGTGCTAAATAAAGTCTGCACAAAGTCCAAAATATTACATTCCATCTCAAAAACAGTTGATATAGGTCTTCACTTTGGGACACCAAGATTCTTAAGATGTAATGGATAGTGGAGAGGTTGAGATAGTGAAACAGACAAAGGTGAGATTATAAATAGATCAAGTTGGAAGGGGGGCACTTATAAGGTGATCTGTGAGCAATTGCTCACTTTGCCTATGCCTTAAAATGTATTGATCTGTGGCTGATCAGAAGATCGCAGTGCATGCAGGAGTAAGTCTGAATGCAACAGAAAAAGTCTGCCACAGTGAGCAAATGTAGTTTGTGATTGGGAGCTGTCTATATGAGAGTGCGCGTGAGTGTGAGAGCTAGAAAGAGAAGAGGGTAGTGAGAGGAATGAAAAGAGAATGACCGGTCAAAGGGACAAAAAGAGAGAAGGTCATAAAAAGAAAACGGAAAAGTGAGAACAGTACAGAAAGGAGAGAGTGCACGAGAAAGAGGAAAGAGAAAGGCGCAGAAAGATAGAGGGAAAAGAGAAGAAAAGAGAAAGGCTAAGAGAGAACTCTATGAGAGAGAAACAAAAAGAGAAGAGAAGGAAAGAACATGTATGAGTGAGACAAGCAGACAGATAGGGGGAGAGAGGTTCCACATTTGAATAATCTATGGTCATTAGCCATCATCCTTTTAGACCACTGGGACGAAAGAACAGCACCAAAATATTTCAGAAAAAAATGGCAGAGAAGAGACATAAGGGGCAGAGAGCAGACAAGATAAAGCCAGTTTTTGACAGAAGAAAAAGGAGCGGGAGCAAAGAGGAACAGTGTGTGCGTCAGGGTGTGTGTGAGAATGCACGTTTGCGTGCATGTCTGTATGCAGTCTGTTCAGAAAATGCAAAGAAGGCGGGTGAGCGGTGTCATGGGCCTTGCAATCAGAAAAGAAAGAAACAGAAATGGGAAGGAGTAAAAAGAGAATGGAAGGGGTTTAAGGAGCAAGGCGGAACACGGACAAAAGAGAACAGAACAGACAAACAAGACACAATAGAAAGGGGAGACGACAAGGAGCGAAATGAGAGAATAGGAGAAATATGGGTGGAGGCAGGAGTTGAGAGAAAAGGGAGAAGAAAGATTGATATTTTGGGACAGAGGACAGACCTGACAGAAGAAATCGAGGAGAGAAGTCACGGAGAAAAATGCACGGGGGCAAGAATTAGCCGGGGGGCCTGCACCTCCTCGGTCTGCACTCGGTGCCCTCGGGCGATATGCTGAGCCCTCACCTCCTCACCTGGGCCGTTATCATGAGCCCTCTTGTGAAGCCTCGGCTCCGACAGATAGGAGGGTACCGTTGCCCTTGATCTGCACCCGAGCTCTCAAAGGGCAGCCAGAACCCTTACCTATTGGAAATAACATGTGGAAAATGTGTTTTGGGACCCCATATATATATATATTACCTACTGGCGGTCGCCAGTAGGTAGTTATAGTTAGGACCACGTTTCCATAGGAAAACCTCAACATTCTATTTTGAATAACTTTGGCGCCGGTCGACGAATCCTCGCGAATTTCTCAAAATAGGTGGGGCGCTACGCTCCGCTCCTACCCTGAAAGTCTCGGGGGGATTCGTCAAGCGGGGGCTGAGATAAAAGGGGGGTCCCAAAACGCGTTTTTCCCATGCATTTTTCCATAGGACCTTTAGAACGAGCTACAGCCCGAACGGCTGAACAGAATTACTTGAAATTTGGCAGAGAGGTAGTCCTCAGGTCAAGGAAGTGCCTTTTGTAGGTTTGGTGTAAATCTGTTCAGTAGATTCTGAGAAAATAGCCTTTAAATCAATATATATATCTGAGCCCGCTTACGGTACGCTTACCGTACGCTTACGGTAAGCGTACGGCGGCGTGCGCGAGCGCGATTCTGATTGGCTGTTAGATCTTAGTAAACATTCGAATCGGTCGAAACCAGGAAGCGGCGGCCGCCATTTTGTGTATTTCACTCTGAAAAAAAAGAGTGAAAACAAGGAAAGGGGGCAATGAGGAGAGTTACAGACCCCCTAACATTTGTAAGGGGGTCAAAGAAGGACAGAAAAGTACAAAAAAAACATTTATTGATTTAAAAAAAAATCACGGGGTACGCGTACGGTAAGCTTACGGTAAGCGTACGGTAAAAAAAAAAAAAATAGATAAATGAAAAGCAGATTTAAGAGTTTAGAAATTAGGGAGCTCTAAAAAGAGCTGTTGTGTTTATGAAGTCATTTTTTTAGTGGTACCTACAAGTAAGTACCGATGCAGAGTCTAAGGTTCAAGAGGAAGACTCTGTTCCCTTCATCATTGAAGTGCACACCATCTCCTCTATAAATGTCTTGCATGTCATAACGCAAGTTGTTGTGGTAAATGGCACCCATACCATAGTCACGGAGGAAAGCAGAAACAGATTTGTTGACGTGCTTTCTTGCTTTGTCAATCTGTGGACAGAAATGATTGGACCAGTTCCATTTTTGCCTTTGGCATATGTTGGAAAACACAAAGGCAGTTTTAGGGAAAAGTGTAAACAGTTGTGCAAAGGTGTCCTTCATAAGCATTTCCAGACCTACCCCAGTCAAAGTGCCTAGGTCATTGCCACCACAGTGCACTATTATGAGGTCAGGGTGTTGGATTTGAATGAAGGATTTCACCAATGGCATCAATTGGTGCCACTTTAACCCTCTCTGACCAATCCATTTAATGTCTACATTTGGCAAAGCAAGGTCTCTCACCATATCTGTTTTCTCTGCAAACTTTTCACTCCAGAAGACATAGCTGTGCCCTACAATCCACACTGTGAACATCTTCAAAGGAGAACTGGATGCACTCAGGAGGTGTCTTTCAGTAGAATGGCAATAAGAAAAGAAAGACAGTTTGGAAATGGAGGCATACATATTTTTTTAAAACAAAAAGAACTGATTGGCTGTTTCATACCATTCTAGAATAAAAACTAGGCTGTATGTGAAAATTAATAGAAGCATGTTTTGTATTGGTACAAAAAAATGTGTAACCAAAGAACAGTACTATGGATTTGCTGTAAGGTTTGAAAAGTCAAGCACTCTTGCTCTGTGGAATTGAAACATTGTGTGTCGAACTTCTGACCTAACTGCACACAGCAGTGTTCCATGAGCTGTTGCTATGGTAGCAGGCAGAAGTCAAGTTGGGGGAAGGGTACTAGGCAGAAGTCAAGTTGGGGGCAGGGTACTTTTGGAAAAGGGTTGGTTTTCAACCAATAGAAATGTGTGAATACATGTGAAAAAAAGGGGGAAGCACTGAGATTTGAAACTTACATGTATATGTGTGGAAAAATAGAGGGAAAGTTTGCCATTATCTGGTTCTGCTGAGAGGAGAGAGGTGAACAGAACAGAGATCCTGGCTCTGATAATCTGCTGTTTGAGTGTCACATTTCTTTCACAACTAACTAATTTTAAAGGTGAGTTTACAGTTTGAGAGGGGATGTATGTGGTAACTTAAGAAATGAATAATAGAAATGGGAATTGTTTTTGTTGTAGTTACACATGGTGGTTTCATAATGTGTCAGTGTGTAAAAGTGATTTACACTTGCCCCGAAAAAAAAAAAGAGCAGTAAGTGTGCTTTCAAATTGGCAAAGAAATTTCGTTTTGGCACTAATGTGAAAACATGACTCTGTGTGCATAGAAGAATTATAGGCAGAGATTTATTGCGTCTTGCTCTGGTGATTTCACAGTTGCATTAGATGGAAAGGGGGAGCGAATTTTTGGGGGAAGAAGCAGAGGCTTAGCACACACCCATGTCCTTGCCGTGTATAGTCATGCACAGTATTTACAAGCGAGTGGGGTTTTCAGGTTTCAGTCTGTAATGCAAATACATTCAGCATCACTAAGGCTGGTTGCCCTTGGTGGAGTGTAGGCAGTCACAGAGAATGCACATGGTGGTGGTCTGAAAAAAAAACAGCTTGGACACGTGCAATTAAATAAATCAAAAATAGTGGTTTCATAATGTGTCAGTCTGTAAAAGTGATTTCAAATTGTAAAAAGAGATTTTCACTTGGCCCGAAAAAAAAAGAGCAGTAAGTGTGCTTTCAAATTGGCAAAGAAATTTCGTTTTGGCACTAATGTGAAAACATGACTCTGTGTGCATAGAAGAATTATAGGCAGAGATTTATTGCGTCTTGCTCTGGTGATTTCACAGTTGCATTAGATGGAAAGGGGGAGCGAATTTTTGGGGGAAGAAGCAGAGTCTTAGCACACACCCATGTGCTTGCCGTGTATAGTCATGCACAGTATTTAGAAGCCAGTGGGGTTTTCAGGTTTAAGTCTGTAATGCAAATACATTCAGCATCACTAAGGCTGGTTGCCCTTGCTGGAGTGTAGGCAGTCACAGAGAATGCACATGGTGTTGGTCTGAAAAAAAAACAGCTTGGACACGTCCAATTAAATAAATCAAAAATAGTGGTTTCATAATGTGTCAGTCTGTAAAAGTGATTTCCAATTGTAAAAAGTGATTTTCACTTGCCCCGAAAAAAAAAAGAGCAGTAAGTGTGCTTTAAAAATGGCAAAGAAATTTCGTTTTGGCACTAATGTGAAAACATGACTCTGTGTGCATAGAAGAATTATAGGCAGAGATTTATTGCGTCTTGCTCTGGTGATTTCACAGTTGCATTAGATGGAAAGGGGGAGCGAATTTTTGGGGGAAGAAGCAGAGGCTTAGCACACACCCATGTCCTTGCCGTGTATAGTCATGCACAGTATTTACAAGCCAGTGGGGTTTTCAGGTTTAAGTCTGTAATGCAAATACATTCAGCATCACTAAGGCTGGTTGCCCTTGGTGGAGTGTAGGCAGTCACAGAGAATGCACATGGTGGTGGTCTGAAAAAAAAACAGCTTGGACACGTGCAATTAAATAAATCAAAAATAGTGGTTTCATAATGTGTCAGTCTGTAAAAGTGATTTCAAATTGTAAAAAGAGATTTTCACTTGGCCCGAAAAAAAAAAGAGCAGTAAGTGTGCTTTCAAATTGGCAAAGAAATTTCGTTGTGGGACTAATGTGAAAACATGACTCTGTGTGCATAGAAGAATTATAGGCAGAGAGTTATTGCGTCTTGCTCTGGTGATTTCACAGTTGCATTAGATGGAAAGGGGGAGCGAATTATTGGGGGAAGAAGCAGAGGCTTAGCACACACCCATGTCCTTGCCGTGTATAGTCATGCACAGTATTTACAAGCCAGTGGGGTTTTCAGGTTTAAGTCTGTAATGCAAATACATTCAGCATCACTAAGGCTGGTTGCCCTTGCTGGAGTGTAGGCAGTCACAGAGAATGCACATGGTGTTGGTCTGAAAAAAAAACAGCTTGGACACGTCCAATTAAATAAATCAAAAATAGTGGTTTCATAATGTGTCAGTCTGTAAAAGTGATTTCAAATTGTAAAAAGAGATTTTCACTTGGCCCGAAAAAAAAAAGAGCAGTAAGTGTGCTTTAAAAATGGCAAAGAAATTTCGTTTTGGCACTAATGTGAAAACATGACTCTGTGTGCATAGAAGAATTATAGGCAGAGATTTATTGCGTCTTGCTCTGGTGATTTCACAGTTGCATTAGATGGAAAGGGGGAGCGAATTTTTGGGGGAAGAAGCAGAGGCTTAGCACACACCCATGTCCTTGCCGTGTATAGTCATGCACAGTATTTACAAGCCAGTGGGGTTTTCAGGTTTCAGTCTGTAATGCAAATACATTCAGCATCACTAAGGCTGGTTGCCCTTGGTGGAGTGTAGGCAGTCACAGAGAATGCACATGGTGGTGGTCTGAAAAAAAAACAGCTTGGACACGTGCAATTAAATAAATCAAAAATAGTGGTTTCATAATGTGTCAGTCTGTAAAAGTGATTTCAAATTGTAAAAAGAGATTTTCACTTGGCCCGAAAAAAAAAGAGCAGTAAGTGTGCTTTCAAATTGGCAAAGAAATTTCGTTTTGGCACTAATGTGAAAACATGACTCTGTGTGCATAGAAGAATTATAGGCAGAGATTTATTGCGTCTTGCTCTGGTGATTTCACAGTTGCATTAGATGGAAAGGGGGAGCGAATTTTTGGGGGAAGAAGCAGAGTCTTAGCACACACCCATGTGCTTGCCGTGTATAGTCATGCACAGTATTTAGAAGCCAGTGGGGTTTTCAGGTTTAAGTCTGTAATGCAAATACATTCAGCATCACTAAGGCTGGTTGCCCTTGCTGGAGTGTAGGCAGTCACAGAGAATGCACATGGTGTTGGTCTGAAAAAAAAACAGCTTGGACACGTGCAATTAAATAAATCAAAAATAGTGGTTTCATAATGTGTCAGTCTGTAAAAGTGATTTCAAATTGTAAAAAGAGATTTTCACTTGGCCCGAAAAAAAAAGAGCAGTAAGTGTGCTTTGAAATTGGCAAAGAAATTTCGTTTTGGCACTAATGTGAAAACATGACTCTGTGTGCATAGAAGAATTATAGGCAGAGATTTATTGCGTCTTGCTCTGGTGATTTCACAGTTGCATTAGATGGAAAGGGGGAGCGAATTATTGGGGGAAGAAGCAGAGGCTTAGCACACACCCATGTCCTTGCCGTGTATAGTCATGCACAGTATTTACAAGCCAGTGGGGTTTTCAGGTTTAAGTCTGTAATGCAAATACATTCAGCATCACTAAGGCTGGTTGCCCTTGCTGGAGTGTAGGCAGTCACAGAGAATGCACATGGTGGTGGTCTGAAAAAAAAGCAGCTTGGACACGTGCAATTAAATAAATCAAAAATAGTGGTTTCATAATGTGTCAGTCTGTAAAAGTGATTTCAAATTGTAAAAAGAGATTTTCACTTGGCCCGAAAAAAAAAGAGCAGTAAGTGTGCTTTCAAATTGGTAAAGAAATTTCGTTTTGGCACTAATGTGAAAACATGACTCTGTGTGCATAGAAGAATTATAGGCAGAGATTTATTGCGTCTTGCTCTGGTGATTTCACAGTTGCATTAGATGGAAAGGGGGAGCGAATTTTTGGGGGAAGAAGCAGAGGCTTAGCACACACCCATGTCCTTGCCGTGTATAGTCATGCACAGTATTTACAAGCCAGTGGGGTTTTCAGGTTTAAGTCTGTAATGCAAATACATTCAGCATCACTAAGGCTGGTTGCCCTTGGTGGAGTGTAGGCAGTCACAGAGAATGCACATGGTGGTGGTCTGAAAAAAAAACAGCTTGGACACGTGCAATTAAATAAATCAAAAATAGTGGTTTCATAATGTGTCAGTCTGTAAAAGTGATTTCAAATTGTAAAAAGAGATTTTCACTTGGCCCGAAAAAAAAAGAGCAGTAAGTGTGCTTTCAAATTGGCAAAGAAATTTCGTTTTGGCACTAATGTGAAAACATGACTCTGTGTGCATAGAAGAATTATAGGCAGAGATTTATTGCGTCTTGCTCTGGTGATTTCACAGTTGCATTAGATGGAAAGGGGGAGCGAATTTTTGGGGGAAGAAGCAGAGTCTTAGCACACACCCATGTGCTTGCCGTGTATAGTCATGCACAGTATTTAGAAGCCAGTGGGGTTTTCAGGTTTAAGTCTGTAATGCAAATACATTCAGCATCACTAAGGCTGGTTGCCCTTGCTGGAGTGTAGGCAGTCACAGAGAATGCACATGGTGGTGGTCTGAAAAAAAAACAGCTTGGACACGTGCAATTAAATAAATCAAAAATAGTGGTTTCATAATGTGTCAGTCTGTAAAAGTGATTTCAAATTGTAAAAAGAGATTTTCACTTGGCCCGAAAAAAAAAGAGCAGTAAGTGTGCTTTGAAATTGGCAAAGAAATTTCGTTTTGGCACTAATGTGAAAACATGACTCTGTGTGCATAGAAGAATTATAGGCAGAGATTTATTGCGTCTTGCTCTGGTGATTTCACAGTTGCATTAGATGGAAAGGGGGAGCGAATTATTGGGGGAAGAAGCAGAGGCTTAGCACACACCCATGTCCTTGCCGTGTATAGTCATGCACAGTATTTACAAGCCAGTGGGGTTTTCAGGTTTAAGTCTGTAATGCAAATACATTCAGCATCACTAAGGCTGGTTGCCCTTGGTGGAGTGTAGGCAGTCACAGAGAATGCACATGGTGGTGGTCTGAAAAAAAAACAGCTTGGACACGTGCAATTAAATAAATCAAAAATAGTGGTTTCATAATGTGTCAGTCTGTAAAAGTGATTTCAAATTGTAAAAAGAGATTTTCACTTGGCCCGAAAAAAAAAAGAGCAGTAAGTGTGCTTTCAAATTGGCAAAGAAATTTCGTTTTGGCACTAATGTGAAAACATGACTCTGTGTGCATAGAAGAATTATAGGCAGAGATTTATTGCGTCTTGCTCTGGTGATTTCACAGTTGCATTAGATGGAAAGGGGGAGCGAATTTTTGGGGGAAGAAGCAGAGGCTTAGCACACACCCATGTCCTTGCCGTGTATAGTCATGCACAGTATTTACAAGCCAGTGGGGTTTTCAGGTTTAAGTCTGTAATGCAAATACATTCAGCATCACTAAGGCTGGTTGCCCTTGGTGGAGTGTAGGCAGTCACAGAGAATGCACATGGTGGTGGTCTGAAAAAAAACACAGCTTGGACACGTGCAATTAAATAAATCAAAAATAGTGGTTTCATAATGTGTCAGTCTGTAAAAGTGATTTCAAATTGTAAAAAGAGATTTTCACTTGGCCCGAAAAAAAAAGAGCAGTAAGTGTGCTTTCAAATTGGCAAAGAAATTTCGTTTTGGCACTAATGTGAAAACATGACTCTGTGTGCATAGAAGAATTATAGGCAGAGATTTATTGCGTCTTGCTCTGGTGATTTCACAGTTGCATTAGATGGAAAGGGGGAGCGAATTTTTGGGGGAAGAAGCAGAGTCTTAGCACACACCCATGTGCTTGCCGTGTATAGTCATGCACAGTATTTAGAAGCCAGTGGGGTTTTCAGGTTTAAGTCTGTAATGCAAATACATTCAGCATCACTAAGGCTGGTTGCCCTTGCTGGAGTGTAGGCAGTCACAGAGAATGCACATGGTGTTGGTCTGAAAAAAAAACAGCTTGGACACGTGCAATTAAATAAATCAAAAATAGTGGTTTCATAATGTGTCAGACTGTAAAAGTGATTTCAAATTGTAAAAAGAGATTTTCACTTGGCCCGAAAAAAAAAGAGCAGTAAGTGTGCTTTGAAATTGGCAAAGAAATTTCGTTTTGGCACTAATGTGAAAACATGACTCTGTGTGCATAGAAGAATTATAGGCAGAGATTTATTGCGTCTTGCTCTGGTGATTTCACAGTTGCATTAGATGGAAAGGGGGAGCGAATTATTGGGGGAAGAAGCAGAGGCTTAGCACACACCCATGTCCTTGCCGTGTATAGTCATGCACAGTATTTACAAGCCAGTGGGGTTTTCAGGTTTAAGTCTGTAATGCAAATACATTCAGCATCACTAAGGCTGGTTGCCCTTGGTGGAGTGTAGGCAGTCACAGAGAATGCACATGGTGGTGGTCTGAAAAAAAAGCAGCTTGGACACGTGCAATTAAATAAATCAAAAATAGTGGTTTCATAATGTGTCAGTCTGTAAAAGTGATTTCAAATTGTAAAAAGAGATTTTCACTTGGCCCGAAAAAAAAAGAGCAGTAAGTGTGCTTTCAAATTGGTAAAGAAATTTCGTTTTGGCACTAATGTGAAAACATGACTCTGTGTGCATAGAAGAATTATAGGCAGAGATTTATTGCGTCTTGCTCTGGTGATTTCACAGTTGCATTAGATGGAAAGGGGGAGCGAATTTTTGGGGGAAGAAGCAGAGGCTTAGCACACACCCATGTCCTTGCCGTGTATAGTCATGCACAGTATTTACAAGCCAGTGGGGTTTTCAGGTTTAAGTCTGTAATGCAAATACATTCAGCATCACTAAGGCTGGTTGCCCTTGGTGGAGTGTAGGCAGTCACAGAGAATGCACATGGTGGTGGTCTGAAAAAAAAACAGCTTGGACACGTGCAATTAAATAAATCAAAAATAGTGGTTTCATAATGTGTCAGTCTGTAAAAGTGATTTCAAATTGTAAAAAGAGATTTTCACTTGGCCCGAAAAAAAAAGAGCAGTAAGTGTGCTTTCAAATTGGCAAAGAAATTTCGTTTTGGCACTAATGTGAAAACATGACTCTGTGTGCATAGAAGAATTATAGGCAGAGATTTATTGCGTCTTGCTCTGGTGATTTCACAGTTGCATTAGATGGAAAGGGGGAGCGAATTTTTGGGGGAAGAAGCAGAGTCTTAGCACACACCCATGTGCTTGCCGTGTATAGTCATGCACAGTATTTAGAAGCCAGTGGGGTTTTCAGGTTTAAGTCTGTAATGCAAATACATTCAGCATCACTAAGGCTGGTTGCCCTTGCTGGAGTGTAGGCAGTCACAGAGAATGCACATGGTGGTGGTCTGAAAAAAAAACAGCTTGGACACGTGCAATTAAATAAATCAAAAATAGTGGTTTCATAATGTGTCAGTCTGTAAAAGTGATTTCAAATTGTAAAAAGAGATTTTCACTTGGCCCGAAAAAAAAAGAGCAGTAAGTGTGCTTTGAAATTGGCAAAGAAATTTCGTTTTGGCACTAATGTGAAAACATGACTCTGTGTGCATAGAAGAATTATAGGCAGAGATTTATTGCGTCTTGCTCTGGTGATTTCACAGTTGCATTAGATGGAAAGGGGGAGCGAATTATTGGGGGAAGAAGCAGAGGCTTAGCACACACCCATGTCCTTGCCGTGTATAGTCATGCACAGTATTTACAAGCCAGTGGGGTTTTCAGGTTTAAGTCTGTAATGCAAATACATTCAGCATCACTAAGGCTGGTTGCCCTTGCTGGAGTGTAGGCAGTCACAGAGAATGCACATGGTGGTGGTCTGAAAAAAAAACAGCTTGGACACGTGCAATTAAATAAATCAAAAATAGTGGTTTCATAATGTGTCAGTCTGTAAAAGTGATTTCAAATTGTAAAAAGAGATTTTCACTTGGCCCGAAAAAAAAAAGAGCAGTAAGTGTGCTTTCAAATTGGCAAAGAAATTTCGTTTTGGCACTAATGTGAAAACATGACTCTGTGTGCATAGAAGAATTATAGGCAGAGATTTATTGCGTCTTGCTCTGGTGATTTCACAGTTGCATTAGATGGAAAGGGGGAGCGAATTTTTGGGGGAAGAAGCAGAGGCTTAGCACACACCCATGTCCTTGCCGTGTATAGTCATGCACAGTATTTACAAGCCAGTGGGGTTTTCAGGTTTAAGTCTGTAATGCAAATACATTCAGCATCACTAAGGCTGGTTGCCCTTGGTAAAGTGTAGGCAGTCACAGAGAATGCACATGGTGGTGGTCTGAAAAAAAAACAGCTTGGACACGTGCAATTAAATAAATCAAAAATAGTGGTTTCATAATGTGTCAGTCTGTAAAAGTGATTTCAAATTGTAAAAAGAGATTTTCACTTGGCCCGAAAAAAAAAGAGCAGTAAGTGTGCTTTCAAATTGGCAAAGAAATTTCGTTTTGGCACTAATGTGAAAACATGACTCTGTGTGCATAGAAGAATTATAGGCAGAGATTTATTGCGTCTTGCTCTGGTGATTTCACAGTTGCATTAGATGGAAAGGGGGAGCGAATTTTTGGGGGAAGAAGCAGAGGCTTAGCACACACCCATGTCCTTGCCGTGTATAGTCATGCACAGTATTTACAAGCCAGTGGGGTTTTCAGGTTTAAGTCTGTAATGCAAATACATTCAGCATCACTAAGGCTGGTTGCCCTTGGTGGAGTGTAGGCAGTCACAGAGAATGCACATGGTGTTGGTCTGAAAAAAAAACAGCTTGGACACGTCCAATTAAATAAATCAAAAATAGTGGTTTCATAATGTGTCAGTCTGTAAAAGTGATTTCAAATTGTAAAAAGAGATTTTCACTTGGCCCGAAAAAAAAAGAGCAGTAAGTGTGCTTTGAAATTGGCAAAGAAATTTCGTTTTGGCACTAATGTGAAAACATGACTCTGTGTGCATAGAAGAATTATAGGCAGAGATTTATTGCGTCTTGCTCTGGTGATTTCACAGTTGCATTAGATGGAAAGGGGGAGCGAATTTTTGGGGGAAGAAGCAGAGGCTTAGCACACACCCATGTCCTTGCCGTGTATAGTCATGCACAGTATTTACAAGCCAGTGGGGTTTTCAGGTTTAAGTCTGTAATGCAAATACATTCAGCATCACTAAGGCTGGTTGCCCTTGCTGGAGTGTAGGCAGTCACAGAGAATGCACATGGTGGTGGTCTGAAAAAAAAGCAGCTTGGACACGTGCAATTAAATAAATCAAAAATAGTGGTTTCATAATGTGTCAGTCTGTAAAAGTGATTTCAAATTGTAAAAAGAGATTTTCACTTGGCCCGAAAAAAAAAGAGCAGTAAGTGTGCTTTCAAATTGGTAAAGAAATTTCGTTTTGGCACTAATGTGAAAACATGACTCTGTGTGCATAGAAGAATTATAGGCAGAGATTTATTGCGTCTTGCTCTGGTGATTTCACAGTTGCATTAGATGGAAAGGGGGAGCGAATTTTTGGGGGAAGAAGCAGAGGCTTAGCACACACCCATGTCCTTGCCGTGTATAGTCATGCACAGTATTTACAAGCCAGTGGGGTTTTCAGGTTTAAGTCTGTAATGCAAATACATTCAGCATCACTAAGGCTGGTTGCCCTTGGTGGAGTGTAGGCAGTCACAGAGAATGCACATGGTGGTGGTCTGAAAAAAAAACAGCTTGGACACGTGCAATTAAATAAATCAAAAATAGTGGTTTCATAATGTGTCAGTCTGTAAAAGTGATTTCAAATTGTAAAAAGAGATTTTCACTTGGCCCGAAAAAAAAAGAGCAGTAAGTGTGCTTTCAAATTGGCAAAGAAATTTCGTTTTGGCACTAATGTGAAAACATGACTCTGTGTGCATAGAAGAATTATAGGCAGAGATTTATTGCGTCTTGCTCTGGTGATTTCACAGTTGCATTAGATGGAAAGGGGGAGCGAATTTTTGGGGGAAGAAGCAGAGTCTTAGCACACACCCATGTGCTTGCCGTGTATAGTCATGCACAGTATTTAGAAGCCAGTGGGGTTTTCAGGTTTAAGTCTGTAATGCAAATACATTCAGCATCACTAAGGCTGGTTGCCCTTGCTGGAGTGTAGGCAGTCACAGAGAATGCACATGGTGGTGGTCTGAAAAAAAAACAGCTTGGACACGTGCAATTAAATAAATCAAAAATAGTGGTTTCATAATGTGTCAGTCTGTAAAAGTGATTTCAAATTGTAAAAAGAGATTTTCACTTGGCCCGAAAAAAAAAGAGCAGTAAGTGTGCTTTGAAATTGGCAAAGAAATTTCGTTTTGGCACTAATGTGAAAACATGACTCTGTGTGCATAGAAGAATTATAGGCAGAGATTTATTGCGTCTTGCTCTGGTGATTTCACAGTTGCATTAGATGGAAAGGGGGAGCGAATTATTGGGGGAAGAAGCAGAGGCTTAGCACACACCCATGTCCTTGCCGTGTATAGTCATGCACAGTATTTACAAGCCAGTGGGGTTTTCAGGTTTAAGTCTGTAATGCAAATACATTCAGCATCACTAAGGCTGGTTGCCCTTGGTGGAGTGTAGGCAGTCACAGAGAATGCACATGGTGGTGGTCTGAAAAAAAAACAGCTTGGACACGTGCAATTAAATAAATCAAAAATAGTGGTTTCATAATGTGTCAGTCTGTAAAAGTGATTTCAAATTGTAAAAAGAGATTTTCACTTGGCCCGAAAAAAAAAAGAGCAGTAAGTGTGCTTTCAAATTGGCAAAGAAATTTCGTTTTGGCACTAATGTGAAAACATGACTCTGTGTGCATAGAAGAATTATAGGCAGAGATTTATTGCGTCTTGCTCTGGTGATTTCACAGTTGCATTAGATGGAAAGGGGGAGCGAATTTTTGGGGGAAGAAGCAGAGGCTTAGCACACACCCATGTCCTTGCCGTGTATAGTCATGCACAGTATTTACAAGCCAGTGGGGTTTTCAGGTTTAAGTCTGTAATGCAAATACATTCAGCATCACTAAGGCTGGTTGCCCTTGGTGGAGTGTAGGCAGTCACAGAGAATGCACATGGTGGTGGTCTGAAAAAAAAACAGCTTGGACACGTGCAATTAAATAAATCAAAAATAGAGGTTTCATAATGTGTCAGTCTGTAAAAGTGATTTCAAATTGTAAAAAGAGATTTTCACTTGGCCCGAAAAAAAAAGAGCAGTAAGTGTGCTTTCAAATTGGCAAAGAAATTTCGTTTTGGCACTAATGTGAAAACATGACTCTGTGTGCATAGAAGAATTATAGGCAGAGATTTATTGCGTCTTGCTCTGGTGATTTCACAGTTGCATTAGATGGAAAGGGGGAGCGAATTTTTGGGGGAAGAAGCAGAGTCTTAGCACACACCCATGTGCTTGCCGTGTATAGTCATGCCCAGTATTTAGAAGCCAGTGGGGTTTTCAGGTTTAAGTCTGTAATGCAAATACATTCAGCATCACTAAGGCTGGTTGCCCTTGCTGGAGTGTAGGCAGTCACAGAGAATGCACATGGTGTTGGTCTGAAAAAAAAACAGCTTGGACACGTGCAATTAAATAAATCAAAAATAGTGGTTTCATAATGTGTCAGTCTGTAAAAGTGATTTCAAATTGTAAAAAGAGATTTTCACTTGGCCCGAAAAAAAAAGAGCAGTAAGTGTGCTTTGAAATTGGCAAAGAAATTTCGTTTTGGCACTAATGTGAAAACATGACTCTGTGTCCATAGAAGAATTATAGGCAGAGATTTATTGCGTCTTGCTCTGGTGATTTCACAGTTGCATTAGATGGAAAGGGGGAGCGAATTATTGGGGGAAGAAGCAGAGGCTTAGCACACACCCATGTCCTTGCCGTGTATAGTCATGCACAGTATTTACAAGCCAGTGGGGTTTTCAGGTTTAAGTCTGTAATGCAAATACATTCAGCATCACTAAGGCTGGTTGCCCTTGCTGGAGTGTAGGCAGTCACAGAGAATGCACATGGTGGTGGTCTGAAAAAAAAGCAGCTTGGACACGTGCAATTAAATAAATCAAAAATAGTGGTTTCATAATGTGTCAGTCTGTAAAAGTGATTTCAAATTGTAAAAAGAGATTTTCACTTGGCCCGAAAAAAAAAGAGCAGTAAGTGTGCTTTCAAATTGGTAAAGAAATTTCGTTTTGGCACTAATGTGAAAACATGACTCTGTGTGCATAGAAGAATTATAGGCAGAGATTTATTGCGTCTTGCTCTGGTGATTTCACAGTTGCATTAGATGGAAAGGGGGAGCGAATTTTTGGGGGAAGAAGCAGAGGCTTAGCACACACCCATGTCCTTGCCGTGTATAGTCATGCACAGTATTTACAAGCCAGTGGGGTTTTCAGGTTTAAGTCTGTAATGCAAATACATTCAGCATCACTAAGGCTGGTTGCCCTTGGTGGAGTGTAGGCAGTCACAGAGAATGCACATGGTGGTGGTCTGAAAAAAAAACAGCTTGGACACGTGCAATTAAATAAATCAAAAATAGTGGTTTCATAATGTGTCAGTCTGTAAAAGTGATTTCAAATTGTAAAAAGAGATTTTCACTTGGCCCGAAAAAAAAAGAGCAGTAAGTGTGCTTTCAAATTGGCAAAGAAATTTCGTTTTGGCACTAATGTGAAAACATGACTCTGTGTGCATAGAAGAATTATAGGCAGAGATTTATTGCGTCTTGCTCTGGTGATTTCACAGTTGCATTAGATGGAAAGGGGGAGCGAATTATTGGGGGAAGAAGCAGAGGCTTAGCACACACCCATGTCCTTGCCGTGTATAGTCATGCACAGTATTTACAAGCCAGTGGGGTTTTCAGGTTTAAGTCTGTAATGCAAATACATTCAGCATCACTAAGGCTGGTTGCCCTTGGTGGAGTGTAGGCAGTCACAGAGAATGCACATGGTGGTGGTCTGAAAAAAAAACAGCTTGGACACGTGCAATTAAATAAATCAAAAATAGTGGTTTCATAATGTGTCAGTCTGTAAAAGTGATTTCAAATTGTAAAAAGAGATTTTCACTTGGCCCGAAAAAAAAAAGAGCAGTAAGTGTGCTTTCAAATTGGCAAAGAAATTTCGTTTTGGCACTAATGTGAAAACATGACTCTGTGTGCATAGAAGAATTATAGGCAGAGATTTATTGCGTCTTGCTCTGGTGATTTCACAGTTGCATTAGATGGAAAGGGGGAGCGAATTTTTGGGGGAAGAAGCAGAGGCTTAGCACACACCCATGTCCTTGCCGTGTATAGTCATGCACAGTATTTACAAGCCAGTGGGGTTTTCAGGTTTAAGTCTGTAATGCAAATACATTCAGCATCACTAAGGCTGGTTGCCCTTGGTGGAGTGTAGGCAGTCACAGAGAATGCACATGGTGGTGGTCTGAAAAAAAAACAGCTTGGACACGTGCAATTAAATAAATCAAAAATAGAGGTTTCATAATGTGTCAGTCTGTAAAAGTGATTTCAAATTGTAAAAAGAGATTTTCACTTGGCCCGAAAAAAAAAGAGCAGTAAGTGTGCTTTCAAATTGGCAAAGAAATTTCGTTTTGGCACTAATGTGAAAACATGACTCTGTGTGCATAGAAGAATTATAGGCAGAGATTTATTGCGTCTTGCTCTGGTGATTTCACAGTTGCATTAGATGGAAAGGGGGAGCGAATTTTTGGGGGAAGAAGCAGAGTCTTAGCACACACCCATGTGCTTGCCGTGTATAGTCATGCCCAGTATTTAGAAGCCAGTGGGGTTTTCAGGTTTAAGTCTGTAATGCAAATACATTCAGCATCACTAAGGCTGGTTGCCCTTGCTGGAGTGTAGGCAGTCACAGAGAATGCACATGGTGTTGGTCTGAAAAAAAAACAGCTTGGACACGTGCAATTAAATAAATCAAAAATAGTGGTTTCATAATGTGTCAGTCTGTAAAAGTGATTTCAAATTGTAAAAAGAGATTTTCACTTGGCCCGAAAAAAAAAGAGCAGTAAGTGTGCTTTGAAATTGGCAAAGAAATTTCGTTTTGGCACTAATGTGAAAACATGACTCTGTGTGCATAGAAGAATTATAGGCAGAGATTTATTGCGTCTTGCTCTGGTGATTTCACAGTTGCATTAGATGGAAAGGGGGAGCGAATTATTGGGGGAAGAAGCAGAGGCTTAGCACACACCCATGTCCTTGCCGTGTATAGTCATGCACAGTATTTACAAGCCAGTGGGGTTTTCAGGTTTAAGTCTGTAATGCAAATACATTCAGCATCACTAAGGCTGGTTGCCCTTGCTGGAGTGTAGGCAGTCACAGAGAATGCACATGGTGGTGGTCTGAAAAAAAAGCAGCTTGGACACGTGCAATTAAATAAATCAAAAATAGTGGTTTCATAATGTGTCAGTCTGTAAAAGTGATTTCAAATTGTAAAAAGAGATTTTCACTTGGCCCGAAAAAAAAAGAGCAGTAAGTGTGCTTTCAAATTGGTAAAGAAATTTCGTTTTGGCACTAATGTGAAAACATGACTCTGTGTGCATAGAAGAATTATAGGCAGAGATTTATTGCGTCTTGCTCTGGTGATTTCACAGTTGCATTAGATGGAAAGGGGGAGCGAATTTTTGGGGGAAGAAGCAGAGGCTTAGCACACACCCATGTCCTTGCCGTGTATAGTCATGCACAGTATTTACAAGCCAGTGGGGTTTTCAGGTTTAAGTCTGTAATGCAAATACATTCAGCATCACTAAGGCTGGTTGCCCTTGGTGGAGTGTAGGCAGTCACAGAGAATGCACATGGTGGTGGTCTGAAAAAAAAACAGCTTGGACACGTGCAATTAAATAAATCAAAAATAGTGGTTTCATAATGTGTCAGTCTGTAAAAGTGATTTCAAATTGTAAAAAGAGATTTTCACTTGGCCCGAAAAAAAAAGAGCAGTAAGTGTGCTTTCAAATTGGCAAAGAAATTTCGTTTTGGCACTAATGTGAAAACATGACTCTGTGTGCATAGAAGAATTATAGGCAGAGATTTATTGCGTCTTGCTCTGGTGATTTCACAGTTGCATTAGATGGAAAGGGGGAGCGAATTTTTGGGGGAAGAAGCAGAGTCTTAGCACACACCCATGTGCTTGCCGTGTATAGTCATGCACAGTATTTAGAAGCCAGTGGGGTTTTCAGGTTTAAGTCTGTAATGCAAATACATTCAGCATCACTAAGGCTGGTTGCCCTTGCTGGAGTGTAGGCAGTCACAGAGAATGCACATGGTGGTGGTCTGAAAAAAAAACAGCTTGGACACGTGCAATTAAATAAATCAAAAATAGTGGTTTCATAATGTGTCAGTCTGTAAAAGTGATTTCAAATTGTAAAAAGAGATTTTCACTTGGCCCGAAAAAAAAAGAGCAGTAAGTGTGCTTTGAAATTGGCAAAGAAATTTCGTTTTGGCACTAATGTGAAAACATGACTCTGTGTGCATAGAAGAATTATAGGCAGAGATTTATTGCGTCTTGCTCTGGTGATTTCACAGTTGCATTAGATGGAAAGGGGGAGCGAATTATTGGGGGAAGAAGCAGAGGCTTAGCACACACCCATGTCCTTGCCGTGTATAGTCATGCACAGTATTTACAAGCCAGTGGGGTTTTCAGGTTTAAGTCTGTAATGCAAATACATTCAGCATCACTAAGGCTGGTTGCCCTTGGTGGAGTGTAGGCAGTCACAGAGAATGCACATGGTGGTGGTCTGAAAAAAAAACAGCTTGGACACGTGCAATTAAATAAATCAAAAATAGTGGTTTCATAATGTGTCAGTCTGTAAAAGTGATTTCAAATTGTAAAAAGAGATTTTCACTTGGCCCGAAAAAAAAAAGAGCAGTAAGTGTGCTTTCAAATTGGCAAAGAAATTTCGTTTTGGCACTAATGTGAAAACATGACTCTGTGTGCATAGAAGAATTATAGGCAGAGATTTATTGCGTCTTGCTCTGGTGATTTCACAGTTGCATTAGATGGAAAGGGGGAGCGAATTTTTGGGGGAAGAAGCAGAGGCTTAGCACACACCCATGTCCTTGCCGTGTATAGTCATGCACAGTATTTACAAGCCAGTGGGGTTTTCAGGTTTAAGTCTGTAATGCAAATACATTCAGCATCACTAAGGCTGGTTGCCCTTGGTGGAGTGTAGGCAGTCACAGAGAATACACATGGTGGTGGTCTGAAAAAACAGCTTGGACATGTGCATTTAAATAAATCAAAAAAAGTGGTTTTATAATGTGTCAGTCTGTAAAAGTGATTTCCAATTGTAAAAAGTGATTTTCACTTGGCCCGAAAAAAAAAGAGCAGTAAGTGTGCTTTCAAAATGGCAAAGAAATTTCGTTTTGGCACTAATGTGAAAACATGACTCTGTGTGCATAGAAGAATTATAGGCAGAGATTTATTGCGTCTTGCTCTGGTGATTTCACAGTTGCATTAGATGGAAAGGGGGAGCGAATTTTTGGGGGAAGAAGCAGAGGCTTAGCACACACCCATGTCCTTGCCGTGTATAGTCATGCACAGTATTTACAAGCCAGTGGGGTTTTCAGGTTTAAGTCTGTAATGCAAATACATTCAGCATCACTAAGGCTGGTTGCCCTTGCTGGAGTGTAGGCAGTCACAGAGAATGCACATGGTGGTGGTCTGAAAAAAAAACAGCTTGGACACGTGCAATTAAATAAATCAAAAATAGTGGTTTCATAATGTGTCAATCTGTAAAAGTGATTTCAAATTGTAAAAAGAGATTTTCACTTGGCCCGAAAAAAAAAGAGCAGTAAGTGTGCTTTCAAATTGGCAAAGAAATTTCGTTTTGGGACTAATGTGAAAACATGACTCTGTGTGCATAGAAGAATTATAGGCAGAGATTTATTGCGTCTTGCTCTGGTGATTTCACAGTTGCATTAGATGGAAAGGGGGAGCGAATTATTGGGGGAAGAAGCAGAGGCTTAGCACACACCCATGTCCTTGCCGTGTATAGTCATGCACAGTATTTACAAGCCAGTGGGGTTTTCAGGTTTAAGTCTGTAATGCAAATACATTCAGCATCACTAAGGCTGGTTGCCCTTGGTGGAGTGTAGCACTGTGGACATGGGCTTTTTAAAAAATCTGAAAAGTGGTTTCATAATGTGACAGTTTGTAAAAGAGATTTTCACTTGCCCAAAAAAAAGAGCAGTTTGTGTGCATTCAAATTGGCAAAGAAATTTCGTTTTGTGACTATTGTGAAAAGAAATGTAGTAATATATTTAAATACAATAACAGATTTTTTTTTTAGTTTTTTTCAGGTATTGCTGAAGAACAGTGAACAAAATTTAAGATGCCTACAAAATCTCGAGTTCAAAAAACGCTAAAAAAAAAACTATATTTGAAGACAACTGGAGGACCAAAGTTAGTAGAAGATGCTGATGTTGGGAAAAAGAAAAAATCTTCTGGTAAGCAAAAAAAACAATTCCTAAACAAAATATTTAAAACAAAGAAAAATGTACAAAATGTCTGTTCTCGGAAAAATGTAACAAAACATAGAGAACAGCAAAAAATTGAGAATTTAGTTAATGCAAATATACCTTCTGCAATTGAAAAGTTTAACATAAACAGAAAAACAGCATTTAAAGAGATACGTAGAAAAATGTTTCAGAGAAGAGTTATGTCCAATTTGATAAAGGATATAAAGAAATATAAGCAAAAGGCTAAATATTACAAGAGAAAAAAAGAAATTGAAGCCATTGCAGCAAAAGCATTAGAATTAAAAAGGAAACTATTCATATTAATTTTGAATAGGATGTGTACATTAGATAAAATGGTTAATGTACTGAAATCACAAAGCAAAAGCAAAAGAGTAGTGAACAGAACAAACTTTTGTAAAGTGTTTTTAGGAAAGTGGATGCATAGTTCAAGTAGTGAACCTTTTTTTAATGAAGAGAGCTATTTTCAAAGTAATAGTTTGCTGCATGCAGTTGACACCAGAGGTCGTTCATACGAAGTAAAAAATGGTTGCATAATGGAGAAGGAGATAATGGTTCCAAGAGATGAGGTACAAGTGATGGCAGATGAGGCAATGGGGAGACGTCCTAAAGCCCCAGTGTACACTTGGAATTGTAGTAGTATTTGCACTGTGCGTCAGGAATCTATTGACAGATTTCGAGAGTTTCTAAGAGAATATAGTAAAAAAAGTGTAAAACAAAAGATTAAGGTGCTTCAAAGTCTGGATCCATGCAGAGTGAGAGAGAATACTGGTTTGCAGGGTCATTCTCTTGCTTGTCTATCTAGAAAAGTGTGCAATAGTGTTTTCCATCATTTTAGGATGCTGGCTGTTCATCATACTGAAATGAGAAAGTTTGTGAGACGGTTGTATTTTGCCAAAAGTCCAGCAATAAAGTTAAATGAATTGAATAGGGCTCTGTTCCGAGGAACGGTATCAGATGTAGAGAAGGTTGTTGATGAAATTCAGTTTTGTTACTTTGGTCCTGAACAAAACAGTGCAGAGAAGGACACAGTAAATGAGGAAGAAGTGGAAGAGAATGTAGAACCCTCTGTAAGTAACACATTTAATGATCACATAACAAAATTTGCAATAGTCTCTAATGAAAGACCAAATTTTACTTGTATTTGTTGCCGCAGAACTCATTATAGAAAACAAACTAGGAATGTTGATCTCTACAGAAAGAGTGAAAATGAAGATAATTATAAGTGGAAGGATTTTGCCACATATATATTTCTAGAAAATTGGTTTGAATTGGGTGAAGATCAGCGTATTTGTAAATACTGTTATAACAAGTTAGAGGAAAATAGAATGCCGACCAGAGCTGTACATAATAATTTAGAATTGGATGCTATTCCTGCTGAACTTTCTGAATTAAATACATATGAGTCTATACTCATTCAATGTGTTCATCCGTTCCAGACCATAGTACGTATGGATCCCAAAACTGGTAAATTACCTCCTTCAGATTTACTGAGAGGTTTAAAAGGTAGAGTGGTGTATTTGCCCTTGGATTTGAAAAAAAATATGGAAACTATTGATGCGGATACTTTGGAAACTGAACCATTAATTATTCTGGTTAATGGTGTACCTACAAAGAATAAGAAGATTTGGCAGGAGCTGGTAGATGTGCGGAAAGTACAAAGAGCAAATTTGTATTTGAAAAAAAATAACAAATGGTATGAATCAATTTATATAGAAGAAGAAGAAGATTTACAAGGAGACACAGAAACACCAACTGGACAAATTGAAAAAGTGGACAAGTCAAAGGAAGAAGAAATTTATGAACATTTTAGCATACATCCTCTCCATTCGAAAGAAGTTATGGGAGACAATATTGATCTCTTTCAGATGAAGAAAGCAAAAGGAAATCCCGTGAGTGTATGGGAGGAGAGCTTGGAAGCTCGATGTTTTCCCCAGCTGTTTCCTAAAGGAAAAGGAGGACGATACGATGAACGTCCAGAACAGATTCCAGCTTCAGAGTATCGAACTACAAGACTATATGCTGAAGATCCCAGATTTCGACAAAGTATTCCTTATTTGTTCCATCTTTTATTTGAAAGCGACTTGTCTGCACTGTCTTATGCAGTAAATCACATTTTAAAAAGTGGAGTACATTTACAAAATGTGTCTGCTAAGGATTTTATGGAGAAAGTGCAGCACCGAGATGATCATTTGGAAACACAACTGATCAATCTGATGGCTTGTCAGCGTGGGACAAATGAATATTGGTACCGACGCCATGGTGAACTAAAATGCATGTTACGCAATTTAGGAACACCAACATGGTTCCTTACCCTAAGCTGTGCCGAGTACGCTTGGGATGATTTACTGGATTTTCTACGAGAGGCCAATTCAAACATTAAAAACATCGAATACAAGACAGCAGGAGAACTGTGCTCATTGGATCCGGTTAATGTTTGCAGATATTTCAATCATAGATTTGAGGCTATGATGTCCTTCATCTGCAATAAAAAAAATCCACCCCTTGGAGAAGTAGTGGATTTCTTTTGGAGAAAAGAGTACCAGGCAAGAGGTGCTCCTCATATTCATATGCTGCTGTGGATCAAGGATGCCCCAAAGTTTGGAACAGATACTGATGAAGCAGTGTTATCTTACATTGAAGAATATGCAACATGTGCTATACCAAAAAGCACAGAAGAGAACAAGTTAAAGGAGCAAGTTCTACGTTTCCAAAGTCATCGGTGTGGAAAATACTGTCGACGGAAATACAAGAGCAAAGAAAAATACTACACTAAATGTCGATTTGGATTTCCTAGACCTGTTCTTTCAAATGGAAGAGTCAACAGTTTTATGTCAGCTGTGAGACATACTATCACAAGAAAATCACCTAAGAATACCTACAACCTTAAAAGAAAAGAAGAATCTAAAAATATAAATGACTACAACCCAGTCATTTTATCCACGTGGAACGCTAACATGGATATACAGTATGTTGCTGACAATTCCATTGCTGTTGCTCGATATGTAACGTCTTACATTACGAAATCAGAAAAAACAGAATTGAAGGAAATGTGGGAAGAGATTTCTCACGAGAAGACTGTCAGTAAGAAGCTGTACAGTTTCAGTTGGAAGATGTTATCGCATCGAGAAATTGGATCCTACGAATGTTCAGATAGGTTATCTTCTGCAAGTCTCTACTCGAAGTCAAGAAGAATAATTTGGGCAAGTTTAGGCCTTGCAGCAATGAGAAATCGGGTACTGAAATCTGTTGGAGAAATTGAATATTTGGCTGAGAATGACCCAGAAAGTACAGATATATTGAAAACAAACATGTTGGACACATATTATCCCAAGAGAAGTCATCATCTGGAGAACATGTGTCTCTATGAAGTGTTACAGAACTACATTTATTCACGGAAAGCTGCAGAAGACATCAACAGTGGAAAATATAAAGTTGTTGGTGAAGAAGGATGTTTGGTGAAGCAAACCAAAGGAAGTTTGATAAATCACCGGAAGCTGAGTTGCGACACTACCGACAAGAAAGAATTTTACTACTTGGCTCTTTTACAGTTGTTTAAACCATGGCGTACAGAGGATGAACTACTGGGAGAATTCCAGAGCTATGAAGATTCTTTTAATGCTTGTAAAGACAGCATACAATGCAGTACATTCTCAACTTATCTGCAAATGTTAAATGAAGAAATTGAACAGGAAACTACAATTGCAGCAGAAATAGCTAGAGACAGTTCTCAGGACAGCCAAAGTTCAGGAACATACAGTCAAGATCCCCTAGGACAACCAATCGTTGAAAATGAAGCATCAATAGCCATGAATGAAGTGGAAACGGCTATGAATCAAGGTCAAGAAGAATTTATAGACTTAGAAAATTTGGAAAGACAACTGAATCAAGAGCAGCAACAAATTTATGAAGAGATCAAAAACAAAATTGATCACGGATTTCTACATATCAAAAAAGAGTGCTCATACACATCATTTCATCCAATCAGGATGTATGTAAGCGGACAAGCTGGCACTGGAAAAAGTTTCCTAATTAAAGTCATCAGAAGCTACCTAAAGCAAAAAACGGATTCTACTTTGTCTTGTGTGGTTACTGCTCCAACTGGGTTAGCAGCATATAACATAAAAGGAATCACCTTACATCGTTTGCTAATGTTACCAGTGGAGCATGAGAACAAAATACAATTCAACAAGCTAACTGGAGAAGCATCCTTGGAAGTTTCAAGAGTATTGAAGAAGATGCAAGTTCTCATTATTGATGAGGTGAGCATGGTATCGAACTTAATGCTTGCCTTTGTGCATTTAAGAATGCAGCAAATTTTGAAGACAGACTATGACGTGTTATTTGGTGGAAAACACGTCATAGTTTTTGGGGATCTTTTGCAACTTACTCCAGTTAAAGGACAACCAGTGTTTAATACTGTGACACATGAAGACACGAAGAAGTCATTGGGAAGCATTGGAAATACAAATATTTGGTCCTTCTTTGAGTACAAGGAACTTACAACTAATATGAGGCAAGCAAACGATGAAGAATATGGAAGTATTCTGAAAGATATCAGGATTGGAATACTCACAGAAGTTGGGAAAAAAGCATTACAGAGTCGGCTGCTACATAATTTATTTCCAAAGGAAGAAATAGTTGCAGAGAAAATATACAAGAATATTGCAGAAAACAAAAGTGTCATCTGCTTAATGCCAACTCTACGTGAATGCTCAATATTTAATGAGGAGCTTTTGAAATTGGAAAAGGAAGACATCAGGAAATTGGAAGCAGTGGACAAAATTGAGGATGGAAGAATTACTGTCACAGTAACAGGCAAACTGAAAAATAAATTGGACTCACTAGAGAAGAACATCTCCAAAACAGCACTATTAGAAAAAAATCTATATGTTTGCATGAACTGTAGAGTGTTTTTAAGGAGAAATTTGGATGTTGAGAAAGGCTTAGTGAATGGAGCAATGGGAAGAGTTGTGGGTTTTATTAATTATCAGAAAAAAGAAGGAATTGAATGTTTAAAAATAAAATTTGATCAGATAGAAGAAGTTAAAGATATTTGTCGTTGTACAGTTCGTTTTATGCTTGTGAAAGACTTATATGTACGTAGGAAGCAGTTTCCGTTTTCTCTAGCATATGCTGTAACTATTCACAAGTCTCAAGGATTGACTGTAGATTGTGCATTTGTGAACATTGGTTCAACTGTGTTCAAAGAAGGTATGGCATATGTAGCTTTGTCACGAGTCAAAACATTATCAGGTTTATTCATGATAGACTTTGATGACTCAAAAGTTAGTGCTGATACAAACTGTGTAAAGGAGTATAATAGATTAAGAAGAAGCTATGCTCCTCATTTAGGTCAGTATCCTGTGTTGGAGAAACGTGTAGTTTCTCGTAAAAGGAGAAATGAGAATATCTGTAATGAAGATATAGAGAAGAGGAAAAAAAAGAGGAGTGATGTAATTGCAAGCAAAAAGAAAAAGGAAAATGAAGAACAGGTTGTAGGATGTCATTTTGAAAATAGCTCTGGTGTCAACTGCTATGCAAATGTAGTGCTGAATGTTGCATTTTATCTGGAAAGTTTGCAAGAGCAGATAATAGTAAATCAGGGAAAAAGATTCTGTTCAGAGCTGAGTCTCCTTTTTCAAAAGCTGAGTAAAGATAAAACTCAAATAGAAAGTGCTACTGACATTAGAAAACTTTTAGATGTATGTTCAGGACGAACACAGTTTTCTCAAAATGAACAGCAAGATGCACACGAATTTTTGATGTATTTTCTTCAGGTAGTGGAAGAAGAAGGAGTTCCCATTGACATTTTTTTTGGTCTCTCTTATAAATGGGAACATAGTTGTGATAATTGTTATAATATATGTGGCTCTATTGTTGATAATGAAAGGTTTATTTATTTGACATTGCCAGAGAGTAAAACAGTCACTTTTGCAAAATTAGTTAAAGATGCTAATCATAGCATGAAATGTGGTGAGTGTAATTCTGACATGTTATCAACATTAATTTTAAGGGAATACGGACAGTATGTAATTTTAATGATGCAACGATGTAGAGCTGATGGATCAAAATTGGATACTTTAATAAAGAAGTTTACAGGACAGCAATTATCAATTTCAGGAAAAACTTTTGTAACTGTTGCAATAATTTTCCATGATGGACCTACTGTTACTTCTGGACATTACACAGTTTATCTAAAATGTGAAAAAGGCTGGACACTGTGTAATGATTCCCAATTGATTTTCAAACAACGTTTGCCTTTTGATTTAGCAAATTCCTATCTAATCTTCCTGAAACCTAAATTTTAGAGAGACTTGGCAAGATCTGGACAAAATAATTTTACCATTTTACTGGATTACCATTGCAATTTTGTAGAAAAAATATTTTTAAAATTATCATTTGGCCTAAAGGAAAGATAACCAATTGTAATGTGGACTTTTTTAATTTTTAATGCAATTTTGAAAAACCAATAATTTAGAGATAATCGGTAACTTCTGCACATTTTAAATTTTGGAATGCTATTGAACTGCCATTGGAAATTTTTTTCAAAAATGATTTAAAAAATTACTATTTGGCCATGTGGAAAAGTAAGCAATTCTATTGTGGACTAAATAAATTATTCAAAAAATTTTCGGGAACCAAAATGTTACAGAGAATCGGTGAGATCTGGACAGATTAAACTTTAGAATTTTAATGGATTTCCCTTGGAAATTTATTCCAGGAAAAAAAAAAAAATACTATTTGGCCTAAAGGAAATAAAATCAGATGTATTTTGGAGTTATTTGAGATATAATATTGTGATTATACTTCTCAAACAAACATATCAGACGGTATTTTAAAGAAAAAAGTATTGTTTTTAGATGATATTTTTTTAGAATAATATGCATTTCTGTAATGATAAGTTTAAGTGAGAAGAGATTCTGGGCTTTTTTAATACAATCTTTGTGATTGTTAATTTTTTTTGCCCGCTGTAAAATGATGAATGCAATTGCTTTCACAATTAATAGTGAAATGCAATATATTCTGAAAACAGCAAAAATAAGGCAAAAATATTTTTTGGTAAAAAATGTAAATATGTGTACTGTATTATAAAATGGTTTAAAAATATTAATACTTTTTTCTTTATTTTCAGATCGATATAGAAAATTGTCGGAAACTACAACCATTTTAAAAACTATTTTTTAAAAAAACAAATGAATAAATATTTTTTTGAGTGAGTATGGTAAGTCAATAATAAAAATTGTAGTCTCTCAAGGACTTTGTAATGTGATAAATGATTTTTAGTGTTTTTTTTTAAAAAATAAAAAAAAGGTACGCTTACCGTACGCGTACGGTAAAAAAAAAAAAAAAAGTTTTTAAAAACAAGTAAAAAAAAGATGGAAGATAAGGTTGGCTCTTAAAAGAACCGTTGTGTTCATGCAGGGACAGAGGAAAGGAAGCATGGGAAAATCATTCAAAGCTACAAATGTGCTGATCTATTTTGTTGTTCACTAGGGAAACACTGGTCTCCCTATGACAAATTAGACCTTTACAAAATGTGCAATGAATATCAACCTTCCGAAATCGAAGGTTCATTTCCAGAGGGCCAGCAAAAGGAGATTCTCCCCCCACAGATGAAGGGCTCACCTGACCTGCAGAAGAAGGAGTAAGCCCTGCAGGTGATGGTCCAGGCTGAGCTGCTGTGGATGTACTGGCTCGTCTTTCTGAAGAGTTACCTCCAAAAAGATGACCATGTGTCCTTCTGTGTACATCCTGGAGGTGTCTCTTCATGGTGTGATTCCCAAAGGAATACTTCCTGTTAGGATTACCTCTAGAAAGTACACGCTTACACAGCTTGCAAGTAACTAAGGGTGCATTCACCTTTTGCTGGCCTTCTGGAAAAGTAAAATAATCCCAAACATAAGAAGGCTTTACTTTCCTCGCTCTCTGCCTCAAGACAGTGCTGCTGGTGCTAGCCTCACTCTCAGAAGAGCTCTGCTGTTCTGCCATCGTATCCCAAAGACAAACCAGCTCCTTCTCCCAAGGGATCACAAGCAGAAATGAGGGGAATGGGTGTGGTGTAGGAGAGTTCTAGAACTGAAAGTACTTTCAACCAATCAAAAGTTGTGTTTCATGATCACATGACCTACCGTACGCTTACGGTACGCTTACGGTGCGCTTACGGCAAAAGTACGCATGCGCGTAAAAAAGACACGTGCACGCGCACATGCGCTTAACAGTCACTCCCCGACACTTCCGCGTAACGTGCGCGTGTAGCGTACATGCGTACACGTCCCACGCAGAGTACGCGCGGCTACGCAAATTGCGTAACTATACGCAAGCAGCGTAGATAGATTACGGGCGTTGCGTAAACCGTACGCTTACCGTGAGCTTACGGTACGCGTACTATAAAAAAAAAAAAAAAAAAAAAATCTGGAAATAAATTTTACATGTTTATTTTAAAAAATGTATACAAAATAAATATTTAATGATTTTAAAAATGTAAGCATAGTCTTTATAAAAGGTATGAAAATTAAATTAAAAATATGTTTGAAAAAAATGAAGAATAAAAAAAAAAAATAGCATTTAAAAAACCTTGCAAATTCACTGAAAAAACCATGGGTTTCACACACGTTATAGTTAGGAATTAGCATTTAAAAAACCTTAGAAATTCACTGAAAAAACCATAGGTTTCACACACGTTATAGTTAGGAATTAGCATTTAAAAAACCTTAGAAATTCAGTGAAAAAACCATAGGTTTCACACATGTTATAGTTAGCTGGACATTTTACTCGTAAAAAACCAATGAAATTGCCCCGTTATAGTTAGTTCAGCTAACTATAACTCGCGCGCCCGCAATGCACTGCTGATGACGTCACATATTACATCACTCATGACATGGTCAGTGACATCACTCATGACATCACTGATGACATCTCAAATGACATCACTGATGACATCACTGATGACATCATCCTTGTGATAGAGTGGCAGACCTCCTCTCACCTTAATATAAGCTTTGATACACACATTCAAAAATAGAGACTAAAATTTTCAAAACAATGGACATACCAATACCAGTTACAACAACCTCTTCAGTAATTCTAAGATCAACATACACATCCACTCATTCACCAACAGTCCTATACAGTCACTCATACATGTACTCACTCATCATATGTACTCATACACCTATACATCCTGTTACATAATGCCACTCATCCATAGAGTTACTCACACACATAGTCACTCATGCTAATAAAGAATCAAACATACATTCACCTGCATATACAGTTACACACACACCACCACACTTACTTCTACGGAAACTTACACATACTTAGTCTTTTAAACAATCACTTATAGAAACACATACTTATTCATACAGGAACTCTTTCAATCTCTCCCTCTCACATATACTCACATGTATACACCAATAGTCACATATACTAGTTTAAAACATATGTAGTTACTCATAAAGACACTATTGAGACAGTCATTCACTCACTAACACACCAATACACACACGCATCCACCCATGCAGTCCTGCACACATGCTCTGTTCAACACATACAAACAGTGAGTCACTCATTCATGCACCTATGCACTACGTCATACTCCCCACCGAACCATGCAGACACTCAGACTAATACTCAAAAAAACCAACTAATAACCTATATAGACACCCATGTAGCTACTCACCAACCCATGCAGCCACTTATACACAAAGTGAAAAAATGATACAGATATTTACATATTTAAATATTACTCACTAAGCCATGTATTCACTATGATACACTTAATCAGTCAGTTACACAATCAATTTTTCAAAAAGAAATCATCCATTTAGACAGTAATATACCCATTTATTCTTCTATCAACCTTGAGATATACATATATAAAACATATTTAATTTTCAGAAAAACACACATTCACTGGATGATGTCATCAGTGATGTCATCAGTGATGTCATTTGAGATGTCATCAGTGATGTCATGAGTGATGTCACTGACCATGTCATGAGTGATGTAATATGTGACGTCATCAGCAGTGCATTGCGGGCGCGCGAGTTATAGTTAGCTGAACTAACTATAACGGGGCAATTTCATTGGTTTTTTACGAGTAAAATGTCCAGCTAACTATAACATGTGTGAAACCTATGGTTTTTTCACTGAATTTCTAAGGTTTTTTAAATGCTAATTCCTAACTATAACGTGTGTGAAACCTATGGTTTTTTCAGTGAATATATATATATATATATATATATATATATATATATATATATATACACAAACATATATATATACATTACCTACTGGCGGTCGCCAGTAGGTAGTTATACTTAGTACCTATTATCCATAGGAAAATCGTAACATTCTTTTCCCAATAACTTTGGCGTCGGTTGACGAATCTTCGCGAAATTTTCAAAACTCGTGTGGTGCTCAGGTCAGCTCCTATCTTAAAAGTTTTGGGATGATTCGGCAAGCAGGCGCTGAGAAAAAAGGGGGGTCCCAAAACGTGTTTTCTCCATGTTATTTCCCATGGGAAAATTTAGACACGGCTACAGCCCGAACTGCTGAACGGAATTACACCATATTTTGCGAAAAGGTAGACCTTGGTTCAGAAAGATCCCTTTTTGTTAAATGGTGTAAATCCGTTCAGTAGTTCATGATAAATTAGAAAAAGAAAAAGTTTCAATATCTGCCTAACGACACATCTCATCGTGAGATCTGATTGGCTGTCAGCAGTTCATCCTGGAATTGCTGGCAGCCATCTTGGGACCAATATACATGATAGTACCCCGTTGAAATGCATTGTAGTGAAACGAAGATTTTGAGGGTTAACAAAAGGAGAACTATAAAGGGTGATAACAGACTTTAGTTACATTAGAATTCATTTGTTGATGGTACAATACTAATTTCAGGAATTGGGGTGTGTTCTAAGGTGATTTTACCCTGTGAAAAACCTTCTGGTGGGATATCATGAATAATATTTGAGAGAAAACTGAATCTAAAATTTGAGCATATTTTCTGTAAATTCACATTATCTTTCTCAGTCATGTGAGAAGGAAGTCTGTCATTCTCAGTAAATCATGTACATCCAACAAGGGCAGAGACTGTCAGTTGATTCCTTTCGGTTCTACTGCAGCTTCGCAGAGTGTTTTAAAGAACAACTAGAGCACTAACAGCCTTACTTATGACAAAAGTATGGCACACCTGAAGCCATCTTGATTGGAATAAACTGGTAACACTTAAAACATTTAATTTAAAAAGGAACAAAATGACGGGGTTCATTTTCTCATAGAAATTGTGGTTAGTGCTGAAGAAAGAAGAATTAGGACATGTTTCAAGTGTGATCTCAAATATCTTCCTGTTATATTTCAACAGGAGCAGCCTGTCAGTTGATGCCTTTGTGTTCTACTGCAGCTTCCCAGAGTGTTCTAAAGAACAACTAGAGCGCTAACAGCCTTACTTATGACAAAAGTATGGCACACCTGAAGCCATTTTGATTGGAATAAACTGGTAACACTTAAAATATTTAATTTAAAAAGGAACAAAATGATGGGGTTCATTTTGTCATAGAAATTATGGTTAGTGCTGTAGAAAGAAAAATTAGGACATGTTTCAAGCGTGATCTCAAATATCTTCCTGTTATATTTCAACAGGAGCAGCCTGTCAGTTGATGCCTTTGTGTTCTACTGCAGCTTCCCAGAGTGTTCTAAAGAACAACTAGAGCCCTAACAGTCTTACTTATGACAAAAGTATAGCACACCTGAAACCATCTTGATTGGAATAAACTGGTAACTCTTTAAACATTTAATTTAAAAAGGAACAAAATGATGGGGTTCATTTTGTCATAGAAATTATGGTTAGTGCTGTAGAAAGAAAAATTAGGAAATGTTTTAAGTGAGGTCTTAAATATCTTCCTGTTATATTTCAACAGGACCATCCTGTCAGTTAATGCCTTTGTGTTCTACTGCAACTTCCCAGAGTGTTCTAAAGAACTACTAGAGAGCTAACAGTCTTACTTATGACAAAATTATGGCACACCTGAAGCCATCTTGATTGGAATAAACTTGTAACACTTAAAACATTTAATTTAAAAAGGAACAAAATGAGGGGGTTCATTTTGCCATAGAAATTATGGTTAGTGCTGCAGAAAGACAATGTAGGGCATGTTCTAAGTGAGATCTCAAATCCTCTTCTATTTCATTAGAAAATTCTGAGATGCAGACTAAAACAATCACTTCCAATACCAGCAGTAGACTTCCAGTTAACTCCCTGGTGAGCAGTAGCTTTACTACAGTGATCTAATGAACAACTAGAGTGCTAACATTCTGAATTTATGGCAAATGTGTGACACATCTGAATGTATTCTTGATGGAATCAAAGTAAAAAACTGAAAGCATTTCCTACTGAGGAGACTGCAGTAAATGAGGAAATTATGAAACTTCATAGCAAATAATTCTCCCAAGATGGCCACCAGAGACAAAAGAGCCCAAATGTAGCACAAATATCACCCAGATGTAGCCCACATAAAGCCCACTGACAGAAGTGTGCAAAACACTTATTTTTTTTGTTTTTCTGCAGTTTTATATAGTGCAGACTGGTCAGGTATTGGAGCGTTACATCTTACTTGGAACTCTTATTGTGTATTTTGCACGATGTACATGAGATTGATCTTGCGAAACATTGAACTTTACGATTCTGTTAACCTGAAGTTGCTCTGAACCGGGCTTTGTAACACCCGTTTTTACCTACTGGTTTTAATTGATTCTCATTGTATTGTATTAGGAAAGAGGATTTACTGTTTTATGTACACTTTTATGATCTACGTTTCTAAATCATATCGAATAAAGTTTAATGAGTTCTATGGCAGGACGGAGGCAAGGATTATGCATATCTTTCCTCACTTTATTTGCATAGCAGTTCAAAGAAAACGTAACACAACAATCATTAAACAAAAGACTACACAACCCATGAACCATTAGGGGGTAGTCTCCAAGGCAACTATAGTCCAATCATATCACAGTCCATCGTATATAATATGTTGATGTCCCTTCCGCTTCCTCTTTCTTCACTGCTTGTCAGTTAAGTGCATTCCTTACATTCTTGGCTTAATCTGACATTGTTGCTGTTAGTATAGCGGTTTCTTGTGCACGTTATTAGCATTATTCCCTTGGTATTGTTTCATATTCCTTGCGCAGCAGGCTTTTGGTCACTCCTTTAGTGTCCGCTTGATTCCCGACCAACCCTCACCTAATTTTGACACCGCTACGCGGTGATTTCCCCTCACGGTCACGTTAGTGACCAGTGCCACCTGGTTGTGGTAATTGGTATTGCGCCTCAGTCTATTCTTATAACAGGTTCGGGGAAAGCCCAGCTGTTGGAGCACCGGCGAGGGGGCTGCCTTAAGGATTTTAAGGGCATTTGTTCTGTGCTCACACCCTCTGCTATCATATATTCTTCAGAAGACCATTTTTACTCCTCCTACCAGGAAGTGGAGGAGGAATGGCCCCCCAACTTCTCCCTCTAGCAGTGGACCAAGCCCTCTCTCTGGCTATTTCTAGGGCGCTGGCTCCTCATAGGGATCAGGTTGGAAAGCTGGGGAAAAGCATCCTTGGTGTGTTGAGTGACCCAGATCTGGTGGTGGTGGGTCCCAGTAGCTCCCAGATGGTGAATAAAAGGGCCGTTAAGCATAACGCGGGGCACTTGAAAGGATTTGATAAACTTACGGAGACCTGCCTCAAGAATGTGTGAATGCTAAAACATGCACCCTGACGGGAGGAGGAGGAGTCCAGGGATAATTGCGACGCTGTCACCACTATTGTTGACCCCGACGGCGAGTTTTCCCTTAGAGGGAGAGGGTGTATCGAAGGACAATTTCTCCTCCGATGAGGATAAGGACTCGGGACGTCCCTGGCATCCAGAGTCCCACTCCTCTTAGTCCCGGGTTTGTGGTAAATTTTAATTACCTAGACTTAATTTATGCGGTAAAATTCAATAAGAATAACTCAGTAAAAATAAGAGGCAGAATCCGTGGTATTTGAGGTTTTAAAAATGGGTTTATTCCTTACAAAGGAATTGGTTCGAACCAGGCAATCGGATTCCGTCACCACGAGGGTTCGGGAAGGGATAGAGGCAATACTTTATTGACAGGTCATCATATATATAGTAAATGCATTACAGTGAAGACATATGCAGAAGGCGTGACAGTTGAGAAAAGAGATAAGAATACACATACGTAATGAAAAAAGGCGTTACAATAGGCGTGCATAAGGGCGTGTACTAGAAACGTCATTCTGAGGATGACACAGGTGGGTGGATCCATAAGAGAATCCTGCAAAGTCAGCAGAAATACATGGCAGAGATGCGCGCACAGTAGCATGACGTGTGATTGACGTGTAACTGGAGGGTGAAGGGGACTTGACATTTAGCCCTACATGAGGAGACAGAAGTCTGGGATGTCAGAACAACCTAATCCCAACTCGTATCTAATATCTTGTGTTTAAGGAACTGTATTATCTGGAAGGAAAGGTCTCTCAGGCAGAGGCTATCCTATACTAACTACTAGTGCGTGTATAAGCGTCTACGTGTCTACATGAGATGCGAGGGGGCATGGGCCTACCATGGCAACAGGAGCTATGAGTTACTTGCACGGAGACAGTAAGGCCGGGCCCTTTGCTCTGTAGCTGGAAGGATGTTTACCTAAACTACTAGACAGGAATGCATTTCTCGAGGAGCGGAGCAGATAACTTGAAGGCTGAATACAGTCTTGGCAGGCAACAGGCCGGGCCAGACACCGTTAGCCGCGCAGGAAGTAAGACAAAGGTCATGGATACAGATACAGGTCCAGGCTGGAGCATTTCAGAGGCAGAAGGCAGGAAAAGCTCGATGGCAGAATTCAGGGCCTAACTTGCCAGAGCTGAAAAACGTGAAAGGTACACCATATAAAGACGGTGGCAAGGCATACTTAGGAACGGAATATTCGACCCATTCATGGTGGATCTGAAAGAGGACATGTTAACGTTGGACGCATATGTATTTGCGTCTTCATAGCTGGAAGTGGAGGGAACATACATGTACTTGTAGCATGTACATGGAGCCGTTGGGGTCTAAGATAGGGGACACAATCGATCATAAAAATTCATATTTCCTCATTCCCTCCTTGTCCCCTACGGACCCTTCATGAGATATCGATCCTCAGGAATCCATCAATCTGTTCATGTAACATCATTTGTTCTTCTTTCTTCTTCCGGGATTTTGAATGAGAACTTGAGTGTGGAATACATGATGTGGCACACAGGCCGCAAATCGCTGGTCCACATTGTAGACACAGGCAGCAACTGAATACTATGAGAAGGGCAATACCTAGGAAGGATAGGACTTTCCATCCCCAGGCTGACAACATGCTCCAGAACCAACCGGACCATGTCCAGGTGCCTGGACTCTGATGTATCTGGCTTGCAATCTTATGAAGACGAGTTATGGCTTTATATACGGATGGCGCTTTTTCTGGAATGAAAACACAGCAACTCGATCCGATGACTCTACAGGCTCCGCCCCTATCGGCCAGGATGACGTCAAGGACAAGACGATTTTGGAGAACAACAATCCGCATCGCAGACTGCTCCTCTGTTAAGTTGCCTAGGGCAGAGGTAGTTTCATTCACTATTGCTTCAAGGGTTCTCGTTAATCTGCGTATCAGTTTACTATTAGAGACAACACCTATGTAGGGAAAGAGACCTTTATTGAAGTCTGTATATTGTTCCCATGCCGTTTCAGTGTAGTCGACAATCGGGAGATCTCTCTGTGGTCTATTGTGTACTAGATGGGTATTTCTATGATAATCAGGAGGGGCTAGGAAAACAGGTGGCAGAAGGAATGCAATGTAACAGGTACCATCCCAATCTAGAGGTAAACGTATATATGCGGTATGACCACAAATGAAGTAGGAATGACGGGAAGCTCTAAATGTAGACTTGCCTTGATCACTGAATTCGATCACAGTAGTACATTTACTATGACCCAAGTGTACTGAACCATTCTTTCTTACACATAATTCACCTTTGACTGGTAATACGGACATAGCAGGCAAGACTGGTGCAGCTTTGGATTCAACATTCAGAATCATGAGGTTAAGTGTAAAATTACCTAATCCATATACTTCATTCTCTAGATCAGTTCCTGTCCTTTTGGGAAGTCCCTCTTTGTTAGGGTAGCAGGCTTTAAGCAACACTAAGTTCAGGTTTCCCCATACCCAGTTGCTCTGGTAAACTACGGTATTTGAATCTAAAGAATTTATCAAACTAAACCATGCGCCACAGGAACCATTGTGTGTGAATGGATACGGAAAGAGGGGCAGAACTCCCTTGTACTTTTGATAAGGAGGGAGTCGGCCACATATCCAACAATTTGTAGCGTTGTTGGCCGGATGGGAGTGATGTAACATACTAATGAATGTGTTGTTGCGCAGCGCAAGTCTGTAGGGCAACTCATGTGGAGGTAATTCGCTAAAAGAGTGTTCGGCAGTAACATCGGAAGCAGAATGTGCACGCTTGAAAATAGGGTAGTATATGTGCAACAGTATACTAGCAGCAATAATCAGAAGATTTAGAAAAAACATAATCAACAATGTCACTATACAGTGACTATGAAGTAATTTACAATATGCACGTTTCTTGAGCTGTTTCTGTCTATCTCTCTCTCGATTTCGGTCTAGAGGATACATGTCAGAGACTAATTTAACCGATTCACCTAGGAGAGGACTTAAACAATCAAATTGTCTGACTTGCTAGACCTTAGTTTCAGTTTATAGTTTTGGGCATCAGTGTTCTCGACCAGGGGGAGTTTTGAATCAGTATGTGGAGGGGGGCAGGGCTGAGAGTTTAAATCAGAAGGT
Source organism: Triturus cristatus (assembly GCF_964204655.1). Lineage (NCBI taxonomy): Eukaryota > Metazoa > Chordata > Amphibia > Caudata > Salamandridae > Triturus > Triturus cristatus. The sequence goes on from NC_140593.1 coordinate 298,976,531, forward strand.
AGTCCATGAAATTTCTTGATATGGCTCGAGTGTAGCCAACCCTTGCGACCCTCGACCTTCACTGCTGTCCTCGTGGTCAGGAGTACTAATTTCGGCGTTTGCCAGCGAGGCTCCAGCGGGCTCCTCCTGTCGAAATTTCTTATGAAAACAAAATCTCCGGGAACCACTTCATGGGGCTTCACCTCGGTGTTGTCGGGAAAAGCTGCAGCTACCTGTGAACGGCAAGATTGTAGTGCAGACATCAAGGAAGCAAGGTAATCTGTCAGCATATTACAATCAACATCAGTGATTTTACGAGGTATAGGCGTCCCCCACATATTTGGTGGCCTACCGAAGACCACCTCGTACGGGGACAGCCCTGTTCGAGAATGTGCTATCATTCTCATGTAAAATAGTGCAACTGGTAAGGCTACTATCCAGTCGACGCCTTTCTCTCTACAGATTTTAGAGAGTCGAATTTTCAGAGTCTGGTTATGACGTTCCACGAGACCTGCTGCCTCGGGATGCCGGACACAGTGGAATTTCCATTGATAGCCTAACAGGAGTGAAATATGTTTCATTAGCTCGGATGAGAACGGTTGGCCATTATCTGAGTACACGATACGGGGCAAACCATACCGTGGGAAGAATTCACGAACCAACTGCTTGGCAGTGGTCGGGGCAGTGTAATCTGAGACTGGATATGCTTCTGTCCAACGGGAAAGAGCGCATACAACTACGAGGACATATTTGAATCCTCGACATCGTTCCATCTGGACATAATCCATCTGGAGGACTTCAAAAGGGTGATCAGGAGGTTGAAATCCACCTTGCTCTACAGGTACGCCTTTACCTGGGTTGAACTGACAACAAATCATGCAAGTACGGACTTTCTGCTTGGCTGCAGCTCGTAAGTGTTTATTAAACCAAATGTTTTGAATACTGTCTAACATAGCTTTCTCTCCTAGATGTGCTGGACTATGTATTGTGTTAATGATAACTTGAACCATGGAGTCGGGGAGAAACCATGTAGATTTTCCCTTCGTCATCCATCCCTGATCTGTTTGGATCCCTCCTAGTTCAGTCCATTTCTTGACTTCCTCTGGTGTAGCATGTGTCTGTATGTCGATTACATCAAGGGCGGGATCCTTAACTGTCATGCAGTGTGTCGATGTCGGAACTATTGTCTTTGTCAAGTCGGTTGCATGAGTCCGATTCTGTGCTGTTTGCTTAGCTGTTCGGTCTGCTAGGTCGTTACCCTGGGAAATGATATCGGTAATTTTTGTATGGGCCTTGCACTTCATGATGGATATTGAAGTAGGCAGATGTATTGCATCTAACAGAGCTTGAATGAGGGGACCGTGTTGAATGTGGGCACCGTGAGAAGTTAAATAACCTCTCTCTCGCCAAAGGACTCCGAAGTCGTGTACAACTCCGAATGCATAACGTGAATCTGTGTATATGTTGACTCTTTTATTTCTGGCTTGAATACAGGCTTGTGTCAGAGCGATGAGCTCTGCTGCTTGAGCTGACAATGTGTCAATACAATTTGTTTCAATAACTTCGGTGTCTGTCGTGACTGCGTAAGCGGCCACTAACTCTCCTGTACTTGTTCTCATGCATGAACCATCCACATAAAGTGTCAGGTCTGGATCTGATAATGGAACGTCTGTCAAGTCTTGTCTGGGTTTCGTCGTAATAGTAATGACTTCAATACAATCATGTGCCAATGGGTCTGTTCCACTTAATGGCAAAAGTGTGGCAGGATTTAATGTACTACAGCGTCTGATTTCTATGTGTGGCTGGAACAATGTTAATTCGTAACCTGTCAGTCGTGCTATAGTCAAGTGCTGAGTCTGAGTTCTGTTTAAAAGAACTTCCACGGAATGTGGAACTTGCACTGTCAATTGATGTCCTAATACTATGGAATCGCTTTGTCTGATCGCTAAAGCTGTCGCTGCGACTGATTTCAGGCACGTAGGCAGAGCCTGGGCTACTGGATCTAATGTGCTAGAAAAGTAAGCACACGGCTTGTGTGAACCTGCTTGTTCCTGAGTGAGTACTGACAAGGCAGTACCTTCGCGTTCTGTAACAAAAAGTGTAAAAGGCTTACTGTAACATGGTGTCGCTAAAACAGGTGCTTGACATAAGGCTTTCTTTAAGTCTTCAAAAGCTTGTGTATGTGCCTGAGTCCAAGGGAGGACAGTCGAAGTCGCTGCCTCCTGGGTTGTCAACTGAATGAGTGGTTTTACTAGAAATGCATATTGGGGAATCCATCGTCTACAGTACGAAGTGAGACCTATGAAGGCCCGCACCTCCTTTTGTGTCTTGGGTGGTGGCATGTTTATAATTAGCTGGATGCGGTCAGGTGTGAGCTGTCTCCCCCCCTTGGACAGCAAGTGCCCAAGGTACACAACTTGCTGAACACAGAATTGCAGCTTCGAAGGGGACACCTTGTGCCCCTTGTCGGCCAGGAAATGTAAAACCGTCAGTGATGCTTTTTCACATTCGGGTTCGCTTCGGGCGGTGATCAGCAGATCATCGACATACTGAAGCAGGGCAGTGTTAACAGGCATGTGGATACTGTCAAGTTGTCTTTTCAGTGCTTGGCTGTAAATGCTGGGGCTTTCTGTGAATCCTTGAGGTGCGCGTGCAAATTTGAAGCTTCGTCCGTTTAAACTAAATCCGAACAAATATTGGCTTTCCGGATCAATTGGGACGCTAAAGAAGGCGTTCTTGAGGTCAATTACAGTAAAGAACGTTGCTTCTGAATCAATAGCTGTCAATAGTGAAGAGATATCTGGAACCACGGGATATTGTGGTACAATGCATTTATTTAATTCGCGCAGATCAATAATCAATCGATAAACTGGGGGTGCTTTTGGATCAGTTCGTTTAAGAATTGGAATAATAGGAGAATTACACACATTGGAGTCGGTTTCCACAACCACTCCTTGTGCAATGAGCTCGTCAATGATTTGCAGCAAAGCCACTACAGCATCTGGAGGTAACTTGTATTGTCGGATTCGTGGTAATACCACTCCTGCTTTGAGTGTGACTCGATATGGTGTAATATGCATACAACCTACATCAGTAGGGCCTTGCCCCCATAAATGTGCAGGGACATTCTGTAACCTGTGATCCATGTCTCTAAATACATAGTGACCTTTGAAGTCACGCAAAAATAGTCGTACCCCCTCCGGGGAACAACATATTACAGCTCCTAGAGCTTTCAGTGTCTTTATACCTAACAAGTTTTCTGGGCATGATTTTGTAAGCAATAGATCTGTAGTCCGTGTCAATGGACCAACTGCAAGAGGAAGAGGTTGCGATACTTCATTAACAATAGGTTTTCCTGAAAATCCAAGGGAAACATTCTGTGAGCCTGAGAGGGGTGCCCCTGGAACCTCGTCGTGACTTATAGTCGTTCTGCTTGCCCCTGTATCAATTAAAAACTTTCTGTCTTTCCCTAATACTTGACTATGTACATAAGGACCCTCTTGATCTACAGGGACCTCAATAAGGGGTAAGCCAACTTCCCTCTCTAGGCTGTTTCATGTGTATCGCTGATACTCTGGATAGTCATTTTGTGCATACTGGTACATCTGTTGTGCCGTGTTCTGTGTTGCGGCAATAGGCTGTGACTGTGGGACGCTACGGTCTGTTGTGCAGCTTGCATAGGCTGTACATTCTGAGGTACTTGCTGTTGAATCTGATCCTGTCTGGGTGGACGTGGTCTCTCCTTGGTTTTACCCGTAGAGATATTATGTTTTAGGACTGCACAATCGTTTATATAATGACCTGGCTGTTTACAATAGTTGCATGTCCCTTTAACAGGAACTGCTGAATTACTGGACTGTGTTGCACCCTTTTTATGACTGTCAGCTGGAACTGACTGGGCGACGAGCATTTTCATTTTCGTGTCTTTCATACGTCTTTGTTCGTGTTCTTGTTCTTCTCTAATTCTATTCTGATGGTACTGTAACATTTGTAACATTTGTGACGGGGTGTTAGCTTGCCAAGAGCTCTCTACCTTTAATACTCTGTTCTTAACCTGGGGCAAGGAATTCTCGACTAATTTTGTTACAAAAAGATGTGGATATGAATCGCTACTTGCTTTCAGGCTGCTATTAATACCAAAACATTTTTCAAATCGGGAATAAAAATCACTAGTGTCTTCATCGGGTTTCTGTTTGCAAGCTGATATTGCTCCCCAGTCTTCCTTTTTCGTAGTTAATAAACGTGGTAATACTTGTACTAATAATCCTGGTAATGCTTTAGTTTTGTCTCCAAGCCCTAGGCCTGCAGTTCGGGTATTTTCTTCGTTTTCTAATGCTGTCCAATCAATCTTTTGTTCTCCCACCTCCCACTCTTTTTCTTTGAGTTTCTCGTAAATACCGGCAGGCAATAATACTTTCAATATTTTCATAATGTCCGGATAGGTATAATCACCCATGAGTAACATGTCTTTTATTTCACGGTGAAAACCTGCTGGATCTCTGTCATGGCTGGGCACTACTTTTTTCATTTCCAATAGTTCTATTTTAGTTATAGGCGTGTACACGAACACGCGTCTAAAAGTATTATCATCGTTTCTAACTGGGTGCACTTCGCGTAAGGGATTCTGTCTGTCTATGTAATACGTCTTTCTTTCCATGGAGGGAGCTGGATCGTGCTCTGGACACAGAAAGGCACTATATCTGTGTCGATGTTCTAGAATTACTTTAATTAGATCTGTACCTAGACCTCTCCATTTATTCATGAGTAGTTCTATCAGTATATCAGGTAGGGGACCAGGATCGGAATATTGACCTTTACACAATATAAGGAGATGTTGTATCATGTATATACCAGCTAAACGCTGTTCGTCTGGTGAAAGATTCAAAAACGTATGTACTAGCGCATCATCACTATATTTATCAGAACTGTCAGCCCATTGTACTGCTGACCTGGCTAATTCTTGTTCGTCCATAGAATCGAGTACATGGTACCCCATTCGTTCTTGAAGTATTTTATCAGTAGCCTGAAATAAGTATTCAGGGGTCTTTGGATTTGACATGGCTGCTTGAAACATTCTCTTACTTTCTGGACGTATCGGACGTATTGAATTATTAAAGGATCTTCCCTTACCTACGTACGCTATCATTTCTCTAGCTGGTAATTGTAATTGTCCTGTTGTCATTTCTAGTTGTTCCTCCTCCCCCGAGGACTCAGTCTTATCTGCATCTGTTTCTCGTTCAGGTCGTTCTCTTTCACATATTTGTTCTACTGTTTTTCGGATCCTTCGGTACATACTTTCTATACTATTCTGTTTATCATGTTTTCCGTCTGCTATATTCTGGCCCCATTTGTTAAGGGCTCTCATTTCTTCCACGTCTACACCTGGCCTATCTCTGTGTCTTATCAAGCAGTTTATAAAGAAGCGTAACAACAGTTTCTGCGTGTCCACTTTCTGGTATGCCATGGCCACGCCAATACTTTCAGGACCTTGCCCTGTTTGGACAAAGTGATATATTTTGTCTAGATGATCAATCATTCCTGGTAGTATCATTAAATAGTTCGCAACTCGTCGTAGACGTACTGATGATAGCATCATTCTGTCGTCTTTACCTGGTACTGGATCATATCTACAATCTGTAAGAGGCTCTTTAAGTATGTCATAATTCGCTGTTTGCGGTGTACGTTGGTGTGCTAAATCCCTATAAGTCAATCGACGCACTGATGGCGGCGTATGAAAACTTCCTGTCGCACCTCCTGAGGTGCTAGGTCCAAAAGGATTCGTTGGGTGTAAGGTAGGAAGAATAGATGCAGGGAGAAGTGAAGGAACGGGCGGAAAGTTTTGAACGGACGGAGGAGTATGTTGCTGCGGGAGTGGGGACAGATTTTCTCGGGGTCGAGCGCCATTAGCAGGCGGTGTGCGTGGCGGCGGAGGGTTAACATATTCGGGGGCTACGTCATCTAAATAGGAAGAAAGGAAAATGTCCTTTGCAGTCTTGGGGTGCAATTTAGTCGGAAGCAATGGAGGTGGCAGATCTTTCGGTACTTCCAGGGTGGCCTTAGGTAAACCCTCGGCCAGAAGAGGATACATACCATTCATAAGAGTGTTTCGTTGCCTGTCTACTTGTTCTACTTTTACTCGGATACCTTCCTCAACCAATACGTTTTCTCGGGCTTTGTCTGAATCCTCCCTACTTTTCTCTTCTTTTCTGAGCGCTTTCTCTGTGCGTCTATGCGATTCTTTACGCCATAATTCAATGGCATCTTTCTGTGACTGTCTGGCTTTCTTTCTCCATAATGCTTCTTCTACTCTCATGATGCAATCTGCATCCCATGTCCCAACGGCGGGCCATCTCTCATTCTCTGCTAAATCCTTGGTGTAGTCTACCCACAAATCGAGATATAATACGGCATCTAGGCCATGTTTATGGTACATAAAGTACCCTGGAGTGTCCCTAGGTGGAACGGGAACGGCTTCCTCGAGTATCCCTTTTCTAGTTCTAATCTGTCTTAATTTTGAGAATAATGGCATCTTAAACCTTGCTACTTGATTCTTTCTCGGACTTGAACACAATTAATACAATAAACACAGTAATGAAGATCGAACAATCACTCATACCACGACATTTAAAACATATTAAAATATTTTAAAACGAACAATAATAATTAGAATAAAACTAGTTAACTGCATAATACTAGATATACTGCTAAACAGTACAGATACACTGCTGAAACAGTGCAGACCAGGTCTGTGTACCCAAACCCGTCTTGACCGGCACAAACCAATGCGCACGTCTAGATGCATCCCCAGCAACGGTACTCACCGGGAAGCACGGAACGGAACAGAAGGCCTCGGAAAGTCTGGTCTGGACTAGACCAAACTGGACTGGACTCGACTCGTGACTTAGTTACTTCGGAACTTCGGAACTTCGGAACCTGGTGGGCCTCTGTATACCTCGGATCTTGCTCTCTCAGCTAGGCTCTGGTCGGGATCCTCCGCACTCCTCACCGCCTCGTCTGGGTGTTGATCGCAGCCTCAGTCACCTCCGTTGGCCTGAGGGAGGTACAGGAAATCCTGCAGGTACGCGTAGTTGTCCGTCCGGCTGTGGCAGGAGACCGGGTCTGCAATGCACCTCCGGCGCGTGGGGTGGGGGAGGTGTCCCTATTCGGGCGCCAATTATGTGGTAAATTTTAATTACCTAGACTTAATTTATGCGGTAAAATTCAATAAGAATAACTCAGTAAAAATAAGAGGCAGAATCCGTGGTATTTGAGGTTTTAAAAATGGGTTTATTCCTTACAAAGGAATTGGTTCGAACCAGGCAATCGGATTCCGTCACCACGAGGGTTCGGGAAGGGATAGAGGCAATACTTTATTGACAGGTCATCATATATATAGTAAATGCATTACAGTGAAGACATATGCAGAAGGCGTGACAGTTGAGAAAAGAGATAAGAATACACATACGTAATGAAAAAAGGCGTTACAATAGGCGTGCATAAGGGCGTGTACTAGAAACGTCATTCTGAGGATGACACAGGTGGGTGGATCCATAAGAGAATCCTGCAAAGTCAGCAGAAATACATGGCAGAGATGCGCGCACAGTAGCATGACGTGTGATTGACGTGTAACTGGAGGGTGAAGGGGACTTGACATTTAGCCCTACATGAGGAGACAGAAGTCTGGGATGTCAGAACAACCTAATCCCAACTCGTATCTAATATCTTGTGTTTAAGGAACTGTATTATCTGGAAGGAAAGGTCTCTCAGGCAGAGGCTATCCTATACTAACTACTAGTGCGTGTATAAGCGTCTACGTGTCTACATGAGATGCGAGGGGGCATGGGCCTACCATGGCAACAGGAGCTATGAGTTACTTGCACGGAGACAGTAAGGCCGGGCCCTTTGCTCTGTAGCTGGAAGGATGTTTACCTAAACTACTAGACAGGAATGCATTTCTCGAGGAGCGGAGCAGATAACTTGAAGGCTGAATACAGTCTTGGCAGGCAACAGGCCGGGCCAGACACCGTTAGCCGCGCAGGAAGTAAGACAAAGGTCATGGATACAGATACAGGTCCAGGCTGGAGCATTTCAGAGGCAGAAGGCAGGAAAAGCTCGATGGCAGAATTCAGGGCCTAACTTGCCAGAGCTGAAAAACGTGAAAGGTACACCATATAAAGACGGTGGCAAGGCATACTTAGGAACGGAATATTCGACCCATTCATGGTGGATCTGAAAGAGGACATGTTAACGTTGGACGCATATGTATTTGCGTCTTCATAGCTGGAAGTGGAGGGAACATACATGTACTTGTAGCATGTACATGGAGCCGTTGGGGTCTAAGATAGGGGACACAATCGATCATAAAAATTCATATTTCCTCAGGTTGGGGAAGGGGTCCACTTGGACATGTTCGAGTCTACCCAAATTTACTATCCTAGGTCGGTGGAGTAGACCCCTGCCACCAAAGTGGCAGAGTATGTGGTGGGGAAAATCCATCAACCCCTTGAAAGGGAGGTCAGGAATAGGATGAGGGAAGAATGCCCCAGGCCCTCACTGAAGGGGAAGGTGGCACACACACCTGAAATTGATGAGAAACTATGTAGCTTTTTCTCCAAGTATATGATGGATCCCAAGAAAGGAATTGATAGATCTTGGACATGGTAGGGCCATTCACCCAAATTATTCAATTGGCGGAGCATTCAAAAGAGTCAGGATCCCCTTTGTCCACGGATATTGTGGCTCGTTGGGCGCACTACCCTAAACCCTAAAACACTACCCCCTCCACTACCCAAACACCACTGCACTACCCTAAACCCTAAAACACTACCCCCAGCATGACCCCCTACACTACCCAAACACCACTGCACTACCCTAAACCCTAGAAAAAAAACACCCCATGCCCAATCCCCCTTACCTCTCACTCCTCATGGTTTCTCTCTTCTCGTGGTTCCTGCTTCACTTCGTCTCTGATGGGCAGTGCACGTCGTTGTGAGGAAACGGAACAGCCTCTGTTTCCTTACTACATGTTTTTTAGAACGCATGATCATTTCCCATACATACCTTTACAACTAAATTTATTGTAAAGGCATGCGTGGTAAATGACCATGCGTTCTAAAAAAATGTGTAGTAATGACTTTGCGATGTACAACGCATGCGTGGTAATGCATGCGTTGTAATGGTATCGCGATGTAAAAAAGTCGTTGTAAAAATGTACGTTATATATATATATATATATAACGTAGTTCCAGCCTGAATCCAACTTTCTGGAATCAAGAATGGCAGACACGAACCCAGATTCGTGCTCAATTATTTTTATTTCCAGCTCACACGAGCCTTGTTCACTCGACATGGCAAGACATTATTTCAGTGATTTTAAAGTGGCAGTGCAACAGAAATCTGATGGCCACGTGACCGGCAGTACAATGAAACGGGAGAAAATACTCACAAAGTTGAGTACCTAACACATCATTCTATGGATAGCCTCCATTGATTCAATGTATATAAATATGTAAAGATAAAATTATCCATACACATATTTACAATAATATGTTGAGGCCAAATAAACTTGTACATAGCGATAACCGAATGGCAGTAAAATACATCATAAAATGCTGTATGGGCTGGTAATCGTAATTTCAATTAACAGTCCTGTCACATAGTAAGGTAAATAAACTTAATACATTGTCCCTGCTGGTAAAATTAGGGTCGTACTGGTAAGCCACGCGGTCAACAATCAGTGCAAAAGTGTTTGATAAGTGCAAAATAAATAGTTGATTTCATAAAAAACAGCTGTTACATTTTGGACTATGAATCACACCAAAATGGCACCAAACAGAGTTTAAAAGTTCATAGCTCCATATTGTATTAGAGTGTGTTTGAGGCCAAATATGATTTCAAATGATAGGAACACTCTACAGGGAGATGTGGAAAAGGAATCTACTGGGGGATGTGTGCCGTTCTGCGTTTCTGGCTTGTTACGGTAAAATACCCGTAATTCCCTGGCATAGGAAGTAGTAGATCCATATCAGAACAATAGTCATGTTGGTAAAACTCACATGGCTCAAAGACTCTCCACTATGTTTTAAAAAAAAAAATGGTAGACTCTTTGTACTGCCTCCTAGTTGGTATAAAGTGCATGTGCTGCTTATACACTTATCTGATGTTGTACAAACTGGCAGGTAATAAATATGTGCAATCAGGCGGGTATAAATATGTGCAAGAGAGCATGTGCAAAAAATATAGATGTATAATACATGAGAAAGTGCATGTATTGCCTGCATCCTATATGTTCATATAAGATATGTGGGCACGTTTTTTACAAGTTCAACGCTAACTCCTAGAGTAGGGATATATGAATATATAAATAAATAAATACAGGATTATCCATATCAAACTATAAAAAGAATATGAATAAAATCGTATGTTCAAGCATAAATATATAAATACATATATACAATTTAGTTATTAGCTAAAATCAACCACTACAAGCGAAACTTGCCTAATAAATAGTACAGTTATCTATAATAAATAGTAGCAATGTAATGTCATATGCACATTTGATATTGTCCTCACCAAGCTCTATTGTACACATATGTATAAATACCCCATTGCCTATCGCACTATACAATCTTATAAACATGTATGGAGGTCTTCAGTAACATTGAGCCCATTACGGTGCTTGGTGTCAAACTGCAGGATGTATGTGGTTTCTAGCCTCCTAAGTTTGTAATCTCTATCTCCACCCCTTCTGCTGGGAGAGATTGCGTCTATCACATAGTAGCGCATGTCCTTGTTGTTAGATTGATGTACTTCTCTAAAGTGCCTGGCTACTGGATAAGTGTTGTCCTGGTTTGTGATGGCGCGAAGATGTTGGAGAATACGCTTGTGTACTTAAAGTTTCATACTCCCAATATACTTTAAGCCACACGGGCACGTGAGTACATAAACTGCGTATGCAGTTTTGCATGTTAACAGTTTTGTAATCTTATACTTTCTTTGGCAGAAAGGGGTAGTGTACGATACAGTATTAACACCATGCTTTACATGTTTTACAATGAATAAAACCCTTGTGTGTCTGCAGCCAGGAGGTGTTTTCAATAATCTCTGGATTAGTTGTGACAAGACAGTCCCTCATGGAGGGAGCTTTGCTATGGGTGATGGACGGGGAACAACCTTTACAACGCAACTTTTACAACGCACTACACTTACAACGCATTTTTTACAACGCAAAATCCATTACAACGCATTCCATTACATAGCATGACACTACAACGCATTTTTAAAAACTACCTTTACAACGCATTCCATTACAACGCATACTACCTTTACAACGCATACCATTACAGCGCATAATATTACACTACACTATCCAACACTTACCCTACTGTTTCACCCCCTGGAGTTAGAATAGTAATTTTTACCCCTATACTATCCAACACTTACCCTACTGTTGCACCCCCTGGAGTTAGAATAGTAATTTTTACCCCTATACTATCCAACACTTACCCTACAGTTGCACCCCCTGGAGTTAGAATAGTAATTTTTACCCCTATACTATCCAACACTTACCCTACTGTTGCACCCCCTGGAGTTAGAATAGTAATTTTTACCCCTATACTATCCAACACTTACCCTACTGTTGCACCCCCTGGAGTTAGAATAGTAATTTTTACCCCTATACTATCCAACACTTACCCTACTGTTGCACCCCCTGGAGTTAGAATAGTAATTTTTACCCCTATACTATCCAACACTTACCCTACTGTTGCACCCCCTGGAGTTAGAATAGTAATTTTTACCCCTATACTATCCAACACTTACCCTACTGTTGCACCCCCTGGAGTTAGAATAGTAATTTTTACCCCTATACTATCCAACACTTACCCTACTGTTGCACCCCCTGGAGTTAGAACAGTAATTTTTACCCCTATACTATCCAACACTTACCCTACTGTTGCACCCCCTGGAGTTAGAAAAGTAATTTTTACACCTATACTATCTAATACTTACCTTAAATGCAATTTAATATTATGCGTTGTAATGGTATGCGTTGTAAAGGTAGTATGCGTTGTAATGGAATGCGTTGTAAAGGTAGTTTTTAAAAATGCGTTGTAGTGTCATGCTATGTAATGGAATGCGTTGTAATGGATTTTGCGTTGTAAAAAATGCGTTGTAAGTGCATGCGTTGTAAAAGTGTGCGTTGTAACGACATACATCCATGATGGACACGCTCTGCGGAAGCAGGGGTCCTTACACCGGGTCATTCAGTACTAGTGGCCAACTTAATTGTATGATCTTGTGGATTTCTTTGTACTGTATACTGTATCCCATGATAAGGCAGAATTTCTACATGGCAATGGGGTTTAAATCAGTTCTGGTTGTAATGGGGGTATTCACCACCTGCTTGTCTCTGAGAAGATCTTCCCTGTCAAGCATCTGGGTTTTAGCTATTGCCTGGTTAATGATTTTGGGTGAATAACCTCTTTCTAAAAATCTCTGCCTGCTCAATTCCTGTGCAGCCTTAAGATCAATCTCATTGCTGCAAATCCTTTTAAGTCGCAGCATCTCGCCATAGGAGATGCTGTTCACTAAGTGTCATGGGTGAGAACTGGTTGTGTGCAGTGTAGAATTTCCAGCCGTTTCTTTAAGGTACAGGCGAATTTCTTGTTTGTTGTTCTGTACAAATACCTGTGTGTCTAGAAAATTAACGCTAGTCTCACATATTATACTTATTAAGAAGGCACAGCACTCCGCCCACTACCTAAACTACTGTACCCTGCAATGGCTCTTGGGTGTAGCCATTTGTGAGCCACATTCCACTATCAACATTGGGCCCTGACTAATGTAGCACAAAAACCCAGACCCATCCACCCACCTCAGCAAGCTGCAATAAGTTATCTGGGCTTCTTTATGTTACATAGCCTGTCATACCAAGAATCTCATTGCTCTACTTAGTTGGTGACTCGGCCCCATGGACACCTGTAGAGATCGGAGAGAACATCGCAACGGACGAATAGAAGAAATATTCTCCACATCGGGAAAATCTGCGCAACCCATCAAATTGAATACCCAGTCTGCGAAATCAACCTTTCAAGCCTTGGAGAAAGCTGTAAAAAGAGAAACAACCAAATGGTGGGAAGCGGCTAGTCTAAAAAAATACCTGGAAGCTGATAAAATACCTAGGGGACTTTGAATCTTAATTTTCCCTCTGGTTGAGACAAACAGACCAGATCAAATCGCGAAATTGGAAGAAAATTTGAGGGAGGCATCCAATAACATGATACGCCAATTGATAGATATTGCAGAAGAAGAACACATCAAACATAAAACAGAAGTAGATGATCTCACAAAGAAAATAGAGGAATCAAACTGGGGGGACATCACCATTAAAAACTATAAGATACTCAACAGAATAATTGATGAATATGAGGAAGACTTGATTCAATGAAAAAACAGGACATTTTGACGGGATCAGATCGATTACAAACTTGGGAGAGTTTACACATTTGAAAAACGTTACGGTAATATCTCAAAATGAGCGTCAACATTACAGACCAGACAAACGCATGACACGATTACCAGCTCTAAAGCTGAATCTCCAGGGTCTGAAATTATAGCCATACCAACCAAAGTAGGGGGTCCATTTTTTAGAGGAGGTCCTAAGACACCGCTTAGGGTTTCAGAACCAATCCTTTCACAATTCCAGAACCTAATCTGAAAATACCCCAAGTACAGCAACGTCAAGACCAAATGCAGGAGTAAGGTCCAGAGCAAGGAAGAGGCAGGAAACTGAACCGAAGGTTCAAACAACCTGATGGTCAATATCTTGGGCCATCAGAACACTACCGCACAGGAAGAAATCCTCATCAGGGGCCTATCATCCTGCCCCACATCATTTTGGGACCTTACCAAAACTATGATAGACTTGTATAAATTCACACGCAAACTGAAGTTGATGGCATTCTTTCATAATAGACCACCTATTCAGAGAGAAACTAGAAAACAATTGCTTGTCCCCTATCAGTTCAAGATCTAGAAAATATACACTTACTGACTACTCCAGCCCATTAATGATTTGGATGATCAATCAACCTCTCTCACACTAGCACGTGAATTGGGTATCACTACCACATACCTCATCACCAGTAAGATCCCTTCCAAATCCATTTTCTTCCCTCAACTGCCCCCGGGCAACACCATTGATTTGTTCTACACAGCAGTTTCAAAAGACCTAACTGCTGAACATCAAAAGTACCAGAAAAGAAAACGCTTTCTTCCAAAGAACATACCAAACGACAAATTAAAGGCCCTTAATAAATTAAGGAACGTTCCAGAAGCAGTAATCAAAAGAGCTGATATGGGGGGCAACGTAGTGTTATTGCACAGTGATGACTACATAGCAGAGGCACAAAGACAGTTAAAGGATGCAACCTGCTACATGGAATTAGCTGCCAATCTCACAACCAAAATACTGCAAGACCTAAGAAATAATCAAGATTCCTGGTATACAAACAATTTAATAACCCTGGAGGAACATAATGAACTATATATAGAACACCCAACCATGCCAACAGTATACCTCCTGCAAAAAATACACAAATGTAGCTTCAATCCACCTGGAAGACCTATCATTGCAGGCATTAACTTCGTCTGCTCAAAATTGGGAGAATACATTGATTATCAGCTACAACCCTTTATGAAGGACCTCCCTTCATACATTAGGGATACGAAAGTCAACTTACCTAAACTGAATAACATCCCGTGGAACAAAGAGTGCCTACTAGAAGCAATTGATGTAGTAAGCCTCTACACCTCAATTCGCCATGACGATGGGATGGAAGCAGTGCGAAAATCGCTAGCAACCAAAACTGTCCATTTCATGGAATCTAACGAGATGATTCTAGAGATGCTATACTTCTGCCTCACCAACAATCTATTTACAACATTCAACTCAAAATACTACCTACAAACACAGAGGTGTGCAATGGGAGCTAAATTTGCTCCTTTTTATGCTTGCATTCTTATGGGACTTGTGGAGAAATACTGGCTGTGGGATGAAAAATTCACTGAATACACCCCCATATACTCTATTGGGGGTGATATATTGACAATATTCTGTGCATCTGGCAGGGACCAGAGACCACACTTAAAGAGTTCTTATGCAACATCAACACGAATAGGTGGAACATTAGAACAACCAGTAACATTTCTCCTACACAAAAATACTTTCTGGATATAACCATCTATGTGGAGGATAATAAACTACAAACAAAGGCGTTTCGCAAACCAACTTCAGTAAATTCAATTTTCCGGGTGGACAGTTGTCAACCCCCAAGACAATTGAAAATATTCCAAAAGGGGAGTTTCAACGAATGAGAAGGACTTGTAGCAATCTCACCACCTATAAAGAAAACTCAAAACACCTAACTAAAAGACTGATACACTGTGGATATTCCAGAAAACTCTTGGAAAAAACAGCCAATGATTGTGAAAAACTATCACAAGTTGATCTACTGCAACTCAAAGATGTCGCGAGGACAGAAAAGCCAAACAAAATCAGATTTCTGATGGATTATCACAATGGTCACCACTGTATTCGAAAGACCTTAAAAAGACACTGGTATCTCCTGACCAACAATTTTTCTCTAATGGACCAGATGGACAATTTTCCACAAATGGGTTTTAGGAGAGCAAAGAATCTCAAACAAATCCTGTGTAAATCAAAATTTGTCGACAAGCGAAACAAACAAAAAACGTTTTTGACCAAACCATGTGGTTTCTACATTTGCCACGACTGCAATGCATGTAAATTGGGGCCATAAACAAGTGGAAGACAAGCATGATTCTGACACTACTCTCAAAATCAGTTATTGGATCACTTGCACCTCAACATACACCATTTACATCATAATCTGCCCGTGTAATAAAGTCTATGTAGGGAGTACAATTAGAGCACTCAAAACAAGAATTCTAGAACACTACCGTAACATCAACAAGGAAGATGTGGAATCCCCACTAACTGAACATTACCAGGAATATCATCCTCACAGTCAGACCTTCAAATTATTTGGTCTGGAAGTTGTGAAACCCTTGTCCCGAGGGGGTAACCTGGACCTCACAATGAGGCGTAAATAGAGCGAATACATTATTCATTTGAATACCATGACAAAAGGACTCAACAAGGATGCAGAAATGCACTACTGGTTGTATTAAATCTATTAACTGTGTCCAAATAGTTTTTTCGCTATTTACATGTTATGCTGCACTGGGAAATAAAGATGTCCGCTCTCCTCCTGTGCACTGGTTAGCACCCATGGGCATGCACATCATCTTTTCTCCTGTTATAGCAACATCTCACACATGGCACAATGACGCTTTAATACTGTACCCCCCCAACACCTTCGGTGGGCTTGGCCTCTAACTCTCTTTTTCAATCTGAACTCATTTACCTAGGTTCTTCTATACACCTGACTCCCGCCAAGGACCCAATGACCACGCATTTAAGATGAGTATGACCTGACGTCTATCTGTAACAGATGTAAATCAAATTATGCTCCTTCCTGATAGTGAATGTAATGACTGTAATGGTCTGGTTCAATTCATTCATTCCCCTATAGAGATAATTTATTGTTTGCCTTCATCTTAAACATGTCTCACTTTTATACTCATGCCCCTTAACATTATTTGGCTTTCACTTATTTCTGTTTGTAACTGTTCTATTGCCCCCCCCTTTTTTCATTTTTTTACTTTCATTTGTCATTTCCCGATATATACTTATATAGAGAAGAATCCTCTCTTTCTCATGCTTTCTGTTCGAGGACATTCGGATGTTTTTAATTTATGCACTTAGTTATCATCTTCTGGCTCTTAGGAATCTTTGCTAGTAACTCTTCTGTTGCCCCTGTGCGTCAGCCACACATTCTGACAGAAACAGATTCTGATGTATGACATGGAATATCTATATCTGACTGCCCAGACATTGGTCCCTTGCTCACTCCATCCATCATCTCCTTGTGTTTGCTTTGTTCACCCTAAGTTGTCAGGGTATGCCCAGACGTGGGTCCCTTGCTCACTTTGCCACTGGATTCAAGCTAGCCTGGCTGAAGAGGGCTGTTAGCCTGAAACAGGTCCCAGGATGCTTGTTTCCAGTCTAGGGAAGACATGGCTAGCAGTTCGGGCTGGACTCTTCCCATGAGGCACAGGGTCAAGACTGATTTGCATATAGCTGTGTCTGAACTGGGGTGGCAAAGTGAGCTAAAGAATGATGATGGATTTAACACAGATCTGTAACTGGGGGTGTGTGTTTGAAAAGTTTCAACACTCTGTCCATCATCTTCTTGTGTTTGTTTTTTTTGCCCTGAGTTGGCAGGGTATGCCCAGACGTGGGTTCCTTACTCACTTTGCCACTGGATTCAAGCTAGCCTGGCTGAAGAGGGCTGTTAGACCGAAACCGGTCCCAGGATGCTTGTTTCTGGTCCAGGGAAGACATGGCTTGGCAGTTCAGGCTAGACTGTTCCCATGAGGCACAGAGTCAAGACTGATTTGCATATAGCTGTGTCTGAACTGGGGTGGCAAAGTAAGCTAAAGAATGATGATGGATTTAACCCAGATCTGTGACTGGGGGTGAGATGTTTGAAAAGTTTCAACACTCCGTCTATCATCTCCTTGTGTTTGCATATATTAATATACACATACCTTATCACTTGGTACACCTATATCTATATGGTCTTAATCACTGTCCTTAATGGTCTCAATCTGGGATCTTATGTTGTCTCTGTACTAAATCAGCCTTGAAAAAGCCCTCGGCTGATTGGGCAACATGTGAAACACGTGTTGGCTGTTTTTGTGACTTTCATATTTGGAACAAGTGAAAGTAAAAAATAAACACACTGTGTTTGATATCAATCAAGGAACTTTGGAAATTATTCCACATATTATACTTATTAAGAAGGCGCAGCTCTCCACCCACTACCTAACCTGCTGCAAAATGAGGCAATTTTGAAAGATGAAAGGCAGCTAAAATGGAGGACAGCATGTAACATATAAAAACACATACTTGATTGAATGGTTAAGATATGCAGGGAACTAAAATTAGGTAGTTACTTTAAGAAAAATAGTAACTAACTCTGTGATTGGTTTTGGAAAAATCAGAAAAAAGTTACATTATTTAGAATATGCTTGGGAATGCTAACAGTCAACCACGCCTGCTACAGTTAATGTGAAGCAAGTATGCTGTTTAGAGAAAGTCTTGTGAACTTTTGACCTACTGATAGGTAGAGACGATTGGAAACATGGATACGATGGAAATAGAGATTAAAGAATGCATGGGGGATGGGAACAAAAATAGACTGCAGTCTGAAACTGAAAAGAAAACGCATGAATACAAATTCCTCAGTATGGAGTGTATGTCTTGCAATTGACAATATTTCACAAAATGAAATTTAAAATGAAAAACATTAACAACAGATTGTTGAATGCTTTTAAGGGCTTCTGTTTGGATCCATGGCCTGGTGTGGATACAAGGATCTGTGAAAAAAATGACCAAATTGGGCTTCTCTAGATGAAACATGGAAAGGGTTAAAAAATAGTGACCATTTAGGAGTGGTATAACAAACATTGAAGATTAAAGGAACTGTGTGAATTGCTAAGTGCAGGTGTTTGAGTGAGAGCACAGTGGGAAGGGTAGACATTATTGGTACTTTTTTACCGGGAGTGGATGAGACTTGAGAGATTTCTGCCGAGAGATTTTTAGTGGAAAACAGATATTAACAGATATTAACATATAGGTTTAACAGCAGCACACATTTTACAGGTATGTTAATTAGGTTGTACTATAAAAAAGTATTTTTTAAAACATCTATGAGTGTATGTAAGCTGAAAGAAGGGAGGGTAGATGAGAACACTAATAATATAGTCAGCAGCAAAGTAGGAAGAGCAATTGCTATACTGAAAATATAGTCATTATGTATGAATGTGTTTGAAATTAGATGTGGGTGGTTGCATACAGTATGAAATGTAATAGTATGTAAATTGAACCCACTCACACTTTTGCACCCCATTGATACCCTCACTCACATATACACATCAACTACACAAATAGAAGCAGATCATTTTGCTTATTTAACGTTACCATATTCCCCAAGGGTGACTTTTGAAAGATTAGTGAGAAAAGCAACACAAAATAATGTATGTTCAAATTTTCAAACAGATGTTCTGTTGACTTTATGTGTAGCAAGAACTGGCAGGTATGTTGTTAGTGATGTAGAGCAGACAGCAGTAAATTAAAATCTGAGATTAGTAACTTTAGAGCACGACTCATATCTATTTCTGGTAAAGCATACAGTATTATCGCTATCATTTTCCATGAAACAATTAGTATTATATCTGGTTATTACACTGTTTATCTAAAAAGTTCAAGTGGATGGACAGGATGTAATAGGATCCTTACATTCAGGCAAAGATTGCATTGGACGTTACCATATTCCTATCTCTTGATTTTGGAACCAAAGTGCTAAAGAGGGTGATAGTTGAGAAAGTGGAATTGTCTTGCTATTGTGTTTTGCATTATCAGGATTGATGACATCATGCAGCCTTCCAAGTGTGATGTCTTTATAAGGCTTTGCCTAAGCTGGTGTACCTTAGTTATCTAGTAGTGCAACTGTAGCACTACTAATGACAAAGTTATAATTTTCAGCATATGGTTCTTTGGATTAGTACTGCAAGTATACATAAAATGATTGTTCAAAAAGTTGAAGGGTGGGCAATGTTCTGCGTTGCTTATTTGCAGTGACATATTATGCAGCTGTACTTTTTATACAGTCTATATGATAGTTTTTTCTCCAATGTTCAAGGATGATTCTTTATAAGTGCCCTCATTTATGCTGTATAAGCATAAAATGTGAGAACAGTAAATAAAGGAAAATTAAATATTGATTATTATAACATAATATTAGAGCATATGAAATGTATAGTGATGTACTGCTATTATAAGGTTATGTATTGCTGCAATTTCTAAGTTCAATTTATAATTTTATAAATTGTAATAATAGTTTGTATTTGTTTTTCTTTATTTGAATACAGATGAATGGCACTATCTATTGGAGTAATGTGGTTTACAAATAAGTTCTTCCTGTGCTGTTGCATTATATTTTGAATGTGTTCCGGATTTGGATTAAAAAACACCCATTTGCACAGCCAGGCAACCACTTATAGTCCCATACAGTCATTTATGCATCCACCCACACACCTATACAGACACTCATGTACCTACACAGTCACTCAGAGAACTACTTGTACAACTATACAGACACTTGCACAGGTAACCACACACCCACATATTCACTTACACACCCACTAAAACACCCATATAGACACTCACACAAAACCTCATATGCCCACACAGCCACTCTCACACTCATTCACAGACACACATGGTTACTCACACACCTATTCACACATCCACTTACACACCCACACACACATGCCCACTAACACACTCATACAATCACTCAGACAGCTGCTGGAACATTAACACAGTCAGTCACATAACAAATGACACTGCCATACAGTCAGTCACTAACACCCATTTACACATGTACACACCTTCTTTCATTGACTTATACATCTATACACTTGCATACTCATTCACACACCCACACAGGCATTTGCATACCCATTCATAGACCCACACAGCTTCTCACACACCCAGAGAGCCACTTACGCAAGCACTGATACACCCATGCAGCCTGTCACACATCCATACATCCACTCAAACACCCATACAGTCACTTACACATCCACTTGTCTTTTAGTATTCAAGATGACATTGCAAAACATGTGCTAGTATCATCTTAATTACTTTATAGGTTTATTCCACTTAGTGAATGTTAAAGTAGTTAGATGTGCTACTTTGATTTCACTTACGTGGGGCATGCTACATGTATTCATAGAAAAAATCATAAAAACAAAATTGTACAAAAATGTAAAAAATGTTAGTCAGCTAAAGCACCTTTTTAGTGATGGATTTAAAAATAAATATATAAAAATATATATATACAAACAATATACAAACAAAGCTCTCAGTCAAGGAGCAGAAGGAGGAAAAAGCGCAAATGGGGCAAGAAAAACAGAAAGTTCAACATACAGGCGCAACAAAAGGAAATAATCAAGACAGCCACAAATGATAACACAGTAGTCAATCTCACAACTATGGCTTTGACACCAAATGAGGAAAGAATCCTTGCTTTAGGACTTTCATATTGCAAGGAAACCAATTTTGATTATATCCAAACGAGAATTGACTTGTACCACTTCACACGTAAACTGAAACTAAGAAAGTATTTCTTCAACACCAAACAAAAACAAGAAAGTAGGGACCAGGAGGGTATTACATCTCATGAACCTGGAACCCTAAGTGTGGCAGATTTAACTTTCCTAAAAGACATGACAGATCTGGAGAATGAGATCTCAGCAAATGAACAACCTATTGGGCAAGCAAGCGGTATATCAGATCTCAACACGGGGGTGTCTGTTAATACACCCTTTCGACCTAAATCCATTTTTAATCCGTTGATGCCCAGGGACAATATTGATATATTTGCAGAGAGAATGATCAAGGACCTCAAATCTCTGGCACTTGAAAGTAGCAATACCTTTAACAAAAGGAGGCATAAGGAACCGAAAGAATATTCAGGGGTAATGTGCAAAATCAAGGACCGTTCCGATATCGTTGTAAGATGGTCAGACAAAGGGGGCAACATTCTACTGTGGCCCCTAGAAATGTACAACAAAGAAGCGCTAACCCAATTATCGGACAAAAATTGCTACACAAGGATCAGTGCTACCAACATCATTAGCATCAAAGAAAAATACCATGCAAGTCTGTACGATTGGAGAAGGAATGGGCTAATAACAAGGAATGAGTTGGATTATCTGAAAAATGATTACCCTGTAACACCACAACTTTATTTGTTACCTAAGATCCACAAGAACGCAGAATGTCCGCCTGGGCGGCCAATCATATCCGCCATAGGAAGCCTATTTGAAAACACTAGTAAATTCATTGATTTTTTTCTTCAGTCTTTCGTACAATCTTTGCCCGCATACACTAGAGACACCGGAGATTTTTTAACTAAGATTTTTGACTGCAATTGGCATGAAGACTACCTACTGGTTACACTGGATGTGCAGAGTTTGTACACGAGCATAAGACATTCGGATGGTCTCAGAGCTGCCAAACACTATTTAAGCACGAGGGACATAAGGTTTCATGAACATACTGTCATGATAATGCAAATGATGGAATGGTGTTTAGAGAACAATATTTTCATGTTCGATAAATTGATGTACAGACAGACACAAGGTACAGCCATGGGTACCTGCTTCGCCCCCAGTTATGCGAATTTGCATATGGGCTGGTGGGAGGAGCAGGTACTCAGGAGGACATACAATGTTCAAATGTCTAACAATGTCATGTTGTATCAGCGCTACATCGATGATATTTTCATCCTGTGGAGGGGTAGTGAACAAAGTGCTAATGATTTCATTGCTGCCATTAATGACAACAAGTTAAATTTAAAATTTACAGGCACGATGAGCAAGCAATCTATTGTATATTTAGATTTAGAACTATACCCCATGAACAACAAAGTACATTCACGTACACATAGAAAAATAACATCAGGAAATGCCATCCTTCACGCACAAAGCTTTCATCCCATCAAATTGATTGAGAGTATACCTTATGCTGAGTGTTTGCGCATGAAGAGGAATTGCAGTACAACAGAGAGTCTAGTAATCTCGACTAATAACTTGTTTGAGAGACTTAGCAATAGAGGGTACAAAGATAAAACTCTGAGAGCTGCGGAGCAAAAATGTGCTAAGGTTACTAGACAACAACTGCTATTCAAGAATGAAGCACAACGACCTAAATCTGAGCCAATGATGTCACAAACGCCAAGGCTCATTACAGGATATAACACATATCATCAGAAATTGAGACAAATCCTGTATAGGCACTGGCCAATAGTGAGATGTGACCCCGTGATAGGACCATCATGTATCAAGCTCCCTCAACTGACTTTTAGGAGGGCGAAATCTATGAAGAATGAATTAGTCTGTAATGCTCCTGCACAAACCAAAGGCACTGGTTGGTTAAAATGTCAGAATGGATTTTTTAAATGCACAAAGTGCAAAGCTTGCAAGCATGGAGTCAATACTAGTTCAATCTCCACTCCCTTATGGAAAACCCCATTGGAGATCAGGGAACATTATACTTGCAAAACAGAATTTGCAGTATACGTGCTACGTTGTACCTGTAACAAAATGTATGTGGGTAGTACCATTCACCCCGTGCACATTAGAATCTTACAACACCTCAGGGCCATTTTTAATAATGATCCAGCTTACCCAGTGGCCCGTCACATCAACAACATGCATAGTGGTAAAGCAGAAGACCTGACATACTCTGTTGTTGATAGTGTGAAGAAAAACATTAGGGGTGGGAACAGACAACTGGCACTAAGGAGACTTGAGTCCAGATATATTATCATGTTGGACAGTAAGATTCCAAATGGCCTTAATGCTGATGAGGCATTAAATGTTCATCTGTAAGACAGTATCTGCCTCTTCAAAATTTCGATGATCCATCCTTTGAGTGTTGACCTAGTTAGTCACTGTTTTTCATTTGAGTTTCAAAAACACTTGGTTAAAGGGAACATCACTTTAATTATATGCTAACACAGGTATAAATAGCAAGTATGAATTCTTAAGATTTAGTAACATCATTAAGAGGAATCAGGTCAGAAAAATGTAGAATAGAAGTGAAGTATGCCCACTGGGGCTATATTTTTGTTTAAACATACTTATTTTTTGGATACATGTTTTTCCAAAATGAATGATGAGATAATACTTCTGATATATTTTAATTACGATGGTGTTAATCAGTCATATCGTTTTTGCAAAGTTGTATATATATTGTGACTTGGAAGAAAGACTTCTCTTCCGTTGTGATTTTCACTATGTTTATCATTGTTTACAACGTTTCTAAGTAACCGCTTAATTAATTTCAAGTGTGGAGACTGTATAAATGACTTACGAATACCGGGTCGGTCACAGTGAGCAAGGCGGACTTGCTCCGCCGAAACGCGTCTGGGTTACATTGTCGTGAAATAAATCTTTTTCTTTGAAAACCCACGGTGTCAGCGCCTGCTTCAAATCACAGGAAATCAGGATTGGATCCAATATATACATATATATATATATATATATATATATATATATATATATAGATATATATAGATATATATAGATATATATATATTCACTGAAAAAACCATAGGTTTCACACACGTTATAGTTAGGAATTAGCATTTAAAAAACCTTGCAAATTCACTGAAAAAACCATAGGTTTCACACTATGTTATAGTTAGCTGGACATTTCACTCGTAAAAAACAAATGAAATTCCCCCGTTATAGTTAGTTCAGCTAACTATAACTCGCGCGCCTGCAATCCACTGCTGATGACATCACATATTACATCACTCATGACATGGTCAGTGACATCACTCATGACATCACTGATGACATCTCAAATGACATCACTGATGACATCACTGATGACATCATCCATTGAGTATGTGTTTCTTAACAATTTTAATATATTTAATATATATAGGGAAAGGCCTGTCGAAGAATGAGTGGGTGTACAAGTGTGTAAATGGATGATTTTCTGTGGTGCGTAACTAACTCTATAAGTGAGTCATTAAATGTATCTTACTGCAGACTAGTGACTAAACTGTGTAAATGTCTGTATGTTTCTATATGTTGGTGTATAAGTGGCTGCATGGTTTTGTGAATACCTATATGAGTGTCTATATGAGTTATTGATTGCTTGTCTCAGTATCTGTATGGGTTCCTGAGTGTTTGTGTGGGTAGGGTGTGTGTGAATCTATGCATAGATGTGTGAGTGGGTGATTCTATGGGTGCATGGTTTCAAGAGTGCATCTGTGATGGACTGTATGGTTGAGTGAATGTATAAATGGGTGTGTTAGGGATTGAATGTATATCTCAGTGGTACATTTGTGACTAACTACATATGTGAAAGGCAGTATATATGTGTGTAAAAGTTTATAAGTGGGTAGATGTGAAAGTGTGTGATTGTGAGAGTGACTGTATTGATGAGTGTGTGCTTGTATCAATGATTCTATAAGAGTGTAAGAATGTGGTACTGTTTTTATGATTAAGTAAACTTGAGTGTGTATAACCGCATAGGTGAGTAAATGGGAGTGTAATTATTTGCATGACTGACTAGGTGTGACAGTACCTCTATGGATGATTGGTGGTGTGTGAGTGTCTATATAGGTGTATAAATGCATATGATAGTCTTGTATGGAGTGATTGTAAGTATGAGTGACTGTACAGGTGAATGAGTGGTGGTGTATGTAGACCTAACAGTTAATAAGTGGGTATGTAGTTATTGGTATTGGAGTATGTATTAGGCCTGGGTGAAGCACTACGCTACGCTCGCGTAGTTTGCGAAGTTTGCGCTACTTCGCACTACGCAAACTGCACGTAGCACAGTGCGAACATGCGTAGCGTAGTGTTGCGTAGTGCTGCGGTCATTTTTTGCTTTCTCGCGGTCCTCAACGTCAAGTTGGCGACCGCGAGCAAGCAAAATGATATCCCGGCGAGACTTTTTCCTTGTTCGCGATCAGCAACTGCAAGTTGGCGATCGCGAGCATGGAAAATAAACCTCCCGGCGAGATTCCCAATGCGAGGAGGTCAGGTTTCTCATTGCGAGTGGTCGCGTATGCTCGCGACCGCTAGCGATGAGAAACTACCAGTTCGCGTTGAGAAAGCTGAAGCTCGAGTAAAAATCTATTTTTTTTTTGGTTTTTGACCGTGCGCGCACCATGTGCGCACGGTATGTGCTCCACGTGCGCATGCGTACGTCGTGTGTGCTCCGTGCGCGCGTGCTCCGTAAGCGCATGCGCGCGTGCTCCGTACGAGCACCGTGCGCGTACGGTGCGCGTGTGCTCCGAGTGCGCATGCGTACTTTGTGCGTGCTCCAAGTGCGCATGCGTACATTGTGCGTGCTCCGTGAGCGCGTGCTCCGTACGTAGACCCTACGCGCGTGCTCCGTACGCGTATGCGTGCGTGCACCATGCACATACAGTGCACGTACCGGCGTGCTCTGAGTGCGCATGCGTGCGTGCTCCGAGTGCGCATGCGTGCGTGCTCCGTGCGTGCTCTGTGCGCATGCGGTACGCGCACGGTGCGCACGCGGCAAGTCATGTGATTACAAAACAACACTTTTCATTGGTTCATATTAGTTTCTGTTTCAGAATCTTCAAACACCACACCCACTCCCCTCACTTTTTCTACTAATTTCCTGAGAGAAGGTTGCTGAAGAGCTACTCCAGTGAAATGGCAGAACACCAGTCATCTTCAGACAGTGAGGAGACCTTTCAAGAACCACCAAGAAAGAGCAAACCGAAGCACTCTTTCATTTGGAATTATTTCACTTTTCCAGACGGGCAAAAAAAAGTGAATGCGCCAAAGGTCACTTGTACAATTTGCGGAAGTGTCCTGTCTAGAGGGGATCCGGCCAAAAAATACTCCTTCAGCATTTATTGCATGCTCAGGCATTTTAAATCAATGCATCCAATTCGGTTTGCTCGTGAAACCACAAGAGCCCTAAGGGAGAACCCTCCACCTGGACCTTCTCAGCCGAGTACATCATCTGTGGCTGCAGATTCACCATGCACCAGGCCTCTTGACATCCGGCCCCTGTTCCAAAACGTGCACATTCATTGCAATATGTGTAATGAGGTGATTTGCTACGGAGAGAGTAGCATAAAATTAATTGAAAACCGTATACAGCAGCACACATGCTCCAGGTCATAATTTTTTTTTTTTGTTCCTGTTGAGCAGTTTTTTGATTCCCAGTTTTGTTTTGGTGCTGTAAAAAAATCCACAAAAAAAAATAAAAAATTGTTTGAAAACTAAAAAAAAAATATAAAACAAAAAAAAGACAAAAAAAACAGTTCTTTTAAGAACTCACTTCACTTCTCCAAAAAGAGCTATATTCTTAATATACTGTTTTTTTATTTTGATTGAATGAATGTGTAGTGTATACAAGAATGATTGAAATGATTGAAATGAAGAGGAGGAAAGGACAGACAGAATGAGTGAGAAAAGGAAATTATGATCAGTCTTGAAAGGGAAGTGAAAGACTGACTGCAACAAAAGGACTAAGGGTAGAGGATACAGGTAAGAGTAAATGAGTAAGGGAATGGCAGTGAGTAATGGAGAGTGATGGAGGGGGAGTGAGAAAAGGGGAGTAAGGGACAGAGATAGGAAAAGGGAGTAACAGATGAAGCGGATGAAGTACAGCAGGGTAAAGGAATTCAAAGTAAGAGAAGTGGAGTGATGGTGAGATAAGGGGTATGAGGATTAGAAAAGGGGGTAAGGGAAAGTGAGAGATGGGGAGTGAGGGGATGGAAGGATTTAGGAAACTGGAGTGAGAGAAAGGGAGTCAGGATTTCAATGGGAAAAGGAGAGTGAGGGAGAGTGAAGGAAAGAATGCGAAAAGATGAAGGGGTGTGAGATACAGAAAGGAGGAAGTGAAGTAGGAGAATAGGAGTGACTATGAGTAAAGGATAGTGACAGTTGGGGAAGGCGAGGGAAGGAGAATGACGGAGAAGGTTAAAAAATTAACATAGATGGAAAATGAGTGATGGAGAGAGAAGAAGTGGTAGAAACAGAGATGTTAAGGATATTAAGGGTAAGACAGAAAAAGGAAGAGAGACAGAAACAGAGACAGAGAGCAAGGAACTGAGAAGGAGTAAGGCAGTTAGAATGACTGAGACATATGGAAACAGGGAGAGAAACATGGTTGAAATAATAGTGATGGAGGCAGTAAGCCTAGGGGAGTAGTAGAGTAGGAGTGAGGGAGTTACGAAAGAGCAGTAGAGGAAGAAGAGAGAGGGAAGGGGAATGAGAAAAGCAGAGTGAGTAGAAGTGAAGAAAAGGGAGCATGAAAGTGAAGAGGTGAGAAATACAGATATTTTAAACTTACCTGACCAACAAAATAACTTAATTAGAAATAAATGTGTTTTTTTAATTGCTAGAAAAAAGGATTACATTTCCTAAATTTTCTTTCTCGATCTGAAAAAAAAGAAAAAAAGTATTAATATTTAACAATACATTTTAGAATACAGTACACATATTTTCATATTTAACTAAGTAATTTTTTGCCTTTTTTTTGCTGTTTTCAGAATATATTGAATTTCACTGAAAATAGTGATATCAATTGCATTCATCACTTAACAGCGGGCAAAAAAATTAACAATCTGAAAGATTGTTTAAAAAAAGCCCTGAATCTATCCTCAGTAAAACATACCTTGATAGAAATGTAACATATATATATAAAATATCTTCTAAGAACAATAACTATTTGCAATAAATATCGTCTGTAAATCTTGTTGCTTAAGCACATACACCAAAATAATATCTGTCAAAGAAGTCCACAATAGAAACATTTACCTTTCCATGAGGCCAAATGATAATTTTTAAATTCTTTTTTGGTGAAATATCCAATGGTAATCCAATAAAATTGAAATAATGGTTTCTTCAGATGCTGCAATTTGTATCTAAAATGTTGGTTTTAGAAAAATTAAGTAGGAATTTGGTAATTCTGCAGGCAAACGTTGCTTGACAATCAATTGTGAATCATTACACAGTGTCCAGCCTTTTTCACATTTTAGATAAACTGTGTAATGACCAGAAGTTATACAAGGTCCATCATGGAAAATTATTGCAACTGCAACAAAAGTCTTTCCTGATATTGATAATTGATTTCCTGTAAACTTCTTTATTAAAGTGTCCAATTTTGTTCCATCAGCTCTACAACGTTGCATCATTAAAATTACATACTGTCCATATTTCTTTAAAAATAACGTTGATAATATTTTTGATTTACATTGAGAACATTCCCTGTTGTGATTTTCATCTTTAACTAATGTACTAAAATTCACTGATTTTCTCTCTGGTAATGTTAAATATATGAACCTTTCAGAATCAACATTAGAGCTGCATGTGTTCAAACAGTTTTCACAACTATGTTCCCATTTATAAGAGAGACCAAACATATTTTCTATTTCTACCCCTTCATCTTCCAGTACCATAAGCATATACATTAAGAATTCCTGTGCATCTTGCTGGACATTTTGAGTAAACTGTGTACATCCAGAACATACATCTAAAAGATTTCTAACATCAGAAGAACTTTCTATTTTAGTTTTATCATTACTCAGCTTCTCATAAAGGAAACTCAGCAGAGAACAGAATCTTTTTTCATGATTTAGTATTATTTTAGTATTATCTGCTCTTTCAAACTTTCAAGATAAAAGACAACATTCAGCACTACATTAGCGTAGCAGTTGACACCAGAGCTATTTTCAAAATGACAACCAACAACCTCTTCAGCATTGTCCTTTTTCTTTTTGCTTGCAATCACATCAGTCTCTATTTGTTTACTCTTCTGTACATCCTCATTACAGATATTCTTAATTCTCCTTTTCCGACAACCAACACGTTTTTCAAACACAGGATACTGACCTAAATGAGGAGCATAGCTTCCTCTTAATCTATTATACTCCTTTACACAGTTTGCATCAGCACTAACTTTTGACTCATCAAAGTCTATCATGAATAAACCAGATATTTTTTTCACGCGTGACAAAGCAACATATGCCATACCTTCTTTAAACACACTAGATCCAATGTTTACAAAAGCACTATCTACAGTTAATCCTTGAGATTTGTGAATAGTTACAGCATATGCTAGAGAAAACCGAAACTGCTTCCTACGTACATATAAGTCTTTCACAAGCAAGAAACGAACTGAACAACGACTAATGTCTTTAACCTCTTCAATCTGATCAAATTTTATTTTTAAAAATTCAATTCCATCTTTTTTCTGGTAATTAACAAAACCCACAACTTTACCCATAGCTCTATTCACTAAACCTTTTTCTACATCCAAATTACGTCTTAAAATTAGCCGACAGTTCATACATACATAAAGATTCTTTTCTAAACCAGCTGTTTTCGATATGTTTTTCTCTAGAGAATCCAATTTAGTTGTCAATTTGCTTGTCAATATAATAGTTATTCCTTCATGCTGTATTTTATCCGCAGCTTCCAGTTTTATAATCTCTTCATTTTCCAATTTCAAAAGTTCTTGATTGAATATAGAGCATTCATGTAGTATTGGCATTAAGCAGATTACAGTATTTTTTCCTGCAATTTTCTTGTATATTTTCTCTGATACTATTTGTTCTGTTGGAAACAAATTACATAGCAATCGACTCTGTAAAGCTTTTCTGTCATGTTCTGTGAGTAGTACAATTCTGATATCTTTGAGAATACTTGCATAATCATCATCATTTGCTCGCCGCATATTGGTAATGAGTTCTTTGTACTCAAATTATGTCCAAATATTCACATTACCTATACTTCCTGATGACTTTTTCATGTCTTCATGTGTAAGAGTATGAAATACTAGTTGTCCTTTAACTGGAGTGAGCTGCAGTAGATCCCCAAAAACTATAATATGTTTTCCTCCAAATAGCACGTCATAGTCTGTCTTTAGAATTTGCTG
The DNA here is from genome assembly GCF_964204655.1 of Triturus cristatus. NCBI lineage: Eukaryota > Metazoa > Chordata > Amphibia > Caudata > Salamandridae > Triturus > Triturus cristatus. Next base: position 299,007,174 of record NC_140593.1, read on the forward strand.
CATTCTTAAATGCACAAAGGCAAGCATTAAGTTTGATACCATGCTTACCTCATCAATAATGAGAACTTTTATTTTTTTCAATACTCTTGAAACTTCAAAACATGCTTCTCCTGTTAGCTTGTGGTATTGTATTTTGTTCTCATGCTCTACTGGTAACATTAGCAAACGATGGAGGGTAATTCCTTTTATGTTATATGCTGCTAACCCAGTTGGAGCAGTAACAACACAAGACAAAGTTGAATAAGTTTTTTCTGTAGGTAGCTTCTAATTACTTTAATTAAGGAACTTTTTCCAGTTCCAGCTTGTCCACTCACATACATTCTGATTGGTTCAAATGATGTGCATGAGCACTCTTTATTTTCATGTAGTAATCCGTGATCAATTTGTTTTGTGACTTCCTCATAAATTTGTTGTTGTTCATCATTCAGTTGTTGTTCCAAATTTGGTAAGTTTATTAAATCTTCCTGAGCTTGATTCATAGCTGTTTCCACTTCAGTCATGGCTATTTCAGCTTCATTTTCTACGATTGGTTGTCCTAGAGGATCTTGACTTAGCATCCCAGAACTTTGACTGTCTTCAGAACTGTCTCTAGCTACTTCAGCTGCAATTGTTGCTTCTTGTTCAATTTCTTCATTTAACATTTGTACATAAGTTGTGAAAGTACTGCATTCTATGGTATCTTTGCATGCATTAAAGGAATCTTCATAGCTTTGAAAATGTCTAAGTAATTCATCCTCTGAACACCATGGTTTAAACAACTGTAAAAGTGCTAAGTAGTAAAATTCCTTCTTGTCAGTAGAGTCGCAACTCAGCTTTCTGTGATTAATCAAACTTCCTTTTGTTTGTTTTACCAAACATCCTTCCTCACCAATGACTTTATATTTTCCATTGTTGATGTCTTCTGTAGTATTCCGTTTAAAAATGTAGTTCTGCAGCACTTCATAGAGACACATGTTCTCAAGATGATGACTTCTCTTTGGGTAATATGTGTCCAACATGTTTGTTCTTAAAATGTCTGTACTTTCTGGTTCGTACTCTGCTAAATATTCAATTTCTCGAATAGATTTCAATACCCGATTTCGCATTCCTGTAAGGCCTAAACTTACCCAAATTATTCTTCTGGATTTGGAGTACAGATTTGCAGATGATAACCTATCTGAGCATTCGTATGACCCAATTTCTCGATGCGATAACATCTTTAAACTGAAACTGTATAGCTTTTTACTGACAGTCTTCTCGTGAGAAATCTCTTCCCACATTTCTTTCAATTCCGTTTTCTCAGATTTAGTGATGTAAGATGTGACATACCGAGCAACAGCAATAGAATTGTCAGCTACATACTGAATATCCATGTTAGCATTCCACATGTATAAAATGACTGGGTTGTAGTCATTTATATATTTTGACTCTTCTTTTCTTCTTAGGTTGTAGGTATTTTTAGGTGATTTTCTTGTAATAGTATGTCGCACAGCTGACATAAAACTGTTTACTCTTCCTTTTGAAAGAACAGGTCGTGGACATCCAAATCAACATTTTGTGTAGAATTTATCTTTACTCTTGTACTTTCGTCGACAGTATTTTCCACACCGATGACTTTGGAAACGTAAAACTTGCTCTTTGAGTTTTTTTCTTCTGTGCTTTTAGGTATAGCACATGTTGCATATCCTTCAATGAAAGATAAAACTGCATCATCAGAATCTGTTCCAAATTTTGGGGCATCCTTGATCCACAACAGCATATGAATATGAGGAGCACCTCTTGCTTGGTACTCTTCTCTCCAAAAAAAATCCACAACTACTCCAAGAGGTGGATTTTTTTTATTGCAGATGAAGGACATCATAGCCTCAAATCTATGATTGAAATATCTGCAAACATTAACCGGATCCAATGAGCACAATTCTCCTGCTGTCTTGTATTGGATGTTTTCAATATTTGAATTTGCCTCTCGAAGAAAATCCAGTAAATCATCCCAAGCGTACTCAGCACAGCTTAGGGTAAGGAACCATGTAGGAGTTCCTAAATTCCGTAACATACATTTCAATTCTCCATGGCATCGGTACCAATATTCATTAGTCCCACGCTGACAAGCCATCAGATTAATCAATTGAGATTCCAAATGATCATCTCGCTGTTGCACTTTGTTCAGAAAATCCTTTGCAGACACATTATGTAGATGTACTCCAGTTTTTAAAATGTGATTTACTGCATAAGAGAGTGCAGACAAATCACTTTCAAATAAAAGATGGAACAAATAAGGAATACTTTGACGAAATCTTGGATCTTCTGCATATAATCTTGTAGTCCGATACTCAGAAGCAGGAATCTGTACTGGACGTTCATCATATCGTCCACCTTTTCCTGTAGGAAACAGCTGGGGAAAACAACGAGCTTCCAAGCTCTCCTCCCATACACTCACGGGAGTTCCTTTTGCTTTTTTCATCTGAAACAGATCAATAGTGTTTCCCATAACTTCTTTAGAATGAAGAGGATGTATGCTGAAATGTTCATAAATTTCTTCTTCTTTTGACTTATCCACTTTTTCAATTTGCCCAGTTGGTATTCCTGTGTCTGCTAGTACAACTTCTTCATCTTCATCCATATAAATTGATTCATACCATTTATTATTTCTTTTCAAATATAAATTTGCTCTTTGTACTTTTCGTACATCTACCAACTCCTGCCAAATTTTCTTATTCTTTGTAGGTACACCATTAACCAAAATATCTAATGGTTCAGTTTCCAAACTATCTGCATCAATTGTTTCAATATTTTTTTTCAAATCTAATGGCAAATAGACAACTCTTCCTTTTAAACCTCTTTGTAAATCTGAAGGAGGTAATTTACCTGTTTTGGGCTCCATACGAACTATAGTCTGAAACGGATGGACACATTGAATGAGTATAGACTTATACGTATTTAAATCAGAAAGTTCTGCAGGAATATCAACCAATTCTAAATTATTATGTACAGCTCTAGCTGGCATTTTATTTTCTTCTAACTTGTTATAACAGTATTTACAAATACGCTGATCTTCACCCAAATCAAAACAATTTTCCAGAAATAAATATGTAGCAAAATCCTTCCACTTAGAATTATTTTCTTTTTCACTTTTTTTATAGAGATCAACATTCCTTGTTTGAGTTTTATAATGGCTTCTCCGGCAACAAATACAAGTAATATTTGGTCTTTCATTAGAGATGATAGTAAATTTTGTCATTTGATCTTCAAAATTTTTACTAACAGTGAGTTCTATATTCTCTTCCACATTTTCTTCAATAACTGTGTCATTTCCTGCACTTTCTTGCTGTGGACCAAAGTAACAAAAATCAATATCCTCACAAACCTTCTTCACATCTGATACAGATCCACGGAACAGCGCACTATTCAACTCATTTAACTTTAGTGCTGGACATTTAGCAAAATACAATCTTCTCACAAATTTTCTCATTTCAGTATGATGAACTGCCAGCATCCTAAAATGGTGAAAAATACTTTGACAAACTTTCCTAGAAAGACATGCCAGAGAATGTCCTTGCAAACCAGTATTCTCTCTCACTCTGCATGGATCTAGTCTTTGAAGCACCTTAATCTTCTGTTTAACACTTTTTTTTACTATATTCTCTTAGAAAGTCATGTCATTTATCAATAGATTCCTGTCGTACAGTACAAATACTACTACAATTCCAAGTGTACACTGGGGCTTTAGGACGTCTCCCCATAACCTCATCAGCCAACACTTCTTCCTTATTTCTTGGAACCATTTTCTCCTTTTCCATTACACAACCATCTTTAACTTCATTAAAAAATGGTTCAGTACTTGAACTATGCTTCCATTCTCCTAAGAACACTTTACAAAAGTTTTTTTTTCACTTCTCTTTTTCTTTTGCTTTTTGACTTCATTACATTCACTAATGTATCTAATGTACGGATCCTGTTCAAAATTAAAATGAATAGTTTTCTTTTTAATTCCAAAGCCTTTGCAACAATTGATTCAATATGTTTCTTTTTCTTATAAAATGTGGCTTTCTTCCTATATTTTTTCACATCCTTTAGCAAATTGAACATCACTCTTCTCTGAAACATTTTTCTACGAATGTTTTTAAAATCTATTTTTCTTTTTAAGTCATTCTTTCTTACTTCTGATTGTACATTAGCATTTAGTATATTCTGTCAATTGTCTTGTTGTTTTCTACTTGAAACACTATTTGCAGTGGATATATTTTCTACATTTTTTCTTTGCTTGAGGATATTTTTTATACAATCCTTAGTCTGCTTACCAGAAGACTTTTTCTTTTGTCCAACATGAGGTTCTTCAACTAATTTTTGTTGTCCAGTTGTCAAATATAGATGTTGTTGCTGTTCTTTTCTCTTTCTTGATTTTATAGGCATCTTTAATTTATTTCAGTGTTGTTCAGCAATACCCGAAAGAAACTTAAAAAAAAAATACCTCTATGTAATTTAAATATATTACTATATTTTTTATCAGCTTTTCAAATCCTATCATATAAGCTGTCCCTTTCCTACGACTGCAAGTCTTACACAATAAAAGCTACACAAATTAAATCTCTGACAACAATTCCTGTGTGCACACAGACTCATGGTGTGATTCTAGGCAGAAAACGATATTTGATTGGCAATTTCAAAGCACATTTACTACTGTGGTAGAGCAAATGATAATTACTGTAACAGCCTGAAACATTTTCCTTATAGTTTAGAGAGGCAGAAAAGAGCACATGTCCTAACAGCTACTTGAGACCATGAGCATGTGGAACCTGGGTGAGTGATTAGACTAGAGCAAAGGAAATGAGCCTTGGTGATGTTGAATGTGGTAGCGTTACACACTACTATCTAAAATACCACACAGTGCTGAATACTTAGCATGGGAGTGCAGGAGAAGCAGCTGCCTGTGTGCTAAGAGTGTGCTTCTGGAGACTGTGTATTGTCAGGTGCAAGAGAGATCTGCATGGACGCTTGCACAACTGCATGAAGACTGCAGAGATGTATCTAAGAGTACATGTGGGGTAAGGGTTAATTGGAGTTTTGAACATGTAGGAACTACCTCACCCATTGCAAGAGTGGAAGGAAAATCTACCATGTTGATTTCAAATGTGTTAGCATTTGCCTCTCATTTGTGAGATATTGATTTGTGCTGAATGCTAGCCATCACACTTCAAGAAAACAAGCTGCCCCTTTCCTACGAATGCAAGTCTTACAGAACCAGACCAACACAAATTAAATCTCTGACAACAATTCCTTTGTGCACACAGACTCATGGTGTGATTCTGGGCAGAAAACAGTATTCCTGGGTGAGACCAGTACACCTTAACTGATGGTGAAGACATACTCCATAATATCTTACAAGTTCAAGGCAGTTAAATATCTTCCAAAACATAAAATGTAAAACACAACTTTAAAACAAGAATCACATTTCTATATTTATATCAAAATGCACCACATACATCCCCTCTCAAATTCATAACTCACCTTTAAAAGTAGTTAGTTGAGAAAGAAATGTGGCACTCACACAGCAGATTATCAGAGCCAGAATCTCTGAGCTGCACACCTCTCACCAGAACAAGTAAATGGCAATCTGTCCCTCTCTTTTTCCACACATATACATGTTAACTTCAAATCACAGTGCTTCCCACATTTTTTCAAATGGAAACACACATTTCTATTGGTTGCAAATTTCAACCCATTCCAAATGATCCCTACCCCCAACATGACTTCTGCCTGCTACCATAGCAACAGGTCATGGAACACTGGTGTGAGCAGAGAGGTCAGAAGTTCAGCACACAATGTTTCTAATCCAAAGAGCAAGAGTGCTTGACTTTTCAAACCTAACAGCAAATCCAAAGTAATGTTCTGTGGGAACACATTTTTCTGAACCAATACAAAACATGCTTTAAAAATTTAAACATACAGCCTAGTTTTTAGTGTTGAATGGTCTGAAACAGCCAATTAGTTATTTTTATTTTAAAAAAAGTATGTAAGCCTCCATTTTACAACTATCTTTCTTTTCATATTGCCATTCTACTGAAAGACACCTTCTGAGTGCATCCAGATCTCCTTGAAAGATGTTCACAGTGTGGATTGTAGGTCATAGCTAAGTCTTCTGGAGTGAAAGGTATGCAGAAAAAAGAGGTATTGTGAAAGACCTTGCTTTGCCAAATGTAGACATTAAATGGATTGGTCAGAGAGGGTTAAAGTGGCACCAATTAACCTTTTCCACAAACTACCTTTGTATATTCTAATATATGCCAAAGACAAAAGTGGAACTGGTCCAACCAATATTGTCCGCAAATTGACAAAGCAAGAAAGCACGTCAATAAGTCTGTTTCTGCTTTCCTCAGAGACTATGGTATGGGTTCTATATACCACAACAACTTGCGTTACAACATGCAAGGCATTTATAGAGGAGATGGTGTACATTTCACAGATGAAGGCAACAGAGTCTTCCTCTTGAACTTTAGACTCTGCATCGGTACTTACTTGTAGGTACAAAAAAACACTCAATGAACACAACGGCTCTTTTTAGAGCCAACCAACATCTAAACACTTAAACTTGATTTTTAATTCTATTTGTTTTATGTTTTTTTTGCCGCCATGCACGCACCGTGCGCACACCCCTCGATATTTTTTTAATTTTTTTTTTTTTTGAGACCTAAGGGGTCTTTCATGGTCCCCCTGAGAAGGCCTAGGGGGTCAGGAACTCTCTACCCTGCCCCCTTTTAACGTTCTCCACTTGTGTTTTTAACTCTCTTCTGCCTCTAAAACTCAAAATGGTGGCTGGGGGTGCGCGCACCGTGTGAGCACCCCGCGATTTTTTGAAAATAAAAAAAATGTTTTTTTCACCCTTCGGGATCCTTCAGGGACCCCCTGACAAAGGCTAGGGGGTCAGGAACTCTCTACCCTGCCTATAACTCACGCGCCCGCAATCCACTGCTGATGACGTCACATATTACGTCACTCATGACATGGTCAGTGACATCACTCATGACATCACTGATGACATCTCAAATGACATCACTCATGACGTCATCCATTGAGTATGTGTTTCTGAACAATTTTAATATGTTCAATATATATAGGGAAAGGCCTGTTGAAGAATGAGTGGGTGTACAAGTGTGTAAATGGATTATTTTCTGTGCTGCGTAACATGATTCTATAAGTGAGTCATTAAATGTATCTTACTGCAGACTAGTGACTAAACTGTGTAAATGTTTGTATGTGTCTGTATGTTGGTGTATAAGTGGTGGCATGGGTTTGTGAATACCTATATAAGTGTCTATATGAGTTATTGATTGCTTGTCTCAGTACTCATTACTGCAATATATGCTTGTCTCAGTATCTGTATGGGTTCCTGAGTGTTTGTGTGGGTAGGGTGTGTGTGACTCTATGCATAGATGTGTGAGTGGGTGATTCTATGGGTGCATGGTTTTAAGAGTGCATCTGTGATGGACTGTATGGTTGAGTGAGTGTATGTATGGGTGTGTTAGGAATTGAATGTATATCTCAGTGGTACATTTGTGACTAACTACATATGTGAAAGGCAGTATATATGCGTGTAAGAGTATATAAGTGGGTAGATGTGAGAGTTTGTGATTGTGAGAGTGACTGTATGGATGAGTGTGTGCTTGTATCAATGATTCTATAAGAGCGTAAGAATGTGATACTATTTTTATGAGTAAGTGAACTTGAGTGTGTATAACCGCATAGGTGAGTAAATGGGAGTGTGATTATTTGCATGACTGAGTAGGTGTGAGAGTACCTCTATGGATGATTGGTAGTGTGTGAGTGTCTATATAGGTGTATAAATGCATATGATAGTTTTGTATGGAGTGACTGGAAGTATGAGTGACTGTACAGGTGAATGAGTGGAGGTGTATGTAGACCTAAGAGTTAATAAGTGGGTATGTATTTATTGGTATTGCAGTATGTATGGTTTTGAGAATGGAACTCTTAAATTTTGAGTCGGTGTATTAAAGGTTATATTAGGGTGTGAGAAGATGTGGTAATTTATCACATGGATGACGTCATCAGTGATGTCATCAGTGATGTCATTTGAGATGTCATCAGTGATGTCATGAGTGATGTCACTGACCATGTCATGAGTGATGTAATATGTGACGTCATCAGCAGTGGATTGCGGGCGCGCGAGTTATAGTTAGCTGAACTAACTATAACGGGGAATTTCAATGGTTTTTTACGAGTGAAATGTCTAGGCCTGGGCGGTAAATTTCGTTCCGTTCACGGAATTTGTGAAATTTGGGTAATTTCGCGTTCCGAGGAGAACGCGAAATTGCCAAAAAATCTGCGTTCCGCAACTTCGCGAAATTTTTGCTTGTTCGCGTTCTCAATATGCGTGTTCGCGAGATATTTCACCCCGAGCACGCAAACAGCGATCGCGAACAGGAAAAAAGTATCGCGAACAAGCAATTCCGCGTGTTCGCGGAACTTTCTGCATGTTCGCGGAGATTTTTTACCGTTTCGCGGAGATTTGCGTAACGCGATTACGCAAATTCCGCCCACCCCTAGAAATGTCCAGCTAACTATAACGTATGTTAAACCTATGGTTTTTTCAGTGAATTTGTAAGGTTTTTTAAATGCTAATTCCTAACTATAACGTGTGTGAAACCCATGGTTTTTTCAGTGAATTTGTATGGTTTTTTAAATGCTAATTCTTAAATTTAACGTGTGTAAAACATTTCGTTTTTTTTTTACTTTGCAAGGTATTTTACATCTTTTTTTTTTGCTTTTTTTTTCCCTTTAAACACTATGCTAAAATTGAATGCATTCTGCAATATATAAAGTTTCACCTTTTTTTAAAAAAAGGTAAGATATAGTTGTATAACATAGTGAAACTCTTTAACAAACTTTAAAAAAAATATTTTGTTTTTTTCCGTGCGCGTAGGGTAAGCTTACCGTAAGCGCACGGTTCGCTTTATGTACGTAATATTTTGTACTCTGTTTACGTATGGGTACGCAATTTGTGTAGGCGTCCGTACTTCCTACGCGACGCGTAAGCGCATGCTTTACACACGCACGCGTGCGCACGTTACGCGGAAGTGTACGAGCGTGCCTGTAATGCGCATGCGCGCGTGCGCGTGTCTTTCGTATGCGCATGCGTACTTTTACCGTAAGCGCTCCGTAAGCACTCCGTAAGCGTAACGTAGGCGTACGGTTGGTCATGTGATCAAGAAACAACACTTTTGATTGGTTTAAACTACTTTCAGTTCTAGAACCTTCCTACACCACACCCATTCCCCTCATTACTGCTTGTGACCCCTTAGGAGAAGGAGCTGAATTGTCTTTGAGATACGATGGCAGAACAGCAGTCCTCTTCTGAGAGTGAGCCTGGTAGCAGCATCATCAGAGAGAGAAGGAGGAAACAAAAGACTTCTTTTGTATGGGAATATTTTACCTATCCAGAGGGGCAGAAAAAGGTAAATGTTCCTTTAGTCACCTGCTCACTTTGTGAGCGTGTCTTATCTAGAGGGAATCCAAGGAAGAAGTATTCCTTTGGTAATCACTCTATGGTTAGACACATTAAGGATAAACATCCCAGGACATATGCTCGACATACTGGAGAAACATCTCCAGTAAGTCACCCGAGCACTAGGCCTGGGCGGTAAATTCCGTTCCGTTCGCGGAATTTGCGGAATGTGGGTAATTTCGCGTTCCGCGGAGAACGCGAAATTGCCCAAAAATCTGCGTTCCGCGACTTCGCGAAATTTTTTGCTTGTTCGCGTTCTCAATATGCGTGTTCGCGAGATATTTCACCCCGAGCACGCAAACAGCGATCGCGAACAGGAAAAAAGTATCGCGAACAAGCAATTCCGCGTTTTCGCGGAATTTCTGCGTGTTCGCGGAGATTTTTTACCGTTTCGCGGAGATTTGCGTAACGCAATTACGCAAATTCCGCCCACCCCTACCGAGCACACCCGCAGAAGCTCAGCCGAGTACATCTTCGGCAGCTCAGCTGAGCCCTTCCTCTGCGGTGGGAGCATCACCCTCTTCTGCTCCTCTGGATATAAACCCTCGTTTTGGGAGGGCTTTAATGAGGTGCACAAGATGTCATGGCCTAATTGTTCATGCGGAGACCAGTGTTTCCCTAATAAACAATAGGATAGACCAGCACATCTGTGGTCCTTGTTAATATTCCCATTATTTCTTTACTCTTTCCCTTTATGAACACAACGGTTCTTTTAAGAGCCAACCTTACCTCTTAACTTTTTTAAACATTTTTTAATCACTTTTTTTTTGTTTGTTTTTTACCGTACGCGTCCGGTACGCACATTTTTTTTTTTTTTTTTTAAAACAAAATTTTTTTAATCAACCTACAAGGTCCTTGAGGGACTACTACAGAAATGAGAAAAACATAGAGAAGAGTAGTGAAAAAAAGTGAGCATTAAAGTAAATGTGTGATAATTCCAGAAATGTCACACTTACCTGCCAATCAAAATAACTTAATTAAAAATAAGTGATTTATTTAACTTTCTATAAAGAAGTTTATTTTTCATATTTTTCCTTTCTCAATCTGTAAAAAAAGAAAAAAGTATTAATATTTAACAATACATTTTAGAATACAGTGCGCATATTTTCATATTTCAACAAACATTTTTTTGCCCTTTTTTTGCTGTTTTCAGAATATATTGCATTTCACTATAAATCGTAAAAGCAATTGCATTCATCACTTAACAGCGGGCAAAAAAATAAAGCCCAGAATCTCTTCTCACTAAAACATACCATAATAGAAATGTAACATTTGCAATAAAAATCTCACCTAAGAACAATAACTAATTCCAATAAATATCGTCTGTAAATTCTGTTGCATAAGCATAATCACCCAAAAATTTTGTGTCAAAGAAGTCCACAATGCAAATTATTACCTTTCCTTTAGGCCAAATGGTAATTTTTAAAATATTTTTTGATGACATTTCCAATGGTAATCCAATTAAATTGCAATAATGTTTTGTACAGATGTTGCAATTTCTGTCTAAAATTTTGGTTTCAGAAAAATTAAATAGGAATTTGCTAAATCAAAAGGCAAACGTTGCTTGAAAACCAATTGAGAATCATTACACAGTGTCCAGCCTTTTTCACATTTAAGAAAAACTGTGTAATGACCAGAAGTTACAATAGGCCCATCATGGAAAATTATTGCAACTGTGACAAAAGTTTTTCCAGAAATTGATAATTGCTGTCCTGTAAATTTCTTTATTAAAGTGTCCAATTTTGTTCCATCAGCTCTACAGCGTTGCATCATTAAAATGACATGCTGTCCATATTTCTTTAAAAGTAAGGTTGAAAACATGTCAGATTTACATTCAGAACATTCCATGCTATGATTGTTATCTTTAACTAATTTACTAAAAGTCACTGATTTAGTCTCTGGCAATGTTAAATAGATAAACCTTTCTGAATCAACATTAGAGCTGCATGTGTAGAAACAGTTTTCACAACTATGTTCCCATTTATAACAGAGACCAAACAAATTTTCAATTTCTATCCCTTCATCTTCAAGTACCAAAAGGATGTACATCAAGAATTCCTGTGCATCTTGCTGGACATTTTGAGAAAACTGTGTTCGTCCTGAACATACATCTAATAGATTTCTAATTTCAGTCGCACTTTCTATTTTAGCTTTATCAACACTCAGCTTCTCATAAAGAAGACTTAGCACAGAACAGAATCTTTTTTCATGATTTTCTATTATCTGCTCTTGCAAACTTTCAAGATAAAATACAACATTCAGCACTACATTTGCGTAGCAGTTGACACCAGAGCTATTTTCAAAATGGCAACCAACCACCTCTTCAACATTGTCCTTTTTCTTTTTGCTTGCAATCACATCACTATCTTTTTGTTTCCTCTTCTCTACATCCTCATTACAGATATTCTCAAATCTCCTTTTCCGAGAAACAACACGTTTCTCCAACACAGGATACTGACCTAAATGAGGAGCATAGGTTCTTCTTAATCTATTATACTCCTTTACACAATTTGCATCTGCACTAACTTTTGAGTCATCAAAGTCTATCATGAATAAACCAGATAATGTTTTCACTCGTGACAAAGCAACATATGCCATACCTTCTTTGAACACAGTAGATCCAATGTTTACAAATGCACTATCAACAGTTAATCCTTGACACTTGTGAATAGTTACAGCATATGCTAGAGAAAATGGAAACTGCTTCCTACGTACATATAAGTCTTTCACAAGCAAAAAACAAACTGAACAACGACTAATGTCTTTTACCTCTTCAATCTGATCAAATTTAATTTTTAAAAACTCAATTCCTTCTTTTTTCTGGTACTTAACAAAACCCACAACTTTACCCATAGCTCCATTTACTAAACCTTTTTCAACATCCAAATTTCTCCTTAAAAATACTCGACAGTTCATGCAAAGATATAGATTTTTTTCTAATCCAGCTGTTTTCGAAATGTTCTTCTCTAGAGAATCCAATTTATTTTTCAGTTCGCCTGTTAATGTAATAGTAATTCTTTCATGTTGGATTTTGTCCACTGCTTCCATTTTCTTAATCTCTTCCTTTTCCAATTTCAAAAGTTCCTCATTGAATATTGAGCATTCACGTAGTGTTGACATTAAGCAGATTACAGTATTTTTTCTCTGCAATGTTCTTGTATATTTTCTCTGCAACTATTTCTACACTTGGAAATAAATGATGTAGCAACCGACTCTGTAATGCTTTTCTGCCAACTTCTGTGAGTAGTCCAATTCTGATATCTTTCAGAATACTTCCATATTCTTCATCGTTTGCTTGCCTCATATTGGTAGTGAGTTCTTTGTACTCAAAGAATGACCAAATATTCGCATTACCAATGCTTCCTAATGACTTCTTCGTGTCCTCATGTGTCACAGTATTAAACACTGGTTGTCCTTTAACTGGAGTAAGCTGTAGAAGATCCCCAAAAACTATAACATGTTTTCCACTAAATAACGCGTCATAGTCTCTCTTTAGAATTAGCTGCATTCTTAAATGCACAAAGGCAAGCATTAAGTTTGATACCATGCTTACCTCATCAATAATGAGAATTTGCATCTTCTTCAACACTCTTGAAACTTCGAAACATGCTTCGCCAGTTAGCTTGTGATATTCTATTTTGTTCTCATGCTCCACTGGTAACATTAGCAAGCGGTGGAGAGTAATTCCTTTAATATTATATGCTGCTAACCCAGTTGGAGCAGTAACAACACAAGATAAAGTTGAATCAGTTTTTTGCTGTAGGTAGCTTCTGATGACTTTAATTAAGAAACTTTTCCCAGTTCCAGCTTGTCCACTCACATACAACCTAATTGGTTCAAATGATGTGCATGTGCACTCTTTATTTTCATGTAGTAATCCGTGATCAATTTTTTTTCTGACTTCTTCATAAACTTGTTGTTGTTGTTCTTCATTCAGTTGTTGTTCCAAATCTGGTAAGTCTATTAAATCTTCCTGAGCTTGATTCATAGCCGTTTTCACTTCAGTCATGGCTATTGCAGCTTCATTTTCTAAGATTGGCTGTCCTAGTTGATCTTGACTGAGCGTTCCAGGACTTTGGCTGTCTTGAGAACTGTCTCTAGCTACTTCAGCTGCAATTGTAGCTTCCTGTTCAATTTCTTTGTTTAACATTTGGACATAATTCCTGAAAATACTGCATTCAATGGTATCTTTACATGCATTAAATGAATCCTCATAGCTTTGAAATTCTCCAAGTAGTTCGTCCTCTGAACGCCATGGTTTAAACATCTGTAAAAGTGCCAAGTAGTAAAATTCCTTTTTGTCAGTAGTGTCACAACTCAGCTTCCTGTGATTAATCAAACTTCCTTTTGTTTGCTTCACCAAACATCCTTCCTCACCAATGACTTTATATTTTCCATTGTTGATGTCTTCTGTGGCTTTCCGTGAAAAAATGTAGTTCTGCAGCACTTCATAGAGACACATGTTCTCAAGAGGATGACTTCTTTTTGGGTAATATGTGTCCAACATGTTTGTTTTCAAAATATCTGTACTTTCTGGGTCGTTTATTTATTTATTTATTTATTTATTTTAGCGATTTCTAAAGCGCCTGGTGACCCATGGGCATCCCCGCGCTATAAAACTTGAATTCCTATTGAGAGGGGAGGTGGCAGAAGGGTGTTATTTGGGAAACAGATGGGTCTTAAGATTTTTGCGGAAAGCAAGGTAGTTGGATTCCAGTCTGAGGGCGCGAGGCAGTGCATTCCAGCCCTTAGCTGCCTGAACGGAGAATTGTCGACCTCCTGTGCGGGCTTTTTTGAATCTGGGGATGCAGACTAGATTCTCCTTTTGAGATCGTAGTGATCTGGTTGCTGTATAAGGTGTGATCATTTTACTTAGGATCGCTGGACCAGATCCGTTGTAAAGCTTGTGTGTTGTGCACATTGCCTTAAAGTGCACCCTTTGGCGCACAGGGAGCCAATGCAGGGTTTTGAGGGCTGGCTTGGCGGATATTCTGGAGGGGGTGTTGGTAATCAGGCGTGCTGCCGCGTTCTGAGTCCGCTGGAGTTTCGTGATGGTCGCCTCGGGGGCTCCCAGATAGACTAGATTGCTGTAGTCCAAACGGGACAACACTAAGCCTTGGATAAGGAGCTTTCTGGACATAGGTGGGAGTAATGGCAGGATTTTACGGGTCGTGCGCATGAGTCCAAAACATGTGCCTGAGGTCTTGGTTGCCTGGGTTTTCATCGTAAGCTGTGGCTCAAGCCACACCCCGAGTGTCTTGATTTCAGATTTAGGGGGGGAATTTCTCCGAACACATCGGGCCATATTGTCGGCGGGATAGTTGTCCATTGCTTGCCGAGTAGCATTACCTCTGTCTTAGTCCCATTCAATTTCAGTGATGAGGCAGTCATCCAGCTGTGAATGTCTATGAGGCAGTTAGTTAGATTTTCAGGGTGGTCAATCAGCTGGGACAAGGAGACGACTAGTTGGGTGTCGTCAGCGTAGCTCACCATTTTGATGTTGAATGGTGTTACCACATCCTCTAGGGGGGCCATATAGACATTAAAAAGCGTCGGGCTTAGGGAGGAGCCCTGGGGGACGCCGCTAGTGAGTGGGAGGATGGATGAATGATGGCTGTTGTCCCACACTTGAAAGGTGCGTCCTGTGAGAAAGGATTCGATCCATTTGATGGCTGTCCCGGTAAGTCCTGCATTTGTCAGTCTATGCAGAAGGACACGGTGGTTAACCGTGTCAAAGGCTGCACTTAGATCCAGGAGGATCACTGCCACTGATCCTCCTGAATCTAGTAAGCTCCTTGCCTCTTCAATAACTGCGAGGAGTGCGGTGTCTGTTCTCGGCCAAATATTCAATTTCTCCAACAGATTTCAGTATCCGATTTCGCATTTCTGCAAGGCCTAAACTGACCCAAATTATTCTTCTTGATTTCGAGTACAGACTTGCAGATGATAACCTATCTGAACATTCGTAGGATCCAATTACTCGATGTGATAACATCTTTAAACTGAAACTGTACAGCTTCTTACTAACAGTCTTCTTGTGAGAAATCTCTTCCCACATTTCCTTCAATTCCGTTTTCTCAGATTTAGGGCCTCATGTAGGTAGCCAAATACCGGTCGGTAACGGCCTATTTTCGGTAATTATACCGTTACCGACCGGTATTTAGGCTTTTGGTATGTAGGGGGACAATTTCTGTATTCGGAATTTACCGAATCGGTAAAATTACCGAATCGGTAATTTTACCGATTCGGTAAATTCCGAATACAGAAATGAGATGTAGGGGGAGTGTGTGGGTGTTGTTTGGAGTCGGTATTTACCACCAACTAATAGTTGGTGGTAAATAAAGAATGGATGTGGAAAAGCATTTCATAGCGCCTAGAAGTGTGCAATGTGGCAGACATACATGCCCTTAGGGCATGTATGTGTGCCACATGTGCACACATGGCCGAATCAGGGGTGCAACAGGGTGTCAATGTGACACCCTGCCACCCTTGCATGTGTTCCCCCCATTACCGAATCGGTATTTACCGATTCGGTAATGAGGCATACCTTCCCATCAATGGGAAGGTATGCCTCATTACCGAATCGGTAAATACCGATTCGGTAATTACCGAATTTTACCGAATAGGTAATAATTACCGACTCATTATCTACATAGCATTTACCACTTCATAAATACCGAATCGGTATGATTCGGTATTTATGAAGTGGTAAATGCAAGCCCACCTACATAAGGCCCTGAGTGATGTAAGATGTGACATACCGAGCAACAGCAATATAATTGTCTGCCACATACTGAATATCCATGTTAGCATTCCACATGGATAAAATGACTGGGTTGTAGTCATTTATATATTTTGACTCTTCTTTTCTTCTTAGGTTGTACGTATTTTTGGGAGATTTTCTTGTAATAGTATGTCGCACAGCTGACATAAAACTGTTGACTCTTCCTTTTGAAAGAACAGGTCTAGGAAATCCAAATCGACATTTTGTGTAGAATTTATCTTTGGTCTTGTACTTCCGTCGACAGTATTTTCCACACCGATGACTTTGGAAACGTAAAACTTGCTCTTTTAACTTTTTCTCTTCTGTGCTTTTAGGTATAGCACATGTTGCATATTCTTCAATAAAAGATAGCACTGCTTCATCAGCATCTGTTCCAAATTTTGGAGCATCCTTGATCCACAACAGCATATGAATATGAGGAGCACCTCTTGCTTGGTACTCTTTTCTCCAAAAGAAATCCACAACTCCTCCAAGAGGTGGATTTTTTTTATTGCAGATGAAGGACATCATAGCCTCAAATCTATGATTGAAATATCTGCAAACATTAACCGGATCCAATGAGCACAGTTGTCCTACTGTCTTGTATTCAATGTTTTTAATGTTTGAATTTGCCTCTCGTAGATAATCCAGTAAATCATCCCAAGCGTACTCGGCACAGCTTAGGGTTAGGAACCATGTAGGAGTTCCTAAATTCCGTAACATACATTTCAATTCTCCATGGCGTCGGTACCAATATTCATTCGTCCCACGCTGACAAGCCATCAGATTGATCAATTGTGATTCCAAATGATCATCTCGCTGCTGCACTTTGTTCATAAAATCCTTAGCAGACACATTATGTAGATGTGTTCCACTTTTTAAAATGTGGTTTACTGCATAAGATAGTGCAGACAAGTCACTTTCAAATAACAGATGGAACAAATATGGAATACTTTGATGAAATCTTGGATCTTCTGCATATAATCTTGTAGTCCGATACTCAGAAGCAGGAATCTGTACTGGGCGTTCATCGTATCGTCCACCTTCTCCTGTAGGAAACAGCTGGGAAAAACAACGAGCTTCCAAGCTCTCCTCCCATACACTCACGGGAGTTCCTTTGGCTTTTTTCATTTGAAACAGATCAATGGTGTTTGCCATTACTTCTTTTGAATGAAGAGGATGTATGCTGAAATGTTCATAAATTTCTTCTTCTTTTGACTTGTCAACTTTTTCAATTTGCCCAGTTGGTGTTTCTGTGTCTCCTAGTACATCTTCTTCATCTTCATCTATATAAATTGATTCATACCATTTATTATTCCTTTTCAAATATAAATTTGCTCTTTGTACTTTCCGTACATCTACCAGCTCCTGCCAAATTTTCTTATTCTTCGTAGGTACACCATTAACCAGAATAACTAATGGTTCAGTTTCCAAAGTATCTGCATCAATAGTTTCCATATTTTTTTTCAAATCCAACGGCAAATAGACCACTCTTCCTTTTAAACCTCTCTGTAAATCTGAAGGAGGTAATTTACCGGTTTTTGGCTCCATACGTACTATGGTCTGGAACGGATGAACACATTGAATGAGTATAGACTCATACGTATTTAAATCAGAAAGTTCAACTGGAATATCAACCAGTTCTAAATTATTATGTACAGCTCTAGCAGGCATTTTATTTTCTTCTAACTTGTTATAACAATATTTGCAAATACGCTGATCTTCACCCAAATCAAAACATTTTTCAAGAAATATATATGTTGCAAAATCCTTCCACTTATAATTATCTTCTTCTTCACTTTTTTCATACAGATCAACATTCCTTGTTTGATTTTTGTAATGGCTTCTCCGGCAACATATACAAGTAATATTTGGTCTTTCATTAGAGGTGATAGCAAATTGTGTCATATGATCTTCAAATTTCTTACTTACAGAGGGTTCTACATTCTCTTCCACATTTTCCTCAATAACTGTGTCATTTTCTGCACTTTCTTGTTCCGGACCAAAGTAACTAAACTGAATTTCATCAGTAACCTTCTGAACATCTGATACAGTTCCACGGAACAGAGCCCTATTCAACTCATTTAATTTTAGTGCTGGACTTTTAGCAGAATACAATCTTCTCACAAATTTTCTTATTTCAGTATGATGTACTGCCAGCATCCTAAAAGGGTGAAAAACACTTTGACAAACTTTCCTAGAAAGACAAGCCAGAGAATGTCCTTGCAAACCAGTATTCTCTCTCACTCTGCATGGATCTAGTCTTTGAAGCACCTTAATCTTCTGTTTAACACTTTTTTGACTATATTCTCTTCGAAACTCACTTAATTTATCAATAGATTCCTGTCGCACAGTACAAATACTTCTACAATTCCAAGTGTACACTGGGGCTTTAGGACGTCTCCCCATAACCTCAGCAGCCATCACTTCTTCCTCATTTCTTGGAACCATTTTCTCCTTTTCCATTATACAACCATCTTTCACTTCATAAGCTCGGCCACTGGTGTCAACTGCATGCAACAAACTATTACTTTGAAAATACCTCTCTTCATTAAAAAATGGTTCAGAACTTGAACTATGCATCCATTTTCCTAAAAACACTTTACAAAAGTTATTTCTTTTCACTACTCTTTTCGTTTTGCTTTGTGACTTCATTACATTGACCATTTTATCTAATGTACGGATCCTATTCAAAATTAAAATGAATAGTTTTCTTTTTAATTCTAAAGCCTTAGCTACAATGGCTTCAATATCTTTTTTTCTCTTGTAAAATTTAGCTCTTTTCTTATATTTTTTCACATCCTTTAGCAAATTGGACATCACTCGTCTCTGAAACATTTTCCTACGAATCTCTTTAAATGCTGATTTTCTTTTCAAGTCAATTTTTTATTGCTTGTGCTTCTACATTAGCATTTAGTAAATTCTCACTATTGTCCTGTTGTTTTCTACTTGAAACAGTTTTTCCAATGGGGACATTTTTTAAATTTTTCCTTTTTTTGAATATATTTTTAAAGAATTCCTTTGTCTGCTTACCAGAAGACTTTTTCTTTTTCCCAACATGAGCATCTTCAACTAACTTGGGTCCTCCAGTTGTCTTCAAATATACATGTTTTTTCTGTTGTTTTCGCTTTCTTGATTTTATAGGCATCTTATATTTCCTTCACTGCTCTGCAGCAATACCTGAAAGAAACTAAAAAAAAATACCTTTTTGTAATTTAAATATATTACTATATTTGATATGATCTTTTCTAATCTTATAACACTATCTACCCCTTTCCTACAAGTGAAAAACACAACAAAACCAACACAAATTTAATCACTAAGAACAATTCCTGTGTGCACACAGACTCTTGGTGTGATTCTAGGCAGAACACGATATTTCATTTGCAATTCAAAAGCACACTTACTTTTTTTTTTTGCAACTGTTAACTACTCTAACAGTCTGACACATTTTCTTTATAGTTTAGAGAGGCAGAAAAGAGCACATGTCCAATCAGCTTTTTCAGAGCATGTACATGTGTAACCTGGCTGACTGACTACACTCCAGCAAAGATAATAATCCTTGGTGATGTTCAATGCATTAGCGTTCCTCACTCCTACCTAAAACACCACACAGTGCTGATTAGTAAGCATGAGTGTACAGGAAAAACAGATAGCTCTCTGCTAAGAGTGTGGTTCTGGAGACTGTCTACTGTCAGGTGCAAGAGAGACTTGAATGGACCCTTACATAACTGCTTAAGCACTGTAAACATGTATGTAAGACTACATGTGTGGTAAGGGTTAATATGAGTTTTTTGTATGTAGCAACTACATGACCCATTGCAAGAGTGGAAGAAAAATCTATCATGTTGATTTCAAATATGTTAGCATTTGCCTCTTATTTGAGAAACTGTTTTGGGCTGAATGCTAACCACCACATTTCCAGTAAACAAGCTTCCCCTTTCATACGAATGCAATTCTAAATGAAGCAGAGTATCACGAAATAGATCTCTGAGAACAATTCCTCTGTGCTCAGAGACTCATGCTATGATTTTAGGCAGAAAATGAAATTTGCTTGCCAATTTCAAAGCACATTTACTACTGTTTTTTTTCTGCAAGTGTTAAGTACTCTAACAGTCTGATACATTTTCATTACAGTTTTCAGATACAGATAACAGCACATGTGCCAAAAGCTTTTTGAGACCATGAACATGTGTGACCTTGGTGACTGACTACACTCCAGCAAAAGAAATCAGCCTTAGTGATGTTGAATGTATTAGCGTTACTTACTGCTACCTGAAACACAACTCACTTGTGAATACTAAGCATGATTCTACAGGATAAACCACTGGGTGTGTGCTAAGAGTCTGCTTATGGAGACTGTGTATTTTCAGTTACAAGAGACATATGCATGGATACATCCAAAAAGAACCAGAGTGACACGAAATACATCTCTGACAACAATTCCTGTGTGCTCACAGACTCATGCTGTGATTCTAGGCAGAAAATGAAATTTGCTTGCCAATTTCAAAGCACACTTACTACTGTTTTCTATGATTTTAGGCAGAAAATGAAATTTGCTTGCCAATATCAAAGCACACTAACTACTGTTTTTTTCTGCAAGTGTTAAGTACTCTAACAGTCGCATACATTTTCATTACAGTTTTCAGATACAGAAAACAGCACATGTGCAAACAGCTTTTTGAGACCATGAACATGTGTGACCTTGGTGACTGACTACACTCCAGCAAAAGAAATCAGCCTTAGTGATGTATAATGTATTAGCGTTACTCACTGCTACCTGAAACACCACTCACTTGTGAATACTAACCATGATTCTACAGGATAAACTGCTGGGTGTGTGCTAAGAGTCTGCTTATGCAGACTGTGTATTTTCAGTTACAAGAGACATATGCATGGATACATCCAAAAAGACCCAGAGTGACATGAAATACATCTCTGACAACAATTCCTGTGTGCTCACAGACTCATGCTGTGATTCTACGCAGAAAATGAAATTTGCTTTCCAATTTCAAAGCACACTTACTACTGTCTTTTTCTGCAAGTGTTAAGTACTCTAACAGTCTGATACATTTTCATTACAGTTTTCAGAAACAGAAAAGAGCACATGTGCAAACAGCTTTTTGAGACCATAAACATGTGTGACCTTGGTGACTGACTACACTCCAGCAAAATAAATCAGCCTTAGTAATGTTGAATGTATTAGCGTTACTCACTGCTACCTGAAACACCACTCACTTGTGAATACTAAGCATGATTCTACAGGATAAACTACTGGGTGTGTGCTAAGAGTCTGCTTATGCAGACTGTGTATTTTCAGTTACAAGAGACATATGCATGGATACTTCCAAAAAGAACCAGAGTGACACGAAATACATCTCTGACAACAATTCCTCAGTGCTCACAGACTCATGCTGTGATTTTAGGCAGAAAATGAAATTTGCTTGCCAATTTCAAAGCACACTTACTACTGTTTTTTTCTGCAAGTGTTAAGTACTCTAACAGTCTCATACATTTTCATTACAGTTTTCAGAAACAGAAAACAGCACATGTGCAAACAGCTTTTTGAGACCATGAACATGTGTGACCTTGGTGACTGACTACACTCCAGCAAAAGTAATCAGCCTTAGTGATGTGGAATGTATTAGCGTTACTCACTGCTACCTGAAACACCACTCACTTGTGAATACTAAGCATGAGTCTACAGGTAAACTGCTGGGTGTGTGCTAAGAGTCTGCTTATGCAGACTGTATATTTTCAGTTACAAGAGACATATGCATGGATACATCCAAAAAGAGCCTGAGTGACACGAAATACATCTCTGACAACAATTCCTGTGTGCTCACAGACTCATGCTGTGATTCTAGGCAGAAAATGAAATTTGCTTGCCAATTTCAAAGCACACTTACTACTATTTTCTGTGATTTTAGGCAGAAAATGAAATTTGCTTGCCAATTTCAAAGCACACTTACTACTGTTTTTTTCTGCAAGTGTTAATTACTCTAACAGTCGCATACATTTTCATTACAGTTTTCAGATACAGAAAAGAGCACATGTGCAAACAGCTTTTTGAGACCATGAACATGTGTGACCTTGGTGACTGACTACACTCCAGCAAAAGAAATCAGCCTTAGTGATGTTGAATGTATTAGCATTACTCACTGCTACCTGAAACACCACTCACTTGTGAATACTAAGCATGATTCTACATGATAAACTGCTGGGTGTGTGCTAAGTGTCTGCTTATGCAGACTGTGTATTTTCAGTTACAAGAGGCATATGCATGAATACATCCAAAAAGACCCAGAGTGACACGAAATACATCTCTGACAACAATTCCTGTGTGCTCACAGACTCATGCTGTGATTCTAGGCAGAAAATGAAATTTGCTTGCCAATTTCAAAGCACACTTACTACTGTTTTTTTCTGCAAGTGTTAAGTACTCTAACAGTCTGATACATTTTCATTACAGTTTTCAGAAACAGAAAAGAGCACATGTGCAAACAGCTTTTTGAGACCATGAACATGTGTGACCTTGGTGATTAACTACACTCCAGCAAAAGAAATCAGCCTTAGTGATGTTGAATGTATTAGCGTTACTCACTGCTACCTGAAACACCACTCACTTGTGAATACTCAGCATGATTCTACAGGATAAACGGCTGGGTGTGTGCTAAGAGTCTGCTTATGCAGACTGTGTATTTTCAGTTACAAGAGACATATGCATGGATACATCTAAAAAGACCCAGAGCGACACGAAATACATCTCTGACAACAATTCCTGTGTGCTCACAGACCCATGCTGTGATTCTAGGCAGAAAATGAAATTTGCTTGCCAATTTCAAAGCACACTTACTACTGTTTTTTTCTGCAAGTGTTAAGTACTCTAACAGTCTCATACATTTTCATTACAGTTTTCAGATACAGAATACAGCACATGTGCAAACAGCTTTTTGCGTCCATGAACATGTATGACCTTGGTGACTGACTACACTCCAGCAAAAGAAATCAGCCTTAGTGATGTTAGATGTATTAGCATTACTCACTGCTACCTGAAACACCACTCACTTGTGAATACTAAGCATGAGTCTACAGGATAAACTGCTGGGTGTGTGCTAACAGTCTGCTTATGCAGACTGTGTATTTTCAGTTGCAAGAGACATATTCATGCATGCATCCATAACAGCTTAAACATTGTAGTAATGTATGTAAAAGTACATGTGTGGCAAGGTTTAATTGCAGTTTTGTATATGTATGACCAAGCTCAGCAATTGCATGATTAGAAGCAAAATCTGTGATATCAATTTAAAATGTGTTAGCATTTGCCTCCCATTTGTGTCTTACTGATTTATGCTGAATGGAAACCATCATATTTACAAAAAGAAAGCTGCCCCTTTCCTACAAATGCCATTCTTACAGAACCGGACCATCACTATTAATATCTCTAACAACAATTCCTGTGTGCACACAGACTCATCGGTTGATTCTAGGCACAAAACAGTATTCCTCAGTGATACCAGTACACCTTAACTTATGGTAAAAACACACTCCATAATATTTAACTAGTTAAAGACAGTTAAATATCTCTCAAACCACAAAATGTAAAACATAACTTTTAAAGAAGAATCACAATTCTAATATTTATATCAACAATCACCACATACATCCCCTCTCAAACTCATAACTCACGTTTAAAATTAGTTAGTTGAGAAAGATATGTGGCACTCAAACAGCAGACTATCAGAGTCAGAATATCAGAGCTCTACACCTCTCTCCTCTCTCCAGAACCAGTAAATGGCAATGTTTCCCTCTCTTTTTTCACACATATACATGTTAATTACAAATCTCAGTGCTTCCCCCTTTTTTTCAAATGAAATCACACATTTCTATTGGTTGAAAACTTCAACCCTTTTCCAAATGTACCCTTCCCCCAACTTGACTTCTGCCTGCTACCATAGCAACAGCTCATGGAACACTGCTGTGAGGAGAGAGGTCAGAAGTTCAGCACACAATGTTTCAAATCCAAAGAGCAAGAGTGCTTCACCTGTCCAACCTAACAGCAAATCCAAACTAATCATCTGTGGGAACACAATTTTCTGAACCAATACAAAACATGCTTCTAAAAATGTACACATACAGCCTACTTTTTACTGTAAAAAGATTTGAATCAGCCAATGAGTTCTTTTTATTTAAAAAATATATGTATGCCTCCATTTTACAACTGTCTTTCATTTCATATTGCCATTCTACTGAAAGACACCTTCTGAGTGCATCCAGATCTCCTTGAAAAAATTTCACAGTGTGGATTGTAGGTCACAGCTATGTCTTCTGGAGTGAAAAGTATGCAGAAAACAGAGGTATGGTGAGAGACCTTGCTTTGCCAAATGTAGACATTAAATGGATTGGTCAGAGAGGGTTAAAGTGGCACCAATTATTGCCTTTGGTGAAAACCTTTCAACATCTCCCACAGCCTAACCTTATTATTGTGCACTGTGGTGGAAATGACCTAGGCGCTTTAACTGGTGTAGGTCTGGAAATGCTTATTAAGGACACCTTTGTGCAATTGATGTCGCTTTTTCCTCAATCTGCCTTTGTATATTCTAACATATGCCAAAGGCAAAAGTGGAACTGGTCCAACCAATTTTGTCCGCAGATTGACAAAGCAAGAAAGCACGTCAACATATCTATTTCTGCTTTCCTCAGAGACTATGGTATGGGTTCTATATAACACAACAACTTGCGTTACAACATGCAAGGCATTTATAGAGGAGACGGTATACATTTCACTGATGAAGGCAACAGAGTCTTCCTCTTGAACTTTAGACTCTGCATCGGTACTTACTTATAGGTACCAAAAAACACTTCATAAACACAACGGCTCTTTTTAGAGCCCCCTAATATCTTAACACTTAAATTTGTTTTTTACTTCTATTTTTTTTATTGTGTTTTTTTTCTACCGTACGCGTACGGTAAGCTTACCGTACGCGCACCACGCGATTTAAAAAAAAAAAATTTAAATGTATTTTTCATACTTTTATGACCTTCTTGGACCCCCTGACAAACGCTAGGGGGTCTGCAACTCTCTTCGTTGCCCCCTTTCCACGTTCTCCTCCTTTGTTTATCAGTGTGAGACACACAAAATGGAGGCTGACAGTTCCTGATTTCGACCGATTCGAATGTTTACAGTCATGTAACCACCAATCAGAATTGCGCTCGCGCACGGCAGCGTACGCGTACGGTAAGCTT
Source organism: Triturus cristatus (assembly GCF_964204655.1). Lineage (NCBI taxonomy): Eukaryota > Metazoa > Chordata > Amphibia > Caudata > Salamandridae > Triturus > Triturus cristatus. Next base: position 299,032,679 of record NC_140593.1, read on the forward strand.
CCCGTACGCGCTCGGAGCGCGCCTATAGATATATATATTGATTTAAATGCTATTTTCTCAGCAAATACTGAACACATTTACACCAGACCTACAAAAGGCACATCCCTGACCTGAGGACTACCTCTCTGCCAAATTTCAAGTAATTCTGTTCAGCCGTTCGGGCTGTAGCTTGGACTAAAGGTCCTATGGAAAAATGCATGGGGAAAACATGTTTTGGGACCCCCCCTTTTTCTCAGCCCCTGCTTCATGAATCCCCCCGAGACTTTCAGGGTAGGAGCGGAGCGGGGAGCGCCCCACCTATTTTAAAAATTTCGCCAGGATTCGTCAATCGGCGCCAAAGTTATTCAAAATAGAATGTTGCAGATTTCCTATGGAAACACGGTCCTAACTATAACTACCTACTGGCGACGACCGCCATTAGGTAATATATATATATATATTCACTGAAAAAACCATAGGTTTCACACACGTTATAGTTAGGAATTAGCATTTAAAAAACCTTGCAAATTCACTGAAAAAACCATAGGTTTCACACATGTTATAGTTAGCGGAAATTTTACTGATAAAAAACCAATGAAATTCCCCCGTTATAGTTAGTGCAGGCAACTATAACTCACGCGACCGCAATCCTCTGCTGATGCTAATACTGTATTTAGACACTTATTTGCCCATGTCTTCTTCCATACATTTTTAGCTATACATATATTACAAATATTTTTTTTTCATAAAGACACATATGTCATCAGCAGAAGAATGCGGTCGCGTGAGTTATAGTTGCCTGCACTAACTATAACGGGGGAATTTCATTGGTTTTTTATCAGTAAAATTTCCGCTAACTATAACATGTGTGAAACCTATGGTTTTTTCAGTGAATTTGCAAGGTTTTTTAAATGCTAATTCCTAACTATAACGTGTGTGAAACCTATGGTTTTTTCAGTGAATTTGTACGGTTTTTTAAATGCTAAGTTACTTTACGCCATTCGTGGCGTGCGCGCCCACTTAACGCAGTTCGTTCCGTGCGCGCACGGTGCGCTTCGCGCACCATGCGCGCACAGTGAGCACGCGGTGCGCTTCGCGCACCGCGCGCCCACTTTACGCAGTTAGTGCCGTGCACGCACGGTGGGCACGCGGTGCGATGACAAAGCAAGAAAGCACGTCAACAAATCTGTTTCTGCTTTCCTCCGTGACTATGGTATGGGTGCCATTTACCACAACAACTTGCGTTATGACATGCAAGACATTTATAGAGGAGATGGTGTGCACTTCAATGATGAAGGGAACAGAGTCTTCCTCTTGAACCTTAGACTCTGCATCGGTACTTACTTGTAGGTACCACTAAAAAAATGACTTCATAAACACAACAGCTCTTTTTAGAGCTCCCTAATATCTAAACTCTTAAATCTGCTTTTCTTTTATTTATTTTTATTTTTTTACCGTACGCTTACCGTAAGCTTACCGTACGCGTACCCCGTGATTTTTTTAAAAATCAATAAATGTTTTTTTTGTACTTTTCTGTCCTTCTTTGACCCCCTTACAAATGTTAGGGGGTCTGTAACTCTCCTCATTGCCCCCTTTCCTTGTTTTCACTCTTTTTTTTCAGAGTGAAATACACAAAATGGCGGCCGCCGCTTCCTGGTTTCGGCCGATTCGAATGTTTACTAAGATCTAAGAGCCAATCAGAATCGCACTCGCGCACGCCACCGTACGCTTACCGTAAGCGTACGGTAAGCGTACCGTAAGCGGGCTCAGATATATATATTGATTTAAAGGCTATTTTCGCAGAATCTACTGAACAGATTTACACCAAACCTACAAAAGGCACTTCCTTGACCTAGGGACTACCTCTCTGCCAAATTTTGAGTAATTCTGTTCAGCCGTTCGGGCTGTAGCTCGTTCTAAAGGTCCTATGGAAAAATGCATGGGAAAAACGCGTTTTGGGACCCCCCTTTTATCTCAGCCCCCGCTTGACGGATCCCCCCGAGACTTTCAGGGTAGGAGCGGAGCGTAGCGCCCCACCTATTTTGAGAAATTCGCGAGGATTCGTCGACCGGCGCCAAAGTTATTCAAAATAGAATGTTGAGGTTTTCCTATGGAAACGTGGTCCTAACTATAACTACCTACTGGCAACCGCCAGTAGGTAATATATATATATATATATATATATATATATATATATATATATATATATATATATATATATATTACCTACTGGCGGTCGCCAGTAGGTAGTTATAGTTAGGACCCTGTTTCCATAGGAAATCCGCAACATTCTATTTGGAATAACTTTGGCGCCGGTCGACGAATCGTCGCGAAATTTTCAAAATAGGTGGGGCGCTACGCTCCGCTCCTACCCTGAAAGTCTCGGGGGGATTCGTCAAGCAGGGGCCGAGAAAAAAGGGGGGTCCCAAAACGCGTTTTCCCCATGCATTTTTCCATAGGACCTTTAGACACAGCTACAGCCCGAACGGCTGAACAGAATTACTTGAAATTTGGCAGAAAGGTAGCCATAAGGTCAAGGAAGTGCCTTTTGCAGGTCTGGTGTAAATCTGTTCAGTATTTCCTGAGAAAATAGCATTTAAAAGCATATATATATGTGGGCGGAGCCTAACCACACATCTCATCCTGAGATCTGATTGGCTGTCAGCACTTCATCCAAGAAGTGTTGGCAGCCATCTTGGGACCAATATACATGATAGCACCTCATTAAAAAGCATTGCAGTTAATAGAAGGTTTTAAGACTTTAGTTACATTATACATCATTTGTTGATGGTACCATACTCATTTTAGGAATTGTCGTATGTTCTAAGGTGATTTCACCATGTGAAAAAGCCTTCTGCTGGGATATCATGATTGAGAGAAAAATATTTTCTCATGCTTTTACCACAGAGGTTTGGAAGGTGATCTATAGGCTAAACTGAGAGCTTATTTTCTGTAAATTCACATTATCTTTCTCAGTCATGTGAGAATGAAGTCTGACATTCTCAGTAAAACATGTACATCCAACAAGGGCAGAGACTGTCAGTTGATTCCTTTGTGTTCTACTGCAGCTTCCCAGAGTGTTCCAAAGAACTACTAGAGCGCTAACAGTCCTACTTATGATAAACGTATGGCACACCTGAAGCCATCTTGCTTGGATTAAAGTGGTAACTCTTAAAACATTTAATTTAAAAAGGAACAAAATGAGGGGGTTCATTTTTCCATAAAAAGTATGATTAGTGCTGCAGAAAGAAAAATTAGGGCACATTTTGAGTGACTTCTCAAATCCTCTTCTATTTCATTAAAAAATTCTGACATGCAGACTGAAACATGCACTTTCAATACCAGCAGCAGTTTTCCCTGGTGAGCAGTAGCTTTACTACAGTGATCTAATGAGCAAAAAGAGTGCTAACATTCTGAATTTATGGCAAATGTGTGACACATCTGAATGCCTTCTTGATGGAAGCAAAGTAAAAAACTGAAAGTATTTCCTACTGAGGAGACTGCAGTAAATGAGGAAATTAGGAAACTTCATAACAAATAAGTCTCCCAAGATGGCCACCAGAGACAAAAGAGCCCAAATGTAGCCCAAATATCACCCAGATGTAGCCCAAGTATAGCCCAATGACAGAATGTCCCAGAATGTTCTTAAAAACAACTAGAGCGCTTACTGTCTTCATTATGACAAAAGTATGGCACACCTGAAGCCATCTTGATTGGAATAAACTGGTAACACTTAAAACATTTAATTTAAAAAGGAACACAATGAGGAGGTTCATTTTGCCATAGAAATTATGATTAATGCTGAAGAAAGAAAATGAGGGCACATTTTGAGTGACTTCTCAAATCCTCTTCTATTTCATTAAAAAATTCTGACATGCAGACTGAAACATGCACTTTTAATACCAGGAGCAGACTTCCATGGTGCAGTAGTTTTACTACAGTGATCTAATGAGCAACTAGAGTGCTAACATTCAGAATTTATGGCAAATGTGTGACATATCTGAAGACCTTCATGATGGAATCAAAGTAAAAAACTGAAAGCATTTCCTACTGAGGAGACTGCAGTACATGAGGAAATTAGGAAACTTCATAACAAATAAATCTCCCAAGATGGCCACCGGAGACAAAAGAGCCCAAATGTAGCCCAAAATCACCCAGATGTAGCCCAAATATAGCCCAATGACAGAAGTGTGCAAAACACTTATTATTTTGTGTTTTTGCAGTGTTATATAGTGCAGACTTGTCAGGTATTGGAGTGCTTTACATGAGCATTGGTTACATCACACAAGAACAAATTCATTTTGGTTGTAGACATGGGGAGACTAAGTGATTTGACCAGAATCACAGAATGTCGAGCTGAAGCAGAAACTTCAACCTGGTTCCCCAGTTGCAAAGTCTGCAGTTCTGGAAGTAACACCACATCCTCTCCCCTAAGTGCAACATTTAATCAAGTGGTCAACTGGATAAAAAAACATAAAGATAACAAATAATTTAAAAGTGCTTTGTCGCTATTTGAAAACTCAGAAAATATGTCCTTATTTTAGTCTTTTAGAGCACTAACCATAATTTTGATGCCAATAAGACCCTCTCATATATGTAATTTCTAAAGGAAATGCTCTAGGTATTACAGTTTTGATTACATCAAGATGATGTCAGGCGTTCCACACTTTTGTAATAAATATAGAATGTTAGCAATCTAGTTGTTCATTAGGATACTGTTGAGAGGCAGAGGCCAGGGGCACGGACTCTGAAAATTGAAGGCAGGTAGGAGGGTGCAAAGGCAACAATTTAACCACACTGAGCAGGCAGGAAGGGCCGTGGAAGCACAACAGACTATGGAGGGCAGTGGAAAGGGGGGCAGGGGCAACAAACCAACAATACAGGACTTGCAAGAGAGGCTGTTGGAGGGAAGATCTATTACGGGTCAAGGAAGCTAGGGGCGGTCCCTAGATCCCCGGGAGCCACCACAGAACTGAGCAGGAGAGTGAGTCAGGGACAAAAGGGGCACCTTAATTTGAGCCGGAGTGCCTAGGAACGCTTGCTCCAAAAATGAAGAAAACAGACATATGAGACATGGAATTGGAGGCAGAATACAATGGCAGTTTAATGAGAAGATACAACTTCAAAGAAACCGCAGAATAGAGACATAAAGTACAAAATACAGAATCCAGATAATCATACAGCTGTCATAATATTCTCTGTATCTCAATTAATGTACTGACAGAGAGAGAGAGAAAACACATCTATAAATGCATCATGAGAAACAAGTTACACCAAGGAAAATGTTACCTAGGAACACTCACGTTTACTCTTAGAGCAAGCATTCCTGCAATTACAATACAAAATCTTTTAAATGCAAAAGTAAAGAGAACAATGGTTAAACATAACATGACATTTCATATAGGTAAAATAGAATAAGATACTTCAAGCAAAGCAGAGCAAGACATTTTAAGCAAAGGAAGACAAGAGCTCCCAGCTCTTGGGGAAAACCTGCACTGCCTGTTAACCTACATACAGACGGCGAGGTAGTCCGTCGATATCTGTGGGTGCTCCCTTTTTATATCATTTTGTGGGCTCCTTTGCACGCTACATCTACCTACGTATGCTACCCAAAAGCTTCGTCTGCAGATTTTACCAGACATTTCGTCATTTACCCACTTAATGCTGACAATGGACTGGGTGAAAAGGTCAGTCTCTCAGGCCAATCGCTTATCGTAAGTTCCATAGAGCAAGCAGAAAATAATGGGTATTGTACGGGAATTCAATATATTCATGTATAAAATCTCCTCAGTTCTCCTAACTTGACGCTCTACGGTTGCCACTTCCTTAAAAGCGGGAAACCTGCCCAGGAAGCAAGTACCAGTCCAGGATGCAGCCTACTGTATGTCGACAGCTTCAGGGGGATGTTGAACTTTGATACCGAGCACGGAGCACTCGGGTAGGGTGGGGGCTACTAGTTTGGATCAGAAGGCCTCGCAGACCTGCCTTCAGACTGCTATACACTAAAATTGCAGAGCTATGGTCAATTTAACAAAGAGGCCTACATATTGAACAGAAGGGCCTACACAGGGGTTTTATGCTGGCTGAGTGGTAAGGATGTCTCAGGATAATTATATAGCAACACAGGACCCGCTGGTCAATTTAATACGGCCTACAAATGCAGCTGGCAGGGCAAGGACAAGGGTCTCATACTTCAGGTGTGGACAGAACGGGCCAGGGGCCCCCTGTGATACAAAATCTACCCTCCTTCAAGGCTGTGGCAATGTAATAGACCATTGTGGGCAGAAAGAAGAGGCAATGGTAGTACAACCATACATGCCAACAGACCCGATTCAGCCAGGAAACGTCCAATGTTTTTAAGCTCAAATGGGCTTTATTTGATCTGTCTCCTGTCTACAATATCCTCTTTTTCAATGTAACTCAAAGGGGAAAATCAATACCCCAGTTTTTTTTCAAAATCTCCCTCTTACCAAGTTCAAAATGTTCGCAAGTATGGTACATTGGATCATGGAAGGAAATGGGATAGGGACATGGACTTGGATAACAGAGGACAGGAGGGACATGGAGAGGTGCACCAAACTGACCCTGCAGGGCAGGCATCAGGGTTTGCAGCAGCACAATACACCACACAGGGCATGCAGGACGGGAGTGCAGCACAACAATCCATAGAAAGCAAGAGGGAGGGGACAGGACCATGCACATGGACAACAGAGAACAGAGGGGCAAGAGGCAATGGTAGCTAGCTGACCATAATGGACAGACAGGAGAGAAAGCTGCAGCATAACAGACCATAAAGGGCAGGAGGGACGGATCAGGGGCATTACAATGGAACAGACAAGCCAGGAGGGAGGGAGTAGGGCTGGGGGCAAGGGGGCAGGGCAGGAGCAGCAAGATAGCCATGGAGGTCAGGCAGGATGGGCACTAGAAGCAAGACACACCATGAAGAGCAACAGTGAGACTGTGATGGCATACACACAGACCATGGAGGGAAGGTGGGAGGGGGTCAGGGGCAGCTAACTGACCACACAGGGAAGGTGGGAGGGGCCATGGCAGCACAGAAGACCATGCATGGCAAGTGGGAGAGTTAGTGGCAGCACAATGGCTATGATGGGCAAGAAGGAGGGTGGAGGGGCATGCACAAAGGACGATGGAGGATAGAAGGGAGGGTCAGGACCTGTGCACAGACAAGAAAGTTCAGGGGAAGGGACCTCACAACAGACCACACGGGGCAGGCAGGAGGAGCAGTTGCAGCACAACAGACCAGGGAGGGCAGAAGGGTGTGGCAGTACAATGGACCATGTAGGACAGGAGGAAGAGGATAGGGGCATGGCATGTGGACAGGCAGGGTGGAGGTGGCAGGGACAGGTTACAGTCATCTGACAATGCTAGGCAGGTGGGAGGGGAGTGGCAGCTCAACAGAACACTCACAGTAGATAGGAGTGGCAGGTCCATGGGACATGGTGGGCAAAAAGGATGGAGCAGGGGCATGCACAAAGACATCGGAGGGCAGGGGGAAGGAGAATAGGGGCAGCAAGCTAAGCACAGAGTTTAAGCAGGAGGTCAATGATGGGGCATAGAATTGCGCAATGGAGGGCAGGAGGAGTGGACTGGTACAGCATACTAAATTGAGGGCAGTGGCAGCACATCAGACCATGCATGGCAGGAGGGAGGAGGCTAGTCCATGGATTCACACAACAGAGGATAGGGAGGAAGGGGATGGGGCAGCAAGCTAACTGTTCAGAGAAGGCGGGTATTAGGAACTTTATTGTTTTTAAAACATTGTGTCTGTGCGAACTACTTAAAATATGAACAAGTATGCAGCATAATCTCACTTTTATTCAGGAAGAAGAGGACGTTTGTGACTGTGACTCCGGGCTCACTTGGCAGAAACACCCCCTGACCCTCCACCCCCTATCGCAAAATGTAATGCCCGTGAAAAGGGTAGGTGAACACAGTGTTATATAGAACATAGTCCTGAGAGCACGATTGAAAATGAAAACTAGATATAATGTATGGTATAAACTATGCACCAAAAAGTGTGATATAAGATGAACCGGGCGTGAAATATAATATGCAATACATTGTGCGCAATGACAGATTCATTGGAGAGCGCGAGATAGCACAGGCACTAGCACGTGCTATGCGATATGCGCCTTGGAGTGTAATATGCACAGGGCAGTGTTGTGTAACCTAACTAGTCTCTAAAGTTGTAATATAAAATATGTGCTGGGGAGTGTAACGTTGCATATGCACTGTGACAAAGATATGGATCCCAGATTGTAATATGTATGGCATAGCACTGTGCGTTATAACATAGGCATCGAGAAAGGCACGTTAGATGGGGCAATATAACCCGTGCGAAGACAAGTGTGGCATGACATATTCACGGGGTGGTGTTACAGTGCACATGGGCTAGAGAGTGTCATAGCATATGCACTAGCTAGTGGAATACAACACAGAGGTGTGTGGCACTCGGCAGGCAATGGTGGGTGTAACACAGCATTGGGCTCTGTCAGGAGCACGCTGTGACTCTCAAGTGATGTTCGTCCCCTTTCCAGAGAGTAAAATAAAAAGTATTACACATCCGGCAGTGGATGTGTGTTTTATTAACCGTGAGGGGGGTTTCTTGCATAGTTTTGGTCGAATTTTTTCGAATCCCCTTTGAATGGCTTGGTGTGCATGTGTATTAAATGTGCCCGTCAATAGCTACCCATGTTTGTATAAATAAACGACAAGGGTGTCTACCAGGATTAGGCACGGTAGGGCATCAGACATGTCAGAGCTTCACTAGTGGTGTAAATACATTCCACGTGGATTCATTGCATGCATAGTCGCCTTTTAATGAATATCACGCAAATCGTCATGGTGATAGGTACGTACGGTTTGTCCAGCATGTCCTAGGTGTGTCTATAAATATATATTTTTTAAAAATAATAAAAAACAGTGGCCGGCCCTGGGGATTGGGGTCAAAAAAATATAATTAGGAGACTGCCCTGGGGGATGGGGTCATCAGGGCCAATAAATTAGAATAAGAAGGGGAACCAAACAGCCCCCCTTCTTAAAAAACTAAAATAAATAAAAGACTGGCATCGTGCCGGAGGCCATGCCCCCTCCGTGCAGCACTCTGCAAACGCGCCCCCAACAGGCATCTCCAGTATGCGCCAGGGAGCTGCGCTGCAGCCAGGTGTTCTGAGGCCAAGCCCCTTTTTACACCTCTCTGCAACGCAGCTCTGTGGCGCTTACTGGAGGTACCTAGTGGTCTAGTTTGACCCTAGGGACCCTTAGGATTCAAGGGGACTTAATCTCTCAACTTAGAACAGCCACAGGGCGCGTTTACACAGTGGTGAAGGGAGGGGACGGGGCCTGAGGTGACGTGTGCAAACACGCACTATGGCACGTTTTAAATTGGGGATATCATTTCCCTTCAATACTGAGGGCCCCTGGGGGCTAACTAGCCCACCAAGTGCTTCCAGTAAGCGCCACTGAGCTGCATTGCAGAGAGGTGGTCCAGGCCGTGCCACTTTTTACACCTCTCTGCAACGCAGCTCTGTGGCACTTACTGGAGGTACCTAGTGGGCTAGTTGGACTCTAGGGAACCTCAGGATTCAAATGAACTTAATCTCCCAACTAAAAATGGACACAGGGCGTGTTTACACAGTGGTGAAGGGAGGGGACGGGGCCTGAGTTAACGTGTGCAAAAACGCCCTGTGGCCTGTTTTAAGAGGTAGTTTTAATCCCCATGCCCTATTATATACTAGGGGCTTACAGAGGAGGTCATGCTAATCACAGGGGGACCCCAACGCATAATGTTCCCTAGTGTATGTAGGTATTTTCACTGTATTCTAAGTGTCTTTTAACATAGCACTGGCTCTAGGACTGGTTAGTCAGACTCAGTTACCACCAGTATCCGTCTGAAAAAGTTGAGGGTACAGGATGATTTTGCAACAAGGCTTCTTTCTGCTCTTCTTTTTGTTCTTTCTGCACGTTATCCTTCTTCCTGCACTTATCTTCGTATTTGAGGACTTCTGTTGCTTCTTTCTGCACTTCTTTTGTTTCTTTCTGTGCATTTTTTCTTCTTTCTTCACATGTCCTATCTCTGTAGGCATAGTTAGAAATTAGCATTTAAAAAACCTTTGAAATTCACAGAAAAAACCATAGGTTTCAGGCACGTTATAGTTAGGAATTAGCATTTAAAAAACCTCAGAAATTCACTGAAAAAACCATAGGTTTCAGGGGTGTTATAGTTAGCTGGACTTTTCACTTGTACAAAACCATTGAAATTCCCCCGTTATAGTTAGTTCAGCTAACTATAACTCGCGCGCCCGCAATGCACTGCTGATGACGTCACATATTACATCACTCATGACATGGTCAGTGACATCACTCATGACATCACTGATGACATCTCAAATGACATCACTGATGACATCACTGATGACATCCTCCTTGTGATAGAGTGGCAGACCTCCTCTCACCATAATATAACCTTTGATACACACATTCAAAAATAGAGACTAAAATGTTCAAAACAATGGACATACCAATACCAGTTACAACAACCTCTTCAGTAATTCTAAGATCCACATACACATCCACTCATTCACCAACAGTCCTCTACAGTCACTCATACATGTACTCACTCATCATATGTACTCATACACCTATACATCCTGTTACACAATGCCACTCATCCATAGAGTTACTCACACACATAGTCACTCATGCTAATAAAGAATCAAACATACATTTACTTGCATATACAGTTATACACACACCACCATACTTACTTCTACGGAAACTTACACATACTTAGTCTTTTAAACAATCACTTATAGAAACACATACTTATTCATACAGGAACTCTTTCAATCTCTCACTCTCACATATACTCACATATATACACCAATAGTCACATATACTAGTTTAAAACATATGTAGTTACTCATAAAGACACTATTGAGACAGTCATTCACTCACTAACACACCCATACACACACTCATCCACCCATACAGTCCTGCACACATGCTGTGTTCAACACATACAAACAGTGAGTCACTCATTCATGCACCTATGCACTACGTAATACCCCCCACCGAACCATGCAGACACTCAGACTGATACTCAAAAAACCAACTAATAACCTATATAGACACCCATGTAGCTACTCACCAACCCATGCAGCCACTTATACACAAAGTGAGAGACTGATACAGATATTTACATATTTAAACATTACTCACTAAGCCATGTATTCACTATGATACACTTAATCAGTCAGTTACACAATCAATTTTTCAAAAACAAATCATCCATTTAGACACTTATATACCCATTTATTCTTCCATCGACCTTGAGATATACATATATAAAACATATTTAATTTTCAGAAAAACACACATTCACTGGATGATGTCATCAGTGATGTCATCAGTGATGTCATTTGAGATGTCATCAGTGATGTCATGAGTGATGTCACTGACCATGTCATGAGTGATGTAATATGTGACGTCATCAGCAGTGCATTGCGGGCGCGCGAGTTATAGTTAGCTGAACTAACTATAACGGGGGAATTTCAATGGTTTTGTACAAGTGAAAAGTCCAGCTAACTATAACACCCCTGAAACCTATGGTTTTTTCAGTGAATATAGTTATAGTTAGGACCGTGTTTCCATAGGAAATCTCAAAATTCTATTTTGAATAACTTTGGCGCCGGTTGACGAATCCTCGCGAAAATTTTAAAACTAATGGGGTGCTCCGCTCAGCTCCTACCCTGAAAGTTTCGGGGGGATTCGTCAAGCGGAGGCCGAGAAAAAAGGGGGGTCCCAAAACGCGTTTTCCCCATGCATTTTTCCATAGGGACTTTAGTCGCACCTACAGCCCGAACGGCTGAACAGAATTATGTGAAATTTGGCAGAGAGGTAGCCATAAGGTCCATAAAGTGCCTTTTGCAGGTTTGGTGTAAATCTGTTCAGTATTTCCTGAAAAATTAGCATTTAAATCAATATATATATCTGTACGCGCGTACCGTGCGCGCACTGAGCAAGTCCTGTGCGCGCACCTTGCCGTGCGCGAGCGCACTTCTGATTGGTTGTTAAATGTCAGTAAACATTCGAATCGGTGGAAATCAGGAAGCAGCGGCCGCCATTTTGTCTCTCGCATAAAGAGGGGGTGATAAACAAAGGGGGAGAACTTGAAAAGGGGGCAGAGTGGGGAGATATTGACCCACTAGGCATTGTAAGGGGGTCACAGTAGGACCTTGTAGGGCAAAAAAAAAGATTTATATTTTGGAAAAAAAATATCGCCGAGTGCGCGCACCCAGCGCGCACCCGAAAAAAAACTTTAAAAAAAAATAATAAAAAATCGTATTCAAGTGTTTAGATATAAGGTGGCTCTAAAAAGAGCCCTTGTGTTTATTGTGTGTTTTTTGGTACCTACAAGTAAGTACCGATGCAGAGTCTAAAGTTCAAGAGGAAGACTCTGTTGCCTTCATCAGTGAAGTGTACACCATCTCCTCTATAAATGTCTTGCATGTTGTAACGCAAGTTGTTGTGGTATATAGAACCCATACCATAGTCTCTGAGGAAAGCAGAAATAGATTTGTTGACGTGCTTCCTTGCTTTGTCAATCTGCGGACAAAATTGGTTGGACCAGTTCCACTTTTGCCTTTGGCATATGTTAGAATATACGAAGGCAGTTTGTGGAAAAAGCGACATCAATTGCACAAAGGTGTCCTTAATAAGCATTTCCAGACCTACCCCAGTTAAAGTGCCTAGGTCATTACCACCACAGTGCACAATAATAAGGTTAGGCTGTGGGAGATGTAGAAAGGTTTTCACCAAAGGCACTAATTGGTGCCCCTTTAACCCTCTCTGACCAATCCATTTAATGTCTACATTTGGCAAAGCAAGGTCTCTCACCATACCTCTTTTTTCTGCAAATTTTTCACTCCAGAAGACATAGCTGTGACCTACAATCCACACTGTGAACATCTTCAAAGGAGATCTGGATGCACTCAGGAGGTGTCTTTCAGTAGAAAGGCAATAAGAAATGAAAGACAGTTGAAAAATGGGGGCACACATACTTTTTTTTATAAAAAGAATTCATTGGCTGTTTCAAACCATTCTACACTAAAAACTAGGCTGTATGTTTAAATTTTAAAAAGCATGTTTTGTATTGGTTCAGAAAAATGTGTGAGCAAAGAACATTAGTTTGGATTTGCTGTTAGGTTTGAAAAGTCAAGCACTCTTGCTCTTTGGAAATGAAACATTGTCTGCTGAACTTCTGACCTCTCTGCTCACACCTGTGTTCCATGACCTGTTGCTATGGTAGCAGGCAGAAGTCAAGTTGGGGGAAGGGTACATTTGGAAAGGGGTTGAAGTTTTCAACCAATAGAAATGTGTGATTTCATTTGAAAAAAAGTGGGAAGCACTGAGATTGGAAATTAACATGTATATGTGTGAAAAAAGAGAGGGAAACATTGCCATTTACTGGTTCTGCAGAGAGGAGAGAGGTGTAGAGCTCTGATATTCTGACTCTGATAGTCTGTTGTTTGAGTGGCACATTTCTTAAACAACTAACTAATTTTAAACGTGAGTTATGAGTTTGAGAGGGAAAGTATGTGGTGATTTTTGAGATAAATATTAGAATTGTGAATCTTCTTCAAAAGTTATGTTTTACATTTTGAGGTTTGGGAGATATTTAACTGTCTTGAACTTGTAAGATATTAAGGACTATGTTTTCACCATAAGTTAATGTGTACTGGTAACAATGAGGAATACTGTTTTGTGCCTATCATCAAATCATGAGTCTGTGTGCAGAGAAGAATTATTGACAGAGATTTAATTTGCGTTGCTGTTGAAAAGTAAGACTTGCAGTTGAAAGAAAAGGACAGCTTGTTTTTAATTGTGATGGTTAGGATTTAGCAGAAATCACTTTGAAGGAAAAGAGAGGAAAATGGCAGCACATTTGAAAAAAGCATTAGTTCTGTAAGAATTGGTGACCCAGGAAAGGGTCAGCCTGTGTTTTGTGCCTACCAACACAGCATGAGTCTGTGTGAATATAGGAATTGTTGTCTGAGATTTAATTTGTGAAGTTGTTGTTCTGTAAGGATTGCAGACCCAGGAAAGGGGCAGCCTGTGCTTTGTGCCTACCAACACAGCATGAGTCTGTGTGCATATAGGAATTGTGGCAAGAGATGTATTTTGTGTTGCAGTTGTTTTGTAAAACATGCACTTGCAGGAAAGGGACAGCTTGTTTTCTTCAAATGTGGTGGTTAGCACTCAGCAGAAATCACTTAATCGCAAATTGGAGGTAAAAGCTAAAAAATTTGAAACCAACAGGGTAGATTTCCCTTTCAAAATAGCAAAGGCACATGTAGATGCCAGATGTTCAAAACTGAAAATAACCCTTAGCACACATGCACTGTTACATATATCTCTGCAGTCGTCATGCAGTTCTGGAAGTCTCTTTGCCCATCTGTCTTGCACCAGACAATACACAGTCTTGAGAAACACACTCTTGGCACACACGCAGCAGCTTCTCCAACACTCACATGTGTAGTACTCAGCTCTGTGTGCTGTTTCAGATAGCAATGTGTAATGCAAACACATTCAACGTCACCAAGGCCTCATTTAAATTGATCTAGTCTAATCACTCACCCTGTAACACATGGTCATGGTCTTAAGGAGCTGTTAGGACATGTGCTGTTTTCTGCTTCTGTAAATGATAAGGGAAATGTGTCAGGCAGTAACAGTAATTTGGTACTATTCAGGGACACTGTTTTGTTCCAAAAAACATAGCATGAGTCTGTGTGTGCACAGGAATTGTGGGCAGAGATTTAATTTGTGAAGATGTTGTTCAGTAAGAAATGCAGTCCCAGGAAAGGGGCAGTCTGTGTTATGTGCCTAAAATGATGGCATGACTCTGTGTGCACACAGGAATTGTGGGCAGAGATTTAATTTATGAAGTTGTTGTTCAGTAAGAAATGCAGTCCCAGGAAAGGGGCAGCCTGTGTTATGTGCCTAAAATGATGGCATGAGTCTGTGTGCGCACAGGAATTGTGGGCAGAGATTTAATTTGTGAAGATGTTGTTCAGTAAGAATTGCAGTCCCAGGAAAGGGGCAGCCTGTTGTGTTTACACAAATTATCCCTTAGCACACATGCACTGTTACATACATCCCTGCAGTCTTCATGCAGTTCTGGAAGTCTCTTTGCTCATCTGTCTTGCACCAGACAATACACAGTCTTCAGAAACACACTCTTGGCACACACGCAGCAGCTTCTCCAACACTCTCATGTGTAGTACTCAGCTCTGTGTGCTGTTTCAGATAGCACTGTGTAATGCAAACACATTCAACGTCACCAAGGCCTCATCTAAATTGATCTAGTCTAATCACTCACCCTGTAACACATGGTCATGGTCTTAAGGAGCTGTTAGAACATGTGCTGTTTTCTGCTTCTGTAAATGATAAGGGAAATGTGTCAGGCTGTAACAGTAATTTGGTACTATTCAGGGACACTGTTTTGTTCCAAAAAACATAGCATGAGTCTGTGTGCGCACAGGAATTGTGGGCAGAGATTTAATTTGTGAAGATGTTGTTCAGTAAGAATTGCAGTCCCAGGAAAGGGGCAGCCTGTGTTATGTGCCTAAAATGATGATATGACTCCGTGTGCACACAGGAATTGTGGGCAGAGATTTAATTTATGAAGTTGTTGTTCAGTAAGAAATGCAGTCCCAGGAAAGGGGCAGCCTGTGTTATGTGCCTAAAATGATGGCATGAGTCTGTGTGCGCACAGGAATTGTGGGCAGAGATTTAATTTGTGAAGATGTTGTTCAGTAAGAATTGCAGTCCCAGGAAAGGGGCAGCCTGTTGTGTTTACACAAATTATCCCTTAGCACACATGCACTGTTACGTACATCCCTGCAGTCTTCATGCAGTTCTGAAAATCTCCTTGCTCATGTCTCTTGCAGCTGACAATACATTGTCTGCAGAAACACACTCTTGGGACACACGCAGCAGCTTCTCCAACACTCCCATGCGTACTACTTAGGTCTGTGTGTAATGCAAACACATTCAACGTCTTAAATGTGAAAAAGGCTGGACACTGTGTAATGATTCCCAATTGATTTTCAAGCAACGTTTGCCTTATGATTTACCCAATTCTTATTTAATTTTTCTGAAACCTAAATTTTGAAAACTAAAAACTACATCTGAACAAAGCATTTTTTGTAATTTTAAAGGATTATAATTGAAGATATCACTTAAATAGGATTTTGAAATTACTATTTGGCCTAAAGGAAAAGTAATAAAAACAATTGTGGACTCCTTTGACAGAAATTATTTTGGCATGTGTGCTTTTGCGACAAGGTTTAAAGACGGTTTGTCTAGAAAATTTTTATTCATCTAGAAAAGTACTTGTAATATATATGTAATATTTCTAACAAGGTATATTTTAGTGAGGAAAGTTTTAGGGCTTTTTTTAAACAATCTTTCAGATTGTTTTTTTTTTGCCCGCTGTTAAATGATGAATACAATTGTTTTCACTATTTTAAGTGAAAAATAAAAAATTCTGAAAACAGCAAAAAAAGGGCAAAAAATTGCTTTGTAAAATATGTAAAAACATGTAATGCTTTTTGTAATGTATGATTGAATATTAATACTTTTTTTCTTTTTTTGCAGAACTGGAAAGAAAAAAAAAAAAAAATTCTGTTCCCTTGCAAAATACTTTTACATTTTTTTTTTCTAAAAAATTTATTTTTTGAAAAAAATAAGTGAAAAATATTAGTATTACTCAATCCTCCCTTTTCATGCTTCCATTTCTTCACCTCTTTTTGTACATTAAATTAAAAAAAAAAAAAAACTTTGGGTGCGCGCACCCCCAAAAAAAAAAAAAAAAAAATCCCCCCCCAAAAAGTTTTTGGGGTTAAGTTTATAAGTGGCTCTTAAAAGAGCCCTTGAGTTAATGGAGGGAAACAGGAAGAGAAAAACGAAAAAAAAGAAAAAACATCTATGGCCTACTGCACTCATGGGCATCAAATTTTCTCTGAATGAGATCAAGACTGGTCTCATACACAGAAATAAGTTTACCGCAATCAGTGCAGCGTGTGGACAACCTCGTAAAACAAGGTGGTCCAAAAAGAGGTGTGGAAGAAGGCAAAGGCACCACTGCAGAAGAAGTGCTCGGCTGAGCTGCCGAAGATGTGCTCGGCTGAGCTGCTGCAGACGTCGTCGGTTGAGCAGGTGGAGGGTTTGCTCCAGAAACTCGACGAAAAGTCACTGGATGCATTTTGTCAACATGCCTCAACATAGTGTGAATGCTAAAAGAATACTTCTTGTTAGGATTCCCACGTGACAAGACTTTTTGACAAAGTACACATGTAACTTTAGGTGCATTTACCTTTTTTTGTCCCTCTGGAAAAGTGAAAAACTGCCATGTAAAGCTGTCTTTCTGCTTCCTGTTCCTCTGCCTCTCAAGAGTGTCCTGGTCACTGTCTGAAGATGGTTGCTGTTCAGCCATTGTCTCTCAACAGTAGAATAGCTCCTTCTCCTTCTCCAAAGGAATCAGAACTAATAATGAGGGGAGTAGGTGTAGTTTGGGAAGAATCTGGAACTGAAAGTACTTCAAACCAATCAAAAGTGATGATTCTTGATCACATGACTTGCCATGAGGGGATTGGGTGTGGTGTTGAAACAATCAGAAACTGAAAGTAATGATAACCAATAAGAAGTGTTGTTTTATTATGCATATACCCGAGGTGTGCGCAATGCGCAAGCTCCGAGCGCGCACCTCGTGATTACGTATGCGCGAACACGTAGGTGTGCATGTGCATACGTCATATGCGCGTACGTAGCGCGCATACGTTGAACACGCGTATACGCGACCGTTATTGCGCGTAATTTAAGCGTATGTGGAAGTAAACCGCGTAGAGCGCGTAGGACGCACGCACGCATGCGTACGTACGTACGCATACGTACTGGGTGCGCGCTCCCAGCGTGCACTATGACGTATATATGCGTACGTAAATAACGTACGACGGTATTAATACAAAACTTACGAAATTGTACTAGGAGCGCGCTCAGAGCACGCACCCCAAGAATTTATATAAAAAAAAAAAAAGTGGAGAAAAATTAATTGCAAAAATTAAAAAAACTGTTCAACTTTATCCTAATTGAAATTTTTTTAAAAACGCAAAAACAAATAAAAAGATACAGATAATATATAAATGAATACATAGGAATTTTATTTTTAATATAAAAAATATATTTTTTTAATTAATTAATTCAAAAATTAGCATTTAAAAAACCGTACAAATTCACTGAAAAAACCAAAGGTTTCACACACGTTATAGTTAGGAATTAGCATTTAAAAAACCTTGCAAATTCACCGAAAAAACCATAGGTTTCACACATGTTATAGTTAGCTGGACATTTCACTCGTGAAAAACCAATGAAATTCCCCTGTTATAGTTAGTTCAGCTAACTATAACTCGCGCCCCCGCAATGCACTGCTGATGACATCACATATTACATCACTCATGACATGGTCAGTGACATCACTCATGACATCACTGATGACATCTCAAATGACATCACTGATGACATCATCCTTGTGACAGAGTGGCAGACCTCCTCTTACCCTAATATAACCTTTGATACAAACATTCAAAAATAGAGACTAAAATTTTCAAAAAATGGACATACCAATACCAGTTACAACAACCTCTTCAGTAATTCTAAGATCCACATACACATCCACTCATTCACCAACAGTCCTGTACAGTCACTCATACATGTACTCACTCATCATATGTACTCATACACCTATACATCCTGTTACACAATGCCTCACATCCACAGAGTTACTGACACACATAGTCACTCATGAAAATAAAGAAACAAACATACATTTACTTGTATATACAGTTATACACACACCACCACACTTACTTCTACGGGAACTTACACATACTTAGTCTTTTAAACAATCACTTATAGAAACACATACTTATTCATACAGGAACTCTTTCAATCTCTCACTCTCACATATACTCAGTTATATACACCAATAGTCACATATACTAGTTTAAAACATATATAGTTACTCATAGAGACACTATTGAGACAGTCATTCACTCACTAACACACCCATGCACACACTCATCCACCCATACAGTCCTGCAGACATGCTGTCTTCAACACATACAAACAGTGAGTCACTCATTCATGCACCTATGCACTACGTAATACCCCCACCGAACCATACACACACTCACACTGATACTAAAAAAACCAACTAATGTCCTATATAAACACCCATGTAGCTACTCACCAACCCATGCAGCCACTTATACACAAAGTGAGAGACTGATAAAGATATTTACATATTTAAACATTACTCACTAAGCCATGTATTCACTAAGATACACTTAATCAGTCAGTTATACAATCAATTTTTCAAAAACAAATCATCCATTTAGACACTTATATACCCATTTATTCTCCCATCGACCTTGAGATATACATATATAAAACATATTTAATTTTCAGAAAAACACACATTCACTGGATGATGTCATCAGTGATGTCATTTGAGATGTCATCAGTGATGTCATGAGTGATGTCACTGACCATGTCATGAGTGATGTAATATGTGACGTCATCAGCAGTGCATTGCGGGGGCGCGAGTTATAGTTAGCTGAACTAACTATAAAGGGGGAATTTCATTGGTTTTTCACGAGTGAAATGTCCAGCTAACTATAACATGTGTGAAAACTATGGTTTTTTCAGTGAATATATATATATATATATATATATATATATATATATATATATATATATATATTATCTACTGGCGGTCGCCAGTAGATAGTTATAGTTAGGACCCTGTTTCCATAGGAAATCCGCAACATTCTATTTGGAATAACTTTGGCGCCGGTCGATGAATCCTCGCGAAATTTTCAAAATAGGTGGGGCGCTACGCTCCGCTCCTACCCTGAAAGTCTCGGGGGGATTCGTCAAGCGGGGGCTGAGAAAAAAGGGGGGTCCCAAAACGCGTTTTTCCCATGCATTTTTCCATAGGACCTTTAGACACAGCTACAGCCCGAACGGCTGAACAGAGTTACTTGAAATTTGGCAGAGAGGTAGTCCTCAGGTCAAGGAAGTGCCTTTTGTAGGTCTGGTGTAAATCTGTTCAGTAGTTCCTGAGAAAATAGCATTTAAATCAATATATATATGTGGGCGGAGCCTAACCACACATCTCATCCTGAGATCTGATTGGCTCTCAGCACTTCATCCAAGAAGTGTTGGCAGCCATCTTGGGACCAATATACATGATAGCACCTCATTAAAAAGCATTGCAGTTAATAGAAGGTTTTAAGACTTTAGTTACATTATAAATCATTTGTTGATGGTACCATACTCATTTTAGATATTGTGGTATGTTCTAAGGTGATTTCACCATGTGAAAAAGCCTTCTGCTGGGATATCATGATTGAGAGAAAAATATTTTCTCATGCTTTTACCACAGAGGTTTGGAAGGTGATCTATAAGCTAAACTGAGAGCTTATTTTCTGTAAATTCACATTATCTTTCTCAGTCATGTGAGAATGAAGTCTGACATTCTCAGTAAAACATGTACATCCAACAAGGGCAGAGACTGTCAGTTGATTCCTTTGTGTTCTACTGCAGCTTTCCAGAGTGTTCCAAAGAACTACTAGAGCGCTAACCGTCCTACTTATGATAAATGTATGGCACACCTGAAGCCATCTTGCTTGGATTAAAGTGGTAACTCTTAAAACATTTAATTTAAAAAGGAACAAAATGAGGGGGTTCATGTTTCCATAAAAAGTATGATTAGTGCTGCAGAAAGAAAAATTAGGGCACATTTTGAGTGACTTCTCAAATCCTCTTCTATTTCATTCAAAAATTCTGACATGCAGACTGAAACATGCACTTTCAATACCAGCAGCAGTTTTCCCTGGTGAGCAGTAGCTTTACTACAGTGATCTAATGAGCAAAAAGAGTGCTAACATTCTGATTTTATGGCAAATGTGTGACACATTTGAATGCCTTCTTGATGGAATCAAAGTGAAAAACTGAAAGTATTTCCTACTGAGGAGACTGCAGTAAATGAGGAAATTAGGAAACTTCATAACAAATAAGTCTCCCAAGATGGCCACCAGAGACAAAAGAGCCCAAATGTAGCCCAAATATCACCCATATGTAGCCCAAGTATAGCCCAATGGCAGAATGTCCAAGAATGTTCTTAAAAACAACTAGAGCACTTACTGTCTTCATTATGACAAAAGTATGGCACACCTGAAGCCATCTTGATTGGAATAAACTGGTAACACTTAAAACATTTAATTTAAAAAGGAACACAATGAGGGGGTTCATTTTGCCATAGAAATTATGATTAATGCTGAAGAAAGAAAATGAGGGCACATTTTGAGTGACTTCTCAAATCCTCTTCTATTTCATTAAAAAATTCTGACATGCAGACTGAAACATGCACTTTTAATACCAGGAGCAGACTTCCATGGTGAACAGTAGTTTTACTACAGTGATCTAATGAGCAACTAGAGTGCTAACATTCAGAATTTATGGCAAATGTGTGACATATCTGAATACCTTCATGATGGAATCAAAGTAAAAAACTGAAAGCATTTCCGACTGAGGAGACTGCAGTACATGAGGAAATTAGGAAACTTCATAACAAATAAATCTCCCAAGATGGCCACCGGAGACAAAAGAGCCCAAATGTAGCCCTAAATCACCCAGATATAGCCCAAATATAGCCCAATGACAGAAGTGTGCAAAACACTTATTATTTTGTGTTTTTGCAGTGTTATATAGTGCAGACTTGTCAGGTATTGGAGTGCTTTACATGAGCATTGGTTACATCACACAAGAACAAATTCATTTTGGTTGTAGACATGGGGAGACTCAGTGATTTGACCAGAATCACAGAATGTCGAGCTGAAGCAGAAACTTCAACCTGGTTCCCCAGTTGCAAAGTCTGCAGTTCTGGAAGTAACACCACATCCTCTCCCCTATGTGCAACATTTAATCAAGTTGTCAACTAGATAAAAAAACATAAAGATAACAAATAATTTAAAAGTGCTTTGTCGCTATTTGAAAACTCAGAAAATATGTCCTTATTTTAGTCTTTTAGAGCACTAACCATAATTTTGAAGCCAATAAGACCCTCTCATATATGTAATTTCTAAAGGAATGCTCTAGGTATTACAGTTTTGATTACATTAAGATGATGTCAGGCGTTCCACACTTTTGTAATAAATATAGAATGTTAGCAATCTAGTTGTTCATTAGGATACTGTTGAGAGGCAGAGGCCAGGGGCACGGACTCTGAAAATTGAAGGCAGGTAGGAGGGTGCAAAGGCAACAATTTAACCACACTGAGCAGGCAGGAAGGGCCGTGGAAGCACAACAGACTATGGAGGGCAGTGGAAAGGGGGGCAGGGGCAACAAACCAACAATACAGGACTTGCAAGAGGGGCTGTTGGAGGGAAGATCTATTACGGGTCAAGGAAGCTAGGGGCGGTCCCCAGAGCCCCGGGAGCCACCACAGAACTGAGCAGGAGAGTGAGTCAGGGACAAAAGGGGCACCTTAATTTGAGCCGGGGTGCCTAGGAACGCTTGCTCCAAAAATGAAGAAAACAGACATATGAGACATGGAATTGGAGGCAGAATACAATGGCAGTTTAATGAGAAGATGCAACTTCAAAGAAACCGCAGAATAGAGACATAAAGTACAAAATACAGAATCCAGATAATCATACAGCTGTCATGATATTCTCTGTATCTCAATTAATGGACTGACAGAGAGAGAGAGAAAACACATCTATAAATGCATCATGAGAAACAAGTTACACCAAGGAAAATGTTACCTAGGGACACTCACATTTACTCTTAGGGCAAGCATTCCTGCAATTACAATACAACATCTTTTAAATGCAAAAGTAAAGAGAACAATGGTTAAACATAACATGACATTTCATATAGGTAAAATAGAATAAGATACTTCAAGCAAAGCAGAGCAAGACATTTTAAGCAAAGGAAGACAAGAGCTCCCAGTTCTTGGGGAAAACCTGCACAGCCTGTTAACCTACATACAGACGGCGAGGTTGTCCGTCGATATCTGTGGGTGCTCCCTTTTTATATCATTTTGTGGGCTCCTTTGCACGCTACATCTACCTACGTATGCTACCCAAAAGCTTCGTCTGCAGATTTTACCAGACATTTCGTCATTTACCCACTTAATGCTGACAATGGACTGGGTGAAAAGGTCAGTCTCTCAGGCCAATCGCTTATCGTAAGTTCCATAGAGCAAGCAGAAAATAATGGGTATTGTACAGGAATTCAATATATTCATGTATAAAATCTCCTCAGTTCTCCTAACTTGACGCTCTGCGGTTGCCACTTCCTTAAAAGCGGGAAACCTGCCCAGGAAGCAAGTACCAGTCCAGGATGCAGCCTACTGTATGTCGACAGCTTCAGGGGGATGTTGAACTTTGATAACGAGCACGGAGCACTCGGGTAGGGTGGGGGCTACTAGTTTGGAGCAGAAGGCCTCGCAGACCTGCCTTCAGACTGCTATACACTAAAATTGCAGAGCTATGGTCAATTTAACAAAGAGGCCTACATATTGAACAGAAGGGCCTACACAGGGGTTTTATGCTGGCTGAGTGGTAAGGATGTCTCGGGATAATTATATAGCAACACAGGACCCGCTGGTCAATTTAATACGGCCTACAAATGCGGCTGGCAGGGCAAGGACAAGGGTCTCATACTTCAGGTGTGGACAGAACGGGCCAGGGGCCCCCTGTGATACAAAATCTACCCTCCTTCAAGGCTGTGGCAATGTAATAGACCATTGTGGGCAGAAGGAAGAGGCAATGGTAGTACAACCATACATGCCAACAAACCCGATACAGCCAGGAAACGTCCAATGTTTTTAAGCTCAAATGGGCTTTATTTGATCTGTCTCCTGTCTACAATATCCTCTTTTTCAATGTAACTCAAAGGGGAAAATCAATACCCCAGTTTTTTTTCAAAATCTCCCTCTTACCAAGTTCAAAATGTTCGCAAGTATGGTACATTGGATCATGGAAGGAAATGGGATAGGGACATGGACTTGGATAACAGAGGACAGGAGAGACATGGAGAGGTGCACCAAACTGACCCTGCAGGGCAGGCATCAGGGTTTGCAGCAGCACAATACACCACACAGGGCATGCAGGACGGGAGTGCAGCACAACAATCCATAGAAAGCAAGAGGGAGGGGACAGGACCATGCACATGGACAACAGAGAACAGAGGGGCAAGAGGCAATGGTAGCTAGCTGACCATAATGAACAGACAGGAGAGAAGGCTGCAGCATAACAGACCATAAAGGGCAGGAGGGACGGATCAGGGGCATTACAATGGAACAGACAAGCCAGGAGGGAGGGAGTAGGGGTCTGCACATGTAAACAGAGGGCTGGGGGCAAGGGGGCAGGGCAGGAGCAGCAAGATAGCCATGGAGGTCAGGCAGGATGGGCACTAGAAGCAAGACACAACATGAAGAGCAACAGTGAGACTGTGATGGCATACACACAGACCATGGAGGGAAGGTGGGAGGGGGTCAGGGGCAGCTAACTGACCACACAGGGAAGGTGGGAGGGGCCATGGCAGCACAGAAGACCATGCATGGCAAGTGGGAGTGTTAGTGGCAGCACAATGGCTATGATGGGCAAGAAGGAGGGTGCAGGGGCATGCACAAAGGACGATGGAGGATAGAAGGGAGGGTCAGGACCTGTGCACAGACAAGAAAGTTCAGGGGAAGGGGCCTCACAACAGACCACACGGGGCAGGCAGGAGGAGCAGTTGCAGCACAACAGACCAGGGAGGGCAGAAGGGTGTGGCAGTACAATGGACCATGTAGGACAGGAGGAAGAGGATAGAGGCATGGCATGTGGACAGGCAGGGTGGAGGTGGCAGGGACAGGTTACAGTCATCTGACAATGCTAGGCAGGTGGGAGGGGAGTGGCAGCTCAACAGAACACTCAGAGTAGATAGGAGTGGCAGGTCCATGGGACATGGTGGGCAAAAAGGATGGAGCAGGGGCATGCACAAAGACATCGGAGGGCAGGGGGAAGGAGAATAGGGGCAGCAAGCTAAGCACAGAGTTTAAGCAGGAGGTCAATGATGGGGCATAGAATTGGGCAATGGAGGGCAGGAGGAGTGGACTGGTACATCATACTAAATTGAGGGCAGTGGCAGCACATCAGACCATGCATGGCAGGAGGGAGGAGGCTAGTCCATGGATTCACACAACAGAGGATAGGGAGGAGGGGGATGGGGCAGCAAGCTAACTGTTCAGAGAAGGCGGGTATTAGAAACTTTATTTTTAAAACATTTTGTCTGTGCAAACTACTTAAAATATGAACAAGTATGCAGCATAATCTCACTTTTATTCAGGAAGAAGAAGACGTTAGTGACTGTGACTCCGGGCTCACTTGGCAAAAACACCCCCTGACCCTCCACCCCCTATCGCAAAATGTAATGCCCGTGAAAAGGGTAGGTGAACACAGTGTTATATAGAACATAGTCCTGAGAGCACGATTGAAAATGAAAACTAGATATAGTGTATGGTATAAACTATGCACCAAAAAGTGTGATATAAGATGAACCAGGCGTGAAATATAATATGCAATACATTGTGCGCAATGACAGATTCATTGGAGAGCGCGAGATAGCACAGGCACTAGCGCGTGCTATGCGATATGCGCCTTGGAGTGTAATATGCACAGGGCAGTGTTGTGTAACCTAACTAGTCTCTAAAGTTGTAATATAAAATATGTGCTGGGGAGTGTAACGTTGCATATGCACTGTGACAAAGATATGGATCCCAAATTGTAATATGTATGGCATAGCACTCTGCGTTATAACATAGGCATCGAGGAAGGCACGTTAGATAGGGCAATATAACCCGTGCGAAGACAAGTGTGGCATGACATTTTCACGGGGTGGTGTTACAGTGCACATGGGCTAGAGAGTGTCATAGCATATGCACTAGCTAGTGGAATACAATACAGAGGTGTGTGGCACTCGGCAGGCAATGGTGGGTGTAACACAGCATTGGGCTCTGTCAGGAGCGCGCTGTGACTCGCAAGTGATGTTCGTCCCCTTTCCAGAGAGTAAAATAAAAAGTATTACACATCCGGCAGTGGATGTGTGTTTTATTAACTGTGAGGGGGGGTTCTTGCATTGTTTTGGTCGAATTTTTGTCGAATCCCCTTTGAATGGCTTAGCGTGCATGTGTATTAAATGTGCCCGTCAATAGCTACCCATGTTTGTATAAATAAACGACAAGGGTGTCTACCGGGATTAGGCACGGTAGAGCATCAGACATGTCAGAGCTTCACTAGTGGTGTAAATACATTCCACGTGGATTAATTGCATGCATAGTCGCCTTTTAATGAATATCACGCAAATCGTCATGGTGATAGGTACGTACGGTTTGTCCAGCATGTCCTAGGTGTGTCTATAAATATATATTTTTTAAAAATAATAAAAAACAGTGGCCAGCCCTGGGGATTGGGGTCAAAAAAATATAATTAGGAGACAGGCCCTGGGGGATGGGGTCATCAGGGCCAATAAATTAGAATAAGAAGGGGAACCACACAGCCCCCCTTCTTAAAAAAATAAAATAAATAAAAGACTGGCATCGTCCCGGAGGCCATGCCCCCTCCATGCAGCACTCTGCAAACGCGCCCCCAACAGGCATCTCCAGGATGCGCCAGGGAGCTGCGCTGCAGACAGGTGTTCTGAGGCCAAGCCCCTTTTTACACCTCTCTGCAACGCAGCTCTGTGGCGCTTACTGGAGGTACCTAGTGGTCTAGTGTGACCCTAGGGACCCTTAGGATTCAAGGGGACTTAATCTCTCAACTTAGAACAGCCACAGGGCGCGTTTACACAGTGGTGAAGGGAGGGGACGGGGCCTGAGGTGACGTGTGCAAACACGCACCATGGCACGTTTTAAATTGGGGATTAATTTCCCTTCAATACTGAGGGCCCCTGGGGGCTAACTAGCCCACCAAGTGCTTCCAGTAAGCGCCACTGAGCTGCATTGCAGAGAGGTGGTCCAGGCCGTGCCACGTTTTACACCTCTCTGCAACGCAGCTCTGTGGCACTTACTGGAGGTACCTAGTGGGCTAGTTGGACCCTAGGGACCCTCAGGACTCAAATGAACTTAATCTCCCAACTAAAAACGGACACAGGGCGTGTTTACACAATGGTGAAAGGAGGGGACGGGGCCTGAGTTAACGTGTGCAAAAACGCCCTGTGGCCTGTTTTAAGAGGTAGTTTTAATCCCCATGCCCTATTATATACTAGGGGCTTATAGAGGAGGTAAGGCTAATCACAGGGGGACCCCAACGCATAATGTTCCCTAGTGTATGTAGGTGTTTTCACTGTATTCTAAGTGTCTTTGAACATAGCACTGGCTCTATGACTGGTTAGTCAGACTCAGTTACCACCAGTATCCGTCAGAAAAAGTTGAGGGTACAGGATGATTTTGCAACAAGGCTTCTTTCTGCTCTTCTTTTTGTTCTTTCTGCACGTTATCCTTCTTCCTGCACTTATCTTCGTATTTGAGGACTTCTGTTGCTTCTTTCTGCACTTCTTTTGTTTCTTTCTGTGCATTTTTTCTTCTTTCTTCACATGTCCTATCTCTGTAGGCATAGTTAGAAATTAGCATTTAAAAAACCTTTGAAATTAACAGAAAAAACCATAGGTTTCAGGCACGTTATAGTTAGGAATTAGCATTTAAAAAACCTCAGAAATTCACAGAAAAAACCATAGGTTTCAGGGGTGTTATAGTTAGCTGGACTTTTCACTTGTGCAAAACCATTGAAATTCCCCCGTTATAGTTAGTTCAGCTAACTATAACTCGCGCGCCCGCAATGCACTGCTGATGACGTCACATATTACATCACTCATGACATGGTC
Organism: Triturus cristatus; assembly: GCF_964204655.1. Lineage (NCBI taxonomy): Eukaryota > Metazoa > Chordata > Amphibia > Caudata > Salamandridae > Triturus > Triturus cristatus. The sequence continues at coordinate 299,060,672 of NC_140593.1, forward strand.
AGTGACATCACTCATGACATCACTGATGACATCTCAAATGACATCACTGATGACATCACTGATGACATCATCCTTGTGATAGAGTGGCAGACCTCCTCTCTCCCTAATATAACCTTTGATACACACATTCAAAAATAGAGACTACAATTTTCAAAACAATGGACATACCAATACCAGTTACAACAACCTCTTCAGTAATTCTAAGATCCACATACACATCCACTCATTCACCAACAGTCCAATACAGTCACTCATACATGTACTCACTCATCATATGTACTCATACACCTATACATCCTGTTACACAATGCCACTCATCCATAGAGTTACTCACACACATAGTCACTCATGCTAATAAAGAATCAAACATACATTTACTTGCATATACAGTTATACACACACCACCACACTTACTTCTACGGAAACTTACACATACTTAGTCTTTTAAACAATCACTTATAGAAACACATACTTATTCATACAGGAACTCTTTCAATCTCTCACTCTCACATATACTCACATATATACACCAATGGTCATATATACTAGTTTAAAACATATGTAGTTACTCATAAAGACACTATTGAGACAGTCATTCACTCACTAACACACCCATACACACACTCATCCACCCATACAGTCCTGCACACATACTGTGTTCAACACATACAAACAGTGAGTCACTCATTCATGCACCTATGCATTACGTAATACCCCCCACCGCACCATGCAGACACTCAGACTGATACTCAAAAAACCAACTAATAACCTATATAGACACCCATGTAGCTACTCACCAACCCATGCAGCCACTTATTCACAAAGTGAGAGACTGATACAGATATTTACATATTTAAACATTACTCACTAAGCCATGTATTCACTATGATACACTTAATCAGTCAGTTACACAATCAATTTTTCAAAAACAAATCATCCATTTAGACACTTATATACCCATTTATTCTTCCATCGACCTTGAGATATACATATATAAAACATATTTAATTTTCAGAATAACACACATTCACTGGATGATGTCATCAGTGATGTCATCAGTGATGTCATTTGAGATGTCATCAGTGATGTCATGAGTGATGTCACTGACCATGTCATGAGTGATGTAATATGTGACGTCATCAGCAGTGCATTGCGGGCGCGCGAGTTATAGTTAGCTGAACTAACTATAACGGGGGAATTTCAATGGTTTTGTACAAGTGAAAAGTCCAGCTAACTATAACACCCCTGAAACCTATGGTTTTTTCAGTGAATATATATATATTCACAGAAAAAAACATAGGTTTCAGGCACGTTATAGTTAGGAATTAGCATTTAAAAAACCTCAGAAAGTCACTGAAAAAACCATAGGTTTCAGGGGTGTTATAGTTAGCTGGACTTTTCACTTGTACAAAACCATCATGTGACGTCATCAGCAGTGCATTGCGGGCGCGCGAGTTATAGTTAGCTGAACTAACTATAACGGGGGAATTTGAATGGTTTTGTACAAGTGAAAAGTGCAGCTAACTATAACACCCCTGAAACCTATGGTTTTTTCTGTGAATTTCTGAGGTTTTTTAAATGCTAATTCCTAACTATAACGTGCCTGAAACCTATGGTTTTTTCTGTGAATATATATATATATATATATACATATATATATATATTTGTTTGCCTTTTTTCTTAGGGAACAAAAATAACAAGGGAAGTAAATGGAGTAAGAGTACGCAATGTGGAAGCAGCAACTGTCTTCCGTTATCAAGAGGAAAGAAAGGAGGAATGGTGAGCTGAAAAATAACTGAAGGGCATCCTTGAACTAGGAAACAGTTGAAATTTTCAGTGCCACTTGTATATGCATTTGCCACAATGGGTAACCATGTCTGGTAGTTTTCGTAAGATAGGGGGGATAGTAACATTACTCTCTTGCGAATATGAACATCAGGACCCTTCTGGTCCCTGATGGCCTCCATTGGAAAATTACATATTTGGTTGGGTATGGTCAATAATGTGTATGACACATTGCGTGCAGTTAATGGTTGCACTCTGAAGAATAAAGATGTGCACTACAGACTTCCATGTGGTGCGTGCTCATGTGCATGCTACTGGGCTGGGGAGGATACTATAGTAATCATCTAGTTGGGTGCTATGGGTCTCACATGTGGCACAGCTGCTGAGGTTGACATGAATAGTTTTGAGATGTTTCCACATCAGAGATGTACCATGTGAGCATTTCTTTCATATACCTTCTGACAGTTTTTTGTTGCTTAAGTTGCAAAGCACAATTTTTGCAACAATTTTCTTTTCTCATGAATGGGTGGAGAAGTGTTTCCATATGTCGGAGGCTTTTTTGGAGGTGAGAAGTCCTCCCTTTCTTCTTCATCTTGTTCTTTCCCTTGTCTTGTCTTCTTTCTTCAGTAGATACAACATGATGTTCAAAGTCTCTTCTTTTGGGGAAATCCAAAATGATGGAGTTGTGGTTTTTAGTCTGTCTTTAGGAGAAGTGAAACACAAATAAGTATATTATGTTATGTTTTGCAATGTGCATGGGTAGATACTTACTATATACAATCAAAATTTGAGGGTTGGGTGTGTTCCTGGCATTCTGGCAGATCAGCAGTGGCATCTCAGTGGATCTGTTGATATTCCAGACTCGTAAAATAAATAAGTATGTTGTGACCCATAGAAAGGCTTCCAAATATCATTCTTTGGATATGGTTTCTAAGATGCCGATGTCAACATTTGTGGGGCCTGTATATGATATTTCTATTTTTTTCATTGACTCTGCTAATTTACTGGAAATTTGTCACAGAAACTAGTAACCATGGAGTACTCATATGGACTCTCTTCTCGAATTTGCAGTGGCTCCGTGGATCCATTAAAAAACTAGAAAACATTGATGCATTTACAGAAGGACTACATAAGATACCTTATCTTCATTTGTTGATTGTTACTTTTAAACTGTTTAATAAGAATAAATGTGTGAATAAATGTGTTTGTAAACTTGTAAAAATGTGTATTTCTAAATTGAACTTCTGGGTGAAATTGTAGTACAATTACTATTTAAAAAACTGGTGTAACTCACTAAAGTACCAAAGGTTACAAGGACATTACATTTAAAAAGTAGAAATTCCCAGAAAAAAACAAAGATTACAGGGATGTTATAGTAAGGAAATAGCATTAAAAATGTAGAAATTCACTGAAGACTACGGTGCAGATTTTTACCTCACAAAATCTTAAAAATTCAACTGTTATATTTACCTGAGCTAAGTATATTGTATGCCTCTATAATGCATTGATCATGACCTCACATATTACATCACTCATGACATAGTCATCACTAATGACATCTCAAATGACATCACTGATAACATCTCAAATGGCATCACTAATGATATCACTTGTATATCACTCAGCAAAGTAAACTTCAATTTACCTCATGAAATACCATTAATATTTTTTTTTGAAACGAGACACAGGTGAAAGACATACAGAACAAAGGTCACTGAAATCTTATCAAGTACTACACTCACTTTTCTCATAAGAGACAGTTCTCAGTGAGTACTCTTCTCTCTTCTGAACCACTACTCTAAAAACAAATACCCAAAGTAAAACTTCTAACGTATAGTGTAGTCTAGGGTTCTACAGTGTTGGTCTTAGAGGGCAGCATTCATGAAATATTTTTATGATAACAACATTTATCTAAATGTGGATATGCTAAACATCTGGCATTGATCGGGCCCTCCAGCACCAGCATTGGAAAACTCTGGGCTAGTCTATTGCAAACCACAGCAACTCCATTCATGAATGTTGATAGAGGTTTAGTGAAAATGTCAGATTTACACACCCACTACAATATTCAACCAGTAGAGAGGTCTTTGTGGACAGGCTACTGTGTCACATACCACTAGTTAAATAATTTCTCATTTTGGAAAAAGGGGTGAGCAGAGAGGTGAATCTATTGTAAATGTCTACAAGATTGACCCATCACCCTATAGAAAGGTCTTAATGAACATATGAACATATTGCAATCTACTACTAAGGTCATTTTTCACATAGGAGAGAGGTCTAAAGAAACTGGTTAGTTTCAAATAAAACAGAAATTTACTCAGCCATCACTGTGGAGTCAAGTCTCAATGATCAGCTTTTATTGTCGCAAAGCACTACCATAGACATTCTTCAGCAGGTCACATATGTCAGTCTAAAAGCTAATTCACCGATAAATAGTACACCCACTTTAAAAAAGGGATTAGAGATCAGATGACATATGTTAGAAATAGCATTACACATTAGTAGTACAGAAAGAATGATAAATTAACTTATGCCATACCTTAGAAAATATATTAAAGGGGGCGTGGCTTGGCGCCCGTAGAGCATGGTGGCTTCCTGCTGAGGCTCCTCGGACCGGAGCGAAGGTCCCGCGTTTCCTCGTAGTTGACAGCGAAGGAAAACGGAGGAACTCGCATCAGAAGGTCAGCGGAACAGGTCGTGACTGTTTCTGCTCCATAACGACGCCTCGGTATGCTTTAATTTCAAGACTTTTCCTGTCTTCATAATCCACAGCGATATCGCAGCCGCCATTTTGTTCCCGCAATGAGCCGCAAATTTCTCTTCTAAAGCACAGCAACATGAATTCTGCCTTAAGTGTCCTCCAGCACTGTTCATAAAGCTTGCCATGGATTATACTAAACATTTTATATTACATAAGGTCCTCCAACCCAGTTTCTCCTCACTGTCCTAAAATTTCTGAGGCGAGGTGGTTATGACCGCCATTTTGTGTGACTCTCCACCTAATATTTGGTCATAATTACTCATTAATACATAACAGAAGTCTACCAAGGAGTGTCCTGATTTGGTGTTCTAGTGGCTCAACTGTTTCATATTATTGAAGGCTTCCGCTTTTACAAGTCTCTCATTCTACTAGGGCACTTATCTTGTCTGCACAGATTAGCTTCATGCTTCACCCTTCATTTGAATATGCTTGCTTTTGAACCTAATATTTACCCTCTAAGACTGTATGGACTATCCCTCACAACTTTTTCCTTCATACTATTTCAGGATTAATGGGCAGGGTGGAAGGTTTTCTTTTTAGTGATTCTAAACAAAAGCTTTCTTTCATCAAAAATTCCAAACTTTTTACTGAATTCTCCAAGCTGGAAGGTTCAGGCTCACTTGAACACAACAGGGCATTAACACAACGATGGATCCAGCTCCAGCTTTACCTGGCAAGTCCAATGTAAAACGCTTGAAAAAAGATCCATCTTCGCCACCTAAACCAGCCTCAACTGTCTCAATGGAACTGTTGCTACAGGAAATAAGAGCGCTTAGACCCTTTGTTGAGGAAACTAATTCTAAACTACAGTTCCTTTCGGATAGCTGGTCTCAACTCGACACAGGACTTACTGTGGTGGAGTAAAATGTTTCCTCCATTAATGATACTACTAAAAATGTTACCCTTCTCCAATCTCAAGTGACAACACTCCTTAAGCAGGTCGAGGATCTCGAAAATCGAAATATAAGGAACAACATACGTATTTACGGTCTGGTTGAAGGGGCAGAAGGTATGGATCCCCTCAATTTCTTCAAATCTTTTCTTCCCAAAATCTTGCACCTGCCAGAGAACACTGTACTCAATATACCGCATGCACACAGATTAGGTCACCCTCCATCTGGTACTTCACATTTGCAGAGGCCAAGAGGAGTTATCCTTTATTTTCGAGAATACACGGACCTATTAAACGTATTGGCAGCAGTTAAAAATACTCAACAGATCTCCTGGTCCGGTTCAACTCTGTTCTTTGCTCAAGATTATGCTAAAGGCACCGTAGCCAGACGCAAAGCCTTCTTAAGTATGCAACCTGATCTTCGCTCAATGGGAGCCAGATACGGTCTTTTCACCCTTGTATTTTTAAAGACCCGATACATCTGCAAAGCTTCATTAATTCGCACAAAATCGATCATATGGATTCTTCTGGATCTTCTGTCATGCTGACAAATGAACCTCCTTGATTTCATCACTCTATGGGTTATAGGTCTACTTGATGTACTTGATATCTATATAACGGTTTTCTCTTTTCAATAGGTATATGCTGAATAGTGTTGATGCAACTTTTTGGTTATATTTGTTTGATTTTGAGGTTCTTTGTTCACTCTTTAAATTAGTACTTAACGTTTCATATGATGTTCTTCGCTCCCACAGCTTTCTCAACGTAGTGGCGTGATCTTCTCCCGGTCTCATTTAGTCTCTCCTGGATGTTTCGCCTGCTCTAATTAGCTCCATTCCTCCCCACCTCATTGTTCCCTATTTGTAGGTATGTTTTTCCTATTGTTTTCTTGTTTCTCTTCTTATCTCTTCATGTTTATTCTCTCTTCGATGTCTTTATCACACCCATTTCTTCTTGTCTTGTCATGTATTCTGTTCTTAGGTTTGTCTTGCGTCGCTTGGCTTTTTGCTTATTTGGTGTCTTAAATATTTTCATTTCTTCTCATATTCTCATGTTTATTTTTATATTCACTGTTGCATATTCAACTCTTATTAGTTTTCCATGTTTCCACTATTTATCTATTATATCTACTTTCCTTTGTATTATTATGTCCGGATTGCATTTCCGGATACTTTCGTCTTTTTTCTTTGCTTGACCTCTTTTCTTTTTATCTTCTCTCTTTTAACACTTTATCTTAATTTCAATGAATTGGACTTCTGTTTCACGTTCTTATTTCATCCTTTTCCTGATATTTTATGCCTTTAAAACTAGTCTCTTGGAACGTTAAGGGATTAAACTCTCCTATCAAAAGGCAGAGACTCTTAACCCATCTATCTAAATTAGATGCTGATCTAGTATTTTTGCAGGAAACACATCTAACAAAGATTGAATCTTTAAAGTTAAAAAGGGGCTGGGTGGGGGACGTTTTCTATTCCCAAGGAGATGGCAAACAAAATGGAGTTATGATACTTTACCATAAAATGCTTCCTGTTAAGGTCATTTTGCATAAATCAGATGATGATGGACGATGGTTAAATGTTAAATTGTCGTTAAATGAGGTTTCATTTTGTCTTCTTAATGTATATGCTCCTACTGGTGGTGACGCACCTTTGTGGCATGCATTGGCGAAGCAAATTACTCACTATTTTGAAGATTATTTTATACTAGACGGTGATTGTAATCAGATTTTTGATCCATTCATAGACAGAAACTCCAAAGTCACTTTTATCCCCAATAAGTCACATAAATCTTTTGTCCATGAAATTACCCAACATAAACTTCTCGATGCATGGCGTTTATGTAATCCAACCAGCAGAGAATACACTTTCTACTCCCCAGTTCACCAAACTCAATCAAGAATAGATTATATTTGTGTTTCACATAATATTTCACAATCTCTCATGAATGCAGAAATTGGCCCACGCCCCTATCTCAATTGGTCTTGACTTTCTACCTAAAGTTAATGCCCCTAGAAGATGGCGTTTTAATAACTCTCTTCTTTTAGACCCAGTATTCACCGCTTCCTTTACCACCTTCTTCAATTAATATTTTACGATGAATCAAAATGAATCCATGTCATTTTCAACTATATGGGATGCCTTTTAGGCCTCAGCAAGAGATTTTATTATTGGGTTCACCGCCAAAAACCTAAAAAATGCACGCAAACTTGCCAATGACCTCCTTCAAGACATTAAGAGATTGGAACACTCATACTGCACTTCCCATTCAAAAGAATGCTTAAATGCTCTCATTGATGCTAAATTGCAATTTAATAAGAAATCCACTGATAATGCCTCCTTATATTTGTTAAAAGCTAGTACAAAATTCTATGGTGGCAAAAACAAAGCAGGGAAACTTTTGGCCAATTTTTTTAAAATTCGACATAACAAGTTAAACGTCGAATCCTTCTTTGATGAACATGCCGACTTAAAATGTAAAGACGTAGTAATATTGAATGAATTTTCTCTTTTTTTATAAATCATTGTATACATCCGAAACACAATCCACTGACCATTGACTGTCACATTTCTTCTCCACAATTCAGAAACCCCAACAAACTTCTCTCGACAAAGCACAAGGTCCAGACGGTTTTACCGTTAAATTTTATCTCCACTTTTCTAAGATTTTTATACCTAAATTACATTCCCTGATAAATTCTTTTTGTTCTTTCAACAATTCTGTCTGTTCTTTTTCAGAAGCCCACATAAGTCTCATTCCTAAGGAAGGTAAAGATTCTAGATACTGTAAAAATGATGTGCTCATATCCTTGGTAAACATTGACTACAAAATATATTCCAAAGCGTTAGCCCATCACCTAGACTCCTATCTATCAAACTTACTGGGCAAAGAACAATCTGGTTTTGTTAAAAGGAGGCTTATAACAGATAACACATGTCTTTTTTTAACGTCCTATCAAAATCTTCACACTTAAAACAGTCCCTTGCAGCAATAGCACTAGACGCCGAAAAAGCATTTGATAGAGTTGAGTGGAATTACTTATTTTATACTCTCAAGTGGTTCATTTTGGCCCCAAATTTATATCTTTAATATCTCTCCTTTATTCTAATCCACGAGCTGCAGTTTGCGCCAATGGCCTGACTTCCTCGTTGTTCTCTCTCTCCCTTCCTTTTCAATCTGGCTTTAGAACCATTCCTCTCCAAATTACGTCAAAACCCAAATCTACATGGTTTCCAAACTTCGAATTCTCACATTAAAATAGCAGCTTACGCTGATGATATTCTATCCTTCATGTCAAAACCAGATGATTCAATTCCTGCTTTTTAGAGGAGGTGAGGTCATTCTCCCTTCTTTCTGGTTACAAATAGAATAATGATAAATGTGAAATTCTGCCCTTAACTAAATACACTTTTAAGTCAGATTTTAGTGCTTCAAATTTCACATGGAGCCCCAAATCCATCAAATATTTAGGATTACACTTTACCTCTTCAATCACAGATACAGTAGCTCTATGTATGAACAAATGCATTCAAAAAATCTCAGAGTTAACAACTAAATGACATCCTCTTTATTTATCATGGTGGGGGCGCTTAGACACTATAAAAATGATGTTATCTCCCATCTTATAGACTATTTCCAATATTCCAGTCCCTATCTCTGCTAAACTTTTCAAGAAAATCAATTCTATCCTATCTTCTTTTTTATGGAATAACAAGACACCCCGAATGTCTTTGTTAAAGTTGACTCGCCCCAAAGCAGAGGGTGGAGTTAATTTTCCTGACTTTCTGGCATACCAGAAAGCTTTCCTCCTGCATCAAGCTTTGTTTTGGTTGCTTGACTTCACAGAAGATTGTCCTCTTTGGACCTCGTTAGAACGCCAATTTATTTCTCCCTTCTCCTTTCACGAATACCTTTCCTTCACACGTAAACCACAGTCCCTTTCCACCCCATAATCAAACTAACCTCCAAACTTCTGGAATTAACCTCTTCACCCTTTCACACAAATACAGATTCCTTCCTTAATTCAACAATTTGGCATAACAAAAATGTGCTCATTCGGAATAAACCCTTTTATTGGAAAACATGAAGGCAGAGGGGACTATTATGGATACGTCAATTATTTTCGGGGTCAGATTTCTTGCATTTCTCCTCACTCAGTTACTCATTCAATTTGCCAGCCTCATTTTGCCACAAATACAACCTACTTAAGGACGCTGTGATGGTCACATACACTCAACTCATTAATACACCTGACATTTCTAATATTCTGGACACCTCACCACAACTCCATACCTTGTTAAATACCAAACCTAAAGCTTTAACCACATATAGTTATTTACAAGGTAAACATGTTATACGACAGAAATCTAAGAGAGAGGAGGCATGGGAGACTGATTTTAAGTCATCTTGGTCACTAACACTCTGGCAACACATTTGGACTAAGATATGCAAGTCTTCCAGGGCGGCAGACACAACACAAACATTGTTTTTTGTATACAACAGGCTTTTATTAACACCGTTTACATTAAGTAAGAGGATCTCGACTGCGTCAGATACTTGCTGGACATGTTCGTCCTCAAATGAAGATTTATTTCATATGTTATTCTCCTGTCACAATGTACATACTTTCTGGATAGAAGTTTGAAATCAAATTAATTTGATTTTTGGTACTAAATTTCCGTTTACCCTTGCTCATATATTCTCAGGAAGTCTTTCATCCTTATGGAAAAATATTACGATTAATGTTAAAATTATTGATTTGTTGATAGCAGTTGTTTTCCAGCAGATCACCAGTAACTGGAAAAACTCCACAAAGATCTCCTACAAGGCTTGGTGGTACACTGTTTGTCATAACCATAGATTGGACACCTCTTTTGTTTATCCTTTACAAGTGGCAATGAAATGACTAAACTTATGGTCACCCGTTACAATATACAGTGACGCCAGTGCTAAAAGAAATTCAAAGCTACAGCCATCTCAACAAGAAGTTCTTAAACCACCCTGAATCCCTTAAACGTTCCTTAATATTCTTATATTTAGCGATGTCAAGATTTCACTTTATTATTTAACTTTTTCTAATTTTATCAATTAGTCCAATTTATATAATTTTGATTGTAATGGTTTTATTCTGTATTACATGAGTTGTTAATGTGCATCGTATATGGACACCTCTTTTCTTCCTAATAAAATATTTTCTTGAACTGAGAAAAAAAGAAAATATCTTAAAGGCACAGAAACCTTTATGAAACACTTACACTCACTGGATGTTGTCATCAGTGATGTAATTTGAGATGTCATCAGTGATGTCACTGACCATGTCAAGAGGGATGTGATATGTGAGGTCATAAGCAGTGCAGTGTGGGGGCGTACCTCATAGTTAGCTCAGGAAAATAAAAATGCTTAATTCCACTGGTTTTGTATGAGTAAAATCTGAGCCTAATTATAATGCCCCTGTAACCTTTGGTTTTGTAAGTATTTATATAAATTGTAAATAACATCGAATTTTTAAATAAAAATATTTTTCTAACATATATTTCAGATGTTGTATGGTTACATTTAGAATTGTGTATGATTCAGTATATGGGCTAATATTTCAAAAAAACACCCTCTTTGCTGGGAACTTTGTGACCCGGGAGTTGTATTAACTTTCCACCAAGGGAAAACTATATTTCTACCTATATATATATATAAACATGTGTGTTTCCGCCGGTGAGTGCTGTAAATCACGTTATCGTTTATTCTAACTCTCTGGTGACACGCAGTTTATTTAATTTATCTTACTGATCTACACTATTGGTTAACACAAGCCTTTGTTCTTACTGAGCCTCTCTCCTCCCTCCATTGGTTACTAATCAACTTCCATTCCAACAACTTTTTCCAAACACGGAATTCACTTCAAGGTTTTCATAGTAAGTTTTCCCTCCTTCAAAGTTTGATGTAGTTCACTTTGACCCTGCCTATGCATCTGTAATATGGGCCAATTACCTTTCACTTTCTGTAGGAGCTCTTGGGCCCACCTATCAATTAACAGCCTGATCCTTCTTGCTGTTCTACATTGGCAACTTAATTATTTTTATATTTTGTCACCTATTGATTTCCTTATGCTACATCACCAGATTAATCTTATACTAATCATGGTTCATAGGTGCCTCCCTCTCACAAGTCCCCCTGATGATGATCCCCCGATAAGGTTGCAAATCACCTCTATGCTCACTGGGGTTGAAATGTCGACAGTTGTGTCATTGTGTCAAACATAGGCGACAGAGAATGCTCATCTGTACCTGTATTAATATGTTATGATTTGCCATATGGGCCAAGGTCAGTTTTTTGGCTGGATAGGTTAAACGCAGTTACTTTTGATATATGTAATGTACACTGTCTTCGCTTCGCACATCACCATCACAATTCCTTCCTATACACTTGTCACCCCATTTCTCTTGCACCAATTTTATGTTAAGTTTGGACATATGTTGTCTTACTAACTGAATTTATTCTTGTGCAATTAATCATGTGATGAAATAAAATCACAATCATGTTGATCCTACATGGTGATGTTTGCTTTATTCAAACTCTTCAGGTTAAATATGCTACAGTTGACACTATTGTGTAAATTGTGCACCACTGTGACAAAATTTGTGTACCACATTGTACCCGGGTCTAGTGGTCTTACAGGTTACCCCATTGTGATATCATTCTGTCAGCCAGGGCATGCTACCAGGAAGGTACATAAAGTTAAAAAAAGGATATAAGGGGTAAAGGTCAGGATTGAGGTATCATGACCACATGGGGTCGATGGAGGGGTCTGTGATTGGCTGCTTATGTCCTGCATTTATTTTAATGAACACAATGATCTAGTTATCAATGGCGGTTCTCAGCCAGGGACCCATGTGAATCTTTGGTAATTCAAATCCCAATGAAAAACAAATATACCCATTCACAGACCCACTCACACAAGCACTCATATACCCTCTCATACATCTATACAGCCATTCACACACCCAATCAGAGATCCATAGAACCATTCACACACCCACTAGGAGGCCAGAGAACCATTCTCATACCCCCTGTCAACCACTCAAACACCCACTGAGAGACCCAAAGAATCACTCACACACCCACTCACAAACCAACACAGCCAGTCACACTTGCACTCCCACTTGCTCACCCACTCAAACACATACACCCACTCTCACACCCACACAGCCACTTACATAACTGCTCAGAGACCAAGAGAAACAATCACATACCCACTCACATACCCATTTATATGCCCATGCAGCCACTCACACACCCTCTCACAGACCTAGACAGCCACTCACACACCCACTCACAGACCCACACAGCCAGTAACACATGCACTGACAAACCCACCACACATTCACACATCAACTTACACACCCACACAAACACTCACGCCAAGGTTACAGGGGTGTTATAGTTAGGAAATAACATTCAAAACCATAGAAAGTCACTGTGAAAAAGGTCACAGGGACATTATAGTTGGGAAACATAATTTAAAAATCCTTAGACATTCACACAAAAAACACAGGTTACAGGGACATTATAGTTAGGTTAATATTTTACACACATAAAACCATAGAAAATTAGCAGTTATAGTTATCTCAAGGAACTCTAACTTGTGCCCTAATGTTATTATAACTCACGCCCTCGCCATGCACTGCTAATTACCTAAGATAACTATAACTATAGCTGCTGAATTTCTATGGTTTTGTATGTGTAAAATCTGTCCCTAAAATGATGTTCTTGCAACCTATGTTTTTTTATTGAATTTTATTCCTAACTGTAATGTCCCTGTAACCTTTGTTTTTTCAGGACTTTATACATATATATTACAGCCTTGATGAAGCGGATTTGCCTTGAAACGTGTAGTTTTTTTTTTGTTTGTGGACTATGTAACTATTAATAAATAAATTGAATTGGAAACATATTAAAGCGCAGCATCTTTTAAGCTTTAACCACAAATTTGCATATTGGATTGATGTTTAGAGTTACCTTATTTGAGCAAGACTAGCATTGCCCTTAACCACCTAATTCCTTTGCTGCATATCACTAAAGCTTTCTCCCTGAAACCACACTACAAATTAAATGAGGCTGGTGGCTAGTTAAATCATAAAAACATTGGAACACTTGTGACTTTATTCAAATACATTATATCACGTAAACCAACTCCACAGCTAACACCGTCATATCTAAGGCCTGTACAACCCACTAGAAATAAGAATACTGCAGGGACCTCCATTACACGCTCAAATATTTCACCACGCATGTGACCACTAGTCCAGTACCGTGCTAGGTGTATAAGAAATATCAAATTACTATCTACTAGCCGCTGGTATGCACACCAAAGAGAATAAACTAGCATTTGCCTCAAGCTAGAGTAGACTAAGCCTGGCCAAAGCACTATGCTACGCTCACGTAGTTTGCGAAGTTTGCGCTACTTCGTACTACGCAAATTGCATGTAGCACAGTGCAAACACGCATAGCGTAGTGCAGCGGTCACTTTTTGCTTGCTCGCGGTCCTCAACGTCAAGTTGGAGACCGCGAGCAAGCAAAATGACATCCCGGCGAGACTTTTTCCTCATTCGCGATCAGCAACATCAAGTTACCGATCGGGAGCGTTGAAAATAAATCTCCCGGCGAGCTTCTCAACGCGGGGAGGTCAGGTTTCTTATTGTGAGTGGTCGCGTATGCTCACGACCGCTCACGATGAGAAACTACCAGTCTGCATTGAGAAAGCTGCCTCTCGAGTAGAAATCTACTCGAGCGGCAGAAAACGACCGCTTGCACTGTGCAAGATGCAGTTTGCACTGAATGCACAGTGCGGACAAGCATCCGGCAGTGTGCAATCAGTACGAACAGCAACTTGCACAGTGCACTACGCAGTTTGCGAAGCTACGCGTAGCTCGTGTAGTGCGAAGTGCACTTTGCGTAGCTACGCGTAGAGCTATTTGGCAAACTACGCCCAGGGTTAGAGTACACCACGTTGACTTGTAAGCCATTCAGAGAGAGCAGTGCTTGGCATTCACACATTAGTAACATCTCAGCGAAGGGAAATCTTCACCTTCTGTTTACAGGCTCCTGATCATGGAAGTTTGTTCACTAAAATGCCAGGTGCAGTAGAAGGCACATTAAGGCCGCTTTGACCTCGTAAAGCATCACAGGAAGTGACATCATATGACCATTTACCAGATTACATCACTTGAAGTGATACTGTGTGAGCATTTGCCTTGATGGAATCACACCGAAGGACATCATGGAAGAGAAGAAAACGTATTTACTGAACATCTCACTATAGCAAGAAAGAGTTTAATACCTCAAATCTAAATGAAATCTCTCCTGCAAAGTTTGCCAGTATCAAGGGATAATCTAGTATCCATGCTTGCAGGGAAACAGTGTTGCTTATTTTTTGTTCAATGGGGTACATGTTATGATGGCTTTGATCAAATGTTTTCCACTGAGTTTTATAGCTCTTGAATGACAAGTACAGTTATGTGTTACTTTTTTTTAAGTTTAAGTTTATTGAGAAAAACTGATTATAACATAAGAAAACTTTACTTACAATACAATATAGCATAATAAATTGATAATTTTTAGCAAAACTAATTTTAAGAGAAAGGGAATAGTAGAAGAAAAAGGGGAGGGAAATCGGGAGGGGAAAAAGGAAACAAGGAAAGGAGAAAGGTCAAAATTAGAAACAGGACCTGAGTTTGACTTTATAAGCATATAAAAGAGAGATCTTAAAATATAAAGAGTAGTAATAATTAAACAATACAGCGAAAGGAGTAATTGTAAGCACATATTATGATTAAAATACAAATTCAACGGGGATTTCAAGGAGGTTTCTGAACTTCGTCGGAAGTGTTAACTGGAGTTGAGCTGTTGGATGCAACTAGTGTGAGATAAGAGGATAATGGTAGCCATAAAAGATCCCTTTTAATGGAAAGAGAAACGGGAGTAACATAACTAGTGTCCAGTCGATGATGAAAACAAACAGCATTCCACCATGCTTTGAAGGTGACATTATCTGCCTATTTCCAGTTGGAAGTTATAAAGTGGAAGGCTATTGCTAATAATAAATCAACTAGCTTAGAAATAGGAGATGTTGCAGACCAGGAAGGTGATAGAGAACCTAAGAAAATGTTAGTAAGTGAAAAAGGAATCTGAGTACAAAAGACTTTAGTAATTTGAGACCAAATTAGGTGCCAGAAGCGAGAAATGGAAGGACAGTTAAAAAGCATATGTTTTAAATCAGCCAGTAAGCAAGGACAGGACCAACAAGCAGCTGAAGAATCTGTAGAAATAGAGGCTAACTTTGCAGGAGTAAATAAAATACGTTTATAGATAAAGTACAGGGTTTGAGAAGTGTTAGCAGCTCTGGACGTCTTGTGAATCTTTAGCCAAAGTTTATCCCAAAGGGGAATAGGCCAATTTTCATCCAAATCTTTCTCCCAAGCCAATTCAGCCTTCCCCTTGCTCCTAATAGAGGAGAAGCATAAGCATCTATATAAAGAAGAGGCCGTTGTTGAAGATGGAAGTAAAGGAAAGATAGTTGAACATTTGGAAGGAGGAGAAGAAAGAGACGGTAAAGAATAAAGATATTGAAAAAGAGAGGAACACAATAAAGCATATTTAGCTTTACAGGAGGATGGTAAAGAAAATTTTGATTGTAAATCTAAAAAAGAAATAGGAATGCCATTAATCAATAATTGGGAAATCCAGAGTAATCCTTTAAGTCTCCACGTCCTCCAATAAAAGGTGCGGTTGTTAATTCGTAGTAATTTATTATGCCAAATAGGCTGTTGATCTAGTGAGGACGAAGAAGGATAAGAAGAAGGAAGAAGAGGAGCAATGATTTTATGGGTATGAGAGATGACTGGAGAACGAAAAGGAGAGATGTTGTTCGTGAAAGCAAGAGATTCCTTGAATTCAAAAGGAGATAGAAAATGTTTTTCTATATTCAACCAAATAGGAGGATGAAACAGTTGGTTATCCGAGAGCCAGCGAGAAGATTGCTTTAAAGAGAAAGCATGATGATATGATTTAAAGTCAGGAAATTTAAGGCCTCCCGAAGATTTATCTGCTTTTAGCGCCGATAGAGCAATTCGTGAAGGTTTATTTTTCCAAAGAAATTTGATTAAAAGAGAGTCAATTTTCTTAAAATAAAATACAGGAATGTGAACCGGAATCATAGAAAGGAGGTAAAGAATCAAAGGAGCGAGCATCATCTTGATGGATACTAATTGACCCCACCGAGAAAGAAAAAGTGGATGCCAGCGGTCAATAGAATCAGATAAAGTTTTAATTATACTATCAAAGTTTATTTTTAATGTTTCAGAAATGTTAGAAGAGAACCACAAACCTAGATATTTAATCTTAGAGGTCTGCCAGGAAAATCCTGTCTGTATTAAATCTTGTTTAAGACAAAAAACATTTAAAGGTAACACTTCGCATTTGTCTGAATTAAGACGATAACCAGATAATTGAGAGAAAGTGTCGACTTGAGATAAAAAGGAAGGAATGGAGGAAGACGGATTGGAACAATATAAAAGGATATCGTCCGCATAAACGGATAATTTGACATGAGAGGTATCGAGCTGAAAGCCAGCGATTTTTTCATCTAATCTGATTTTGGTTAGAAAGGGCTCTAAAGCTATTATGAACAAAAGAGGGGAGAGAGGGCAACCTTGACGCACTCCTCTAGAGAGTGGAAAGTAATCCGAAATCTTCCCATTCAAAGAAATAGACGCCTTAGGATCTGAGTATAAAATAGAGATAAGAGAAATTAATTTAGGAGGAAATCCTATCCATTTTAATGCCTGGAACATAAAGTCCCAACCTATTCTGTCAAACGCCTTTTCTGCGTCCAATGCTATAGCAGCAAAGGGATAACCAAGAGAGGAAGCCTTGCTGAGGATGTTAAAAAATACTCTGGTGTTATAAGAAGGTAAACGACCTTTTACAAAACCTGATTGTTCCGGGCCAATAAGAATGGGTAAAACAGGATCTATGCGAAGCGCAAGGATTTTTGCAAAAAAATTCTCTTCAGGAATTAAACATATCATGGCTTCCTGAAAGGTTTCATATGAAGACCTGCTAGAAATAAAGGCATTATAAAGCGATAAAAGGTGCGGGAGTAAAAGATTTGCAAAGTGAGCGTAAAATTTGATGGTAAATCCATCAGGGCCTAGAGCTTTCCCTCTTTTCAATATCGTAATAGTGCGAGTGATTTCAGATACAGTGATATCTGCTTCTAAGGAAGAAAAGTCGATATCATGAGGTGAAGGAGGCTCAATGGATTGAAAATAAATAGACAGATCAGTCTGACTTGGTGGGTGTTCAGGGGTATATAATTTTTTTATAAAAAGAAACAAATTCATTCAAAATATCATTATCTTTAAAGAAAGATAAACCCGCATCATTCCGTATAGATTCTATTTTGGTCCGTTCACGTCTAATTTTCAAATAATTTGCTAACAAATTCCCCATCTTATTTTGGCCTCCATAGTATCGAGCGCTGCTTTTTAAAAGATAAGAGGATGCGGCTTCCGTGGATATTTTGTTAAAGGTAAATTTTGCTTCATTTAGGTTTTTTAATGCGGATTCGGAATTCGAGTGATAATAAGTATATTCAAGTTTTTTTATGTTATCAAGTAATTGGGAATTTTAATGAATTTAATTTCAAAAGCTTTTTTCTTCTGCGAAACAAAATTAATAATAAAATCTCTAGCAGCAACTTTAAAGGAGTCCCAAATCATTACCTGAGAAGAGTCCAAGATAGAATTAAAAGTAAAGAATTCAGAAGCAAAAGAGGTGAATTGGCTTATGAAATTAGGATCTGATAATAATACGTTATTAAAACGCCATCTTCCTGTATGAGGGGTGGGAGGAAGTAAGTCAAAATCAACTAGAACTGGAGCATGATCTGATATTAAAATAGAGCCAATTTCAGAGTGGGAAACTTGTTGAGTTAAAGATTTACTAAAGAAAAGATAGTCTATACGAGATTGTGAATGATGTAGAGGAAAGTAGAAGCTATACTCGCGAATATCCGGATTGCAAAGCCTCCATATATAAACTAAGGATTTACGATGGATGGAGGAAGTAAACTGTGAGTGCATCTTTGTTTTGGAAATTTTAACAGAGGAGTGTCTGTCTAATATGGGATCAAAAACTTTATTACAATCTCCGCCCAAAATAATATAATCCTCATCAAACAAAATAAGTTTGTCAGAGACATGTGTCCAAAAGGTATTATTGACATGTACAGGTGCATATACATTAAACAAAGTTAAAGGTATTTGATTTATAAGAAGTTTAACAATTACCCAACGACCTTCTAAATCAGTCTCTTGGTGTACAACAGTAATCTGGTATTTCTTGTGACATAAGATGGAAACTCAATTTTTCTTACCTAAAGCCGGGGAGGTATAGACATTGCCTACCCAGCCACGTTTCAATTTAGAAGCCTCGCTGTCAGATAAATGTGTTTTTTGAATTAATGCAATATCAGCGTTCAATCTGGCTAAATGCGTTATTACCCGTTGTCTTTTATTAGGATTATTTACTCCCTTCACATTCCAAGTTACAACTCTAAAAATAAACCATCAAATAGAACATGAACAGTTGATGTAAACACAAAAGAAAAATTAGAAATTTCATTACAGAAGAGATTGGAAGTGATGAAAATAGGATTGAGAAAGAAACTCAGGAGAGGATAGAAGAAGAAAAAATTGAGCATAAAGAGATTGAAGTAAAGTGTATCCAAGTAAGATGAGAAAAAAAGAGAATGGATAAAATGATGAAAAGTAGTTGAGAGAAAGAAGAACACAAAACAAAAAAACAATACAAATGCAACACTTGACCATAGAAAAAAGTGTCAAAAGGACATACCACAAAAAAACAATGAGACTGGGGATGGTGGAACCACATGAGGAAGGCAGCACACCAGACCGTGGACTCCATCAGGACGCAGCAAGAGGAGAAAGCCTCCAGGTATACGTAACGAGAATATACATCAAAAGAGCACAAAATTGCATCTAAAGGGAAACAAAAAAGAAAGAACCATTAACCACATCACTCACAATAGAGTAAATACAACAGGTAGGATAAGGTAACAAATTTCATGACATAAAAGACGTGCGTATTCACAAAATAATTATGCTCGAGGGATGTCCATAGAATCATCTCTACTAGAGTTCAGAAATTGCTGAAGCATTGCCGGATCTTCATAAGTCGTTGTTTTATTGTTATAAGTCACTTTAAAGAGACAAGGGTGAAATAAGCCATAGCGAGCATTCAAGGAGCGAAGAGCAGGAACTTCTTCCGACGATCAGCAGTAACTTTGGCGTAATCTTGTGCAAAGAAGAGATTAGAGCCATTTCAAGTAATCTTCCCTTTCTGTTTGGCAGCTTGAAGAACCTTCAGTAGATCTGTATACTCTAGAAAGTACAAGATAACTCCTCTAGGTTTTGATGAAGAAGAAGCGGCCTTTCCGCTAGTCCGTAAATGCGTAGGTTATTACGACTATTATGATTTTCTAAATTTTCGACCTGTTGGTTAAGAATTTGGGTTTCCCGGAACTTGTTCAGTAACTATTTGATGTCACTTTTCTCTCCAGATCCTCAACTTTTTGCTCAGTATGCGACCATTTCTCCTCTAGATTTTGAAGTCGAGAATTTGTTTCTGCCATATAGGATTTGAGCGAGTGAATTTCCTCAAGTAAAAGTTCCATAGAAATAGAAGAGGGAGTATTAGTAGGAGATGGAAGATTTGTCTTCACTCGTTTTCCTGGCGTAGAAGTAGAAGTAGAGGATATTTTAGGAGAAATTTTTGAGTTTGGGCGAGAAGTATGAGGAGAGGAAGTTTTAGCAGCAAAAGAGTCGTTTGTTGTTTCCTCCATACTGTCTTGTAATACACTGAAAGGATTCATATCTTCCAACGGTGCTGTGGTTACATTAATGTGCTGAGGAGTATTACGAGTATGACGTGACGTTGCCATTAAAAAATTGAGAGATGAGGAAAATTAGTAAAACAAGGTCCAAAATACTAAAATGGCTGTGAAATGCTGAATTATAGTTCCTGTAAGTGGAGGTCAAAGCTTCAATGAGAGAGACACCGGCTCAAACTATCCTATATTAGAAGGCATGAATTAGCTGATAAACCCAGAATCAGAACTAAAAACAGAAAGCCAATTCTTTGCTCGTCGCGCTCTGTAAATGCAAAAAGCCCAGAAATAATCTTCCTCCAGTTAAACAATAGCTCATAAAACGTAATGGTGTCAGTAATTGCCAGCATTTGGAAGGCAAGGGTTATTTATCGTGCAGCATGTTGGCAGAGGTTGGCAATGCTTCTATGAGGTAATATCATCACACAAAATGGCGGCTGCTCCTACAACTTTGAGATGTAAAGAGGTTAATTTCTCGAGGAAACGAAAATTTCCTGTCACCTCAGTCACCCATATGAACAGATCTTGCTTTAGATGCTGCATGAGAGAAGCAGCGCTCCTCTCAAGGGTTAAAACGTAAGGTAGACGAGCAGAAGAGGGCACAGGGAATGTGGAAACTACAAAATGGCGGTCGCACTCTGTGCGCGAATCGCGGGCATCGAAAATCGGGAAAAAGCAGCCTGCTCCGCTCACCTCGCCCGTCCACAGCGTCAGTTCTGATTGTATAGGTGTTCCGCTGTGCTAAGACGCATTTTCGGAGGCCGAGTGACCGTGCAAATCACCTGGAGGCTCCCGTTTCCGCTACGCTCCGACGGAGCTCATCGGGATGGTGGCCCTCTTCACCGGCGCCTTGCCACGCCCCATCAGTTATGTGTTATTTTAACATGCATTCAGTCTGATCACTCGTTATGTTATTTGGTGCTCAAAAACGTGCATTGCATTTTTGATCATGACATTTCACCAGACGCCAGAAGCGCCCTCTTAACCCACCCACCATCTTGACCGCTACTTTGCACTTAGTGTAAATCGGACATTACATTATGAATTATAGAGAATAACATGAAACTGTGGCAAAGAACAGCAGAATGTCTGAAGAGTACCTGTCGGATTTCTTATCAACACAATTGAAATAGGTCTGCAAATGCTGTACAAGCATCCGTGTAATCATATATTATTGTTTAATAAAGAAAGAAAGTTTTTTTTTTTTAAAGGAGCAGCACGAATACTTCTGTAAGTACAGTATCATCCAATTATGTGCTCCAATACATTGCCTGGCGATATATTAAATCCTTCCATTCAGCACTATTTGCTAAAGTATACACCTCACAATCAATCCCTCGACATGAGAATATGCTGTGCCTAGCATGTTATAAATAATTACACTTGTAGTTTGTGAAAATGGAAGGGGGAGAGAATATAGTAGAGTGATTATATTAGGTGTCAGACCTTTTGGGAAAGATTGTTTTTATTGCTGAGGGAGCACTTTTGATACATATGGCGCTCTTCTCTTATAATGCAAACAACACAAAGCGCTGGCATCCGGATATTACAGGGTCTATAAAAAAACATATCACGGTTGATTCTTACCATTGCATTTTGTTTTCAGCTCTGCTACTAACTATATAATATGGCAACTCGTTGTTTTGCGCACCGTTTTTTATTCGTACGAATATATTGAGAAAGGAAACCGCATTCCCATACATTACTGCAAACGACCCAAATCCTCTTTATTTACGCTAAATAGCTTAGAGCATTATGAATAAAATTGACTGTATCATACCATGACACGACTTCCCCCTCTCTTACCTACAAATAATTGTCGCACCGTGCTCCTACTGAAAACTCAAGATGATTGTGGGACTGGAAATTATTCCTTATGTATTCCCGGGAAGTCCAGCAAAAATGTATTCAACTACAGTCTTTACCTCTCAAATGAGTTTGAAACTCTTAATGAGGCTGAATGACATATTTAAGTCAAATTTAGCTGGTATGTATGTGTTTTCAATCATAATCTCATAATGAGTTTTTAAATGCAAACACTTTCTTTGATAGAGGAAAAAAACTCGAAATTCCTACAATGGGACAATTTCCAAACCCCGACTCAATAGCTAAAGTCACTCCCATTTACTGCCCATTGGCAGCATTATGCATGTCTATATTAAATCACTATTACAAACAAGCATTTGCCAAAGTATATATGTATTGGCACTAATAGGCAGAGCAAGTGGCTTTACCAATTTGTTACATTGGCATTAACTAATGTCATATTGGATGTCAAAGTGTAACAGCACATGCAAATGCAAGCACAGTAATACAAGCACACAAATGTCTTGTCTAAAAATACCTACAAATCTAAAAAAGGGGTAACCTAGCTGCACGCTTCCTTGGTTAGTAAAAACACTTTAATTTCCTCGGAGTGTCTGTTGGAAGTTTGTTTGATAGTAGGGCTTTAAGTCGGCCAGGTCTTGCAGGTGCTCAGCACTGGCAGTTCTAAAAAGCAAGTGCTGAAACGGGTCTCTATCGGGCTCTCCATTTTTTCCCTCACCCTCGGGTGAAAAAAAAACTTAACTCTGCAGCAGGACCACCCTTCAGTGCCTTTGAGGAATCTTCAGAGAGACTCGTTATAGTTTTTTTACAGTCTCATCATCTCAGAACGGAAGTATTGTCAGTATTGTATGCTACAAAGCCATAGTTGTTGCTTAAGTATCTTATTCATCTAACAGCCATTGGCAAAGCCAATAGTCCAGGTTTGTTGTAAGTAATCCTACTTATTGTATCATATGTATGGATTCAATCACAGAAGCAGCAAAATGCCAGTCAGGCTGCACACTATGCTAAGCACAGATGTTTAGTTTACATGTTTTAAGCCACGCCCTTAACTTTATCGGCCACGCCCCTTTGAAAGACCCCCATGTTTTTTCATTCCACTTAAAGCCCTGTTTGACACTGCATTAATACAAACATATATATATATATATGTCTATATGCATATATATATATATAAATATATATATATATATATATATATATATATATATATATAATCTACTGGCGGTCGCCAGTAGATAGTTATAGTTAGGACCGTGTTTCCATAGGAAATCCGCAACATTCTATTTGGAATAACTTTGGCGCCGGTTGACGAATCCTCGCAAAATTTTCAAAATAGGTGGGGCGCTCCGCTCCGCTCCTACTCTGAAAGTCTCGGGGGGATTCGTCAAGCGGGGACTGAGAAAAAGGGGGGTCCCAAAACGCATTTTTCCCATGCAATTTTCCATAGGGACCTTTAGTCCAAGGTACAGCCCGAACGGCTGAACAGAATTACTTGAAATTTGGCAGAGAGGTAGTCCTCAGCTCAGGGATGGGCCTTTTGCATATATGGTGTCAATCTGTTCAGTAGTTCCTGAGAAAATCAAAAGTAAAATCATATATATATGTGGGCGGAGCCTAACGACACATCTCATCCTGATATCTGATTGGATGTCAGCACTTCATCCAAGAAGTGTTGGCAGCCATCTTGGGACAAATATACATGATATCACCTCATTAAAAAGCATTGCAGTTAATAGAAGGTTTTAAGACTTTAGTTACATTATAAATCATTTGTTGATGGTACCATACTCATTTTAGGAATTGTGGTATGTTCTAAGGTGATTTCACCATGTGAAAAAGCCTTCTGCTGGGATATCATGATTGAGAGAAAAATATTTTCTCATGCTTTTCCCACAGAGGTTTGGAAGGTGATCTATAAGCTAAACTGAGAGCTTATTTTCTGTAAATTCACATTATCTTTCTCAGTCATGTGAGAATGAAGTCTGACATTCTCAGTAAAACATGTACATCCAACAAGGGCAGAGACTGTCAGTTGATTCCTTTGTGTTCTACTGCAGCTTCCCAGAGTGTTCCAAAGAACAACTAGAGCGCTAACAGTCCTACTTATGATAAACGTATGGCACACCTGAAGCCATCTTGCTTGGATTAAAGTGGTAATTCTTAAAACATTTAATTTAAAAAGGAACAAAATGAGGGGGTTCATTTTTCCATAAAAAGTATGATTAGTGCTGCAGAAAGAAAAATTAGGGCACATTTTGAGTGACTTCTCAAATCCTCTTCTATTTCATTAAAAAATTCTGACATGCAGACTGAAACATGCACTTTCAATACCAGCAGCAGACTTCCCTGGTGAGCAGTAGCTTTACTACAGTGATCTAATGAGCAAAAAGAGTGCTAACATTCTGAATTTATGGCAAATGTGTGACACATCTGAATGCCTTCTTGATGGAATCAAAGTAAAAAACTGAAAGTATTTCCCACTGAGGAGACTGCAGTAAATGAGGACATTAGGAAACTTCATAACAAATAAGTCTCCCAAGATGGCCACCAGAGACAAAAGAGCCCAAATGTAGCCCAAATATCACCAAGATGTAGCCCAAGTATAGCCCAATGACAGAATGTCCTAGAGTGTTCTTAAAAACAACTAGAGCGCTTACTGTCTTCATTATGACAAAAGTATGGCACACCTGAAGCCATCTTGATTGGAATAAACTGGTAACACTTAAAACATTTAATCTAAAAAGGAACACAATGAGGGGGTTCATTTTGCCATAGAAATTATGATTAATGCTGAAGAAAGAAAATGAGGGCACATTTTGAGTGACTTCTCAAATCCTCTTCTATTTCATTAAAAAACTCTGACATGCAGACTGAAACATGCACTTTTAATACCAGGAGCAGACTTCCATGGTGAACAGTAGTTTTACTACAGTGATCTAATGAGCAACTAGAGTGCTAACATTCAGAATTTATGGCAAATGTGTGACATATCTGAATACCTTCATGATGGAATCAAAGTAAGAAACTGAAAGCATTTCCTACTGAGGAGACTGCAGTACATGAGGAAATTAGGAAACTTCATAACAAATAAATCTCCCAAGATGGCCACCGGAGACAAAAGAGCCCAAATGTAGCCCAAAATCACCCAGATGTAGCCCAAATATAGCCCAATGACAGAAGTGTGCAAAACACTTATTATTTTGTGTTTTTGCAGTGTTATATAGTGCAGACGTGTCAGGTATTGGAGTGCTTTACATGAGCACAAGAACAAAT
This sequence comes from Triturus cristatus, assembly GCF_964204655.1. Lineage (NCBI taxonomy): Eukaryota > Metazoa > Chordata > Amphibia > Caudata > Salamandridae > Triturus > Triturus cristatus. The sequence continues at coordinate 299,086,175 of NC_140593.1, forward strand.
TCATTTTGGTTGTAGACATGGGGAGACTAAGTGATTTGACCAGAATCACAGAATGTCGAGCTGAAGCAGAAACTCCAACCTGGTTCCCCAGTTGCAAAGTCTGCAGTTCTGGAAGTAACACCACATCCTCTTCCCTAAGTGCAACATTTAATCAAGTGGTCAACTGGATAAAAAAACAAAGATAACAAATAATTTAAAAGTGCTTTGTCGCTATTTGAAAACTCAGAAAGTATGTCCTTATTTTAGTCTTTTAGAGCACTAACCATAATTTTGATGCCAATAAGACGCTCTCATAGCGCCTTGCGACCCCTGGTGACTTGTGCGCTATACAAAAATCTTTGACATTGACATTTCTAAAGGAAATGCTCTAGGTATTACAGTTTTGATTACATCAAGATGATGTCAGGCGTTCCACACTTTTGTAATAAATATAGAATGTTAGCAATCTAGTTGTTCATTAGAATACTGTTGAGAGGCCGAGGCCAGGGGCACGGACTCTGAAAATTGAAGGCAGGTAGAAGGGTGCAAAGGCAACAATTTAACCACACTGAGCAGGCAGGAAGGGCCGTGGCAGCACAACAGACTATGGAGGGCAGTGGAAAGGGGGGCAGGGGCAACAAACCAACAATACAGGACTTGCAAGAGAGGCTGTGGCAATGTAATAGACCATTGTGGGCAGAAGGAAGAGGCAATGGTAGTACAACCATACATGCCAACAGACCCGATTCAGCCAGGAAACGTCCAATGTTTTTAAGCTCAAATGGGCTTTATTTGATCTGTCTCCTGTCTACAATCTCCTCTTTTTCAATGTAACTCAAAGGGGAAAATCAATACCCCAGTTTTTTTTCAAAATCTCCCTCTTACCAAGTTCAAAATGTTCGCAAGTATAGTACATTGGATCATGGAAGGAAATGGGGTAGGGACATGGACTTTGATAACAGAGGACAGGAGGGACATGGAGAGATGCACCAAACTGACCCTGCAGGGCAGGCATCAGGGTTTGCAGCAGCACAATACACCACACAGGGCATGCGGGACGGGAGTGCAGCACAACAATCCATAGAAAGCAAGAGGGAGGGGACAGGACCATGCACATGGACAACAGATAACAGAGGGGCAAGAGGCAATGGTAGCTAGCTGACCATAATGGACAGACAGGAGAGAAAGCTGCAGCATAACAGACAATAAAGGGCAGGAGGGACGGATCAGGGGCATTACAATGGAACAGACAAGCCAGGAGGGAGGGAGTAGGGGTCTGCACATGTAAACAGAGGGCTGGGGGCAAGGGGGCAGGGCAGGAGCAGCAAGATAGCCATGGAGGTCAGGGAGGATGGGCACTAGAAGCAAGACACACCATGAAGAGCAACAGTGAGACTGTGATGGAATACACACAGACCATGGAGGGAAGGTGGGAGGGGTCAGGGGCAGCTAACTGACCACACAGGGAAGGTGGGAGGGGCCATGGCAGCACAGAGGACCATGCATGGCAAGTGGGAGGGTTAGTGGCAGCACAATGGCTTTGATGGGCAAGAAGGAGGGTGAAGGGGCATGCACAAAGGACGATGGAGGATAGAAGGGAGGGTCAGGACCTGTGCACAGACAAGAAAGTTCAGGGGAAGGGGCCTCAAAACAGACCGTGCAGGGCAGGCAGGAGGATCAGTTGCGGCACAACAGACCAGGGAGGGCAGAAGGGTGTGGCAGTACAATGGACCATGTAGGACAGGAGGAAGAGGATAGGGGCATGGCATGTGGACATGAAGGGTGGAGGTGGCAGAGACAGGTTACAGTCATCTGACAATGCTAGGCAGGTGGGAGGGGAGTGGCAGCTCAACAGAACACTCAGAGTAGATAGGAGTGGCAGGTCCATGGAACATGGTGGGCAAAAAGGATGGAGCAGGGGCATGCACAAAGACATCGGAGGGCAGGGGGAAGGAGAATAGGGGCAGCAAGCTAAGCACAGAGTTTAAGCAGGAGGTCAATGATGGTGCATAGAATTGGGCAATGGAGGGCAGGAGGAGTGGACTGGTACATCATACTAAATTGAGGGCAGTGGCAGCACATCATACCATGCATGGCAGGAGGGAGGAGGCTAGTCCATGGATTCACACAACAGAGGATAGGGAGGAGGGGGATGGGGCAGCAAGCTAACTGTTCAGAGAAGGCGGGTATTAGGAACTTTATTGTTTTTAAAACGTGTGTCTGTGCGAACTACTTAAAATATGAACAAGTATGCAGCATAATCTCACTTTTATTCAGGAAGAAGAGGACGTTTGTGACTGTGACTCCGGGCTCACTTGGCAGAAACACCCCCTGACCCTCCACCCCCTATCGCAAAATTTAATGCCGGTGAAAAGGGTAGGTGAACACAGTGTTATATAGAACATATTCCTGAGAGCACGATTGAAAATGAAAACTAGATGTAGTGTATGGTATAAACTATGCACCAAAAAGTTTGATATAAGATGAACCGGGCGTGAAATATAATATGCAATACATTGTGCGCAATGACAGATTCATTGGAGAGCGCGAGATAGCACAGGCACTAGCGCTTGCTATGCGATATGCGCCTTGGAGTGTAATATGCACAGGGCAGTGTTGTGTAACCTAACTAGTCTCTAAAGTTGTAATATAAAATATGTGCTGGGGAGTGTAACGTTGGATATGCACTGTGACAAAGATTTGGATCCCAGATTGTAATATGTATGGCATAGCACTGTGCGTTATAACATAGGCATCGAGGAAGGCACGTTAGACGGGGCAATATAACCCGTGCGAAGACAAGTGTGGCATGACATATTCACGGGGTGGTGTTACAGTGCACATGGGCTAGAGAGTGTCATAGCATATGCACTAGCTGGTGGAATACAAAACAGAGGTGTGTGGCACTCAGCAGGCAATGGTGGGTGGAACACAGCATTGGGCTCTGCCAGGAGCGCGCTGTGACTCTCAAGTGATGTTCGTCCCCTTTCCAGAGAGTAAAATAAAAAGTATTACACATCCGGCAGTGGATGTGTGTTTTATTAACCGTGAGGGGGGTTTCTTGCATAGTTTTGGTCAAATTTTTGTCGAATCCCCTTTGAATGGCTTGGTGTGTATGTGTATTAAATGTGCCCGTCAATAGCTACCCATGTTTGTATAAATAAACGACAAGGGTGTCTACCGGGATTAGGCACGGTAGGGCATCAGACATGTCAGAGCTTCACTAGTGGTGTAAATACATTCCACGTGGATTCATTGTATGCATAGTCGCCTTTTAATGAATTTCACGCAAATCGTCATGGTGATAGGTACGTACGGTTTGTCCAGCATGTCCTAGGTGTGTCTATAAATATATATTTTTTAAAAATAATAAAAAACAGTGGCCGGCCCTGGGGATTGGGGTCAAAAAAATATAATTAGGAGACAGGCCCTGGGGGATGCGGTCATCAGGGCCAATAAATTAGAATAAGAAGGTGAACCACACAGCCCCCCTTCTTAAAAAATTAAAATAAATAAAAGACTGGCATCGTGCCGGAGGCCACGCCCCCTCCTTGCAGCACTCTGCAAACGCGCCCCCTGGTGAGTTGTAAGTTGGGGAATTAATTCCTCTTCAATACTGAGGGTCCCTGAGGGCCAACTAGCCCAACAGGCATCTCCAGTATGCGCCAGGGAGCTGCGCTGCAGACAGGTGTTCTGAGGCCAAGCCCCTTTTTACACCTCTCTGCAACGCAGCTCTGTGGCGCTTACTGGAGGTACCTAGTGGTCTAGTTTGACCCTAGGGTTCCCTTAGGATTCAAGGGGACTTAATCTCTCAACTTAGAACAGCCACAGGGCGCGTTTACACAGTGGTGAAGGGAGGGGACGGGGCCTGAGGTGACGTGTGCAAACACGCACTATGGCACGTTTTAAATTGGGGATATAATTTCCCTTCAATACTGAGGGCCCCTGGGGGCTAACTAGCCCACCAAGTGCTTCCAGTAAGCGCCACTGAGCTGCATTGCAGAGAGGTGGTCCAGGCCGTGCCACTTTTTACACCTCTCTGCAACGCAGCTCTGTGGCACTTACTGGAGGTACCTAGTGGGCTAGTTGGACCCTAGGGACCCTCAGGATTCAAATGAACTTAATCTCCCAACTAAAAACGGACACAAGGCGTGTTTACACAGTGGTGAAGGGAGGGGACGGGGCCTGAGTTAACGTGTGCAAAAACGCCCTGTGGCCTGTTTTAACAGGTAGTTTTAATCCCCCTACCCTATTATATACTAGGGGCTTACAGAGGAGGTCATGCTAATCACAGGGGGACCCCAACGCATAATGTTCCCTAGTGTATGTAGGTGTTTTCCCTGTATTCTAAGTGTCTTTTAACATAGCACTGGCTCCAGGACTGGTTAGTCAGACTCAGTTACCACCAGTATCCGTCTGAAAAAGTTGAGGGTACAGGATGATTTTGCAACAAGGCTTCTTTCTGCTCTTCTTTTTGTTCTTTCTGAATGTTATCCTTCTTCCTGCACTTTTCTTCGTCTTTGAGGACTTCTGTTGCTTCTTTCTGCACTTCTTTTTTTTCTTTCTGTGCATTTTTTCTTCTTTCTTCACATGTCCTCTCTCTGTAGGCATAGTTAGAAATTAGCATTTAAAAAAACTTTGAAATTCACAGAAAAAAACATAGGTTTCAGGCACGTTATAGTTAGGAATTAGCATTTAAAAAACCTCAGAAATTCACTGAAAAAAACATAGGTTTCAGGGGTGTTATAGTTAGCTGGACTTTTCACTTGTACAAAACCATTGAAATTCCCCCGTTATAGTTAGTTCAGCTAACTATAACTCGCGCGCCCGCAATGCACTGCTGATGACGTCACATATTACATCACTCATGACATGGTCAGTGACATCACTCATGACATCACTGATGACATCTCAAATGACATCACTGATGACATCACTGATGACATCATCCTTGTGAGAGAGTGGCAGACCTCCTCTCACCCTAATATAACCTTTGATACACACATTCAAAAATAGAGACTAAAATGTTCAAAACAATGGACTTACCAATACCAGTTACAACAACCTCTTCAGTAATTCTAAGATCCAAATACACATCCACTCATTCACCAACAGTCCTATACAGTCACTCATACATGTACTCACTCATCAGATGTACTCATACACCTATACATCCTGTTACACAATGCCACTCATCCATAGAGTTACTCACACACATAGTCACTCATGCTAATAAAGAATCAAACATACATTTACTTGCATATACAGTTATACACACACCACCACACTTACCTCTATGAAAACTTACACATACTTAGTCTTTTAAACAATCACTTATAGAAACACATACTTATTCATACAGGAACTCTTTCAATCTCTCACTCTCACATATACTCACTTATATACACCAATAGTCACATATACTAGTTTAAAACATATGTAGTTACTCATAAAGACACTATTGAGACAGTCATTCACTCACTAACACACCCATACACACACTCATCCACCCATACAGTCCTGCACACATGCTGTCTTCAACACATACAAACAGTGAGTCACTCATTCATGCACCTATGCACTACATAATACCCCCCACCGAACCATGCAGACACTCAGACTGATACTCAAAAAACCAACTAATAACCTATATAGACACCCATGTATCTACTCACCAACCCATGCAGCCACTTATACACAAAGTGAGAGACTGATACAGATATTTACATATTTAAACATTACTCACTAAGCCATGTATTCACTATGATACACTTAATCAGTCAGTTACACAATCAATTTTTCAAAAACAAATCATCCATTTAGACACTTATATACCCATTTATTCTTCCATCGACCTTGAGATATACATATATAAAACATATTTAATTTTCAGAAAAACACACATTCACTGGATGATGTCATCAGTGATGTCATCAGTGATGTCATGAGTGATGTCACTGACAATGTCATAAGTGATGTAATATGTGACGTCATCAGCAGTGCATTGCGGGCGCGCGAGTTATAGTTAGCTGAACTAACTATATAACTATAACGGGGGAATTTCAATGGTTTTGTACAAGTGAAAAGTCCAGCTAACTATAACACCCCTGAAACCTATGGTTTTTTCAGTGAATATATATATATATATATATATATATATAAAAAACACAGTGGCAGTTGTCACTGTGTGGTTATATGTTAGTTCAGAAATTCTTTAGGAAGAAAGTTTATTGTTTTGCTAATAACTGTGACACCATTTGGCAAATATACACCAAACCCAAACTACCCAACTCTCAGAAGCAAACTTTATCCACCTCAGCTCCTTCCTGGAAAGTTTTTGGATGATCTGTCAAGCAGCGGTTGAGAAAAAGGGAGGGCCCCAAAATATAATTTTCCCATGTTAAATTCCATTGGGGATTTGGGCAGTGATACAGAAAAAAATGGGTAAACAGAATTACATCAAATTTGGCAGTTACATCTTTTCTAAGAATGCAGGTTTTTCATTATTTGGTGTAAATGTGTCCAGCCGAGGAATTAGTATATAAATTATAGTGATATCTGTAGGCCTGGGCCAAAATTCCGTTCCGTTCGCGGAAATTGCGATAATTTGGCATTTTCGCGTTCCGCGGAAAGCGCGAAAATGTCAAAATTTCCACATTCCGTAGCTTAGCGATAATTTTTTTTTTGCTCGCGCTGTAAAATAATACATTCTCGCGTGCGCGCGATCGCCTTACCTGAATCCCCGCCTTCGCCGACAAGTTTTCCTGATCCGGTTGCGTTCTCCACGAGATGTTGGATTGTTGGTAGCCATTTGCCCTGTCTCGCGACAGTTCGCGCCCGTAGTAACATCATGCGTCGCGCGATCACATCTTTCTTCTCGCGATCATGCACCGCAAGACAAGTGAAAACAAGATGGCCCCGCCCGCGAGCAACCCCATGGGTAAGTTGGCGAGCCGCGACCACGCAGAAAATACCGCGAACGGGCGGGAAAAAAACTTCTGCATCTTCGCGATATTTCCGCGTGTTTGCGGAGATTTTTAACATTTTCGCGATAATTTTCGAAAGTGAATTTCGCAAATTCGGCCCACCCCTAAATATCTGGACAGTAGGGCCTGTGGGAGTCCCATGGGTGGCTACAGGTCAGGCTCAGCTGCCAAGTGTACTATAGTGGCTGAAGACAGTGCATAGTGGTGGATTAGCTGTCTGTGGGGTAAACAACGTTTACCACAAAACTTTTTCCCCGCTTGGAATCACAACGCGGTCGTTACAACGACCGCGTTGTGATTCCGCATACCATTACTCCGCAAGACGGAAGAACGACTTGCGGAGGGGGGGGGTGTTGGATTCAAAATCCAACACCTTCCCTAGTGTCCGCACACACTGGAGTTGGAATAGTAAATTATACTATTCCAACATCCAGCGCCCCCCCCTCCGCAAGTCGTTGTTCCGACTTGCGGAGTAATGGTATGCGGAATCACAACGCGGTCGTTGTAACGACTGTGTTCTCATTCCAAGTGGGGAAAAAGGTGGCGGAACAACGTCGTACATTCGTCTGTGGGTGTGGGCAGAGTTTCAGGTCCTATTGTCACACACAGCTGAAGGCAATGCATGGCAAAGAGTTGGTTGCTTGTGGCAAACCCCATACTGGAGTTGGCTCAATGCAGTGTATGGTAAGGGATGGCTTCCTGCAGGAGGTTAGGTATCGGGCCTACCTCATGCAAGGCAGACCCTATAGCTATGCGCAGTTAGGGAGTTGAGTGAATATGATTAAAGCAAATGAAAATTCATGAAATAAGACAAAGGTTAAAAAAAATTGTTTGGTATGACAATAAGTTCTCACTTTATGATTAAAAAAAAACTTTTGCTATCCACTGGAAATAAAACAAAGGTTAAAGTGATGTTATTGTTAGGTGTAGTAATAATATAAAAATCCATGCTTAATAACCAAACAATGACTGAAATGTATCAGTTACATTTCAGTGAGTGACCTATTGCTTTGCAGCTCCTCAATGCACTGCATATGACTTCACATATTACAGCACTCATGTCATGTTAAATGACAACATTAGTAACATCACCGCGATAAGATCTCACATGCCATCATTATTATTATATTATTACACCTAACTATAATGTCACAATTTAATTCAACCTTTGCCTTTTTCATATATATATATATATATATATATATATATATATATATATATATATATATATATATATATATATATATATATATGTGTGTGTGTGTGTGCATGCGTGTGTGCGTGTGTGTATGTGTGTGTGTGTTCACTGAAAAAGACCAAATAATAAAATAAGGTTTCTGCATTTTTGAGAGTCAGGCACACATGAACCATGAGAGCTTTAATGAACTTTACACTTCAAAGATTATATACTGCAGCACTGAGAGTTCTGAATGTATCAATACACTTCTCTTCGTCTAAAAGAGAATTTTTTAGTAATGCCAGTAGGTTGTAGTTATCAAAGGTAGACATTTTTCAGGGTAGCAGTGGTGTAGAAAAGCAGAAGTCCAAATTTCTTCATAATTATCAGAACACTTCAAGTGAATTTATTTTGTGTGCTGTAGCATTTGTGTTTAGCAGAATTTCTTTTTCGAATTCCCAGTTAACTAAATCAGCAATTGCCTTTTGTAAACAACATGTAAATCTATGAGTACCTTCCTCTTTTTAACTTTCAGATATTTCAGAAACATAGATATTACTACGGCAATGCTGATTTGTTTTGACTAGTTCTGACCAGTAAACTGGCCCTGTTTTATTTTTGATTTTTCGATTATGCAGCGGATATGTGTATTTCTTGAATGGTGGTGATGTCAGCTGTTTTATAGGAAAATAGTGAAGCACCTTCTTACTTTTAATAAAAGGGGTCTTGCTATTGACGTTTCATGATATGATATTTATAATCTTTGCAGTGATATTACTCAGTGCCGAATCATTGAGTCATTTTGAAATAACAGGTATGAACATTTGCTTAAGTAAGGGAAGTTAAGCTGGGAGGTTGCAAATGACACTATGATGGGAATGGGTGAACTCTCCCCTATGTAGGACAGGAACATTAAAGGAAGGATAATGTTGTCAGCGCCCTCCAGATATGTGTATTACAGGCTAAAATCCAGTTGCACCCACAGGCACCATTCGGGTGTTCAGGGCAGTAGATTGTAGCAAGAGAGACTATGCTGTATGGAAATTCACATATAATCAGTTGTCGCCATGTAGAGGTGTGGTGCGGGGGTAAATGTATGTTTGTGAATGAATCATTGCCAGTAGCCTACCTATGGATCACCAAGGTGGTCTCCTGCCTGACTGTAATGCCCGCTGTGAAGTCAATATGATCAGGAGAGTGGTGTTAAGTGAAAGGAAGTTTCATAGGCAGGAGATGTGAAAATGAGCATACTATCATACAGAAGAAGAGCAACATATTAGCTTAATATCCAGATCAGCCACAAGATTACAACTAAGAGTCAACTGGCTGGCTGGGATGCCTTTGTGCCATTCATCATAGGGGACCATAGCATATCTCTTTCTTCTGTTATGGCCTCAATAGCTTGGTGCAAGCCCTTTCTGTCCGAGTTTCAATGAAGAGACATGGTGAGCCTTTTTCTGACATTCAATGGGGTGGCATCCAATAGTACAGAGTTGTTTTTCTTCCAGTATCTATGTCTGGGACCATGGTGCCACCTCCACAGAGGTAGAATTCATAAATTCCAGCAGATCCACCAGTTTGCATCACCAGCGAGAGAGCAGGCTCCATCAGACCATATTTTTGTCCCATCAGAGAGGCAGTGTAGTAACCTGAAAATAAACATTTTCCTCTTTATGTTAGAGTCTGTGGAGTAATCAGGGGGAAAGCTTATGGAATGGCCCTCAAGTAGGAAAAGTCAAATTTTTATTTTTGCCAATAGTAGAACCAATGTTGGAAGGGAAAGCATGCTATAAGGCATTAATCATTAAGTGTCTCCCTCAGTCATGTTCAGTGCCTCACATGGCATTCAAGCAGTCCACAAAACTACATATTCAATCGTCAAAGAATTAGGTCATTTTGGAAGCTAATACTTTTTTCATCTTTCTTCGTCTCTTCTAGGATTACATAACAGCAGATATTGTTGCATCTTCAATGCTCCTCCAGGTCTGTCATTGTGTGGCAGGTTTGTCAGATCAGAACCCCAGTCCATGCATCAGTTTAATCTGTCTTACAGAGCTCTAATTCTCTTTTCTTTAGAATCCAGATGCACGAAAAGACAGTGTCTGTACCTACAAATATACCTTCATTCAAGATCTTCAAGACCTCAGTCTCTATCTTGCCCTTTATTGTCACAATCAGTGTAAATTCCTACATCATTGTGTCTAGTGTTACTTCAAACATTGTCTGATTCATTGGTCATATTTAGGGTTTGGCCCCTAATAATTCTGCAGAGAATAACTGCTGTGCAGGGTACAAAGTAAAACAATAACCGAGATGTCACTGCTTAGTCTACTGTTATGATGGTTGACAATGTTAGGGGCTATACTATCAGGTCATTATGGAGGACTTGTGGGTGATGTTTTGCAAGAAGGGGGGGACAGGTACAGCCTCTGCAAATATTTAACAGTTGCTGCCATCTAGTTGATTTTTCTGCACTTAGTGAGGCTACCACATGTAATATCAGCTGGTCCACATCTCTCAACTCAAGTCAGACCAGTAGGGGAGCAAAGGAGGTAGAAAGTCCCTGAGAGAAATAATACAAAGTCGAGGTTCGCATATATGGATTTGACCTTCAGCCAAAAAAAGCGAGCCATAAAAATTGGAATTGCTTAGCACATGTATTGGAACTGTAGGCATGCCAATAGGTGGGAATGAAGGCTGTAAAATATCTTCTTTTGGAAATGTACTTTAGCTGCACTTGAAAGCACTGGCAATTGAAATTTGTAATAAATTGGGCTATTAGTTATGGACGGGGTGACTGCACGCTTTAAATATTAAAATACAATGCTAGTCAGCGTGAACCATTAAAGTCATTTAAATAACCTGAACTCCACCCCCTGGTAGCTATGACACAGAGCACTTAGGCTTAACTTAAAGGCAATATGTAAAGTTTTTATGCATTACCAAAACAGTAATAAAGTCGAAACACAACAAAATAAGCATCCCAAACCAAATTGGAACAATAGAGAATATTTTAATAAAAGGACATTAAAAAGACAAAAATCAAATTAGAGATCCAGAGAAATGTATTTTTGAAGTTTAAAAAAAAAAACATAGAAGCAAAAAAATATCAGTGCCAACTGCAGTCTAATGTTCATGGTAGATCAGAATCCATACATAATTTGAGGCCAATCATGATTGAGCACTGGTTGGAGACAGGGACCAGTTGCAGTCTGGTTGGAGGATTTACTTTGGGACTTAGCCTCAAAAGTAGAAGTCCAAAATGTTCCACGGGGCAGGGCAGCAGTCTGTAGCCAAGGAAGGCACCATAAGGTCATATAGCTGCAGGGCGAGGTCCCAGTGAAGCTGTTGTTTTTTGGTGGGAGAGCTATGAGCAGTAGAAATTAGAATTTTGAACCCAGGGAAGTCCCTCGCCGGTCAGATACTTTTGGATTCTTTGCCTTGTCACGATTTCTTCATTCCCACTTATTTGGAGCATGTACCCTTCCAGCAGGGCAAGCCTGCAGGCTATAGCCAAAGAGGGCTCCACTAGACCAGATACTGTCTTTGTGAAGTCATTGCAGAGTATTTGCAGCTGTGAAAAAGCTCCAGCATATTCATCATCAGGACACAGGAAGTTATGCCTGAGAAAGAAATGAGGGTTACTCCATGTGTAACCCAATGCAAAAAGGCACCACTGTGTGGGCCTTCTTGCTGCAATACAGTGAAGGAATCTGGCCGGGGAAAGGAGAGAATCTAATCAGAGGAACAGACAGAGTTATCAAATTCTGCCAATGCCCCTAGTTCCTGGGATCCATAATGAAGGTCCATGGGGGACTCTGTGTATCTTTGGTTGAGGATGGCTGTTTCCTTCTTTGCCTCTCAGAGTGCATTAAAAAGTTTGGAGTTTGGCTTCAGCTGAGTCCCTTAATACGAAACCAATCAAGGTGGCCTTCTTGGCTGCTCAAAGTATTCGGTCTGAGACTACTGAGGCCTCATTGTCTTGTACGTAGGAGCAGATGCAAGTCTGGAGGGATTCCTTGTGCTCTGCAAGTGTATAAGCAAAGGTGTACAGCGGATGGATGGGGAGGAGGTGGGCCAACGTACATTTCTAGGCAGATCTCACCGTGGCCTGTGACAACTTCCTCGAGGATTGATCAGCCAGTGACAAAGGGGAAAAGTGGGGTCTAGAGGAGGAAACAGTCAATGTGGGAACGAGTGCTGTGCGGACAACAGACAAAGGTGTACTCCTTGTTTGAGAGATGCAGTAGGCACCACAGGTCCATTAGGTGCATGCATGGTCTCACATAAGGTCATAGGAGAACCCTATGTCCACGCTTGAGCAACAGTCCAGCCGTCTCGTCCGGTCTAGGAGTGGGGTGATTGAGCAGCTGAGTAGAGAGTATGCCATGGGCAGAAGATCTGTGAGAGCAGGATTGTTCAGGTTGTAGATGTCTCTTCCTTTGCCTGGAGTGTTGTCTGCTTGAGAGGGGAGCGAAACCAGTCTCTATTCGGGCATCTGCTCAACCACCTGGTTGAGGCCTTATCAGTCTGATTCCCAGCACTGGGGGCCTGAAGGGATGATGATGTCACTGCCATGGGTGAGGTTAAGACCATGCTGCTTCAGGTGGTGGTGTGTCAGTCGTTGTGTCTCCAGAAGGGCTCATGTGTCCATGGAGGTGCCTCAAAGTCCTCTAGGAAAGTCTCCAGCTCTCCAGGGTCAGTGAATATCTAGGTTTTCCCATCAATGGTGACTTTCATACATGTCAGGTTCAGCAATCCATGTTTGAGGCCCAAGCAGTGGCGCTCTAGTCTCAGTGCCAGTAATTTCTTGCACTTGACATTGGTGGCTTGCAGGGAGTCAGCAGCAAAGGCGATGTGATGGCCCTCAAAGAGCAGCAGAAATATTGCTGTTTGCTTCACTGTCAAGATGATGGCATGTGCATGATGCTGGCACAGGAGGCAAGTAATTATCAGGCAGGGGGCCTATTGGAAACTCTAGATTGAGAGTAGACCCTGTGTGCCCATTGGAACTCCAGATGTTTGGAGAAACTGACATCTAGCAGGTGGTCATGAAGCCCCAGGCATCCAAAGATGTGAACATTGTCTCTGCTGGACCTGTCGTCCAGGTTTGTGACTTAATGAAGGAGGGAGTTTATGTCTTTGTGTCAGTTCGGTAAGGGTTTGTACTGAGTGTCCAGTTGGTCCACCCATGCATCCAAAGTGTCCAGGTGTGTTTATAAAGTGCTCACCTCTTTTGGAGGGATTCCACTTCTGCTTTGATATATGATACTTTATCATTTATGGCACTGAGAGTGGATCCAGTGGCTGATAACTCCTTCAGGGGATTGTTAATTTCTGATGTGGACAAGTAGCACTGCTCAAGGTTTATAGTACAGTTGGCCTGGAATTTGGGGTGTGCTATTACCTCTTAGGAAAGCAGTTGGTGGGCTGTCAGTTTATGTTGTGGCATGTGGGGCAGCAGGGGCATCAGGGCAATCCCTCCATGGACTGGCAATGGGTCCTTGGATTACCATGGGAACTCTGACTCCCATTTATTTTCCTGTGATTTCAGGGTTCAAGAGTCGCAGTCTGGAGGTGACTGTCCATTGGGCCAACTCGGTGTGCTGTGCAAGAGGTTAATGAGGAGACCCCTATGGGGTGACTCATGGTGGTCACGTTCAGTAGGTGCTCTTCATGCTGAGTAGGGCTGTAGGCAGCCGTAGTGAGGCAGGGAATGGTCAGTTGCTGCGTGGTGCTCCAGCTGGCGTGGCCTCTATGGCTGCACTGGAGCAATGGGCCTAGGTTCTGTTTACCCTGTGTGGGCACCCTGTGACGGGTGTAGGACCCTGGAGACCTTGTCATCCCTCAAAAAGGGCTATGGGGGTACAACCACTTCTCTAATATTGGGAGCTGGGGTGCCCACAGGATGGCGGGAGGGACGGATTGCCTCAGGAAGCCACATAATATGGAAGATTCAGCAGGATGTGGCCATCTTGATGGGCACCTAGCTTCACAGTGATGCCATTCCTAATTCTCAAGGTTTTTTTGGTAGTCCCAATAGGAAATTTGTATGTGGCATGATTGACAAGTTGATGAGTATCCCATCTTTCAACATTCATAGCATGAGCACTAATGAAGACTTCCTCTAGCATACATCTTTTTTTTGTTTTAGAGGAAACCTATGCACAGAAAATGAACTAGAGAAATTGGTACAGTGGATGGCATATTGCTAATCATGATGGGATCTGCCATCAGCCAAAACAGGCAAAACATATGACGTCATATCTTTAACAGCCTACTTTCTCTGCAGCATCTATGTCAAGGGCTCAGTGACTTTCAGTAACTATGAGGCCAGTATATGTTGTGTGTTCATTAAGTGCCTCATGGGAACAGTCCAGCCCGAACTGCCAAGCCACATCCTCCCTGGAATGGAAACAAGCATCCTAGGACTGGTTTTGGGGCTTCACCCCTCTTCAAACAGGATAGCTTGATTCCAGTTGGCATGGAGAGCACAGGACCCATGTCTGTGCATACCCGCCCCACTCTGGGTGACAAATGCAAAAACAACAGTTGATGGACAGAATGCAGAACAATGCCATACATTCACCCCAGTACAGAGATCTGGGCCTAAATCCATTGTTTTTTTGCTCAACATGCCATTCCAGTTTGAACCCAGCCATATGCAAATCAGTCTTGACCCTGTGCCTCATGGGAACTGGCCAGCCCAAACTGCCAAGCCAGGTCCTCCCTGGACTGGAAACAAGCATCCTAGGACCGGTTTCGGGATTTCACCCCTCTTCTTACCAGGATAGCTTGATTCCAGTTGGCATGGAGAGCACAGGACCCACGTCTGGGCATACCCGTCCTACTCGGGGTGACATATGCAAAAACAACAGTTGATGGACAGAATGCAGAACAATGTCATACATTCACCCCAGTACAGAGATCTGGGCCTAAATCCATTGTGTTTTTGCTCACCACGCCATTCCAGCTTGAACACAGCCATATGCAAATCAGTCTTGACCGTGTGCCTCATGGGAACAGTCCAGCCTGAACTGCCAAGCCACGTTCTCCCTGGACTGGAAACAAGCATCCTAGGGCAGGTTTTGGGGTTTCACCACTCTTTAGCCAGGATAGCTTGATTCCAGTGGCATGGAGAGCACATGGCCTATGACTGGGGGTGAATGTTTTGATTTGTTCTGCATTCCGTCCATCACTTTTGTGTCTTTTGCTTTTTCGCCCTAAGTGTGCCAGGTATGCCCAGACGTGGGTCCCGGGCTCCTTCCATCCATCCATCCATCCATCCATCCATCCATCCATCCATCCATCCATCCATCCATCCATCCATCTATCCATCCATCCATTCACCATAGGAGCACAGCCATGCACCAGCATTCTGTTTTTTAGGAATATAATTCAATGTCCTACTGGACACCCTGGCTGCAGTGCACTTTAGACTCTAGCATCATTCATTTGTGTAATGATGATGATTATTATATTCCATTCCCCACTGGACCATATTGCCTGCCATAGGTGCGAACTAACCTCCAATTTTAAAAGATTACTATTCCATTTATACATTTAGTTCCCTGAATGCCACAAGTGTATTCTTTAGAATATATATGAAATTCAGTATATTGTGTGCTAGTCTGATGGGGAATTATGGTATGGTTGTGTGGTTTGCCTTTAAAATGGTTACCTAAGTCAACAAAACAACTACACTATCATTGCATTTTTTTGTATTAATGCAAACTGCAAATAGTGCCACGTTTCACACTAAATGCTTTTTCTGCTTGCCTGCTTTTGGATGCACAAAAAAAGAGATATCACCCTCAGTACTGCCAAATAGAATGCCTGTGCAGTCATACAGTAGTCCTCCAATCACTTCCACTTGCGCAGCTTGGTGAAACTGCCAACTAAGAGCTTTAAGATGGCCCCAAAGAAAGATGCTTCCAAGAAAGTGGTCACTGAGAAGAAGCAGATTCCCACCATTGGCATGTCATCCCAAATTGTTTTGGACCACCACTTCATGTGCCTGCCATACCGGCCTCCCGATAGCAGGCTGAGAGCAGCACTCCTGCATCAACAGCACCACTCCAACCTAAGCCACGGACTATGTCTGTCAGTGAGGCAGCCATTGCAATCATGTTGACACCAACAAGTAGTGACGTTGAATTGGATTTATTACTTTTGCAAAGTAGTAAAAAGTTGATTCAGGAAACAGAGCAAAGTGTACAGCAGCTGTAGCCATCAATGGTACATTTTCCTGATGTTGAAGCAGAACAGGAGGTTGAGCTTCCTTCTGAGCATGAACCATCATAAGATGGATGCTGAAGTGGATGCTCCTTAGGAGAGCTCTCAGGTTTGGTATAATTTACATGGGAATATCCTTGTTTTTCCCCACTCTCCGCCCACCTACTTGATGCCAGTACAGCAACATTCTGTTATTGAAACCCCAGGTTTGAATCTGGACTTACTTATGCATTTTGAAGACTTTGTCGTTGCGACACCGGATGGTAGCCAATGACTCTCTCTTCCTGTGACTCGATGAACTGGCTTTTGTATCTCATGCCCGCCCGTCTGTAAAATGCTAATCCGCTAGCCTTTCCCTGCAGCGGAAATGATGGATTTCTCTCGAGGGTGTGGTTCGTCATGTCATGAAGAGGTCTGCTGATGTGCCCTGACTTTGGTGTAGAAATCAGCACGCACCTGACCGGCTAGACTACTTCATGTGAATGTGACTGGCCCGGACTTTACAGTGGGTACACTGCTACTTTGACTTGGTCGGGTTGTGGCATGCTAGATGGGTGCTGACGTGCTGCTAGCTGAGCTGCCGATCGGCTCTTCGGTGCGTTCATAGTCCCTACCTCCTCAGTGTCCATGGCAGAATGACAGACGGTTGGATCACTCTTTCTGTCCCCATTTGCCCTATGATGTAGGGGTGAGAAAAGGACTGTGCAGACACAATATCTGCATGAGTGCCAACTCGCTCATGCTTGACCCATGCCTGTGAACCTGAGACACATTTACTGCTGTTCAGGTATTATGTTTTATTTATGAATGCTTTCGGCCTGACCCTCCTCCATTTTGTAACTCTCCCTCTCCTCTTCTCCTCATCCCCAGCAGCTAAATGGTGACCACAACCGTAGTTATAATACAGCAATTGAAGTAGGACTCCAGCCAAACAGTAAGGAAGGACTGCCACAATCACCCACACAACTTATATTTTTCTTCTCTCCAAAGGACGGCCATCTTGTTATGATTCAATGGATCTACTCAGCCTAACATTTGCACCTCGCACCTCTGACACAGTAGCTGCCCAGAATTCCCTTTTCTTGCCTTTCACACTCGATAACCACACCCACCAAGGTAATTAAAGAAGGTCTTTCCCACCTCCTTCCAACTCCTTTTTTACAGCGTGCTTCCATAATGGAACCAAATACCACAACCTATGCTAATTTTGAGCCTGCAGGATGTTATACTTATATAATTACCTACCCCTGGAATCTAACAAGCATCCAAGATCCTAAAACACAGACTCCTCCAATCACATCCAGAGACCCTAGTCTCTGACCCTACTTCTGCATGAACAAATGAGCTATAATAAGTGACCTAATTTTTTAGAGAAACAGATAAGCACAATGGAGGAAAGCATCACTGCTCTTGATCTCTAAAACCAGGAAAATCCCACATGGCCTCAAACTAGCAGTAATGCCCTCATCATCTTGCAGAGCAGAAATCCCCATCTACAACAATTGTATCATCATCTTCAGTCCTCAGATCACCACCTTAAACATTTTGCGCAATTCTTTCCAATCATCTTGAAAACTGCTTCCAATTCTGATTCCTCCACCGGTCTAGTAGTTCCCAACACTAGAGACTTCTTAAACCCACCTCCTTCATCTGACAGGTTGGATTCTGCCACCCTCAACATTAGTTTACAATATCATCCCACACCCAAAATCTGTACTGTAGATTTACACTCCCGAGCTACTTCAATTTTATCTTTAACACAGTCTCCCTCCTTGTCTGATGCTCCATTGACACCTAATAACTTACAAATTCCAACTCTACCAACCCTCCCCTCCTAATGCCGATCTCTCTCCTATACCCATTTTGCCCTCCTAAATGCTGTCTATCCCACTATATCAGCACCCTAACACCATTATCATCTCCTCCTGACCACTGCTTCAATACCCTACATCCCACCCCATCCCAAAATAGAATTCAGATTGGATGAGATTACAAAAAACCTGCATGAGCTCAAAGTTGAACTACACTGACTCAGTCACTTCACAACAAAGATGAGAAACTTCCTCATGTCCAATAGGAACCTCATATTGAATACTCTCACTAATGACCAACCCTACTGTCACCCTACCTTATCTCCAACTCACCACCCCTCCTTCACAAACCTTCCTTCTACTCTGTGTAGGCACTGGAACTGGAGAGCTAAACCTTATTCCAATGAGTCTACATGACCAATTAGACAAAACACCCTTCTATCTGAATATGGCATCCAATCCTTACTCTTATCATATAACTCTCCTAACCCTGATAACATTTCTAACCAGGGAAGAATCCATAACATCCCAGTGAACCCTCGCAGAGCTTCCAAGTTCAACTCTAGATTATTCAACAAACACACCCTCAGGTGAGTTACCTTCACACTCAACACACCTGAAATCTCATTTAATAGGCATGTTAATCAACTGTAAATCAGTTTCTAGACATGCTTGGTGATACTGCTGACCTGATCCTCACACATGATCTTGACCTTCTTATTCTAACTAAAACTTGTGTAAATGACTCCTCTGTTCCTATTTTGAACATGCCAATCTCTCCCAACTATGACATTGCCACATTGGACAGACCCTATAGACCAGGGGGTGGCATCGCTTGCATTTACAGCCTCAACTTGTCAGTAAAGCACACACATACCTCTACCCTATCTACTTGTTAATATCTTTGCCTCAATATCTCTTGCAACAACAAACCACTTTGCAAACTACACACAATCTGTCACCCTCCAGGAGACTATCAGACTTTCATGGAACAAATCATGGAAACCATTATAACTAATAATGGAAATCATTCCACTGAAATCATTCTGGAAGACTCCAAACTCCATTGGAATGACCTACATGATCCTACAGAGAACAGCTTCAAAAAGGTCCTTGCTGATCTTAATCTGACTCAATTCTCTGACAGGCCCACACATAACAAAGGATCAACCCTAAATCTAATCATTGCAAAGCTCAACTCAATTCAATTTGAATGTATCTTCCACTGTGATTGGACAGACCACCACTGCATCACATTCCTCATCACACAAGTGGTAACAACCCTGAAACAAGAACCACTAACATCTAATTTCACTCGTTTTGCCTCCCTGACTACGGATCCCTCATATCCCTCAGGGCACTTCCCCAAATACAAAGCATCCTGGAACTCCTTCAAAACCTTTGAGGAAAGTGACATCCTCAAGATTCTCACTTCCGTTAACCTCCTCAAACCACTTCAATGACCCTCTACCTCCTAATTTCTTCAAGGAAATCATACCCTCGATAATCTCACTATGGAGCAAGATTACTAATGCCTCCCTCCTTCAAGGAACTATCCCAGATTGCCTTTAAATCCGGTAAGGGTTCCCCTATCCTAAAGAAACCTGAAGCATAACAAACTGATCTAAACAACTTCCTACCTATCTTACATATTCCTACTCTAGCAAAGCTCCTTGAAAAATGTGTTCACATCCAACTCTGCAACCACATTGAACAATTCCAACCATTAGACTTATCCCAATATAGCTTTGTCCAAGGCAAAGCACTGCATTGGCTGTGACAAGCATAGTAGACGATGCACTAATAATGCTAAATCAGAACCAATCATGTCACCTAATCTTCCCGGACCTATCTTCTGAATTCAATACGGTCAAGCATGACAACTTACTCGACCTTTCGAAATAACTCGTGGGGCTTTCGGGAACAGTCCTTATCTTGTTCAAATCCTACCTCATTATAGGAAGCAAAGATTTAAGGTTAATTACTCACTATCGCAGACCATGCCTGTCACTTTAGGTGTCCCTCAGGCCTCATCACTCTCGCCCACCCTTTTCAACCTGTTCATGGAGCTGTTATAGACATTCTAAGTTCATCCAACATCGCCCACCATATGTATGCAGATGATACTCAACTATACCTAAAAGTCTCCTCTCCGGAGGACATCAATGCCCTCAACACAACTCTACAGTTAACTCAGATTTGGCCAGCATCTTAATACCTCAGGCTAAACACTCAAAAAAACTAATTATTACTAATCACCCCACCCAATAAGTCACCAGTTATTGAACACTGGTTAAAACACCATATAGCCCTCAACTGCATTCCTCATGTCATTGACTCAGCAAGATCACTAGTTCTATCTCTCGACAAGAACCTCATTATGCAGAAACACATCATTGCCTCCACCAAAGGAGGGAAACACCAAATGAACATGCTAAGAAAACTAAAACCCTCCGTCCCTACCGACTTCAAGCTGGCAGTGCAGCCTTAGTGATTCTTAGCTTGTACTATGGAAGTGCTACACTCTCTGGATTGCCCAGAACCAAACTGACTCCATTAAGGTCCTCATTCATCTCTGCTGCAAGGCTCATCACTGGCTCAAAAAGAAACAACCACATCACCCCTGATCTGAAATCCCTTAACTGACTACTATACGAAGCAAGAATTCAGCTAACACTTTCCTGCATTACTCATAAAGCCTTCCACTTTAAAACCCCAGGTATCTGTCTGAAATGCTCAGACTTTCTGGTGGCTCCAGATCCTCCAAAAGCTCCAACACCCTTCTCATGAAACCACAGAGATTCCTCAAAATGAAAACTTACAACCAATCCTTCTTGGGAATGGTCCAGAGAATTTGGAACACCTTGCCTCCTGAACTCTGAATAAATCCATCATCTATTTCCTTCAAGAAATAAATCAAAATACTCCTTATGAACAAATTCCTTCCCTAGATTCCTAGATTCAACTACACTCTTGACTACTCTCACTGATGACCTCTTGGTTCTCAATTATTCGTTTCTGACTCTTTGTTACCGTTTCTGGTAATTCTGTTTACTGACATTGCCTTATATTTCTTACTAAACGCCACTTTTTGCCTTTGTTGTCTTTTCCCCTCTATCCCATGATCCTGTAACCAACCCTACCTCAGGAGAAACAGAGAGGCAATCAAAGATACGGCCACCTACCACTAGTTGTTCATCAAGCATTAGTAGTAGCGCAGTAAAAAAGTACTCCTCTCCAGTTTGGGACTTTTTTTAGGGTTAGTAAAGAAGGGGCACACATTGCAGTATGCAGCATTTCGCACACAAATGTTCTTCGTGTTAAGCCTGGTATAAAATATGGTACTGGAGGCTAAATGACCAATAGGAAACAACACCACACAATCAAGTAGGAGGAGCACCATAAAATAATTGCTGAATGTGGTCAAGGGGGTGTGGAGAGGCATGGAACATCAGTTACAAGTCGAATCATGGTGGGAGGTGATGATGAGGAAGAAGATGGTGACATCGTCATGCAAATCAGTCCTGTCTACAGCAGTGCACCAGCAGAATCACCCACCTCTGTGACTTCACAATGGCAAAAGACTCGGAGTGAGATGAAGACACCACGGTATACAGTGACTACCCCATGACGACGCACATTGAGTCTAATAAACCATCATCTACTTCTCGAATGATGCCTGTATCAGTGGTCCCAGGCAAAGAAGAAATTCCAGGCTACTATTATGGGCATGATTAGTCAGGAGGGGCCCTATGAGAGGAACCACCCAACTGCTCTTTTGTACTATGGGAAGCTGGCAAAAATGTTAACGCTGACCTTCCACTTTATTTCTTTTGTGGAAGGAGTGGTATGTTTAGAATTTGTGGCAGCCATTGGCCTGAAATCGAAGGCTCCAAGTCGGACCTATTTTACCAAAGTTATTGTTCCAGCTCTGCATCATGATGTGCTGACGGTGTGTGGACAAGCTTTGCAGTACAGAATTCTTCACAGTATTCACCTGATGACAGACATGTGGACCAGTTGTCATGCAACAGATTACATGTGCATCACTGCACACTGGATCTCTGTTCCAGGGGTAAAGCAAAAGATATCTGCAGGTCTCTGCCCTGAAGACAGTTTTAAAAGCATTTGGCGGCATGCAACAATGGCCATGTTCACCATAGAGAAATCACATGCAGCTGAAAAGATCTTGGAGGAATTTAACAGCAAGGTGTCTGAATGGCTGCGACCCAGAGGTGTCAGAATTGGATTTGTTGCCATGGAAAATGCAAGTAACATAGTCAAGGCCAAGTCAGAGGAAAGCTATTTTAGGGTCCTGTGTTTGACCCATTGTATCAACCTGGTGGTGTCAGACTTTCCTAAATAAAGAGATATTGTCAGTGACGTACTGACGACCTGCAAAAGAATCTGCCCTCATTTCAGTAGATTTTTAAAGCCCAGAAGCAGTTGAGTATTTTTCAGCTTGCTAATAGAGCACCAGTTAAAGCCCTGACACAGGAGGTACCAACACGCTGGAACTCGACCTATTACATGTTGCAACCTCTATTTGAGCAGTACAAACATAACATGTGTATTTGTAAAGCGCACGTTCACCCCAAGGTCTCTTAGCGCTGAATAACAGATGTTTATTGTTACCCAACTCAATGGTACTCATTTTATTGACCTCAGATGGATGAAAGGCTGAGTGGACCCACAGGGATTTGAACCTGTGACCATGATGTCGAACACAGGCCCCTGCAGTGGATGCATTAGTTCGCTGAGCCACCAGACCTACAAACAAATCAATGACTCTGTCATTCAAAAAGGGCTGCAGTTTGGAAAGCAATGACTGTGGATGCAGACAAAGGGGGCCTAATCAAATTCCTGACACAGATGCTACTACCTTATGAGGTTTTCACATGAGAACTTAGCAAAGAGGACAGTACGATGGGCAAAACGATCCCGTTGTTGCATCTGCTACAGGAACAGGTAAAGATGGTATCTGAAAGGTTCACTCCTGTAGGTGCCAATAAAAACAGCTCAGTTCTTTGCTTGGTTTGTAATACACGGCTGCAAGATAACATCATCACGTCCAACGAGTACATATGTGTCATACTACTTGATCCACAGTACAAAAACTTTCATTCCACAGTCATTCCTCTTTATGAAGGGGATGTTTCAATATACAAGAGGTGGCTTGTAGAGCAAGCCAGAGACCTGGAAGAAAAATGGCTGGAACTCACACTGCAGTTTTGGGGTGTTGCCTTCAACTTTCAGAGAGGGCATTCTTGTCTCACAGCAGCCAACACCACCATCAAGCAGAACACCGGCAACAACAGCAACTGAAGGACCGGGCCCAACCTCTGCATTGTCTTGGTTTACATTGGCAGGGCTCAAGTCCAGTTTGGAGGTGATGGCAAAAGAGGTTGAGCAAGTAGCAGCACCAATGATCACCCACAGAATGTTTCAGGATTATCCTGATTATCCAAAAGAGGTCTATGTGGATCAAAATCCATTGATGTACTTGTATGGGAGGAAGTGCCAATCACCAGAGCTAAGCAGGCTGGCAATAGAGTATCTGGCTTTTCCTGTAGCCAGTGTGTCTTCTGACTGTGTGCTCAGTGCAGCTGATACCGTGAGAGGACCAGTTTCTTGCCTCAAAACAGGGAGAGATTGACTATGATCAAAATCAACCATTTCAAACCACACAATTATACTGTACTTGAAACAGAACAGGAGGAGGATGATTGGTCAGAAATTGAATCAATTGTGTTTGCTGACCAACTTCTGGGTGAATCACCTGAGTTAGAGGACAAAATTCCACTTCCCAGACTAAGAATGGCAGTGCCCCCATGGAACTTTTTAATTATTTGTTGTTGAACTGCTATCTTTGCACAAACAAAAAGTAGCTGGTAGAACCTTAGTATTTTCCTGTCAAATGTATTATGCCCCACCATTTTTAGTCACATATATTTTGCCAGATTGCAGTTGGATCAGTGTGAATTGAAGACGCCTCCGCAATCCCTTCATGATGTTGGAGATAAGGCTTACCCCCTCGTATGCCTGTTGCCTATCCATTTTTGATCACTTGTCTGCCCCAAAATATCATGCATTTGCAAGAGTACCAATACCAAAGTACAATGTGTTGTATGTGTCAAAGAAGAATACCTAATACCTAAACTAGCTGTGCTTGGATTGGAAGAGGTAACTACAACTATTGCAACGGTGAGTGAATGATTGTGTGAGTGATGATAATTGATGATTTATGGGGTGGCAGACAGTGAGGGAGGGTGTTGTTGAACTGTAATGCAGGAACTTTCTTCGGATGACTGATTTGCAATGTTTAGTGCCTGAGTGATGGGCAATATTTTTTTCTCTGAATATGATTTGCCTTTGCAAACTTACTTAGCAAAAATTAATTAACCCGTACGGTCCACTCCTATTATCCTTCTTTTTTTTCATCATCTAGGATGGCTGCCCCAGACAATCGTTTGATTTACAAGACTGCTAAATTCCAATCTGTTGCTTGTATCAAAGGGAAGAAAGCCTACTTACCACCATGCTTGAATTGGAACGGATTGATGATTCATGTGGTGGCAGACAGTGTGGGAGGATGTTGAAATGTAACTTGCCTGAGATGATTGATTTGCAATGTTTGGGGTCTGAGTGATGGATGATTATTTTTTCCCTGGAGGGGATTGACTCTTTCACAGTTAGCCAGATTGACTTGAATAGGCCTCTCCTTCTTTCTAGCTCTTCAGAGACCAGAACAGTCACTTAAGTTAACAAACAAAAACATATGCAAAATACTTCAAATCTTTTTCTCTTCTTGTTCTTCAACAGCAGTGCACTACACATCAATTTTGCTCGGCTCATGAGGACTGGTCTGGGATGGAGCTACTTGGAGTCAGGGGGAGGTTGGAAGAATTCAGGGCTGGAGCTACAGGACTATCTCATCAGCAGCTAGAAGCAAGAAGCTATTCAATTTATTTTAAAGGTAAACTAAGAATCTGAGGCCTAGTACTCAACAATGAGAAATGGAGAGAGGTGGTTTTATTTGTGAAATGGTGCAGTGTATATGTGTGTGGGTGTGTTACACTTGTGGCAAAAGTTTAACTCTGAGTCCTCTCTTGTTTTTTTGAGTCTTCTTAAGTTGATGCACTCCTCATGAAGCTTACCTTCCTTCTGTCCTTCACGTTGACTCTAAAATACAGTTTCTGTTTTACTTACAATCTGCAGGCCTTTTAGTCTCCTTCATAAATGATAGGCTAAAGCTGAGCTCAACACTCCTGCCTACCTACTAGACCAATCCAGACAGGCACCCAAGAGTGATGGACATTCCCAAAGAGAATGCAGATGCACAACCTAATTTTGCAATAGAGTATCATTTTTCTTTTAACAATCATATTTGGAGAACTGAGTGGGTGGGTTTACTCCCATCCTAGAAGACAAAACATTTAGATGTTTGATAACTTGGGATCATACTAATTCCTTTGTTTCCTTCCACAACAGATTGATGATGAATGATGCTACTCATTGCCCAGTTGAATGTTGTCCTTGTGTAGTGTTTGTCTTTGTCGAACCTTTCTCCAAATTCTCTTTCCCATCCATTCATCACACCCCTAATCATCTTCCACCAGGCTGTATGATTTTATTGAGGTGTGGCTTAATTTATACCATCTATGTTATAAATTGTTGGGGCACCACTTTTTGGGATGAATGTGGTGAAAGCAAAACCAACTCACTGCAGGGTCCTAGTTCTAAGCAATAGCCCACACTTGCCACATTTACCCACCTGCACATGAAAAGTGATCCATAATATAGATATAGAATGAAGAGCATTAGTCGTCAGCATCATCATTCAGGCCTTGTGTTTCATAACCGTAAAGGCCTACCCTAAGCTTGTCCACTCCAGACTTTGAGTACATTTTTTATGACTCAAGGATTTCGTGAGTTACTAGTGGCTCCCCATTAGCCAAATTACTACTATTTTTGTGTTATTTTTTGACTATCAAGAATTTCTGTTGTGCTATCATGTAGTAGTCTGGTGTCAATTCTTTGTAAAGCTTTGAAATAACCCACTAACTCAGTGTTTTTATTTCCATTTAGCCGCCTACGATGGATAATCAGTCAGATTAATCCTACAGTTGGAGCGCACCAAGGTGGAAGTGGAACCTTGCTTGTGAAGTTGTGATGCTTTCCCTGTTATTGATTCATCTATATTTAGGTAAGACAACTATGGAGTGAAGTGAACTAGTTATGTTAGTTAGAAAGCAATTAACGGGTACTGCATAAGACATCGTGATTCTGGGTTGTTGTAGGCAATATAAGTCATTGCAGCATCCCCCTTATTGGTCAAGATAGTTAAAGAGGTGTTATTCTATAACTAAGTGGTACACTCTCTCTTACAAGCACGTAAATAGACATTGAGTCTACATGAACACCTCCAGTTATCAAGGTCATTGTACCGCCTCTTCTCCATCCCTGCTGACTCCCATCCTGGACTCGCCATTGCGGTCTGGTAATTTTTCAATGTACTAATTTGTGTTTGAACGCATGGTTAACGTCTGCAACTTACCACGCTTGGTTCTGCCCTCTCAGCGAGCCCATACCTTAAGTGATTTCATGATTCGACCACACGGTTATTCCTAAAACTGCTTGCCCACATGCACACAGCATGGCAATTCTTTCTCAGGCATGTAATACTATGCCCTGACGATGGTCCCAGTATTGTTCCTACAGGGTTGAAACGTCGTTGACTCATTGTACACCGCAAACACAACTCAATCTGCTATTTATGTGTAATGGAGAGGTTGTTCACTTTTGCTTGTTTCATCTCCTGTATAGCATACAAGCTATTTCCTTCCTGAGCGTTTGTTTTATTTTTGTGTTATATGTATTGCATTAGATGCAGGATTGTGTCCCACTTTATTTGTGCCTTGAATTGAAATATTATTAAAATAACCCTGTCCGGGTGGACATCCTTATTATATTACTGATTCCAAGTTTATATTAATTCTCTCTCCCATGTATTCTCCTTGTCGGGGACATCTGTGTTTGTAACTTACCAATACCCAAGGTCCCTGACCACAACAATTGGGTTTCCTTCTTCCTATAAATATGTGCATATGGTATTGAGGGTCGTCTGAAAGGGATTTCAGATGTTCGCAAGTTAGTGGTTCATTGTTAACTTGCACCATGAATACATATGCTTACATGGATTTTTGCCCATTATTAACCCAGAAATGTGGAAGGGGGGATTGCCTCTAACAGTGGTGCTAAGAGATAGCCATAATAGGACACAGCACCTTTAAAGCGTTATAATATTCACCATGTAGTTTTTTAGTTCTATATGGTGCCAACATGACACATGGAAGCAACATCATTTTGCTTGTAGATAAATGTATAATATAGTTGGAAATGCTAAGCATATACAATTGCACTACAATATTTTAGACCCCTTCGTGTAGTGCCCCACTTGGATAACTTCTGCCAAAGCGGGAGGCCCCAGCAGTGCCTCACCTGTGAGGAGACAGATGGGGAATACTACCCATCATTGTGAGCACCTTGATCATCTCATAATGGTGGCAACTGAAAGCTTGAGGTACTGAAAAAACAGTAACTTAAAATGTAGCCACTTGGCTCATGCCCACTGCTCTACCAATCCTATCTGTCAACTCCACTATATGTTGCAGAGTAACATCAGTCTACGGGGTGGTATAAATTAAGATTCCAAGTCAAAAGAAAGTTTGAGAAGTGAAACACAGCCAGGTTAATTGGTTTATGGCCGTATATATAATTATTATACACTCATACAATACCGTACAAACTGATTTAGACATACACAAAGGGAGATTAGTGAATGCAGATATACATATTTAAAGATTTGCAAGTACTTCACAAAATGTAAACTATAATCCTACTATGAAGGAGCCCTTCGGCTGCCAGCTGCAAGGTGGGTCCACGGTGGAAAGGATTCAGGAACACGCTTCTTTCTGTGGCTCAGAGTAGACTCCAAGTGCATCTTTCCCACACTTCCACAGCCCCCTCCTTCCCCATGCACTGTGCAGAAGGCTCAGCTGAAAGCAGGCCACATGACCGCTGCCTGCCTGACAGATCGAGACATGCGAAAAACATCTGGGCTCCTGCATGCTGCTCTCTGACAGCAAACACAAAAAAAGGACTAGCCTGAGCAAGGGACCAGCCTGCTGGGCACTGCCTGATCCTGCTTCTCACCCCTGCCTCTCTCCCATCCTCTGCATACCAGAGACAATCCACAGGCATCCATGACAGATCATCCTTGCTGCTGAGATCCAGCTGGCTCTCCTGGTGACCCGGCCCTCCTGTTCTCACAAGTGGGTATCTGTTATGGATCGATTTCTAGTGGGTTTTACTTATTTGCCAGGGTAGGTGATATTCTGGGCAGTGAAATGCCCCTAGGACAGTCAATCTGGCCTCTGTACTGTGTCTACTGCTTGTGAAGCCCTGTCTCTGTAATGGATCTTAAGTGTATACTGCTTGTTCTGTTTCTATACTGTGTCTACTACTTGTGCTGTGCTGTATGTATGTATTATGTGCCCTCTGCATTCCGCCTTGGCTTCATACATGGGTGTGTGATTGCCCTTACCTGTTTATGTAATGCCTAGTATGATTTTCACTTATTTCGGATGAGGGTATCCATGCATCTTCAAGTGTACTCTACTGAGCCATTCTCAGTTCACATACTTGCCTGACACCTCTGTGCTAAGGGCAATGGGTACTTATACAAAGCTGCATTCATAACAACAGCTACACTCCAGTCCATAGCAGCTCTGCATTTAATGTAGCAGCACAACAAAGTGCATAATATGGTGTGCTAATCACAGTCACTCAACATGGTGCAAAAGAATGCAGTTGCCCCCACCCAACAGAATGACCATTACAGAACAATTAGTAAATGACTCAATTGGGGGTCGTCTTTTATAAGTGCAACCTGGAGGAAAGACAGATACCTTTATCATCCAGTATGTAGAAGACCTGAATTGCCTCTATTAGCTCGCGACTCTTGTAAGCCAAAGTGCACTTATGGATGTGGTGGCTTCTGCTGCCCCATAATCCTCCTCCAATGCAAATGGTAGTTTTTAAATACATTAAAATAATACTGCAGACCTTCTTGGGCAACGGAAGCAAGATGATAATCACATAGGATCACCACTTTAGAGCTCCCATCCCACCACCCTCAGAATCACCCGTAGAATTGGCTTACCTGCACATGATGGATGAATCAGCAGCTCATCAGGCTGCCGGAATTCCAGCCAGATTGGGGGAAGCTGATGGAAGGGATTTCAGCCCGAAAGCATGGGGAGTGCTTGGCAGGAGCAATCAGGGCACGATTAACGCGCTGGCCACGAGGCTTGCTCGGTCTTTCAGCAATGCCCTGAGGGTGTGTACAGGTCTCCCTGCGGGGTGATTGGGATTCGCCCAGAGAGTGCGAGGAGCGGTATCTGGCTCTCTCCTGGTGAAGGCAACTGCAGAAATAGGCGGGATGCCTCCAAAAACAACAGAGCAAGCTAGGGAGCTTGCCTCACGGACTTCAGCACAATCTTAGGCATCAATCAAGACATGAGTCTCCCCAGTTAACAATGAGGAGAGTGCAGGTAAGCCTAACGAGTCCTGCACTACTAAAAACTGGCTGAATAGTATAGGGACAGGAAGAGGAGGAATTTAACTGATCGTGGGGCCAGAAAACCAGTGGTGACTAAGACAATGGAAGAAGGGGCTTTGACCCCTGAATGAGATAATTTAGCCCTCCCTCCCACATCACCCCAGTCGGCATTCATGGACTTTTTCAAAATTAAGGATGGAGGGAGGAGTCTAACCTTCCAGGAGCCCCTTAAAAGACCGTACTTTGAGAAACTGAAACATACCCTACCTGAGGAGCTTACCTCAGAATATATGGAAAAGAGCGAGGAAGGAGCGGCAGACTTCTGAGGCCCTATGCTCTGTGATTCCGGCACTTCTTCATTAGACAGGATACGTGCCCAGGGGGAAATTGGCCAGAACCCCAAGAGAGAAGACCGAGGGTGTACATAGGACCACATATGACTCTCAATCAAACTACCAACCTGTTTTGCTTAGCAGTACTACTTGGAGGGGTCGATAGGTACTATAGGGAGTGAAGGGTTCCTTGCCGCCGATATTATTTCTGATGGGCCAGATGTTTTTTTCACTCACTGAGGACTCCCATTTGGGAGAATCAAACTCTGGAGGCAGCGAAATAGATTGTAGCTTATCGACCTCAGGCTCTAGTACACTTGAAGCACCGGAGACTGCTAAGCACCAAAAACAGCAGAGGAGCTCGACGGGTCTAAGTGCCACACTGATCCTCAGAAAAATGGGAGATGTATTGTTGGCACCGGGCTGAAGTGAGATTACTCCCATACAAGGACACTTGGATCAGCAGAGGTGGTGCCCACCCAGGCAGAAATTTCTCTGTGTGATCAGCAGGCTGAAGGGATAGCTAATACAAACCCTGCTCGGGGCTTGATCCTAGAGTCGATCAAAGAACATCATGCAGAGATCTGGGTCGATGGAAAAAAAGCCAGCCAGGCTACAAAAAAATTGGAAGGAGCGGTACAGAAATTAGAGAAGGCATGTGTGGAGATCGGCGAGTGGCTTAATAGCATGGAAGAGAGAACAACTATTGTGGAGACTGAGCTGCCTGCTGTGAGAGAGCAGACAAATTCACATGATGCACAATTAATTGATGTCATGTGGAAGCCGGAGGAAATGGAGAATCGTCGGAGAAGCAACAACCACCGTTCCCTTGGGATTAAGGAAGGCTTGAAAGGGGATCACATTCACTCTTTTATCCTGGACCGTCTTGAGGAAGCTTTTCCAGACTTTAAGAGGTAGGACTGGGAACT
Source organism: Triturus cristatus (assembly GCF_964204655.1). Taxonomy (NCBI): domain Eukaryota; kingdom Metazoa; phylum Chordata; class Amphibia; order Caudata; family Salamandridae; genus Triturus; species Triturus cristatus. The sequence goes on from NC_140593.1 coordinate 299,117,247, forward strand.
TGAAATCCATAGAGTACACCGGTTCCCAATCGCTCGTCACACAAATACACAGCCGAGCAGTGACCAAAAGCAGCCGAGGGCCATCTTAGTTTTTTTTGGTAACTTCATGGTGCGGCAGGCTATATTTGAGAAAGGTCATCCAGAGGCTAAAAGGCAAGATAGGGTGACCTCTTTTTTCGCACTCCCTGATTTTTGCCATATAACAGTGGAGTGCAGATGGCGTTTACAGCAGGTAATCAAGCCTTGTCAAGAGGCTGGATTCGAGGCTCTTTTGCTCCTGCCAGTTAGGCTGAAAACCATAGTCAGAGGGTCTGTCAAGTTATTCACCTCTGAAATGCAATCAAGAGAGTCTCTGGATCAGGCTCTGGATGAAAAAAGAAATGTTTAGGTCTCCTGGGTGCTCTAGTGCTTTAGTGAAGCAGGTGTGGGCCAGACTTTATAATAGTAGGTTTCGTTGCTTGGGTAATATACCTCACCTTCTCCCTTTAATTTTCTCTGTTTATTTCTCCTTTTTGATATAAGAAGTGTATTTTCTTGGTTAATTCTTTTCACCTTATCTTGGTAGGCACTACATTAGAATGAGGAGTGGGAAGGGGGTCTAAGGGTAGGAGCTGGTGATGTTTCTTTCCATCCCTATCACACAGACATGGTTTGTCTGACTTCTTTCAATGGTAGGAGGGGGTGGGGGTCAGGGTATTCAGGGGGCTGGGAGGAGGTTCAGGAGGGGGTAAATGTTGAAAAGTTGGTGTATAAAATGCAGCAACATTTTGTTTACTTTTTGAATCTTTTGGCAGCATCAAAGGACAGAGAACAGTGTGTATATGAGAATGGATGGGGAAGCTCCTTTTGGCAGTACATAGCCTCCACTAACTGCGGCAAGGCATTCTGGATGGCTAATATAATGATGCGGAGTAATGGTTAAGCTACGTATTGCCAGCATTAACATCTGTGGTCTAAATGATAGTGCTAAAATGAAAAAAGGTTCAAGAAGATTTAAAAATCCTACAAGAAGATGTGTATTGTCTTTCACATAGCACGAAATGATAGTAATATGCCTAATTCTCTTGGGGTAAAGGTTGCTTGCCACACAACTCAAGATGCAAGGACTAAGGGGGATAGCAATATTAGTGAAAGGGAATGTTATTAAACCAGGGAGAAACTCAGTAGATAAGAATAGTAGATGGGCAATATTATAATGCAGAGCAGGAGGCAGCTCTTTTACATTATGTTCAGTCTATGTTTCACTTTTAGACAATCATGGTGAATTGAATTTTTTTAGCAATTGAATTACCCTCCTGGCCAGCACCATATGTAGTTTGTAGGGACCTAAATATTATTGGGTCTAGAGGAGTCTCTGGGGATAATAGAGTATCCAGCACAGGGCGCACACTTTGAGGTCTCTGAAGAATCTACTAAGAGATATTGGATTGGTGGATGTTTTGCCCAGTTTGAAAGCTCAGTAGCCTGGATACACCTATTATTCCGCCCCCACAGCAAGCTTGCCAGACTTATTTTCTAGTCTCACCACCGTTACTTTAGGACGCCCAGGTGGAACCTTTCCTAGGGTGATGTCAGACCATAATACTGCTGTGTTGGAAATGCCTCTAATCGGATTAAAATAAGAATGGAGGAGATGGACGTTTGAGAAGGTACTTTTATCTGACCAAGAATATGTCAAGTATATGAAGGGCTGGATTGAGGGCTTTCTCAACAATTATAGAGATAGTGCTCCCCAGGAATGATCTGGGACACTTTTAAGGCTTCAGTGAGGGGGAAAACCCTGCGCTAAAGCTTATTTGTACTAAAGAGGGCGGCAGGACAGATCAAAGAGCTCTACCAAAAACAAGGCCTTCTAGAGACAGAACTAATTAGTACGGTGACCAGGGGAAGCAATGTGTCCCCAGTATTGAATTCAAATGCCATTACTAAAGCATACCTGAATTATTTTAACACTGAGAAGACTGCTGGGAAGATTCTGGCAAAGAAACAGGAAAGTTATGAATATAGTGAAAGTGTGGGTCGATATTTGGCAGTTAGGGCAAGACAGCAGCTGGCTACAAGGCATAGGGCAGGTTAGGAATATGCAAGGTATAGTAGCCTCAGATCCTGCTGAGGTTAGGGAAGCTTTCAGGGAATTGTACGAGGATTTATATAAGCCCCTGCCAGTAGGTGATCCCCAGGTGAACAGTTGTATTTTGTACCTAGTGTGAGGGTTCCCCAGGATGAGAGTCTTTTATTGGGGTTGGACATCTCCCTGGAAGAGATAAAGGTGGCTCTAAAGGCCCCTCCCCTCAGGTAAAGCTACAGGAACAGACTGTATACCTCTAGAGTTTTAAAAAGTTTTTCATAAAGAGGTCTGTCAGAAGATGCTTGGGCTATTCAAGGAAGTTAGGGAAGGGGCCGCACCACCGGGCTATTGGGGCTCCGCCAATATAGTTATTTTTTTAAAGAAAGGCAAAGACCCTATTACTCTGGGCTCCTACTGACCTATTACACTTTTAAATAGCTACGCCAAAATATATTCAAAAATGTTCACAAATTAATTGAGCAATGTGATGCAGCACCTTGTTTCAGTCCGGCAGCATGGTTTTATTGAGGGGAAGGGAACAATAGATCATGTTAGGCGGGTAATTTCATTATTTGATGCAATAGAGATCCTTGCGAAGCCCATGGGGGTTGCTTTTCTTGATGCCAAGAAGGCTTTTGACAGGGTATTGTGGAGTTATCCCTGGAAGATCTAGGAGGCTAATGGCCTTGAGGCATCTTTTATTAAGGCAGTACACGCTTTGTACATCAAACCTACTGCCCGATTGCGAATAATGGGGGAAGAATTTGAGCCATTTTCAATCGAAAGGGGAACAAGGCAGGCTCTCATCTATCCAGATTTAAATACCTTCAAATGCGAAGCTGGTTCCAAGATTCGGAAACAAAGATTGGTGAACAAAACGACTTGGAACCACGTCTTAAGCAGGAAGCAACAAACAAGAAGGAGTTCGCTATTATCTATTGGCTAATGATTGAAATCGAGGATGGAGATTTTACTTTTCCGAAGGAACTGTGGGGGAAGTACTTGCCGGAGTAATCGCTGGAATATCAATGGCAATTATAGATGTCTACACTATTTAAAATAGTTATGCTTGAATACCTGAGGAGAAATCAACTCTTTTCCATCCACAGAGCATTTTGGTCTGCCCAGAAGCTGTCAAAGTTTGGGAGAGGAGGTGATGTTGCTTGCCCGAAGTGTGGAGGAATGAAAGAGGATGATGTCTACATGTTTGTAGAATGCCCAAAATTACAGGTATTCTGGAGAGAAGTGAGTAGGGCATTGTCTGAAATGTTGGAGCTCAATATTGAGGTAAGCGTTATGCTTGTTATTTTTGGATATGTGGAATCGGTAGTTAAAACTACTAAAAACCTGGCAAAGCTTATTTTCATTGGTATGCTACTGGCGCAGAGAGAGATATGTAAGTTATGGGTTGATGCTGCCCCTCCCAGCTTGGAAAGTTGGTTGTGCTCTACTAAGTATATAGCCACTTTAGACATGAAGAGTTCAAGAAATCATGATTTCTGGCTTCCGTTTTTCGAATGGTGCGATGTCTTAAATACAAACAGGAGAAAATCTGAGGTCCCATGATTAAGCCTTCTCAGCCTCACCAGGTTTTGGTCAGGTTTTCTTTGTCTAGAAAGTGAGAGGGCAGAGCCAGACAAAAAGAAAACAGGGAAGACGTAGGTAATATCCGGGACCGAATAGTGCTAAGATCTCCGTCTTTCTTTTTCTTTCCAATCTGTTCAAAATGCACATGATGCCAGGTCTCCTCCCGCCCATTAAAAAAATGTGCAAGTGGAAAAAACGTCACAGTTTTTTTTGTTCTATTAAAGAGGCTAATGAGGACGAACAAAAAAACACTACTGCACGATTGCTAATAATGGGGGAAGAATTTGAGCCATTTTCAATCGAAAGCGGACAAGGCAGGGGTGTACCTCCTCTCTCTTGTTGTTTGCACTATATTTAGACCCCCTCCTTAGATAGCTGGAAGTGTCCAGCGACATTATCCCTGTCAGCCTACAGCGTTGGGACACTAAGATATTAGCCTATGCCGAAGATGTGGCTATAATCACCACCGATCCTGATAGAATGCTGTGTGCTGTGGAAACCATAGCTGAACATTTCAGGACTCAATCAGGTTTCCGATTGTACAGGGCTAAAACACAGGTTCTGATAAACAGATTCACCCCCGCCTTTGATAGGATTGTCGATGAAGAAGTTTATCTTGGAATAACCATCACAGCAAAGGTCATAGCTATAGTCAATCTAAACCATTCACCCATGATGGGTAAAATTAAGAAGGATCTCTGCCGATTGGACAATCTGAGACTCTCAATAATGAGGAGGTGTAATATAGTTTAAATGATGATCCTGCCAAAACTACTGTATATGTTTCAAACAATCCCCCTGGAGATACACAATGACTGTTTTTAAGGTAATTGAGAGGGTGGTCGCGACATTCATTTTGTCCTAGTCAGGAACAAGGAGGGCCAATGCATTTGTGTGCCTTTTTGGGGGCTCCCTAATTTTAGAATATATTATTTAGCTGCAGTATTGCAGTATTATGGGCCTCTATTCAGTAACAAGGCTAGGATAGCGGATGACCCTAGCTATGTCCCCTCGATATTTGAGATCTTAATAGGGGCATGGGCTAATGGTTGTCTGGCGAAATGTTATGAATCAAGCTATTTAAAAAACAAATGCGGTATAAGACCTTAATTACAGCATTTCGGAACAGAGCAGGTGTTCGGAAAATAGTTGGGGTGGGTGGATTCAGTAGGTACACTCCCTTGCTTAGGGATGATCAACTACCTAGTATCCTGCAAGATGACTGTTTGGCAAGGTGGGAAAGGGGTGGATTTGGTAGAATAGGGGATCTCTTGGCCAGAGACCATATCACGTCTTTTGAAGTGGTAAGGAAAAGATTTAATATCAGCCCGGGACTTTTTTATATTTTTACAGCTGAGGGATTTTCTTCTTAAAAAAGCCGGAGGAGCGGCTGGTTTCGCACAGGTCCCCTTAATGGAATTATTAATAGAGGATACATGTCCCTCAATCTCACAATTATACAGTTGTCTGTTGAAGGGGGTCCCAGGTGACCTAGATAGGCATAGGCTGAGGTGGCAGGACAGGCTTGGAATCCCGGAACCTTGTTTTTTTTAAATAGCTCTAAAATGGGGGCTCTATACTGTGTTCCACCAATTTGCAATCATAACATTTTAAAACTCTTCTTAATTTGCATATAACACCCGCGAGAATTGCTAAATGGGGACACGTGGAGGGGACCAGATGCTTTAGATGCAAGGCATCTGGTGCGGATCTGGTTCATATGTTTTCCACCTGTCCCAGCATAGAACTAATTGGTCGGGAGCTAATTGGCTTTTTACAGGACATATTGAAAGACGATATCCCTTTGTCACCTCAGCTTATGTTATTAGGAGTAGCTGAACCAGATAGGAGAATTGGGGAAGAGCTAATCTTTATAGCAATGTCGAACCTCAGGCTCTGCTTAGCCTCAGCTTGGCTTTATCCTTTACCTCTGACCTTCCAGCAATGGAAGGGGCGTTTTTGCACATTTATAACTTAGAGATGGCACTTTGTGAATGGAGAGGTAGGAAGGGAAGTATTAAAGGAAAAAGGATCTTGTGGCCACTATCAGCTTGGGTTTCTTTGTTTACTCATATTGAGTGAATTCTGCTTTCTATTGGACGCTGATTTATTATGGCCTTGCATCTATGATCAACTTATTCTAACGACATTTGCTTTTAGGTATTGTATTCATGCCTATTAGCCTTTTTGCTGCTGTCCCTCATGATTTCTTATGGTCTCATATTTATGATTAACTCAATCAAATGAAATTATCCTTTTTGCACTGTATTTATAACCTTTTGTCTGCTGCTCCCCATTGGATAATGAAGTATTATGGTTTTATATTTATGGCTAATTCAGCCAAAATACCTGGAGTTCATCTTCCATGGAGCTCTTCATCTTGAGCCATATGTGAGGCAGGTTTCTAGGTTTACAAAAACATCTTTGTGATGCTCTCCTGCCATTAAAGTGTTCCATTTAGCCTTCACTCTAGTGTAGGTGCTGTAGTTTACGTACTTCTAATGATTTCAGGTTATTGTTTTGGGATAAAGTATAATAAACTCCAATGTTCTATGCATGTCGGAGTAAAGCTTTCATTTTTGGATTGTGGAAAAGAGATCCCATGATTAGAACTGAAGACTAGCTTCACCGGTTCCCAGCATTAGCCAGAGTGTGATTTTAAGGTTTCTGTTTCAACTTTAAATTTCACGTAGACTCTCCACCGAGTTACCTTCAAGGGCTGACAGTGTCAAACAGGACTTCTAGTGCCCTTCATTCATAAGACAAGAAACCCTCTCTGACGCATGACATAGTGTGTGATCTCAGGCAGTAATCTTTCAGTGCACATCACAAAAAGAAATACTGTAAAGCAGAAAACAATCAATGTAATTAAATATTCTGTGGGCACCAGGGGCTTCAGCTTTGACATGGTTGTTATATGCTAGACTGATGCCGGACAAGAGGACACTTTTAAACCCCAGTAATGTGAGGTTGGGGGCTAGTTAATTTGACCATGTAAAGGCCTTGACATGGTAATTGCACTTTTTGTAATCTTGATTTTTTCTCCACCCCATTAGTACGCAGTGATGGACAGGGCGGGGGAATATGCATAGCCACAAACGATCAGTCATTTTCCATCTTGAAATAGAAGCATTGAAAACTCTGTGCCCCAGCCCTTTCCTTCTACACCTCCCTGCCACCAACTTCCCAATCCCTCTCATCTCCAGCACTCCCCATCATATCTTTGGTCCTGTAATCTTCTCTGATTAGGATCTCACAAACCACACTCTTCTATCTATCCAAAGCAAGCTATGTGTGAGATGCTTCCAATATAATAACAATGATGTTGATGTGTGTTTAGCTGATTTTCTGAGCCTGGTCTGCCATGCTTCAAATGTCTTAAATTAAAAACATAAGTGTTGCTATAATGCCTTAATTTTTCACCCATTCATAGAGACATGTTCAGCAAAATGGTAAAAGGCATATGACTAAAACTTGGAGAAATGTGCATATTTTGGTTTGTGGGAAGTACTTGGGGTAGGCGCTGGTAAACTCTATACTCAAAATGGAGCGCTGAGTAAGTCTGATGCAAATGCTGGCAGCAGAGTGGAGTTCTCTTCCCACCCCACATTTATATATATATTTATGTTTTTTATAGTAGGAAATGTAAAAAAAAAAAAAACATATATATATATATATATATATATATATATATATATATATATATATATATATATATATATATAAAATTGCAAGGCATAATATAGTGAGGTATAGTTTAAAGCAGAGGTAGGAAGCAGTCTGTTTTCAAGGATATGGTTTTTACTGTACAAGGGAACCAAAATAGACAATAGACAAAAGAAAAAAAAACACAGGAAACAAGTCTCAAGAGGTCTCTTGACTGCACATGAGGCTATTCCTTCTTGTCTTCTTCAGGGAGTGGCGGTCCTCTTAAAAGGTGGCAAAAGAAAAAAGATAAATCAAAACAAATAATGAGATTTGGGTGTCTTATCAAAAGAACGTTCACTTGCTACCATCACCAGATAAAGGCGGGTCGCGCTCAGGTAGGGTTAAACGTGGACTCTCCTATAGTATTCCCACATGTCACCTGTCACCAGAGGGCTCCCTATGTGGTGGTACCCCACCAAAAGCACTCTATGGGTGGTGGTTTGCCTTGGACCACGACCCGCTTCCTGGGTCGTGGTGAGTGGGACTGTGGTGTGGTCCACTCTTTGTTTCACCAGTACCACAGGCAATGCTGTAGGTCAGCCCCTTCTTGGAGTCTTCTGCTCCTGTCTTTTCTGCGAGTCGAGTCGTCCCCTCTTCCAGGTCATCCACTCGGGTGGAATTCTGGGGCCGTCCACTCTCCTAATCTCCTGGTTCGCGTCATCGCTCCCGTTGCTCCCGTTCCTCCAGCCGACACCTTCCTACTCGCTCGCGTTCTCTTCCTCTGTAAAAAAGGAGCGTGGCCGCTCGCACACCACAATCTGGTGGTAAGCTAGAACGCTCTTTCCTTTCCCGATAGGATCCAGAATGTCGGACATGGCTGAGCCCTGTCTGTCCTCACAATGATGTAAAATATATAATTTTAATTACGGTGTTACATAATATATATGAATATATAAACACACACACACATATATATATTTTTGTTTTATTGATATTTTATGTATAGCATTAGATAATATTTAAATTGATTTAATTAATATTATTTTAATGTCATATATTAAAATATTTAAGGTTTGATTTTTTAAAAATATTTATTTGAAAAATTATATTTTATGTATATATTGTTTAACAATATTAGTGTGAAACAGTTTTTTGTGTATGTACCATTATAATTAGAGGGACAGAATATTTTTGTAAATGATATTTTTGAAACAATATTTTTGTTACAATATAATGTTGTTTTGAGATATTGTGTTAGTGATCTGATTCAAGGCAGGAAAATTGAAAGAAGAGCTGATGGCATTAAAAGAAAGTGTTTACTAAAGAAAAAACCCAATTGCTGGCCCCCGATCACCACAAGGTCTTATTTTTCTTAAAGGTCATGAAGAATGTTCTAATCAAGAGATCACATAATAACCACAAAACAAGGAATAGGAGGAAGAGGTGGATGACCAAGATACCACCCCTCTCTTGGAAAATGTAGTTTTAAAAAAACAAAAAATGCCCTCACCCACTAAATAGTGGCATTCTTTATCATAGGGTTGCTATAACATCCCTGGGCAGACCAACGCCTGGGATGGAGCAAAGAGAGGGAAGACAAAACAAACATAAATGTGTTGGGATCCATGCCGTAAGTTACTTACAAACAGACAATGATTGTGTAGGTGTAAAATTAATTCAGAGGTACCCTTCCAAATTTGTATTCATCAGTTCCCTGGATATGACTAAAAGTAAAAACAAACAGAAATGGTCTAGATGATAATTAGGACCCATTTCATCCCCTATACTGCTTCCGTGGCGACATGTTTGGGCTACTGCTGCTGCCCATGAAGGGTCCCTTGACCTTCCACAGGGCTATCAATCCCATTTACTACAAATCCCTTTTCTGGTAAATATCCAAATATTCAAGGGGATATGTGTGTCTGACAAAAAAAGTGTTCTATATACAATGCCCTTTGCTCAGCATTTTCTGTGTAGACACTCTCATGTGTTTGTGTAATGACAAACAAGAGATCGGCCAAAGTTTCACATTTTGATTGGCAGGGTTCCAATGTCATGCCCATGGTGATCACCTCCTACCAACTCATCATGATCCCTGTCATCTAGGTGGAAGTATAGGTGATTTCATCCCTACACAATTGTCTGGAACTTTGTGGAATGGGGAAGGTGTTGCTTTAAAGCTGAGACTCACAGCTTTTCAGCAACTCCTCTCCTCTCTTCAGGAGCAAGGAGAACAAGGTTCCTTTTGGCCCCCACGGTCCATGAGGCAAAACTAAGAAGTGTTTCCCTGAACTGGGTTAGGCAACTGACATCACCACATCAATGTCACAGTTGGGCAAGTTGCAGAAATCTGTATCCCACTGGCAGGAGCAAAATACTCTTCCACTCCTATCAAGTCAGATGTGGCATAACAGAAGCACCTGAATAGCACACAGCAACATCTCTCCCAGAGCAGAAGATCAGCTTTTTGTGACAAATTGTGCTTCTGTTAAATTACATTAAAAAAGGGGGGTTCCAATCAAAGAAGGGGGACTTAGGGCTTTGATGAGGTCCAGCATACATGCCCAATCGAGATCAAAGTAAACAGGGGTATGCAGTTCCTATAAGTAGAGAAAGAGGGAAAGATCCCAGGAAGACAGTAGGTTGTCCTTTATGAAGGAAGGGAAAGGGAAATCCCTCCTTTTGGAATTAGGGCCCTCACACACCCAGCCAGTTCGGTGTCCTGCTTCATCATAGGGGAAACTCCTCGTCAGGTCAGCGCTGCAATACCTGATGGGCACCCTATGAGGGGCTCTTTGTTGGAGATCGTATATTCCTTGGCGTATTGTAACGTGGGTGTGAGGGGCCTAAGAGTATAGACAAGTTTTATGTGAATGTCAATTGACCGTGCAAAATTAAAACAGGAAATAGAAGTCCAGGCAGAACAATTTTTATGACCCTGGCTTCCAACTGGTTATAAGGTGGAGTGGCGACTACCTGAAGTAATTTTCAGGATTTTGCGCTCAGTCTCGTGTGGTCAACATGTTTCTTGCCTAATAGTCAGGACGATTTGGTGGCAATTCTTCAGGACCTAATGTGAGAATGTCTATCTACACTAAAAATGTTGGATTCTGGTGTATTGGCTAGATGTACCGCATCTGGCAACCTCAAGGTGAAGTACCTGTAGATGTGGCAGCCAGCCAAACAAGAAACAAACAATATTGTTTAACAGTAATAATAGTCATGTCTTATGGTTAGCAAAACAGCATTCTCCCCTATGAATCATAACATTTAAAAGCACAAAACCGTGGTGTGCCCCACATGGTGAATAAAATTGATTGTAGGCCATAGTCATACAATTCTGTTGTGAACATAATGAGTGTATCACATAGACTATATTCTCAGTGGTGATACATAGCCAGGTGTAGTATCCTGTATTAAAAGGTAGCTGTGAAAGTAAGAGCACTGGACTCACATTAAAACGTATTGAGACTCGCCTCATTAACTTCCGGTAGGTATCAGACATGTGAAAGTGACCTGTGTCCTAGAAAAGTAATGGGGGGCCGAGAAATAGCTTTTGACATTAAAAAATTGACCGATCGGAACAAGAATTAAGGACAAATGTTCCCACGGGACAACTATGTAGGCACTCACAAGGAGTGAGTTGATAGTTAAAAACCGCATAGTCAGGAGGACGCTGTAAGCCATGCGCAACCCCCGTCACCATAATTCCAAGCGGTAACGTGCGTCACGCCCCCGCTTTCCAACCGTGTCATGTCTCAACAATTGAGAGCATGGCCGGCCAGAAGGTCGAGGGCGGACAGCAAGATCCTGCCCTGAATCAGGACAAGTGGGGTGGGGTCCCCTGCGAAGCAGCGTATGTCTGCTATCACGGCTGTTAACCTTAAGGGCTCACTTGTTTATGTAGGGACGGCAGGTAATCCTTTGGTGATGCTTGCAGTGAAAATACTCACATTTGTGAACCACAAAGGTGGCGGTAGACCTACCCCACACTTCCGGAGCCGGGAGGTAACGCTGTCGGTTGTAGTATCAGCAATATACTCCCCAAATTTGGCGTGCTGGGTTGTCCAATTGCCAGCGGCCAACCATTAGAGTGTTATTCACCCGCTAGGGTGGGTGAGAAATGGCCACCATGTTAGAAAATTATTCTTGATGTGAATTATGTGGTCACCATACTGGAAGGTGCAAGTTGATCTGTGCCTGCTATGTAGTAAATGGGTGTATCACCCATCGCCGCCGATGGGTTGAATGAAAGAAGTAGTAGTGTAGTCACTATATCAAAGGTGCCGGTTGGTCCGCACCTGTCATTCTGTGCGGTTCCCATTTTGGAAGGTGCATGTTTGGCTGTACCCCGTGTTTATTGTCAAAGGGTACATCCCACCTCCTTGTCAACTTGGTGTTGGAAGCAGTAGTGATATGGTCGCCATGGTGAAAATATGGTTGTGTCCACCATTGTCATTGGAAGTACACAAGCTTCCTAATAATAATCAAAATAAAAAGAAAAATAGGTCCGGTGTTGTGTCAAATCACGGGACCCTATATGTGGGTTGTTGTCTAGAAAAAGGGTGCTCTTTGAGTAATAATTTAAGGGCATGAAGGGACGTATAGCAGAAGGTGACCAGATATGGACCCCTCTGATTTAGAAAGTCAAAAGTACCCTTTGGAGGTTGTTGATGGAGCCAGCAACATTGCGTGATCCCTTAAACACAGTTGTAAACAGCCATAGGTGGTGACCCCTGTATCTGGAAGAGAGATGTTCTAGGCACCTAAGGTGTACAAGTGATGGTGCTAAGATCTGTTTAACATGCTCCATGGGATGTTTTCATTGAGTCCCTATTTGTCAGTGGATAAACGGTGTACCCACCTTTGTTCGATCCTGAACAGTGCACCTGAGGTTATCACTGGGTGTGCTTCCAAAATGACCCACCTCAGAGTGTCCGGTGAAGGCCTAGCCATCACAAAGTGTGTGTACATTTTTGTAGTTACTCGGTGGCATCTGATATTGCTTTTATGTTCAGTGATGCGTGTTTTAGCCATTCTGATGATCATACCGATGTATCGGAGGTTGCATGGGCAAAGGATCATGTAAATGCAATTATTTGTGTTGCAATTTGTGTGCCTGCCCAATTTCCAGTTAAATGTGTTGGAAAAGGATATTTCCTTGGTTGGTGTTGTTAAGGGGCAGACTGCACATGAGCAACATGGATAATGGCCTGTCATAGGAGGGAGGTCCCATAATGGTCTCTGTAGGGGGATGTTTTTGATTTTAGGCCTCGTGTGAATGAGCATGTCTTTAAGATTGCTGGTGCATTTGAACACGAACCTTGGTGTAGGCAGTTGTATGTTACCAGTAGTGAGGATACCCCAATGTTTCTTGATAATATTCTTGATCCTGTATGTAAGAGGTGACACATGTTAATGCCTCAGTAGGTTCTTTCTGGTTGATTTCTAACAGGGCCTCTCTGTTATTTTTCCTTGCTCTTTGTATGGCATGGGCAACTTTGCATCACGGGTATTCTCGTTTCATCAGGTTCTCTACTAGGTTTGTCACCTCTGTTTTGTAGTCTTCAATAAAGCTACAATTTCTCCTGATGAGGAGAAACTGACCAAAGGGTTAACTTTCTTTGAGGGCCCTGGGATGTTGCTGTCAGTTGATTTCTTAAACAGCATAGTATTCAATTGGCCTTCTGAGATTCTGATGTTCAGGTCAGGAAATGACACTTTGAACCCAGATATGGTGTTGGTAAATTTAAGGTAAGGATTTAATGTATTGATCCACCTAAAGATTTCATCACAGCTGGAGCTGTTCCCCCTTCCAGCAGATCAGAATATCATCGAACCTTTTCCATAGTTTAGGGTTATCTAAGTAGGGATTTGTGGGGTTAAAAATTAACCTCTCTTCAAATGCAGCCATGTACAGGAATGCTACACATTTGCTACATTTGACTTTTTAAATCAGAGGGGTCCACATCTGGTCACCTTCTGCTATTTTCCGTTCATGCTCTTAAATTACTACTCCAAGGGCACCCTTTTTCTAAACAACAACCCTCATTAAGAGTCCTGTGATTTGACACAACACGGGACTGAATTTTTTTTTTTTTTTTTTTTTAATTAAGAAGCCTGTGTACTTCCAATGACAATGGTGGACACACCCATATTTTCACCATGGTGACCACATTACCACTGCTTCCAACTACATGTTGACAGGGAGGTGGTATGCACCCTTTGACAATAAACACTGGGTACAGCTCAACGTTCACCTTCCAAAAGGGTGACCGCACAGAATGACAGGTGCGGACCAACCGGCACCTTTAATATAGTGACTACACTACTACTGCTTCCATTCATCCTATTGGCGAAAATGTGAGATGCACCCATTTACTACATACCGCGCACAGATCAACTTGCACCTTCCAATATGGTGACCACACAATTCACATCAAGAATAATACTTTTAACATGGCGGCCATCTCTCACCCACCCTAGTGGGTGAAAAATACTCTAGTGGATGGCCACCGGCAATTGGACAACCCAGCTCGCCAAATCCAGGGAGTATATTGCTGAGACTAAGACAACATTACCTCCCTGCCCCGGCAGTGTGGGGTAGGTCTCCCGCCACCTTTGTCGTTGACACATATGAGATTTTTCACTGCAAGCATCTCTGAGGGATGACCTGCCGACCCTACACAAAAAGGTGAGCCCTTATGGTTAACAGCCGTGACTGCAGACATACACTGCTTCGCTGGGGACCCCACGCCACTTGTCCTGACTCAGGGCGTGATCTTGCTGTCCGCCCCCCAAAATTCTGGCCGGCCATGCTCTCACCTTGTTGAGACATGACACGGTTGGAAAGCGCGGGCGTGAAGCACGTCAACTCTTTGGCTTATCGTGATGGGGTTGTGCATGGCTTACAGCGTCCTCCTGACTATGCGCTTTTTACCTATGAACTCACTCCTTGTGAGAGCCTGCATAGTTGTCCCGTGGGATCAATTGTCCTTAATCCTGGTTCCGATTGATTAATTTTTAAATAGCACAAGCTATTGCTCGGCCCCCCATTACTTTTCTAGGACACAGGTCACATCCACGTGTCTGATACCTGGGGCCAGTGTCAATAAGTTTTTAGATGAGTCCAGTGCTCTTACTTTCACAGCTACCTTTTAATACAGAATATTACACCTGGCTATGTATCAACACTGAGAATATAGTGCATGTGATACACGCATCATGTGCACAACAGAATTGTATGACTACAGACTAAAATCAATGTTATTCACCATGTGGGGCACACCACGGTTGAGTGCTTTTACATGTTGTGATTCACAGGGGAGAATGGTGTTTTGATAACCATAAGACATGACTATTATTACTGTTTAATAATATTGTTTGTTTCTCATTACGTTGGCCGCCACATCTACAGGTACTTCACCTTAAGGTCTTAAGGTGCCTCATGCGGTAAATCTAGGCCACTTCACCAGAATACCACATTTTTAGTGTAGATAGATATTCTGACATTAGGTCCTGAAGAATTGCTGTCAATCGTCCTGACTATTAGGCAAGAAACATGTCGACCAAACAAGACTGAGTGCAACATCCTGAAACATTACCTCAGGTAGTCGCCACTCAACTTTTTAACCAGGTTGGAAGCCAGGCCCATTAAAATTGTTCTTCCTGGACTTCCATTTCCTGTTTTAAATTTGCACGGTCAACTGACCTTCACAAAAAACATGTCTACACTCTTAGTCCCCTCACACCCAGGGCACCCTACTGCAAGGAATAAAAGATCTCCGCCAAAGAGCTCCTCATAGGGTGCCCGTCAGGTATTGCAGTGCCGACCTGATGAGGAGAATGCCCTATGATGAAGCATGACACCCAGCTGGCTGGGTGTATGAGGGCCCTAATTATGAAAGGAGAGATTTCCCTTTCCCTGTCTTCATAAAGAACAACCTACTGTCTTTCTGGGATCTCTCCCTCATTCTCCACTTATAGAAACTGCATACTCTTATTTACGATATATATAAAAGGGGGTTCTCACAGGAGCCAAACCATAAATATCTTACTAACTGTAAGATAACATAAAGATAATATTTGTGATCTTTTGACTAATAACCAACCGGATGCTGTATTTCTAATAGAAGACACACAATTGATGGACGGAATGCAGAACAAATCAATAGATTCACCCCCAGTCAAGAGACCTGGGTTAAATCCATCATTCTTTTGCTCACCATGCCACCCCAGTTTAGACCTGGCCATATGTTTTCAGTCCAGGGAGGACCTGGCTTGGCAGTTCGGGCTGGACTGCTCCCATGAGGCACAGGGTCAACACTGATTTGCATATGGCTGGGTTCAAACGGGAATGGCATGGTGAGCAAAAAAACAATAGATTTAGGCCCAGATCTCTGTACTGGGGTGAATGTATGACATTGTTCTGCATTCTGTCCATCAACTGTTGTTTTTGCATTTATCAACCCAAGTGGGACGGGTATGCCCAGACGTGGGTCCCGTGCTCTCCATGCCACTGGAATCAAGCTATCCTGGCTGAAGAGGGGTGTAACCCTGATACCGGTCCTAGGATGCTTGTTTCCAGTCCAGGGAGGACCTGGCTTGGCAGTTCGGGCTGGGCTGTTTCCCTGAGGCACAGGGTCAAGACTGATTTGAATATGGCTGGGTTCAAACTGGAATGGCATGGTGAGCAGAAAAAAAAAATTGAGTTAGGCCCAGATCTCTGTACTGGGGTGAATGTATGACATTGTTCTGCATTATGTCCATCAACTGTTGTTTTTATATTTCTAACAGAAACCTGGCTACAGGATAGCTCAGGTCCTGATGTGGCAGCAGCACTTCCATCCAATGACTCCATTATCAGGAAGGATAAGAAGCTAAATTTTGGAGGGTGGTATAACAATTATTTATAAAAGCACTTTTGATTGCAAATTGACGATTTTTTGGCTACTGATTGTGAAGTTCTAATATTTAAAATCATCCTCACACCAAAGTTCACTTATTCTTCCATACTTCTCTACCATTCTCCGGGCCCAGCTGGGCCTTGAGAAGAGTCCTTCCCCGACCTAGTAACGCCTTACATTCTGAAATCAGCCAACTTTACCATCTTCGGTGATCTAAATCTTCATTTAGAAGACCCTAAATGTTCCAAAAGTATGTCACTTATTACTGATTTAGAAGTATTGAACGTTCAACTTTGTAATTCAGGTCCGACCCATGTAGCAGGCCATTTGCTTGATCCCATTTTCTCCAATTTGTCTGGTCTCATTTGCACCCCTGCTCTCCCCTGATGCTGGTCTGATCATTTCGCTGTTACTTTCTCATTGAAAGTCTCGCCGTGTACTCCTATAGTTTCTATGGGGCCTTACCAACAAGTTAGAAATTGGGCAAAACTCGATGTCTCAGCTCTGAATAAACTTTTAATGGACAGTGGGCCAGAGGTAGGAATGTCATCAACAACAGATCTTGGTTCCATCCAAACCTGGATCTCACTGACACTTAACACCTGCCTACCTCTGTCTAATAAACGCTCCAACAATCACCAACCACCAGCCCCTTGGTTCACTGATAGACTTAAGGTTGAAAAATCTAGATGTAAAACCGTGGAAAGATACTGGAGAAAAAACTACCAGATAGATGCCAAAGTGGCATACAAAAAAGCCTTACGTGAATATCACATTCTCTGTAGAGATGCTCGAGCTGAGTTTTTCTCAGATAAAATCTCTCACGCACAAAACTGCTTCAAAACTCTCCTCAAGGTGGTAAAAGAGTTATCCGACTCAGAAACCCAGACTACTCCACCTGCTCTTACTGGTACTCAATGTGAGGAGCTCACACAATACTTTGTGGATAAAGTTAGTACAATATATTCTGCACTGTTTAGCACTAAACTACAAAACCCTCCAGCTGATTCTGAGACCACCCCCATTGTTATCAGTGCCGGTAGGACTGAGACTCTTATTGACATTAACCAGCCAATAAACTGGAAGCCTGGTCTCTTTTGGATTTCAGCTTATTTAATCATCTTTTGACAAATATTAAATCTGGATCCCCCGTGATATACTCCCTATTTCAGCGATGAAATAGCTTGACGCTCTCATTCTCTCCATAATTATGAACCTCGTGAATGCCTCCCTGCAGGAGGGCCAACTTCCCTTGGAATGGAAACATGATATGGTGCTCCCTCTTTTAAAGAAAGCCAAGGCTGACATGTCAAAGCTATCTATTTTCTGCCCATCTTGCTGCTTCCAACTTTCCTAAAATCCTTGAAAAACGTCAATACTCCGCTGACCTCTTTCGTTGAGTCCCATACATGTCTTTATACATCTCAATCTGGATTTAGAGATGGTTTCTCTACGGAATCAACTCTACTTGGAGTCACCGAAATGCTGAGGCAGTGGCTGGATGAGGGAGACATGGCAGCTCTCGTCCTGTTGGACCTCAGAGCTGTGTTTGATACGGTATCCCATGTTATTTTACTGAAAGCACTGAAGTCCTTGGACCTAGAGGGCTCCTCCCTGCAATGACTTAGTTCTTTTCTAACTGACCGTACTTTTCAGGTCTTTTCTACAGCGGCCAGCTCCAATTCCTATGTATCACCCTATGGTGTACCTCAGGGTTCGGTCCTGAGTCCTATGTTGCTCAATCTCTATGTCCGTCCATTAGCAGTTGTTGCTGAGGAAGCAGGGATGTCCCTTTTTCCCCTATGCCGATGATACTCAGATCTTTTTTTTCCTCTCTTCATCAAAGGGATCTGAACCCTCGGCCCTTCAGGCAGGTTTGAGTAAAATTGTGTCTTGGATGCAAAACAACTTACTCAAACTTAATGGAGACAAGACAGAAGTTATGATCCTAGGAAAAAAAAGACCTCTGGGGACCGCATCACTGGCCTTCTGAAATGGGTACTTTGCCCCTCCCAGTACACCAGGTCCGCAAATTGGGTTTCATCATTGACAACCAGCTCTCAATGAAACAACAAGACACCAAGGTGGCTGCCACATGCTTCACTGTCCTCAAAAGGCTGAGGAGAATCTTATGGATGATACCTCTTGTGGCACAGAAAACGGTGGTTCATGCCCTACTCAGGTCTAGGCTGGATTACGGTAATATTTTATACCTGAGATCCAACAAAGCTACCATCCAAAGGCTCTAGGTGGTGCAGAACGCGGCGGCTAGACTGCTGTGTAATATACCGAAGACTGCCTCAATCACTGGCTCCCTTCGGGACTTACATTGGCTGAAGACAGAGAATCAAATCAAGTTCAAAGCTTTATGCTAAATGTATAAAATCAAAAGTGAAGTAGCCCAGACATACCTGCAATCACTGGTACAACTCTACCGTCCCTCACAAATTTTGCATTCTGCCTAGGAAATTAGGTTCACCATCCCCAAAGTCAAACTTTCTCGTATGCGTGGCCATTCCTTCTCCTATCTTGGTCCCACTCTATGGAATTCCATGCCTCTCACTTTATGCGAGGATACCACATATGGTAGATTCCATAAAAGTCTGAAGACTTGGTTATTCAATCTTCGATTCCCTGTTCAGTTCTTCTCCTCCTACTGGTTGGCGCCGGCCAACTTTTTGGGGTAGCTGAGTGCCTTACAAATTCAGTTTATTAATAATAATAATTAATTATATAACTGTAAGCCCACAATTGTGGGTCAGAGCCCGGGGGTCAACACCACTTTTTGGGTGGGGAACCAACCCCCCTCCCTGAGCCATTTTTGGGCCCTGGAGACCCCATCCCCAGACGCGGTGTACATATTTATGGGATCTGGGGCATACTCCCTGAGCCTTATGTAGGCCCCAAGGAACCCATTCCCTGGAGCATATTGAATTATTTTGGAGAGGGGTCACGCAACCCACCTCTCACAGCCTCATGAAGGCTCCTGGACCCCATATCTCAGGGCTGATTGCATTATTGTGGAGAGGTTATGTGACCCCCTCTCCCAGAGCATTCAGAATGCCCCAGGGACCCATACTCAGGGGGATATGCTTTTATATGGGAAGAGGATGTAGTCTTATGGCTAGAGTGGTCAACCATGCAGCTGTGGAACCAGGTTCGAGTCTCAGCAACGACGCTCAACATCCTGTGATTCTGGGCCAATCACTTATTCTACCCATCCCTATCAAAAACAATTAATGTGTCCATCTGTAACAAAACTGGTGCTCATGTAAAGCACTCTGATATCCGTTATTTTTGGGTCTAGTTCACACTATATAAAAAAAAGACACCTACGGCCCCCTCATCGAGCAATATACATGTCCCAGGGACCCCATCTTCCATGGCTGCTAAGAAACATGCCATGTGTGGCCCAGGCACATCTGGGATGCCCCCAGCAATAACAGCTCTTGGGTCCACTGAGAAAGCCCTGCCCCCTCCATGAATTCTGTTGGTCCCCATCCTTACACCCATCCCGGGTGGACCAGGAGCTGGTTTAACTTTTTTTTTCCTGCCATGCAAGAGCAGTTTTCCTCTGTTCTGCAGTTTGGGAGCAAACCTGTATTCCATGCCCACAAGAGCATGGGCAGGAGTTGAAGTTCTCACTGCCCCTGTTAGTGCAGGCAGGAAACAGCAGTGTTCCCAGAAAAAGAACAAAACAGTGAAGATAAAATCAACAGAATGGCTGGTTATTTCACATTACAGCTTCGGAGCACCTAATAATGCCTTGCAAGGTTTAAAAAAAAATATTATTTGATGCTGATGGTTCTCCTAGAAGGGGCAGGAGCAGTTTCTTTTATGTTGTGGGAACCTGCAGGAAACACAGCAGCACCCATATCAACAACAAAAAAATTGCACCAAGTCTCCTGGGTCATTGAATCCATGACCCGAGGAGAGTTTGCCATTATTTGTAATAGGGGTGGTTTCACTTTGCAGAATACTGCAAAAATTTTGCTCAACTCCACACAGTTCCACATTCAAGCCGAGTATTTGGTTTGGGACATGAGAATTACACTGGGATAACTTAGAATTGGAGAAAGAAGTCTGAGGAAGGCTGGGCAGGTGTATGTGGTGATTGGAGCAGTGGGGATACACATGGAAATGAGTCACTTTTCAGAGTTTGTAATGTAATGTAAGTAAAAAAAGATTCCTATTTGTAAAGCGTGAACATATCACCCCCTTAAGGGTTTAAAGGTGATGGGGGCCATCTGGGAGATTAAGTGAGCTATTGTCCAGAGTCACATGATGCTGAGCTGAGCCGCGGGCATCGAAGCATGAATCCCATGTGAACCCCGTGCTCTGGAATCAGCCACTCTGGCAGCTGTGCCACATCTGGATGAACTTGGGGTTGGGCTGTCTTCCGAGGAAAGGGAACAGGAGCATTTGCCACAATGGGCTGATGTCGGTAATGAAAGAAGTGGTTGTTAGTTGTTGTGCCAGGCATATCACCAGCGGTCCGCTGTGTTACCCAACCGGTGCCAGTGAAGAACTAAGCTGGCCCTTGCCTCTCTAGTCCAGATTCCATGAGCCGCTACCACTCTGTGCTGCTGATGCCTACTAAAGCACACATTGATGGCCTTGTTTTCTTCTTTCGGTGCGGTGCCAGCTGCCCGCCATTCTCAGAGGTTCCCCAGTGTCAACCCACACGCTCTCTGCCTGCCAACACTTCCATTGGGGGTCCTGCTCCTTCCAGGCAAGGCAACATCTCCAGAGAGACTCAATTCAGATTGCCTGTTTTGGAGCACATAATGGAGGGTTGGAGCCTAATCGAGGAACACTAAGTGGTGCATAGCCACAAGATAGACAGCACAACAATGGGTCAAGGGCAGGCCCAGGAGCCCTGCCGTTACTTACCGGTAGATGCCATCTTCTCCAAATCGTGGTTCTGCTACCATCCACTAAGTAACTGTGCATGGCATGTGCAAGCGTATACCTCACAACAACCCGTTGAATCCACGGCATGCAGGGGGTAGGAATTCAACACTTTGCCTGCAAGAACTCAGGTTTCCCCAACCTGGCAGGACCAGAAAAAAGCTGCTCCCATTGGGCATAGCCAATCAAATGTAGCCAGCTCCCATGCACCCAGGCTATGAGGGGGCACGGAAGCTATCAGGGGATTCTACAGGGGTCACTGGAGCCTTTGGGTAGTCCGTGCAGCACCACAGGCTCTTGTTGCTGTGAGGTTTCTGGGTGAAACCAAAAATACATTGTGACCCTTGGGGATGGGGTCCTCAGGGACATATTATTTCTTGGGCAGGGGGCCACATTGACTCTTCCCTTAAATAATAAATTGACTTCAGGAGATATGCTCCCTGGGGCCATAAAATGACATGGAGTGGGGGCTGCGTTTCTCTCCCTTCTAATGAAATGCGGCCCCAGTGGATGGGTCCCTGGGGCCTCCTCATGTATCATTGAGATGATGCTGCCATTCATGTCCTGAAAAAGGGTATATTAGAAAAAAAACTGGCCCACCCAGGGGAGAGTGAAAGTAGAAAGGACATGTGCCCGCCATTTGTTTTTGACTGAACTGCAGATCCTCTTTGGTGCTGTAAAAATAACCTTTGTGACCCAGAGGGGAGGGGTCTCTCTGTGAAACACCCTTCCATGTCTGGAGGGGCAAAGAAAAACCTCATTTTTTTGTTTTTAGGGCAGTCACTTCATCCTAAAATGGCTTCAGCTACATCTTTGTTGATGTGTTGACAGACAGATCTAATTTTCTGATCTATCTGCTGAGCCAGTCTCTCTTGCATGATATATGTAAACTATTAACCTTAATTTCTCAAAAGTTACTTAATGGAATTACACCAAATCACAAAAAAGCACCCTTTGCGGCTTTGTGGACCAAGATCTAGCTTTCTGTCAAATTTGATGTAATTCTGTTTAGCCACTTTTGCGGTACCGCATGGGGGAATTGCATTTTGGGACCCATCCTTTGTTCAGTGCCTGCTTTATGGATCACCCCAAAAGATTCTAGGAAGAAGCTGAGGAGGATAAACTTTTATTTTTCATAAAGTTTCATGAAGATTCGTCACACACAACCAAAATTATTAACAATCCAAAAAATCCATATCCTATTGAAACATGTTCCTACCTATACGTTCCCAGTGACAACCGCCACTGGAGAATATGTATATATTTGGGGTTGTGCCTTGTGTAGATTTATGACTACATATCATGTGTCTATTTTTGTGTCAGGATATAACTATATATATGTATCTATTTAGATATGTTTGTGTCTATATGTATGTATAGATACCTTTTAATTTACAAAATGTACTTATTAAAAAAATTCAATTGAAAAAAAGACTTCCACCGCTTCCTTTCCTACCACTCTCATATTTATTCCTAACCTTTCTGTCTACAATGGATTCCCAAATATGCTTTCTAAACTGTTCCATCTTTTCTAGCTAATCCATCTCACTTACAGCCACACAAGTCCACCACTCTTAATAACATCTCAAATCTTCCCTTTAATAATCCAGTTACATTTATCTATCCTTATTGAAAATACAATTTGCATTAGCGGTCAAGAGCACAAAAGTAATGCCACTTTTCCTAAAAAAAAAAACGAGTTACTTATTTCTAATCTACCTATCCACCTCTAACCTTTGGTTCCAGATTAGCATCCTACTTGCCACAAAGCACTTCAATTCCTGATTAGAAGTACTCAGAGCTGTATAAATAAAAATACTATTTAAAATGTTAGCATATGTAAAATTAATTCTGTTTTTTTTCCCGCATTTGTGTACATCTCTTTACATTTTTGGGGATTCCTGATTTTGTAGGGGATCAGGATGGGATGTGTTTTACAATCCAAATTAATAATTGTTTTGATATAGTTTGTTGGGGAATAGAGCGATACACTCTGGTAACTATTAAGATAATGATAAGTATATTGTATCACTTGTTTAATAATTAATTGGTTTACCGCTCGCATCTGCCGCTTGCTCTGCTTCCCGATTGCCACTTCTCTGCCTGTGCTAAGTTTTGATTTCTGTACCCCTGCCCGTCACTCTGCATTGTACCCCTATTTTTATTCTGTATCCACTGCCTGCACTAACTTTTGCCTTCTGTACCCTCGCCCGTTAACATCACTTGCACCCTTTCCTTCTGTACCGTTGCCCCCGCCGCTCCTTTCCCGCCGCTGCGTCCCTGCATCCCCGTCCCCTTGAATCCCATTGGACGCCCCCCTCCCCCCTTCCCAGCTGCTCCTTCCTCCCGCACCCACTCATATGGAGGCCGCGCAGCGTTAGAGAGAGCGATCTTTGACCCTGCCTCAGGTAGGTCGCTCCCCTCACCGCCACGCAGCCCCCTGTGTGTCAGGCATCCCGCCATCTACCGCTCGCATCTGCCGCTTGCTCTGCTTCCTGATTGCCACTTCTCTGCCTGTGCTAAGTTTTGATTTCTGTACCCCTGCCCGTCACTCTGCATTGTACCCTTATTTTTATTCTGTATCCACTGCCTGCACTAACTTTTGCCTTCTGTGCCCTCGCCCGTTAATTTCACTTGCACCCTTTCCTTCTGTACCATTGCCCCCGCCGCTCCTTTCCCGCCGCTGCGTCCCTGCAGCCCGCCCCCTTGAATCCCATTGGCCGCCCCGCTCCCGCCTCCCAGCTGCTCCTCCCTCCCTCTCCCACTCATATGGAGGAGGCGCGCCTAAGGCAAGCCCGTCTGCGCCCGTCCACGCCTGGACCGCACCCAGCGCCAGGACCCCTGGCCCCCGAGAACACCAGCCAACACGACTGACTTACGACCCCACCACCCTCAACGCACTCAACACCGGCCGGAACCCCGCCTGCTACCGAGCCACCCCGAGACGCACCCACGGACCCTTCACCTGCCAAGCCTGCAAATTCACCTGCCTCCGGACCTGCACCGCACCCGCCAAGCCGAGCACCAACAACAACCACCTCAATTGCATCCTGCTCAACACCCGCTCCGTCCACATGCACGTCGTCGAACTCTGGAACCTGCTCGATGCAACAGCACCAGACGTCGCCTTCCTCACTGAAACCTGGATGAACGCCTCCTCAGCGCCCGACATCGCCATAGCCATCCCGGACAGATACAAGATCACCCGGAGGGACCGCATCAACCAGACGGGAGAAAGCATTGCCATCGTACACAAGAACACCATCCACATCTCGACCAACTCCGACGAAACCTTCACCGCCGCCGAACACCTCCACTTCCAGATACACACTGACCCCAAGACCACCCTCAGAGGCACCCTCATCTACAGACCCCCTGGACCATGCACACAATTCAGCGAAGACTTCGCAGACTTCATCAGCCCGCACGCCATTCCCTCCGCTGACTACATCCTCCTAGGAGACCTCAACTTCCACCTGGAAAACAACAATGACAGAAACACCACCAATCTTCTGGACAACCTCGCCAACCTCGGACTCAAGCAACTGGTGAACACCCCCACCCACTACGCCGGCCACACGCTTGACCCCGTCTTCTCATCCAGCAAGCACATATCCTTCAGCCACTTCACCGGACTCCACTGAACTGTCCACAGCTGCGTCCACATCAGCTTCAGAAGAACCACGAAAAACCACCACCCGCAACAGGTTCCTCGCCGGAGCTGGAGTAAGATCACCGCCGAGCAGCTCACCACCTCTCTCAGCCAGAACCCTCCCACCAGAACAACGGACCCCAACGAAGCCGCCAGCAACCTCACCAAGTGGCTGACCGCCTGCGCCGACGATCTCGCACCACTAAAGAACCCTCCCAGCAGACCCGGTAGCAAGAAAACCCCCTGGTTCACCGACAAACTCAAGGACTCCAAGAAGAACTGCCGCACCCTCGAGAAAGCCTGGCGGCTCGACCAGACCACAGACAACAGGACCGCCCTCAAGCACGCCACCCGCAAACACCATCAGCTGATCCGTGCCACCAAGAAAACAGCACTCAAAGAACGACTGGACAACACCGCCCACGACAGCAAGGAACTCTTCAGCATCATCAAAGAGTTCTCCAACCCCAGCGCCGGAAACAACGACATCACTCCCTCGCAAGACCTCTGCAACTCACTCGCCTCGTTCTTCCACCGCAAGATCGCCGACATACACAACAGCTTCAACGCACAGACCACGCACCATACCACCGAACCAACGCCCGCCGCCACCATCCTCAGCAACTGGACCCCGATCAGCACCGAAGACACCACCCACACGATGAACACCATCCACTCCGGATCCCCCACCGACCCCTGCCCCCACCACGTCTTCAACAAGGCCGACGCCATCATCGCACCCCACCTCCGGGACATCATCAACACCTCCTTCCACACCGCCACCTTCCCGGAAAGCTGGAAACACGCCGAGCTTAGCGCCCTCGTGAAGAAACCAACGGCGGACCCCACTGACCTCAAGAACTACCGTCCCATCTCGCTCCTTCCTTTTCCTGCCAAAGTCATCGAGAAGACCGTCAACAGACAGCTCGCCGCCTTCCTCGAGACGAACGGATCCCTCGACCCCTCGCAGTCCGGGTTCCGGGCCAACCACAGCACCGAGAACGCCCTGATCGCAGCAACCGACGACATCAAATCCCTGATCGACAATGGGGAAACAGCGGCCCTCATCCTCCTGGACCTCTCTGCTGCGTTCGGCACTGTCTGCCACCGCACCCTATTGCAGCGCCTGAGCAACATCGGAATCCAAGAGAAGGCACTGGAGTGGATCATCTTGTTCCTCGCCGGAAGAACCCAGAGAGTCCGCCTCCCCCCCGTTCAGATCCGAGGCCACCGAAGTCATCTGTGGCGTACCACAAGGATCATCACTCAGCCCAACCCTCTTCAACGTCTACATGAGCCCCCTCGCAGCCATCGCATGCCAACACAACCTCATCATCATCTCCTACGCCGACGACACCCAACTGATCCTCTCCCTCACCAACGACCCCGCTACCGCCAGAGCCAGCCTACACGAAGGGATGAAAGACGTCGCCGAGTGGATGAAGAACAGCCGCCTGAAACTGAACTCAGACAAGACGGAAGTCCTCATCCTGGGATCATCCCCCTCCGCCTGGGACGATTCCTGGTGGCCCCCTGCCCTGGGCACCACTCCCAAACCAACGGACAACGCGCGCAACCTGGGCTTCATCCTGGACTCCTCCCTCTCGATGACCAGACAAGTCAACGCCGTCTCCTCATCATGCTTCAACACCCTGCGCATGCTCCGCAAGATCTTCAGATGGATCCCCACAGAAACCAGGAAGACCGTTACCCAGGCACTCGTCACCAGCCGACTGGACTACGGGAACTCCCTCTATGCCGGAACCACAGCCAAACTTCAAAAAAGACTCCAACGCATCCAGAACGCCTCCGCACGACTCATCCTGGACATCCCCCGACAAAACCGCATCACCGGACACCTGAGAGACCTGCACTGGCTCCCCGTCAGCAAGAGAATCACGTTCAGACTCCTCACCCACGCACACAAGGCTCTCCACGACCTGGGCCCCAAGTACCTCAACGACTGCATGACCTTCTACACGCCCACCCGCCAGCTACGATCGACCAGCTACGCCCTCGCCACTGTACCACGCATCCGCAGAGCCACCGCCGGAGGAAGATCCTTCTCCTACCTGGCAGCCAAGACTTGGAACTCCCTCCCCATCCACCTTCGGCTAACCCAAGACCATCTCTCCTTCAGGAAGCAGCTCAAGACCTGGCTGTTCGAGCAGTAACGTACCCCACCCGCCCAGCGCCTTGAGACCCTTCCGGGTGAGTAGCGCGCTTTACAAATGTCGTGATTGATTGATTGATTGATCAGAGAAAGTAAAATAATAATTCAATTCCATTGATCATTTAGAGGTTGTTAGAATTGTTGGAATAAAACTGACTCTAAGGGCTTATGACACTCAACCTTACATGATGCCCTACAAAACACTTAGAAGCAACTTATATGCAGCATGCTGCAATTTAGAATATTTCAAAATTGTACTGCCTGAGGTACTGTAATAACTAAGTTAAACATATTTAATATATGCTCTCTTGAATAGATTTAAAGCACAGCAAGCAGCCTTGATCTGTTTTACGCATTTAGCGCTTGGGCTGTGCTTGAGAGCACCTTTAACTGCGTGCGCTAAGGTCTGGCCAGGACAGCAGCCGTGGTCCATACAGGTAACAGCTGTGGGGCGGTGGCGCCGGTGGGGCCAGGTAAGAGGGGATTTCGAGGAACAATGACGAGAGAAACCTAATTATTTATTTACTTTTCCCTCTGCATCGTCCCTCGAAATACCCCCTTACACGGGCCCCACTGCCTCGCCACTGTAACCTGCACGGACCAGGGCTGCAGGACAGTGAACCATTTTACAATCAATGCTCTGTTCAGAGTTTAAGCATCGCCTCTACTCTGAATAGTACATTCATGAAATGGGGCCTGGCTGTATGAGCCCAGGCCACCTTTTACTACTAATCGCAACGTGGTCTCTATATCAAAGGGGGGGTTCCAGATTTCCCTGAAGGTGAGAGCAGTGAGTGACTATACTCAAAAGTAGGATGATGCCTATAGTTCACTAGACTCTCAAAGGGGGGCACTGACTGTGCACCACCTCCATGTGGCACACAGACGATGTGCCTTTCATCTGTGACCACATCCGTAATATGGCATAGGAGCAAAGGCACACCCCCATGCAAATGCGCCCACGTCCCCCTCAGGAACGTGCTGTTGCACATTTATTATCACTGTATCCATATTAAGGAAGATTCCGCTTCTGTAAAATCATAGTGCACTTCTGGGTACTATGTAGAATACAACCCCTACTGCATCCATGCATGCTCTCAGTAGTCAAACAAGGTGCTTTTACATAACGCATGAACATAATTATGGTATAGATTTTCTCATTAAAGTAATTTGCCACATGTTCTGGAGAACACAGAAATATATTGCTGTCACAAACAGACTCATATAAAAAATTAAAATTAGGTTGTACAGGATTAAAAATAATAGAATTCTAAAATATCAATAAGGAGTAATGTTAATGTCATTTAACAGAATGGTATTTGTGAAATACTTCATGTTATTGAAATTCCAGTGCAACATTTTCCAACTGAAATTGTAAACCGTGGCATGATTTTGCTTCTTTAAATAGAATACAACTATCATTATAATAATTGCCCGTGATCATCATCCATACCTGAAAAATCGTTTTTATCTTTGGCATGTCTATGATTAACTGTAATTAAAAATGTAATTTCAATAATTTCAACAGCATTGCTAAGTCATTGGCATTCCTAGGAAGATACAAGCCACAACCGTTTATGCCATAGCATTGAATAGTGTTAACTGCCATATATTTAACACATTTGTACAGTTCATCAGGCATTTAAGTGACCATTTTCAAAAGGAGTGACCTTTTCTTGCAAAGATTAGCAATGAAAGGTTCAATATGTTATTGTCAGTCAGCTCAAGATCACACATGTAACAAAACTTAAAATGGAAATTGTATGCAACATCTCTGACCCATAAAAGAACAGTCAGGCACCAGACCTAGCTTTCCCATGCTGCTGCACCGCCCTGCTTCCTCTCAGTTCTTCTGAATGCTTTCTTCTGATTTTGCCTCATTATTTTTACTTCTTTCTCCTTCCTCTACCCATTTTTCTGAGTGCTTTTCCTGCTTTTGCCTAATTTGTTTCTGCTTTATTCATCCCTTTCCTGCGTTTGCCTGGGTACTTACTGATTTCTCTTTCCTTTTGCTCCACTTTTCTGAGTGCTTTTCCTGCTTCTGCCTCATTTATTACTGCTTTCTCCCTCCTTTCCCAACGTTTTTATTGCTTTTTCCTTCCTCCCCTTCTTTGTTTGAGTACTTTCTCCTGCTTTTGACTTGTTTTTTTTTTACTCCTTTCTACTTTCTCTCTCCTGCTTTTCTTACTGCTTTCTCCTGATTTTGACTATTTTTTTTACTACTTTCTCCTTCCTCTCTCCCTGTTTTTCCTGCTTTTGCTTCCCTTTGTATTCCATTCTCAATTTTCTGAGTGCTTTTCCTGCTTTTGCATCATTTTGTTACCATCATTTTTACTGCTTTCTGCCTCCCCCCCTTATGTCTGAGGACTTTGGATTGTTGTCTTATTTTTAGTGCTTTCTCCTTCCTCTCCATCAATTTTCTGAGTGCTTTTTCCTGCATTTGCCTTGTTTTCTACTGCATTATCCTTCCTATCCCCCTTTTTCCGAAAAATTTCCTCTTGCTTTTGCCTAGTTTTTTACTGCTTTAGCCTTCCTATCCTCCTTTTCTGAGTACTTTCTTCCTGCTTTTACCTTGTTTTGTACTGCTCTCTCAGTTTTCTTAGTGCTTTTCCTGCTTTTGTCTTTTTTTTTACTACTTTCTCCTTCCTTTAACCCCCGCTTCCCAGAGTGCTTTTCCTGCTTTTGCTTTGTTTTTACTGCTTTCGCCTTTCCTCCCCAACTGTTTTTTTACTGCTTTCTCTGTTCTTTCCCCTTCGTTTTTCTGAGTGCTTTTCCCTGCTTTTCCCATTTTTCCCCTCATTTGCCACTCCCTCCATGGCTCTTTTTCCCTCCTCCTTCCTAGCCCCACCCACCGCCTCCCAGTGCCTTTCCCTCCTCCCAGGACCTAATTAATGGAGGTCACAGCATGACCCATTTAACAAGCTTTAGGCCTAGCTCTCCCATGCTGCTGCACCGCCGTGCTCCTTCCTTTTTTTTCTTAGTACTTTCTCTAGCTTTCTCCTTCCTCCCCCCTGTACTTCTGAGTGCTTCTCCTGCTTTTGCCTCTGTTTTGATTGCTTTCTCCTTTCTCCTTTCCCCCATTTTACTGAATTATTTTCCTGCTTTTGCTGCAGATTTTACTGCTGACTGCTTTCTCCTGCTTATGCCTATTTTTTTTACTGCTTTCTCATTCCTCCCCCCCCTTTTCTGAGTAATTTCTCCTGCTTTTGCTCCCTTCTTTTCTGCTTTCTCAGATTTTGTGAGTGTTTTTCCTAGTTTTGCCTCCTCTTTTACTGTTTTCTCCTTCCTTTCCTCCTGTTTTTTAGTGCCTTTCCTGCTTTTGGCTAATTTTGTACTGCTTTCTCCTTCCTTTTACCTTATTTGTTGGAGTGCTATCTCCCACATTTCCTACGTTTTTCAATTCTTCTCCTTATATTTTCCCCTCATTTTCTGCTTCCATCTGCTGCCCTTTTTCCTGCCTAGACCTTTCATCTCCTTCCAGCACACTCCTCCTCCCAGAACCTACTTAATGAAGGCTGCAGTATGACCCCATGGAGCAGGCCTAGCTCTCTCATGCTTCTGCACCGCCCTGCTTCTTTCTCATTTGTCTGAGTGCTTTCTCCAATTTTTTGCTCATTTTGTTAAGCTTTTTTCTCCTTCCATTCCCCCATTTTTCTGAGTTCCTTTCCTGCTTTTGACTAATTTTTTACTGCTTTTTTCTTCCTTTCATATGTTTTTCTCAGGGGCATATTCTCAAGGACTCATCGCAGATTTTGCGGCACTTTTCCACCATAAAAGTGGTGATAGATTTATCGCCCTATCACAAGCCTGCGCTAACAGCCGACATCATCAGTTTACCTGCACTAGCTGCCACTAAAAACATCACCAAGGCTGACAGTGACAGCTAACGCTAATCATATGCAGAGTAGGCGTTCCCGTGCAAAAACTCAAAATAACACCACTTCGCGATATGCTCAACGACCAGCCAGATCGGCGATGCCGTCCAAAAACAGGCAATAAGGCACGTTAGCAGCAGGGACTTAAGACCTTCTTTTTTCTGGTCTTAAGTAGGACAAAAACCTGCCCAGAGTCACATCTGAAGACAAACAGATGCCATGGAGCTACTAATCATGCAGCTTGGAGACCCAAGAGGGCCACAACACCCACCGCCACCACCCCCAGTACCACCCCCACCCCAGGACCACCCCCCCCGGACTACCTCCGAGGCAGCGCAGAACAAGACAGCCGACCTTCTGAAAACACACCAGCCTCAGAGACTTAATGCCAGAGGATGTCATTGCCCACTACAGGCTCAAAAGGACAACCATCCTCCGCATCCTGACCCACATTGCCCACAGGCTGATGGTACCAACACAGTGGACAACTAACATCCCTCCTCAGAAAAAGCTGCTGGCTGTGCTGCACTTGTTGGCCTCTGGTACCTTCCAACCAACAACTGCCAGATTCGGAGGAGTCTCACAGTCAGCCCTATCAAAGTTCCTCACATCTGTCTTGGATGCCATCATCAGCTTGATACCCTAGCACCTTCACTTCCCCCACACTGCGCAGGAACAGCTGGAGACCAAACAAGGCCGCGACGCCATAGCTGGCTTCCCGTACGTGTTGGGGACAATTGATTGCACACATGTCCTACTTGTGCCCCCTGCCGACACTGCACACAATTAACGCAACAGAAAGCACACGCATTACATCAATGTGCAGGCAATAGTGGACCGGCGGGGACTGATCACCAATGTCGTCGCCAACTTCCCAGGCAGTGTGCATGTTTCCTACATCTTCCGACAGTCCATCATCAACCAGCGCTTTCAGGATGGCACCTATGGAAATGCACTTCTCATTGGTAAATACCAACGGAACACACCACACACCTCAACTCCAAAATCATACAACTCACAACTGTGGGAATGCACATGTATCAAAATACACCTAGGGAAACCTAGCAAACCTATACATTTTTGAAAACTACAAACCCAGGGGAATCCAGAATGGGGTGACTTGAGTGCCTTCCACCAGGGTCTGTTACCCAGAATCCCTTGCAATCCTAAAAAACTGTCAAAAAAAACACATTTTCCTCACATTTCTGTGATGGAAAGTTCGGGAATCTGCGTGGATCCACAAATTTACACCCACCCCGCGTTCCCCAAAGTCCTACGAGAAAAATGGTACCTCACTTGTGTGGGTCGGCCTATGCCCGCGACAGCAAACGGCGCAAAACACGACGTGGTCACACCTCAATTTTGCAGTGAAAAATGACCCTTTTTTGGCAAAGTGCCTAGGTGTAGTTTTTGAACCCTAGCTCTGCAGGCACCTAGGGAAACCTAGCAAACCTATATATTTTTGAAAACTAGACACCCATGGCAATCCAGGATGGGATGACTTGAGTGCCTACCACCAGGGTCTGTTACCCAGAATCCCTTGCAAACCAAAAAAATTGTCCAAAAAACACATTTTCCCCACATTTCTGTGATGGAAAGTTCTGGAATCTGTGTGGATCCACAAATTTCCACCTACCCCGTGTTCCCAAAAGTCCTACGAGAAAAATGGTACCTCACTTGTGCGGGTCGGCCCAGTGCCCGCGACAGGAAACGGCGCTAAAGGCAACGTGGTCACACCTCAATTTTGCAGTGAAAAATGACCCTTTTTTGGCAAAGTGACTAGCTGTGGTTTTTGAACTCTAGCTCTGCCGGCAGCTAGGGAAACCTAGCAAACCTACATATTTTTGAAAGCTAGACACCCAGGGGAATCTAGGATGGGGTGACTTGAGTGCCTCCCACCAGGGTCTGTTACCCAGAATCCCTTGCAAACCTAAACAGAGTTTAAAAAAACACATTTTCTCCACATTTCTGTGATGGAAAGTTCTGGAATCTGCGTAGATCCACAAATTTCCACCCTCCCCGCGTTCCCAAAAGTCCTACGAAAAAAATGGTACCTCACTTGTGTGGGTCGGCCTATGCCCGCGACAGGAAATGGCGCAAAAGACGACGTGGTCACACCTCAATTTTGCAGTGAAAAATGACCCTTTTTTGACAAAAAGCCTAGCTGTAGTTTTTTAACCCTAGCTCTGCCGGCACCTAGGGATACCTAGCAAACCTATATATTTTTGAAAACTAGACACCCAGGGGAATACAGGATGGGGTGACTTGAGTGCCTCCCACAAGGGTCTGTTACCCAGAATCCCTTGCAAACCTAAAATATTGTCCAAAAAAACAAATTTTTCCCACATTTCTGCGATGGAAAGTTCTGGAATCTGCGTGGATCCACAAATTTTCAACCACCCCGTGTTCCCCTAAGTCCTGCAAGAAAAATGGTACCTCACTTGTGCGGGTCGGCCTATGCCCGCGACAAGAAACGGTGCTAAACGCAACGTGGTCACACCTCAAAGTGACTAGCTGTAGTTTTTTAACCCTAGCTCTGTTGGCACCTAGGGAAACCTAGCAAACCTATATATTTTTGAAAACTAGACACCCAGGGGAATCTAGGATGGGGTGACTTGAGTGCCTCCCACCAGGGTCTGTTACCCAGAATCCCTTGCAAACCTAAAAAAAGTTTTAAAAAACACATTTTCCTCACATTCTGTGATAGAAAGTTCTGGAATCTGCGTAGATCCACAAATTCCCACCCACCCCGTGTTCCCAAAAGTCCTACGAGAAAAATGGTACCTCACTTGTGTGGGTCGGCCTATGCCCGCGACAAGAAACGGTGCTAAACGCAACGTGGTCACACCTCAATTTTGCAGTGAAAAATGACCCTTTTTTTGCAAAGTGACTAGCTGTAGTTTTTGAACCCTAGCTCTGCCGGCCCCTAGGGAAACCTAGCAAACCTATATATTTTTGAAAACTAGACACCCAGGGGAATCCAGGATGGGGTGACTTGAGTGCCTCCCACCAGGGTCTGTTACCCAGAATCCTTTGCAAACCTAAAAAATTGTCAAAAAAAACACATTTTCCCCACATTTTTGCGATGGAAAGTTCTGGAATCTGCGAGGATCCACAAATTTCGACTCACCCCGCGTTTCCCAAAGTCCTACAAGAAAAATGGTACCTCACTTGTGCGGGTCAGCCTAGTGCCCGCAACAGGAAACGGCGCAAAACGCAACGTGGTCACACCTCAATTTTGCAGTGAAAAATGACCCTTTTTTGGCAAAGTGCCTAGCTGTAGTTTTTGAACCCTAGCTCTGCCGGCACCTAGGGAAACCTAGCAAACCTTTATATTTTTGAAAACTAGACACACAGGGGAATCTAGGATGGGGTGACTTGAGTGCCTCCCACCAGGTTCTGTTACCCAGAATCCCTTGCCAACCTAAAAAAAGTTTTAAAAAACACATTTTCCCCACTATTCTGTGATGGAAAGATCTGGAATCTGCGTGGATCCACACATTTCCACCCACCCCGCATTCCCCAAAGTCCTACGAGAAAAATGGTACCACACTTGTGCGTGTCGGCCTAGTGCCCGCAACAGGAAACGGCGCAAAACGCAACGTGGTCACACGTCAATTTTGCAGTGAAAAATTACCCTTTTTTGACAAAAAGCCTAGCTGTAGTTTTTGAACCCTAGCTCTGCCGGCACCTAGGGAAACCTAGCAAACCTACATATTTTTGATAACTAGACACCCAGGGGAATCTAGGATGGGGTGACTTGAGTGCCTCCCACCAGGGTCTGTTACCCAGAATCCCTTGCAAACCTAAAAAAAGTTTTAAAAAGCAAATTTTCCCCACATTTCTGTGATGGAAAGTTCTGGAATCTGCGTAGATCCCCAAATTTCCACCCACCCCGTGTTCCCAAAAGTCTTACGAGAAAAATGGTACCTCACTTGTGTGGGTCGGCCTATGCCCGCGACAGGAAACGGCACAAAACACGACATGGTCACACGTCAATTTTGCAGTGAAAAATTACCCTTTTTTAACAAAAAGCCTAGCTGTAGTTTTTGAACCCTAGCTCTGCCGGCACCTAGGGAAACTTAGCAAACCTATATATTTTTGAAAACTAGACACCCAGGGGAATCCAGGATGTGGTGACTTGAGTGCCTCCCACCAGGGTCTGTTACCCAGAATCCCTTGCAAACCTAAAAAATTGTCCAAAAAAACACATTTTCCCCATATTTCTGTGATGGAAAGTTCTGGAATCTGCGTGGATCCACAAATTTTCAACCACCCCGTGTTCCCCAAAGTCCTACGAAAAAAATGGTACCTCACTTGTGCGGGTCGGCCTAGTGCCCGTGACAGGAAACGGCGCTAAACGCAACGTGGTCACACGTCAATTTTGCAGTGAAAAATTACCCTTTTTTGACAAAAAGCCTAGCTGTAGTTTTTGAACCCTAGCTCTGCCGGCACCTAGGGAAACCTAGAAAACCTATATATTTTTGAAAACTAGACACCCAGGGGAATCCAGGATGGGGTGACTTGAGTGCCTCCCACCAGGGTCTGTTACCCAGAATCCCTTGCAAACTTAAAAATTGTCCAAAAAAACACATTTTCCCCACATTTCTGTGATGGAAAGTTCTGGAATCTGCGTGGATCCACAAATTTTCAACCACCCCGTGTTCCCCTAATGCCTACAAGAAAAATGGTACCTCACTTGTGCGGGTCGGCCTAGTGCCCGCGACAGGAAACGGCGCTAAACGCAACGTGGTCACACCTCAATTTTGCAGTGAAAAATTACCCTTTTTTGGCAAAGTGACTAGCTGTAGTTTTTTAACCCTATCTCTGCCGGCACCTAGGGAAACCTAGCAAACCTATATATTTTTGAAAACTAGACACCCAGGGGAATCCAGGATGGGGTGACTTGAGTGCCTCCCACCAGGGTCTGTTACCCAGAATCCCTTGCAAACCTAAAAAATTGTCAAAAAAAACAAATTTTCCCTACATTTCTGCGATGGAAAGTTCTGGAATCTGCGTGGATCCACAAATTTCCACTCATCCCGCATTCCCCAAAGTCCTACGAGAAAAATGGTACCTCACTTGTGCGGGTCGGCCTAGTGCCCGTGACAGGAAACGGCGCAAAACGCAACGTGGTCACACCTCAATTTTGCAGTGAAAAATGACCCTTTTTTGGCAAAGTGACTAGCTGTAGTTTTTTCCCATAGCTGGCCTTTGCAATACATTTGGCTCTTCAAAAGAGCCCTTATCAGTTCCTCCCCACTCTGGATAGAAAATTAAAAACAGCTGTGGTCACTTTAATCAGGTCTAACCAAGTCTTCCGCGTAATCAGGAGGCACCAACTCAGTGCGTCGTCAAACACTACTCCCAGATAGGAAAAGACGTTTGTCTTCCAGATTATCAAGGTTCCTATCTTAAAAGTAAAGTGCTTTACTGTACGAGGACCCATCTATATGACAAACTATTTACTGTCATTGACCAGCATGTCCAAGTCTCCCATGAAGTGGACAAAGGAGTTCAACAGAAGTTGCAACCCCCTAACTGTCCTCGCCATGACGATAGCGTCATCTGCATATAGGAGATCGGGCAAGCTATGCTTGCCCACCTGTAGGTAATGAGCTCTTGCCTCCAAGAGGACCTTCTCCTTAGAGTTAATATATGAATTAAAAAGAAATGGGGCCAAGGTGCACCCCTGGCACACCTCTCTCCTGATGTCAAACTTAGAGGTTACCTTGAGATCTTTTGAATAGCGGATGGCTGCTTTAGTATCTCTGTGAAGGTCCCTTAGAAACAAGATAATATCCCTATCAATACCGATAGAGGACATCACTGCCATAGCTTTGATCTATTTACATTATCGAAAACTGAGGATAGATCCATAAAAGCTAGGTGGATCGAACCGGTGCGCCCCACAGTGTACTTGTTCGGTACCATACATACATTTAAACATTGTTCCACTGTGGAACGCCCAGGGCTGAAACCATATTGTACCTCGGTTAAGATATTATTCTCATCCGCCCAGGTTACCAGTCTGTCTAAAACCATACGGCTCACCACCTTCACCACAGAATCCAAAAGAGAAATAGGCCTACAATAAAGGGTGCTGTCTCAATCACCTTTTTTAAAAACTGGGACAATAGTTGATAAAGCCCAAGAATCAGGACCGAGGCGTTAATGACTGCTGTCAATACGGGCACCCAGGTTTCCACATTCACAATGTAAAGAACTGGGGGAATCCCATCAGGTCCCGGGGCCCTACTTTAAGACAGTCCCATGATGCCAGCTCTTAGCTCCTGAGCTGAAAAGATAATCTCAGATGTGCCTTCCTCCCTTTCTTGCCCTTCTACCGGCATAGTGTCATTCTGAAAGATGCCCTTGAAGTATTTAATCCATCTTCCTCAAGGATGTGGGCATCCATTAAGTTATCAGGTTTTCCAGTTAAAAATGGACTGTTAATTGTGCTCCAAAATTTGGAGGAATTGCTCAAAGTACTAGCCTCCACAAATTCTGTCCAGGCCTCCTCCTTCAGGACAGACTTGCGCTTTGCTAGGGTCATCTTATAAACTCTCCGGAGGTTCTTGACAGCCACCTGGTCATGTGGAGTCACTCCTAGGGCCTGGTTCCAATTCGTTGAGGCTCTGGAGCACTCCAAGTCAAACCGTATTGGTCCAGAATTGGTGAGACACCCACCTGGGGACCGTAATAGCTTCACTATGACACTGGAAATGCTTTCAAAGGCATCCAAGATGTCTTTTGGTGCAATCTCGCTATCTAGATAGACAAGTGGCAAACTCACTGTGACATTGGGATAAGAGGGATTCTAGAAACTGCTCTGGGACAATTTGACCCACGTTACTATCCTCCGACCATCCACAACTTTAAGAGGTGCCCTCCAGGCCTGCTTGATAGGCTTATTAACTCAGGCTATCCTGTTAAAACACAAACAGGGTTATGGTCACTGAAAGTACTCACCTTAACTGAAAACAACTTAATCAGGGAAAAAAAGGGCGCAGAGACAAAAATAAAATCAATAAAAGATACGCACCCTCTCACAATGAATGTAGGGGCAATATCAGTTTTATCTGGGGGCAGTTTGTCCATTGCCGAAATTATGTTAAATTCATTCAGTAAGGCGTTAAGTTTGATACCCTGGGTGGAGTGTTCCATGTGCAAACCTACATCTTGCGCAAACCCCATGGCTTGCACCCTCCATGCCTGATATCTCCGCATATATGAATATTAAAATCCCCAGCTAAAAATATGTAGTGGTACCTCTGCCCTCTTAAGATGATTTTTCATAGAGCATCCCCCAACAGGGTGATGTTACATTCTTCCCCATGGACACCTCCCACATTATAAAAGGTTTAAAGCAAGAGCTTACTTTTTCTGCCCAAGAGCAACAGCACCTGTAGGGTAGAGGAGGTATGGAGCAAAAGGATGGAGCTGCCTTTGATTGCTATAGAGACAAAAGTAACGAGACCCCCCTTAGCTCATCCTAAACTAGAGGGAGTGGGTGGCACGAAAAAGGTTTTATAGCCTTCCGGGTGTAATCCATTCTCTAAAGCTCAAATTTCCTGGAGGCAGATCATGTTAAAATATTTATAAAGAAGTAGCCAATCTTGTTCACAAGCCCTCCGATGTTCCACAAGATAAAGCTACACTCTTTAAGCTCATTATGTCCCTGGTCCGAAGGTCGTGCCTCCCCCTGTGGTAAAATTTCAATGGCCTGAGAGCCAACACAACGTCAATCACATCCATCTGGTGAACTCAGTGGTGTGAACCTATTAGCCTGAGTTACTCCTGTGGTCACCTCAAGGTAACTCCTATGGACCACATCTTGGGGCTTCCCCTGTGGATAACTGAATAAAGGAAAGTGACGAGTCCTTGGCCTATAAAAGTATCCCAGCGGGAGTGCCACAATTGCCGAGTGACACATTTGCCTATGTTCCAGCCCCTGTAGTTAGATTGATCAACTATATTTAATTAAAATACGATTAACCACAAGAGAATTGTTGAGATTGATAATGACACAGTCCCCAGCCCAATCTTTCTTGACCCTGCCCACCAAAGATGTTCTGCGCGCCATGATTATTTGTTTTTTCACCCCCAAACCTTGAGCAATATTCAAGTTTAACCAGTGCACCACCTTATTTTTCAAATTATCAAAGTTTTTCATGACCTCTGGGTCACATCGGGAACATTGGCTATAACTAGGCCTGGGCAAAAATGTCGTTCCGTTCGCGGAAATTGCAATAATTTGACATTTTCGCGTTCCGCGGAGAGCGCGAAAATGTCAAAATTTCCGCTTTCGCAGCTTGGCGATAATTTGTTTCTTGCTCGCGCTGTAAAATAATACATTCTCGCACGCGCGCGATCGCCTTACCTGAATCCCTGCGTTCGCCGACAAGTTTTCTTGATCCGGTCGCGTTCTCCATGAGATGTTGGATTGTTTTTAGCCATTTGCGCTGTCTCACGACAGTTCGCGCCCACAGTGACGTCATGCGTCGCGCGATCACGTCTTTCTTCTCGCGATCATGCACCGCGAGACAACTCAAAACAAGATGGCCGCGCCTGCGAGCAACCACATGGGTAAGTTGGCGACCCGCAACCATGCAGAAAATCTCGCGAACATGCGGGGAAAAAAATTCCGCATCTTTGCGATATTTCCGCTTGTGTGCGATAATTTTAAACATTTTCGCGATCATTTGCGAAAGTGGATTTCGCAAATTCCACCCACTCCTAGCTATAACCACGACAAGCGGGATCGACTCTGGTGGCAAGTGAATGGAACACAACCGCTGGGAAGGATAGCTAAATTCCCCTGTAGTCTATGCCTCCCCAGGGGAGGGCTATTGGAACTGCCCGCTACTGGGCCTCAAGGACTGTGATACTCAGGAATCAGTCCCCCTCTCCCCTTTCAGCTATCCTGTTGGGCCTCGTGATCATTTCTGTTCATG
Organism: Triturus cristatus; assembly: GCF_964204655.1. Lineage (NCBI taxonomy): Eukaryota > Metazoa > Chordata > Amphibia > Caudata > Salamandridae > Triturus > Triturus cristatus. Next base: position 299,157,024 of record NC_140593.1, read on the forward strand.
GATGAGACCATTTGAGCATAACATGTTTTGGTCGCTGAGTGACTTGTCTGACCCATGGTGACCCCCTTCATGGACGAATATCCAGGCCCCATACCGTTACCACATGACCTTTTATCCACGGCACTTAGGAAAGGGGGTCTTATAAAAGGAGATGTGCTGTTCTTTTGCAATGTAGCTGTTAGGTTAGTCCATTTTTCTTCAAGTGCAAATAAGCGAGACAGGATTGGGTCTAGTTTAATATCCAAAGCTGACAACAAGGCTGCTTGGGTGGCCAGTTCAATTTCCTTGACCACAACCCCCACAGCTTGCTGTAAGAAGGCCTCCTTTGTGCTCACCATGTTTGGGGTGTCTTTTGAGGTAGCCCCTGCCACCACCCTATGTTTTCCCATGGCAGGGGCTATCAGGTCTTGGATCATAAATGACCAGCCAATCCCAACAAATGCATTTGAAAACCCTCTGGATGCCGCTCCAATACAAGCTGGACTGATGTGGGAGGTGTCGCCAACAAGCCAACAATTACAGCGCAGGGTCTGTCACCGGTTAAGAGGAAAAAGAACTCTTACCTGCCCATCCCCTTGTATGCGTATCCAGACCCTGGTATGAGTCTCAACATCCCCTACTATCCTCTGTGAGCCATACTCCACTGTCAAGTCCCGGAATTCTGGTGGAAGTAAAGTCTGAGAGTCAAGGAGCAAAAACCAAGAGGGAGGGCCCAGCCTAGCCTACCTTGGCCCAGACTTTGCCCGCCTGCATCCCCTGCTGGCGGGAGAAGTGCTGACTCATCATCCTCCTTCCCAGGGATGCTTACGAGCAAGGGCAAACAGAGGCAAAGAGCCAGGCAGGTGAGCGACAAAGTAACAAAGCGTCCCTCAGGTAGTTCATCACGGGCAGTATCATAGGTTAGTAATTGACCTGGTAGTTGACTTGAAGTTGTACTACATTCTGGCTTTGGGTTAATATTAAGTTGAAGATTTCAGGCTGTTTATGTGATAACGGGACCATTTTGGTGGCTACTCGTTTAGTCTGGACACAAATCTGCAAATTAGTGTGTGTTTGTTGAGTTACTCACGACTTGAAGTCATTACTTTAGTTTTTTGGTTGGCTCCATGGAACAGAATTGGGGGTGGTTAATGGTTGTGGTGGCCAGTGAGGCGTTGGGATTCTTATGCACATTTTTACTCAGATCACAATTGATGTAACCCAACCAAAGATAACACCACCCAAGAGACATGGACAATCAATTTATAGACTACAGCACACTAAATCAGCATAAGAATAGGACTGGTCTTATGAATCATGTTGACAACTTTGTACATCTCATGGTCTTTTCTTACTTGCGTGGTTTATTCCCATCCAGCCTTCAGTCTCATGTGTTTTTGTGCTCCTTTCTTTCAGTTTGTGTTCTTTTATGTGACTTCACCACTTAGAGCTCCAGACTTTCGGTCTTTGCCCAGCTGTGTGCAATTTCAGATTTCTTCCATACCATTCTTATGTGCCAAATTCTGAAGGAATCTCCAGGTATCCAGTGCTATTCCAGAGGTCTTGTGTGTTTTGCTGTAAGAAAATGGGTTATTAGATGGCAAGGATGTGTGCCCTTCAGATTTAAGAATTCACAATCTCTCTTGTACTGAGTACCAAGTACTCCTTTGTAGCACTTGACTCTCTCTGGTTAGCGAGGCAGAGTACTTCAAGGCCTAGTCAAGGGAGATGGTGTCGGCTAGTGACACAGTCCTCAGGCATGCAACCAACAACACCTTCTTTTTTGTTATAGAAATATATATATATATATATGTATTACAAATGCCCCAAAGCTTTTGAAAAATGCACTCGACAGCCAACTGTCACCACAGGCATTTATTTGACACGGAAACCAGCCAGTGTTCCGATTTAAATTACTTCGCCAACGCGTTTCAAGGCTTCTGCCTCTTTTTCATAGGCAATTCCAAGATACGGTGAGCGGATTCCAAATCCCAATTTGGCATTACTTATGTACTGCCCCCAGTGGGCCCCGCTTAGTGCCTTACGCATAGTGCGTCAAATTTCACAGTGCATGATGGAACATGCTGTGCTGGTTTTGGAATAATTATTACTCACAGTGAGTTGCACTTCGCATTCTGCCTTTTTAGAACATTGTCATACCCTCCAGTGGGTTTCCAAATGCATATATATATATATATATATGTGTCTATATATGACATCACTGATGACATCATCCAGTGACTGTGTGCTTCAATAAAGTTTAAATATGTATTATATATATGCCAAGGTGTATTGAAGAATGAGTGGGTGTGTAAGTGTCTGGATGGAGGATTTAGTAGGTGCATCACTGACTGTTTAAGTGAGTTATTACATGTGTCTTATTGAATGCATGGGTTAGTGACTAAACTATGTGAATGTCTGTATCAGTCTGCCTGCTGTTGTATAAGCTGCTCCATGGGTTGGTTAGTAGCTACATGAGTGTCTATATGGGTTATTGATTGGTTGCCAGCGTATTTGCATGGGTGACTGAGTGTGTGTGTGGGTACGTGGGAGGTGTGTGACTCTGTGCGTACATGTTTGAGTGATTGATTCACTGGCTCTATGGGTTCAATAGTGCATGCGGAAACAGCTGTATGGGTATGTTACTGAGTGAATGGATGTCTCAGTGGTACATGTCCAAGTAACTTATGTATAAAGGCAGTGTATGTGAGAGTTGGAGTATATAAATGACTATATGTGAGAGTCAGTGATTGTGAGAATGGCTGTATAGATGAGTGTTTACTTGTATCAGTGATTGTATAAGAGAGTAATTATGTATGTGTTTCTGTTTAAATAAGTGAACTGTTGTGTGTATAACTCTATAGGTCAGTAATGGAAGTTTGATTGATTCTTTACAAGACTGACTAGGTATGTGAGTAACTCCATGAATGATAGGCGATGTGTGAGTGTCTGTATAGGTGTATGAGTACATATGATAGTGTTGTGTTGATGAGTGACTGTGTGTATGAGTGATTGTATGGGTGAATGAGTGGATGTGTGTGTAGACCTAGGAATCAGTGAGTGTGTATCTAGTAACTGGTATTGGTGTGTCGATGGTTTCAAAAATGGTAGTCTGTATTTTACAGTGGGTGTATCAAAGGTTATATTAGAGTGTGAGGAGGTGCATCAGATTTTCACGTGGATGATGTCATCAGTGATGTCATTTGAGATGTCATCAGTGATGTCCTCAGTGATGTCACTGACCATGTCATGTATGATGTCATATGTGACGTCATCAGCAGTGCATTGCGGGGGCGCGAGTTATAGTCAGCTAATCTAACTATAACAGGGGATTTTCTATGGTTTTGTACGAGTGAAATGTCCAACTAACTATATTGTCTCTGAAATCTATGTTTTTTTCAGTGAATTTCTAAAGTTTTTTAAATGCTAATTTCTAACTATAACGTGCCTGAAACCTATGGTTTTTTCAATGAATTTCAATGGTTTTTTAAATGCTAATTTCTAACTATGCCAACAAAGTTAGGACATGTGAAGAAAGAGAAAGAAAAGCGCAGAAAGAAGCAAGACAAATGCAGAAAGAGGGAGAAGAACCAACAGTGCAGCAGAAAGTCCTCCTCTGCCCCCAACATTTTAGTGACGGGTACTGGTGGTAACTGACTCTGACTAACTAGGACCAGAGTCAGTGCTATGCTAAACAACACTTAGAATAGAGTAAAAACACCTACATACACTGGGGAACACTATGTGTTGGGGTACCCCTGTAATTAGCATGACCTCCTCTGTATTTACCTTGAGTTAGTGCCTGGGTCATTGCATGAGTATATGGGTAGTGACTGGATGATTAGAGTGCTGCAAGGACAGTGCATGGTGATTGTGTAACTGCTTGGGTTTTGGCGGAGTGATTGGATAAGTACATGATGATGGATGGCTGATTTGAGGAGTGCATGGGTAGTGACAGAGGGATTTCTGGAGTGCATGGATGCAACCTGGATAATTGGAGGAGTGAATCACTACTGTGTAGGTGGTTAGAGGTCTGCATGGATAGTGCACAGGGGATTGTAGCAGTGCATGTGTTAGTGCCTGGGTCATTCCATGAGTTCATGGGTACTGACTGGAAGATTAGAGTACTGCAAGGAGAGTGCATGGTGAATGTTGGAGGGAGGCCCGCCGGGTAGTCGGGGACACTATTCCGGCACCTTCCTACCGCAAAGTTATAGCCGAGCGCCGCTGAGAAGCCTCCTCGGGGAGGTCTTTCTCTTATGATCGTACTAGGCCCAGTAACACCACCACACAGGACTCAATAGTAGTTGCGAGATTAGATTCTTTATCGGCAGTAATACGTGCAATATTTACAGAGGGATCGAGGGATCCTGTCAGAGTCTCAGTGTTCGTTCAAGAGGATAGGGTAGCGGGACAGTCTTAGTGCCAGCCAGGCACGGGAGGGCTCTGCGCCAGACCTTGGATGCTGGTCTCAGAGCGGCTCGGACGTGGAGAGCCGCGACGTCGTCTGCAGGGCTCGGATGGTAGTTCCGCTTAGGTCGAGCCGCGACGAGGTCAGCTGGGCTCTGGTGGTAAGGTTCAACAAGGTCGGGCCGCGACAGCGTCAGCAGGGCCCCAAAGGTTCGTGAAGGTCTTTAAGCACGGTGGAGCCGCGACGTCGTCAGCAGGGCTCAAGGGGTGGTTCAGGGTGAGTCTTCTTCGTAGGGTCAGCCGCGATCCGATCAGCAGGGCTCTCGACTCCAGGATACAACTACTGCCCTGTTGTCGGGTCGCCCCAGATATAGGACGAGAGCCCTTTGATGTCCGGACCCGTGCGCCCGGAGGGGGCAGAGAGGACGGGTAGGGTGCGGCCAGACGCCCAGCAGGAGAGGCGCCAGGCCCCAGAGAGCTGTGGGATGATCACACCCAGGTGTGGAGAGACGGTAGGGGGTCCCATCGATACTGCCCTCCGCCGAGAGTGGGAAGGGCTCACGTGGTATCCCTCGAGCCAGGGGTTGGCGTCTCGATGTCGGGCCTCGCTGGGACCGAGGCCGGGTAGAGCAGGGTCATACAGGTGGTCACGTGGAGTGACGTGCAATCCAAGATGGAGGAGCCCCGATGTGCATGGGACCTCGTGCGGCTTAGCGCGGGGAAACAGGACCACGCCACGAGGCCGGCTCCCACACGCGTCCCCCCCAGCTGAAGGCAGGGAGAGTCACCCATCTTCCTAGGGGTTCTCCTCGCCGAGGCAGAAGAATCGGGACAGGCCGTCAGCATTGGCGTGGTCGTTGCCGGGCCGGTGTTCAACAGTGAAGTCCATCCCTTGTAGCGAGATGGACCAGCGTAACAGCTTGGGGTTCTCGCCCCGCATTTGCATGAGCCACCGCAAGGGCCGGTGGTCAGTCTGGACCCTGAAGTGGGTACCGAAAAGGTAGGGACGGAGCTTCTTGAGAGCCCATACCACAGCGAAGGCCTCCCGCTCGATGGTGCTCCACCTCTGTTCTCGCGGCAGCAGTCGGCGGCTGATAAAGGCCACCGGTCGGTCGAGTCCCTTGGCGTCCAGCTGGGAGAGGACTGCCCCGACCCCGTACTCCGAGGCATCGGTCTGGACTACAAATTCCTTGCTGTAGTCGGGGGCCTGTAGCACAGGGGCAGCGCACATGGCTGCTTTGAGAGTATCAAACGCGGTCTGGCAGCGGGGCGTCCAGTGCACCGCCTTGGGTTGTTTCTTTGAAGTGAGTTCCGTAAGGGGGCCCACAATGCTGCCGTATTCCTTTATGAAGCATCGGTAGTAGCCTGTGAGGCCCAGGAATGCCCGGACAGCGGTTTGGGTGGCGGGGGGCTCCCACGCCTGGATGGCGTCCACTTTTAACCGGAGGGGGGCCACCTGGCCACTCCCCACCTGATGACCCAGATAGGTCACAGATCCTTGACCGATCTGGCACTTGCTGGCCTTAATTGTGAGGCCGGCTCTTTGGAGAGCGGCCAGGACTTCCCCAAGGTGTCCTAGGTGCGCGGCCCAGTGGTCGCTGAAGACAGCAATGTCATCGAGGTAGGCCGCGCTGAAGGCTTCGAGACCGGCCAGGACCTTATTTACCAGCCTCTGAAAGGTCGCTGGGGCGTTCTTCATGCCGAAGGGCATCACCCGGAAGTGGTAGTGGCCGTCGGGGGTAGAGAAAGCTGATTGTTCTTGTGCGCCGGGAGTGAGCTTGATCTGCCAGTACCCAGCAGTGAGATCAAAGGTGCTTAGGTAGCGGGCGGCCCCTAAGCGATCAATCAGCTCATCGGCTCATGGCAAAGGGTGGGCATCGGTCTTAGTAACTGCGTTCAGGCCCCGGTAGTCGACACAGAATCTGAGTTCGGGGGCCGTGCCGGGGGCGGCGGCCTTCGGCACCAAGACTACCGGGCTGGCCCACGGGCTGTCGGAAGGCTCGATGACTCCGAGGGCGAGCATCTTGGCGACCTCGGTCTTTATGCAGGCCCGGACTCGGTCAGGCACTCTATAAGCGCGGTGTCGTACAGGGGGGCTATCCCCCGTGTCCACGTCGTGGACGCACCAGGGGGTTACCCCGGGCGTGAGAGAAAAGAGGGCAGCGAAGGGTTGCAGTAGCTTCTGGCAATCATGGCGCTGTTCTGGTGTCAGGGTGGCGGAGAGGTGGACGCCCTCCAAGGAGCCGTCTTGGCTCGAGGACCCCAGGAGGTCTGGTAGGGGCTCGGAGTCACTTTCACCCCCATCGTCGGTAGCCAGTAGTAAGCTTAGTTCAGTTTGGGCAAAATGGGGCTTGAGCCGGTTGGCGTGCAGGACCCTGAGGGGGTTCCTCGGAGACTCCATATCGACCAGGTACGTGACGGGGCTCTTCCTTTCAACTATCTTGAAGGGCCCGGTCCACTTGTCCTGCAGGGCGCAGGGGTCCACGGGTGACATGACCCAGACTTGCTGGCCCGGCTCAAACTCGACGGCTGAGGCATTCTCGTCATACCAGCGTTTCATATCTTCTTGGCTGGCTTCAAGGTTGGCTTCTGCCAGGGCACGGAACTTTCGAGTCTGGTTCTGCAAGGTCAGGAGGTACCGGTAGACGTCGGGCGGGGCACTCTGGACGTTCGCCTCCCAACCCTCCTTGACCAGGCTGAGGGGCCCTCGGACGGGGTGCCCATACAACAGTTCGAAGGGGCTGAAGCCCAGGGACTTCTGTGGTACCTCCCGGTAGGCGAACAGGAGGCAGGGCAACAGGACATCCCATCTCCTCCTGAGGGGCTCTTCCAGGCCCTTGATCATCCCCTTCAGGGTTCGGTTGAACCGCTCGACCAGTCCGTTCCCCTGGGGGTGGTAAGGGGTGGTGAATTTATAGGTGACCCCACATTGTTGCCTGAGGGTTCTCATGTACTTCGAGATAAAGTTCGTCCCCCTGTCGCTCACCACTTCTCGGGGGAACCCCACCCTGGAGAAGATGCCCATCAGGGCCCGGCCCACCACTGGAGCGGTCACAGTTCGGAGGGGAACAGCTTCTGGGTACCGGGTGGCGTGGTCGACCAGTACCAGGATGAAGCGGTGGCCCAGGGCGGTCCGGGGGTCGAGGGGCCCCACGATGTCTATCCCCACTCGTTCGAACGGGGTGCGGACGGCTGGAAATTTTTGCAGGGGGGCTTTCACGCGTCCCCCAGTCTTCCCGCTAGCTTGGCAGGTCGGGCAGGACCGGCAGTGCTGGTCCACGTCTCGTCTCATTCGGGGCCAATAGAAATGGGTCACGAGGCGGCTGTACGTCTTGTCCCGCCCGAGATGTCCGGCGAGGGGCACGTCATGTGCCAGGTTCAGGAGGAATCCTCGAAATCGGAGGGGGACCACCAGCACCCGGCTGGCCCCTAGTTCGGCGACTTTCTGCTCGCTATACAATAAGTCATTGTCCCAATAGACCCAGTGGGTTCCCGAGGGGCCCCCCGCAGCCTGGGCGGCCGCCTGCTGTCGGGCCCCCTCGAGGGACGGGCAGCCCTTCTGTTCTTGCTGGAATTGTTCACGGGTGGGGCCCCCGTCGTGGTGCCACTGGGCCAGCTCGGGGATCTCGCTGAGGGGAGCAGCCTCGTTGGAAGAAAGTTCGGAGGGGCCGGCCTCCTCGTCAGGTTCCTCCGGGCTGGAGGAGGTGGAGGGTTCGGGGCCGCCGGTTTGTCGGGGGCCGGGGCCGCAGCTGGCTGGACGGTCATGGACCGAGTGGTGGCGCAGTCATCACTGCTACGGGGAGTTGCAGCAGGGTATCCCGTCCCTCGCTGAGGAACCTCCCCCATAGGCCGGCGCCCCAATCCTTCCGGGGTACCCGATGGGAGGTCATGGCGACTTCGTACGCTCGGAACCATTGCTGGATGTCGTCATTTTTATAGTACTCCTTGACGACATCCTTGGGGATGTGAACCTTTGGCTCGGTCGGGGGCAGAGCGTCCCGGGCTCCGGGGTTGCTGGTCTCCCCAGCTTTAGCTTTTAGTTCAAGTTCTTTAAGGCTCCTCTCGTGCTCGAGGGTTAGCCGTCTCTCCTCTAGCTCCCGATTCCTTTTCTTCTCCTCGATTTCTACTTGTAGTCGTAGTTGCTCCAGGGCTATCTTTTTCTCCGCCAGTAGGAGCTCACTGTCCAGCCGGAGTCGGACAAGATCCATTTCGTGTGTCCGGGCCCTTTCCCGTTCTCGTATCTCTTCAGGGGAAAGGCTGGTGTCTGGAATGGTTCGCTCCCCGTTTGTCGTGGCCGTGGTCGGCAGGTTTCCGTCCCGGGCCGAGGTCCCATCGGCTCGGGGTGGAGGGGTCTCGGGTTCTGCCCAGGCTTTCAGGGCTTTCTGCATTTCCTCCTTGGTGCCCAATCCTGTGGTTGGGATCCCTTTGTCTTTGCAGAATTGTTTGAGTTCCTTGTGGGTGTATTCCTCCAGTTTCTCCAACTGGAAGGTTGCGGCCATGGTTGCTTCTTGGCCATCCATGGTTCCCTTTTTCTCTTCTCGTCTGGTCAGGTAGTGGTTGCGTTACTTGCTTGTACGATTGCGTTTGCTCGGATCCCGCCGCTGCCACCAAATGTTGGAGGGAGGCCCGCCGGGTAGTCGGGGAGACTATTCCGGCACCTTCCTACCGCAAAGTTATAGCCGAGCGCCGCTGAGAAGCTTCCTCGGGGAGGTCTTTCTCCTATGATCGTACTAGGCCCAGTAACACCACCACACAGGACTCAATAGTAGTTGCGAGATTAGATTCTTTATCGGCAGTAATACGTGCAATATTTAGAGAGGGATCGAGGGATCCTGTCAGAGTCTCAGTGTTCGTTCAAGAGGATAGGGTAGCGGGACAGTCTTAGTGCCAGCCAGGCACGGGAGGGCTCTGCGCCAGACCTTGGATGCTGGTCTCAGAGCGGCTCGGACGTGGAGAGCCGCGACGTCGTCTGCAGGGCTCGGATGGTAGTTCCGCTTAGGTCGAGCCGCGACGAGGTCAGCTGGGCTCTGGTGGTAAGGTTCAACAAGGTCGGGCCGCGTCAGCAGGGCCCCAAAGGTTCGTGAAGGTCTTTAAGCACGGTGGAGCCGCGACGTCGTCAGCAGGGCTCAAGGGGTGGTTCAGGGTGAGTCTTCTTCGTAGGGTCAGCCGCGATCCGATCAGCAGGGCTCTCGACTCCAGGATACAACTACTGCCCTGTTGTCGGGTTGCCCCAGATATAGGACGAGAGCCCTTTGATGTCTGGACCCGTGCGCCCGGAGGGGGCGGAGAGGATGGGTAGGGGGCGGCCAGACGCCCAGCAGGAGAGGCGCCAGGCCCCAGAGAGCTGTGGGGTGATCACACCCAGGTGTGGAGAGACGGTAGGGGGTCCCATCGATACTGCCCTCCGCCGAGAGTGGGAAGGGCTCACGTTGTATCCCCCGAGCCAGGGGTTGGCGTCTCGATGTCGGGCCTCGCTGGGACCGAGGCCGGGTAGAGCAGGGTCATACAGGTGGTCACGTGGAGTGACGTGCAATCCAAGATGGAGAAGCCCCGATGTGCATGGGACCTCGTGCGGCTTAGCGCGGGGAAACAGGACCACGCCACGAGGCCGGCTCCCACAGTGAATTTATAAGTGCTTTGGTTTTGGCAGAGTGATTGGATAAGTACATGGTGCGTGCTGGCTGATTGAAAGAGTGCATGGGTACTGACAGGGCAATGGATTAGAGTACTGCAAGGAGACTGCCTGGTGAATTTTTAAGTGTTTGGGTTTTGGCGGAGTGCGTGCATAAGTACACACAAGTCATATCAGGCCCGACCCCTCCCTTCACCACTGTGCAAATGCACCCCCTGGCGGGTTTTAATTTGGGGGATTAATTCCCCTTGAACCCTTAGGATCCCTGGGGGCCAACTAGCCCACCAGCTACCTCCAGTTAGCGCCACAGGGCTGCGTTGCAGAGAGGTGTAAGAAGGGGCATGGCCTCTCAACACCTCTCTGCAACGCAGCTCCCTGGCGCATATTGGAAGTACCTGGTGGGCTAGTTCTCCCCCAGGGACCCTCAGGATTGAAGGGGACTTAATCCCCCAATTTACAATGTGCCAGGGGGTGCGTTTGCACACTTGCTATGTCAGGCCCCACCCCTTCCCTTAGCCACTGTGCAAACTCGCCCCCTGGTGCGTGTTGGACAGGCCACATGAAGGGCTTGCTCCCTCCCCGCATGACAGGGCCCAAGCCCCGGACCCCCAGGTGTTACCCACAAGAGCAACCCGCACCCCGTCTCCCGACGGAACTCCTGCCCCCGGACATCCATGTATCATGGGGCCGAACCCCTACCGGCTCCCCCGGCCGGATCAGCCGCCATCTTGGACACTGCACCACGAGGCCGCGTGGCCTCAGCTTGACCCTAACCCTGGGCCTGGCCAGGCCCCGACATCCCGGCACCACCATCCACCCAGGAGGTGAACGGACCACTTGGCAGGTCAATGGGAGAAAGAGATGTCGATGGCTCTCCCCCGCCAGGTGCCGATCGCCCTCCAGCTCCCCCGGGCGCTGGCTCCACCCCCCTGCTGGGTGTCTGGACTCCCTCATCCCGGACCTTCCGACCTCCAAGCGCGAGGGTCCGGACATCAAAGGGCGCCAGACCTATAACTAGGGCAGCTCCAGAGCAGGAAGGGAGTTGTATCCTGGAGTCGAGAGACACCAAGAAGAACTCAGCCTTGACGGACTACCGGCGCTGCCGTAGCCCTGCCTTGTGAACTATCGTCCTGCCTGCTGGCGCTGCCGCGGCCTTCTGCATCCTCCATCCTCGTCGGGACCTGCTGGCGCTGCCGCGGACCGTGTAACGACCACCTTCATCGGGACCTGCTGGCGCTGCCGCGGACCGTGTAACGACCACCTTCACCGGGACCTGCTGGCGCTGCCGCGGCCCGTCCAAAGCTAGAACATCGAGCTCGAGGATTGTGAGCTATCCATCAGACCATCTCAGCTACCAGATTGGTAACCAGACTGTCCCGCTACCCCCTTTCCCAAACCAAGAGACTAGAATCGAGGGGACCCCTGAGTCCAGACCTCCTTGTACCATTCCATCGTACCTTAAGAAATCGCTTATAAAGAACGTTAACTCCTATCCTTGTGTGGTGTATATCTGTGGGGGGGAAGTTACGCATCTGTACGATCGCTGGAGACGGCTCTCCCCGGAGACCTCTCCCCTTGTCCTCGGCCGACCCTCCCGGTCCGTCTAACATTGGTGGCCAGCGGCGCGATCCGAATCAACGCGTAATCGTACAGAGAGTAGCTCACCCCACGACAAAAACCACGATGTCAACCAAAGAGAGCGGATCCACCGAGAAATTCCAGATGGATAAATTGGAAGAGTACAGCCATCGTGAATTGAAACAATTCTGCATGGAACTAGGCATTGCTACCACCGGCCTGAGTACCAAAGACGATTTTAAGCACGCCATTGAGTCATGGGCAGAAACCGGGGTCGCCAGATCCCCAGACCGAAACGGTGCAGCATCGGAGAGGAACGCCACGGCTCCCGAGGAGCGAGGAACGGGCCTCTCGCAGGAAGAGATCCAAGAAAGAGAAAAAAACAGACTACATGAATTAGAAATGGCACGACTCAAAATGGACGGTGAACTAAAATTAGCCGAGCAAAAACTGAACCTAGAACATCTGCGGCTCCGAGAAGAACGGGAAGAAAAACAGAGGAAGAGAGAGCTCGACGAAAAAAGATTAACATACGAACACGAGCGCAAACTGGCAGAAATAGAACTACGGAAGCAGAACAAAGAACCGGAGGTGCCCGAGCGACCGCGCACCCCGGGAGCGACAGAAAAGAAAGTCCACATCCCCAAGGATGTCGTCCGAGAGTATGTCCGAGAGGACGACATACAACAGTGGTTCAAGGCCTACGAGATCGCCATGACCTCCCACCGGATCGATCGAAGTGACTGGGGAGCCGGCCTATGGGGGAGGTTCGTCAACGAAGGCCGCGATGCCCTGCTACAGCTCCCAGACCACCAGATGTCATCCTATGACCACATGAAGGCTGCCCTCCTCACCCGATATGGGCTCACACCCGAAATGTACCGCCAGAGGTTTCGGGACTGCACCCGGATCCCGGGTACAACTTGGGTGGAATATGTCAACTATTTCAGCCGAGCCTTCGAGGGTTGGATCAAGGGAAGCCACGTAACGACCTACGAGCAACTTTTTAATCTCATGGTGTGGGAGCACCTATCTAACAACTGCTTCGTCGAGCTCAGGCAGCACCTCCTCGACAGTAAATTGACTGACCCTCGGCAACTCGCCGCCGAAGCTGACCGGTGGGAAAGCACCCGAGTGGGCCGGAGAGGGCCACACGAGCAGAACCGGAACAACCAAGGTCAGCACCGTCCCCGAGGAGGAGGAGGAGGCCAGGGGCGAGGGAGAGACACCGTCCCGGCCGCTCCCACTGCCAGCACCCCGCCCCCGGCCAGCCGGGGGAACCCCCCGATGCGCCCGGGGTTCCGAGCCAACGTCACGTGTCACCGATGCCAGCGAGTCGGCCACTACGCCAATGACCCGAACTGTCCACAGAACCAAACTCCAAAACCCCGCCAGGTAGCTGCCGCCGCCCTGGGGGGAGAACAAATCTCCGAAGAACAAGAAGAATATGAGCAGGCACAACAAGAGTGGGAACCGGCCGCCATGGTTCTAGCGTGCCTAGGGGGAAAAGACATGGTCCCGCGGGCCCCCCTACCCGCCAACACCAGAAAATATAGCCAGTGGGTGAACATTAATGGGCGCCGGGCCGAAGCCCTACGTGACACCGGGGCCAGTGTGACGGCCGTCCGCTGTCACCTGGTAAAACCAGAGCAGATCCTGCCGAACATTCTCTGCCCCGTCCGCTCAGCCGACAATTCCGAGAGTCTATGTCGGATGGCCTGCGTCCCCTTCGAATGGGGAGGGGTCTCCGGCATGTTGAAGGTGACGGTCCGGGATGATGCCCCCATGGACTGTCTCCTGGGGAATGATCTTGAGAGTTCCCCGTGGGCCGCCGTTGAAAGGAGAGAGCACCTGGGGATGCTGGGCCTCCCGGACTGGGCGTGCGTAACCACCCGGTCCATGGCCGCCCGTGCCATCCCCCGACCAGAAGAACCAGAATGGCCAGCACCTCCTCCCCCGATCGCTCCAGTAGAGGACACCGACTATACCGACCCCCCAGAGCAAACCCCCGAAGGGGTCGCCCAGCCCCAGGACCTTCCCGGCCTGGCTCAGTGGCGTCAAGAAGGGGGGCCCACCCAGGAACAGTTCCGCCAAGAGCAGAGGACCTGTCCCTCCCTCGAGGGACTCCGCCAGCAAGCCATCGCCCAGAGCGCAGGGGACTCCACCGGAGCCCATTGGGTCTATTGGGATAACGACCTGTTATACAGTGAACAGAGAATCGCGGAGTTAGGGGCCAGTCGAGTGCTGGTGGTGCCCCTCCGTTTCAGAGACTTCCTGCTAAATTTGGCCCACGATGTCCCTCTGGCTGGACACCTGGGCCAGGACAAAACCTACAGTCGCCTGGTGACCCACTTTTTCTGGCCGAGGATGCGAAACGACGTCCTCAACCACTGCCGGTCCTGCCCCACGTGCCAGGCCAGCGGGAAGAGCGGCCGCAAGCTCAAAGCACCTCTGCAACCCTTCCCAGTTGTCACCACCCCGTTCGAGAGGGTGGGAATAGACATTGTGGGGCCCCTGGACCCCCGCACAGCACAAGGACATCGGTTCATCCTGGTACTGGTGGACCACGCCACCCGCTACCCCGAGGCTGTGCCCCTGCGAACTGTAACAGCTCCGGTGGTCGGCCGGGCCTTAATGGGGATCTTCTCCCGGGTGGGCTTCCCCCGAGAAGTCGTCAGCGACCGAGGCACAAACTTTATTTCAAAATATATGAAGTCCCTCTGGCAACAGTGCGGGGTCACCTACCGATTCACGACCCCCTATCATCCTCAAGGAAACGGACTAGTTGAGCGATTCAACCGCACGCTCTCAGGGAATGATTGGGGGATTGGAAGAGCCCCTCCGTCGCCAGTGGGATGTACTACTTCCGTGCCTCCTCTTCGCCTATCGAGAAGTTCCCCAGAAGTCCCTCGGTTTTAGCCCTTTCGAACTCTTGTACGGGCACCCTGTGCGAGGGCCCCTCAGCCTAGTCAAAGAAGGTTGGGAGATGGCCCCCCTAAAGACCCCTCCAGACGTCTTCAAGTACCTCCTGGCACTACGCAATCAGACCCGGCGATTCAGGGAAATGGCAAAAGCGAATCTTGAGGCCAGTCAGGAGGACATGAAAAAATGGTATGATCAAAATGCCTCCTCCGTCGAATTCGAACCTGGTCAACAAGTGTGGGTGATGTCCCCCACCGAACCATGTGCCTTGCAGGACAAGTGGACGGGGCCCTTCAAAGTGGTCGAACGCAAGAGCCCCGTCACCTATCTCATCGATATGGAGTCTCCCCGGAACCCCCTCCGGGTCCTCCACACCAACAGACTCAAACCCCACTTTGTGCGCTCGTAACTCAGCCTCCTGATGGCTACAGACAGTGGGGCGGAAGAAGACTCCGAGCCTCTCCCTGATCTCCTGAAGACTCAGGAGAAAGATTGTTCCGTGGACGGGGTCCGGCTCTCCGAGGCCCTCACCCCAGAGCAGCGCCAAGGCTGCCGGGACCTCCTGCTGCAGTTTGCTACCTTGTTTCCCTCACCCCAGGGGTCACCCCCTGGTGCTTGCACGACGTGGACACTGGGGACAGTCCCCCTATCAGACACCGGGCATACCGCGTACCAGATCGGGTGCGGGCCTGCATCCAAGAGGAAGTGTCCAAGATGCTCACGCTCGGGGTCATCGAGCCCTCGGACAGCCCCTGGGCCAGCCCGGTCGTGCTGGTCCCCAAAGCTGCTGCCCCCGGCACCACTCCTGAACTCCGATTCTGCGTCGACTATCAGGGCTTGAATGCTGTCACCAGGACCGACGCTCATCCCATCCCCCGAGCGGATGAATTGATCGACCGCATGGGGGCTGCCCGCTACCTCAGCATCTTCGACCTGACAGCGGGCTACTGGCAGATCGGTCTCACATCCCGAGCCCAAGAACGGTCCGCCTTTTCTACCCCCGATGGCCACTACCACTTCAAGGTCATGCCCTTCGGCATGAAGAATGCCCCAGCTACTTTTCAGCGACTCGTAAACCAGGTCTTGGCGGGGCTCGAAGAGTTCAGCGCCGCCTACCTGGACGATATCGCTGTGTACAGCCGCCACTGGTCCGACCACCTCCACCACCTCCGAGAGGTCCTGCAGGCCCTCCAGCGGGCCGGCCTCACAATCAAGGCCGGCAAGTGCCAAATTGGTCAGGGGTCCGTGACCTACCTCGGACACCAGGTGGGAAGCGGTCTGGTGGCCCCTCTGCAACTCAAAATCGCTGCCATCCAGTCCTGGCAACCCCCAGTCACGCAGACCGAGGTCCGAGCCTTCTTGGGACTCACCGGCTACTACCGGCGGTTCGTGAGGGACTATGGCAGCATTGTGGGGCCCCTCACGGGTCTCACGTCCAAAAACCACCCGAAGAAGATTAACTGGACCCCCGACTGTCAAGCGGCCTTTGAGAAGCTGAAAGCCGCCCTGTGCACTGCCCCTGTGCTCCAGGCCCCCGATTACAGTCGGGAATTCATTGTGCAAACGGACGCCTCCGACCACGGCATCGGGGCGGTTCTCTCCCAGCTGAACCCCGAGGGTCTTGACCAGCCGGTGGCCTTCATCAGCAGACGCCTCCTGGCCCGAGAACAGCGCTGGAGCACAATCGAGAGGGAGGCCTTCGCAGTGGTGTGGGCCATCAAAAAGCTCCGGCCCTATCTCTTCGGTACCCACTTCCGGGTGCAAACCGATCATCGACCCCTGCAGTGGCTAATGCAGATGCGGGGGGAAAACCCAAAACTATTGCGCTGGTCCATCTCCCTGCAGGGGATGGACTTCACTGTGGAACATCGACCGGGCCAAGACCACGCCAACGCAGATGGCCTGTCACGCTTTTTCCGCCTCGACGAGGAGAGTCCCCAAGAGGATGGGTGACTCTCCCCGCCTTCAGCTGGGGGGGACGCATGTTGGACAGGCCACATGAAGGGCTTGCTCCCTCCCCGCATGACAGGGCCCAAGCCCCGGACCCCCAGGTGTTACCCACAAGAGCAACCCGCACCCCGTCTCCCAACGGAACTCCTGCCCCCGGACATCCATGTATCATGGGGCCGAACCCCTACCGGCTCCCCCGGCCGGATCAGCCGCCATCTTGGACACTGCACCACGAGGCCGCGTGGCCTCAGCTCGACCCTAACCCTGGGCCTGGCCAGGCCCCGACATCCCGGCACCACCATCCACCCAGGAGGTGAACGGACCACTTGGCAGGTCAATGGGAGAAAGAGATGTCGATGGCTCTCCCCCGCCAGGTGCCAATCGCCCTCCAGCTCCCCCGGGCGCTGGCTCCACCCCCCTGCTGGGTGTCTGGACTCCCTCATCCCGGACCTTCCGACCTCCAAGCGCGAGGGTCCGGACATCAAAGGGCGCCAGACCTATAACTAGGGCAGCTCCAGAGCAGGAAGGGAGTTGTATCCTGGAGTCGAGAGACACCGAGAAGAACTCAGCCTTGACGGACTACCGGCGCTGCCGTAGCCCTGCCTTGTGAACTATCGTCCTGCCTGCTGGCGCTGCCGCGGCCTTCTGCATCCTCCATCCTCGTCGGGACCTGCTGGCGCTGCCGCGGACCGTGTAACGACCACCTTCATCGGGACCTGCTGGCGCTGCCGCGGACAGTGTAACGACCACCTTCACCGGGACCTGCTGGCGCTGCCGCGGCCCGTCCAAAGCTAGAACATCGAGCTCGAGGATTGTGAGCTATCCATCAGACCATCTCAGCTACCAGATTGGTAACCAGACTGTCCCGCTACCCCCTTTCCCAAACCAAGAGACTAGAATCGAGGGGACCCCTGAGTCCAGACCTCCTTGTACCATTCCATCGTACCTTAAGAAATCGCTTATAAAGAACGTTAACTCCTATCCTTGTGTGGTGTATATCTGTGGGGGGGGAAGTTACGCATCTGTACGATCGCTGGAGACGGCTCTCCCCGGAGACCTCTCCCCTTGTCCTCGGCCGACCCTCCCGGTCCGTCTAACAGTGCGATTTAAGTTGGGGGATTAATTCTCCTTGAGTCCTGATGGTCCCTGGGGGACAACTAGCCCACCTGGTACCTCCAGTTGTTGTAAATTGAAACAACGATGTGATTAAGCATTTACTAAAGACATTAATTCCCCTCTCATAGATCATGTTTTTTCCGTTATGTTGACCGAAGTTTGGACTCCATTTTGTACTGTCATGCTTCCACGTGTTCCCCACGAGAAGAGTCCAACCTCTGTGTTAGTTGCTCCTGTAATCTGCCTAGTAACAGTCTATAAATAGCTCCTTTTGTCCATCTGGCACATGCCCAGGCTTGACCACATCTGTTATCAGTTAGCCCTGCTTGACCATGTTTTCGCGGGCTCAAGGAGTGTGTTAGCTCCGCCCACATATTGATTCAGTATCGAAAATGACCATAAATTGTAATGTTCTTCGGCCTCATGTTGTATCCACCCACTTACGAGCCCCTCTGTTGTGTATAAAAGGGGACCGTGTACGCAAGTTCTTTGTGCTACTCTATGCAATACTGAAGAGTGTTGTGTGGATTGTAGGACCACCCTTAAGGGTTAATAAATGCTGTCTTTGTACTTTGCAGTTTCCGTGCCAACTTCCTTATAGATTCCATTACAGGAGAGCGAACCCTTGTGTCCTGCGGGCCTAGCTGGGGCCTGTATTCATCAATTGGCGCCCGTCACGTGGGGCTCATCGGCGACTCGGATGCTCGAAGGACTGGTCGCGACGAAAGTGAGGAACTTGGCCGGGGACGTGATCACTGCCAGCGGCGTTTTAGCCCTGGCATCCCGAGGTTTTTCTTCCTTCCCTTCCGAGCTGACCGTCCGGGTGGCGCCGGTCCTCGACTGAGACCTCTTCTGTCGGTCCTGCCGTGAAAGCCGTTTGGGCGATTGTGGAGCTTGGCAGTTGGAATCTGGACTCTTGATTGGTAAGAACCGGTGTACGGTACTTGCTCCGAGTTTTTGAAGCCTGGTCCGGCTATTTGAGTTTGATTTGTGATGACTAGTCATATTTTGTATTTGTCTTTGTGAAAATATATGCGTTGCAACACATATAGGCAGGTAATGTGGAGAGATTTCTCCGGAGCTGTGTAACTTTGAACGGCGCAACGATTAAGTGCCATTTTTCTATAATATTGCATATTTTGCATTATTTCTGAGCATGCCTGCTTTCAGTGCACTCCGTAAGTGGTGTTGCTGTTTCGGAAACCGGTTGAACCTCGAGGAATCTGCTCCAGCTCCCCCAGAGGGGACTCCTAATAGGGATATGTATGTGAAGCATGGTCTTTCTTCCATAATGTACAGCACAGTATGGAGGAAATATACAAAAAAAGATCCTGAGTTACGATGGCCTTTGTATGGATCGTTTGATATACGTAAGATTGAGTATGTGGAACAGTGTATGTGCAAGCGGCGTGCTCGTCAGGATATGTTTGAGTGTGTGCGGTTGTGGGTGAAGGAAGTGCGTGAGCGAGAGAAGCGTGAGAAAGCGCTGTTTGATAAAGAACAACGGAAGAATGATCATGTGCGAGCACAGGAAGCGAGGCGTCGGGAGGACAAAGAACAAACGGAGAGACAAGAGAAAGAGCGTAGGCTGCAAGTCTCGGGTCAATATGCTGTTCGGCAGCCACTCTATCCTGTCCTTAATAATCTTGATGATGATTTTTATTTACTAGATCGCTCTCCGCCCCCTTATGTTGGCGCATCTGCTCCGAGGCCACAAGATTCTGTCCCGGGTCCGGGTAAGGTAGATACGCGGTCCATGTTATCGGCTGAGCATATGGCTGAGCTTCGGCAAATTTCCTTCCGTGCACTTAAGGGTAAGGTGTCCGTGGATGAATTGTTCCATACTTGGGGGTCGTGGCAGGATAGAGAGAGATTGTATTTTTTGAGCCATTTCGCTGAGGAAGTGATTGCTGCTTTTCGGAAATATTCTAGTGTCTTTGAGCCTGAAGAAGTGACATCGGATGCTAAAGCATTGCATGATGGTGTTTTTTCTCCCTCTAAGGCTCCTGATACGGCTCGGCGGCTATTCGCCTTGCGGGACGCGGTGCTGGCCCATAGAGAAAAAGCGCGCCAACGAGCAGGGGAGGAGACGCAGTCGGATTCGTGTACCGCAGAAGGCCACTCATCCACCTCTCAATCAGATAAGAGCGATCTAGTGCATGCTAAGCCAATGCGCGAGGCGGCGCCTTTGTATGTTCCTCCTAAAGGAGCGGGGACTAGCTCGGACATTACCTCCGCCGATGCTAAGGGATATTTTGTGTATAATTGGGTTTATACTCCGTGGCATAGAGCTGATGTGATGGCATTAAAGAATGCGCTGCCTGACCCCCGCAAGAATCCAGCGGCCTTCTACGAAGAAGTCGAGGGGGCCTTGAATTCTTGCGTTATGACTTTAGCAGATATAGACCTGTTCTTTGGCCTTATTCTACCACCGGATATGTGGCGATCTGTCCGAAAGGTAGATGATGTAGTTGCCTTTAAGGCTCGGTGGTCTGACCTTGAGGATGAGGATAGGGAGCGGAAGCCCGCGCAGAAACCGCCCCAGAGTATTTTAGATCTCCCTGCTGCTATTGTGGCTAAGTTGAAGACAATTATCCCCCCTAAAAAGATTGACTGGAATATGTTAGCTGCATGTAAACAGAAAGCTGACGAGTCAGTTGCGGACTTCTTTACGCGCTTTGAGGAGACGTTTCATGATTTTAGTGGCCAGTCGCTTACTGACGATACGGGCCGCCACCTTTTTGCGGATAAATATGTGGCTAATCTGCTGCCGGCAGTTGCGGCCCGTTTAAAAGCGAGTGAAAGTTCTTGGTCCTCCGCTACACCGACGGCCCTCCTGACTATCGCCCAGTATTATGAGCGTCAGGAGCAAGAAGCAAAGGGCCAGGAGGAAAAGAAATCGAAAGATTTGAAAACAAAGGTGATGTTGGCACAAGTCTATGGCCCGCCCCGGCGGGGTAGTAATAGAGGTAGGGGAGGATCTTATGGTCCTCCCTCGGGCCGATCTGACTTAAATAGGAACCAATGTGCGTATTGTAAGCAATCGGGTCATTGGGCTAGGGACTGCCCGGTGTTGCATGCATCGCGTCAGGGGCATACCTATGGTGGCCCGCGAGGTAGAGGGGGTTTCTCGAACTTTCGAGGGAATTCTAACGAACAGGCTCGTTTTGACTCTGCTGGGCAGCACCGAGACAGATCAAATGTTTTTGATCGCCAGCATCAGTACCAAGTGTCGGGGATTGACCGGTCGGGGTACCATGACTCTCAGCATGCATAGGAATGCGTTGGATGGGGGTTAGAATCAGTTGAGGTGCCGGTCGATCAGAAGGGCCCTTATGTTTCGGCTGAGGTTTTGGGCTCTACTGATCAGTTCCTAGTGGATACAGGAGCGACACGTAGTGCACTGTCTAAGCAATTGGTTCCGGGGGCTCCCCCATCCGGCTTAATGGTCACATCGGTAGGGTTTGACGGAACACTCTCCCGAAGCCCTCTTTCGCAGCCCCTCATGTTTAAAGTTGACTCTTTTTCTGCACCCTGTCCGTTCCTGCTTGCCCCGTACACACCGGACAACATTATGGGCCTTGATATGTTAAAGCATTTTAGGGCTACGATCCGCTGCTCCCCTGCTGGTGTACGGGTGATATTGAATGATAATTACCTCCGATCAGAACGGATGTGTACGATGTCAGAGGATGCGCTGTTAGCTACCCTCCCTCGTGCTTTGTGGGCAACTTCGGATACTGATGTGGGACAAATGGTGATTCCACCGGTCCACATTAGCGTCCAGGAGGGGGCGGTGTTACCACGCCTTCCTCAATACCGTATTTCCCAGGAAGGTGAGGAGGCTCTCATACGGATAGTGCAGGATTTGATGGCGGTAGGGGTAGTGGAGGAAGTCCCCTACAACATTTGTAACAGTCCGATTCTTCCCATACTGAAAAAGGATACGGATGCCAGAGTTTATCGGTTTATAATTGATTTGAGAGAAGTGAACAAGATCGTGATACCTCAGTACCCAGTGGTTTCCGATATCACGACGTTGCTTACTTTGGTACCACCTACGGCGACTATGTTCTCCGTGATCGATTTGAAGAATGCCTTCTTTTCCATTCCCATTCACCCTGATAGCCGATATCTTTTTGGATTTACATTAAATAATAGATCTTATCGTTTTTGTAGGATCCCCCAGGGCTACACAGAAAGCCCTAGCATTTACAGTCAGGCTTTGAAACGACAATTGGATTCCTTTGCTCTGCTCGAGGGTGTCGCCCTCATTCAATATGTCGATGACATCTTGCTGGCGGCTGACACCCTGGAGTTGTGTGAAAAAAGTACGTTATCCTTACTTTCCTTTTTAGCATCCCACAATCATAAGGTATCTAGGAAGAAATTGCAATTCTGTAGACCAAAGGTGACTTATTTGGGTCACCTTTTGTCTAAGGAGGGACGTGCACTCACACCGGATCGTATCCAAGTAATTCTGGATACACCGAGACCGTCCACACAGAAGGATGTGCGTGCATTTCTGGGTCTTGTTTCTTTTTGTAGACAGTGGATATTGGGGTTTTCGCACATAGCTAAGCCATTATTAGCCCTCTTGACAAAGGACACGCCTATCCCAATCCCTTGGTCAGATGAGTGTGATACTGCTTTTCAGCAACTACGACAGGCCCTTTGTTCAGCACCAGTGTTAGGGACCCCTGATTATGCAAAACCCTTTTCGTTGTATGTGCATGAGAAAGATGGATGTGCATTGTCAGTTTTAGTGCAGATGCACGGCGATAAGCAGCGCCCTCGTGCATATTTTTCGGCTGTACTTGATCCTGTCGCCCGAGCATTACCGGGGTGTTTTCGCTCGGTTGCGGCGACAGCTGTGTCAATACGCCAAAGTGAGGGAATTGTGTTATCTCATAAGTTGTTGGTATTAGTCCCCCATGCTGTCGATGCCCTGCTCAATCAAACGAAGACGCAGCATTTGACCAGCGCCCGTTTAACGGGATATGAGTTGACGCTTTTGGCTCCTCATATTACGTTAAAAAGGTGCGTAACGTTAAACCCGGCAACATTGTTGCCATACCCCGAAACCCAGCCTGAGGCGCGGAAAGCGCATGATTGTATTCTCGTGACTGAGGAACAAACAAAGGGTCGTATTGATCTCCAGGATACGCCCTTTCCAGATGTAGATGGAGAACTGTGGGTGGACGGATCATGTCTGAAGCTACCAGATGGTACGACTTCAGCAGCGTATGCGATTACCACATTGCAAACGATAGTGGAGACAGCACGCATACCACAGAAATCAGCTCAAGCAGCGGAACTGATAGCATTAACACGAGCATGTGAGCTCAGTACAGGACTATGTGTGAATGTTTATACAGATAGCCGCTATGCCTTCGGAGTAGCGCATGACTTTGGCCTACTCTGGAAGGAGAGAGGGTTTTTGACGTCACATGGAGTACAGATAATGCATGGAGAGTTAGTTCATAATCTTTTAACCGCATTGACATACCCAAAGAAAATTGCCATCGTTAAGTGTAGCGCCCATAGGAAAGTAGTTGATAAAGTTGGAGAAGGGAATGCGTTGGCAGATCGAGTAGCACGGGAGACTGCGATGCAGCCCGGTGCTACTGCCGTGTATGTAGTAAAGTCACAGGTGGAAAGATGGCATGATGCGAAGGAGGGAGTGCGAGAAATGCAAAGGACCGCTTCTGACAAAGAGCGGGAACAATGGGCTAGTGAGGGAGAATTGGATGATGAGGGTTGCTGGAGAAATAAGCAGATGGATAGATGGAAATTACCCACGGCTTTTGTACAGCCTATGGTTCAGATGGCACATGGGCTAGCACATGTTGGAGCTTCCGCAATTGTGAAATTGCTTACCCAAGTCTGGGAGCATCCAGAGATTGCTAGCACAGCGAAGAGGGTGGTGCAGACCTGTATGATCTGCCTGAGGTATAACCCAGGAAAGGGTACTCGAACTCCAGCAGGAGGGTTTGTGACACCTACTGCGCCCTTCGAGGTTTTGCAGATGGATTACATCCAGCTTGAGCGCTGTAACAATCTGAAGTATGTTCTAGTAGTGGTCTGCGCTTTCAGCAAATGGGTTGAAGCGTACCCTACGAAAGACAATACTGCAATGACTACTGCGAAGTTGCTGCTGAAAGAGTTCTTCCCTCGATATGGCGTCTGTAGACTTCTGTGGAGTGATAACGGCCCTCACTTTGTAGCGGATGTTATAAAGTATGTCTTGAAGGGCCTAGGCATCACTCAGAAGTTCCACGCCGTGTTTCACCCTCAGTCTGCAGGCCTAGTTGAGAAGTATAATGGTACACTGAAGCTTAAGATCGCTAAAATTCAAGCTTCAACGTCTTTGACTTGGCCAGACGCTCTGCCACTGGCGTTATTGTCAATTAGATCGGTACCACACTCTCGAACTGGCCTTACACCTTATGAAATTGTCTTCGGACGCCCAATGAATATTTGGGGTCCACCAAAACCTAAGGCTGTGTATGATGTACCTTGTGTAATGATGAACGATTATCTGGCACAGTTAACGGATAACTTGGTTTCTATCCATCAACAGGTCCGAGAGGCGCTCCCTGATCGGTCTACCAGTGAAGGACATGGTCTCCGGCCTGGGGACCACGTGATGGTGAAAGTTTTCGACAGGACGAACAGCTTGGAACCGAGATGGGTGGGTCCTGAGCAGGTCCTCCTCGCAACGAGGACGGCTGTGCGAGTCTCCAACAGAAAGAATTGGATCCATTCCCTGCACTGTAGGAAGGTGCCGCCCGGATTGGTGGAACCTGCCGTGCTGACCGATCAACGAGAAATCTTGGCTGCAGAGACAGGCCGTGTTGCGGAGCCAAACAACACTGAGGAGCTCTTTCCGGACCACGCGACTCCTGGAGGAAGGCGATATCATCTTCGACCAAGGAAGTGAGTTTTCCAGTAACGGGACATACTGTCAGAACGGCCCTTGGGTTAGTGAAACGGAGAGCCGATGAGGCAAGGGGGGGGGATCAGCCCTGCATTAGTGTAGCGACACCCGTCTTGGCCCGCTGGTGAAGAAATCAACCGCTGCCCAAGGGGAAGAGTTCTGACAGACTTTTAGTTTCAGGAAGATATTGGGTTTTATTTTTACCTTGACATGGAGAAAAAGAAAATCCTTTGTGCATTAGGGTTCATGTTGACAGTAGCCATTGTTGGGATAACCACATGGTTCGTGGAGGATGTAACACCCGCTCGGAAGATTCTTGTGTTGACAACTCCGGTGCCTGAGGAGCACTACTTTTATACATTACCGTATCAAGAGTTGAAGCATCGACAGTCTTACTTGAATAACACTTTCATCCAGATGCTGCATCATACCCACGTTGCTACGAATGCTACGAACTGTTGGATATGTGGGATGATGCCAGCTCATCAGAAGAAAGGAGGAACGCCATTTATACCACTTCCTTTCTCTCATAATGGCTCTTGTAGAGCATGGTATACTTTGCTTTTTGCCACTCGGAAACCGACAGTGGGACGATTGCTTTTTAGACTCAATAAAGAATGCCATCAAGACAAAAATGGGTATCCACAGGCGAATGGGACAATTTGGGAGTGGGAAGAGTACCGACCAGACAATGAATCCATTCCCTACATCTTCACGAACACAAGAGACACTGTGGGAAAGGACAAATTTGTGATTCAAGTAGCACAAGCTCAAGCGGACCTATGTGTCCAGAGTGTGGGTTTCATTCTTGTTGGTGTTAGTGATTGTATTACTGTTCTGAATATTGAAGGGTTGAACAATAGTACCTTCTTAGCCTCCCATAATACGTACTTTGTGTGTGGAAATAAAGGTTATTACCGTCTGCCGGCTGGGTGGTCTGGGGTATGCTATGTATCATTTCTATTACCTCCTGTATTCCTAGCTCCCGCGTCTTATCATAAGGATCTGAAATTATTGAATAATGTGACTGTAAATAGGTATAAACGTACTTTATCACTTGACGATGTAGATCAGACTGATACCAGTGTGCAGCAGTATATTGATTTTAACTTAGGACTGTTTTTCTTTGTTGGAGCTGCCCTGAACAGTAGGAAGATCCGAAGATTAACAAGAGTGGTAGAAGCTGTAACAAATCAGACTGCTGCTGCACTTGGGAATCTTACGGAGGAATTGCAAATTACTAGAATTGTTGCATTGCAGAATCGTATGGTATTAGACGTTATGCTAGCTGACAGAGGAGGAGCATGTAAAATTATTGGAAGTAGCTGTTGTGTGTTCATCCCTGATCATACGCCATCAGTTTATAATGCCATCAATAAACTGCATAAAATTGCAGCTGAGATCCATACAGAAAACGGCACTTGGTCCTTTTCTGGATGGTTTTGGGCGTTAATTACTGCCTGGGGATGGAAGGTTCTAACTGGTCTCTGCATTATTGTAGCGGTTCTGTTTTCATGCTGTATCTGCGTTCAGTGTGGTCCTTTACTCTGCTCATTATGTGTATCATTCTGTATCCCTGATAAGAAAGCTATTGCCGATGTTGCTCACCAGAAACGTCTAGCTAAAGAAGTTGAAGAAATGATGACAATTGACATATATGATGATTATCCTAACAAACCGGATGTCTTCAGTAAATGCTGAAAGGGTCGTCTGTTGTAAATTGAAACAACGATGTGATTAAGCATTTACTAAAGACATTAATTCCCCTCTCATAGATCATGTTTTTTCCGTTATGTTGACCGAAGTTTGGACTCCATTTTGTACTGTCATGCTTCCACGTGTTCCCCACGAGAAGAGTCCAACCTCTGTGTTAGTTGCTCCTGTAATCTGCCTAGTAACAGTCTATAAATAGCTCCTTTTGTCCATCTGGCACATGCCCAGGCTTGACCACATCTGTTATCAGTTAGCCCTGCTTGACCATGTTTTCGCGGGCTCAAGGAGTGTGTTAGCTCCGCCCACATATTGATTCAGTATCGAAAATGACCATAAATGGTAATGTTCTTCGGCCTCATGTTGTATCCACCCACTTACGAGCCCCTCTGTTGTGTATAAAAGGGGACCGTGTACGCAAGTTCTTTGTGCTACTCTATGCAATACTGAAGAGTGTTGTGTGGATTGTAGGACCACCCTTAAGGGTTAATAAATGCTGTCTTTGTACTTTGCAGTTTCCGTGCCAACTTCCTTATAGATTTCATTACAGGAGAGCGAACCCTTGTGTCCTGCGGGCCTAGCTGGGGCCTGTATTCATCACAGTACGCGCCACAGAGCTGCGTTGCAGAGAGGAGTTAAAAGGGGCATGGCCTCTGAACACCTCTCTGCAACGCAGCTCCCTGGCGCATACTGGGTGTACCTGGTGGGCTAGATGGCCCCCAGGGACCCTCAGGATTCAAGGGGACTTAATCCCCCAACTTAAAATGTGCCACAGGGCGCGTTTGCACACTTGTCGCCTCAGGTCACACCCCTCCCTGCACTACTGTGCAAACACACCCCCTGGTGTGTTGTAAATTGGGGGATTAAGTCCCACTGAGTCCTGTGGGTCCGTGGGGTCCAACTAGCCCACCAGCTACCTCCTGTAAGCACCACAGCACTGCGTTGCAGAGAGGTGTAAAAAGGGGCGTGGCCTCTCAGACCAGCGCTCCAGTAGGAGCCCTGTGACACCTACTGGAGGTACGTGGTGGGCTAGTCGGCCCTCAGGGACCCTCAGGACTCAAGGGGAATTAATCACCCAATTTACAGCACTCCAGGAGGCGCGTTTGCACAGTGGTGCAGGGAGGGGGCATGGCCTGATGTGACAAGCGTGCAAACGTGTCCTGTGGTGCATTTTAGGGTGGGGGATTAAGTCCCCTTAAATCATGAGGGTCCTTGGGGTACAACTAGCCCACCAGGTACCTCCAGTAAGCTCCAGGGAGCTGCGTTACAGAGAGGTGGTCCAAGGCCATATCACTCCCAGCAGTGCTCAGACATATGAGGGGTGGGTGCAGAGGACTCCCAGCAGTGCCCAGACATATGAGGGGTGGGTGCATATCACTCCCAGCAGTGCCCAGACACATGAGGGGTGGGTGCAGAGGACTCCCAGCAGTGCCCAGACATATGAGGGGTGGGTGCAGAGGACTCCCAGCAATGCTCAGGCATATGAGAGATGGGTGCATATCACTCCCAGCAGTACCCAGACATATGAGGGGTGGGTGCATATCACTCCCAGCAGTGCTCAGACATATGAGGGGTGGGTGCAGAGGACTAGGCCTGGGCGAAAATTTCGTTCAGTTCGCGGAAATTGCGATAATTTGACATTTTCGCGTTCCGCGGAGAGCGAGAAAATGTCAAAATTTCCGGTTTCCGCAGCTTGGCGATAATTTATTTCTTGCTCACGCTGTAAAATAATACATTCTCGCACGCGCACGATCGCCTTACCTGAATCCCTGCGTTCGCCGACAAGTTTTCTTGATCCGGTAGCGTTCTCCATGAGATGTTGTATTGTTTTTAGCCATTTGCGCTGTCTCGCGACAGTTCGTGCCCGCAGTGACATCATGCGTCGCGCGATCACGTCTTTCTTCTCGCGATCATGCACCGCGAGACAACTCAAAACAAGATGGCCGCGCCCGCAAGCAACCACATGGGTAAGTTGGCGACCCGCAACCATGCAGAAAATCTCGCGAACATGCGGGAAAAAAAGTTCTGCATTTTCGCGATATTTCCGCTTGTTTGCGATAATTTTAAACATTTTCGCAATAATTTGCGAAAGTTAATTTCACAAATTCCGCCCACCCCAACAGAGGACTACCAGCAGTGCCCAGACATATGAGGGGTGGGTGCATATCACTCCCAGCAGTGCCCAGACACATGAGGGGTGGGTGCAGAGGACTCCCAGCAGTGCCCAGACATATGAGGGGTGGGTGCAGAGGACTCCCAGCAATGCTCAGACATATGAGGGGTGGGTGCATATCACTCCCAGCAGTGCCCAGACATATGAGGGGTGGGTGCATATCACTCCCAGCAGTGCCCAGACATATGAGGGGTGGGTGCATATCACTCCCAGCAGTGCCCAGACATATGAGGGGTGGGTGCAGAGGACTCCCAGCAGTGCCCAGACATATGAGGGGTGGGTGCATATCACTCCCAGCAGTGCCCAGACACATGAGGGGTGGGTGCAGAGGACTCCAAGCAGTGCCCAGACATATGAGGGGTGGGTGCATATCACTCCCAGCAGTGCCCAGATATATGAGGGGTGGGTGCATATCACTCCCAGCAGTGCCCAGACATATGAGGGGTGGGTGCATATCACTCTCAGCAATGCTCAGTCATATGAGGGGTGGGTGCAGAGGACTACCAGCAGTGCCCAGACATATGAGGGGTGGGTGCATATCACTCCCAGCAGTGCCCAGACACATGAGTGGTGGGTGCAGAGGACTCCCAGCAGTGCCCAGACATATGAGGGGTGGGTGCAGAGGGCTCCCAGCAATGCTCAGACATATCAGGGGTGGGTGCATATCACTACCAGCAGTGCCCAGACATATGAGGGGTGGGTGCATATCACTACCAGCAGTGCCTAGACACATGAGGGGTGGGTGCATATCACTCCCAGCCGTGTCCAGACATATGAGGGGTGGGTGCATATCACTCCCAGCAGTGCCCAGACATATGAGGGGTGGGTGCATATCACACCCAGCAGTGCCCAGACACATGAGGGGTGGGTGCAGAGGACTCCCAGCAGTGCCCAGACACATGAGGGGTGGGTGCAGAGGACATCCCAGCAGTGCCCAGACATATGAGGGGTGGGTGCAGAGGACTCCCAGCAGTGCCCAGACATATAAGGGGTGGGTGCATATCACTACCAGCAGTGCCCAGACATATGAGGGGTGGGTGCATATCACTCCCAGCAGTGCCCAGACACATGAGGGGTTGGTGCAGAGGACTCCCAGCAGTGCCCAGACATATGAGGGGTGGGTGCATATCACTCCCAGCAGTGCCCAGACATATGAGGGGTGGGTGCATATCACTACCAGCAGTGCCCAGACATATGAGGGGTGGGTGCATATCACTACCAGCAGTGCCCAGACATATGTGGGGTGGGTGCATATCACTCCCAGCAGTGCCCAGACATATGAGGGGTGGGTGCATATCACTCCCAGCAGTGCCCAGACACATGAGGGGTGGGTGCAGAGGACTCCCAGCAGTGCCCAGACATATGAGGGGTGGGTGCAGAGGACTCCCAGCAATGCTCAGGCATATGAGAGATGGGTGCATATCACTCCCAGCAGTACCCAGACATATGAGGGGTGGGTGCATATCACTTCCAGCAGTGCTCAGACATATGAGGGGTGGGTGCAGAGGACTAGGCCTGGGCGAAAATTTCGTTCAGTTTGCGGAAATTGCGATAATTTGACATTTTCGCGTTCCGCGGAGAGCGAGAAAATGTCAAAATTTCCGGTTTCCGCAGCTTGGCGATAATTTATTTCTTGCTCGCGCTGTAAAATAATACATTCTCGCGCGCGCGCGATCGCCTTACCTGAATCCCTGCGTTCGCCGACAAGTTTTCTTGATCCGGTAGCGTTCTCCATGAGATGTTGTATTGTTTTTAGCCATTTGCGCTGTCTCGCGACAGTTCGTGCCCGCAGTGACATCATGCGTCGCGCGATCACGTCTTTCTTCTCGCGATCATGCACCGCGAGACAACTCAAAACAAGATGGCCGCGCCCGCAAGCAACCACATGGGTAAGTTGGCGACCCGCAACCATGCAGAAAATCTCGCGAACATGCGGGAAAAAAACTTCTGCATTTTCGCGATATTTCCGCTTGTTTGCGATAATTTTAAACATTTTCGCAATAATTTGCAAAAGTTAATTTCACAAATTCCGCCCACCCCAACAGAGGACTACCAGCAGTGCCCAGACATATGAGGGGTGGGTGCATATCACTCCCAGCAGTGCCCAGACACATGAGGGGTGGGTGCAGAGGACTCCCAGCAGTGCCCAGACATATGAGGGGTGGGTGCAGAGGACTCCCAGCAATGCTCAGACATATGAGGGGTGGGTGCATATCACTCCCAGCAGTGCCCAGACATATGAGGGGTGGGTGCATATCACTCCCAGCAGTGCCCAGACATATGAGGGGTGGGTGCATATCACTCCCAGCAGTGCCCAGACATATGAGGGGTGGGTGCAGAGGACTCCCAGCAGTGCCCAGACATATGAGGGGTGGGTGCATATCACTCCCAGCAGTGCCCAGACACATGAGGGGTGGGTGCAGAGGGCTCCAAGCAGTGCCCAGACATATGAGGGGTGGGTGCATATCACTCCCAGCAGTGCCCAGATATATG
Source organism: Triturus cristatus (assembly GCF_964204655.1). Taxonomy (NCBI): domain Eukaryota; kingdom Metazoa; phylum Chordata; class Amphibia; order Caudata; family Salamandridae; genus Triturus; species Triturus cristatus. Next base: position 299,187,927 of record NC_140593.1, read on the forward strand.
AGGGGTGGGTGCATATCACTCCCAGCAGTGCCCAGACATATGAGGGGTGGGTGCATATCACTCCCAGCAGTGCCCAGACATATGTGGGGTGGGTGCATATCACTCCCAGCAGTGCCCAGACATATGAGGGGTGGGTGCATATCACTCCCAGCAGTGCCCAGACACATGAGGGGTGGGTGCAGAGGACTCCCAGCAGTGCCCAGACATATGAGGGGTGGGTGCAGAGGACTCCCAGCAATGCTCAGGCATATGAGAGATGGGTGCATATCACTCCCAGCAGTACCCAGACATATGAGGGGTGGGTGCATATCACTCCCAGCAGTGCTCAGACATATGAGGGGTGGGTGCAGAGGACTAGGCCTGGGCAAAAATTTCGTTCAGTTTGCGGAAATTGCGATAATTTGACATTTTCGCGTTCCGCGGAGAGCGAGAAAATGCAAAATTTCCGGTTTCTGCAGCTTGGCGATAATTTATTTCTTGCTCGCGCTGTAAAATAATACATTCTCGCGCGCGCGCGATCGCCTTACCTGAATCCCTGCGTTCGCCGACAAGTTTTCTTGATCCGGTAGCGTTCTCCATGAGATGTTGTATTGTTTTTAGCCATTTGCGCTGTCTCGCGACAGTTCGTGCCCGCAGTGACATCATGCGTCGCGCGATCACGTCTTTCTTCTCGCGATCATGCACCGCGAGACAACTCAAAACAAGATGGCCGCGCCCGCAAGCAACCACATGGGTAAGTTGGCGACCCGCAACCATGCAGAAAATCTCGCGAACATGCGGGAAAAAAACTTCTGCATTTTCGCGATATTTCCGCTTGTTTGCGATAATTTTAAACATTTTCGCAATAATTTGCAAAAGTTAATTTCACAAATTCCGCCCACCCCAACAGAGGACTACCAGCAGTGCCCAGACATATGAGGGGTGGGTGCATATCACTCCCAGCAGTGCCCAGACACATGAGGGGTGGGTGCAGAGGACTCCCAGCAGTGCCCAGACATATGAGGGGTGGGTGCAGAGGACTCCCAGCAATGCTCAGACATATGAGGGGTGGGTGCATATCACTCCCAGCAGTGCCCAGACATATGAGGGGTGGGTGCATATCACTCCCAGCAGTGCCCAGACATATGAGGGGTGGGTGCATATCACTCCCAGCAGTGCCCAGACATATGAGGGGTGGATGCAGAGGACTCCCAGCAGTGCCCAGACATATGAGGGGTGGGTGCATATCACTCCCAGCAGTGCCCAGACACATGAGGGGTGGGTGCAGAGGACTCCAAGCAGTGCCCAGACATATGAGGGGTGGGTGCATATCACTCCCAGCAGTGCCCAGATATATGAGGGGTGGGTGCATATCACTCCCAGCAGTGCCCAGACATATGAGGGGTGGGTGCATATCACTACCAGCAGTGCCCAGACATATGAGGGGTGGGTGCATATCACTCCCAGCAGTGCCCAGACATATGAGGGGTGGGTGCATATCACTCCCAGCAGTGCCCAGACATATGAGGGGTGGGTGCAGAGGACTCCCAGCAGTGCCCAGACACATGAGGGGTGGGTGCAGAGGACTCCAAGCAGTGCCCAGACATATGAGGGGTGGGTGCATATCACTCCCAGCAGTGCCCAGATATATGAGGGGTGGGTGCATATCACTCCCAGCAGTGCCCAGACATATGAGGGGTGGGTGCATATCACTCTCAGCAATGCTCAGTCATATGAGGGGTGGGTGCAGAGGACTACCAGCAGTGCCCAGACATATGAGGGGTGGGTGCATATCACTCCCAGCAGTGCCCAGACACATGAGTGGTGGGTGCAGAGGACTCCCAGCAGTGCCCAGACATATGAGGGGTGGGTGCAGAGGGCTCCCAGCAATGCTCAGACATATCAGGGGTGGGTGCATATCACTACCAGCAGTGCCCAGACATATGAGGGGTGGGTGCATATCACTACCAGCAGTGCCTAGACACATGAGGGGTGGGTGCATATCACTCCCAGCCGTGTCCAGACATATGAGGGGTGGGTGCATATCACTCCGAGCAGTGCCCAGACATATGAGGGGTGGGTGCATATCACACCCAGCAGTGCCCAGACACATGAGGGGTGGGTGCAGAGGACTCCCAGCAGTGCCCAGACACATGAGGGGTGGGTGCAGAGGACATCCCAGCAGTGCCCAGACATATGAGGGGTGGGTGCAGAGGACTCCCAGCAGTGCCCAGACATATAAGGGGTGGGTGCATATCACTACCAGCAGTGCCCAGACATATGAGGGGTGGGTGCATATCACTCCCAGCAGTGCCCAGACACATGAGGGGTTGGTGCAGAGGACTCCCAGCAGTGCCCAGACATATGAGGGGTGGGTGCATATCACTCCCAGCAGTGCCCAGACATATGAGGGGTGGGTGCATATCACTACCAGCAGTGCCCAGACATATGAGGGGTGGGTGCATATCACTACCAGCAGTGCCCAGACATATGTGGGGTGGGTGCATATCACTCCCAGCAGTGCCCAGACATATGAGGGGTGTGTGCAGAGGACTCCCTGCAGTGCCCAGACATATGAAGGGTGGGTGCATATTAGGGGTGGGCGGAATTTGCGTAATCGCGTTCCGCAAATCTCCGCGAAACGGTAAAAAATCTCCGCGAACACGCAGAAATTCCGCGAACACGCGGAATTGCTTGTTCGCGATACTTTTTTCCTATTCGCGATCGCTGTTTGCGTGCTCGGGGTGAAATATCTCGCGAACACGCATATTGAGAACGCGAACAAGCAAAAAATTTCGCGAAGTCGCGGAACGCAGATTTATGGGCAATTTCGCGTTCTCCGCGGAACGCGAAATTACCCAAATTCCGCAAATTCCGCGAACGGAACGGAATTTACCGCCCAGGCCTAGTGCATATCACTCCCAGCAGTGCCCAGACACATGAGGGGTGGGTGCAGAGGACTCCCAGCAGTGCCCAGACATATGAGGGGTGGTTGCATATCACTCCCAGCAGTGCCCAGATATATGAGGGGTGGGTGCATATCACTCCCAGCAGTGTCCAGACATATGAGGGGTGGGTGCATATCACTCTCAATAGTGCTCAGTCATATGAGGGGTGGGTGCAGAGGACTACCAGCAGTGCCCAGACATATGAGGGGTGGGTGCATATCACTCCCAGCAGTGCCCAGACATATGAGGGGTGGGTGTATATTTCTACCACCAGTGCCCAGACACATGAGGGGTGGGTGCAGAGGACTCCCAGCAGTGCCCAGACATATGAGGGGTGGGTGCATATCACTCCCAGCAGTGCTCAGACATATGAGGGGTGGGTGCAGAGGACTTCCAGCAGTGCCCGGACATATGAGGGGTGGGTGCATATCACTCCCAGCAGTGCCCAGACACATGAGGGGTGGGTGCAGAGGACTCCCAGCAGTGCCCAGACATATGAGGGGTGGGTGCATATCACTCCCAGCAGTGCCCAGACATATGAGGGGTGGGTGCATATCACCCCCAGCAGTGCCCAGACATATGTGGGGTGGGTGCATATCACTCCCAGCACTGCCCAGACATATGAGGGGTGAGTGCAGAGGACTCCCAGCAGTGCCCAGACATATGAGGGGTGGCTGCATATCACTCCCAGCAGTGCCCAGACACATGAGGGGTGGGCGCAGAGGACTCCCAGCAGTGCCCAGACATATGAGGGGTGGGTGCATATCACTCCCAGCAGTGCCCAGACATATGAGGGGTGGGTGCATATCACTCTCAGCAGTGCTCAGACATATGAGGGGTGGGTGCAGAGGACTACCAGCAGTGCCCGGACATATGAGGGGTGGGTGCATATCACTCCCAGCAGTGCCCAGACACATGAGGGGTGGGTGCAGAGGACTCCCAGCAGTGCCCAGACATATGAGGGGTGGGGGCATATCACTCCCAGCAGTGCCCAGACATATGAGGGGTGGGTGCATATCACTACCAGCAGTGCCCAGACATATGAGGGGTGGGTGCATATCACTCCCAGCAGTGCCCAGTCATATGAGGGGTGGTTTCATATCACTCCCAGCAGTGCTCAGACATATGAGGGGTGGGTGAAGAGGACTACCAGCAGTGCCTAGACATATGAGGGTGGGTGCATATCACTTCCAGCAGTGCCCAGACACATGAGGGGTGGGTGCAGAGGACTCCCAGCAGTGTCCAGACATATGAGGGGTGGGTGCATATCACTCCCAGCAGTGCCCAGACATATGAGGGGTGGGTGCATATCACACCCAGCAGTGCCCAGACACATGAGGGGTGGGTGCAGAGGACTCCCAGCAGTGCCCAGACACATGAGGGGTGGGTGCAGAGGACTCCCAGCAGTGCCCAGACATATGAGGGGTGGGTGCAGAGGACTCCCAGCAGTGCCCAGACATATAAGGGGTGGGTGCATATCACTACCAGCAGATCCCAGACATATGAGGGGTGGGTGCATATCACTCCCAGCAGTGCCCAGACACATGAGGGGTGGGTGCAGAGGACTCCCAGCAGTGCCCAGACATATGAGGGGTGGATGCATATCACTCCCAGCAGTGCCCAGACATATGAGGGGTGGGTGCATATCACTACTAGCAGTGCCCAGACATATGAGGGGTGGGTGCATATCACTACCAGCAGTGCCCAGACATATGTGAGGTGGGTGCATATCACTCCCAGCAGTGCCCAGACATATGAGGGGTGTGTGCAGAGGACTCCCTGCAGTGCCCAGACATATGAAGGGTGGGTGCATATTAGGGGTGGGCGGAATTTGCGTAATCGCGTTCCGCAAATCTCCGCGAAACGGTAAAAAATCTCCGCGAACACGCAGAAATTCCGCGAACACGCGGAATTGCTTGTTCGCGATACTTTTTTCCTGTTCGCGATCGCTGTTTGCGTGCTCGGGGTGAAATATCTCGCGAACACGCATATTGAGAACGCGAACAAGCAAAAAATTTCGCAAAGTCGCGGAACGCAGATTTATGGGCAATTTCGCGTTCTCCGCGGAACGCGAAATTACCCAAATTCCGCAAATTCCGCGAACGGAACGGAATTTACCGCCCAGGCCTAGTGCATATCACTCCCAGCAGTGCCCAGACACATGAGGGGTGGGTGCAGAGGACTCCCAGCAGTGCCCAGACATATGAGGGGTGGTTGCATATCACTCCCAGCAGTGCCCAGATATATGAGGGGTGGGTGCATATCACTCCCAGCAGTGTCCAGACATATGAGGGGTGGGTGCATATCACTCTCAATAGTGCTCAGTCATATGAGGGGTGGGTGCAGAGGACTACCAGCAGTGCCCAGACATATGAGGGGTGGGTGCATATCACTCCCAGCAGTGCCCAGACATATGAGGGGTGGGTGTATATTTCTACCACCAGTGCCCAGACACATGAGGGGTGGGTGCAGAGGACTCCCAGCAGTGCCCAGACATATGAGGGGTGGGTGCATATCACTCCCAGCAGTGCTCAGACATATGAGGGGTGGGTGCAGAGGACTTCCAGCAGTGCCCGGACATATGAGGGGTGGGTGCATATCACTCCCAGCAGTGCCCAGACACATGAGGGGTGGGTGCAGAGGACTCCCAGCAGTGCCCAGACATATGAGGGGTGGGTGCATATCACTCCCAGCAGTGCCCAGACATATGAGGGGTGGGTGCATATCACCCCCAGCAGTGCCCAGACATATGTGGGGTGGGTGCATCTCACTCCCAGCACTGACCAAACATATGAGGGGTGAGTGCAGAGGACTCCCAGCAGTGCCCAGACATATGAGGGGTGGCTGCATATCACTCCCAGCAGTGCCCAGACACATGAGGGGTGGGTGCAGAGGACTCCCAGCCATGTCCAGACATATGAGGGGGGGGTGCATATCACTCCCAGCAGTGCCCAGACATATGAGGGGTGGGTGCATATCACACCCAGCAGTGCCCAGACACATGAGGGGTGGGTGCAGAGGACTCCCAGCAGTGCCCAGACACATGAGGGGTGGGTGCAGAGGACCCCCAGCAGTGCCCAGACATATGAGGGGTGGGTGCAGAGGACTCCCAGCAGTGCCCAGACATATAAGGGGTGGGTGCATATCACTACCAGCAGTGCCCAGACATATGAGGGGTGGGTGCATATCACTCCCAGCAGTGCCCAGACACATGAGGGGTTGGTGCAGAGGACTCCCAGCAGTGCCCAGACATATGAGGGGTGGGTGCATATCACTCCCAGCAGTGCCCAGACATATGAGGGGTGGGTGCATATCACTACCAGCAGTGCCCAGACATATGAGGGGTGGGTGCATATCACTACCAGCAGTGCCCAGACATATGTGGGGTGGATGCATATCACTCCCAGCAGTGCCCAGACATATGAGGGGTGAGTGCAGAGGACTCCCTGCAGTGCCCAGACATATGAAGGGTGGGTGCATATCACTAGGCCTGGGCAAAAATGTCGTTCCGTTCGCGGAAATTGCGATAATTTGACATTTTTGCGTTCCGCGGAGAGCGCGAAAATGTCAAAAATTCCGGTTTCCGCAGCTTGGCGATAATTTGTTTCTTGCTCGCGCTGTAAAATGATACATTCTCGCGCGCGCGCGATCGCCTTACCTGAATCCCTGCGTTCGCCGACAAGTTTTCTTGATCCGGTCGCGTTCTCCATGAGATGTTGTATTGTTTTTAGCCATTTGCGCTGTCTCGCGACAGTTCGCGCCCGCAGTGACGTCATGCGTCGCGCGATCACGTCTTTCTTCTCGCGATCATGCACCGCGAGAACAACTCAAAACAAGATGGCCGCGCCCGCAAGCAACCACATGGGTAAGTTGGCGACCCGCAACCATGCAGAAAATCTCGCGAACATGCCGGAAAAAAACTTCCGCATCTTTGCGATATTTCTGCTTGTTTGCGATAATTTTAAACATTCTCGCGATAATTTGCGAAGGTTAATTCCGCAAATTCCGCCCACCCCTACATATCACTCCCAGCAGTGCCCAGACACATGAGGGGTGGGTGCAGAGGACTCCCAGCAGTGCCCAGACATATGAGGGGTGGTTGCATATCACTCCCAGCAGTGCCCAGATATATGAGGGGTGGGTGCATATCACTCCCAGCAGTGTCCAGACATATGAGGGGTGGGTGCATATCACTCTCAATAGTGCTCAGTCATATGAGGGGTGGGTGCAGAGGACTACCAGCAGTGCCCAGACATATGAGGGGTGGGTGCATATCACTCCCAGCAGTGCCCAGACATATGAGGGGTGGGTGTATATTTCTACCACCAGTGCCCAGACACATGAGGGGTGGGTGCAGAGGACTCCCAGCAGTGCCCAGACATATGAGGGGTGGGTGCATATCACTCCCAGCAGTGCTCAGACATATGAGGGGTGGGTGCAGAGGACTTCCAGCAGTGCCCGGACATATGAGGGGTGGGTGCATATCACTCCCAGCAGTGCCCAGACACATGAGGGGTGGGTGCAGAGGACTCCCAGCAGTGCCCAGACATATGAGGGGTGGGTGCATATCACTCCCAGCAGTGCCCAGACATATGAGGGGTGGGTGCATATCACCCCCAGCAGTGCCCAGACATATGTGGGGTGGGTGCATATCACTCCCAGCACTGCCCAGACATATGAGGGGTGAGTGCAGAGGACTCCCAGCAGTGCCCAGACATATGAGGGGTGGCTGCATATCACTCCCAGCAGTGCCCAGACACATGAGGGGTGGGCGCAGAGGACTCCCAGCAGTGCCCAGACATATGAGGGGTGGGTGCATATCACTCCCAGCAGTGCCCAGACATATGAGGGGTGGGTGCATATCACTCTCAGCAGTGCTCAGACATATGAGGGGTGGGTGCAGAGGACTACCAGCAGTGCCCGGACATATGAGGGGTGGGTGCATATCACTCCCAGCAGTGCCCAGACACATGAGGGGTGGGTGCAGAGGACTCCCAGCAGTGCCCAGACATATGAGGGGTGGGGGCATATCACTCCCAGCAGTGCCCAGACATATGAGGGGTGGGTGCATATCACTACCAGCAGTGCCCAGACATATGAGGGGTGGGTGCATATCACTCCCAGCAGTGCCCAGTCATATGAGGGGTGGTTTCATATCACTCCCAGCAGTGCTCAGACATATGAGGGGTGGGTGAAGAGGACTACCAGCAGTGCCTAGACATATGAGGGTGGGTGCATATCACTTCCAGCAGTGCCCAGACACATGAGGGGTGGGTGCAGAGGACTCCCAGCAGTGTCCAGACATATGAGGGGTGGGTGCATATCACTCCCAGCAGTGCCCAGACATATGAGGGGTGGGTGCATATCACACCCAGCAGTGCCCAGACACATGAGGGGTGGGTGCAGAGGACTCCCAGCAGTGCCCAGACACATGAGGGGTGGGTGCAGAGGACTCCCAGCAGTGCCCAGACATATGAGGGGTGGGTGCAGAGGACTCCCAGCAGTGCCCAGACATATAAGGGGTGGGTGCATATCACTACCAGCAGATCCCAGACATATGAGGGGTGGGTGCATATCACTCCCAGCAGTGCCCAGACACATGAGGGGTGGGTGCAGAGGACTCCCAGCAGTGCCCAGACATATGAGGGGTGGATGCATATCACTCCCAGCAGTGCCCAGACATATGAGGGGTGGGTGCATATCACTACCAGCAGTGCCCAGACATATGAGGGGTGGGTGCATATCACTACCAGCAGTGCCCAGACATATGTGAGGTGGGTGCATATCACTCCCAGCAGTGCCCAGACACATGAGGGGTGAGTGCAGAGGACTCCCAGCAGTGCCCAGACATATGAGGGGTGGGTGAATATCACTCCCAGCAGTGCCCAGACACATGAGGGGTGGGTGCAGAGGACTCCCAGCAGTGCCCAGACATATGAGGGGTGGTTGCATATCACTCCCAGCAGTGCCCAGATATATGAGGGGTGGGTGTATATCACTCCCAGCAGTGCCCAGACATATGAGGGGTGGGTGCATATCACTCTCAGCAGTGCTCAGTCATATGAGGGGTAGGTGCAGAGGACTACCAGCAGTGCCCAGACATATGAGGGGTGGGTGCATATTGTTAGACGGACCGGGAGGGTCGGCCGAGGACAATGGGAGAGGTCTCCGGGGAGAGCCGTCTCCAGCGATCGTACAGATAAATAACTTCCCCCCCCACAGACAGACACCACACAAGGAGAAGATTCAGCGTTCTTTATAGGCAATTTCTTACGGTACGATGAAATGGTACAAGGAGGTCTGGACTCAGGGGTCCCCTCGATTCAAGTCTCTCAAGGTGGGGAAAGGGGGTAGCGGGACAGTCTGGTTACCAGTCTGGTAGTTGAGATGGTATGGTGGATGGCTCACAATCCTCGAGCTCGGTGTTCTAGCTGGGACGGGCCGCGGCAGCGCCAGCAGGTCCCGGTGAAGAGGGTCGATACACGGTCCGCAGCAGCGCCAGCAGGTCCCGGTGAAGATGGTCAATACACGGTCCGCGGCAGCGCCAGCAGGTCCCGGGAAGATGGTCGTTACAACGGGCCATGGCAGCGCCAGCAGGTCCCGACGAGGATGGATGTTGCAGAAGGCCGCGGCAGCACCAGCAGGCAGGACGATAGTTCACAAGGTAGGGCTACGGCAGCGCCAGTAGTCCGTCAAGGCTGAGTTCTCTCGGTGTCTCTCGACTCCAGGATACAACTGTCGTCCTGCTCCGGAGCTGCCCTAGTTATAGGTCTGGCGCCCTTTGATGTCCGGACCCTCGCACTTGGAGGTCGGAGGGCCTGGGATGAAGGTGTCCAGACACCCAGCAGGGGGTAGAGCCAGTGCCTGGGGGAGCTGGAGGCGATCGGCACCTGGCGGGGGAGAGCCCTTGACGCTTCGTTCTCCCATTGACCTGCCAAGTGGTCCGCTCACCTCCTGGGTGGATGGTGGTGCCGGGATGTCGAGGCCGGCCCGGCCCAGGGCTAGGGTCGGGTGGAGGCCACGCGGCCTCGTGGTGCAGGGCCCAAGATGGCGGCTTGATCCGGCCGGGGGAGCCGGTGGTGGCTCGGTCCCGTGATACATGGAGGTCCGGGGGCAGGAGTTCCGTCGGGGGACGGGGTGCGGGTGATTCTTGTGGGTCACGCCTGGCGGGCCGGGGCTTGGGCCCTGTCGTGCGGGGAGGGAGCAAGCCCTTCGTGTGGCCTGTCCAACACATATCACTCCCAGCTTCGCCAGACACATGAGGGGTGGGTGCAGAGGACTCCCAGCAGTGTCCAGACATATGAAGGGTGGGTGCATATCACTCCCAGCAGTGCCCAGACATATGAGGGGTGGGTGTATATTTCTACCACCAGTCCCCAGACACATGAGGGGTGGGTGCAGAGGACTCCCAGCAGTGCCCAGACATATGAGGGGTGGGTGCATATCACTTCCAGCAGTGCCCAGACACATGAGGGGTGGGTGCAGAGGACTCCCAGCAGTGCCCAGACATATGAGGGGTGGGTGCATATCACTCCCAGCAGTGCCCAGACATATGAGGGGTGGGTGCATATCACCCCCAGCAGTGCCCAGACATATGTGGGGTGGGTGCATATCACTCCCAGCACTGCCCAGACATATGGGGGGTGAGTGCAGAGGACTCCCAGCAGTGCCCAGACATATGAGGGGTGGGTGAATATCACTCCCAGCAGTGCCCAGACACATGAGGGGTGGGTGCAGAGGACTCCCAGCAGTGCCTAGACATATGAGGGGTGGTTGCATATCACTCCCAGCAGTGCCCAGATATATGAGGGGTGGGTGTATATCACTCCCAGCAGTGCCCAGACATATGAGGGGTGGGTGCATATCACTCTCAGCAGTGCCCAGACATATGAGGGGTGGGTGCATATCACCCCCAGCAGTGCCCAGACATATGTGGGGTGGGTGCATATCACTCCCAGCACTGCCCAGACATATGGGGGGTGTTGGACAGGCCACACGAAGGGCTTGCTCCCTCCCCGCACGACAGGGCCCGAGCTCCGGCCCACCAGGTATAACCCACGAAAAGCACCCGTACCCCGTCTCCCGACGGATCTTCTGCCCTCGGACCTCTACTCATCACGGGGCCCAGCCCCACCGGCTTCCCCGGCCGGTTCAAGCCGCCATCTTGGGCCCTGCACCACGAGGCCGCGTGGCCTCGCCCCGACCCTAACCCCGGGCCTGACCGGCCCCGACATCCCGGCACCACCATCCACCCAGGAGGTGAGCGGACCACTTGGCAGGTCAATGGGAGGACAAAGTGTCAAGAGCTCTTCCCCCGCCAGGTGCCGATCGCCCCCAGCTCCCCCAGGCGCTGGCTCCACCCCCTGCTGGGTGTCTGGACACCTTCATCCCGGGCCCTCCGACCTCCAAGTGCGAGGGTCCGGACATCAAAGAGCGCCTGCCCTATAACTGGGGCAACTCCGGAGCAGGAAGGCAGTTGTATCCTGGAGTCGAGAGACACCGAGAGAACTCAGCCTTGACGGACTACTGGCGCTGCCGTAGCCCGCTCTTGTGAACCATCGTCCTGCCTGCTGGCGCTGCCGCGGCCTTCTACAACATCCATCCTCGTCGGGACCTGCTGGCGCTGCCGCGGCCCGTTGTAACGACCATCCTCGTCGGGACCTGCTGGCGCTGCCGCGGCCCGTTGTAACGACCATCCTCACCGGGACCTGCTGGCGCTGCCGCGGACCGTACATCGACCATCGTTCCGGGACCTGCTGGCGCTGCCGCGGCCCGCACCAACTAAGCTCGAGGATTGTGAGCTAATCATCATCTCATCCAAACTACCTGACTGGTAGACAGACTGTCCCGCTACCCCTTACCCTGCTTTGAGAGACTTGAATCGAGGGGACCCCTGAGTCCAGACCTCCTTGTACCATTCAACCGTACCTTAAGAAGTGCTTATAAAGAACACCGAACCTTATCCTTGTGTGGTATCTGTCTGTGGGGGGGGGAGTTACTTATCTGTACGATCGCTGGAGACGGCTCTCCCCGGAGACCTCTCCTCCTGACCCCGGCCGACCCTCCCGGTCCGTCTATCCTTTCTAACATTGGTGGCCAGCGGCGCGATCCGAATCAACGTGTAATCGTACAGAGAGTAGCTCACCCCACGACAACAACACGATGTCAGCCAAAGATAGCAACTCCACCGAGAAATTCCAAATGGAGAAATTAGAAGAATACAACCACCGCGAACTGAGACAATTCTGCATAGAACTTGGCATTGCTACCACCGGCCTGAGTACCAAAGAGGATCTAAAGCACGCCCTAGAGTCATGGGCAGAAACTGGGGTCGCCGGACCCTCCGACCAAAGCAGCATCACACCAGAGGGGAACGCCACGGCTCCCGAGGAGCGGGGAACGGGCCTCTCGCAGGAGGAGATCCGAGAAAGAGAAAGAACCAGATTGCACGAGTTGGAAATGGCACGACTCAAGATGGATGGGGAACTCAAGTTAGCTGAACAGAAACTCAACCTCGAGCACATGCGGCTCCGAGATGAACGAGAAGAGAAGCAGAGACAGAGAGAGCTGGAGGAGAAAAAAATAACGCTCGAGCACGAGCGCAAACTGGCGGAAATAGAACTTCGGAAACAGAATAAAGAACTGGGGGTGCTTGAGCGACCACACACCCCGGGGCCAATCGAGAAAAAAGTCCACATCCCCAAGGATGTTGTCCGCGAGTATGTCCGAGAAGACGACATACAACAGTGGTTTAAAGCCTACGAGATCGCCATGACCTCCCACCGGATCGACCGGAGTGATTGGGGAGCCGGACTCTGGGGGAGGTTTATCAACGAGGGGCGCGATGCCCTACTGCAGCTCCCAGATCACCAAATGTCGTCCTACGACCACATGAAGGCTGCCCTCCTCACCCGCTACGGCCTCACACCCGAGATGTACCGCCAGAGGTTCAGAGATTGCACCCGGATCCCAGGTACAACTTGGGTAGAATACGTGAACTATTTCAGCCGTGCCTTCGAGGGTTGGATAAAGGGGAGCCAGGTCACCACCTACGAACAACTCTTTAACCTGATGGTATGGGAGCACCTGTCAAACAACTGCTTCGTCGAGCTCAGGCAGCACCTCCTCGACAGTAAGCTGACTGACCCCCGGCAGCTCGCCGCCGAAGCTGACCGATGGGAAAGCACCCGAGTGGGCCGGAGGGGGCCACACGAACAGAACAGAAACAACCAAGGCCAGCACCGTCCTCGGGGAGGAGGAGGGGGCCAGGGGCGAGGGAGAGACGCCTTGCCCGCAACACCCGTGGCCAGCACCCCGGCTCCGGCCGGTCGGGGCAACCCCCCGTGGCGCCCTGGGGTCCGAGCCAACGTCACGTGCCACCGATGCCAGCGAGTCGGCCACTACGCCAATGACCCGAGCTGCCCGCAGAACCAAACACCCAAGCCCCGCCAGGTAGCTGCCGCCGCCCTGGGGGAAGAGCGATCATTGGAGGAACCAGAGGAGTATGAGCCGGCCCAGCAAGAGTGGGAACCGGCCGCCATGGTCCTGGCGTGCTTAGGGGGAAGAGACATGGTCCCGCGGGCTCCCCTACCCGCTAACACCAGGAAATATGGTCAGTGGGTGACCATTAATGGACAGCGAGCCGAGGCCTTGCGTGACACAGGCGCCAGTGTGACGGCCGTCCGCTGTCACCTGGTGAAGCCCGAGCAGATCCTGCCGAACATTCTCTGCCCCGTCCGCTCGGCAGACAACTCTGAAAGTCTGTGTCAAATGGCCTGCGTTCCATTCGAATGGGGAGGGGTCTCCGGCCTGTTGAAGGTGACGGTCCGGGACGATGCCCCCGTGGACTGCCTCCTGGGAAATGACCTCGAGAGTTCCCCGTGGGCCACCGTTGAGAGAAGAGAGCACCTGGGGATGCTGGGCCTCCCGGACTGGGCCTGCATAACCACCCGGTCCATGGCCGCCCGTGCCGTCCCTCGATCAGAAGAACCAGAATGGCCAGCACCTCCGCCCCCAGTCGCCCCAGTAGAAGACACCGACGAGGCCAGCCTCCCAGACCCGACGGCCGAAGGGGACGCGCAACCCCAGGACCTTCCTGACCTGGCTCAGTGGCGTCAAGAGGGGGGGCCCACCCAAGCACAGTTCCGCCAGGAACAAAAGACCTGTCCCTCCCTCGAGGGACTCCGCCAACAAGCCAGCGCCCAGAACGCAGGGGACTCCACCGGAACTCACTGGGTCTACTGGGATAACGACCTGCTATACAGTGAGCAAAGAATCGCCGAGCTGGGGGCCGGTCGAGTACTGGTGGTACCTCTCCGCTTCAGAGACTTTCTGCTCAACCTGGCCCACGATGTCCCCCTGGCTGGACACCTGGGCCAAGATAAAACGTACAACCGCCTAGTGACCCACTTTTTCTGGCCGAAGATGAGGAATGACGTCCTGAACCACTGCCGATCTTGCCCCACATGCCAAGCCAGCGGGAAGAGTGGTCGGAAGCTGAAAGCCCCTCTGCAACCCTTCCCTGTGGTCACCACCCCGTTCGAGAGGGTGGGGATAGACATCGTGGGGCCTCTGGACCCCCGCACGGCACAAGGACACAGGTTCATCTTAGTACTGGTGGACCATGCCACCCGCTACCCCGAGGCGGTGCCCCTACGGACCGTGACAGCTCCGGTGGTTGGCCGGGCCCTAATGGGGATCTTCTCCCGGGTAGGCTTCCCCCGAGAAGTCGTCAGCGACCGAGGCACGAACTTTATATCCAAATACATGAAGTCCCTCTGGCAACAATGCGGGGTCACCTACAGATTCACGACCCCCTATCACCCCCAAGGGAACGGACTAGTGGAGCGTTTTAACCGCACCCTCAAGGGGATGATTGGGGGATTGGAAGAGCCCCTCCGTCGCCAGTGGGATGTACTACTCCCGTGCCTCCTCTTCGCCTACCGCGAAGTTCCCCAGAAGTCCCTCGGTTTTAGCCCTTTCGAACTCCTGTACGGGCACCCTGTGCGAGGGCCCCTCAGCCTAGTAAAAGAAGGTTGGGAGATGGCCCCCCTAAAGACCCCTCCAGACGTCTTCAAATACCTCCTGGCCCTACGCAATCAGACCCGGCGCTTCAGAGAGATGGCCAAGGCGAACCTCGAGGCCAGCCAGGAGGACATGAAGAGGTGGTATGATCACAATGCCTCCTCCGTTGAGTTCGAGCCTGGACAACAAGTATGGGTGATGTCCCCCACCGAACCATGTGCCTTGCAAGATAAGTGGACGGGGCCCTTCAAAGTGGTCGAGCGCAAAAGCCCCGTCACTTACCTCATCGACCTGGGGACCTCCCGGAACCCCCTTCGGGTCCTCCACACCAACCGACTCAAACCACACTTTGTGCGCTCAGAACTCAGCCTCCTGATGGCTACGGACAGTGGGGCAGAGGAAGACTCCGAACCCCTCCCGGATCTTCTGAAGACTCAGGAGAATGACGGCTCCGTGGACGGGGTCCGGCTCTCTGACACCCTCACTTCGGAGCAACGCCAGGGCTGCCGGAACCTCCTGCTGCAGTTCGCTACCCTGTTCTCCCTCACCCCCGGGGTCACCCCTTGGTGTTTGCACGACGTGGACACCGGGGACAGTCCCCCTGTCCGACACCGGGCCTACCGCGTACCAGATCGGGTACGGGCCTGCATACAGGAGGAGGTGGCCAAGATGCTCACAATCGGGGTCATCGAGCCCTCGGACAGTCCCTGGGCCAGTCCGGTTGTATTGGTCCCCAAAGCCGCTGCCCCCGGCACCGCACCTGAACTGAGATTCTGCGTCGACTACCGGGGCTTGAACGCTGTCACCCGGACCGACGCTCATCCGATCCCCCGAGCAGACGAGCTGATCGACCGGCTGGGGGCCGCCCGCTACCTCAGTATCTTCGACCTAACAGCGGGCTACTGGCAGATCGGCCTCACACCCAGGGCTCAGGAACGGTCAGCCTTCTCTACCCCCGATGGCCACTACCAATTCAAGGTCATGCCCTTCGGCATGAAGAATGCCCCCGCCACGTTTCAACGCCTCGTGAACCAGGTCTTGGCGGGGCTCGAAGAGTTCAGCGCTGCCTACCTGGACGATATCGCTGTGTACAGCCACCACTGGCCCGACCACCTCCGTCACCTCCAAGAGGTCCTACAGGCCCTCCAGCGGGCCGGCCTCACAATTAAGGCCGGCAAGTGCCAAATTGGCCAAGGGTCTGTGACCTACCTTGGGCACCAAGTGGGAAGCGGGCTGGTGGCCCCGCTACAACTTAAGATTGCTGCCATCCAGTCCTGGCAGCCCCCCGTCATCCAGACCGAGGTCCGAGCCTTCTTGGGGATCACCGGCTACTACCGGCGGTTCGTGAAAGACTACGGCAGCATCGTGGGGCCCCTCACGGGTCTCACGTCCAAGAACCAGCCGAAGCGGATTAACTGGACCCCCGATTGTCAAGCGGCCTTCGAGAAGCTGAAGGCCGCTCTATGCACCGCCCCTGTGCTCCAGGCCCCCGATTACAGTCGGGAATTCATGGTACAGACCGACGCCTCCGACCACGGCATCGGAGCCGTCCTTTCTCAGTTAAACCCCGAAGGTCATGACCAGCCGGTGGCCTTCATCAGTCGACGTCTCCTGGCCCGAGAACAGCGCTGGAG
This sequence comes from Triturus cristatus, assembly GCF_964204655.1. Taxonomy (NCBI): domain Eukaryota; kingdom Metazoa; phylum Chordata; class Amphibia; order Caudata; family Salamandridae; genus Triturus; species Triturus cristatus. The sequence continues at coordinate 299,204,512 of NC_140593.1, forward strand.
CACCATCGAGAGGGAGGCCTTCGCAGTGGTGTGGGCCCTCAAAAAGCTCCGGCCCTATCTCTTCGGTACCCACTTCCGGGTACAAACCGACCATCGACCCCTGCAGTGGCTGATGCAGATGCGGGGGGAGAACCCAAAACTCTTGCGCTGGTCCATTTCCCTGCAGGGAATGGACTTCACTGTGGAGCACCGACCAGGCCAAGACCACGCCAACGCGGATGGCCTGTCCCGCTTTTTCCGCCTCGACGAAGAGAGTCCCCAAGGAGATGGGTGACTCTCCCCGTCTTCAGCTGGGGGGGACGCATGTTGGACAGGCCACACGAAGGGCTTGCTCCCTCCCCGCACGACAGGGCCCGAGCTCCGGCCCACCAGGTATAACCCACGAAAAGCACCCGTACCCCGTCTCCCGACGGATCTTCTGCCCTCGGACCTCTACTCATCACGGGGCCCAGCCCCACCGGCTTCCCCGGCCGGTTCAAGCCGCCATCTTGGGCCCTGCACCACGAGGCCGCGTGGCCTCGCCCCGACCCTAACCCCGGGCCTGACCGGCCCCGACATCCCGGCACCACCATCCACCCAGGAGGTGAGCGGACCACTTGGCAGGTCAATGGGAGGACAGTGTCAAGAGCTCTTCCCCCGCCAGGTGCCGATCGCCCCCAGCTCCCCCAGGCGCTGGCTCCACCCCCTGCTGGGTGTCTGGACACCTTCATCCCGGGCCCTCCGACCTCCAAGTGCGAGGGTCCGGACATCAAAGAGTGCCTGCCCTATAACTGGGGCAACTCCGGAGCAGGAAGGCAGTTGTATCCTGGAGTCGAGAGACACCGAGAGAACTCAGCCTTGACGGACTACTGGCGCTGCCGTAGCCCGCTCTTGTGAACCATCGTCCTGCCTGCTGGCGCTGCCGCGGACTTCGACAACATCCATCCTCGTCGGGACCTGCTGGCGCTGCCGCGGCCCGTTGTAACGACCATCCTCGTCGGGACCTGCTGGCGCTGCCGCGGCCCGTTGTAACGACCATCCTCACCGGGACCTGCTGGCGCTGCCGCGGACCGTACATCGACCATCGTTCCGGGACCTGCTGGCGCTGCCGCGGCCCACACCAACTAAGCTCGAGGATTGTGAGCTAATCATCATCTCATCCAAACTACCTGACTGGTAGACAGACTGTCCCGCTACCCCTTACCCGGCTTTGAGAGACTTGAATCGAGGGGACCCCTGAGTCCAGACCTCCTTGTACCATTCAACCGTACCTTAAGAAGTGCTTATAAAGAACACCGAACCTTATCCTTGTGTGGTATCTGTCTGTGGGGGGGGAAGTTACTTATCTGTACGATCGCTGGAGACGGCTCTCCCCGGAGACCTCTCCTCCTGACCCCGGCCGACCCTCCCGGTCCGTCTATCCTTTCTAACAGGGGGTGAGTGCAGAGGACTCCCAGCAGTGCCCAGACATATGAGGGGTGGGTGAATATCACTCCCAGCAGTGCCCAGACACATGAGGGGTGGGTGCAGAGGACTCCCAGCAGTGCCTAGACATATGAGGGGTGGTTGCATATCACTCCCAGCAGTGCCCAGATATATGAGGGGTGGGTGTATATCACTCCCAGCAGTGCCCAGACATATGAGGGGTGGGTGCATATCACTCTCAGCAGTGCTCAGTCATATGAGGGGTAGGTGCAGAGGACTACCAGCAGTGCCCAGACATAGGAGGGGTGGGTGCATATCACTCCCAGCAGTTCCCAGACACATGAGGGGTGGGTGCAGAGGACTCCCAGCAGTGTCCAGACATATGAAGGGTGGGTGCATATCACTTCCAGCAGTGCCCAGACATATGAGGGGTGGGTGTATATTTCTACCACCAGTGCCCAGACACATGAGGGGTGGGTGCAGAGGACTCCCAGCAGTGCCCAGACATATGAGGGGTGGGTGCATATCACTCCCAGCAGTGCTCAGACATATGACGGGTGGGTGCAGAGGACTTCCAGCAGTGCCCGGACATATGAGGGGTGGGTGCATATCACTCCCAGCAGTGCCCAGACACATTAGGGGTGGGTGCAGAGGACTCCCAGCAGTGCCCAGACATATGAGGGGTGGGTGCAGAGGACTCCCAGCAATGCTCAGACATATGAGGGGTGGGTGCATATCACTCCCAGCAGTGCCCAGACATATGAGGGGTGGGTGCATATCACTCCCAGCAGTGCCCAGACATATGAGGGGTGGGTGCATATCACTCCCAGCAGTGCCCAGACATATGAGGGGTGGATGCAGAGGACTCCCAGCAGTGCCCAGACATATGAGGGGTGGGTGCATATCACTCCCAGCAGTGCCCAGACACATGAGGGGTGGGTGCAGAGGACTCCAAGCAGTGCCCAGACATATGAGGGGTGGGTGCATATCACTCCCAGCAGTGCCCAGATATATGAGGGGTGGGTGCATATCACTCCCAGCAGTGCCCAGACATATGAGGGGTGGGTGCATATCACTACCAGCAGTGCCCAGACATATGAGGGGTGGGTGCATATCACTCCCAGCAGTGCCCAGACATATGAGGGGTGGGTGCATATCACTCCCAGCAGTGCCCAGACATATGAGGGGTGGGTGCAGAGGACTCCCAGCAGTGCCAGGACACATGAGGGGTGGGTGCAGAGGACTCCAAGCAGTGCCCAGACATATGAGGGGTGGGTGCATATCACTCCCAGCAGTGCCCAGATATATGAGGGGTGGGTGCATATCACTCCCAGCAGTGCCCAGACATATGAGGGGTGGGTGCATATCACTCTCAGCAATGCTCAGTCATATGAGGGGTGGGTGCAGAGGACTACCAGCAGTGCCCAGACATATGAGGGGTGGGTGCATATCACTCCCAGCAGTGCCCAGACACATGAGTGGTGGGTGCAGAGGACTCCCAGCAGTGCCCAGACATATGAGGGGTGGGTGCAGAGGGCTCCCAGCAATGCTCAGACATATCAGGGGTGGGTGCATATCACTACCAGCAGTGCCCAGACATATGAGGGGTGGGTGCATATCACTACCAGCAGTGCCTAGACACATGAGGGGTGGGTGCATATCACTCCCAGCCGTGTCCAGACATATGAGGGGTGGGTGCATATCACTCCGAGCAGTGCCCAGACATATGAGGGGTGGGTGCATATCACACCCAGCAGTGCCCAGACACATGAGGGGTGGGTGCAGAGGACTCCCAGCAGTGCCCAGACACATGAGGGGTGGGTGCAGAGGACATCCCAGCAGTGCCCAGACATATGAGGGGTGGGTGCAGAGGACTCCCAGCAGTGCCCAGACATATAAGGGGTGGGTGCATATCACTACCAGCAGTGCCCAGACATATGAGGGGTGGGTGCATATCACTCCCAGCAGTGCCCAGACACATGAGGGGTTGGTGCAGAGGACTCCCAGCAGTGCCCAGACATATGAGGGGTGGGTGCATATCACTCCCAGCAGTGCCCAGACATATGAGGGGTGGGTGCATATCACTACCAGCAGTGCCCAGACATATGAGGGGTGGGTGCATATCACTACCAGCAGTGCCCAGACATATGTGGGGTGGGTGCATATCACTCCCAGCAGTGCCCAGACATATGAGGGGTGTGTGCAGAGGACTCCCTGCAGTGCCCAGACATATGAAGGGTGGGTGCATAATCACTCCCAGCAGTGCCCAGACACATGAGGGGTGGGTGCAGAGGACTCCCAGCAGTGCCCAGACATATGAGGGGTGGTTGCATATCACTCCCAGCAGTGCCCAGATATATGAGGGGTGGGTGCATATCACTCCCAGCAGTGTCCAGACATATGAGGGGTGGGTGCATATCACTCTCAATAGTGCTCAGTCATATGAGGGGTGGGTGCAGAGGACTACCAGCAGTGCCCAGACATATGAGGGGTGGGTGCATATCACTCCCAGCAGTGCCCAGACATATGAGGGGTGGGTGTATATTTCTACCACCAGTGCCCAGACACATGAGGGGTGGGTGCAGAGGACTCCCAGCAGTGCCCAGACATATGAGGGGTGGGTGCATATCACTCCCAGCAGTGCTCAGACATATGAGGGGTGGGTGCAGAGGACTTCCAGCAGTGCCCGGACATATGAGGGGTGGGTGCATATCACTCCCAGCAGTGCCCAGACACATGAGGGGTGGGTGCAGAGGACTCCCAGCAGTGCCCAGACATATGAGGGGTGGGTGCATATCACTCCCAGCAGTGCCCAGACATATGAGGGGTGGGTGCATATCACCCCCAGCAGTGCCCAGACATATGTGGGGTGGGTGCATCTCACTCCCAGCACTGACCAAACATATGAGGGGTGAGTGCAGAGGACTCCCAGCAGTGCCCAGACATATGAGGGGTGGCTGCATATCACTCCCAGCAGTGCCCAGACACATGAGGGGTGGGTGCAGAGGACTCCCAGCCATGTCCAGACATATGAGGGGGGGGGTGCATATCACTCCCAGCAGTGCCCAGACATATGAGGGGTGGGTGCATATCACACCCAGCAGTGCCCAGACACATGAGGGGTGGGTGCAGAGGACTCCCAGCAGTGCCCAGACACATGAGGGGTGGGTGCAGAGGACCCCCAGCAGTGCCCAGACATATGAGGGGTGGGTGCAGAGGACTCCCAGCAGTGCCCAGACATATAAGGGGTGGGTGCATATCACTACCAGCAGTGCCCAGACATATGAGGGGTGGGTGCATATCACTCCCAGCAGTGCCCAGACACATGAGGGGTTGGTGCAGAGGACTCCCAGCAGTGCCCAGACATATGAGGGGTGGGTGCATATCACTCCCAGCAGTGCCCAGACATATGAGGGGTGGGTGCATATCACTACCAGCAGTGCCCAGACATATGAGGGGTGGGTGCATATCACTACCAGCAGTGCCCAGACATATGTGGGGTGGATGCATATCACTCCCAGCAGTGCCCAGACATATGAGGGGTGAGTGCAGAGGACTCCCTGCAGTGCCCAGACATATGAAGGGTGGGTGCATATCACTAGGCCTGGGCAAAAATGTCGTTCCGTTCGCGGAAATTGCGATAATTTGACATTTTTGCGTTCCGCGGAGAGCGCGAAAATGTCAAAAATTCCGGTTTCCGCAGCTTGGCGATAATTTGTTTCTTGCTCGCGCTGTAAAATGATACATTCTCGCGCGCGCGCGATCGCCTTACCTGAATCCCTGCGTTCGCCGACAAGTTTTCTTGATCGGGTCGCGTTCTCCATGAGATGTTGTATTGTTTTTAGCCATTTGCGCTGTCTCGCGACAGTTCGCGCCCGCAGTGACGTCATGCGTCGCGCGATCACGTCTTTCTTCTCGCGATCATGCACCGCGAGAACAACTCAAAACAAGATGGCCGCGCCCGCAAGCAACCACATGGGTAAGTTGGCGACCCGCAACCATGCAGAAAATCTCGCGAACATGCCGGAAAAAAACTTCCGCATCTTTGCGATATTTCTGCTTGTTTGCGATAATTTTAAACATTCTCGCGATAATTTGCGAAGGTTAATTCCGCAAATTCCGCCCACCCCTACATATCACTCCCAGCAGTGCCCAGACACATGAGGGGTGGGTGCAGAGGACTCCCAGCAGTGCCCAGACATATGAGGGGTGGTTGCATATCACTCCCAGCAGTGCCCAGATATATGAGGGGTGGGTGCATATCACTCCCAGCAGTGTCCAGACATATGAGGGGTGGGTGCATATCACTCTCAATAGTGCTCAGTCATATGAGGGGTGGGTGCAGAGGACTACCAGCAGTGCCCAGACATATGAGGGGTGGGTGCATATCACTCCCAGCAGTGCCCAGACATATGAGGGGTGGGTGTATATTTCTACCACCAGTGCCCAGACACATGAGGGGTGGGTGCAGAGGACTCCCAGCAGTGCCCAGACATATGAGGGGTGGGTGCATATCACTCCCAGCAGTGCTCAGACATATGAGGGGTGGGTGCAGAGGACTTCCAGCAGTGCCCGGACATATGAGGGGTGGGTGCATATCACTCCCAGCAGTGCCCAGACACATGAGGGGTGGGTGCAGAGGACTCCCAGCAGTGCCCAGACATATGAGGGGTGGGTGCATATCACTCCCAGCAGTGCCCAGACATATGAGGGGTGGGTGCATATCACCCCCAGCAGTGCCCAGACATATGTGGGGTGGGTGCATATCACTCCCAGCACTGCCCAGACATATGAGGGGTGAGTGCAGAGGACTCCCAGCAGTGCCCAGACATATGAGGGGTGGCTGCATATCACTCCCAGCAGTGCCCAGACACATGAGGGGTGGGCGCAGAGGACTCCCAGCAGTGCCCAGACATATGAGGGGTGGGTGCATATCACTCCCAGCAGTGCCCAGACATATGAGGGGTGGGTGCAGAGGACTACCAGCAGTGCCCGGACATATGAGGGGTGGGTGCATATCACTCCCAGCAGTGCCCAGACACATGAGGGGTGGGTGCAGAGGACTCCCAGCAGTGCCCAGACATATGAGGGGTGGGGGCATATCACTCCCAGCAGTGCCCAGACATATGAGGGGTGGGTGCATATCACTACCAGCAGTGCCCAGACATATGAGGGGTGGGTGCATATCACTCCCAGCAGTGCCCAGTCATATGAGGGGTGGTTTCATATCACTCCCAGCAGTGCTCAGACATATGAGGGGTGGGTGAAGAGGACTACCAGCAGTGCCTAGACATATGAGGGTGGGTGCATATCACTTCCAGCAGTGCCCAGACACATGAGGGGTGGGTGCAGAGGACTCCCAGCAGTGTCCAGACATATGAGGGGTGGGTGCATATCACTCCCAGCAGTGCCCAGACATATGAGGGGTGGGTGCATATCACACCCAGCAGTGCCCAGACACATGAGGGGTGGGTGCAGAGGACTCCCAGCAGTGCCCAGACACATGAGGGGTGGGTGCAGAGGACTCCCAGCAGTGCCCAGACATATGAGGGGTGGGTGCAGAGGACTCCCAGCAGTGCCCAGACATATAAGGGGTGGGTGCATATCACTACCAGCAGATCCCAGACATATGAGGGGTGGGTGCATATCACTCCCAGCAGTGCCCAGACACATGAGGGGTGGGTGCAGAGGACTCCCAGCAGTGCCCAGACATATGAGGGGTGGATGCATATCACTCCCAGCAGTGCCCAGACATATGAGGGGTGGGTGCATATCACTACCAGCAGTGCCCAGACATATGAGGGGTGGGTGCATATCACTACCAGCAGTGCCCAGACATATGTGAGGTGGGTGCATATCACTCCCAGCAGTGCCCAGACACATGAGGGGTGAGTGCAGAGGACTCCCAGCAGTGCCCAGACATATGAGGGGTGGGTGAATATCACTCCCAGCAGTGCCCAGACACATGAGGGGTGGGTGCAGAGGACTCCCAGCAGTGCCCAGACATATGAGGGGTGGTTGCATATCACTCCCAGCAGTGCCCAGATATATGAGGGGTGGGTGTATATCACTCCCAGCAGTGCCCAGACATATGAGGGGTGGGTGCATATCACTCTCAGCAGTGCTCAGTCATATGAGGGGTAGGTGCAGAGGACTACCAGCAGTGCCCAGACATATGAGGGGTGGGTGCATATTGTTAGACGGACCGGGAGGGTCGGCCGAGGACAATGGGAGAGGTCTCCGGGGAGAGCCGTCTCCAGCGATCGTACAGATAAATAACTTCCCCCCCACAGACAGACACCACACAAGGAGAAGATTCAGCGTTCTTTATAGGCAATTTCTTACGGTACGATGAAATGGTACAAGGAGGTCTGGACTCAGGGGTCCCCTCGATTCAAGTCTCTCAAGGTGGGGAAAGGGGGTAGCGGGACAGTCTGGTTACCAGTCTGGTAGTTGAGATGGTATGGTGGATGGCTCACAATCCTCGAGCTCGGTGTTCTAGCTGGGACGGGCCGCGGCAGCGCCAGCAGGTCCCGGTGAAGAGGGTCGATACACGGTCCGCAGCAGCGCCAGCAGGTCCCGGTGAAGATGGTCGATACACGGTCCGCGGCAGCGCCAGCAGGTCCCGGGAAGATGGTCGTTACAACGGGCCATGGCAGCGCCAGCAGGTCCCGACGAGGATGGATGTTGCAGAAGGCCGCGGCAGCACCAGCAGGCAGGACGATAGTTCACAAGGTAGGGCTACGGCAGCGCCAGTAGTCCGTCAAGGCTGAGTTCTCTCGGTGTCTCTCGACTCCAGGATACAACTGTCGTCCTGCTCCGGAGCTGCCCTAGTTATAGGTCTGGCGCCCTTTGATGTCCGGACCCTCGCACTTGGAGGTCGGAGGGCCCGGGATGAAGGTGTCCAGACACCCAGCAGGGGGTAGAGCCAGTGCCTGGGGGAGCTGGAGGCGATCGGCACCTGGCGGGGGAGAGCCCTTGACGCTTCGTTCTCCCATTGACCTGCCAAGTGGTCCGCTCACCTCCTGGGTGGATGGTGGTGCCGGGATGTCGAGGCCGGCCCGGCCCAGGGCTAGGGTCGGGTGGAGGCCACGCGGCCTCGTGGTGCAGGGCCCAAGATGGCGGCTTGATCCGGCCGGGGGAGCCGGTGGTGGCTCGGTCCCGTGATACATGGAGGTCCGGGGGCAGGAGTTCCGTCGGGGGACGGGGTGCGGGTGATTCTTGTGGGTCACGCCTGGCGGGCCGGGGCTTGGGCCCTGTCGTGCGGGGAGGGAGCAAGCCCTTCGTGTGGCCTGTCCAACACATATCACTCCCAGCTTCGCCAGACACATGAGGGGTGGGTGCAGAGGACTCCCAGCAGTGTCCAGACATATGAAGGGTGGGTGCATATCACTCCCAGCAGTGCCCAGACATATGAGGGGTGGGTGTATATTTCTACCACCAGTCCCCAGACACATGAGGGGTGGGTGCAGAGGACTCCCAGCAGTGCCCAGACATATGAGGGGTGGGTGCATATCACTTCCAGCAGTGCCCAGACACATGAGGGGTGGGTGCAGAGGACTCCCAGCAGTGCCCAGACATATGAGGGGTGGGTGCATATCACTCCCAGCAGTGCCCAGACATATGAGGGGTGGGTGCATATCACCCCCAGCAGTGCCCAGACATATGTGGGGTGGGTGCATATCACTCCCAGCACTGCCCAGACATATGGGGGGTGAGTGCAGAGGACTCCCAGCAGTGCCCAGACATATGAGGGGTGGGTGAATATCACTCCCAGCAGTGCCCAGACACATGAGGGGTGGGTGCAGAGGACTCCCAGCAGTGCCTAGACATATGAGGGGTGGTTGCATATCACTCCCAGCAGTGCCCAGATATATGAGGGGTGGGTGTATATCACTCCCAGCAGTGCCCAGACATATGAGGGGTGGGTGCATATCACTCTCAGCAGTGCCCAGACATATGAGGGGTGGGTGCATATCACCCCCAGCAGTGCCCAGACATATGTGGGGTGGGTGCATATCACTCCCAGCACTGCCCAGACATATGGGGGGTGTTGGACAGGCCACACGAAGGGCTTGCTCCCTCCCCGCACGACAGGGCCCGAGCTCCGGCCCACCAGGTATAACCCACGAAAAGCACCCGTACCCCGTCTCCCGACGGATCTTCTGCCCTCGGATCTCTACTCATCACGGGGCCCAGCCCCACCGGCTTCCCCGGCCGGTTCAAGCCGCCATCTTGGGCCCTGCACCACGAGGCCGCGTGGCCTCGCCCCGACCCTAACCCCGGGCCTGACCGGCCCCGACATCCCGGCACCACCATCCACCCAGGAGGTGAGCGGACCACTTGGCAGGTCAATGGGAGGACAAAGTGTCAAGAGCTCTTCCCCCGCCAGGTGCCGATCGCCCCCAGCTCCCCCAGGCGCTGGCTCCACCCCCTGCTGGGTGTCTGGACACCTTCATCCCGGGCCCTCCGACCTCCAAGTGCGAGGGTCCGGACATCAAAGAGCGCCTGCCCTATAACTGGGGCAACTCCGGAGCAGGAAGGCAGTTGTATCCTGGAGTCGAGAGACACCGAGAGAACTCAGCCTTGACGGACTACTGGCGCTGCCGTAGCCCGCTCTTGTGAACCATCGTCCTGCCTGCTGGCGCTGCCGCGGCCTTCTACAACATCCATCCTCGTCGGGACCTGCTGGCGCTGCCGCGGCCCGTTGTAACGACCATCCTCGTCGGGACCTGCTGGCGCTGCCGCGGCCCGTTGTAACGACCATCCTCACCGGGACCTGCTGGCGCTGCCGCGGACCGTACATCGACCATCGTTCCGGGACCTGCTGGCGCTGCCGCGGCCCGCACCAACTAAGCTCGAGGATTGTGAGCTAATCATCATCTCATCCAAACTACCTGACTGGTAGACAGACTGTCCCGCTACCCCTTACCCTGCTTTGAGAGACTTGAATCGAGGGGACCCCTGAGTCCAGACCTCCTTGTACCATTCAACCGTACCTTAAGAAGTGCTTATAAAGAACACCGAACCTTATCCTTGTGTGGTATCTGTCTGTGGGGGGGGGAGTTACTTATCTGTACGATCGCTGTAGACGGCTCTCCCCGGAGACCTCTCCTCCTGACCCCGGCCGACCCTCCCGGTCCGTCTATCCTTTCTAACATTGGTGGCCAGCGGCGCGATCCGAATCAACGTGTAATCGTACAGAGAGTAGCTCACCCCACGACAACAACACGATGTCAGCCAAAGATAGCAACTCCACCGAGAAATTCCAAATGGAGAAATTAGAAGAATACAACCACCGCGAACTGAGACAATTCTGCATAGAACTTGGCATTGCTACCACCGGCCTGAGTACCAAAGAGGATCTAAAGCACGCCCTAGAGTCATGGGCAGAAACTGGGGTCGCCGGACCCTCCGACCAAAGCAGCATCACACCAGAGGGGAACGCCACGGCTCCCGAGGAGCGGGGAACGGGCCTCTCGCAGGAGGAGATCCGAGAAAGAGAAAGAACCAGATTGCACGAGTTGGAAATGGCACGACTCAAGATGGATGGGGAACTCAAGTTAGCTGAACAGAAACTCAACCTCAAGCACATGCGGCTCCGAGATGAACGAGAAGAGAAGCAGAGACAGAGAGAGCTGGAGGAGAAAAAAATAACGCTCGAGCACGAGCGCAAACTGGCGGAAATAGAACTTCGGAAACAGAATAAAGAACTGGGGGTGCTTGAGCGACCACACACCCCGGGGCCAATCGAGAAAAAAGTCCACATCCCCAAGGATGTTGTCCGCGAGTATGTCCGAGAAGACGACATACAACAGTGGTTTAAAGCCTACGAGATCGCCATGACCTCCCACCGGATCGACCGGAGTGATTGGGGAGCCGGACTCTGGGGGAGGTTTATCAACGAGGGGCGCGATGCCCTACTGCAGCTCCCAGATCACCAAATGTCGTCCTACGACCACATGAAGGCTGCCCTCCTCACCCGCTACGGCCTCACACCCGAGATGTACCGCCAGAGGTTCAGAGATTGCACCCGGATCCCAGGTACAACTTGGGTAGAATACGTGAACTATTTCAGCCGTGCCTTCGAGGGTTGGATAAAGGGGAGCCAGGTCACCACCTACGAACAACTCTTTAACCTGATGGTATGGGAGCACCTGTCAAACAACTGCTTCGTCGAGCTCAGGCAGCACCTCCTCGACAGTAAGCTGACTGACCCCCGGCAGCTCGCCGCCGAAGCTGACCGATGGGAAAGCACCCGAGTGGGCCGGAGGGGGCCACACGAACAGAACAGAAACAACCAAGGCCAGCACCGTCCTCGGGGAGGAGGAGGGGGCCAGGGGCGAGGGAGAGACGCCTTGCCCGCAACACCCGTGGCCAGCACCCCGGCTCCGGCCGGTCGGGGCAACCCCCCGTGGCGCCCTGGGGTCCGAGCCAACGTCACGTGCCACCGATGCCAGCGAGTCGGCCACTACGCCAATGACCCGAGCTGCCCGCAGAACCAAACACCCAAGCCCCGCCAGGTAGCTGCCGCCGCCCTGGGGGAAGAGCGATCATTGGAGGAACCAGAGGAGTATGAGCCGGCCCAGCAAGAGTGGGAACCGGCCGCCATGGTCCTGGCGTGCTTAGGGGGAAGAGACATGGTCCCGCGGGCTCCCCTACCCGCTAACACCAGGAAATATGGTCAGTGGGTGACCATTAATGGACAGCGAGCCGAGGCCTTGCGTGACACAGGCGCCAGTGTGACGGCCGTCCGCTGTCACCTGGTGAAGCCCGAGCAGATCCTGCCGAACATTCTCTGCCCCGTCCGCTCGGCAGACAACTCTGAAAGTCTGTGTCAAATGGCCTGCGTTCCATTCGAATGGGGAGGGGTCTCCGGCCTGTTGAAGGTGACGGTCCGGGACGATGCCCCCGTGGACTGCCTCCTGGGAAATGACCTCGAGAGTTCCCCGTGGGCCACCGTTGAGAGAAGAGAGCACCTGGGGATGCTGGGCCTCCCGGACTGGGCCTGCATAACCACCCGGTCCATGGCCGCCCGTGCCGTCCCTCGATCAGAAGAACCAGAATGGCCAGCACCTCCGCCCCCAGTCGCCCCAGTAGAAGACACCGACGAGGCCAGCCTCCCAGACCCGACGGCCGAAGGGGACGCGCAACCCCAGGACCTTCCTGACCTGGCTCAGTGGCGTCAAGAGGGGGGGCCCACCCAAGCACAGTTCCGCCAGGAACAAAAGACCTGTCCCTCCCTCGAGGGACTCCGCCAACAAGCCAGCGCCCAGAACGCAGGGGACTCCACCGGAACTCACTGGGTCTACTGGGATAACGACCTGCTATACAGTGAGCAAAGAATCGCCGAGCTGGGGGCCGGTCGAGTACTGGTGGTACCTCTCCGCTTCAGAGACTTTCTGCTCAACCTGGCCCACGATGTCCCCCTGGCTGGACACCTGGGCCAAGATAAAACGTACAACCGCCTAGTGACCCACTTTTTCTGGCCGAAGATGAGGAATGACGTCCTGAACCACTGCCGATCTTGCCCCACATGCCAAGCCAGCGGGAAGAGTGGTCGGAAGCTGAAAGCCCCTCTGCAACCCTTCCCTGTGGTCACCACCCCGTTCGAGAGGGTGGGGATAGACATCGTGGGGCCTCTGGACCCCCGCACGGCACAAGGACACAGGTTCATCTTAGTACTGGTGGACCATGCCACCCGCTACCCCGAGGCGGTGCCCCTACGGACCGTGACAGCTCCGGTGGTTGGCCGGGCCCTAATGGGGATCTTCTCCCGGGTAGGCTTCCCCCGAGAAGTCGTCAGCGACCGAGGCACGAACTTTATATCCAAATACATGAAGTCCCTCTGGCAACAATGCGGGGTCACCTACAGATTCACGACCCCCTATCACCCCCAAGGGAACGGACTAGTGGAGCGTTTTAACCGCACCCTCAAGGGGATGATTGGGGGATTGGAAGAGCCCCTCCGTCGCCAGTGGGATGTACTACTCCCGTGCCTCCTCTTCGCCTACCGCGAAGTTCCCCAGAAGTCCCTCGGTTTTAGCCCTTTCGAACTCCTGTACGGGCACCCTGTGCGAGGGCCCCTCAGCCTAGTAAAAGAAGGTTGGGAGATGGCCCCCCTAAAGACCCCTCCAGACGTCTTCAAATACCTCCTGGCCCTACGCAATCAGACCCGGCGCTTCAGAGAGATGGCCAAGGCGAACCTCGAGGCCAGCCAGGAGGACATGAAGAGGTGGTATGATCACAATGCCTCCTCCGTTGAGTTCGAGCCTGGACAACAAGTATGGGTGATGTCCCCCACCGAACCATGTGCCTTGCAAGATAAGTGGACGGGGCCCTTCAAAGTGGTCGAGCGCAAAAGCCCCGTCACTTACCTCATCGACCTGGGGACCTCCCGGAACCCCCTTCGGGTCCTCCACACCAACCGACTCAAACCACACTTTGTGCGCTCAGAACTCAGCCTCCTGATGGCTACGGACAGTGGGGCAGAGGAAGACTCCGAACCCCTCCCGGATCTTCTGAAGACTCAGGAGAATGACGGCTCCGTGGACGGGGTCCGGCTCTCTGACACCCTCACTTCGGAGCAACGCCAGGGCTGCCGGAACCTCCTGCTGCAGTTCGCTACCCTGTTCTCCCTCACCCCCGGGGTCACCCCTTGGTGTTTGCACGACGTGGACACCGGGGACAGTCCCCCTGTCCGACACCGGGCCTACCGCGTACCAGATCGGGTACGGGCCTGCATACAGGAGGAGGTGGCCAAGATGCTCACAATCGGGGTCATCGAGCCCTCGGACAGTCCCTGGGCCAGTCCGGTTGTATTGGTCCCCAAAGCCGCTGCCCCCGGCACCGCACCTGAACTGAGATTCTGCGTCGACTACCGGGGCTTGAACGCTGTCACCCGGACCGACGCTCATCCGATCCCCCGAGCAGACGAGCTGATCGACCGGCTGGGGGCCGCCCGCTACCTCAGTATCTTCGACCTAACAGCGGGCTACTGGCAGATCGGCCTCACACCCAGGGCTCAGGAACGGTCAGCCTTCTCTACCCCCGATGGCCACTACCAATTCAAGGTCATGCCCTTCGGCATGAAGAATGCCCCCGCCACGTTTCAACGCCTCGTGAACCAGGTCTTGGCGGGGCTCGAAGAGTTCAGCGCTGCCTACCTGGACGATATCGCTGTGTACAGCCACCACTGGCCCGACCACCTCCGTCACCTCCAAGAGGTCCTACAGGCCCTCCAGCGGGCCGGCCTCACAATTAAGGCCGGCAAGTGCCAAATTGGCCAAGGGTCTGTGACCTACCTTGGGCACCAAGTGGGAAGCGGGCTGGTGGCCCCGCTACAACTTAAGATTGCTGCCATCCAGTCCTGGCAGCCCCCCGTCACCCAGACCGAGGTCCGAGCCTTCTTGGGGATCACCGGCTACTACCGGCGGTTCGTGAAAGACTACGGCAGCATCGTGGGGCCCCTCACGGGTCTCACGTCCAAGAACCAGCCGAAGCGGATTAACTGGACCCCCGATTGTCAAGCGGCCTTCGAGAAGCTGAAGGCCGCTCTATGCACCGCCCCTGTGCTCCAGGCCCCCGATTACAGTCGGGAATTCATGGTACAGACCGACGCCTCCGACCACGGCATCGGAGCCGTCCTTTCTCAGTTAAACCCCGAAGGTCATGACCAGCCGGTGGCCTTCATCAGTCGACGTCTCCTGGCCCGAGAACAGCGCTGGAGCACCATCGAGAGGGAGGCCTTCGCAGTGGTGTGGGCCCTCAAAAAGCTCCGGCCCTATCTCTTCGGTACCCACTTCCGGGTACAAACCGACCATCGACCCCTGCAGTGGCTGATGCAGATGCGGGGGGAGAACCCAAAACTCTTGCGCTGGTCCATTTCCCTGCAGGGAATGGACTTCACTGTGGAGCACCGACCAGGCCAAGACCACGCCAACGCGGATGGCCTGTCCCGCTTTTTCCGCCTCGACGAAGAGAGTCCCCAAGGAGATGGGTGACTCTCCCCGTCTTCAGCTGGGGGGGACGCATGTTGGACAGGCCACACGAAGGGCTTGCTCCCTCCCCGCACGACAGGGCCCGAGCTCCGGCCCACCAGGTATAACCCACGAAAAGCACCCGTACCCCGTCTCCCGACGGATCTTCTGCCCTCGGACCTCTACTCATCACGGGGCCCAGCCCCACCGGCTTCCCCGGCCGGTTCAAGCCGCCATCTTGGGCCCTGCACCACGAGGCCGCGTGGCCTCGCCCCGACCCTAACCCCGGGCCTGACCGGCCCCGACATCCCGGCACCACCATCCACCCAGGAGGTGAGCGGACCACTTGGCAGGTCAATGGGAGGACAAAGTGTCAAGAGCTCTTCCCCCGCCAGGTGCCGATCGCCCCCAGCTCCCCCAGGCGCTGGCTCCACCCCCTGCTGGGTGTCTGGACACCTTCATCCCGGGCCCTCCGACCTCCAAGTGCGAGGGTCCGGACATCAAAGAGCGCCTGCCCTATAACTGGGGCAACTCCGGAGCAGGAAGGCAGTTGTATCCTGGAGTCGAGAGACACCGAGAGAACTCAGCCTTGACGGACTACTGGCGCTGCCGTAGCCCGCTCTTGTGAACCATCGTCCTGCCTGCTGGCGCTGCCGCGGCCTTCGACAACATCCATCCTCGTCGGGACCTGCTGGCGCTGCCGCGGCCCGTTGTAACGACCATCCTCGTCGGGACCTGCTGGCGCTGCCGCGGCCCGTTGTAACGACCATCCTCACCGGGACCTGCTGGCGCTGCCGCGGACCGTACATCGACCATCGTTCCGGGACCTGCTGGCGCTGCCGCGGCCCACACCAACTAAGCTCGAGGATTGTGAGCTAATCATCATCTCATCCAAACTACCTGACTGGTAGACAGACTGTCCCGCTACCCCTTACCCTGCTTTGAGAGACTTGAATCGAGGGGACCCCTGAGTCCAGACCTCCTTGTACCATTCAACCGTACCTTAAGAAGTGCTTATAAAGAACACCGAACCTTATCCTTGTGTGGTATCTGTCTGTGGGGGGGAAGTTAGTTATCTGTACGATCGCTGGAGACGGCTCTCCCCGGAGACCTCTCCTCCTGACCCCGGCCGACCCTCCCGGTCCGTCTATCCTTTCTAACAGGGGGTGAGTGCAGAGGACTTCCAGCAGTGCCCAGACATATGAGGGGTGGGTGAATATCACTCCCAGCAGTGCCCAGACACATGAGGGGTGGGTGCAGAGGACTCCCAGCAGTGCCTAGACATATGAGGGGTGGTTGCATATCACTCCCAGCAGTGCCCAGATATATGAGGGGTGGGTGTATATCACTCCCAGCAGTGCCCAGACATATGAGGGGTGGGTGCATATCACTCTCAGCAGTGCTCAGTCATATGAGGGGTAGGTGCAGAGGACTACCAGCAGTGCCCAGACATAGGAGGGGTGGGTGCATATCACTCCCAGCAGTTCCCAGACACATGAGGGGTGGGTGCAGAGGACTCCCAGCAGTGTCCAGACATATGAAGGGTGGGTGCATATCACTTCCAGCAGTGCCCAGACATATGAGGGGTGGGTGTATATTTCTACCACCAGTGCCCAGACACATGAGGGGTGGGTGCAGAGGACTCCCAGCAGTGCCCAGACATATGAGGGGTTGGTGCATATCACTCCCAGCAGTGCTCAGACATATGACGGGTGGGTGCAGAGGACTTCCAGCAGTGCCCGGACATATGAGGGGTGGGTGCATATCACTCCCAGCAGTGCCCAGACACATTAGGGGTGGGTGCAGAGGACTCCCAGCAGTGCCCAGACATATGAGGGGTGGGTGCATATCACTCCCAGCAGTGCCCAGACATATGAGGGGTGGGTGCATATCACCCCCAGCAGTGCCCAGACATATGTGGGGTGGGTGCATATCACTCCCAGCACTGCCCAGACATATGAGGGGTGAGTGCGGAGGACCCTCAGCAGTGCCCAGA
Source organism: Triturus cristatus (assembly GCF_964204655.1). Classification (NCBI taxonomy): domain Eukaryota; kingdom Metazoa; phylum Chordata; class Amphibia; order Caudata; family Salamandridae; genus Triturus; species Triturus cristatus. The sequence continues at coordinate 299,221,891 of NC_140593.1, forward strand.
CATATGAGTGGTGGGTGCATATCACTCCCAGCAGTGCCCAGACACATGAGGGGTGGGTGCAGAGGACTCCCAGCAGTGCCCAGACATATGAGGGGTGGGTGCATATCACTCCCAGCAGTGCCCAGATATATGAGGGGTGGGTGCATATCACTCCCAGCAGTGCCCAGACATAGGAGGGGTGGGTTCATATCACTCCCAGCAGTGCTCAGACATATGAGGGGTGGGTGCAGAGGACTACCAGTAGTGCCCAGACATATGAGGGGTGGGTGCATATCACTCCCAGCAGTGCCCAGACACATGAGGGGTGGGTGCAGAGGACTCCCAGCAGTGTCCAGACATATGAGGGGTGGGTGCATATCACACCCAGCAGTGCCCAGACATATGAGGGGTGGGTGCATATCACTCCCAGCAGTGCCCAGACACTTGAGGGGTGGGTGCAGAGGACTCCCAGCAGTGCACAGACACATGAGGGGTGGGTGCAGAGGACTCCCAGCAGTGCCCAGACATATGAGGGGTGGTTGCAGAGGACTCCCAGCAGTGCCCAAACATATAAGGGGTGGGTGCATATCTCTACCAGCAGTGCCCAGACATATGAGGGATGGGTACATATCACTCCCAGCAGTGCCCAGACATATGAGTGGTGGGTGCATATCACTCCCAGCAGTGCTCAGACATATGAGGGGTGGGTGCAGAGGACTCCCAGCAGTGCCCAGACATATGAGGGGTGGGTGCATATCACTCCCAGCAGTGCCCAGACACATGAGGGGTGGGTGCAGATGACTCACAGCAGTGCCCAGACATACGAGTGGTGGGTGCATATCACTCCCAGCAGTGCCTAGATATATGAGGGGTGGGTTCATATCACTCCCAGCAGTGCCCAGACATATGAGGGGTGGGTGCATATCACTCCCAGCAGTGCTCAGACATATGAGGGGTGGGTGCAGAGGACTACCAGCAGTGCCCAGACACATGAGGGGTGGGTGCAGAGAACTCCCAGCAGTGCCCAGACATATGAGGGGTGGGTGCATATCACTCCAGGCAGTGCTCAGACATATGAGGGGTGGGTGCAGAGGACTCACAGCAGTGCCCAGACATATGAGGAGTGGGTGCATATTACTCCCAGCAGTGCCCAGACATATGAGGGGTGGGTGCATATCACTTCCAGCAGTACCCAGACATATGAGGGGTGGGTGCATATCACTCCCAGCAGTGTCCAGACATGTGAGGGGTGGGTGCATATCACTCCCAGCAGGGCTCAGACATATGAGGGGTGGGTGCAGAGGACTACCAGCAGTGCCCAAACATATGAGGGGTGGGTGCATATCACTCCCAGCAGTGCCCAGACACATGAGGGGTGGGTGAAGATGACTCCCAGCAGTGCCCAGACATATGAGGGATGGGTGCATATCACTCCAGGCAGTGCCCAGACATATGAGGGGTGGGTGCATATCACTCCCAGCAGTGCTCAGACATATGAGGGGTGGGTGCAGAGGACTACCAGCAGTGCCCAGACATATGAGGGGTGGGTGCATATCACTCCCAGCAGTGCCCAGACACATGAGGGGTGGGTGCAGAGGACTCCCAGCAGTGCCCAGACATATGAGGGGTGGGTGCACATCACTCCCAGCAGTGCCCAGACATATGAGGGGTAAGTGCATATATCTACCAGCAGTGCCCAGACACATGAGGGGTGGGCGCAGAGGACTCCCAGCAGTGCCCAGACATATGAGGGGTGGGTGCATATCACTCCCAGCAGTGCCCAGACATATGAGGGGTGGGTGCATATCACTCTCAGCAGTGCTCAGACATATGAGGGGTGGGTGCAGAGGACTGCCAGCAGTGCCCGGACATATGAGGGGTGGGTGTATATCACTCCCAGCAGTGCCCAGACACATGAGGGGTGGATGCAGAGGACTCCCAGCAGTGCCCAGACATATAAGGGGTGGGTGCATATCACTCCCAGCAGTGCCCAGACATATGAGGGTTGGGTGCATATCACTACCAGCAGTGCCCAGACATATGTGGGGTGGGTGCATATCACTCCCAGCAGTGCCCAGACATATGAGGGGTGAGTGCAGAGGACTCCCAGCAGTGCCCAGACATATGAGGGGTGGGAGCATATCACTCCCAGCAGTGCCCAGACACATGAGGGGTGGGTGCAAAGGACTCACAGCAGTGCCCAGACATATAAGGGGTGGGTGCATATCACTCCCAGCAGTGCCCAGACATATGAGGGGTGGGTGCATTTCACTACCAGCAGTGCCCAGACATATGAGGGGTGGGTGCATATCACTACCAGCAGTGCCCAGACATATGTGGGGTGGGTGAATATCACTCCCAGCAGTGCCCAGACACATGAGGGGTGGGTGCAGAGGACTCCCAGCAGTGCCCAGACATATGAGGGGTGGGTGCATATCACTCCCAGCAGTGCCCAGATATATGAGGGGTGGGTGCATATCACTCCCAGCAGTGCCCAGACATATGAGGGGTGGGTTCATATCACTCCCAGCAGTGCTCAGACATATGAGGGGTGGGTGCAGAGGACTACCAGCAGTGCCCAGACATATGAGGGGTGGGTGCAAATCACTTCCAGCAGTGCCCAGACACATGAGGGGTGGGTGCAGAGGACTCCCAGCCGTGTCCAGACATATGAGGGGTGGGTGCATATCACTCCCAGCAGTGCCCAGACATATGAGGGGTGGGTGCATATCACACCCAGCAGTGCCCAGACACATGAGGGGTGGGTGCAGAGGACTCCCAGCAGTGCCCAGACACATGAGGGGTGGGTGCAGAGGACTCCCAGCAGTGCCCAGACATATGAGGGGCGGGTGCAGAGGACTCCCAGCAGTGCCCAGACATATAAGGGGTGGGTGCATATCACTACCAGCAGAGCCCAGACATATGAGGGGTGGGTGCATATCACTCCCAGCAGTGCCCAGACACATGAGGGGTGGGTGCAGAGGACTCCCAGCAGTGCCCAGACATATGAGGGGGGGTGCATATCACTCCCAGCAGTGCCCAGACATATGAGGGGTGGGTGCATATCACTACCAGCAGTGCCCAGACATATTTGGGGTGGGTGCATATCACTCCCAGCAGTGCCCAGACATATGAGGGGTGAGTGCAGAGGACTCCCAGCAGTGCCCAGACATATGAGGGGTGGGTGAATATCACTCCCAGCAGTGCCCAGGCACATGAGGGGTGGGTGCAGAGGACTCCCAGCAGTGCCCAGACATATGAGGGGTGGTTGAATATCACTCCCAGCAGTGCCCAGATATATGAGGGGTGGGTGCATATCACTCCCAGCAGTGCCCAGACATATGAGGGGTGGGTGCATATCACTCTCAGCAGTGCTCAGTCATATGAGGGGTGGGTGCAGAGGACTACCAGCAGTGCCCCGACATATGAGGGGTGGGTGCATATCACTCCCAGCAGTGCCCAGACACATGAGGGGTGGGTGCAGAGGACTCCCAGCAGTGTCCAGACATATGAGGGGTGGGTGCATATCTCTCCCAGCAGTGGCCAGACATATGAGGGGTGGGTGCATATCACTCCCAGCAGTGCCCAGACACAAGAGGGGTGGGTGCAGAGGACTCCCAGCAGTGCCCAGACATATGAGGGGTGGGTGCAGAGGACTCACAGCAGTGCCCAAACATATAAGGCGTGGGTGCATATCACTACCAGCAGTTCCCAGACATATGTGGGGTGGGTACATATCGCTCCCAGCAGTGCCCAGACATATGAGGGTGGGTGCATATCACTCCCAGCAGTGCTCAGACATATGAGGGTTGGGTGCAGAGGACTACCAGCAGTGCCCAGACATATGAGGGGTGGGTGCATATCACACCCAGCAGTGCCCAGACACATGAGGGGTGGGTGCAGAGGACTCCCAGCAGTGCCCAGACATATGAGGAGTGGGTGCATATCACTCCCAGCATTGCTCAGACATATGAGGGGTTGGTGCAGAGGACTACCAGCAGTGCCCAGACATATGAGGGGTGGGTGCAGAGGACTCCCAGCAGTGCCCAGACATATGAGGGGTGGGTGCATATCACTCCCACCAGTGCTCAGACATATGAGGGGTGGGTGCAGAGGACTTCCAGCAGTGCCCGGACATATGAGGGGTGGGTGCATATCACTCCCAGCAGTGCCCAGACACATAAGGGGTGGGTGCAGAGGACTCCCAGGAGTGCCCAGACATATGAGGGGTGGGTGCATTTCACTCCCAGCAGTGCCCAGACATATGAGGGGTGGGTGCATATCACCCCCAGCAGTGCCCAGACATATGTGGGGTGGGTGCATATCACTCCCAGCACTGCCCAGACATATGAGGGGTGAGTGCAGAGGACTCCCAGCAGTGCCCAGACATATGAGGGGTGGGTGCATATCACTCCCAGCAGTGCCCAGACACATGAGGGGTGGGTGCAGTGGACTCCCAGCAGTGCCAAGACATATGAGGGGTGGGTGCATATCACTCCCAGCAGTGCCCAGATATATGAGGGGTGGGTGCATATCACTCCCAGCAGTGCCCAGACATATGAGGGGTGTTAGACCCGGCCCTCGTAACATAGTCAGACCTGACCCCTGCACCTCACACCAGCCCCGAGCCCCTGGCCTGGCCGATCCTTCCCACCAGAACACACACCCCCGACCCGGACTCCCCCCGTCCGTAGGCCTTCCCCCTTCGGCCACCCCGGGCCCGCGTGCCCACTTCATGCACCAAGATGGCCGCCCGGCCCCAGTGCGACCCTAGCCTACAGGCGCCACTCCGGCTGGAGGACATCGCGCTCCCCTTGGGATGAGAAAGGGAGGAGCAGTTTCGGATGTATGTCGTTACAACGCACACTTTTACAACGCATGCACTTACAACGCATTTTTTACAACGCAAAATCCATTACAACGCATTGCATTACAACGCATGACACTACAACGCATTTTTAAAAACTACCTTTACAACGCATTCCATTACAACGCATACTACCTTTACAACGCATACCATTACAACGCATAATATTAAATTGCATTTAAGGTAAGTATTAGATAGTATAGGGTAAAAATTACTTAATAAGTGTTGGATAGTATAGGGGTAAAAATTACTATTCTAACTCCAGGGGGTGCAACAGTAGGGTAAGTGTTGGATAGTATAGGGGTAAAAATTACTATTCTAACTCCAGGGGGTGCAACAGTAGGGTAAGTGTTGGATAGTATAGGCGTAAAAATTGCTATTCTAACTCCAGGGGGTGCAACAGTAGGGTAAGTGCTGGATAGTATAGGGGTAAAAATTACTATTCTAACTCCAGGGGGTGCAACAGTAGGGTAAGTGTTGGATAGTATAGGGGTAAAAATTACTATTCTAACTCCAGGGGGTGCAACAGTAGGGTAAGTGTTGGATAGTATAGGGGTAAAAATTGCTATTCTAACTCCAGGGGGTGCAACAGTAGGGTAAGTGTTGGATAGTATAGGGGTAAAAATTACTATTCTAACTCCAGGGGGTGCAACAGTAGGGTAAGTGTTGGATAGTATAGGGGTAAAAATTACTATTCTAATTCCAGGGGGTGCAACAGTAGGGTAAGTGTTGGATAGTATAGGGGTAAAAATTGCTATTCTAACTCCAGGGGGTGCAACAGTAGGGTAAGTGTTGGATAGTATAGGGGTAAAAATTACTATTCTAACTCCAGGGGGTGCAACAGTAGGGTAAGTGTTGGATAGTATAGGGGTAAAAATTACTATTCTAACTCCAGTGGGTGCAACAGTAGGGTAAGTGTTGGATAGTATAGGGGTAAAAATTACTATTCTAACTCCAGGGGGTGCAACAGTAGGGTAAGTGTTGGATAGTGTAGTGTAATAATATGCGTTGTAATGGTATGCGTTGTAAAGGTAGTATGCGTTGTAATGGAATGCGTTGTAAAGGTAGTTTTTAAAAATGCGTTGTAGTGTCATGCGTTGTAATGCAATGCGTTGTAATGGATTTTGCGTTGTAAAAAATGCGTTGTAAGTGTAGTGCATTGTAAAAGTTGCGTAGTAAAGGTTGTTCCCCAGCAGTTTCCATCGCATCTGCGCTTCCCTGGGAAGGTGGGTTTCGATCGACCCGCCGGCCTCCCCGAGGGCTGGCTCCACGCCTGCTGGGTGTCTGGGGCTCCTCTCGACCCGGCCCTGAAAGGATCAAAGGACAATGGCAGGAAACCCCCAACAAGCGACCCCCAGGTGACAAGACCCCTGCCTGCACAGACTCCGGACATAAAAGAGGAGTCGCCCTATAACAAGGGGTGCCCTGGGACTGTCCGGCAGATTCGCCTTGGAAACACCTGAGCCCTGCTGAGTGACTCGCGGCGCCCTGAAGATCGTAAGACCTCCGCACCTGTGCTTGAGCCCGGCTGAGTGACTCGCGGCTCCCTGAAGATCGTAAGACCTCCGAACCTGTGCTTGAGCCCTGCTGAGTGACTCGCGGCTCCCTGAAGATCGTAAGACCTCCGAACTTGTACTCGAGCCTGCTGAGTATCTCGCAGCGCCCCCAGACTCCCTTGGTCCCGCCGGACCCCACGACGACAAGCGCATCCCCCAGCTCGAGGATTGTGAGCTGTGCGCCAGATACGCTCCTGCGTTTGATCCCTTCCCCCAAAGACTGTCCCGCTACCTCCTAACCCCCCTCCAAGACTTTGTGAGCCCGCGCTCTACTTGTATATATATTGCCTTGCTGATCATAAAGATCTTACCACGCCGACCTGATAAAGATTTGCTCATAAGAACTCTCGGTGTGGTGTCTCTTTGTCGTGTGGTGCCAAGTGTACGATCCTAGATACGAGATTCCTCCCCTGAGGAGTCTCCCGCCAGTGCCCGGCTACGATACCTCGAGGGTTGGTCTCAGGACAGTCAGGGCCCCCTCCGGGCCCCGCTGAGGTCGCCTTCTAACATTGGTGGCAAGCGACGGGATACGGGCCCATAATCTAGAGATCGTACCGTGAACGGCTGACGCACTACCAACAAAGATGGCAGAAGGAAACGCCGTGGTTCTCGTAGAAGACGACGCCAGTACCGTGTTCCAGGTGGAACAGCTGGAAGAGTACACTCACAGGGAACTAAAGCAATTCTGTAAGGAACTCAGAATCGCTACCACTGGTCTCAACACCAAAGAAGATATGCAAAAGGCACTGAAAGCTTGGGTGGATTCGGGAGCCCCCCGCCCAGAAGGAGCGGTGGAGCCCCACGACGAAGCAGGACCCTCCCAAGGAGAACGCAGCAGCAACCAGGTGCGAGGCTTCGTACCAGACGGGGGCCTATCCCCGGAGGAACTCGCAGACAGAGTAAAAAGTCGCCATCACGAGCTCGAATTAGCCAAACTCAAAATTGAGGGCGAGTTGAAATTAGCCGAGAAAAATCTAGCAGTAGAACAGTTGCGAGTGCAAGGCGAACTGGAAGAGAAGAAACTCCAACGAGAACACGAGGGAAGGAGACTTCAACTAGAACATGAACGCAGTTTGAAGGAAATAGAACTGAAAGCAAGAAGCGAAGAAGCGCGGCCCCTGGGGAACCGAGAGGCGGCCGCCCCGACGGAACAGAAGGTCCACATCCCCAAGGATGTGGTCAAGGAATATTACAAGAATGATGACATTCAGCAGTGGTTTCGGGCCTACGAGGTCGCCATGACCTCCCATCGTGTCCCGCAGAAAGATTGGGGGGCTGGGTTATGGGGACGGTTCCTGAGCGAAGGAAGAGACACCCTGCTCGACCTACCCACCTCCATGCAGACCTCATATGAACACATGAAAGCGGCCCTCCTCACAAGGTACGGCCTCACCCCGGAGATGTACCGCCAGCGGTTCCGGGACTGCCGGAAGATCCCGGGTACCACCTGGGTGGAATATGTGAATTTCTTCAGCCGTGCCTTCGATGGGTGGATCAAGGGCAGCAAGGTAACCACCCTGGAAAAACTAACTGACCTTATGTTATGGGAACACCTGGCTGCCAACTGCTTTGTGGAACTACGCCAGCATCTGCTCGACAGCAAGCTCACGGACCCGAGAAAGCTGGCTGTCGAGGCGGATCGCTGGACCAACACCCGGGTCTCCCGGGGCCCTGTAGGAGAGTACCCCCGGGCCAGTCAGGGACCACCCCGCCAGAGAGGGGGGGGAAACCAGGGAGGGCAGAGAGAGCCCCAGACTAGTCCCCCGAAGTCCCAACCTCCGCCTTTCCCGGCACCCCCACCAGCTGTATCCGGCCCCCCCCTGAGACGGGGGCACCGGGTAACCATCACTTGTTTCCGTTGCCAGAAGCCTGGGCATTACGCCAACGACCCTGAATGCCCCATGGCCCCACGCACCAACCAGGCAGCACCCCCCGCTAGACAGATAGCCAATGTAGCCCTGGGGGAGGAGGTTGAGGAGGCCGAGGAGTGGGAACCCGCCGCTATGGCCCTAGTGTCCTTAGGAGATAGAGAGATGGTCCCTGGGAGCCTCCTGCCCTCTAACACAAAGAAATATGGGCAGCTCGTCACGATCAATGGCCACCAAGTAGAAGCCCTCCGTGACACCGGGGCCAGCATCACCGGTGTCCTCAGCCATTTAGTCCACGAGGACCAGGTCCTCCCCAACGTATTTTGCCCGGTCATTACAGCCGACAACACAGAAAGCCTATGTAAGGTAGCCCTGGTACCTTTCGAGTGGGGAGGGGTGGTCGGTAAACTGAAGGTCGCAGTAAGAACATCCCAGCCCGTCGACTGTCTCCTGGGGAACGACCTGGAAAGTTCCCCCTGGGGGCAAGTTGAGCGCAAGACCCACCTAGGGATGATGGGCCTCCCTGAGTGGGTGTGCACCACCACTCGATCCATGGCGGCTCGACTGACCCCCCTGAGGGACGTCGACGATGCCCTGACCTCTGAAGATGGGATAGTCCCGGCCGAGGGCCTCCACATTCCCCCGCCGGAAGAGTCGCTCGCCAGTGACGAACCGCCGCCTTCCGACTCCACCCCAGACACCGAGTTAGGCGATCTGCCCGAATTAGCACAGTGGCGCCATGAAGGGGGCCCCTCCCGAGAGGAGTTCTGTCGAGAGCAGGTTACCTGTCCCTCCCTGGTCGGGCCCCGGCAACAGGCAGAGGCCCAGGCCGCAGGCGACCAGACGGGGACGCACCGGGTCTATTGGGAGAATGACCTTCTGTACAGCGAACAGAAGTCGGTGGAGCTAGGGTACGGCCGAGTGCTGGTGGTACCACTACGCTTCCGAGACCTCCTCCTGGGCTTGGCCCTCGACGTCCCCCTCGCCGGCCACTTGGGTCAGGACAAAACATACAGTCGCCTCGTGACTCACTTCTACTGGCCCCGAATGAAAGCGGATGTAGAAGCCCACTGCAAGTCCTGTCCCACTTGCCAGGCCAGTGGGAAGAGTGGAGGGAAGCGCAAGGCTCCCCTCCAGCCCTTCCCTGTCGTCAGTCCCCTTTTGAGCGGGTCGGGATCGACATTGTAGGACCTCTGGACCCCCCAACTTCCCAGGGGCACCGGTTCATCCTCGTCCTGGTGGACCATGCCACTCGTTACCCTGAGGCCATCCCCCTGCGCACCGTCACGGCCCCCGTGGTGGGCCGGGCGCTGATGGGGATCTTCTCCCGCATGGGTTTTCCCCGCGAGGTCGTGAGCGATCGCGGTACCAACTTTATCTCCCGATACATGAGGTCCTTATGGCAACAGTGCGGGGTGTCCTACAAGTTCACCACCCCGTACCACCCCCACGGAAACGGCCTGGTAGAGCGGTTTAACCGGACTCTGAAGGGGATGATCGCGGGCCTGGAAGAGCCCCTCCGGCGTAAGTGGGACCTCCTGCTCCCCTGCCTCCTATTCGCATACCGAGAAGTTCCCCAGAAATCCTTGGGTTTCAGCCCCTTCGAGCTACTCTACGGGCACCCCGTCAGGGGGCCCCTCAGCCTAGTCAAAGAAGAGTGGGAGGCGGTGCCCCAAGGCACCCCCCGAGACGTGTTCCGTTACGTCCTGACCCTCCGCAATCAGACTAGGAGGTTCCGGGAAATGGCAGAGGCCAATCTGGAGGCGAGTCAGGAGGAGATGAAGCGCTGGTACGACCAGAATGCCGCGCTAGTCGAGTTCCAGCCGGGCCAGCTGGTGTGGATCATGGCCCCCGTGAAACCCTGCGCTCTCCAGGATAAATGGACCGGGCCCTTCAAAGTAGTTGAGCGAAAGAGCCCGGTCACGTACTTGGTAGACGTCCAGTCACCCCCGGACCCCCTCCGGGTCCTCCACGTGAACCGCCTCAAGCCCCACTTTGTGCGGACAGAGCTGAGCCTCCTACTGGCCACTGACGACGGGTCCGAAGAAGAGTCGGATCTTCTCCCTGATCTTCTGTGCACCAAGGAGAAGGACGGCTCCGTAGAAGGAGTGAACCTCTCCCCGTCTCTCACTCCCCAGCAACGTGAGGATTGCCGCCAGCTCCTCGGGCAGTTTCCGGACCTTTTCTCCCTGGTCCCCAAGGTCACCGACTGGTGTGTCCATGACGTGGATACCGGAGACAGCCCACCAGTGAGACACCGAGCCTACCGAGTCCCCGATCGGGTCCGGTCCTGTATCCAAGCCGAAGTCTCGAAGATGTTGACCCTAGGCGTGATCGAACCCTCAGACAGCCCCTGGGCCAGCCCCGTGGTCCTGGTCCCAAAAGCAGCCGCCCCCGGGGTCGCCCCGGAACTCCGCTTTTGCGTGGACTACCGGGGGCTCAATGAGGTCACCCGAGCCGATGCCCACCCCATTCCCCGAGCCGACGAGCTCATTGACCGGCTCGGAGCTGCACGGTTCCTCAGCACCTTCGATCTCACCTGCGGCTACTGGCAAATTGCGCTCACAGAGGGAGCCAAGGAGCGGTCCGCCTTCTCCACCCCGGATGGGCACTATCGCTTTCGCGTGATGCCCTTCGGGATGAAAAATGCCCCGGCCACCTTCCAGCGACTGGTAAATAGAGTCCTGGCCGGGCTGGAAAAATTCAGTGCTGCCTATCTCGACGATATCGCAGTTTTTTTAGTTCCGAATGGAGCGAGCACCTCCAACACCTCCGGAGGGTGCTAACCGCCCTACGCCAGGCGGGCCTCACCGTGAAAGCCAGCAAATGCCAGATTGGGCAAGGTTCGGTAACCTACCTGGGGCACCAGGTCGGAAGCGGGCAGGTCGCCCCTCTAAAGCCCAAAATCAACGCCATCCTAGCCTGGGAACCTCCCACTACCCAAACAGAGGTCCGAGCCTTTCTGGGCCTCACGGGCTACTATCGGAGATTCATCCGGAATTACGGCAGCCTGGTCGGTCCCCTCACGGGGCTCACGTCCAAGAAGCAGCCCAAGAAGGTACAGTGGTCCCCTGCCTGCCAAGAGGCGTTCAATGCCCTGAAAATGGCCATGTGTACGGCCCCCGTCCTCCAGGCCCCCGACTACTCCAAAGAGTTTGTGGTACAAACTGATGCCTCCAAGCATGGCATCGGGGCCGTCCTCTCCCAAGTAAATGACCAGGGTCTGGACCAGCCCGTGGCCTTCCTCAGCCGACGGCTGTTGCCCTGGGAACAGAGATGGAGTACCATCGAGCGCGAGGCGTTCGCAGTAGTCTGGGCCCTCAAGAAACTATGCCCTTACCTGTTCGGCACCCATTTCAGGGTCCAGACCGACCATCGCCCCTTGCGATGGCTCATGCAGATGCGAGGAGAAAACCCCAAGCTTCTGCGGTGGTCAATCTCCCTCCAGGGGATGGATTTCACCGTGGAACATCGCCCTGGTACGGACCACGCCAACGCCGATGGCCTCTCTCGATTCTTCCGCCTCTGCGAAGAGAACCCCCAAGAAGATGGGTAGTTCTCTCCGGCTTTCAGCTGGGGGGGACGCGTGTTAGACCCGGACCTCGTAACATAGTCAGACCTGACCCCTGCACCTCACACCAGCCCCGAGCCCCTGGCCTGGCTGATCCTTCCCACCAGAACACACACCCCCGACCCGGACTCCCCCCGTCCGTAGGCCTTCCCCCTTCGGCCACCCCGGGCCCGCGTGCCCACTTCATGCACCAAGATGGCCGCCCGGCCCCAGCGCGACCCTAGCCTACAGGCGCCACTCCGGCTGGAGGACATCGCGCTCCCCTTGGGATGAGAAAGGGAGGAGCAGTTTCCATCACACCTCTGCGCTTCCCTTGGAAGGTGGGTTTCGATCGACCCGCCGGCCTCCCCGAGGGCTGGCTCCACGCCTGCTGGGTGTCTGGGGCTCCTCCCGACCCGGCCCTGAAAGGATCAAAGGACAATGGCAGGAAACCCCCAACAAGCGACCCCCAGGTGACAAGACCCCTGCCTGCACAGACTCCGGACATCAAAGAGGAGTCGCCCTATAACAAGGGGTGCCCTGGGACTGTCCGGCAGATTCGCCTTGGAAACACCTGAGCCCTGCTGAGTGACTCGCGGCTCCCTGAAGATCGTAAGACCTTCGAACCTGTGCTTGAGCCCTGCTGAGTGACTCGCGGCTCCCTGAAGATCGTAAGACCTCCAAACCTGTGCTTGAGCCCTGCTGAGTGACTCGCGGCTCCCTGAAGATCGTAAGACCTCCGAACTTGTGCTTGAGCCCTGCTGAGTGACTCGCGGCTCCCTGAAGAGCGTAAGACCTCCGAACTTGTACTCGAGCCTGCTGAGTATCTCGCAGCGCCCCCAGACTCCCTTGGTCCCGCCGGACCCCACGACGACAAGCGCATCCCCCAGCTCGAGGATTGTGAGCTGTGCGCCGGATACGCTCCTGCATTTGATCCCTTCCCCCAAAGACTGTCCCGCTACCTCCTAACCCCCCTCCAAGACTTTGTGAGCCCGCGCTCTACTTGTATATATATTGCCTTGCTGATCATAAAGATCTTACCACACCGACCTGATAAAGATTTGCTCATAAGAACTCTCGGTGTGGTGTCTCTTTGTCGTGTGGTGCCAAGTGTACGATCCTAGATACGAGATTCCTCCCCTGAGGAGTCTCCCGCCAGTGCCCGGCTACGATACCTTGAGGGTTGGTCTCAGGACAGTCAGGGCCCCCTCCGGGCCCCGCTGAGGTTGCCTTCTAACGTTGGTGGCAAGCGACGGGATACGGGCCCATAATCTAGAGATCGTACCGTGAACGGCTGACGCACTACCGACAAAGATGGCAGAAGGAAACGCCGTGGTTCTCGTAGAAGACGACGCCAGTACCGTGTTCCAGGTGGAACAGCTGGAAGAGTACACTCACAGGGAACTAAAGCAATTCTTTAAGGAACTCAGAATCGCTACCACTGGTCTCAACACCAAAGAAGATATGCAAAAGGCACTGAAAGCTTGGGTGGATTCGGGAGCCTCCCACCCAGAAGGAGCGGTGGAGCCCCACGATGAAGCAGGACCCTCCCAAGGAGAACGCAGCAGCAACCAGGTGCGAGGCTTCGTACCAGACGGGGGCCTCTCCCCGGAGGAACTCGCAGACAGAGAAAAAAGTCGCCATCACGAGCTCGAATTAGCCAAACTCAAAATTGAGGGCGAGTTGAAATTAGCCGAGAAAAAGCTAGCAGTAGAACAGTTGCGAGTGCAAGGCGAACTGGAAGAGAAGAAACTCCAACGAGAACACGAGGGAAGGAGACTTCAACTAGAACATGAACGCAGTTTGAAGGAAATAGAACTGAAAGCAAGAAGCGAAGAAGTGCGGCCCCCGGGGAACCGAGAGGCGGCCGCCCCGACGGAACAGAAGGTCCACATCCCCAAGGATGTGGTCAAGGAATATTACAAGAATGATGACATTCAGCAGTGGTTTCGGGCCTACGAGGTCGCCATGACCTCCCATCGTGTCCCGCAGAAAGATTGGGGGGCTGGGTTATGGGGACGGTTCCTGAGCGAAGGAAGAGACACCCTGCTCGACCTACCCACCTCCATGCAGACCTCATATGAACACATGAAAGCGGCCCTCCTCACAAGGTACGGCCTCACCCCGGAGATGTACCGCCAGCGGTTCCGGGACTGCCGGAAGATCCCGGGTACCACCTGGGTGGAATATGTGAATTTCTTCAGCCGTGCCTTCGATGGGTGGATCAAGGGCAGCAAGGTAACCACCCTGGAAGAACTAACTGACCTTATGTTATGGGAACACCTGGCTGCCAACTGCTTTGTGGAACTACGCCAGCATCTGCTCGACAGCAAGCTCACAGACCCGAGAAAGCTGGCTGTCGAGGCGGATCGCTGGACCAACACCTGGGTCTCCCGGGGCCCTGTAGGAGAGTACCCCCGAGCCAGTCAGGGACCACCCCGCCAGAGAGGGGGGGGAAACCAGGGAGGGCAGAGAGAGCCCCAGACTAGTCCCCCGAAGTCGCAACCTCCGCCTTTCCCGGCACCCCCACCAGCTGTATCCGGCCCCCCCCTGAGACGGGGGCACCGGGTAACCATCACTTGTTTCCGTTGCCAGAAGCCCGGGCATTACGCCAACGACCCTGAATGCCCCATGGCCCCACGCACCAACCAGGCAGCACCCCCCGCTAGACAGATAGCCAATGTAGCCCTGGGGGAGGAGGTTGAGGAGGCCGAGGAGTGGGAACCCGCCGCTATGGCCCTAGTGTCCTTAGGAGATAGAGAGATGGTCCCTGGGAGCCTCCTGCCCTCTAACACAAAGAAATATGGGCAGCTCGTCACGATCAATGGCCACCAAGTAGAAGCCCTCCGTGACACCGGGGCCAGCATCACCGGTGTCCTCAGCCATTTAGTCCATGAGGACCAGGTCCTCCCCAACGTATTTTGCCCGGTCATTACAGCCGACAACACAGAAAGCCTATGTAAGGTAGCCCTGGTACCTTTCGAGTGGGGAGGGGTGGTCGGTAAACTGAAGGTCGCAGTAAGAACATCCCAGCCCGTCGACTGTCTCCTGGGGAACGACCTGGAAAGTTCCCCCTGGGGGCAAGTTGAGCGCAAGACCCACCTAGGGATGATGGGCCTCCCTGAGTATGTGTGCGCCACCACTCGATCCATGGCGGCTCGACTGACCCCCCTGAGGGACGTCGACGACGCCCCGACCCCTGAAGATGGGATGGTCCCGGCCGAGGGCCCCCACATTCCCCCGCCGGAAGAGTCGCTCGCCAGTGACGAACCGCCGCCTTCCGACTCCACCCCAGACACCGAGTTAGGCGATCTGCCCGAATTAGCACAGTGGCGACACGAAGGGGGCCCCTCCCGAGAGGAGTTCTGCCGAGAGCAGGCTACCTGTCCCTCCCTGGTCGGGCCCCAGCAACAGGCAGAGGCCCAGGCCGCAGGTGACCAGACGGGGACGCACCGGGTCTATTGGGAGAATGACCTTCTGTACAGCGAACAGAAGTCGGTGGAGCTAGGGTCCGGCCGAGTGCTGGTGGTACCACTACGCTTCCGAGACCTCCTCCTGGGCTTGGCCCACGACGTCCCCCTCGCCGGCCACTTGGGTCAGGACAAAACATACAGTCGCCTTGTGACTCACTTCTACTGGCCCCGAATGAAAGCGGATGTAGAAGCCCACTGCAAGTCCTGTCCCACGTGCCAGGCCAGTGGGAAGAGTGGAGGGAAGCACAAGGCTCCCCTCCAGCCCTTCCCTGTCGTCAGTACCCCTTTTGAGCGGGTCGGGATCGACATTGTAGGACCTCTGGACCCCCCAACTTCCCAGGGGCACCGGTTCATCCTCGTCCTGGTGGACCATGCCACTCGTTACCCTGAGGCCATCCCCCTGCGCACCGTCACGGCCCCCGTGGTGGGCCGGGCCCTGATGGGGATCTTCTCCCGCATGGGTTTTCCCCGCGAGGTCATTAGCGATCGCGGTACCAACTTTATCTCCCGATACATGAGGTGCTTATGGCAACAGTGCGGGGTGTCCTACAAGTTCACCACCCCGTACCACCCCCAAGGAAACGGCCTGGTAGAGCGGTTTAACCGGACTCTGAAGGGGATGATCACGGGCCTGGAAGAGCCCCTCCGGCGTAAGTGGGACCTCCTGCTCCCCTGCCTCCTATTCGCATACCGAGAAGTTCCCTAGAAATCCTTGGGTTTCAGCCCCTTCGAGCTACTCTACGGGCACCCCGTCAGGGGGCCCCTCAGCCTGGTCAAAGAAGAGTGGGAGGCGGTGCCCCAAGGCACCCCCTGAGACGTGTTCCGTTACGTCCTGACCCTCCGCAATCAGACTAGGAGGTTCCGGGAAATGGCAGAGGCCAATCTGGAGGCGAGTCAGGAGGAGATGAAGCGCTGGTACGACCAGAATGCCACGCTAGTCGAGTTCCAGCCGGGCCAGCTGGTGTGGATCATGGCCCCCGTGAAACCCTGCGCTCTCCAGGATAAATGGACCGGGCTCTTCAAAGTAGTTGAGCGAAAGAGCCCGGTCACGTACTTGGTAGACGTCCAGTCACCCCGGGACCCCCTCCGGGTCCTCCACGTGAACCGCCTCAAGCCCCACTTTGTGCGGACAGAGCTGAGCCTCCTACTGGCCACTGACGACGGGTCCGAAGAAGAGTCGGATCCTCTCCCTGATCTTCTGTGCACCAAGGAGAAGGACGGCTCCGTAGAAGGAGTGAACTTCTCCCCGTCTCTCACTCCCCAGCAACGTGAGGATTGCCGCCAGCTCCTCGGGCAGTTTCCGGACCTTTTCTCCCTTGTCCCTGTTGGACAGGCCACATGAAGTGCTTGCTCCCTCCCCGCATGACAGGGCCCGAGCCCCGGCCCCCCAGGTGTTACCCACAGAAACAACCCGCACCCCGTGTCATACGGGACTCCTGCCCCCGGACATCTCTGTATCATGGGGCCGAACCACTACCGGCTTCCTCGCCCGGCCCGGCCGCCATCTTTGACACTGCACCATGAGGCCGCATGGCCTCAGCTCGAACCTAACCCTGGGCCTGCCCAAGCCCCGACATCCCGGCACCACCATCCACCCAGGAGGTGAACGGACCACTTGGCAGGTCGATGGGAGAAAGAAGTGTCGATGGCTCTCCCCCGCCAGGTGCCGATCGCCCCCAGCTCCCCCGGGCGCTGGCTCCACCCCCCTGCTGGGTGTCTGGACTCCCTCACCCCGGACCTCCCGGCCTCCAAGTGCGAGGGGCCGAACATCAAAGGGCGCCAGACCTATAACTGGGGCAGCTCCAGAGCAGGAAGGCAGTTGTATCCTGGAGTCGAGAGACACCGAGAAGAACTCATCCTTGACGGACTACCGGCGCTGCCGTAGCCCTGCCTTGTGAACTATCACTCTGCCTGCTGGCACTGCCGCGGCCTTCTGCACCCTCCATCCTCGTCGGGACCTGCTGCCGCTGCCGCGGACCGTTGTACCTACCACCTTCATTGGGACCTGCTGGCGCTGCCGCGGACCGTTGTAACTACCACCTTCGTTGGGACCTGCTGGCGCTGCCGCGGCCTGTTGTAACCTCCACCTTCATCGGGACCTGCTGGCGCTGCCGCGGACCGTGTAACGACCACCTTCACCGGGACCTGCTGGCGCTGCCGCGGCCCGTCTAACTAGAACACCGAGCTCGAGGATTGTGAGCTATCCATCATTTCATCGCATCTACCAGATTGGTAACAAGACTGTCCCGTTACCCCCTTTCCCAACCAAGAGACTAGAATCGAGGGGACCCCTGAGTCCTGACCTCCTTGTACCATTCTATCGTACCTAAAGATTGCTTATAAATAACGTGAAAACCTATCTTTGTGTGGTGTACATCTGTGGGGGGGAAGTTACTCGTCTGTACGATCGCTGGAGACGGCTCTCCCCGGAGACCTCTCCCCTTGTCCTCGGCCGACCCTCCCGGTCCGTCTAACATTGGTGGCCTGCGGCGCGATCCGAATCAACGCGTAATCGTACAGAGAGTAGCTCACCCCACGACAAAACCACGATGTCAACCAAAGAGAGCGGATCCACCGAGAAATTCCAGATGGAGAAATTTGAAGAGTACAGCCATCGTGAATTGAAACAATTCTGCATTGAACTAGGCATTGCTACCACCGGCCTGAGTACCAAAGACGATTTCAAGCACGCCATTGAGTCGTGGGCAGGAACCGGGGCCGCCAGATCCCCGGACCAAAACATTACAGCATCAGAGAGGAACACCACGGCTCCCGAAGAGCGAAGAACGGGCCTCTCGCAGGAAGAGATCCAAGAGAGAGAAAAAAACAGACTACATGAGTTAGATATGGCACGGCTCAAAATGGACGGTGAACTAAAATTAGCCGAACAAAAACTGAACCTAGAGCATCTGCGGCTCCGAGAAGAACGGGAAGAAAAACAGAGGCAGAGAGAGCTCGAAGAAAAGAGATTAGCATACGAACACGAGCGCAAACTGGCAGAGATAGACCTACGGAAGCAGAACAAAGAACTGGAGGTGCCCGAGCGACCACGCACCCCGGGAGCGACAGAAAAGAAAGTCCACATCCCCAAGGATGTCGTTCGAGAGTATGTCCGAGAAGACGACATACAACAGTGGTTCAAGGCCTACGAGATCGCCATGACTTCCCACCGGATCGATCGAAGTGAATGGGGAGCCGGTCTATGGGGGAGGTTCGTCAAGGAAGGCCGCGATGCCCTGTTACAGCTCCCAGACCACCTGATGTCATCCTATGACCACATGAAGGCTGCCCTCCTCACCCGATATGGGCTCACACCCGAAATGTACCGCCAGAGGTTCCGAGACTGCACCCGGATCCCGGGTACAACTTGGGTGGAATATGTCAACTATTTCAGCCGAGCCTTCGAGGGTTGGATCAAGGGAAGCCACGTAACGACCTACGAGCAACTTTTTAATCTCATGGTGTGGGAGCACCTCTCTAACAACTGCTTCGTCGAGCTCAGGCAGCACCTCCTCGACAGTAAATTGACTGACCCACGGCAACTCGCCGCCGAAGCTGACCGTTGGGAAAGCACCCGAGTGGGCCGGAGAGGGCCGCACAAACAGAACCGGAACAACCAAGGTCAGCACCGTCCCCGAGGAGGAGGAGGAGGCCAGGGACGAGGAAGAGACACCGTCCCGGCCGCTCCCGCTGCCAGCATCCCGCCCCCGGCCAGCCGGGGCAACCCCCCGATGCGTGCGGGGCTCCGAGCCAATGTCACGTGCCACCGATGCCAGCGAGTCGGCCACTACGCCAATGACCCGAACTGTCCACAGAACCAAACCCCGAGACCCCGCCAGGTAGCTGCCGCCGCCCTGGGGGGAGAACAAATCTCCGAAGAACAGGAAGAAAACGAGCAGGGTCAACAAAAGTGGGAACCGGCCGCATGGTTCTAGCGTGCCTAGGGGGAAGAGACATGGTCCCGCGGGCTCTCCTACCCGCCAACACCAGGAAATATAGTCAGTGGGTGAACATTAATGGACGCCGGGCCGAGGCACTACGTGACACGGGGGCCAGTGTGACGGCCGTCCGCTGTCACCTGGTAAAACCAGAGCAGATCCTGCCGAACATTCTCTGCCCCGTCCGTTCAGCCGACAATTCGGAGAGTCTATGTCGGATGGCCTGCGTCCCCTTCGAATGGGGAGGAGTCTCCGGCATGTTGAAGGTGACGGTCCGAGATGATGCCCCCGTGGACTGTCTCCTGGGGAATGATCTTGAGAGTTCCCTGTGGGCCGCCGTAGAAAGAAGAGAGCACCTAGGGATGTTGGGCCTCCCGGACTGGGCGTGCGTAACCACCCGGTCCATGGCCGCCCGTGCCATCCCCCGACCAGAAGAACCAGAATGGCCAGCAAATCCTCCCCCGATCGCTCCAGTAGAGGACACCGACCATACCGACCCCCCAGAGCAAACCCCCGAAGGGCTCGCTCAGCCCCAGGACCTTCCCAACCTGGCTCAGTGGCGTCAAGAAGGGGGGCCCACCCAGGAACAGTTCCGTCAAGAACAGAAGACCTGTCCCTCCCTCGAGGGACTCCGCCAGCAAGCCCTCGCCCAGAGCGCAGGGGACACCACCGGAGCCCATTGGATCTATTGGGACAACAAACTATTGTACAGTGAACAGAGAATCGCGGAGTTAGGGGCCAGTCGAGTGCTGGTGGTGCCCCTCCGAGTTAGAGACTTCCTGTTAAATTTGGCCCACGATGTCCCTCTGGCTGGACACCTGGGCCAGGACAAAACCTACAGTCGCCTGGTGACCCACTTTTTCTGGCCAAAGATGAGAAACGACGTCCTCAACCACTGCCGGTCCTGCCCCACGTGCCAGGCCAGCGGGAAGAGCGGCCGCAAACTCAAAGCACCTCTGCAGCCCTTCCCAGTTGTCACCACCCCATTCGAGAGGGTGGGGATAGACATTGTGGGGCCCCTGGACCCCCTTACAGCACAAGGACATCGGTTCATCCTGGTACTGGTGGACCACGCCACCCGCTACCCCGAGGCTGTACCCCTGCGAACTGTAACAGCCCCGGTGGTCGGCCGGGCCTTAATGGGGATCTTCTCCCGGGTGGGCTTCCCCCGAGAAGTCGTCAGCGACAGAGGCACAAACTTTATTTCGAAGTACATGAAGTCCCTCTGGCAACAGTGCGGGGTCACCTACCGATTCACGACCCCCTATCACCCTCAAGGAAACGGACTAGTCGAGCGGTTCAACCGCACGCTCAAGGGAATGATTGGGGGGTTGGAAGAACCCCTCCGTCGCCAGTGGGATGTACTACTTCCGTGCCTCCTCTTCGCCTATCGAGAAGTTCCCCAGAAGTCCCTCGGCTTTAGCCCTTTCGAACTCTTGTACGGGCACCCGGTGCGAGGGCCCCTCAGCCTAGTCAAAGAAGGTTGGGAGATGGCCCCCCTAAAGACCCCTCCAGACGTCTTCAAGTACCTCCTGACCCTACGCAATCAGACCAGGCGATTCCGAGAGATGGCGAAAGCGAACCTTGAGGCCAGTCAGGAGGACATGAAAAAATGGTACGATCAAAATGCCTCCTCCATCGAATTCGAACCTGGCCAACAAGTGTGGGTGATGTCCCCCACCGAACCATGTGCCTTGCAGGACAAGTGGACGGGGCCCTTCAAAGTGGTCGAACGCAAGAGCCCCGTCACCTATCTCATCGATAGGGAATCTCCACGGAACCCCCTCCGGGTCCTCCACACCAACAGACTCAAACCCCACTTTGTGTGCTCGGAGCTCAGCCTCCTGATGGCTACAGACAGTGGAGCAGAAGAAGACTCCGAGCCTCTCCCTGATCTCCTGAAGACTCGTGAAAAAGATGGTTCCATGGACGGGGTCCGGCTCTCCGATGCCCTCACCCCGGAACAGCGCCAAGGCTGCCGGGACCTCCTGCTGCAGTTTGCTACCTTGTTTTCCCTCACCCCAGGGGTCACCCCCTGGTGCTTGCACGACGTGGACACTGGGGACAGTCCCCCTATCAGACACCGGGCGTACCGCGTACCAGATCGGGTACGGGCCTGCATCCAAGAGGAGGTATCAAAGATGCTCACGCTCGGGGTCATCGAGCCCTCGGACAGCCCCTGGGCCAGCCCGGTCGTGCTGGTCCCCAAAGCTGCTGCCCCCGGCACCACTCCTGAGCTCCGATTCTGCGTCGACTATCGGGGCTTGAATGCTGTTACCAGAACCGACGCTCATCCCATCCCCCGAGCGGATGAACTAATCGACCGCATGGGGGCTGCCCGCTACCTCAGCATCTTCGACCTGACAGCGGGCTACTGGCAGATCGGTCTCACACCCCGGGCCCAAGAACGATCTGCATTTTCTACCCCCGATGGCCACTACCACTTCAAAGTTATGCCCTTCGGCATGAAGAATGCCCCAGCTACTTTTCAGCGACTAGTGAACCAGGTCTTGGCGGGGCTCGAGGAGTTCAGCGCCGCCTACCTGGACGATATCGCTGTGTACAGCCGCCACTGGTCCGACCACCTCCACCACCTTCGAGAGGTCCTGCAGGCCCTCCAACGGGCCGGCCTCACAATCAAGGCCAGCAAGTGCCAAATTGGTCAGGGGTCCGTGACCTATCTCGGACACCAGGTGGGAAGTGGTCTGGTGGCCCCTCTGCAACTCAAAATCGCTGCCATCCAGTCCTGGCAGCCCCCAGTCACGCAGACCGAGGTCCGAGCCTTCTTGGGGCTCACCGGCTACTACCGGCGGTTCGTGAGGGACTATGGCAGCATTGTGGGGCCCCTCACGGGACTCACATCCAAAAACCACCCGAAGAAGATCAACTGGACCCCCGACTGTCAAGCGGCCTTCGAGAAGCTGAAAGCCGCCATGTGCACTGCCCCGGTGCTCCAGGCCCCCGACTACAGTCGGGAATTCATCGAACAGACAGATGCCTCCGACCATGGCATCGGGGCGGTCCTCTCCCAGCTGAACTCCGAGGGACTTGACCAACCGGTGGCCTTCATCAGCTGACGCCTCCTGGCCCGAGAACAGCGATGGAGCACCATCGAGAGGGAGGCCTTCGCAGTGGTGTGGGCCCTCAAAAAGCTCCGGCCCTATCTCTTCGGTACCCACTTCCGGGTGCAAACAGATCATCGACCCCTGCAGTGGCTAATGCAGATGCGGGGGGAAAACCCCAAACTATTGCGTTGGTCCATCTCCCTGCAGGGGATGGACTTCACTGTGGAACATCGCCCGGGCCAAGACCACGCCAACGCAGATGGCCTGTCACGCTTTTTCCGCCTCGACGAGGAGAGTCCCCAAGAGGATGGGTGACTCTCCCCGCCTTCAGCTGGGAGGGACGCATGTTGGACAGGCCACATGAAGGGCTTGCTCCCTCCCCGCATGACAGGGCCCGAGCCCCGGCCCCCCAGGTGTTACCCACAGAAACAACCCGCACCCCGTGTCATACGGGACTCCTGCCCCCGGACATCTCTGTATCATGGGGCCGAACCACTACCGGCTTCCTCGCCCGGCCCGGCCGCCATCTTTGACACTGCACCACGAGGCCGCATGGCCTCAGCTCGACCCTAACCCTGGGCCTGGCCAAGCCCCGACATCCCGGCACCACCATCCACCCAGGAGGTGAACGGACCACTTGGCAGGTCGATGGGAGAAAGAAGTGTCGATGGCTCTCCCCCGCCAGGTGCCGATCGCCCCCAGCTCCCCCGGGCGCTGGCTCCACCCCCCTGCTGGGTGTCTGGACTCCCTCACCCCGGACCTCCCGGCCTCCAAGTGCGAGGGGCCGAACATCAAAGGGCGCCAGACCTATAACTGGGGCAGCTCCAGAGCAGGAAGGCAGTTGTATCCTGGAGTCGAGAGACACCGAGAAGAACTCATCCTTGACGGACTACCGGCGCTGCCGTAGCCCTGCCTTGTGAACTATCACTCTGCCTGCTGGCGCTGCCGCGGCCTTCTGCACCCTCCATCCTCGTCGGGACCTGCTGGCGCTGCGGCGGACCGTTGTACCTACCACCTTCATTGGGACCTGCTGGCGCTGCCGCGGACCGTTGTAACTACCACCTTCGTTGGGACCTGCTGGCGCTGCCGCGGCCCGTTGTAACCTCCACCTTCATCGGGACCTGCTGGCGCTGCCGCGGACCGTGTAACGACCACCTTCACCGGGACCTGCTGGCGCTGCCGCGGCCCGTCCAACTAGAACACCGAGCTCGAGGATTGTGAGCTATCCATCATTTCATCGCATCTACCAGATTGGTAACAAGACTGTCCCGCTACCCCCTTTCCCAACCAAGAGACTAGAATCGAGGGGACCCCTGAGTCCTGACCTCCTTGTACCATTCTATCGTACCTAAAGATTGCTTATAAATAACGTTAAAACCTATCTTTGTGTGGTGTACATCTGTGGGGGGGAAGTTACTCGTCTGTACGATCGCTGGAGACGGCTCTCCCCGGAGACCTCTCCCCTTGTCCTCGGCCGACCCTCCCGGTCCGTCTAACAGTCCCCAAGGTCACCGACTGGTGTGTCCATGACGTGGATACCGGAGACAGCCCACCAGTGAGACACCGAGCCTACCGAGTCCCCGATCGGGTCCGGTCCTGTATCCAAGCCGAAGTCTCGAAGATGTTGACCCTAGGCGTGATCGAACCCTCAGACAGCCCCTGGGCCAGCCCCGTGGTCCTGGTCCCAAAAGCAGCCGCCCCCGGGGTCGCCCCGGAACTCCGCTTTTGCGTGGACTACCGGGGGCTCAATGAGGTCACCCGAGCCGATGCCCACCCCATTCCCCGAGCCGACGAGCTCATTGACCGGCTCGGAGCTGCACGGTTCCTCAGCACCTTCGATCTCACCTGCGGCTACTGGCAAATTGCGCTCACAGAGGGAGCCAAGGAGCGGTCCGCCTTCTCCACCCCGGATGGGCACTATCGCTTTCGCGTGATGCCCTTCGGGATGAAAAATGCCCCGGCCACCTTCCAGCGTCTGGTAAATAGAGTCCTGGCCGGGCTGGAAAAATTAATCGCTGCCTATCTCGACGATATCGCAGTTTTTAGTTCCGAATGGAGCGAGCACCTCCAACACCTCCGGAGGGTGCTAACCGCCCTACGCCAGGCGGGCCTCACCGTGAAAGCCAGCAAATGCCAGATTGGGCAAGGTTCGGTAACCTACCTGGGGCACCAGGTCGGAAGCGGGCAGGTCGCCCCTCTAGAGCCCAAAATCGACGCCATCCTAGCCTGGGAACCTCCCACTACCCAAACAGAGGTCCGAGCCTTTCTGGGCCTCACGGGCTACTATCGGAGATTCATCTGGAATTACGGCAGCCTGGTCGGTCCCCTCACGGGCCTCACGTCCAAGAAGCAGCCCAAGAAGGTACAGTGGTCCCCTGCCTGCCAAGAGGCGTTCAATGCCCTGAAAACGGCCATGTGTACGGCCCCCGTCCTCCAGGCCCCCGACTACTCCAAAGAGTTTGTGGTACAAACTGATGCCTCCGAGCATGGCATCGGGGCCGTCCTCTCCCAAGTAAATGACCAGGGTCTGGACCAGCCCGTGGCCTTCCTCAGCCGACGGCTGTTGCCCCGGGAACAGAGATGGAGTACCATCGAGCGCGAGGCGTTCGCAGTAGTCTGGGCACTCAAGAAACTACGCCCTTACCTGTTCGGCACCCATTTCAGGGTCCAGACCGACCATCGCCCCTTGCGATGGCTCATGCAGATGCGAGGAGAAAACCCCAAGCTTCTGCGGTGGTCAATCTCCCTCCAGGGGATGGATTTCACCGTGGAACATCGCCCTGGTACGGACCACGCCAACGCCGATGGCCTCTCTCGATTCTTCGGCCTCAGCGAAGAGAACCCCCAAGAAGATGGGTAGTTCTCTCCGGCTTTCAGCTGGGGGGGACGCGTGTTAGACCCGGCCCTCGTAACATAGTCAGACCTGACCCCTGCACCTCACACCAGCCCCGAGCCCCTGGCCTGGCCGATCCTTCCCACCAGAACACACACCCCCGACCCGGACTCCCCCCGTCCGTAGGCCTTCCCCCTTCAGCCACCCCGGGCCCGCGTGCCCACTTCATGCACCAAGATGGCCGCCCGGCCCCAGCGCGACCCTAGCCTACAGGCGCCACTCCGGCTGGAGGACATCGCGCTCCCCTTGGGATGAGAAAGGGAGGAGCAGTTTCCATCACACCTCTGCGCTTCCCTGGGAAGGTGGGTTTCGATCGACCCGCCGGCCTCCCCGAGGGCTGGCTCCACGCCTGCTGGATGTCTGGGGCTCCTCCCGACCCGGCCCTGAAAGGATCAAAGGACAATGGCAGGAAACCCCCAACAAGCGACCCCCAGGTGACAAGACCCCTGCCTGCACAGACTCCGGACATCAAAGAGGAGTCGCCCTATAACAAGGGGTGCCCTGGGACTGTCCGGCAGATTCGCCTTGGAAACACCTGAGCCCTGCTGAGTGACTCGCGGCTCCCTGAAGATCGTAAGACCTCCGAACCTGTGCTTGAGCCCTGCTGAGTGACTCGCGGCTCCCTGAAGATCGTAAGACCTCCGAACCTGTGCTTGAGCCCTGCTGAGTGACTCGCGGCTCCCTGAAGATCGTAAGACCTCCGAACTTGTGCTTGAGCCCTGCTGAGTGACTCGCGGCTCCCTGAAGATCGTAAGACCTCCGAACTTGTACTCGAGCCTGCTGAGTATCTCGCAGCGCCCCCAGACTCCCTTGGTCCCGCCGGACCTCACGACAACAAGCGCCTCCCCCAGCTCGAGGATTGTGAGCTGTGCGCCGGATACGC
Source organism: Triturus cristatus (assembly GCF_964204655.1). Lineage (NCBI taxonomy): Eukaryota > Metazoa > Chordata > Amphibia > Caudata > Salamandridae > Triturus > Triturus cristatus. The sequence goes on from NC_140593.1 coordinate 299,247,963, forward strand.
TCCTGCATTTGATCCCTTCCCCCAAAGACTGTCCCGCTACCTCCTAACCCCCCTCCAAGACTTTGTGAGCCCGCGCTCTACTTGTATATATATTGCCTTGCTGATCATAAAGATCTTACCACGCCGACCTGATAAAGATTTGCTCATAAGAACTCTCGGTGTGGTGTCTCTTTGTCGTGTGGTGCCAAGTGTACGATCCTAGATACGAGATTCCTCCCCTGAGGAGTCTCCCGCCAGTGCCCGGCTACGATAGCTCGAGGGTTGGTCTCAGGACAGTCAGGGCCCCCTCCGGGCCCCGCTGAGGTCGCCTTCTAACACATATCACTCCCAGCAGTGCTCAGACATATGAGGGGTGGGTGCAGATGACTCCCAGCAGTGCCCAGACACATGAGGGGTGGGTGCAGAGGACTCCCAGCAGTGCCCAGACATATGAGGGGTTGGCGCAGAGGACTCCCAGCAGTGCCCAGACATATAAGGGGTGGGAGCATATCACTACCAGCAGTGCCCAGACATGAGGGGTGGGTACATATCACTCCCAGCAGTGCCCAGACATATGAGGGGTGGGAGCATATCACTCCCAGCAGTGCTCAGACATATGAGGGGTGGGTGCATATCACTCCCAGCAGTGCCCAGACATATGAGGGGTGGGTGCAGTTGACGTACAGCAGTGCCCAGACATACGAGGAGTGGGTGCATATCACTCCCATCAGTGCCCAGACATATGAGGGGTGGGTGCATATCACTACCAGCAGTACCCAGACATATGAGGGGTGGGTGCATATCACTCCCAGCAGTGTCCAGACATATGAGGGGTGGGTGCATATCACTCCCAGCAGGGCTCAGACATATGAGGGGTGGGTGCAGAGGACTACCAGCAGTGCCCAGACATATGAGGGGTGGGTGCATATCACTCCCAGCAGTGCCCAGACACATGAGGGGTGGGTGCAGAGGACTCCCAGCAGTGCCCAGACATATGAGGGGTGGGTGCATATCACTCCCAGCAGTGCCCAGACATATGAGGGGTGGGTGCATATCACTCCCAGCAGTACTCAGACATATGAGGGGTGGGTGCAGAGGACTACCAGCAGTGCCCAGACATATGTTGGGTGGGTGCATATCACTCCCAGCAGTGCCCAGACACATGAGGGGTGGGTGCAGAGGACTCCCGGCAGTGCCCAGACATACGAGGGGTGGGTGCATATCACTCCCAGCAGTGCCCAGACATATGAGGGGTGGGTGCATATTAGGGGTGGGTGGAATTTGCGTAACCGCGTTACGCAAATCTCCGCGAAACGGTAAAAAATCTCCGCGAACACGCAGAAATTCCGCGAACACGCGGAATTGTTTGCTCGCGAGGCTTTTTTCCTGTTCACGATCGCTGCTTGCGTGCTCGGGGAGAAATATCTCGCGAACACGCATTTTTAGAACGCGAACAAGCAAAAAATTTCGCGAAGTTGCGGAAATCAGAATTTTGGGCAATTTCGCGTTCCCCGCGGAACGCGAAATTACCCAAATTCCGCAAATTCCGCGAGCGGAACGGAATTTACCGCCCAGGCCTAGTGCATATCTCTACCAGGAGTGCCCAGACACATGAGGGGTGGGTGCAGAGGACTCCCAGCAGTGCCCAGACATATGAGGGGTGGGTGCATATCACTCCCAGCAGTGCCCAGACATATGAGGGGCGGGTGCATATCACTCCCAGCAGTGCTCAGACATATGTGGGGTGGGTGCAGAGGACTACCAGCAGTGCCCAGACATATGAGGGGTGGGTGCATATCACTCCCAGCAGTGCCCAGACACATGAGGGGTGGGTGCAGAGGACTCCCAGCAGTGCCCAGACATATGAGGGGTGGGTGCATATCACTCTCAGCAGTGCCCAGACATATGAGGGGTGGGTGCATATTACTACCAGCAGTGCCCAGTCATATGAGGGGTGGGTGCATATCACTCATAGCAGTGCCCAGATATATGAGGGGTGGGTGCATATCACTCCCAGCAGTGCCCAGACATGTGAGGGGTGGGTGCAGAGGACTCCCAGCAGTGCCCAGACATATGAGGGGTGGGTGCATATCACTCCCAGCAGTGCCCAGACATATGAGGGGTGGGTGCAGAGGACGTACAGCAGTGCCCAGACATATGAGGAGTGGGTGCATATCACTCCCATCAGTGCCCAGACATACGAGGGGTGGGTGCATATCACTACCAGCAGTACCCAGACATATGAGGGGTGGGTGCATATCACTCCCAGCAGTGTCCAGACATATGAGGGGTGGGTGCATATCACTTCCAGCAGGGCTCAGACATATGAGGGGTGGGTGCAGAGGACTACCAGCAGTGCCCAGACATATGAGGGGTGGGTGCATATCACTCCCAGCAGTGCCCAGACACATGAGGGGTGGGTGCAAAGGACTCCCAGCAGTGCCCAGACATATGAGGGGTGGGTGCATATCACTCCCAGCAGTACCCAGACATACGAGGGGTGGGTGCATATCACTCCCAGCAGTGCCCAGACATATGAGGGGTGGGTGCATATCTCGACCAGGAGTGCCGAGACACATGAGGGTTGGGTGCAGAGGACTCCCAGCAGTGCCCAGCCTCATGAGGGGTGGGTGCATATCACTCCCAGCAGTGCCCAGACATATGAGGGGTGGGTGCATATCACTCCCAGCAGTGCCCAGACATATGAGGGGTGGGTGCATATCACTCCCAGCAGTGCTCAGACATATGAGGAGTGGGTGCAGAGGACTTCCAGCAGTGCCCAGACATATGAGGGGTGGGTGCATATCACTCCCTGCTGTGCCCAGACACATGAGGGGTGGGTGCAGAGGACTCCCAGCAGTGTCCAGACATATGAGGGGTGGGTGCATATCACTCCCAGCAGTGGCCAGACATATGAGGGGTGGGTGCATATCACTCCCAGCAGTGCCCGGACACATGAGGGGTGGGTGCAGAGGACTCCCAGCAGTGCCCAGACACAAGAGGGGTGGGTGCAGAGGACTCCCAGCAGTGCCCAGACGTATGAGGGGTGGGTGCAGAGGACTCCCAGCAGTGCCCAAACATATAAGGCGTGGGTGCATATCACTACCAGCAGTTCCCAGACATATGTGGGGTGGGTACATATCGCTCCCAGCAGTGCCCAGACATATGAGGGTGGGTGCATATCATTCCCAGCAGTGCTCAGACATATGAGGGGTGGGTGCAGAGGACTACCAGCAGTGCCCAGACATATGAGGGGTGGGTGCATATCACTCCCAGCAGTGCCCAGACACATGAGGGGTGGGTGCAGAGGACTCCCAGCAGTGCCCAGACATATGAGGGGTGGGAGCATATCACTCCCAGCATTGCTCAGACATATGAGGGGTTGGTGCAGAGGACTACCAGCAGTGCCCAGACATATGAGGGGTGGGTGCAGAGGACTCCCAGAAGTGCCCAGACATATGAGGGGTGGGTGCATATCACTCCCAGCAGTGCCCAGATATATGAGGGGTGGGTGCATATCACTCCCAGTAGTGCCCAGACACATGAGGGTTGGGTGCAGAGGACTCCCAGCAGTGCCCAGACATATGAGGGGTGGGTGCAGGGGACTCCGAGCAGTGTCCAGACATATGAGGGGTGGATGCATTTCACTCCCAGTAGTGCCCAGACATATGAGGGGTGGGTGCATATCACTCCCAGCAGTGCCCAGACATATGAGGGGTGGGTGCAGAGGACTCCCAGCAGTGCCCAGACATATGAGGGTTGTGTGCATATCACTCCTAGCAGTGCCCAGACATATGAGGGGTGTGTGCATATCACTCCCAGCAGGGCTCAGACATATGAGGGGTGGGTGCAGAGGACTACCAGCAGTGCCCAGACATATGAGGGGTGGGTGCATATCACTCCCAGCAGTGCCCAGACACATGAGGGGTGGGTGCATATCACTCAAAGCAGTACTCAGACATATGAGGGGTGGGTGCAGAGGACTACCAGCAGTGCCCAGACATATGAAGGGTGGGTGCATATCACTACCAGCAGTGTCCAGACACATGAGGGGTGGGTGCAGAGGACTCCCAGCAGTGCCCAGACATACGAGGGGTGGGTGCATATCACTCCCAGCAGTGCCCAGACATATGAGGGGTGGGTGCATATCTCTACCAGGAGTGCCCAGACACATGAGGGTTGGGTGCAGAGGACTCCCAGCAGTGCCCAGACATATGAGGGGTGGGTGCATATCACTCCCAGCAGTGCCCAGACATATGAGGGGTGTGTGCATATCATTTCCAGCAGGGCTCAGACATATGAGGGGTGGGTGCAGAGGACTACCAGCAGTGCCCAGACATATGAGGGGTGGGTGCATATCACTCCCAGCAGTGCCCAGACGCATGAGGGGTGGGTGCAGAGGACTCCCAGCAGTGCCCAGACATATGAGGGGTGGGTGCATATCACTCCCAGCAGTGCCCAGACATATGAGGGGTGGGTGCATATCACTCCCAGCAGTACTCAGACATATGAGGGGTGGGTGCAGAGGACTACCAGCAGTGCCCAGACATATGAGGGGTGGGTGCATATCACTCCCAGCAGTGCCCAGACACATGAGGGGTGGGTGCAGAGGACTCCCAGCAGTGCCCAGACATATGAGGGGTGGGTGCATATCACTCCCAGCAGTGCCCAGACATATGAGGGGTGGGTGCATATCACTCCCAGCAGTACTCAGACATATGAGGGGTGGGTGCAGAGGACTACCAGCAGTGCCCAGACATATGAGGGGTGGGTGCATATCACTCCCAGCAGTGCCCAGACACATGAGGGGTGGGTGCAGAGGACTCCCAGCAGTGCCCAGACATACGAGGGGTGGGTGCATATCACTCCCAGCAGTGCCCAGACATATGAGGGGTGGGTGCATATCTCTACCAGGAGTGCCCAGATACATGAGGGTTGGGTGCAGAGGACTCCCAGCAGTGCCCAGTCATATGAGGGGTGGGTGCATATCACTCCCAGCAGTGCCCAGACATATGAGGGGTGGGTGCATATCACTCCCAGCAGTGCTCAGAGATATGAGGGGTGGGTGCAGAGGACTACCAGCAGTGCCCAGACATATGAGGGGTGGGTGCATATCACTCCCAGCAGTGCCCAGACACATGAGGGGTGGGTTCATATCACTCCCAGCAGTGCTCAGACACATGAGGGGTGGGTGCATATCACTCCCAGCAGGGCTCAGACATATGAGGGGTGGGTGCAGAGGACTACCAGCAGTGCCCAGACATATGAGGGGTGGGTGCATATCACTCCCAGCAGTGCCCAGACACATGAGGGGTGGGTGCATATCACTCCAAGCAGTACTCAGACATATGAGGGGTGGGTGCAGAGGACTACCAGCAGTGCCCAGACATATGAAGGGTGGGTGCATATCACTACCAGCAGTGTCCAGACACATGAGGGGTGGGTGCAGAGGACTCCCAGCAGTGCCCAGACATACGAGGGGTGGGTGCATATCACTCCCAGCAGTGCCCAGACATATGAGGGGTGGGTGCATATCTCTACCAGGAGTGCCCAGACACATGAGGGTTGGGTGCAGAGGACTCCCAGCAGTGCCCAGACATATGAGGGGTGGGTGCATATCACTCCCAGCAGTGCCCAGACATATGAGGGGTGTGTGCATATCCCTCCCAGCAGGGCTCAGACATATGAGGGGTGGGTGCAGAGGACTACCAGCAGTGTCCAGACATATGAGGGGTGGGTGCATATCACTCCCAGCAGTGCCCAGACGCATGAGGGGTGGGTGCAGAGGACTCCCAGCAGTGCCCAGACATATGAGGGGTGGGTGCATATCACTCCCAGCAGTGCCCAGACATATGAGGGGTGGGTGCATATCACTCCCAGCAGTACTCAGACATATGAGGGGTGGGTGCAGAGGACTACCAGCAGTGCCCAGACATATGAGGGGTGGGTGCATATCACTCCCAGCAGTGCCCAGACACATGAGGGGTGGGTGCAGAGGACTCCCAGCAGTGCCCAGACATATGAGGGGTGGGTGCATATCACTCCCAGCAGTGCCCAGACATATGAGGGGTGGGTGCATATCACTCCCAGCAGTACTCAGACATATGACGGGTGGGTGCAGAGGACTACCAGCAGTGCCCAGACATATGAGGGGTGGGTGCATATCACTCCCAGCAGTGCCCAGACACATGAGGGGTGGGTGCAGAGGACTCCCAGCAGTGCCCAGACATACGAGGGGTGGGTGCATATCACTCCCAGCAGTGCCCAGACATATGAGGGGTGGGTGCATATCTCTACCAGGAGTGCCCAGATACATGAGGGTTGGGTGCAGAGGACTCCCAGCAGTGCCCAGACATATGAGGGGTGGGTGCATATCACTCCCAGCAGTGCCCAGACATATGAGGGGTGGGTGCATATTACTACCAGCAGTGCCCAGTCATATGAGGGGTGGGTGCATATCACTCCCAGCAGTGCCCAGATATATGAGGGGTGGGTGCATATCACTCCCAGCAGTGCCCAGTCATATGAGGGGTGGGTGCAGAGGACTCCCAGCAGTGCCCAGACATATGAGGGGTGGGTGCATATCACTCCCAGCAGTGCCCAGACATATGAGGGGTGGGTGCATATCACTCCCAGCAGTGCTCAGAGATATGAGGGGTGGGTGCAGAGGACTACCAGCAGTGCCCAGACATATGAGGGGTGGGTGCAGAGGACTCCCAGCAGTGTCCATACATATGAGGGGTGGGTGCAGAGGACTCCCAGCAGTGCCCAGACATATGAGGGGTGGGTGCATATCACTCCCAGCAGTGCCCAGACATATGAGGGGTGGGTGCATAATACTCCCAGCAGTGCCAGGACATATGAGGGGTGGGTGCATATCACTCCCAGCAGTGCCCAGACATATGAGGGGTGGGTGCAGAGGACTACCAGCAGTGCCCAGACATATGAGGGGTGGGTGCATATCACTCCCAGCCGTGCCTGGCCATATGAGGGGTGGGTGCATATCACTCCCAGCAGTGCCCAGATATATGAGGGGTGGGTGCAGAGGTCTCCCAGCAGTACCCAGACATATGAGGGGTGGGTGCATATCACTCCCACCAGTGCCCTGATATATAAGAGGGGTGGGTGCATATCACAGCCAGAAGTGCCCAGACATATGAGGGGTGAGTGCATATCACTCCCAGCAGTGCCCAGACACATGAGGGGTGGGTGCAGAGGACTCCCAGCAGTGCCCAGACACAAGAGGGGTGGGTGCAGAGGACTCCCAGCAGTGCCCAGACATATGAGGGGTGGGTGCAGAGGACTCCCAGCAGTGCCCAAACATATAAGGCTTGGGTGCATATCACTACCAGCAGTTCCCAGACATATGTGGGGTGGGTACATATCGCTCCCAGCAGTGCCCAGACATATGAGGGTGGGTGCATATCACTCCCAGCAGTGCTCAGACATATGAGGGGTGGGTGCAGAGGACTACCAGCAGTGCCCAGACATATGAGGGGTGGGTGCATATCACTCCCAGCAGTGCCCAGACACATGAGGGGTGGGTGCAGAGGACTCCCAGCAGTGCCCAGACATATGAGGGGTGGGTGCATATCACTCCCAGCATTGCTCAGACATATGAGGGGTTGGTGCAGAGGACTACCAGCAGTGCCCAGACATATGAGGGGTGGGTGCAGAGGACTCCCAGCAGTGCCCAGACATATGAGGGGTGGGTGCATATCACTCCGAGCAGTGCCCAGATATATGAGGGGTGGGTGCATATCACTCCCAGTAGTGCCCAGACACATGGGGGTTGGGTGCAGAGGACTCCCAGCAGTGCCCAGACATATGAGGGGTGGGTGCAGGGGACTCCGAGCACTGTCCAGACATATGAGGGTTGTGTGCATATCACTCCTAGCAGTGCCCAGATATATGAGGGGTGTGTGCATATCACTACCAGCAGTGCCCAGACATATGAGGGGTGGGTGCATATCACTCCCAGAAGTGCCCAGACATATGAGGGTGGGTGCATATCACTCCCAGCAGTGCTCAGACATATGAAGGGTGGGTGCAGAGGACTGCCAGCAGTGCCCAGACATATGAGGGGTGGGTGCATATCACTCCCAGCAGTGCTCAGACATATGTGGGGTCGGTGCAGAGGACTACCAGTAGTGCCCAGACATATGAGGGGTGGGTGCATATCACTCCCAGCAGTGCCCAGACACATGAGTGGTGGGTGCAGAGGACTCCCAGCAGTGCCCAGACATATGAGGGGTTGGTGCAGAGGACTCCCAGCAGTGCCCAGACATATGAGGGGTGGGTGCATATCACTCCCAGCAGTGCCCAGACACATGAGGGGTGGGTGCAGAGGACTCCCAGCAGTGCCCAGACATATGAGAGGTGGGTGCATATCACTCCCAGCAGTGGCCAGACACATGAGGGGTGGGTGCAGAGGACTCCCAGCAGTGCCCAGACATATGAGGGGTGGGTGCAGAGGACTCCCAGCAGTGCCCAGACATATGAGGGGTGGGTGCATATCACTCCCAGCAGTGCCCAGACATATGAGGGGTGGGTGCATAATACTCCCAGCAGTGCCAGGACATATGAGGGGTGGGTGCATATCACTCCCAGCAGTGCCCAGACATATGAGGGGTGGGTGCAAAGGACTACCAGCAGTGCCCAGACATATGAGGGGTGGGTGCATATCACTCCCAGCCGTGCCCGGCCATATGAGGGGTGGGTGCATATCACTCCCAGCAGTGCCCAGATATATGAGGGGTGGGTGCAGAGGTCTCCCAGCAGTACCAAGACATATGAGGGGTGGGTGCATATCACTCCCACCAGTGCCCTGATATATAAGAGGGGTGGGTGCATATCACAGCCAGAAGTGCCCAGACATATGAGGGGTCGGTGCATATCACTCCCTGCAGTGCCCAGACATATGAGGGGTGGGTGCATATCACTCCCAGCAGTGCCCAGACATATGAGGCGTGGGTGCAGAGGACTCCCAGCAGTGCCCAGACATATGAGGGTTGTGTGCATATCACTCCTAGCAGTGCCCAGACATATGAGGGGTGTGTGCATTTCACTACCAGCAGTGCCCAGACACATGAGGGGTGGGTGCATATCACTCCCAGCAGTGCCCAGACATATGAGGGTGGGTGCATATCACTCTCTGCAGTGCCCAGACATATGAGGGGTGGGTACATATCACTCCCAGCAGTGCCCAGACATATGAGGTGTGGGTGCTTATCACTCCCAGCAGTGCCCAGACACATAAGGGGTGGGTGCAGAGGACTCCCAGCAGTGCCCAGACATATGAGGGGTGGGTGCAGAGGACTCCCAGCAGTGCCCAGACATATGAGGGGTGGGTGCATATCACTCCCAGCAGTGCCCAGACACATGAGGGGTGGGAGCAGAGGACTCCCAGCAGTGCCCAGAGATATGAGGGGTGGGTGCATATCACTCCCAGCAGTGGCTAGACACATGAGGGGTGGGTGCAGAGTACTCCCAGCAGTGCCCAGACATATGAGGGGTTGGTGCAGAGGACTCCCAGCAGTGCCCAGACATATGAGGGGTGGGCGAATATCACTCCCAGCAGTGCCCAGACATACGAGGGGTGGGTGCATATCACTCCCAGCAGTGCCCAGACATATGAGGGGTGGGTGCATATCACTACTAGGGGTGGGCGGAATTTGCGGAATTAACCTTCGCAAATTATCGCGAGAATGTTTAAAATTATCGCAAACAAGCAGAAATATCGCGAAGATGCGGAAGTTTTTTTCCGGCATGTTCGCGAGATTTTCTGCATGGTTGCGGGTCGCCAACTTACCCATGTGGTTGCTTGCGGGCGCGGCCATCTTGTTTTGAGTTGTTCTCGCGGTGCATGATCGCGAGAAGAAAGACGTGATCGCGCGACGCATGACGTCACTGCGGGCGCGAACTGTCGCGAGACAGCGCAAATGGCTAAAAACAATACAACATCTCATGGAGAACGCGACCGGATCAAGAAAACTTGTCGGCGAACGCAGGGATTCAGGTAAGGCGATCGCGCGCGCGCGAGAATGTATCATTTTACAGCGCGAGCAAGAAACAAATTATCGCCAAGCTGCGGAAACCGGAATTTTTGACATTTTCGCGCTCTCCGCGGAACGCAAAAATGTCAAATTATCGCAATTTCCGCGAACGGAACGAAATTTTTGCCCAGGCCTAATCACTACCAGCAGTGCCCAGACATATGAGGGGTGGGTGCATATCACTCCCAGCAGTGCTCAGACATATGAGGGGTGGGTGCAGAGGACTACCAGCAGTTCCCAGACATATGAGGGGTGGGTGCATATCACTCCCAGCAGTGCCCAGACACATGAGGGGTGGGTGCAGAGGACTCCCAGCAGTTCCCAGACATATGAGGGGTGGGTGCATATCACTCCCAGCAGTGCCCAGACATATGAGGGGTGGGTGCACATCACTCCCAGCAGTGCTCAGACATATGAGGGGTGGGTGCAGAGGACTACCAGCAGTGCCCAGACTTATGGGGGTGGGTGCATATCACTCCCAGCAGTGCCCAGACACATGAGGGGTGGGTGCAGAGGACTTCCAGGCAGTGCCCAGACATATGAGGGGTGGGTGCATATCACTCCCAGCAGTGCCCAGACATATGAGGGGTGGGTGCATATCACTACCAGCAGTGCCCAGACACATGAGGGGTGGGTGCAGAGGACTCCCAGCAGTGCCCAGACATATGAGGGGTGGGTGCATATCACTCCCAGCAGTGCCCAGATATATGAGGGGTGGGTGCATATCACTCCCAGTAGTGCCCAGACACATGAGGGTTGGGTGCAGAGGACTCCCAGCAGTACCCAGACATATGAGGGGTGGGTGCAGGGGACTCCGAGCAGTGTCCAGACATATGAGGGGTGGGTGCATTTCACTCCCAGCAGTGCCCAGACATATGAGGGGTGGGTGCATATCACTCCCAGCAGTACTCAGACATATGAGGGGTGGGTGCAGAGGACTCCCAGCAGTGCCCAGACATATGAGGGTTTTGTGCATATCACTCCTAGCAGTGCCCAGACATATGAGGGGTGTGTGCATATCACTACCAGCAGTGCCCAGACATATGAGGGGTGGGTGCATATCACTCCCAGCAGTGCCCAGACATATGAGGGTGGGTGCATATCACTCCCAGCAGTGCTCAGACATATGAGGGGTGGGTGCAGAGGACTACCAGCAGTGCCCAGTGTTAGACCCGGCCCTCGTAACATAGTCAGACCTGACCCCTTCACCTTACACCAGCCCCGAGCCCCTGGCCTGGCCGATCCTTCCCACCAGAACACACACACCCGACCCGGACTCCCCCCGTCCGTAGGCCTTCCCCCTTCGGCCACCCCGGGCCCGCGTGCCCACTTCATGCACCAAGATGGCCTCCGGCCCCAGCGCGACCCTAGCCTACAGGCGCCACTCCGGCTGGAGGACATCGCGCTCCCCTTGGGTTGAGAAAGGGAGGAGCAGTTTCCATCACACCTCTGCGCTTCCCTGGGAAGGTGGGTTTCGATCGACCCGCCGGCCTCCCCGAGGGCTGGCTCCACGCCTGCTGGGTGTCTGGGGCTCCTCCCGACCCGGCCCTGAAAGGATCAAAGGACAATGGCAGGAAACCCCCAACAAGCGACCCCCAGGTGACAAGACCCCTGCCTGCACAGACTCCGGACATCAAAGAGGAGTCGCCCTATAACAAGGGGTGCCCTGGGACTGTCCGGCAGATTCGCCTTGGAAACACCTGAGCCCTGCTGAGTGACTCGCGGCTCCCTGAAGATCGTGAGACCTCCGAACCTGTGCTTGAGCCCTGCTGAGTGACTCGCGGCTCCCTGAAGATCGTAAGACCTCCGAACCTGTGCTTGAGCCCTGCTGAGTGACTCGCGGCTCCCTGAAGATCGTAAGACCTCCGAACTTGTGCTTGAGCCCTGCTGAGTGACTCGCGGCTCCCTGAAGATCGTAAGACCTCCGAACTTGTACTCGAGCCTGCTGAGTATCTCGCAGCGCCCCCAGACTCCCTTGGTCCCGCCGGACCCCACGACGACAAGCGCATCCCCCAGCTCGAGGATTGTGAGCTGTGCGCCGGATACGCTCCTGCATTTGATCCCTTCCCCCAAAGACTGTCCCGCTACCTCCTAACCCCCCTCCAAGACTTTGTGAGCCTGCGCTCTACTTGTATATATATTGCCTTGCTGATCATAAAGATCTTACCACACCGACCTGATAAAGATTTGCTCATAAGAACTCTCGATGTGGTGTCTCTTTGTCGTGTGGTGCAGAGTGTACGATCCTAGATACGAGATTCCTCCCCTGAGGAGTCTCCCGCCAGTGCCCGGCTACGATACCTCGAGGGTTGGTCTCAGGACAGTCAGGGCCCCCTCCGGGCCCCTCTGAGGTCGCCTTCTAACATTGGTGGCAAGCGACGGGATACGGGCCCATAATCTAGAGATCGTACCGTGAACGGCTGACGCACTACCGACAAAGATGGCAGAAGGAAACGCCGTGGTTCTCGTAGAAGACGACGCCAGTACCGTGTTCCAGGTGGAACAGCTGGAAGAGTACACTCACAGGGAACTAAAGCAATTCTGTAAGGAACTCAGAATCGCTACCACTGGTCTCAACACCAAAGAAGATATGCAAAAGGCACTGAAAGCTTGGGTGGATTCGGGAGCCCCCCGCCCAGAAGGAGCGGTGGAGCCCCACGACGAAGCAGGACCCTCCCAAGGAGAACGCAGCAGCAACCAGGTGCGAGGCTTCGTACCAGACGCGGGCCTATCCCCGGAGGAACTCGCAGACAGAGAAAAAAGTCGCCATCACGAGCTCGAATTAGCCAAACTCAAAATTGAGGGCGAGTTGAAATTAGCCGAGAAAAAGCTAGCAGTAGAACAGTTGCGAGTGCAAGGTGAACTGGAAGAGAAGAAACTCCAACGAGAACACGAGGGAAGGAGACTTCAACTAGAACATGAACGCAGTTTGAAGGAAATAGAACTGAAAGCAAGAAGTGAAGAAGCGCTGCCCCCGGGGAACCGAGAGGCGGCCGCCCCGACGGAACAGAAGGTCCACATCCCCAAGAATGTGGTCAAGGAATATTACAAGAATGATGACATTCAGCAGTGGTTTCGGGCCTACGAGGTCGCCATGACCTCCCATCGGGTCCCGCAGAAAGATTGGGGGGCTGGGTTATGGGGACGGTTCCTGAGCGAAGGAAGAGACACCCTGCTCGACCTACCCACCTCCATGCAGACCTCATATCAACACATGAAAGCGGCCCTCCTTACAAGGTACGGCCTCACCCCGGAGATGTACCGCCAGCGGTTCCGGGACTGCCGGAAGATCCCGGGTACCACCTGGGTGGAATATGTGAATTTCTTCAGCCGTGCCTTCGATGGGTGGATCAAGGGCAGCAAGGTAACCACCCTGGAAGAACTAACTGACCTTATGTTATGGGAACACCTGGCTGCCAACTGCTTTGTGGAACTACGCCAGCATCTGCTCGACAGCAAGCTCACGGACCCGAGAAAGCTGGCTGTCGAGGCAGATCGCTGGACCAACACCCGGGTCTCCCGGGGCCCTGTAGGAGAGTACCCCCGGGCCAGTCAGGGACCACCCCGCCAGAGAGGGGGGGAAACCAGGGAGGGCAGAGAGAGCCCCAGACTAGTCCCCCGAAGTCCCAACCTCTGCCTTTCCCGGCACCCCCACCAGCTGTATCCGGCCCCCCCCTGAGACGGGGGCACCGGGTAACCATCACTTTTTTCCGTTGCCAGAAGCCCGGGCATTACGCCAACGACCCTGAATGCCCCATGGCCCCACGCACCAACCAGGCAGCACCCCCCGCTAGACAGATAGCCAATGTAGCCCTGGGGGAGGAGGTTGAGGAGGCCGAGGAGTGGGAACCCGCCGCTATGGCCCTAGTGTCCTTAGGAGATAGAGAGATGGTCCCTGGGAGCCTCCTGCCCTCTAACACAAAGAAATATGGGCAGCTCGTCACGATCAATGGCCACCAAGTAGAAGCCCTCCGTGACACCGGGGCCAGCATCACCGGTGTCCTCAGCCATTTCGTTCACGAGGACCAGGTCCTCCCCAACGTATTTTGCCCGGTCATTACAGCCGACAACACAGAAAGCCTATGTAAGGTAGCCCTGGTACCTTTCGAGTGGGGAGGGGTGGTCGGTAAACTGAAGGTCGCAGTAAGGACATCCCAGCCCGTCGACTGTCTCCTGGGGAACGACCTGGAAAGTTCCCCCTGGGGGCAAGTTGAGCGCAAGACCCACCTAGGGATGATGGGCCGCCCTGAGTGGGTGTGCGCCACCACTCGATCCATGGCGGCTCGACTGACCCCCCTGAGGGACGTCAACGACGCCCCAGCCCCTGAAGATGGGATGGTCCCGGCCGAGGGCCCCCACATTCCCCCGCCGGAAGAGTCGCTCGCCAGTGACGAACCGCCGCCTTCCGACTCCACCCCAGACACCAAATTAGGCGATCTGCCCGAATTAGCACAGTGGCGCCACGAAGGGGGCCCCTCCCGAGAGGAGTTCTGCCGAGAGCAGGCTACCTGTCCCTCCCTGGTCGGGCCCCGGCAACAGGCAGAGGCCCAGGCCGCAGGCGACCAGACGGGGACGCACCGGGTCTATTGGGAGAATGACCTTCTGTACAGCGAACAGAAGTCAGTGGAGCTAGGGTCCGGCCGAGTGCTGGTGGTACCACTACGCTTCCGAGACCCCCTCCTGGCTTGGCCCACGACGTCCCCCTCGCCGGCCACTTGGGTCAGGACAAAACATACAGTCGCCTCGTGACTCACTTCTACTGGCCCCGAATGAAAGCGGATGTAGAAGCCCACTGCAAGTCCTGTCCCACGTTCCAGGCCAGTGGGAAGAGTGGAGGGAAGCGCAAGGCTCCCCTCCAGCCCTTCCCTGTCGTCAGTACCCCTTTTGAGCGGGTCGGGATCGACATTGTAGGACCTCTGGACCCCCCAACTTCTCAGGGGCACCGGTTCATCCTCGTCCTGGTGGACCATGCCACTCGTTACCCTGAGGCCATCCCCCTGCGCACCGTCACGGCCCCCGTGGTGGGCCGGGCGCTGATGGGGATCTTCTCCCGCATGGGTTTTCCCCGCGAGGTCGTGAGCGATCGCGGTACCAACTTTATCTCCCGATACATGAGGTCCTTATGGCAACAGTGCGGGGTGTCCTACAAGTTCACCACCCCGTACCACCCCCAAGGAAACGGCCTGGTAGAGAGGTTTAACCGGACTCTGAAGGGGATGATCGCGGGCCTGGAAGAGCCCCTCCAGCGTAAGTGGGACCTCCTGCTCCCCTGCCTCCTATTCGCATACCGAGAAGGTCCCCAGAAATCCTTGGGTTTCAGCCCCTTCGAGCTACTCTACGGGCACCCCGTCAGGGGGCCCCTCAGCCTGGTCAAAGAAGAGTGGGAGGCGGCACCCCGAGGCACCCCCCGAGACGTGTTCCGTTACGTCCTGACCCTCCGCAATCAGACTAGGAGGTTCCGGGAAATGGCAGAGGCCAATCTGGAGGCGAGTCAGGAGGAGATGAAGCGCTGGTACGACCAGAATGCCGCACTAGTCGAGTTCCAGCCGGGCCAGCTGGTGTGGGTCATGGCCCCCGTGAAACCCTGCGCTCTCCAGGATAAATGGACCGGGCCCTTCAAAGTAGTTGAGCGAAAGAGCCCGGTCACGTACTTGGTAGACGTCCAGTCACCCCGGGACCCCCTCTGGGTCCTCCATGTGAACCGCCTCAAGCCCCACTTTGTGCGGACAGAGCTGAGCCTCCTACTGGCCACTGACGACGGGTCCGAAGAAGAGTCGGATCCTCTCCCTGATCTTCTGTGCACCAAGGAGAAGGACGGCTCCATAGAAGGAGTGAACCTCTCCCCGTCTCTCACTCCCCAGCAACGTGAGGATTGCCGCCAGCTCCTCGGGCAGTTTCCGGACCTTTTCTCCCTGGTCCCCAAGGTCACCGACTGGTGTGTCCATGACGTGGATACCGGAGACAGCCCACCAGTGAGACACCGAGCCTACCGAGTCCCCGATCGGGTCCGGTCCTGTATCCAAGCCGAAGTCTCGAAGATGTTGACCCTAGGCGTGATCGAACCCTCAGTCAGCCCCTGGGCCAGCCCCGTGGTCCTGGTCCCAAAAGCAGCCGCCCCCGGGGTCGCCCCGGAACTCCGCTTTTGCGTGGACTACCGAGGGCTCAATGAAGTCACCCGAGCCGATGCCCACCCCATTCCCCGAGCCGACGAGCTCATTGACCGGCTCGGAGCTGCACGGTTCCTCAGCACCTTCGATCTCACCTGCGGCTACTGGCAAATTGTGCTCACAGAGGGAGCCAAGGAGCGGTCCGCCTTCTCCACCCCGGATGGGCACTATCGCTTTCACGTGATGCCCTTCGGGATGAAAAATGCCCCGGCCACCTTCCAGCGACTGGTAAATAGAGTCCTGGCCGGGCTGGAAAAATTCAGCGCTGCATATCTCGACGATATCGCAGTTTTTAGTTCCGAATGGAGCGAGCACCTCCAACACCTCCGGAGGGTGCTAACCGCCCTACGCCAGGCGGGCCTCACCGTGAAAGCCAGCAAATGCCAGATTGGGCAAGGTTCGGTAACCTACCTGGGGCACCAGGTCGGAAGCGGGCAGGTCGCCCCTCTACAGCCCAAAATCGACGCCATCCTAGCCTGGGAACCTCCCACTACCCAAACAGAGGTCCGAGCCTTTCTGGGCCTCACGGGCTACTATCGGAGATTCATCCGGAATTACGGCAGCCTGGTCGGTTCCCTCACGGGGCTCACATCCAAGAAACAGCCCAAGAAGGTACAGTGGTCCCCTGCCTGCCAAGAGGCGTTCAATGCCCTGAAAACGGCCATGTGTACGGCCCCCGTCCTCCAGGCCCCCGACTACTCCAAAGAGTTTGTGGTACAAACTGATGCCTCCGAGCATGGCATCGGGGCCGTCCTCTCCCAAGTAAATGACCAGGGTCTGGACCAGCCCGTGGCCTTCCTCAGCTGACGGCTGTTGCCCCGGGAACAGAGATGGAGTACCATCGAGCGCGAGGCGTTCGCAGTAGTCTGGGCCCTCAAGAAACTACACCCTTACCTGTTCGGCACCCATTTCAGGGTCCAGACCGACCATCGCCCCTTGCGATGGCTCATGCAGATGCGAGGAGAAAACCCCAAGCTTCTGCGGTGGTCAATCTCCCTCCAGGGGATGGATTTCACCGTGGAACATCGCCCTGGTACGGACCACGCCAACGCCGATGGCCTCTCCCGATTCTTCCGCCTCAGCGAAGAGAACCCCCAAGAAGATGGGTAGTTCTCTCCGGCTTTCAGCTGGGGGGGACGCGTGTTAGACCCGGCCCTCGTAACATAGTCAGACCTGACCCCTGCACCTCACACCAGCCCCGAGCCCCTGGCCTGGCCGATCCTTCCCACCAGAACACACACACCCGACCCGGACTCCCCCCGTCCGTAGGCCTTTCCCCTTCGGCCACCCCGGGCCCGCGTGCCCACTTTATGCACCAAGATGGCCGCCGGCCCCAGCGCGACCCTAGCCTACAGGCGCCGCTCCGGCTGGAGGACATCGCGCTCCCCTTGGGATGAGAAAGGGAGGAGCAGTTTCCATCACACCACTGCGCTTCCCTGGGAAGGTGGGTTTCGATCGACCCGCCGGCCTCCCCGAGGGCTGGCTCCACGCCTGCTGGTTGTCTGGGGCTCCTTCCGACTCGGCCCTGAAAGGATCAAAGGACAATGGCAGGAAACCCCCAACAAGCGACCCCCAGGTGACAAGACCCCTGCCTGCACAGACTCCGGACATCAAAGAGGAGTCGCCCTATAACAAGGGGTGCCCTGGGACTGTCCGGCAGATTTGCCTTGGAAACACCTGAGCCCTGCTGAGTGACTCGCGGCTCCCTGAAGATCGTAAGACCTCCGAACCTGTGCTTGAGCCCTGCTGAGTGACTCGCGGCTCCCTGAAGATCGTAAGACCTCCGAACCTGTGCTTGAGCCCTGCTGAGTGACTCGCGGCTCCCTGAAGATCGTAAGACCTCCGAACTTGTGCTTGAGCCCTGCTGAGTGACTCGCAGCTCCCTGAAGATCGTAAGACCTCCGAACTTGTACTCGAGCCTGCTGAGTATCTCGCAGCGCCCCCAGACTCCCTTGGTCCCGCCGGACCCCACGACGACAAGCGCATCCCCCAGCTCGAGGATTGTGAGCTGTGCGCCGGATACGCTCCTGCATTTGATCCCTTCCCCCAAAGACTGTCCCGCTACCTCCTAACCCCCCTCCAAGACTTTGTGAGCCCGCGCTCTACTTGTATATATATTGGCTTGCTGATCATAAAGATCTTACCACGCCGACCTGATAAAGATTTGCTCATAAGAACTCTCGGTGTGGTGTCTCTTTGTCGTGTGGTGCCGAGTGTACGATCCTAGATACGAGATTCCTCCCCTGAGGAGTCTCCCGCCAGTGCCCGGCTACAATACCTCGAGGGTTGGTCTCAGGACAGTCAGGGCCCCCTCCGGGCCCCTCTGAGGTCACCTTCTAACACCCAGACATATGAGGGGTGGGTGCATATCACTCCCAGCAGTGCTCAGACATATGTGGGGTGGGTGCAGAGGACTACCAGCAGTGCCCAGACATATGAGGGGTGGGTGCATATCACTCCCAGCAGTGCCCAGACACATGAGTGGTGGGTGCAGAGGACTCCCAGCAGTGCCCAGACATATGAAGGGTTGGTGCAGAGGACTCCCAGCAGTGCCCAGACATATGAGGGGTGGGTGCATATCACTCCCAGCAGTGCCCAGACACATGAGGGGTGGGTGCAGAGGACTCCCAGCAGTGCCCAGACATATGAGGGGTGGGTGCATATCACTCCCAGCAGTGGCCAGACACATGAGGGGTGGGTGCAGAGGACTCCCAGCAGTGCCCAGACATATGAGGGGTGGGTGCAGAGGACTCCCAGCAGTGCCCAGACATATGAGGGGTGGGTGCATATCACTCCCAGCAGTGCCCAGACATATGAGGGGTGGGTGCATAATACTCCCAGCAGTGCCCGGACATATGAGGGGTGGGTGCATATCACTCCCAGCAGTGTCCAGACATATGAGGGGTGGGTGCAGAGGACTACCAGCAGTGCCCAGACATATGAGGGGTGGGTGCATATCACTCCCAGCAGTGCCCAACACATGAGGGGTGGGGGCAGAGGACTCCCAGCAGTGCCCAGACCTATGAGGGGTGGGTGCATATCACACCCAGCAGTGCCCAAACATATGAGGGGTGGGTGCATATCAATACCAGCAGTGCCCAGACACATGAGGGGTGGGTGCAGAGGACTCCCAGCAGTGCCCAGACATATGAGGGGTGGGTGCATATCACTCCCAGCAGTGCCCAGACATATGAGGGGTGGGTGCAGAGGACTCCCAGTAGTGCCCAGACATATGAGGGGTGGGTGCATATCTCTCCCAGCAGTGCCCCACTCCCAGGAGGATGGATGTCATTCACACACTGCATGACACACCACATGTGGGTGTGAGGACATACAACACATGTATACCCACCCATTGCGGATGCCCCACAATACACACCCGGATTTAATGCCAACAGACTGTATATTCATGGAAATGCATACTAAAATAAGTTAGCCAAGGGGAACACACACTGTCACGCACATCACAGGAGTGATCGGAATGTCCAGGTGCTGGTCCAGCCACCCAGATGATGTCTCTCATGTAAGGAATAGGGTTCACTGCGACTAGATACAATGCCCACAATTGTTAGTCAGGTGCCCAAATACCCTGCATTACACATGCCATTTGTGTGTTAGGCCGTAACATGCACATGCATAGTGCTGAAAAGGGCCAATTGGTCCCTGATGCCATTCCTACTGAGGTTCTGTAGAGATCCGAACCCATGTATTCGGTATCGTAGTACTGACACGATTTTGGTACCAATGAACCGTAAATGATCCATTATATGCATGACAGTGTTTTCGCTGCGCAACTAGCATGAATTCACTGAGAAATAGGGCATTCTGTTGTTAAGTCAGTGCATCCATTTTAGTTACGGCATCCATTTTGTTTCTTGCCCTCACATAGTCAATGAACGGGCGATGACCCCGGCAGAATCACCTTGTTAAGGATACGTAAGCTCGAGCCCAGAGAAAGGCTGACGCTGCATGACTAGGCAGAATCAAGCTGCCTCCGTTGCCTGAGGCCAGTCCTGCTATACTGGTTCTCGTGTCCATTGTCCTGACTGAAAGGCCGAAGACGGTAGCCATGCCCGTTTATGATCCATAAACACCTCTTATCCTACTTTTCAATCCTTTGCACCTGGCTCTGCTCCTCTCCTTCTGGGCTTTTACAATGGGGGGGTTTCGAATTTTATGATGGGGAGGATCGGGCAAAGAATGGAAAACTGACAAGGGGACCTGATCGAATACCGAAAACCTACGACTAGTTATTGTTTGATGTCTATTTACTGTTTGTTTGGGATACCGGGTTGGGCATGAGAAATATTCGTGTAATGTTGCCTAAAGACATTTTTCGTGTATTTAAGGAACAACCCACTTAATGCAATTTGAACAGTCTCGTAGATTCTGCCTCTGTGTGGTTCCTATGACTTCTGTGTCCCTGCAGTGAATAAATCTTGGTCTCTGACGCCACCATCGAGAAACCCGCGTCTCTGTTTATTTGTGCACCGAGACAGGAAGGAACTCAGGGGTCTTCGGGTGTTGTTTCCCTGACACCTCTGGACTCTTAAAAGTCCAGAACCTCAAATTGGCGCCCAACGTGGGGCGACGTCATCCGGTACCGGTCCAAAGCCTTAAAAGTTCGAGGAGTTTCGTGTGAAGATTCCGGAGGGAGGTACCCCGCTTCATCGATCCCTGCATGTCGTAAAAGTGGCCCGACGATCTCTTCCACGAGGGTTCCCGTTCCCAGACGGCTACAGAGGACCGCTGCCCTGACTGTCGCCCTGTCTTGGACCCGAGGTGCAGACCTTAGTACGGCGAGACGTAGACGGGTTCTCCTTGGTGACGTCTTCCACATTTCAGTTAAGTATTAAGTGGGTTACGCTCAGTTTGGTTGTTCTTTGTTGCTCTGGTTTAATTCGTAGATTATCATTGGTTGCTCTTGTTTAGATAATCTTTGTTTTGGTATTGGTTCATTTTGGTAGGCCTAAGTTCCCTGCGCATTTTGGTTGGAATTTGTCTTTGTTTGTCATGACTAACAGTAGTAATTGTTTCCTGTCCTGGTTACATTGCAACGGGGATTCCCGGTTGGAGGATTCGTGTTCGGTTCCTCCGATTGGAACTCCTACATATGAGCTCTATTGTAAACACGGTGTAGGTCCTATTGCGTATAATGAAGTATGGGTCCGTTATACCAGAAAAGATGATGTCCTTAGTTGGCCACCGCATGGTAGCTTCGAAAGCGAAATTCTAGACAATCTAGAAATGAAGTTGTTTAAAAGAAAAGCCCGGCCGGCAATGTTTGATTCTTTTCGCGTATGGCGTAAAGAAGCCAAACAGAGAGAACTAGGAAGACGAAGAAAGAACAGAAAGAGAAAGGGTTGACTTTAATGGAGTCTGCTAGGCAGCTGCATGTCAACGAGACTGAGAAAGCAATGGAGATGGCGAATAGAAAGTATAATTTGGCAATTGATAAATGTTACCCTGTATTGCCATCTTGTCCTACTAAGCCGATAGAGGACCATGAAAAGGATCCTCTGTTGTCTTACCTGTTGAATTCACCTCCATCGTATGCACAGGGTATTACAGCACCACAGTTACTACCTGTTGTACAGCCAGCTGCTGGTCAGCCTGGAATAGTTGCTCCACTTCCTTTGATTCCAGCTCCTGTCCTTCCCGTGGTTAATGTTCCTTCGGCACCCCCTCTTCCTGGGTCGCCTGTTCCGCCTTTGCCTGTCGTTTCGCAAACTGTTTTACCTGCTACTCCCACCCTTACTATTTCATATGCTCCAGCTGCCCTGTCCCCGAACCCTGTGAACATTCTGACTCCGCTTTCCGTTCGTCGGAAAATAACCTACTCTGTAACTAATATCTTAACTCCTCTCTACAGGTCTTTAATTGGGACCCCCGTTTCTGACTCTATACAGAGACGTAGCCAGCTTCCTGGTCCCCAGGAACGAGAAATGTTAGATTCGACAGCTCTTAGGTGGATGTCGAAAGCTGCGAAGTATGATGCACGAAGAGTGTTAGATACCTTTATGCAATGGAATGAACCAACTCAACGTTATGTTTTTGACGTGATGTGTTCTCTTGTGCGTGAGGAATGGGAAGATGATGACTTAGATTCCGTCCCCTCTGATCTGATAAATGTTCAGCAGAAATTTGCCGCAGGAATGGTGATAGGTTCAGAAGTAAGGGAAGCGATAGAACTGATTTTAGCTTATAGGGATGATTTCCCTCTTCGAGCGCCAAGGGACCATGATGGTTCACCGATTACTAGGAAAAGACGAGGTCAATATCCGATGAGGGAAGTTCCACCGATATGGCGTGATGCAGTTCAAGCTGATGGGGCTAATGGTATTGCAGCTGCTCCGGCACAATTCCAGAGAGTGTGGATACACATCCCTTGGAAGCGGGCCGAAGTATTAGCAGTAAAACAAGTGCTGCCGGACCCGCGTAAAAACCCTGCTGGTTAATATAAAGAGTTAACACAGACAGTTCAAGCGTGTGTCATGAATTTGGCAGACATTGAAATGCTATTTGGCAATGTAGTGCCACAGCCTATATGGGCCAAGATTCGGCAAGAGAACCACCCAGTCGCCCTAGGAGGTGATTGGCCAGCTATTGTAGCAGCAGATGCGCAACAAGTTGGCGGTGCTAAACCTGAACCTCTGATTGCTGCCTTACCTGGCAGAATAATTAATCGGATGAAAACGCTGATGCCAGCGTTACGAGTTAATTGGGATAAACTATCGGCATGCAAGCAAAAGAAGGACGAAAGCGTCTCTGACTTTTTCACTAGATTTGAAGAGACCTTCGTAGACCACAGTGGGCAAGATATGAGTACTGAGGGAGGCCAGAGGTTGTTTGTCAACAAGTTCGTGTTTAATTTACTACCTGAGCTTAGTAACAAGTTAAAGGATTCTGAAAGTGCATGGGCAGTGTCGACGACAGCACAGATACTTGCAACTGCTCAGTATTACGAGAATAGAGAGAAAGAAGAGAAGGAAAAGTCAGAAAAGAAGACAAAAGATTTGAAGACTAAAGTACTATTGCAACAGGCGTATCCACCTCGCTCGAATCAGTCAGATTCACAGCAGCGACCCCAGTTTCAGCAACAGCCACAATTCCAGCAAGGGACGTCCCAAAGATTTAATTATGGTTTTTCCTGACAACAGTTAGCATGGAATCAGTGTGCCTATTGTAAAAAGGAGGGTCATTATAAGAATGAGTGTCCGGTACTGCACGCACAGACTAGTGGTGTCCCAGCTCAGAGAGGTAATGTTGGGTTTATGCAAGCTCCTAGAGGTAGAGGACGTGGTACAATGACACCACAGGCCGATCGCCCATCAAATTATTTCGACCAGCGAAATGTACAACCTGCGCAACTAGGTAGATCTCCACAGTATCATGTTGAAGATTACTATGATCATAATGAAGAGATTCAGAGAAGCGAGTACTAGGACAGCCACAGGCAAAGAGAGGGAGTAGTATCAGTTCCAGTTGATCAGAGTGGACCTTATGTCGCAGTAGTTACATCAGGCGTGGTCGAACCGTTTCTGTTGGATACTGGTGCGGCAAAAAGTTCAATTATGCATGCGAAACTCCCTGGCGCACCTTTGTCTGGCTTAACGAACACTTCAGTAGGTTTCTCAGGCGCCCCTGTTCACAATCCTGTTTCTAGTCCTTTATCAATTTCTGTTGGGCCATGCGAACTAGAAGCACCCCTTATCCTAACAACCGGTTGTAATGAGAATCTGCTTGGTTTAGATCTGTTGAAACGCCTGCATGCGACACTGTACTGTTCTCCTTCAGGAGTACAGCTCACATTAGGCAAAAGAGTAATCTCTCCAATGTATATGTCGATGGATAAGCTCCCACCGGAGCTGCGTTCTCTTCCTGATACTCTTTGGGCGACTGGTCCTAACGATGTAGGCCTCTTGGAAATTCCCCCTTATGTGGTAAGTCTGAAAGCGAATGTTAGATTCCCACGAATCCCACAGTATCGGATTTCGAATGAAGGTGAACGTGCACTCTTGCTGATTGTGAAAGACTTAATACAGAAAGATGTGATAGAGGAAACTAGAGGAAATGTCTGCAATAGTCCTGTTCTGCCGATTTTAAAACGCACTGACCCGTCTAAACCTCCAATCTACAGATTTGTGATTGACCTCAGAGAAGTTAACAAAATAGTGATTCCGCAGTTTCCTGTGGTACCAGATACCACTGCATTATTGACGTTGATTCCTGCCTCAGCCTCATGGTTTACAGTGATCGACTTGAAGAATGCCTTCTTCAGCATTCCGATAGCCGAGGAAAGCAGAGACATTTTTGGTTTCTCTTTAGGAGGTCGCAGTTTCAGATTCAAACGCGCTCCACAAGGTTATTGTGAGAGCCCTTCAATTTACAGCCAAGCATTGAAGAGTCAATTAGATGCTCTTGTACTTCCTCCTGGTGTTGCTCTGATCCAATATGTAGATGATCTTTTACTGGCTGCTGATGACAAGGATACTTGCAAAATAGCTACAATTTCTTTATTACGTCATTTGTCAGACTTACATCACAAGGTTTCACCTTCTAAACTGCAATATTGTTGCCAAGAAGTGACCTACTTAGGTCATCTTTTGTCAAAGGAGGGAAGAAGGTTGACCCCAGAGAGAATCAAAGCAATTTTGCAGATGACTGTACCAAGCACACAGAGAGAAGTACGTGCGTTTTTCGGTATTACGCCATACTGCAGCCAATGGATCCCAAATTTTTCTCTCATGGCGAAACCATTGGTGGCCCTGACTGGAAAAGGTGTTCCGAGCCCTTTGCCATGGTCTGATGAATGTCAACAGAGCTTCTCCGACTTACGTGATGCGCTGTGTTCAGCTCCTGTGTTGGGTACTCCTGACTACAGTAAGCCGTTTACTTTATATGTCCATGAAAGAGAAGGTTGTGCGTTGAGTGTATTAACGCAACAATTTGGTGACAAACAGCGGCCTTGTGCATATTTCTCATCCACATTAGACCCGGTAGCCAGAGCATTGCCAAGTTGTTTGAGAGCTACAGCAGCAGCTGCAGTGTCTATTCGACAGTCTGCTGGATTAGTCATGAACAACATGTTAGTAGTCATGGTTCCACATGCTGTTTATACACTCATGAATCGAACAAAAACTCAGCACCTCACCAGTGCTAGACTATCAGGCTATGAGCTGACGCTTTTGGCAAGTCACATTCAGATCAAGCGATGCAACATATTGAATCCAGCAACGCTGTTGCCGACTACTCAGGAGTCGAGTGATTCAGAGCCCCATGATTGTTGTTTCAGAACTGAGGAAGAGACAAAAGGTAGGATTGATTTAAAAGACACTCCGTTACTAGATCCAGATGGCACTTTGTACGTCGATGGGTCATGTTTTAAACTACAGAATGGTGATGTGACGGCCGCGTATGCAGTTACGACTTTGAGTACGATTGTTGAGACCGCAAGAGTAAGTCAGAATTCTGCCCAAGCTGCAGAATTAATTGCATTAACAAGAGCGTGTGTTTTAGCTGAGGGAAAGAGAGTGAATGTGTTTACTGATAGCCAATACGCCTTCGGCGTCGCACATAGTTTTGAACGTCTGTGGAAAGAAAGAGGTTTTCTCACGTCCCATGGGACTAAGATCCAACATGGACAGTTAGTCAGCGATCTATTGGAATCTCTGACCCTACCGAATGAAGTTGCGATTGTGAAGTGCAGTGCACATCGAAAGATTACGGATGATGTTGGCCGTGGGAAGGCGTTCGCTGATGAGGTCGCCAAAGAAACGGCCAAGAACATGACGAGCCGAATGTACGTTGCAACGTCTGCAAGATGGATTGCTGAATCAGGGACGTGTGAGAATACGATTGAAAGTGTAAAGGCAATCCAGAATGAAGCAACTGAAAATGAGAAGAATGAATGGAAGGAGAAAACGGGTAAAATGGATTCAAGTGGATGTTGGGTTGATTTGTCTGAACAGCAGCGTTGGATGTTACCTGATGCGTATGTGCTCGCAGTAGTCACGATGGCGCATGGTGCGGCGCACATCAGTTCGAAAGGGATCTGTAAAATGTTAGCTCCAGTATGGAAGAATGATGGAATTACTAAGTGTGTGGAAAGAGTGGTGAAAAACTGCATGATATGCCTGATGCATAATCCTGGCAAGGGAACCCCAACCCCAACTGGTCATTTTGTCCCCCCTTCTTGTCCCTTTGAAGTGATTCAGTTGGATTTTATCCACATGGACAGGTGTAACAATCTTAAATATGTCCTAGTGGTAGTCTGTGCCTTTTCAAGATGGATTGAGGCATATCCATTAAAGGATAACACTGCTATGTCCACTGCCAAAATCCTCCTCAAAGAATACTTCCCCAGGTATGGTATGCCACAGATTGTTTGGTCGGACAATGGAAGTGAATTTGTAGGGAAAGTCATGAGGAGTGTGTGTACGGGTCTGGGTATCACCCAGAAATTCCACAGTGCGAATCACCCACAGTCAGCAGGTTTGGTTGAAGGGTACAATGGTACCATGAAGCTGAAACTTGCTAAAATTCAAGCTTCCACTGGTCTATCTTGGCCAGATGCACTGCCTTTAGCTCTACTGTCCACCAGAGCGACTGTACACTCTCGAGTAGGGCTTAGCCCATATGAGATTGTGTTCGGTCGTCCTGCTAATGTTTGGGGAGTCCCTAGGCCGAAGGAATTCAAACAGATCGAATATCCAATGTTGATTGATTATCTTTATGACCTGACTGCTAAACTAAGCCTTATTCATCAACAGGTATTCGAATCCTTGCCTAAACTGCCAGAGAGTCCAGGCCACACGTTGAAACCAGGTGACCAAGTGGTGGTGCGGAATTTTGAGCGAACCCGGAACCTCCAGCCAAGATTCGTGGGCCCGTTCCAAGTGCTCCTAACAACGAGAACTGCTGTACGCCTAGCTGGAAGGAAGAATTGGGTGCACGCTAGCCATACGAAGCGTGTCCCTCTCCCACTCCCCTATGACAACTGGGTTAGACAGGGATTTGGTGTATCCGAGACAGAACCTGTTCCTAGGCTCATCCCTTTCAGTGATGCAGAGTACATAACGGACCCACGAACTGAAACGCAGAACTCTGACACCTCAGCAGGAACCGCTCCTTTGAACTTTGGACAGAGTGTTGTACAAAGTGAACATTTGTCACCTGTGGAGTCGAACATTTCTGCACCTGTAGACCAGCTATTCCAAGATCAGACAAGACCCGGGAAGTACAGATATAATCTACGTTCTCATGCTATGAACTAATGACATGATTACCTTTCTGTTTGAAAACTGTTTTGATCTTATCGCATTCCATTCAGTCAGGAAGTTTGCTCTAAATTTTTATCTTTTTGTTTTTGTTGTTCTCTCACCTTGCCGTCTGGGTTACCGTAGGGTCATAACGTGTGCCTTGTTTTAATTTGCAGGGAACCGGACACAAGGTCGGTTCCTTCTGTTTACTTTGGGAACTCCCAGGGTAGACAGAGGCAATTTTTTAACAGGTACAAACCATCCGTTGCGAACGGTTGTAGAAGATGGAGCTTCCTGAACTGCGACGGGTTAACGTCATAAATGTGCACAAGACAAAACTATATGACATATTGTATAGCAAATGGTGGGCCGGGCCTTGATGGGAATCTTCTCGAGAGTGGGATTCCCCCGGGAAGTGGTGAGCGACCGAGGTACAAACTTTATATCAAAATACATGCGTTCCCTATGGCAACAATGCGGGGTCACCTACAGGTTCACCACCCTGTACCACCCCCAGGAAAACGGACTAGTCGAACGTTTCAACAGAACACTGAAAGGGATGATCAAGGGCCTGGAAGAACCCCTGAGGCGGAAATGGGACGTCCTGCTGCCCTGCCTCCTATTTCCCTATCGGGAGGTCCCACAGAAGTCTCTAGGGTTCAGCCCCTTCGAACTCTTATACGGACACCCTGTCCGAGGTCCCCTCAGCCTGGTCAAGGAAGGCTGGGAGACGAACATCCGAAATGCCCCTCCCGACGTCTACTGGTACCTCCTGACTCTGCGGAACTAAACCCGGAGGTTCCGGGCACTGGCCGAGGCCAACCTCGAGGCCAGTCAAGAGGACATGAAACGCTGGTATGACCAGAACGCCTCCTCTATTGAGTTCGAGCCGGGCCAGCAAGTCTGGGTCATGTCACCCGTGGACCCCTGTGCCCTCCAGGACAAATGGACCGGCCCCTTCAAGGTGGTGGAGAAGAAGGGCCCCGTCACCGACCTAGTCGACCTGGAGTCCCCCAGGAACCCCCTCCGGGTTCTACACGCAAACCGGCTCAAACCCCACTTTGCCCGAACGGAACTAAGCCTGCTGCTGGCTACCGACGATGGGGGTGAGGGCGACTCCGAGCCCCTTCCCGACCTCCTGAGATCCTCCGACCAAGACGGCTCCATAGCGGGCGTCAACCTCTCCACCACCCTGACCTCGGAACAGTGCCACGACTGTCAACAGCTGCTGCAACCCTTCGCTGCCCTCTTCTCCCTCACTCCCGGGGTCACTCCCTGGTGCATCCACGACGTCGACACCGGGGACAGCCCCCCCGTGCGACACCGGGCCTACAGGGTGCCCGACCGAGTGCGTGCCTGCATCCAAGCCGAGGTCGCCAAGATGCTAGCCCTCGGGGTCATCGAACCTTCCGACAGTCCCTGGGCCCCAGGCACCACCCCAGAACTCAGATTTTGCGTGGACTACCGAGGGTTGAATGCCGTCACCAAGACCGATGCCCATCCCATTCCTCGGGCCGACAAACTCATCGACCGCCTAAGAGCCGCCCGCTACCTAAGCACCTTCGACCTCACTGCCGGATACTGGCAGATCAGGCTCAACCCCGGCGCCCGTGAGCGATCCGCCTTCTCCACTCCCGATGGGCACTACCACTTTTGGGTGATGCCCTTCGGCATGAAAAATGCCCCGGCGACCTTCCAAAGACTAGTGAACAAGGTCCTGGCCGGACTGGAAGCGTTCAGCGCCGCCTACCTGGACGATATTGCCGTATTCAGCAGCCACTGGGCCGAGCACCTGGAGCACCTAGGGGAAGTTCTGGCCGCCCTCCAGAGAGCCGGACTCACGATAAAGGCCAGCAAATGCCAGTTAGGCCAGGGATCCGTGACCTATCTGGGCCATTAAGTGGGGAGCGGCCAGGTGGCTCCCCTCCAGCCAAAAATTGATGCCATCAAGGCCTGGGAGCCCCCAGCCACCCAAACCGCTGTCCGGGCCTTCCTGGGCCTCACGGGCAATTATCGGCGGTTCATCCAAAACTATGGGAGCATTGTGGGACCCCTCACGGAGCTTACGTCCAAGAAGCAACCCAAAAAGGTGAACTGGATACCCCGCTGCCAGGCGGCCTTCGAGACCCTCAAGACAGCAATTTGTACCGCTCCTGTGCTGCAAGCCCCCGACTACAGCAGGGAATTCATAGTACAGACCGATGCCTCAGAGTACGGGGTGGGGGCGGTCCTGTCCCAAGTAAATTCGGAAGGCCTTGACAGACCAGTGGCCTTCATCAGCCGGCGACTGCTGCACCGGGAGCAGAGATGGAGCACCATCGAGCGAGAGACCTTCGCCGCGGTATGGGCACTCAAAAAGCTCCGGCCCTACCTCTTCGGCACCCACTTTCGAGTCCAAACCGACCACCGGCCCTTGCGGTGGCTAATGCAAATGAGAGGAGAAAACCCGAAGTTGTTGCGATGGTCCATCTCTCTGCAAGGGATGGACTTCACAATCATCCTCCTGCCATCAGGCAAACCCTAAGCACACACACGACACCTTTGCATGCTGAGTGTGCTACTCCAACTGCCTACACAGCGCTGCCCAGCCTACCAGACCCTGTCATTCCAACCAGGTTATGTGCCTCCTACCCCACACCCGCTCCATCCACCAGCACGTCATTGTACTCTGTTACCTCCTCAACACTACAGCCCCACACATCACCTTCATGACAGTAACCTGGACAAAAGCATCCTCAGCACATGACGTCTTCATTGCCATCTCAGACGGATCCAAGATCACCCGCAGGGACGCCAACACCACTCCCGGGGGCTGAATTGGTAATTATTGACAGGTACACCCTCAGAGTCACAAGTCCGGGTTCGCAGCAACTCCCTAGCAACCCTCAGAGTAACACTCATCAAAAGATCTGCAGGCCTACATCCACAATTCCGCTAAGCCATCAACACGTACATCTGCACACAGGCCCTCACCTCCACAGGCTACATGTGGCTGGGGGCCAGTAACTTCTTGCTGGATGGGACACACACCACCATCCATCATTGGTCCATCAACATTTGAATCCACGTCTCCAGCAAGCAACACAGTGTCACTCACCCCGCTACCGATCCCTCAAGGATGTGCCTGATGGAAGTCGCCACAGACAAGCTGTGTGGGACACTCAAGACAACACCACCGCCACACCCTGCAAACCCACACACTGGATCAGCAACTGATCCATCAATGATGCTTATGCTATAACGTGGCCTGCCATAATCCAGTCTCCCATGAGAAAAACGACAAATCTGCACTGAGGCCTACACGTTTTGCATCATGTTTTCCCGCATTTTCATGAAAGCCCATTATTGTGGCTCAGCCAGAGCCGAAAAGAGGTTTTAGGCCTCAGAACGCTCTGAAAGCTGCAGCTGCGTATCCTTGGCCTTGCACACTTGGGCCTCAGCCAAAGGGGCCCTGACCGAGGTGCCGAGACAGTATTGAGCACGGTTATCTGCTTACTCCTACCGAAACCACATTCCTGCCTGGAGAAGGAGGAATAAACACGACCCGTCTGCAAAGGAGAAAGCCTAGCCTTTCTGTCTCTTTTTGTGCGATTGCAAAGCTCACGTCAGTGAAAAGCCCATAGCCCCCATGTAAAACTTTAGCAGTAAATGAAGAAATAGATGCCACATTGGCTCTTGGTGATGGGCAACCTATGTCACAAATCAGTCCCTGCTCCAGACTTTAGATATCAGATGATACAAGATGTGCTGGTCGCCCTGACACTGAAGGCCTCACTTCCAGACTCCAGACTCCCTGGTTGCATAGCAACCCTTTCACACGTCAGTTACACGTCATGCTCGAGTTGAGCACAAGTAAGGCAAAGTTCCAGTAAAGTTCCAGCTGATCACGCAACCCCCTCCAGGCATCCACCCACCTATGACACTTACCTATTATCATCAAGTGGACGCCCACCTTCACGCCTACTTACACACCCACATGTTCTTATCTCGTTCTCTCTTGCTCCGCCTGAAGCACTCCTGCTTACGTATATTATTACAATGTATATATACTGTACTCTGTGAATAAAGTTTGAGAATACTCTGAGAATTAGACCCTTCCTGATCCCTTGTGGTGATGGAACTATTCTCCCTATAACTCGAGTTATTTGAATAAAGTCCTTTTGAACCTGATACCACGGACTCAGCCTCTTGCTTCATGCATGATCATATTGCTATATAGAAATTCTGAGCGCGTAATACTTTATTTACGACATTAATGGCGCCCGAACAGGGACAAATCTCTTTCCCCATGCGCCGGAGATGAAGGTCCAGTTTTGCCCCCTTCCACAGCCGTGACGGACTTCGAGTGTACACGCCACGGGTTTTCCCGCCAACTCCCTCAGGCCAACGAAGGAGACGGACTGCGACCAGGCATCCATACGAGGCGGTGAGGATTGCGGATCGTCCCGACCCAGAGCCCACCCTGCGAGAGAGCTGTGTCCGAGGTTTCTAGAGATCCACCTAAGATACGCCATTCCCTGCGCAGCGTCAAGTGTCCGAGGCCTTCAAGTTCAAGTTCAAGTTCTGCTTCCCGGTGAGTTTCTCATGGGGGTTGCAATAATGACGGGTTCATTTAATGAACACGGTAAAGACGTGTCTCACTTGTGAGACCGGTATGTTCAAGAGCATGCATTCAAGAATTAATGTATTCAAGAATTAAAGTCCAAGTTTTCAGGTGCAGCGATATAACTGTATGAATGTTATTGTCTTAGTCAGGTTCAGTTAGGTTTGAATGTGTCAGGTTTTTATGTAAGCTTGTTTCATTGTGATTTTTGGTTTTTTTGTTCATTGTGATTTTTGTTTTCGGTTACATTCCAACATGCCGTTATTTTCAAAACTGCGTAAGATATGTACCAGAAAAGGTGTACTAGAGGAACCAGTCAACATTCCGCCTAGAGACACACCTGGACATTTCATGTACTGTAAGCATGGTTTAGATGCCGTGTTGTTTTTAGAACTATGGGTGGATTACACGAAGGATTTAGAGACAAAGTATAAATGGCCCATTACGGGAACGTGGGATGCGGAATGCATTATGAAGGTAGAGGAAGAGATATGGAAGAGAAAATCCCGACCTGCTCAGAAGGATGCCATTGAGTTATGGCGCAAGGAGTCACATAGAAGAACAGAGAAAGAGCTCCACAAAGCAGAGAGAAGTAGACAGGAGTCCGAAAAAGCCAAAGAAGAGAAATTACATGAGGAAGGGGAACGGGTAAAAAGAGAGCAGACTGAAAGAAAAAGAAATACTGTAGTTGCTGGTATTTACCCCGTCCTTTCAGAGGAACTAGCAAAAGTGGCCCCAGTAGAAAGACCAGTTAGAGTGCCACCGCAAGTACCCCGGAAAATAAAACAAACAGCATCCGAAACGTTCATTAACAGTACACCTTCCTAGAGGAATCCCCACCAGCATACGTGGACGGATTTTTCCCTGCACCCCCAACGCAAGAACAGCTCCAGGAGCTCGAGGACGGCGGGGAGGGAGGATCCGGGGCAACATCAGGAGGGGGGCCAACAGTAAAAGTAGACATCTCCGAATGTATATATGACCCAGATCCAGGAAAGGGCAGAATGCTCGTGTTTTCACTACGGCTTAGACGAGCAGTCGCAGATTTGGAAAACCTACCAGATATGGATAAACATCTAAAGAAAATGTACACATTCATAAGAACAGGGGAAGGTTCTGAGTGCATAGCAGAAGCTGTACAAAATAGAAAGGTAATTATTAAGAACTATATCCTTCGCTTCCTAATTAATTGTCTGATCAGGGAAAAAGACGAAGGCGACGGGGACGTAGACCGTTGTTATATTGGTTGGAGTGATCGCATAGATGCCGGTCAGCATGATAAATCAGGCCAGACAGACAACATGTTGACCAAAATCCGAAAGGCAATAATAGCGTCACACGAAGGAGGCCCGAACGAAAAGGCTGAGTTATCATCTGATGACGAAGCAGGGGACAAAGACAGAATACATTATGTGGGCCATGCCCGGCGATTCGAAAGGCCCAAGGGCCTCAATCACCGTAAACAGGGAACTGCCATAAAAGAAAGATATTCCCTTGAAAGTTTGTTCCAGATCACCGAAAAAGCGGTGAATAAATGGTTAGGTAACGATCAGCCCCTCACCCCGACCGAAAATGAATTAGCACGGTCAGCCACCCTGTGGATATCCCAATATGATATGTATAATAATGATATCGTAGCACAAATGTTCTTGAGCCTCCCACCAAACGAACAGCGCATAGCTGGTGTTTACATGGTCCAACATTTGATCACGTTATATGAGAGTCAATATTCTGGTCCTGGTCTATTGTATAAGTTGCTGGACGACATAATACTAGACAGGTGGATGAACATGGGTACTGAACTGATTAATGTCATCCTGGATCAGCGACACAAGTATATAGTATACGTGACTAGGTCCCTGCTTCCCGCTCCACCACAGGTTAAGGGACAGTCATACGACAAGCTGAACCCCCTACGAGAGGTTCATCCTGTAAAGGATGCAAACAATGAACTACAACAGGTGTATGTCTACACCCCCTTGTCAAAATTAGAGATACTGGAAATGAAAAAAATGTTACCATCCCATGATAAAGACCCGGGGGGTTTTCACCGAGAACTAAAAGACATTCTTCGCTTAGGAGAATATACATATGCTGACGTTCTAAAGTTATTAAAAGTACTATTGCCTGCTGGTATTTACGAGAAGCTGAAAGGACAGGACTGGGAGGTGGGAGAGAAAAGGCTCAGCTGGGATCTGTTGGAAAGAGAGGAAGAGGGAAGAGGCCCGGGGGTTGGTCTGGGTCCCCGAGCTAAAGACCTACCTGAACTCCTTGTACAAGTTTTGCCCAGATTATTAATTACCAAGAAAGAAGACTGGGATGCTATTTCAGCCTGTAAACAGAAACCAGACGAGGACACTAGCGATTTTTACTCTAGGTTTGAGAAGTGTTTCACTATCAATAGTGGTCTTAAGCCCGGTAGCGATTCATATCCCCATCTTTTCGTGAGCAAACTAGTAGAAAATTCCCTACCAGAGGTGAAGTATAGGGTACTGAAGGTTGAGAGTACTTGGCAAGCAAACAGCCCTTCCCAAATGTTACAGATGTTACAATACCACCAGAACAGAATTAGAGAAGAACACGACCAGGAAAAGAGACGCATGAAAGACACAAAGATGAAGATGCTGGTGGCCCAATCGACACCGGCAAACACAAACACGAACAAGAATAGCACGAAACAAAGTAATGGGACCTGTAATTATTGCAAGAAGCCAGGCCACTTCGTAAATGAATGTGCAGTCCTGAAACACAATGTAGCCATAGGTAAAACAAAGCCACGTCCTTATCCTCCCAAAGAAAATAACACACATCAGACATCAGATACGTTTCCACCGCCGCCGCCTGTCCATGCACCTGCACCAGCCCACGCCACAACACAAATGTATGAGCACGCTCAGACTGACTATCCAGAATACCAAGCATATTCATGAAGCAGCCCAGAGAGGGAATTTGACTTGCCCCTTATTCCAGTTCCTGTGGACCAAGCGGGTCCCTATGTGCATGCACGTTTACTAGGACAAAATAAAAAGTTTTTGATTGACACTGGGGCGAGTAGAACTACCATCAGTCATTCCGAGGTTCCAGGGGCACCCCTCTCGGGCTCAAAGAGTATATCCCTGGGCTTTTCAGGAAAGCCTATTATCAATGAGGTTTCAGAACCAGTCTCTTTAGGAGTTGGTCCACTAATACATACAACAGACTTACTGCTTACTAAATCATGTCCAGAAAACTTACTTGGCATAAAAACGTTAAAGGAACTGGGGGCAATTATCTGTTGCTCGCCAGAAGGAGTGCGACTGTATTTACGTGACTTCAAGGGCCATTTTGTAATGAAAGATATTGACATCAGGCTCCAAAATGTACCACAGCACCTATGGGCACAAGGCCCGACTGACGTAGGTTTCATGAACATTACACCATACCAGGTCACCCTCAAGGAAGGAGTGGTGCTGCCACGGATTAGACAATACAAAATTCCACCTGAGGCTGAAGTAGGGCTGCTGAAAATAATCGATGAACTAATCACACAAGGGGTGGTGATAGAGACAGATTCAAACATATGCAATTCACCTGTTGTTCCTATTCTTAAAAGAACTGATCCCAATACATCACCTGTCTATAGATTAGTTGTGGACCTGCGAGAATTAAACAAATGTGTGGTGCCACAGTACCCTGTGGTCCAGGACATTTCTTCATTATTGACTGCCATTGATGCGAAGGCTACGTTCTTTACAGTTATCGATCTGAAGAACGCCTTTTTCAGTATCCCAATACATCCGGACAGCCAATATCTTTTCGGTTTCAGTTTAAAAGGCCGTAGCTTCAGATTCACAAGAGCACCACAGGGCTTCACGGAAAGTCCTAGCATCTACAGTCAGGCACTCAAAAGACAACTAGACAGTATTCATATGCCTACCACTACATCACTGATACAGTATGTGGATGACATTCTCATCACTGCACGATCAAAAACTGACTGTGAAACTGCATCACTCACTGTTTTACACTTCCTAGCTGACAAGGTGCACAAAGTGTCCCCTTCAAAGTTACAATTCTGTGAACAGCAAGTGGCGTACCTTGGGCACTTGCTATCCAAGGAGGGTAGGCGACAGACACCAGAACGTATTCAATTGATTTCTGGCCTTTCACGGCCCAAGACACAAAAGGAGGTACGTGCATTCATTGGCCTCACTTCATATTGCAGGCAGTGGATTCCCCAGTATGCTTACATAGCCAAGCCCCTAATACAGTTGACGACACAGGAGGTAGCTTCTACTAATGTCCTCCCTTGGACACAAGAACACACTGTGGCATTTGAAGAATTAAAAAGAGCTTTATGTCAAGCACCAGTTTTAGTGATCCCTGATTACAACAAATCTTTTATGCTTTTTGTGACAGAGCGGGATGGAACAGCACTATCTGTCCTAACACAAGAACATGCAGGAAAACACAAGCCCTGTGCTTATTTTTCTAGTACATTGGACCCAGTAGCACAGGCTTTGCCTGCGTGCCTAAAATCTGTTGCAGCAACAGCCTTAGCCATAAGACAAAGTGACTCGATAGTGCTGGGCCACCCCCTGACAGTACAAGTACCACACGCAGTAGAGGTTCTCTTGAACCGAACACAAACCCAACACCTGACTGTAGCGAGACTGACAGGTCATGAGCTGACGTTATTTCAACCACACATAGAGATCAGACGATGCAACATACTGAATCCTGCTACTCTTTTGCCCTCCAGTACAGAAAACGTTTCCCCACATGACTGTGTTGAAGTAATACATACCGTGACTAAACCAAGACAAGACTTGACACATGTTGCACTCCCAGACCCTGACCTAACACTCTATGTTGACGGTTCATGTATGAGGACGGGGGCAGGAGAATTAGTGGCAGCATATGCAGTGACCACTGCTACTGAAATCATAGAGACTAAAAGAATAGACATACTGTCAGCACAAGCAGCAGAGCTCATCGCTCTGACACAAGCGTGCATAAGAGCTAAGCACCTGAGAGTAAACATTTACACCGACTCACAATACGCATATGGGGTAGTCCATGACTTCGGAATACTATGGAGGGAAAGAGGTTTCTTGACCTCTCACGGGTCCAAGATACAGCATGGCCCCCTTATTCAAGCCCTTCTGGAAGCTATACATTTACCAACAGCCA
Organism: Triturus cristatus; assembly: GCF_964204655.1. Lineage (NCBI taxonomy): Eukaryota > Metazoa > Chordata > Amphibia > Caudata > Salamandridae > Triturus > Triturus cristatus. The sequence goes on from NC_140593.1 coordinate 299,285,200, forward strand.
TAGCTATCCTGAAATGCAAAGCACATACTAAAGCCACAGATACCATTTCTCAAGGCAATGATCTGGCAGACCGAACAGCTAAACAGACAGCTCAGACCCCACTAGACATGACAAAATCACAGATACCATCAATGACCAAAGCCATGACAGTCAGGGATCCTTCCAAGGATGTACAAGACATACAGACACATGCTACTCTAGACGAATTAAAGAAATGGTCGGAACAAGGAGGGGTACTGACTGATCAGGGTTGGATGACCAAGGGCAAAGAAACATGGTTTCTTCCTGATTCGATGGTACAAGTGATCATAAATACCGCACATAGTCCTGCACACTTAGGAGAGAAAGCAATGCTAGACAGCTTACAGAATATCTGGTTCAACAAGCACTTGCGTGCAGCAGCGAAACAAAAGGTCAGAACATGTATGATCTGTTGCCAATTCAATCCAGGTAAAGGCATTCCAATGGAACAAGGCGGATTCCATCCACCTGACCATCCTTTTGAAGTCCTCCAAATGGATTATATCCAAATGGACAGATGTAGAGGTTACAAATATGTCCTGGTAGTAGTATGTTCACTATCAAGATGGACAGAGGCCTATCCAGTTCCTGATTATACTGCTGTAACTACCGCCAGACAATTGGTGCGAGAGTTTTTCCCACGTTATGGATTACCGCGTGTCGTATATTCCGACAACGGTCAGCCTTTCTCCTCTGAACTCATGAAACAGGTGTCCCTTCTGTTAGGGTATACCTGGAAGTTCCATTGTGTACGACATCCTGAGGCAGCAGGCCTTGTAGAAAGACACAACCAGACCTTAAAGATAAAACTAGCAAAGATTTGCGCAGACAAAGGTGTAGATTGGATGGTAGCCCTGCCGGTTGCCCTCTTTTACATGCGAATGGTAGCCCATTCTAGAACAGGCTTATCTCCCTATGAAGTGGTCTTTGGTAGACCACCGAATATGTGGGGCACTCCAATGCCTAAAAAGATCACTGATGTTGATAGTAACATGCTGACAGATTACCTGGCTTCCTTGATGTCTGCACTACTCTCTTGTCGTTCGCAGGTTGCTGCCGCCTTCCCTGACAACACCCAGGTCAAGGAACATTCCCTCGCTCCTGGGGATTACGTTTTAATACGGAACTTTGATAGAACGAGCCCTCTTGAGCCGAGGTGGAAGACGCCCAAGTTGGTATTATTGACCACGAGGACCGCTGTTAAAGTCGAAGGACGGAAAGGATGGGTTCATCTTCATCATTGTAAACGCTACTTTGGAAATAACGATTCGTTTAAAAAGGACATAAACTTTTCAGACTTTGAGCCCCCTTTACTAGAGAAGACTCCCTAGCAGGAGTACAAAGCTAAACTTAGATCTAAAAAGTCAGAACCCGTTTGATCAATTAAGTCCACTAGGTGGTGAAGCGGTTGAACATGTATTCTGGCTTGCATAAGATCTTGGACACTACTGATGAGAAAAAGAGCAAGATGAAAAGCAAATACTCTAAAATATTACGTGGTAGATGTATAGTGACTTTGATTTTTCTATTTCTTCTGTGCATCACGATGATATGTATCAGCTTAATACTACATGCTATTTTTCCTCCTATTGCCTCACTCTTACACTCTTCTACTAATGATACTATAATGCACACATTTAGTGATCTGCCATCCCATGAGCTATCGTATCGACTTGCCTTACGCAACAATACCTTTATTCAGATGCTGCACCATTCACATCAGACTAGCAATGCTACAGACTGCTGGGTCTGTGGCCGACTTCCCCCGTATCAGAAGGTGAAGGGAGTGTTGCCTCTTTTCCCTTTTCCATTCTCCCATAATGGTTCTTGCGGAGCATGGTTTGCCTTAATGACATCCATCAACGGTGATGCTAAAGAATGTCAAGACAAGGAGTGTAGGGGCGACTGGGTATGGGGTAACTTGAATAAAGTAATGAATAAAGCATGTTACCCAGATGAAGAAGGTCTTCCCCAAAGGAAAGGTACAGATTTAGAAAATGAAGAGTATCTGCAAGGAAATGCGACCCTCGACTTTATAGTGTTGAATGTCAAGCCCATACACAATTTAGGTCCATCCTCAATTACAGTCCTGCCAGTAAAAGGGAACTTGTGTGTCCGAAAAGAAGGCTCTGTACATTTGGGGCACAGCGAGTGTAACACTATAATAGTGTTTAAAGACAAAGGAAAGTCTTATTTCAGAGCATCACGACACTAAGGGTGGGCGTAGTTCGCGAAGTAGCACTTCGCGAAGCTACGCAAAGTGAAGTTCGCACTACGCGAGCTACGCGTAGCACTTCGCGAACTGCGAAGTAACATGTTCGCACTGTGCAAGATGTTGTTTTCAATGATTGCACAGTGCGGACAAGCAACCGGCACTGTGCAATCATTGAAAATGGCATCTTGCACAGTGCGAGCTGTAGTTTTCTGCTGCTCGAGTAGATTTTTCCTCGAGCTGCAGCTTTCTCAACGCGAACTGGTAGTTTCTCATCGCGAGCGGTCGCGAGCATACGCGACCTCTCGCAATGAGAAACCTGACCTTCTCGCGTTGGGAATCTCGCCGGGAGGTTTATTTTCCATGCTCGCGATCGCGAACAAGGAAAAAGTCTCGCCAGGATGTCATTTTGCTTGCTCGCGGTCGCCAACTTGACGTTGAGGACCGCGAGCAAGCAAAAAATGACCGCAGCACTACGCAACACTACGCTACGCGTGTTCGCACTGTGCTACGTGCAGTTCGCGTAGTGCGAAGTAGCGCGAACTTCGCAAACTACGCGAGCGTAGCGTAGTGCTTCGCCCAGGCCTACACGACACACCTATTTTATTTGTGGCCAGACAGCCTATGTGCAACTGCCCTTAGACTGGGGTGGGACGTGCTATATATCATTTCTTCTACCACCAGTTTTCTTGGCCCCATCGAACTATCATCAAAATCTCCAACTAGCACTTATCAGACACAGACGAGGGCTCGATGCCTCTGGCATTGACCAGACTGAAACAGCTTGGGAGCAATATACAGATTTCAACAAAGGATTCTTTTTCTTCATAGGTCCCGTCCAGAATAGTAAACTTATCCGCAGGCTAACAAGGATTCTAGAAACAGTTGCTAATGAAACTGCATCAGCCCTGGGGAACTTGACCCAGGAACAGTCTGCTATGAGAATGGTCGTTCTTCAGAATCGTCTTGTTCTTGACGTCATCCTAGCGGATAGGGGCGGGGCCTGTAGGGTCATCGGTTCCAGCTGTTTTCATTCCTAATAACGCACCGTCTGTATACAAAGCAATAACAAGACTCCACAAGATTGCCCAAAGCATACACCAAGACCCAGGCACGTGGACTTGGTCCAGTTGGCTCTGGGGAGTAATATCGGCATGGGGATGGAAAGTGTTGACCGTCTGTGGACTAATACTACTGATGATATTCAGTTGTTGCCTATGTCTACAGTGTGGCCCGGCCATTTGCGGCCTGTGTGCTACTGCATGTGTTCCACATCCCCATTTACAAAGCATTGAAAATGGTAAAATAATGCTGCAAGAACAGATTGACCGTCTCATGAGAATAGATGTGACATGAGGGTCCACTAGGGGACAAGGAGGGAATGAGGAAATTAAAATATCATAAGGCCTATGTGTCCCCGTGTGTTCCCCGTCACTCATGTGCACATACATGTAACCTATGTATTTCCCCTCCATGGCCTGTCTATCATGATGCTTATGCTATAACGTGGCCTGCCATAATCCAGTCTCCCATGAGAAAAACGACAAATCTGCACTGAGGCCTACACGTTTTGCATCATGTTTTCCCGCATTTTCATGAAAGCCCATTATTGTGGCTCAGCCAGAGCCGAAAAGAGGTTTCAGGCCTCAGAACGCTCTGAAAGCTGCAGCTGCGTATCCTTGGCCTCGGTCAGGGCCTCAGCCAAAGGGGCCCTGACCGAGGTGCCGAGACAGTATTGAGCACGGTTATCTGCTTACTCCTACCGAAACCACATGCCTGGAGAAGGAGGAATAAACACGACCCGTCTGCAAAGGAGAAAGCCTAGCCTTTCTGTCTCTTTTTGTGCGATTGCAAAGCTCACGTCAGTGAAAAGCCCATAGCCCCCATGTAAGACTTTAGCAGTAAATGAAGAAATAGATGCCACATTGGCTCTTGGTGATGGGCAACCTATGTCACAAATCAGTCCCTGCTCCAGACTTTAGATATCAGATGATACAAGATGTGCTGGTCGCCCTGACACTGAAGGCCTCACTTCCAGACTCCAGACTCCCTGGTTGCATAGCAACCCTTTCACACGTCAGTTACACGTCATGCTCGAGTTGAGCACAAGTAAGGCAAAGTTCCAGTAAAGTTCCAGCTGATCACGCAACCCCCTCCAGGCATCCACCCACCTATGACACTTACCTATTATCATCAAGTGGACGCCCACCTTCACGCCTACTTACACACCCACATGTTCTTATCTCGTTCTCTCTTGCTCCGCCTGAAGCACTCCTGCTTACGTATATTATTACAATGTATATATACTGTACTCTGTGAATAAAGTTTGAGAATACTCTGAGAATTAGACCCTTCCTGATCCCTTGTGGTGATGGAACTATTCTCCCTATAACTCGAGTTATTTGAATAAAGCCCTTTTGAACCTGATACCACGGACTCAGCCTCTTGCTTCATGCATGATCATATTGCTATATAGATATTCTGAGCGCGTAATACTTTATTTACGACATTAATGGCGCCCGAACAGGGACAAATCTCTTTCCCCATGCGCCGGAGATGAAGGTCCAGTTTTGCCCCCTTCCACAGCCGTGACGGACTTCGAGTGTACACGCCACGGGTTTTCCCGCCAACTCCCTCAGGCCAACGAAGGAGACGGACTGCGACCAGGCATCCATACGAGGCGGTGAGGATTGCGGATCGTCCCGACCCAGAGCCCACCCTGCGAGAGAGCTGTGTCCGAGGTTTCTAGAGATCCACCTAAGATACGCCATTCCCTGCGCAGCGTCAAGTGTCCGAGGCCTTCAAGTTCAAGTTCAAGTTCTGCTTCCCGGTGAGTTTCTCATGGGGGTTGCAATAATGACGGGTTCATTTAATGAACACGGTAAAGACGTGTCTCACTTGTGAGACCGGTATGTTCAAGAGCATGCATTCAAGAATTAATGTATTCAAGAATTAAAGTCCAAGTTTTCAGGTGCACCGATATAACTGTATGAATGTTATTGTCTTAGTCAGGTTCAGTTAGGTTTGAATGTGTCAGGTTTTTATGTAAGCTTGTTTCATTGTGATTTTTGGTTTTTTTGTTCATTGTGATTTTTGTTTTCGGTTACATTCCAACATGCCGTTATTTTCAAAACTGCGTAAGATATGTACCAGAAAAGGTGTACTAGAGGAACCAGTTAACATTCCGCCTAGAGACACACCTGGACATTTCATGTACTGTAAGCATGGTTTAGATGCCGTGTTGTTTTTAGAACTATGGGTGGATTACACGAAGGATTTAGAGACAAAGTATAAATGGCCCATTACGGGAACGTGGGATGCGGAATGCATTATGAAGGTAGAGGAAGAGATATGGAAGAGAAAATCCCGACCTGCTCAGAAGGATGCCATTGAGTTATGGCGCAAGGAGTCACATAGAAGAACAGAGAAAGAGCTCCACAAAGCAGAGAGAAGTAGACAGGAGTCCGAAAAAGCCAAAGAAGAGAAATTACATGAGGAAGGGGAACGGGTAAAAAGAGAGCAGACTGAAAGAAAAAGAAATACTGTCTTTGCTGGTATTTACCCCGTCCTTTCAGAGGAACTAGCAAAAGTGGCCCCAGTAGAAAGACCAGTTAGAGTGCCACCGCAAGTACCCCGGAAAATAAAACAAACAGCATCCGAAACGTTCATTAACAGTACACCTTCCTAGAGGAATCCCCACCAGCATACGTGGACGGATTTTTCCCTGCACCCCCAACGCAAGAACAGCTCCAGGAGCTCGAGGACGGCGGGGAGGGAGGATCCGGGGCAACATCAGGAGGGGGGCCAACAGTAAAAGTAGACATCTCCGAATGTATATATGACCCAGATCCAGGAAAGGGCAGAATGCTCGTGTTTTCACTACGGCTTAGACGAGCAGTCGCAGATTTGGAAAAACTACCAGATATGGATAAACATCTAAAGAAAATGTACACATTCATAAGAACAGGGGAAGGTTCTGAGTGCATAGCAGAAGCTGTACAAAATAGAAAGGTAATTATTAAGAACTATATCCTTCGCTTCCTAATTAATTGTCTGATCAGGGAAAAAGACGAAGGCGACGGGGACGTAGACCGTTGTTATATTGGTTGGAGTGATCGCATAGATGCCGGTCAGCATGATAAATCAGGCCAGACAGACAACATGTTGACCAAAATCCGAAAGGCAATAATAGCGTCACACGAAGGAGGCCCGAACGAAAAGGCTGAGTTATCATCTGATGACGAAGCAGGGGACAAAGACAGAATACATTATGTGGGCCATGCCCGGCGATTCGAAAGGCCCAAGGGCCTCAATCACCGTAAACAGGGAACTGCCATAAAAGAAAGATATTCCCTTGAAAGTTTGTTCCAGATCACCGAAAAAGCGGTGAATAAATGGTTAGGTAACGATCAGCCCCTCACCCCGACCGAAAATGAATTAGCACGGTCAGCCACCCTGTGGATATCCCAATATGATATGTATAATAATGATATCGTAGCACAAATGTTCTTGAGCCTCCCACCAAACGAACAGCGCATAGCTGGTGTTTACATGGTCCAACATTTGATCACGTTATATGAGAGTCAATATTCTGGTCCTGGTCTATTGTATAAGTTGCTGGACGACATAATACTAGACAGGTGGATGAACATGGGTACTGAACTGATTAATGTCATCCTGGATCAGCGACACAAGTATATAGTATACGTGACTAGGTCCCTGCTTCCCGCTCCACCACAGGTTAAGGGACAGTCATACGACAAGCTGAACCCCCTACGAGAGGTTCATCCTGTAAAGGATGCAAACAATGAACTACAACAGGTGTATGTCTACACCCCCTTGTCAAAATTAGAGATACTGGAAATGAAAAAAATGTTACCATCCCATGATAAAGACCCGGGGGGTTTTCACCGAGAACTAAAAGACATTCTTCGCTTAGGAGAATATACATATGCTGACGTTCTAAAGTTATTAAAAGTACTATTGCCTGCTGGTATTTACGAGAAGCTGAAAGGACAGGACTGGGAGGTGGGAGAGAAAAGGCTCAGCTGGGATCTGTTGGAAAGAGAGGAAGAGGGAAGAGGCCCGGGGGTTGGTCTGGGTCCCCGAGCTAAAGACCTACCTGAACTCCTTGTAAAGTTTTGCCCAGATTATTAATTACCAAGAAAGAAGACTGGGATGCTATTTCAGCCTGTAAACAGAAACCAGACGAGGACACTAGCGATTTTTACTCTAGGTTTGAGAAGTGTTTCACTATCAATAGTGGTCTTAAGCCCGGTAGCGATTCATATCCCCATCTTTTCGTGAGCAAACTAGTAGAAAATTCCCTACCAGAGGTGAAGTATAGGGTACTGAAGGTTGAGAGTACTTGGCAAGCAAACAGCCCTTCCCAAATGTTACAGATGTTACAATACCACCAGAACAGAATTAGAGAAGAACACGACCAGGAAAAGAGACGCATGAAAGACACAAAGATGAAGATGCTGGTGGCCCAATCGACACCGGCAAACACAAACACGAACAAGAATAGTACGAAACAAAGAAATGGGACCTGTAATTATTGCAAGAAGCCAGGCCACTTCGTAAATGAATGTGCAGTCCTGAAACACAATGTAGCCATAGGTAAAACAAAGCCACGTCCTTATCCTCCCAAAGAAAATAACACACATCAGACATCAGATACGTTTCCACCGCCGCCGCCTGTCCATGCACCTGCACCAGCCCACGCCACAACACAAATGTATGAGCACGCTCAGACTGACTATCCAGAATACCAAGCATATTCATGAAGCAGCCCAGAGAGGGAATTTGACTTGCCCCTTATTCCAGTTCCTGTGGACCAAGCGGGTCCCTATGTGCATGCACGTTTACTAGGACAAAATAAAAAGTTTTTGATTGACACTGGGGCGAGTAGAACTACCATCAGTCATTCCGAGGTTCCAGGGGCACCCCTCTCGGGCTCAAAGAGTATATCCCTGGGCTTTTCAGGAAAGCCTATTATCAATGAGGTTTCAGAACCAGTCTCTTTAGGAGTTGGTCCACTAATACATACAACAGACTTACTGCTTACTAAATCATGTCCAGAAAACTTACTTGGCATAAAAACGTTAAAGGAACTGGGGGCAATTATCTGTTGCTCGCCAGAAGGAGTGCGACTGTATTTACGTGACTTCAAGGGCCATTTTGTAATGAAAGATATTGACATCAGGCTCCAAAATGTACCACAGCACCTATGGGCACAAGGCCCGACTGACGTAGGTTTCATGAACATTACACCATACCAGGTCACCCTCAAGGAAGGAGTGGTGCTGCCACGGATTAGACAATACAAAATTCCACCTGAGGCTGAAGTAGGGCTGCTGAAAATAATCGATGAACTAATCACACAAGGGGTGGTGATAGAGACAGATTCAAACATATGCAATTCACCTGTTCTTCCTATTCTTAAAAGAACTGATCCCAATACATCACCTGTCTATAGATTAGTTGTGGACCTGCGAGAATTAAACAAATGTGTGGTGCCACAGTACCCTGTGGTCCAGGACATTTCTTCATTATTGACTGCCATTGATGCGAAGGCTACGTTCTTTACAGTTATCGATCTGAAGAACGCCTTTTTCAGTATCCCAATACATCCGGACAGCCAATATCTTTTCGGTTTCAGTTTAAAAGGCCGTAGCTTCAGATTCACAAGAGCACCACAGGGCTTCACGGAAAGTCCTAGCATCTACAGTCAGGCACTCAAAAGACAACTAGACAGTATTCATATGCCTACCACTACATCACTGATACAGTATGTGGATGACATTCTCATCACTGCACGATCAAAAACTGACTGTGAAACTGCATCACTCACTGTTTTACACTTCCTAGCTGACAAGGTGCACAAAGTGTCCCCTTCAAAGTTACAATTCTGTGAACAGCAAGTGGCGTACCTTGGGCACTTGCTATCCAAGGAGGGTAGGCGACAGACACCAGAACGTATTCAATTGATTTCTGGCCTTTCACGGCCCAAGACACAAAAGGAGGTACGTGCATTCATTGGCCTCACTTCATATTGCAGGCAGTGGATTCCCCAGTATGCTTACATAGCCAAGCCCCTAATACAGTTGACGACACAGGAGGTAGCTTCTACTAATGTCCTCCCTTGGACACAAGAACACACTGTGGCATTTGAAGAATTAAAAAGAGCTTTATGTCAAGCACCAGTTTTAGTGATCCCTGATTACAACAAATCTTTTATGCTTTTTGTGACAGAGCGGGATGGAACAGCACTATCTGTCCTAACACAAGAACATGCAGGAAAACACAAGCCCTGTGCTTATTTTTCTAGTACATTGGACCCAGTAGCACAGGCTTTGCCTGCGTGCCTAAAATCTGTTGCAGCAACAGCCTTAGCCATAAGACAAAGTGACTCGATAGTGCTGGGCCACCCCCTGACAGTACAAGTACCACACGCAGTAGAGGTTCTCTTGAACCGAACACAAACCCAACACCTGACTGTAGCGAGACTGACAGGTCATGAGCTGACGTTATTTCAACCACACATAGAGATCAGACGATGCAACATACTGAATCCTGCTACTCTTTTGCCCTCCAGTACAGAAAACGTTTCCCCACATGACTGTGTTGAAGTAATACATACCGTGACTAAACCAAGACAAGACTTGACACATGTTGCACTCCCAGACCCTGACCTAACACTCTATGTTGACGGTTCATGTATGAGGACGGGGGCAGGAGAATTAGTGGCAGCATATGCAGTGACCACTGCTACTGAAATCATAGAGACTAAAAGAATAGACATACTGTCAGCACAAGCAGCAGAGCTCATCGCTCTGACACAAGCGTGCATAAGAGCTAAGCACCTGAGAGTAAACATTTATACCGACTCACAATACGCATATGGGGTAGTCCATGACTTCGGAATACTATGGAGGGAAAGAGGTTTCTTGACCTCTCACGGGTCCAAGATACAGCATGGCCCCCTTATTCAAGCCCTTCTGGAAGCTATACATTTACCAACAGCCATAGCTATCCTGAAATGCAAAGCACATACTAAAGCCACAGATACCATTTCTCAAGGCAATGATCTGGCAGACCGAACAGCTAAACAGACAGCTCAGACCCCACTAGACATGACAAAATCACAGATACCATCAATGACCAAAGCCATGACAGTCAGGGATCCTTCCAAGGATGTACAAGACATACAGACACATGCTACTCTAGACGAATTAAAGAAATGGTCGGAACAAGGAGGGGTACTGACTGATCAGGGTTGGATGACCAAGGGCAAAGAAACATGGTTTCTTCCTGATTCGATGGTACAAGTGATCATAAATACCGCACATAGTCCTGCACACTTAGGAGAGAAAGCAATGCTAGACAGCTTACAGAATATCTGGTTCAACAAGCACTTGCGTGCAGCAGCGAAACAAAAGGTCAGAACATGTATGATCTGTTGCCAATTCAATCCAGGTAAAGGCATTCCAATGGAACAAGGCGGATTCCATCCACCTGACCATCCTTTTGAAGTCCTCCAAATGGATTATATCCAAATGGACAGATGTAGAGGTTACAAATATGTCCTGGTAGTAGTATGTTCACTTTCAAGATGGACAGAGGCCTATCCAGTTCCTGATTATACTGCTGTAACTACCGCCAGACAATTGGTGCGAGAGTTTTTCCCACGTTATGGATTACCGCGTGTCGTATATTCCGACAACGGTCAGCCTTTCTCCTCTGAACTCATGAAACAGGTGTCCCTTCTGTTAGGGTATACCTGGAAGTTCCATTGTGTACGACATCCTGAGGCAGCAGGCCTTGTAGAAAGACACAACCAGACCTTAAAGATAAAACTAGCAAAGATTTGCGCAGACAAAGGTGTAGATTGGATGGTAGCCCTGCCGGTTGCCCTCTTTTACATGCGAATGGTAGCCCATTCTAGAACAGGCTTATCTCCCTATGAAGTGGTCTTTGGTAGACCACCGAATATGTGGGGCACTCCAATGCCTAAAAAGATCACTGATGTTGATAGTAACATGCTGACAGATTACCTGGCTTCCTTGATGTCTGCACTACTCTCTTGTCGTTCGCAGGTTGCTGCCGCCTTCCCTGACAACACCCAGGTCAAGGAACATTCCCTCGCTCCTGGGGATTACGTTTTAATACGGAACTTTGATAGAACGAGCCCTCTTGAGCCGAGGTGGAAGACGCCCAAGTTGGTATTATTGACCACGAGGACCGCTGTTAAAGTCGAAGGACGGAAAGGATGGGTTCATCTTCATCATTGTAAACGCTACTTTGGAAATAACGATTCGTTTAAAAAGGACATAAACTTTTCAGACTTTGAGCCCCCTTTACTAGAGAAGACTCCCTAGCAGGAGTACAAAGCTAAACTTAGATCTAAAAAGTCAGAACCCGTTTGATCAATTAAGTCCACTAGGTGGTGAAGCGGTTGAACATGTATTCTGGCTTGCATAAGATCTTGGACACTACTGATGAGAAAAAGAGCAAGATGAAAAGCAAATACTCTAAAATATTACGTGGTAGATGTATAGTGACTTTGATTTTTCTATTTCTTCTGTGCATCACGATGATATGTATCAGCTTAATACTACATGCTATTTTTCCTCCTATTGCCTCACTCTTACACTCTTCTACTAATGATACTATAATGCACACATTTAGTGATCTGCCATCCCATGAGCTATCGTATCGACTTGCCTTACGCAACAATACCTTTATTCAGATGCTGCACCATTCACATCAGACTAGCAATGCTACAGACTGCTGGGTCTGTGGCCGACTTCCCCCGTATCAGAAGGTGAAGGGAGTGTTGCCTCTTTTCCCTTTTCCATTCTCCCATAATGGTTCTTGCGGAGCATGGTTTGCCTTAATGACATCCATCAACGGTGATGCTAAAGAATGTCAAGACAAGGAGTGTAGGGGCGACTGGGTATGGGGTAACTTGAATAAAGTAATGAATAAAGCATGTTACCCAGATGAAGAAGGTCTTCCCCAAAGGAAAGGTACAGATTTAGAAAATGAAGAGTATCTGCAAGGAAATGCGACCCTCGACTTTATAGTGTTGAATGTCAAGCCCATACACAATTTAGGTCCATCCTCAATTACAGTCCTGCCAGTAAAAGGGAACTTGTGTGTCCGAAAAGAAGGCTCTGTACATTTGGGGCACAGCGAGTGTAACACTATAATAGTGTTTAAAGACAAAGGAAAGTCTTATTTCAGAGCATCACGACACACCTATTTTATTTGTGGCCAGACAGCCTATGTGCAACTGCCCTTAGACTGGGGTGGGACGTGCTATATATCATTTCTTCTACCACCAGTTTTCTTGGCCCCATCGAACTATCATCAAAATCTCCAACTAGCACTTATCAGACACAGACGAGGGCTCGATGCCTCTGGCATTGACCAGACTGAAACAGCTTGGGAGCAATATACAGATTTCAACAAAGGATTCTTTTTCTTCATAGGTCCCGTCCAGAATAGTAAACTTATCCGCAGGCTAACAAGGATTCTAGAAACAGTTGCTAATGAAACTGCATCAGCCCTGGGGAACTTGACCCAGGAACAGTCTGCTATGAGAATGGTCGTTCTTCAGAATCGTCTTGTTCTTGACGTCATCCTAGCGGATAGGGGCGGGGCCTGTAGGGTCATCGGTTCCAGCTGTTTTCATTCCTAATAACGCACCGTCTGTATACAAAGCAATAACAAGACTCCACAAGATTGCCCAAAGCATACACCAAGACCCAGGCACGTGGACTTGGTCCAGTTGGCTCTGGGGAGTAATATCGGCATGGGGATGGAAAGTGTTGACCGTCTGTGGACTAATACTACTGATGATATTCAGTTGTTGCCTATGTCTACAGTGTGGCCCGGCCATTTGCGGCCTGTGTGCTACTGCATGTGTTCCACATCCCCATTTACAAAGCATTGAAAATGGTAAAATAATGCTGCAAGAACAGATTGACCGTCTCATGAGAATAGATGTGACATGAGGGTCCACTAGGGGACAAGGAGGGAATGAGGAAATTAAAATATCATAAGGCCTATGTGTCCCCGTGTGTTCCCCGTCACTCATGTGCACATACATGTAACCTATGTATTTCCCCTCCATGGCCTGTCTATCATGATGCTTATGCTATAACGTGGCCTGCCATAATCCAGTCTCCCATGAGAAAAACGACAAATCTGCACTGAGGCCTACACGTTTTGCATCATGTTTTCCCGCATTTTCATGAAAGCCCATTATTGTGGCTCAGCCAGAGCCGAAAAGAGGTTTCAGGCCTCAGAACGCTCTGAAAGCTGCAGCTGCGTATCCTTGGCCTCGGTCAGGGCCTCAGCCAAAGGGGCCCTGACCGAGGTGCCGAGACAGTATTGAGCACGGTTATCTGCTTACTCCTACCGAAACCACATGCCTGGAGAAGGAGGAATAAACACGACCCGTCTGCAAAGGAGAAAGCCTAGCCTTTCTGTCTCTTTTTGTGCGATTGCAAAGCTCACGTCAGTGAAAAGCCCATAGCCCCCATGTAAGACTTTAGCAGTAAATGAAGAAATAGATGCCACATTGGCTCTTGGTGATGGGCAACCTATGTCACAAATCAGTCCCTGCTCCAGACTTTAGATATCAGATGATACAAGATGTGCTGGTCGCCCTGACACTGAAGGCCTCACTTCCAGACTCCAGACTCCCTGGTTGCATAGCAACCCTTTCACACGTCAGTTACACGTCATGCTCGAGTTGAGCACAAGTAAGGCAAAGTTCCAGTAAAGTTCCAGCTGATCACGCAACCCCCTCCAGGCATCCACCCACCTATGACACTTACCTATTATCATCAAGTGGACGCCCACCTTCACGCCTACTTACACACCCACATGTTCTTATCTCGTTCTCTCTTGCTCCGCCTGAAGCACTCCTGCTTACGTATATTATTACAATGTATATATACTGTACTCTGTGAATAAAGTTTGAGAATACTCTGAGAATTAGACCCTTCCTGATCCCTTGTGGTGATGGAACTATTCTCCCTATAACTCGAGTTATTTGAATAAAGCCCTTTTGAACCTGATACCACGGACTCAGCCTCTTGCTTCATGCATGATCATATTGCTATATAGATATTCTGAGCGTGTAATACTTTATTTACGACAATGTCCAGCTCCTCCCTTGTGAACTTTGGATTCTTGTCGGTGGGCATGGTGTGGGGTGAGGGTGTGGATGGTTGTGGGTGTGTGGGTCTGAATGTGACGGTGTGGGTGTGAATGTGGAGAGGGGTATGTGTGAAGGGGTGTGTGTGTAGGTGTATATGTTTAGGTGGATGGGTGCAGTGGTTTGTGTGTGCTCTGTAGCAGTGGTGAGTCTGTTGCAAAGGCTCATGGTTTGTGTGTGTGGTCCATTTGTGGGTGGGGCTCAGTTTGAATTTTTGGTGGGTGTGTTATAAGGGGTGGTTGTGAGGTTGCCCCTCTGTTTGCCTGTTTAGATGTGTCCAGGTCAGTCCTTTTCATTTTTTGTGCAGTGTAGACGTGTTTTGTGGTGTTGTGCAAGTCGAATAGGCCCTCCTTGTGCTGTTTTACAGTGTCCATGTTTCAGTATGGTACAGGGGTACGAGTCGTATCGCCACACACCCCCATGCGTTGTGTATGTACGGCGCGTACACGGACATTGCTATGTACGGTGCGTATACCCCATTGCTTCTGTACGGTGCGGGTGCGTAGACCACCATCGCGTATGTACGGTGTGTACCCGCAACATCGCGTACCCACAACATCCACCGTACATACGCGATGTTGGGGGTACGCACTGTACATTTGCAATGGGGGTACGGTGCGTACATATGCGCTGGGGGTACGCACCGTACATACGCGCTGGGGGTACACACCGTTCATTCGCACTGGGGGTACGGTGCGTACCTATGTGCTGGGGGTACGGGGCGTACCTACGGGGGGTAAGGTGCGTACCTATGCACTGGGGATGCGGTGTGTACCTACATGCTGGGGGTACGCACCATACATTCTCAGGGGGTACGGTGCTACCTACGCGCTGGGGGTATGGTGCATACCTACGCGCTGGGGGTACGCACCGTACATACGTGCTGGGGGTACACACCGTACATTCGCACTGGGGGTACAGTGCGTACCTACGCGTGGATGGGGTACGCACCGTACATTCGCACTGGGGGTACGGTGCGTACCTACGCGCTGGGGGTACGGTGCATACCTACGCACTGTGGGTATGCACCATACATTCGCGCTGGGGGTACGGTGCATACAAACTTTGCTTCATAGCGGGCAAAGTCATTCCCCATGTACGGGGCGTTTTCCGTACGAATCGTAAATTGTAACGCCGGTCCGGATCGTACTAGTTCGGTCGGACTTCATTTTTACAATTTGTACGGAGAAGTGTCCGGGTCCGTCTCGTACTAATTTTCCAGGTGCGATTCGTACGGATCGGGCCGATCCTTATGTACTTTTTCCCGTACGGATCGTACTTCATGGGTCGGACGTGACTTGTACGATTCGTACGGAAAAAAATACGGATACGAGTCGTACGGGAAAAAAAAATACAGGATCGGAATCGACCCCATAGTTTAAAAAATATTTTGAAAAATATAAAAAAATATGTTTAAAAAACCCATTAAATTCAAATAATATTTTTTAATTTTTAAAAGAATTAATTGAAAAAATAAGTTTAAATAATGGTGATAAAAAAGTATTAAAATAAAAAAAATTAATGAAATTGACACTGAATTTGAAAAATATAGAAATCCAGTTACAGACAGGAATTGGCATTTAAAAACCTTTGAAATTCACTGAAAAAACCATAGGTTTCATGCACGTTATAGTTAGGAATTGGCATTTAAAAAACCTTTGAAATTCACTGAAAAAACCAAAGGTTTCAGGGGCGTACTGTGCGCGCACCCCGCGATTTAAAAAAAAAAAAATGTTTTTTTCACCCTTCATGGTCCTTCAGGGACCCCCCTGACAAAAGCTAGGGGGTCAGAAACTCTCTACCCTGCCCCCTTTTAACGTTCTCCACTTGTGTTTTTAACTCTCTTCTGCCTTTAAAACTCAAAATGGCAGCTAGGGGTGCGCGCACCGTGCGCGCAACCCCCGATTTTTTGAAAAAAAATAAAATGTTTTTTTCACCCTTCGGGGTCTTTTGGGGTCCTTCAGGGACCCCCTGACAAAGGCTAGGGGGTCAGGAACTCTCTACCCTGCCCCCTTTTCACGTTCTCCACCTTTCTTTTTGCCTGTCACACACACAACACACAAAATGGCGGCCGACACTTCCTGATTTCGACTGATTCGAATGTTGACTGACATGAATCCACCAATCAGAATTACGCTCGCACATGGCACCGTGCGCGCACGGTGCGCGCACAGTGCGCGGCTATAGATATTTATGTGCTTTTAACTGCAATTTTCTCATGAACTACTGAACAGATTGACACCATATATGCAAAAGGCACATCCCTGACCTGAGGACTACCTCTTTGCCAAATTACAAGTAATTCTGTCTAGCCGTTCGGGCTGTACCTTCGACTAAAAGTCCTATGGGAAAATGAATAGGGAAAACGCGTTTTGGGACCCCCCTTTTTTCTCGGCCCCAGGTTGGTAGGAGCAGGGTAGGAGCTGAGCAGAGCGCCCCATTAGTTTTGAAAATTTCGCGAGGATTCGTCAACCGGCGCCAAAGTTATTCAAAATAGAACTTTGAGATTTCCTATGGAAACTCGGGTGCAATTATCGGAGTTCCCACTTACCTGCGGTCCTGCTGGCCATTCTTTTGGTGCTCTTGCCGCTCCTGGGTCCCTGACGCTGCGGGTCCCCCCTGACGCCGCTTCTTCACTCCGCGGTCGTGACAGGGGGACTACAGCTCCCAGGCTGCATAGCGGCCAACTTCCTGTCGGATTCGCGCCCGGAGGTGCTCAAAAGACTGAAGCTTCCTCCGCGTCGCGGGACGCGTGCGGGCGGCGCCGGGCTTAGCCCGGGCAAAGTGCGGGCCCTGTGTAGCCCTCAGGAGCCGAGGGAGACCGGGCAGGGCTCACCCCCTTAACGGTGCTTGTGAACTCATTGGAACATACTAATTTGTGAGATCCTCTGTTCTGTGTTCCTTGCCTCTTTGCATGTTTTGTACATAGCGTGCTACCTTATATATAGCTGTCAACTCGACCCATAGTCCAACCACAGCGATATTATTATTAACATGGCTGGAGGCGCTAACAAGGGTACCCTAGATAGTTATTTATTTAGGGTCAACCCGGGATTAGAACGGGAATCTATCCTTGCTGAACTGAGGGCAAAGCGCCGTAGCTCTATTGAGCTTATTAAAAACACGTCACCCCTCGTGAGCTCTGTGCACTCAGCCACTTCCCCACTTAGGAGTTGCCACTCCCAAAATACAGTCCTAGATAATTCTAGCAACGATGATCTTTCAATCCTACCACGAAACTCAACCTCCTTACCCGAATTAATTAATGACCAGTCCCTAACTGCTCCACCTCTACTCCTTAATTCAACTCCTGAGCCAGTACTCTTAATTGAGTCACCACCTCTAGCTGTTAAGCCTCCACCTCAAAAGGCTAACACACCTAGACAATCCAAATTTACAGGCCCACCACCTAGTAAAAGGAGAAAGAGAGGTAGTGAGCCGTTAAAGAGAAAAAGAAAGAGCAATCGCTCTGATTTGGTTCCAACTGCTAAGGGTCCTGTAACTTGTACTGATAAAACATCTCTCCCAGTTACTTCTGTTCCTTGTTTACCAAATGATATATCTATCGTGGAGGTATTGGGTAATGTTGAACAGCTATTTAGATCTCTCATCTTACCTATTCTTGAGAGATTAAAAACAATAGTTAATAGACTTGATAACGTAGAATCGCTAATAGGTAATAACAGGGAACTAATTAAGAATTTTGCAAAGACAGTGAAGGCGTCCCCTCTTACTACAGCACCTGTTGTACCGCCCCCCATTGTACCACCTCTAAACTCTATTTCTCAAAATCCCCCAAGTACTAACAATCTAAATAATAAAAGCATAGGAAGAGCCATTACCTCTAATCCTCTGCAACACTTTACTTCAAATAAAGATGGAGAGTCTCTGAGGGAAGATAACTTAATACAACCTGGTACAACACGTGATAATAAAGGTAAAATTCCATCTTTTACCGAAAAGAAACGCAAGGGGCTCAAACTAGAACTGCCACCTGAAGCAGTTCCCCTTGCGGTTGTTCTTGCGGGAGTCCCAGCATTAAAAGAGGGGACAACTGAAGGTTACTCCCAGTTAAAAAACAAAGTCATTCATTGGCTTGGTCAGAACCGCCCTCTTCCCTTGTATATAAATGGCGAAATTTTGCATGTACGGCGTCTCTCTTGGTTGGGAAACACACCTAAGAATATAAACGGGGATATTGTCATAATTAATTTCAGAGATCCCAGAGCCATCAGCCATATCCTTAATTGGCATATGAACAAAGCAAGGTCTTTTATTTCTACCTGGGAATTGACTTATTTTTACCCAAGAACTCAAATAGTTCCCATTGCTAATCCAGGGGTTCCACTTTGTAAACAGTCCAATCCTGTCATTTCTCTTGGAAACCGCTATGAGGTTCTAGCAAATCTTGAAGAAGTGGATTGACATAATCACCATAAGGGCTCATTGATAGACATCCAAGAGACTTCTTTTGATCTACCTTCCCCTCCCAATGAGTTAGGAAACTTGCCATCAGAACCAAGTGTTGGTATTTGTATCAATCCCCTTACTTCCCCTGATCTTCCTTTATTAACTAACCCCCCGGTTGGCACTGGGGATAATATGTGGAAGCTACTTTCATGGAATATTGCTGGGCTGGCCTCTAAACTGATATCTGATGATTGGCTTTGTTTTGTTAATAATTTTGACCTATGTATATTTCAAGAGACCTGGCTATGCGAACCAGCCTTTGCTCAGGGATATCTGAATTACTCTGTGCCTGCATTAAAAGGTCTAAAGGGGAGACCTATGGGTGGATTAACTATATGGGTCCGTCAGAGTCTAAAGCTAGTTGTCAAAGCCATTGACACCAGCCATAGAGACATACAATTAATCAGAATGAACTTAGACAAATTGGGAATGCTTGATATCTACAATGTTTATGTGAGGAGTAACAGGGAAGGGAGATCTGAGGTTTTAGCGGCCTTGGGACGTCTCCTTGATATTCACTCTCTAAACAATAACATTGTCATTGCGGGTGATTTTAACAGAACATTCGAACCCCTAGTTACTGAAGACGATTTTCTTGGGGACGAAGAAGATCGGCAATGGGGAGTTCCCAAGTTGGAGCTCAAATCGGTTGTGCGTTGGACCGATGATGTGATTAGTTTGAATGGCCTTTGCTATGAAAAGGGCTTAAGAGCTCTAAACGGAAGGACTCGAAGTGATAAAAATGGGTCTAGTACATTTGATAACGGGCGACACAAAAGTAGAATTGACTATGTTTTATGCAGTCTTAAACTATGGCGGTTGATCTGCGACATGGAGGTTGTTTGGAGGAGTGAGAGCGATCACAACCCCCTGTGTGCAGATCACAAATGGTGGTCTTTTACCAACAAGACCACTGGCCCGATTGAGCTTGCCCCTCCTTTGTCTGTCCCCACAAATGATATGCGCAGATTAAGGTGGGCGAACATAGTGACCAACCAACTGGCCATAGCTAACATCAGTGGCGAAGTAGATAAAGCAATACTAGCCATTGAGCATATTAATTTACCCAGCACCGGGTTGGCCAGAGTAGTCCAAATACATGACTCCCTCTTTTGCGCAATAAAAAACCACTTCCTTAAGCCTGTGAAAAATAAAGGAAAGAGAGCACCAAAGCCTGCAAAGTGGTACAACGACCAATGTAGAGATGCTCGACTAGCTCTAGGAACCGCCATAAAGGGGAGGCAGTCTACTGCCATTCGGTTTGCTAGAAAAGAATATAAAGCTAGTATATCAAAGGCAAAGAAAGCCTGGGATGAGCATCATTGGTCTGAGCTAAAGATAGCTAGTGACAGGAATGATTCCAGGTTATTCTGGAGCATCGTTCAGTGGGGAAGTTCGGGTTTACCCCTACCCCCAAATAACAATGTACCGGAAGATGAATGGGTAAAATTCTTCAAAAATCAGTACGCGGACCCAAATAGAGTCGTTACCGGGTCAGATATAAGTTTAATTCAATTTAAAGAAAATTTCTTTAGCATCAAAGAGATTATGACGGCCCTCAGCTCAGTGTCTGGTGGACGCGCCCCAGGCCTTGATGGTGTCCCAGCTGATGTCTTTATCAATGATAAAGAGCGCTGGTGTAAGTATATCCATCTTCTTAAGAATGCAATTGCACAGGGCGCAGCTGTACCAACATCTTGGCAGGATGCGGTAATAATACCCTTGTTCAAGAAAGGCGACCGGTCCCAGCCGGGCAATTATAGACCGATTAGCCTTATTGACACTATCCAAAAGGTTGTGGGGCGCGTGATTGCCAATAGGCTCCTTGACTGGGCCGAGGAGACCAATGCCCTGTCACCCTTCCAGGCAGGATTCCGTCGGTCCACAAGCACGGTGGACCAGGTTTTCCACTTTACCCTATTGCAATGGCGGACCGTGGTGCTGGGCGAGGGCAGCTTGTACGCAGCTTTTGTTGACCTGCGGCCTGCCTTCGACCTAGTCCCCCGGACCAAGCTGTGGTTGGTTCTTAAGAACAAGGGTCTACCAGAAGAGTTACTGTCACTAATAATGAGGCTTCACAAAACAAATTTTGCCAAAATTCAGTGGGGGGGACCGGGTATGGTGACTGTGGATTTTCCAGTTGAAGAAGGTGTTCGACAAGGATGTTCAATGGCTCCCATCCTTTTTACATTGTATATCAACGATGTTGTTGCCCGTATGCTCTCTGCACAGGTGGATGCTCCCTCTTTAGCTGGCTTAAAAATGCCCATTTTAATGTTTGCAGACGATACGCTTATTTTATCTAAGACTCCAAGCGGTCTGCAGTGTGCTTTGTCTATTTTTTACCAATTTTGTAGGGAGTATGGCTTAGAGGTCAACACAGCTAAAACTAAACTTATGACTTTTAACCCCCATCGTAGCTTTAAATCCAAATTCACTATGAATGGCCGCCCGCTAGAGGTGGTGAATACTTTTACGTACCTAGGACTACACATATCTAGTGAGAACAGATGGCGTCAGCATATAGATATTGCTACACTTAGACACAGGCAATTGTCCAGTGCCATTAGCTCAGAGCACAGAAAATCTTTGACCAAACTAGTAAAACCTGTACTTCAGGTTTACGAAGCGAAGGCCCTAGGCTCTGCACTCTACGGGGCTGAGCTATGGGGCTTCGAGAAGGTGGATGCACTTCAAACCTCGGAAAACAAATTTCTCCGGGCAATAACTGGTGTCCCTAAAAGTTCACCTTTGTTGCCCCTTAGATATGATTTGGGTAGAAGAGCAGTCACAGATTTGGTTAGGCTCCGTCCGATTTTGTATTGGCGAAGGCTATGGACGACACCAGTGCTCTCCCACTATGCCGAGGGGTTCCTAGACATTATTAGAATAGAAGTATTCCACAAAATTGGGTGGCTTAAATCACTCAAGATAACTTTGACTGAGCTTGGTTTGTGCTCGCTTTGGGAAGATCCTGTGGGAGCAACTTTTCCATCTAAAAGCACTCTGAAAGAAATCTATTGGGAGAAGGCAGCCTCTAGGAATTGGAACAGTTCCAGCGCTGGATCTATGGCTGGAGGATTTTTAGAAGCTAAGATTTATCCTTGCCTGGAACCCTATTGGGATACCATAACTAGACCAGGTGACAGAAAGCTCCCTTTTCAACTAAGAGCAGGTGCACTACCCCTTAGATATTTGGTAGCCAAATGGGAAGGTGGATCCTGTGACAGTTGTCCCGCATGTGGCACCACCAAAGAAACTATTGGTCATTTTTTATTTTCTTGTAAAGTCTATCTGGTTCCAAGACGCATTTGGTTATCTCCGATGTGTAAAAACTTGGGGACTACTAGTAGTATTGTTGCTCTACATATTATATGCACCAGCACTTTGTCATGGATTACAATAGCTACCGCAAAGTATCTTGGATGGGCGTGGTCGGTCAGACAGAGACTGCTAGTCATTTGACTATTCTCTGTTATGATCCCTTGTCTATATTTCCAACTTGTATTCTTTTAAGAAAATAAGGAATTTTTAACCAAGATAAATCTTAAACTTTTTATCATTTTTTATCTGTCTAATAGGTATAGCACGCAATTCTTAATCAGAACTGTCAATCAAGTTAGAAATTGTAAAACATATGTCTTGTATTCTGATATCATATGGCTGTAAATGTAATTCTATTTTAAAATGTTGTATGAATTTTAATTCTTTTTTCTGTTGTATGTATTCTGCTTTTATGATTGAAATCTCGAATAAAGCATACTTTGACTGACTGACATATATATATATATATAGATAGATAGATAGATAGATAGATAGATAGATAGATAGATAGATAGATAGATAGATAGATAGATAGATAGATAGATAGATAGATAGATAGACAGATAGATAGATATAAAGATATATATATATACATTTTTCTGCAAATATCCTGGCTCCCCAACAAAAATCGGCCGCACTCCTCACAGGTTGCATTTACGTTGTTTATTTTCCATTGGCGTCAAGCATCAAGTACGTTTTCTTGGCATTACAGACGATGTATTCCTACACATTTCGGCATTGCAAATGCCTTGCTCACGGTATACATTTAGCGCTCAAAATGGAATTTTAACGTTTTTTTAAAAACTAGTGATGACATAATTTCCTTCCCCATACGTGTGTGTATGCCCCATAGCCTCCTGGGACTTGTAGTGACAATGAATCTATTTACAACTCAGCTTGTGAAAACTTGGAAAAAAGGGGGTTACTAAAAATATATATGTGTGGCCCTTTGTTGAATCAAATACCTATTCCTAGTCAGGAGATGTGTATGTTTATACATTTATGACATTTGATGAAGGTGTATTGAAGAATGAGTGGATTTACAAGTGCCTGAATGGATTATTTACTAGGTGTGTGACTGACTGTATAAGTGAGTGATTGAACATGTGTTACTGAATGTATGGGTTAGTGACTAAACTATGTGAAAGTCTGTATTAGTGTCTTAGTTGGTGTATAAGCGGCTGCATGGGTTGGTGAGTAGCTACATGAGTGTCTATATGGGATATTGATTTGTTGTCTGAGTATGTGTATGAGTGCCTGAGTGTCTGTGTGGGTGGGTGGGGGGAGTGTGACTGTGCATACATGTCTGAGTGGGTGATTCACGGGTTGTATGGATTCAACAGTACATCTGGAAAGGGCTGTATGGGTGAGTTAGTGTGTGTATGGTTGTGTTGGTGAGTGAATGAATGTCTCACTGGTATATGTGTGAGTAACTACATATGTATTAAGGCAGTATATGTGAGTGTTGGAGCATATAAATTAGTATACGTGAGAGTACGTTATTTGAAGAGTGGGTGTATAAAAGAGAGTCTGCTTGTATCAGTGATTGTATAAGACAGTAAGTATGTGTTAGCATCTGCATAAATAAGTGATGTGGTGTGTGTATAAATAACGCGGTTGGTGTATATAACTGTATACATGAGTAAATGGGTATGTGATTGATTCTTTGCAAAACTGACTAGGTGTGTGAGTAACTCTATGGATGAGTGGCAGACTGTGACTGTATGTATAGGTGCATGAGTGCATATTATAGTACTGTATTGATGAGTAACTGCATGTATAAGTGAGTGGATGTGAGTGTAGACCTAGAAATAGTGGGTAGTATCTAGTATCTGGCATTGTTGTGTGTATGGTTTCAAAAATAGTAGTCTGCATTTTAGAGTGCGTGTATCAATTTTTATATTAGGCCATCAGTATGTGCATCAGATTATCATGTGGATGATGTCATCAGTGATGTCATCAGTGATGTCATTTGAGATGTCATCAGTGATGTCATCAGTGATGTCACTGACCATGTCATGAGTGATGTAATATGTGACGTCTTCACCAGTGCATTGCGGGAGCGCGAGTTATAGTTAGCTCAACTAACTATAACGGGCGAATTTCTCTGGCTTTATACGAGTCAAATGTCCAACTAACTATAATGTCCCTGAAACTATGGTTTTTTTCAGTAAATTTCTAAGGATTTTTTAAATGCTAATTCCTAACATTAACGTCTGTAAAACCTATGGTTTTTTCAGTGAATTTAGAAAGTTTTTTAAATGTTAATTTCATATTTTAATATTTATAAAACCTATATTTTTTCTATTTTTGTGTGTAATATTTTGGAACTCTATTATCCCTTTTTTAATTAATTTTTAAAAATATGTAATGTGTTATATCTTTAAAAAAAGTATCTATATCTTCCTACCTTCCCTAATTCTTTTTTTTGTCTCAAATCTATATCTAAATAAGTTTAAAGTGTATATGAGAACAAGCGATAATCTAAAATATTGTAAACATTTATATATTTCTAACTGTAATCAACTTATTTTCTGGTAAATATATTTTCTCAAAATCGCGACGGGTGCAGCCTCCTTGTGCGCTCGGTGCACGATTGCCATGTGACCTTAAAGAAAAGCATTTGATTGGTTCATAACATTTCCCATTGTAACAGTTGGAGGACCCCACCCATTTTAGTCATTCTCTCTACAGCATTTGATGAGAGACTCCTCTTCTGCTTAGAGAGCTTTTTTGAAAACGTTTTGCTATGTACACATATCTGACACTACACACAACATGCAACCATTATCTTCATCAATATTCATGCTCTGTAAAGTAGCCTTCCACCTGTGATAGCCATGCATCTAAAAGCTACATAACAGAAGTTTTCCCCACTGCCAGAGGTAACATGGTTGCATTTGCTGTCCACAGCGCAATGTAATGTGGTACGGCCCAGGGGAAGTATCATGCATAGATAATGAACATACGGACACAGATAGATAGTGGAAATGGGTACGGGCACGTGCGCTCAACTCCTTTTTATTACCAGGGTCACATATCCAGTGACGTCTGTGCTTAATGCGTGTGGGGCGAGTGTAAACCAGCCCTCAGGGAATGGTTGCTGCTAGCATCAACTACAACAGTAATCATTGGATCACACACAGAGATTCAATAATAAAAGGGTCAATAGTTTGTGCTGCAGTAAGGTAGGGACACTAGATGTGAAATAATACAGAAAATATTCTATCGTAAAAGAACCATAACTTGTGGTATAATGAGATACAGGCAGTAGATCTGAAATAATACACAAAAAGATTGTATCATAAAGGGTCCATCAGATCTAGTGCACTCAGATAGCCACATCAAAAGCATTCAGCATGTGCACAGTCAGCAATGATGCGTGCTGCGGGCTGGCCGTACTAGGAACAATGTCTGTTACCTACAGGACTGCCTCATCTGCAATAGCGACTCGATCTGAATTGTAAACACTGCTGTCTGCAGTGTAGGCCAGAGAGCAGTCAGCAAGGGCCCACAGCCATGTGGCGTTGACTTGAGCTGTCCAGTTTGTCGTAGGCGAAGCAACAAAAACCGTGTGCGGACCCTGTGATGATGCGTATGCGTGGTGCAGACAGAGCGCACTGGAGCAATGTCTTTTGCCTACAGGACTACATTATCTCCAATAGCAACTCGATCTGAATTGTGAACACTGCTGTCTGCAGTGTAAATTGAATGCAGTAGTGAGCACAGTCATCAATGAATACTTTTTCTCACTTCCTCGTCACAAAATACAACAACATAAATTACAAAAAACTCTGCAATAAATAAATCAAAACAATTCGAATTGCGATCTCTGCTGTCCACAGTGTAGACTGTTATTCAGTGTTCTTTACCACTACCAAGAAAAATTTGGTCATTGTACTAGACCTATAACTCATCGAAAAAAAAAGTTCTTCTAGCACGTATACTAAAAGGCTATTGTGCATACTTCAATAGACGTTGTAGTTAGTTGCCTACTGGATTCTGTAATTAAACAATCACCACTCGATCTCAATTGTGAGCCCTGCTGACCGCAGTGTAGGCCAGAGGCAGTGGTCATTAACGCCTCATAGCCACGTGCCGTTGGATTCGAAAGCACGGAGTTGGTTGCACCTGATTGGAGGGGTTACACACAAATCATCACAGACTTTAACTTCTGACATCCTCAATCACAGAATCAAGACCCCATTTCACTCTTCCGACCTGCTGTACCGCGGTGTACTCTACGGACTGCAGTCAACTAAGCCCAATAAACATGTGCAGCAGTTAGCTACGGAAGCACAGAGTGTGATGCACCTCAACGGAGGGAGTTCTGTGAAAACCAAGCAGCAGGTAATATCGGACATCGGCCGTTGTGGGATCAAGACACCATTCCACTGTTGGGACCCAGAGTTGGTTGCACCTGGTCGAAGGGAGTACCTTCATCTCCACTCTCAGATGCAGTTCTAACATCGTACATTGTGGGATCAAGAACCCGTTTCACTGTTTGGACCTGCTGTACCATGGTGTACTCCAGCAACTGCACTCAGCCAAGCTCAATAATCATGTGCAGCAATTAGCTTCGGAAGCACAGAGTCTGATGCACCTCAACGGAGGGAGTTCTGTGAAAACCAACAAGCAGCAGGTAATATTGGACATCATCCATTGTGGGATCAAGACACCGTTCCACTGTTGGGACCTAGAGTTGGTTACACCTGGTCGAAGGGAGTACCTTCATCTGCACTCTCAGATGCAGTTCTAACATCATCCATTGTGGGGTCAAGACACCGTTCCACTATTGGTACCCGTTGGACTACTGTGTTAGTAGTATACAGAGCACTCCGCGGTGCTGGGACTCAGGCTGGGCGCTGTCCGCCTGTGTCGTGGTAGCCAGTGTTGATCTCAGGAGCCTTCCCAGCTTGCAGACCTCGGCCCAAAATCTTCCGCTGGCACGTGGTGGGTCCTCTTTCACATATGGTGGTGTCAAAAGGTGAACTGTGGGGCATATGTGCGTCGCAGCGGCCATGACAGTTTCTGGGTACCAGCAGGCTGAGAGCATTATTCCCGCAGCCACCTTCGCTCACGGTGTCAGCCTTGTGGCGGTGTAAGCTGCGCAGACCTGACAGACATGCTCGCCATTCTGGAAGAGAACCACACCCAGAGAAACGTGCCTTTTATTTATACCCCTATGCTAGCCTTGCGTACGCCAAGCCAGCCCACTACGCTAAAGATTTGGGGGGGAGGGGGCACGTATGTGCTATGTTTTCCTAATCTTCCCTACTGACTGCACTATCATAGTCACATCCACTGTCCACGTCACTCAATAGACCATCAGTGTATGATGACATGTACATGTCTGTACTCTGCATACTCAAGTCTGTCCGGAACATCCCCCCAACACCTTGCATTGTATACTTTTATAATCAAGAATCACTTGCCACCTTTACACATACTTTGCTCCCATCTCTCCCCACATTCTGCATTGTGGGGCAGAGGTGCTATGTTTGGTGTGTGTACATGGCTAGCCACGGTTCCCACAGTACGTAGTGTTGTTGTGTCTTCTAGGTTTACATGTTGTTTGTCATGTTGTATATGATTATATAAGGTAGAGCGTTTATTTACGAGAAGTGGTTTCTCCCATTTACATATCGCTGTGTTAAAGAGGATGCAGAACTTTCTCACAGGTGAAAAGTGGGACCACAATGGCAGTCATTCATTACTATGCAAGAATGTCCAACTGCATGACGCTTCTAACCTTACAGCCCCCAATCTTGTGAGCTTTCTTAAAAGCACGCCAACTCCCACATTCAGACCAACATTCACACAGCTTTCTAACGGCAGTTATCTGCTTCTTAATAACATGGACTGCTACGTAATGCGAGCTGGCATACTGTATGTCCTTACTGTTTCAAACCTGATAACTTCCTGTGTGCAATCTCTATTCCCACCCACACAAAGTAACTCCCAAAGTTCAACTTGGCCTTCAATACCTACTTTGAAAAAGATTTTATTAAATGGAGCAAACTGAAAGCGCTTTTGTTTCAAACAGAAGTGTACCTCACTTCTCCAAAAGTAATTTATCGACTGCAGATAGCACAAACCTCAAGTAAAATACACTCCTGTTTAAATATGAACCTCCCATTACACTTTGTGAATTGTTACACAATTTTCAACACATCTGACATTTAAGCTCAGGCACACTTTTTTAACACTGTCTCCTCCGGCCTTGTCACAGGCTTTCAAACTGTTTTTGGCATAATACCAGACTTCATTCATTTGATCATCTCTGGAATAATAGGAACAGTGCCCATAATTCGTGCTCTGTTTGCGGCCATCCTACTACTATTTTAGCTTGCTAAAAATGGCTACGCTCCCTGTGGTAACAAGCATGTCCGACAGAATACGCCTCTACGCGAAGGTACATCAATACCATGAAAAAATGGAACAACTTTTCGGCTGCCTGCCTCTATCTGTTATCAGAGCCAGCTACAACATGACATTTATTTACACATATACAATCTGCGTGAACCATCTTTTTATTGCAAAACTTGCCCAATCGACTGGCGAATAGATCTATGCCTTGCCAACATCCCAGCAAACGCTCCCGATATCCAGCAGGTAATGGAGTATCTTGAAAACCATGAACTTGATTGTTCGGGCAGTGGAGCAATGGCGGATGCAACGCAAAAAGGTATCCTGGCGAAATGGGATTCCTGCGCAGCCGCGAAAGATCTCCTGCAACGTGCGACCTTTGACAACATCGCAGATTGCCTGCCAATTCAAATTGCCGCTCCAACATTCGAGGAACATTACTGTCCCTTCGAAGATATGAATTGGATCGCTTCGCTTTTCTCACACAATGGCAACAATCGCCTCTTGGACCATTACGCATCTCAGGCCACTGAAGAACTTCCAGACTGAAATCTCCAAGACTTGTAAGAAATTCACTTTATTCTTGGATATTCCAACTTTTTTGACATTTTCCTATTACATTTTTTAATGCACTTCAATTGAACTATTTTCATAAACTAACTTAGTAAGTATGCTTAGGCATTTGAACTCTGTTTTCATTATTGCCTCTTACGTAGGTTGACCAGATTTTCAAAACAAAAAACGGGGACAGGTCATAGAAGTAGGACTACGGTTTGCAGTAATCATCAACATAAAAGTAGGACTATTTGACAGCTTTCAGACATAGAAAAAGGACTACAATGACAGCTCCCTCCACAGACCAAGATGAAGCATTACAGACAACAAATCCGCGGTCTTTTATTGGCACCCCTCTCCTTTACACAACAGCATTAGCTTTTTATTACATTTACACTTTTAAGGACTATAGCATATATTTGCCAAAAATCAAACACCAGATTTACTAGCTTTATCAATGCTCATTTCTATAGCTGCGCGTCAGCACCACGTAAAGTACAACTCACCAATGTTGCTTAGTTGCTCATGACAGAAAAGCATGGGAGGTAAACTGTGGAATGCTAAATTGCCAAATAGCAGCCATGGACCAAAGTAAAAAAAAACACTTCTCTCCAGGTATTACTGCCTTAGGGTCTTAAGGGTGGCAAAGGCTGGCCGACCACACAGTCCTCCCACATTTGCGTGGTCACTGCTGGGATGTCATGTTACCTTACTGGGGTATGTATAGTGCATTCTAGCCATTGGTATCATCTCATAGTGCAATAGTGTGAAGACCTGAGCAGAAAGCTCGAGCAGTGCTGCTCGCCTTTTCCACAGGCATTAATACTGCTCCTTTAAGTCCTTTCCAGCTAAACAGTGTGCCGTGATCTGAAAGTTCAGTCAAAAGGTCAAGTCATAGCTTTGATATGGAGAACACGGAGCATGCATCAATTGGGTATGAATAAAACATGCAATGAGCAATGCATTAATCCTTGCACGGTATGCATAAGGGCTACTGAAAAGTTTGTATGGCTATGAATACAAGCTACAGGACGAAGAAATATTGTTTTATCCAAAATAGAAACTTTGGCAGGCATGATGACGTAGGTGGTGCTACATGTAAAATGTCTCTCTTCAAAGGATATCCCTTCTTGCTGAAGGGCGCTCACCTCAGTGACGACACCTGCCGTAAACAGTGCAAAGAGAGCATGCGCGCGCATTCTTAACCAGAACAATGAAAAACAGGGACATTTCTGTGTTTGACCTGGACGCTGTTTGAAAACAGGGACATTTGAGTCACTTGGAGAAAAGTGTCGGGACACGGGGACACTTATCCAAAAACGGGAACCGTCCTGGGAAAACGGGGACGTCTGGTCACCCTTACGTCTCCAGACTAACCAGGGATGGCTGATGTATGGCCTATGCAAATATTCTATTTACTTGCTAAATTAGCCTAAACCTGACATCCATTTTGAAACCATGTCTATTCTTTGTACACACGTCTCTCTGCCTGCCTGTTATCCACGAAGCCCTTTCACACAAATTAGCCTCTGCTCACGAGCTGGCGATCAAGATCAAAAAACACAGCATTGTTTAGGAACTGGTTGGCACAGTGTGGTAATCATATCCTACCTTTATTTTCATTCTACAATTTACAGTCATTTATGTCTAATAGGTATTGTTTATGTCACATGTAACTGTAACATGTAATGTGGAATTGACTGATGCAGGAGCTTAGGTTTGAATACAGCAGAAGCAGTTGGAGTTTGCCTCAGCTGGATGCCTTAGCTTTTGCACCAGTGGGACACATTTATGGCACTTAAATAAAGACACTTTTTATATAACTTGCAGACTCCATCGCTTTATCCCACACAGCCACTTTCTTAAACACACCTGATTTCACCATTTGTCTTCTGTGGCATTGCAACATTCTGCATTATATTCTTCACAATTATTTCTTTATTCCTGCTTGCTAAAACACTCCATTCGAGTCTTCAGACCGGTAGGGGTAAGTAGTTTGCTTCCCCTTACTCGCTTCAACAGAATCATAAAATGGCTGCCAACACTTCCTAGTAGCAACCGCTCACACCGCTCGCAGCCAATAAGCAGCAAGCTCGAGCTCGTAACGCCTCAGCCAATCAGATGGCTAAATTCCCAAATATCGATATTTGTAAATTTCTATATTTCTCCAAAACTACTGAATGGATTTACACCAAATAAACAAAAGCGTGCTTTCTAGACGAAGCCCCTTCTCCCTGCCAAATTTGGGGTAATTCCGTTCACCTGTTCGACCTGTAGCCTGGTCTAAAGTTTCCTATGGAAATTAACATAGAGAAAACACGTTTAGGGACCCCCTTTTTTCTCGGGCCCCCCTTGACGAATCACCCCCAAACTTTCAACAAAGGAGCTGATATAAACAAAGAATTAGTTTTGAAAATTTCATGAAGATTCATCAAACGTCGCCAAAGTTATAACCAAAACAAAAAATGCTCTTCCTATGGAAACTAGGTCCTATCTATAACTACCTACTGGCGACCGAAAGTTGGATATATATATATATATAAAAATATATATATATATATATATATATATATATATATATATATATATACATATATTATCTACTGGCGGTCGCCAGTAGATAGTTATATTTAGGACCGTGTTTCCATAGGAAATCTCCAAATTCTATTTTGAATAACTTTGGCGCCGGTTGACGAATCTTCGCGAAATTTTTAAAACTAATGGGGCGCTCCGCTCAGCTCCTGCCCTGAAAGTCTTGGGGTGATTCGTCAAGCGGGTGCATTTTTCCATAGGACCTTTAGTCGAAGGTACAGCCCGAACGGCTGAACAGAATTACTTGAAATTTGGCAGAGAGGTAGTCCTCAGGTCAGGGAAGTGCCTTTTGCAGGTCTGGTGTCAATCTGTTCAGTATTTTGTGAGAAAATAGCATTTAAAAGCATATAAATATCTATACACGCGCACCGTGCGCACACGGTGCCGTGCGCGAGCGAAATTCTGATTGGTTGTTAGATGTCAGTCAACATTCGAATCGGTCGAAATCAGGAAGTGTCGGCCGCCATTTTATCTCTCGCACTGAAAATGAAAGGGGGAAAAAAGGTGGAAAACGTGAAAAGGGGTCAGGGAAGAGAGTTCCTGACCCCCTACCCTTTGTCAGGGGGTCACAGAAGGACCCCCAAGGGTGAAATAAACATTTTATATTTTTTTAGAAAAATCGCTAGGGGCGCGCACGGTGCGTGAAGCGCACCGTGCACGCACCGTGCGCGCACGGTGAAATACCTTAAAAAAAAATATATATACTAATAAATACATAACTTAGCATTTAAAAAAAGTAGAAATTCACTGAAAAAACCATAGGTTTCACACACGTTATAGTTAGGAATTAGCATTTAAAAAACCTTGCAAATTCACTTAAAAAACCATAGGTTTCATACAGGTTATAGTTAGGTGGACATTTCACTCGTAAAAAACCAATGAAATTCCCCCGTTATAGTTAGTTCGGATAACTATAACTCGCGCGACCACCACTCTATCACAAGGATGATGTCATCAGTGATGTCATTTGAGATGTCTCTAAGGTAGCTGACCCTGAGTAGGGTGAGTCCCCAGGGCACTGGTGTAGAGTGTGTCTTTGAAGTTTTAATAAAGTTGCTTAGACTTTCAATTGGATAAACGTTAGTTTATTTCATCACGACGTTTGTATTAATTTATTTCTTCTTTAGGAAATCGAAGATGCAGTTTTAAACAAGTGCCATGATTTTACAAATCCCAATGCATTTCGGCTATATTTTAGCCTTCATCAGGGTTTTTTTTTGTAGGTTAACGTGGACGGCGTTTAAGAATATCTGGGCGCGTGCGGTCTGGCAGCGTGATTGTTGCACGGAGCCTCTGTGCTTAGCTCGCTGCCCCTATTCTCCTTCCCCCTGACTCCGATGTCTTTGTGCATGCCCCTGCTCCATCCTTTTTGTCCACCATGTTCCATGGACCTATCTACTCTGAGTGTTCTGTTGAGCTGCCACTCCCCTCCCAACTGCCTAGCATTGTCAGATGACTGTAACCTGTCCCTGCCACCTCCACCCTGCCTGTCCACATGCCATGCCCCCATCCCCTTCCTCCTGTCCTCCATGGTCCATTTTACTGCCACACCCTTCTGCTCTCCCTGGTCTGTTGTGCTGCAACTGCTCCTCCTGCCTGCCCGGCGCTGTCTGTTGTGAGGCCCCTTCCCCTGAACTCTCTTGTCTGTGCCCAGGTCCTGACCCTCCCTTCTATCCTCCGTGGTCCTTTGTGCATGCCCCTGCACCCTCCTTCTTGCCCATCATAGCCATTGTGCTGCCACTAACCCTCCCGCTTGCCATGCATGGTCTTCTGTGCTGTCATGGCCCCTCCCACCTTCCCTGTGTGGTCAGCTAGCTGCCCCTGACCCCCTCCCACCTTTCCTCCATGGTCTGTGTGTATGCCATCATAGTCTCACTGTTGCTCTCCATGGTGTGTCTTGTTTCTAGTGCCCATCATGCCTGACCTCCATGGCCATCTTGCTGCTCCTGGCCTGCCCCCTTGCCCCCAGCCCTCTGTTTCCATGTGCAGACCCCTATTCTCTCCCTCCTGGCTTGTCTGTTCCATTGTAATGCCCCTGATCCGTCCCTCCTGCCCTTTATGGTCTGTTATGCTGCAGCTTTCTCTCCTGTCTGTCCATTATGGTCAGCTAGCTACCATTGCCTCTTTCCCCTCTGTTCTCTGTTGTCCATGTGCATGGTCCTGTCCCCTCCCTATTGCTTTCTATGGATTGTTGTGCTGCACTCCCACCCCGCATGCCCTGTGTGGTGTATTGTGCTGCTGCAAACCCTGATGCCTGCCCTTTAGGGTCAGTTTGGTGCACCTCTCCATGTCCCTCCTATCCTCTGTTATCCGAGTCCATGTCCCTACCCCAATTCCTCCTGCCTGCCATGATCCAATGTACCATACTAGCGAACATTTTGAACTTGGTAAGAGGCAGATTTTGAAAAAAAACTGGGGTATTGATTTTCCCCTTTGAGTTACATTGAAAAAGAGGAGATTGTAGACAGGAGACAGATCAAATAAAGCCCATTTGAGCTTAAAAACATTGGATGTTTCCTGGCTGAAACGGGTCTGTTGGCATGTATGGTTGTACTACCACTGCCTCTTCCTTCTGCCCACAATGGTCCATTATATTGCCACAGCCTCTCTTGCCAGTCCTGTATTGTTGGTTTGTTGCCCCTGCCCCCCTTTCCACTGCCCTCCATAGTCTGTTGTGCTGCCACTGCCCTTCCTGCCTGCCCAGTGTGGTCAAATTGTTGCCTCTGCACTCTCCTACCTGCCTTCAATTTTCAGAGTCCGTGCCCCTGGCCTCTGCCTCTCAACAGTATCCCAATAAACAACTAGATTGCTAACATTCCATATTTATTACAAAAGTGTGGAACGCCTGACGGTATCTTGATGTAATCAAAACTGTAATACCTAGAGCATTTCCTTTAGAAATTGCATATATGAGAGGGTCTTATTTGCATCAAAATTATGGTTAGTGGTCTAAAAAACTAAAATGAGGACATATTTTCTGAGTTTTCAAATAGCGACAAAGAACTTTTAAATTATTTGTAATCTTTATGTTTTTTTATCCAGTTGACCACTTGATTAAATGTTTCACTTAGGGGAGAGGATGTGGTGGTATCCCCAGAGCTGCAGACTTTGCAACTGGGGATCCAGGTTGGAGTTTCTGCTTCAGCTCAACATTCTGTGATTCTGGTCAAATCACTTAATCTCCCCATGTCTACAACCAAAATGAATTTGATCTTGTGTGATGTCACCAATGCTCATGTAAAGCACTCCAATACCTGACAAGTCTGCACTATCTAAAACTGCAAATACTCAAAAAATAAGTGTTTTGCACACTTCTGTCATTGGGCTACATTTGGGCTACATCTGGGTGATATTTGTGCTGCATTTGGGCTCTTTTGTCTCTGGTGGCCATCTTGGGAGATTTATTTGTTTTGAAGTTTCCTAATTTCCTCATTTACTGCAGTCTCCTCAGTAGGAAATGCTTTCAGTTTTTTACATTGATTCTATCAAGAAGGTATTCAGATATGTCACACATTTGCCATAAATTCTGAATGTTAGCACTCTAGTTGCTCATTATATCACTGTAGTAAAGCTACTGCTCACCACGGAAGTCTGCAGCTGGTATTAAAAGTGCATGTTTCAGTCTGCATATCAGAATTTTTTAAAGAAATAGAAGAGGATTTGAGAAGTCACTCAAAATGTGCCCTAATTTTTCTTTCTGCAGCACTAATCATAATTTCTATGGCAAAATGAACACTTTTATTTTGTTCCTTTGCAAATTAAATGTTTTAAGTGTTACCAGTTTATTCCAATCAAGATGGCTTCAGGTGTGCCATACTTTTGTCATAAGTAAGACTGTTAGCGCTCTAGTTGTTCTATAGAACACTCTGGGACATTCTGTCATTGGGCTATACTTGGGCTACATCTGGGTGATATTTGTGCTACATTTGGGCTCTTTTGTCTCTGATGGCCATCTTGGGAGACTTATTTGTTATGAAGTTTCCTAATTTCCTCATTTACTACAGTCTCCTCAGTAGGAATACTTTCAGTTTTTTAATTTGATTCCATCAAGAAGGCATTCAGATCTGTCACACATTGCCATAAATTCAGAATGTTAGCACTCTAGTTGCTCATTAGATCACTGTAGTAAAGGTGCTGCTCACCAGGAAAGTCTGCTGCTGATATTGAAAGTGCATGTTTGAGTCTGCATGTCAGAATTTTTTTATGAAATGGAAGAGGATTTGAGAAGTCACTCAAAATGTGCCCTAATTTTTCTTTCTGCAGCACTAATCATACTTGCTATGGCAAAATGAACCCCCTCATGTTGTTCCTTTTTAAATTAAATGTTTCAAGAGTTACCACTTTATTCCAATCAAGATGGCTTCTGGTGTGCCATACGTTTATCATAAGTAGGACTGTTAGCAATCTAGTTATTCTTTGGAACACTCTGGAACATTCTCACATGACTGAGAAAGGTAATGTGAATTTACAGAAAATATGCTCTCAGTTTAGCTTATAGATCACCTTCCAAAGCTCTGTGGGAAAAGCATGAGAAAATAGTTTTCTCTCAAACATGATTCATGATATCCCAGCAGAAGGCTTTTTCACATGGTAAAATCACCTTAGAACATACCATAATTCCTAAAATGAGTATGGTACCATCAACAAATGATTTATAATGTAACTAAAGTCTTAAAACCTCTATTAACTGCAATGCTTTTTAATGAGGTGCTATCATGTGCTGACAGCCAATCAGATCTCACGATGAGATGTGTGGTTAGGCTCCGCCCAGATATATATGTGATTTTACTTTTGATTTTCTCAGGAACTACTGAACGGATTTACACCATTTAAGCAAAAGGCACGAGTCTGAACTGCGGACTACCTTTCTGCCAAATTTGGTGTAATGCTATTCAGCAGTTCGGGCTGTAGCTGCGGCTAAAGGTCCTAAGGGAAATTGCATGGGGAAAACATGTTTTGGACCCCCCTTTTTTCTCGGCCCCCGCTACACGAATCATCCTGAGACTTTTGGGATAGGAGCGGACCGGAGCTGGGCAAAAGATTTAAAAAAAATTGCTAAGATTCGTCAATCTGCGCCAAAGTTATTGGGAATAGAATGTTGCGGATTTCCTATGGAAAATAGGTCCTAACTATAACTACCTACTGGCGACCGCCAGTAGGTAATATATATACATGAACAAGGATCGTTTTGATCTAATCAAACCTAAATCGAAGGGTCAACAGTCATCATTAGCAAGTTATACCGATGACAACACTAAAAGTGAACTTTGGATTATTATAGACTATAGCAAGCAGCATAAAGAGTTACGTAATACGAGTAACTGGCCCCTGATACTGAGTGACCCAATATTGGGGCAGTCTCTGTCTAGAAAAGTATATATTAAGTACAAAAGAGCAACATCAATGAAGGATACACTGGTATCAACAACCCCTGAAGTAATTGAAACTTGCAGTTCGCTTAAATCTCACAATGGATTTTTTAGATGTAAAACATGCAAGGCATGCCAATTGGGTGTAAAGAAGATGTCATACACAAAACCATTCAGCAAGGAGGAAAACAAAATAAAAAAACTACTTACATGCAAGACAGAGTATGTTATATATGTTCTAATATGTCCTTGTGAGCTACAATAAATTGGTAGCACTAAGCTACAAGCTCACAAACGGATTTTACAGCACATTAGAGCTATAAACAATCATGACAATACATACCCTGAAGCCAGACATTTCCGAGATTATCACAATTCCAGAAGTCAGGATTTAAGATTCTTTCTAATAGACTCAGTACCTCCAAGTAGACGTGGAGGCAACAGAGAAGCAAAGCTGAGAAAATTAGAAACACACTATATTCTGGAACTAAATACAAAAACCCCAGGTGGTCTAAACATCACGGAAGATTTGTACACTTTCATATAAAACACTGTTTACACAACTTGCATAGTTTATATTTATTTCTAATATCAGCAATATATTTTAGGAATTTTAAATATATGAGCTTTTATGAAGAATTTTAAGGAACAGTGGATATATCTCTTTTATGTGTATATATATTTATTTACTTATTTATATATTTATATATTAAGGCATTAGTTTGCACCACATATTTGAGATGTATGCTCCTAGCAAAAACCCAATCGAACCATTTATGATCTAAATTTCTCACTGCAACTAATCTATACAAGTTGGCATACATATCAATGACTGAAAATAACTGTAGCTATTAAGACAGCTAAAGGTATCTATATACAGCAATTGCTTAAAATAGTTACATTAAAAAAATTAAAAAATGACAATAATGGTAACATTTGCATCAAATAAAGGGAATTTTATCGAACACATTAGTTGTATTATAAGTTTAATTTTAGCACTTGTACTTTGCACAGACTCAGCACAATTTGCACATTAAGGAAAACTGGTTCCCATTCCCAAACAATTTTAGTGCCAGCCTATATCATGCTCATAAGAGCAATGCAAAATAACCAAACATTGTGAACGAATAATGCTTTGCACCGTATCGCATTTACGTGAATAACAAAAATCCAATTAAAAACGTATATAATGAATTTAAATCAGTAGGATGCAAATGAAATTTGAAATTCGCACAAAGACAATACGAGTTACAATATAGCCAAAGGGTTGCGGCATTTGATGGTTAGCATTTGCGGTTCATTTATATTTAAATATTCAAATATATGATGAGATGGATCATACAATTTGCATTTATGCATGAACTTATTACTACGCTAAATTTGATCATCATATGTGTTTTGTTTACTTATTGTAAGGTAAGAAGAAATGGTACCGGAAATTTGCATTTACGCATGGTAATTTTATTGCGCAAAGAAATGTTTGTAAGACAAATGTATAAACATTTTCACGGGGAATGCTCTTTCTATGTCTATTTTCACGTGCAATCTATGAACCTATCACTAAGCACAATGTCACTTTAAAAATGCGATTGCTGTAAAAAAACGTTACCATGTGATCAAGACTCGAATGAGTTGAAACACGTTATGGCGGCATCTACGAAATAAACATGAAAAAATTGGCACCAAGATCGTGGTCCGTGTCCGTGTGTAGCTGACAAGGCTGAGATGCTGCGGATTCGTCTATATATATATATATATATATATTTTTTTTTATGTTTGTTTCTTAAGGATATGTTTCCAAACTCCCGTCTCTTCTTTCATCAGAGGTCGGGTCCCAAAGACACAAGTGGCAGAACTCCGAAAAGGTAACTTTGATTTTTTTTTTTTCAATTAATCTAAGATAGAGGATAGAAATAGATGGTCTTTTTCCATCCTGTATGTTCGACTAAGCTGTGTCACTTGAGTCTTTGTGTCCAGCCCTCTGACGAAAAAAGAGACGGGATCTTGGGAACATATCCTTAACATGGTGAATGCAGTTAACAGACTGCACAAAGCGCGCAAAGGGAGATTGGCTTCACTTCAGATTCTATATCTAGTTATATATGTCCAATTCAGTAAGTAAGCGCACACTCAGTGGATGGTTATTTCAGCACAAGTTTTATTGCCAGTTATGCGTTTCGACTGCCATGCAGTTTTGCTCACACACTGGTTTCTGAAAAACTCAAAGTTACATAGGGAGGAAATGAAATCCACAACGGACAATGCATGTAAATGACCATAGTGTTCTTGTACAGTGGCATCCATTTTGAAATGTGTATCTAATTTGATAGAAACCTGTATATAGAAGGACATATTCTACGGAAAAATCACAACAAAGTCCTCAGTACTATGACTTCAAAGGGGTTATTGTGCATGCAGTGTCAAGGTGCACAATAAGGTGTTTGAAAAGTACTCGTGCAAAAAGGTATACATCTCCGTATATTTCTCAGACACAGGTTATTGTTGTCTGGGTCAACGGTGGCCATATAGAGATGTTTCAAAGTACCTAGATTCAAGGTGATGTCTCAGCCTGATATCTGCTAGTGTCACCAGGTTATATAAATCATAGTGATTTTATGTGAAATTGTTTAATGCCTGCGCCTAGTGGCAAAAAATATAAGGTGACCTTGCAGGACATGGAGGGGGTCCATTATATGTACCTCTGCAACAAATTGTCATCCTGACTGCCTCTAAGTGATAAAAGAGGGGTAATGTCCCAAATCATAGCACGCAGAAAAAGTATATGGATCCTCCACAGAAAATCTCACCTCAGCGCCCCATGTGGTCTCTAATGGAAGGACAAAGTTCTATGCTTCCGAGGCCATGCAAGTGAGTCGAAGCCACTATCACTACCATGCGTTAAGAGAGATCCTCTGTATATATGGGTTCCAATCACCAACCCTAAGAGCTCAATTTCTTGTTCACCTTGTGACATATAAACCAAACATTAGTGCATACATAATCAACAGAAAAAGTCACAAATAAAGTAAAATAAAAAGAAAAGCATCTTACCTGTGCAATGTTCTCTACCATGAAGATGTGATATTGACGAAAAGGGCAAGTACCTCAGTCAACATCTCCATCCAAGAGTTGACCCTTTCAATTCGTCCTGTAACGTGAACAAATTATTTCATTTACAGCTACATCAACTGCAAATTCCGATGTCTATTTTATACGTGGGTTCATTCTTATTGACATTAAACTTCAGTTTCATGTGCACAGGGAGGAATTGTACCTTTGACCAAACATGTTCCTTGAAACTGTACCACAGATTAATCTTCATGAAGGTGAATTCCTAGCTCTTCATCCAAATTATGGCCCCCTGGATTTTTTTTGGTCTGTAAATTCAGTATGTGCCATGATTCTCGCTTTCTCAAATGTAGGATACCACTGCCACCCCTGGGGTTCTGTTGCACTTCTTCTATTGCAAAATATCTCAGCAATGAGCTGTTCAACAAGTGATAATCTTCAAAATGTCTTGCCACTGGGTCATGCTTGTCTCGGTTATTAATGGCTCTTATATAAAGTACCCTTTTCCTAGCTGTGAGTGTGGTGCTCCCTATATATCTGAGGTTGCACGGACACTCAAGAACATATATTTTGAAAGTGGAGCTACATGTTAAAAATTGGCTTATAGTTTTCTTATTCTTCGGAGTCTCATATGTTTTTTTCATATAGCTGTTTCTGCAAACCTTGCAGTAGCCACATGGAAAAAAAACTTTTAGGCTGTGCTGTTTACCTGATGATCTGTCTGTGACATCATCCTTCACTAGAATGTCCCTGAGGGTTCTCCCTTTTCTGTAAGTGACCTTGGGACATCCTATAACCGGGTCACTTGATAAAATGTTCCAATTTTGTGTAAGTATTGTAAAGATTTTCTCTGATTCTGTATTGTATGTCAGGATCATTCTTGTGGTGTTCTCTACTGGTTCTTTCCCCATTGTCACTTGTTTGTCTTTGAGTATCTGGTCTCTGGTGGTTTGGTTAGCCTTGTTGACTGCTCTTTTGAGGACCCACATGGGGTAGCCTCTTTCTCTAAACCTGCTGATCATGTTGTCATGTTCAGCAGAGTGGGCCACATCTGTGCTGCAGTTCCTATGAAATATATATAGGACCTAGTTTCCATAGGAAAAGCATTTTTTGACTTGGCTATAACTTTGGGGTCGTTTGACCAATCTGCATGAAATGTTGCTAAAAAAGAGTCAGGGTGGGTACTATTGTAATGGACATTTTGGGGGTTATCCATGCAGTTGGAACTGAGAATACGGGGACCAAAATAGGGTTGCTTTTGAAATGTTAAATCTAATAGAAAACTGTAACCACACCTATAGTTCGAACACCTGAACAGACTTACACCAAATTTAGGAGCAAGGTAGACGTTGGATCAAGGAAGTGCCTATAACTCTCTTTGTAATTGCATGAGT
Organism: Triturus cristatus; assembly: GCF_964204655.1. Taxonomy (NCBI): domain Eukaryota; kingdom Metazoa; phylum Chordata; class Amphibia; order Caudata; family Salamandridae; genus Triturus; species Triturus cristatus. The sequence continues at coordinate 299,326,810 of NC_140593.1, forward strand.
GCATGAGTAGAGCCTGAGAGTTTCATCAGGGCATGCATGTGCCTCAGTATTTCAATGAATGCATGGGTTGTAAATAGGTGTTTAGATGGCTGTATCTGTTTTACGCAAATGTTATAATGATTGCATAGTTACATCATTGTAAATTTAGTGTTAGTGTTAGTTAGTGCAGTGAAACAGAAATAACTAGTTGAGAGAGTAGTTGATAAGGCTTTTGCTTTGAAGAGGAAGCTTTTCATTATGATTCTAAATAGAATGAAGACTCTTGACAAAATAGTGATGTGCATGAGGACACAACAACCAGAAGAAAAGATTAATGAATAGAAGTAACTGTTGTACAGTTTTTAGTGGAGAATGGATACAACATTCTTGTAAAGACCCTTTCTTTAATGAAGAAAGCTATTTCCAGGATAACAAATTAGTTCATGCTATTGATTAAAGAGGACACTATTATGAAATAAAGAATGGTAGTCCTATAGCAAAAGAGATGATGGTACCTAGAAATGTAGAAGAAGTTGTTGCAGAAGACGTACAAGGAAGGATTAGTTAGGGTATTGTGTAGAAATGGAATTGTAGTAGTGCTTCTAGTATTAGAAAGAAAACCATTGACATATTAAGAAAATTCCCATGTATCTTTTCAAGGTGAAGTTTAAAACAACAAATAAGATAAGTTATACCACTCAACAATGTGAACTTTAGGTAGAAGGCTGTATTATGTGAAAACTCCTGCTTTATGTTTAGGATAAATAAATATAGCACTTTTGCATGATAGTGTGGCAGACATAGAAAAGGTTTGTGGGGAAGTGCAGTTTGTTTCTTTGGTCCTGAGCGGGATTCTAGGGAACATGAAGAGTTGTAAGAGGAGGAGTTACAGAACAAGGCACATATATTACAGTCAGTAGTTTTAAAGAAGAGATTTGAAAATGTAACATAGTGGTGTCTAAACAACCAGAGTATGTTTGTGTATGTTGTTGGTGCACTTGCTAGAAGATTTAAATACAGACTGTTGATTTATATTTAAAAACAGTGAAAAAGTAAATCATGATAACTGGCAAATGTTACCTGTGTCAATCATTCATTCATAACTTTATTTTGCATTAAAAATGCATAAAAGTACATACGATTTAATTGCATACAGTTAAAACAATAGTAGAAACAATATTTTTAAAAGACATCCAATTTGTATCATATTAATCATCCTTTCATTAACATTTTACAAATAATATACAAAATGTTTATACAATATTATGCTAATATGTTAAAAAGCATCCATTTCCATGGTTGATTGATAATATATATACTGCAAGATGTAATCACTCAAATATTACGTAGCAGCAGGGTGTAAATGAAGTTATGTCACCATTTGAGTCACGCAAGATTAAGTTAATCTCTATCCAATATCATCAAATCAAGAACACATTATATTCACTAGCACCCCAAGAGGTGCAAACACTATAAGCACCTCTTACAGCTGATGAAATTACGGCAGCTATTAAAGGGCTCCAACCGGGCAAAGCTTTGGGTCCAAACGTTGTTCCCGTGGGGCTCTACAAAAGGAGGCAGATACGCAGGTACCACACCTATTGCAAATGTATGAGACCAGCCTAGAAGAGGGAATACTCCCTAAAAACCAGAGAATAGCGACCCTTGTGGCGACCCTAAAACCTTGTAAGCATCCACAGGAGTGCACCTCCTACTGCCCAATTTTGCTCTTTAATGTAGAAGCAAAAATATTAGCGAAAGCACTCATGGCCCTTATACACCCCGACCAATCTGGTTTAATGCCGGGCCGGAACACGGCGATGAACCTGAGACAGCTTCATGGCGTACTGGCCCGCATATCAACAATCCGAGAAGAGGCGGTCATCCTTTCATTAGAGGCCAGCATGGCCTTTAATTGAGTGGAATGGCCCTTTCTATTTGCAGTATTACAACACTTTGGTTTTGGTCCCAAATTTCACGCATGGGTTCAGCTCCTGTATACACAGCCAATGGCACATGTGGTGGTTAAAGGGCGAGTATCTGATGATTTCCCCCTGGGGCGTGGAACCAGACAGGGCTGTCCCCACTCTTGTTTGCTCTGGTACTCGAGCCGCTCGCTGCATGGATAAGAGAGGACCCAGTAATACGGGGACTGCGATGGACAGAGGGAAGGGAGGACCGCATTTCCCTCTATGCTGATGACATCTTGTTATACATGACTTCCCCCAGACGATTGATTAATTGTTTATTAGAAATCTGTGCGTCCTACGGCAAGTTTTCCGGGTACACGATTAACTGGGTGAAGTCAGTCTTGTATGTTCTTCATGGTCCCCCCCCCACACTTGCCAAGAGATGTAACAATATAAATTGGGAAAGATGGTTTCAAATAACTGGCATCCATATCACGCCATATCACACTCAATTTTACGAGCATAACCTTATGCCCCTTCTCCAGAGACTCAAAAATGACATGAAACACTGGTACTCACTGCCCCTGATGCTTTTGGGCCGAGCAGCCCTATTTAAAATCATGGCTCTCCCCCGGTTTCTATACGCTCTACAAAACATGCCATTTCCAGTCCCCAACTCCTATTTTAAGTCAATTGAGGGAGAAGTGGGCCTTCTCCTCTGGGAAGGAAAGCCTCCGTGCATAGCAATGTCCAAGCTCACAAGGAGCTGGTATGATGGTGGAATTGTCCTACCCAATGTGCAACCATACTATTGGGCCTCTCAACTTATAGTGATTAATCAATGGCTCCACGCCCGGCAGGAGGAACGGCCCTTCGACTGGATAGACACACCCTTGGCACAGACGGACTCCTGGGCTCATTATACAACAAGGCCCGAAAAAACACGTTGGTCAGCCCCACTGCACACACAGTACACGTCTGGTTCACGGCACAGCGAGCGCTCGGCTGAGAGGGTCTACTCACACAACATACACCACTTTGGGACACCCCAAGACTGGGTACACTTCGCAACAGTAAAGGATTTACTAGATGGGACCTTATTGGCATATCCAGGGTTGGGGACCTGTGGAAGAAATGGGATATAGTGACCTTTGCCCAGTTGCGAGCAACATACCAGATGGCTGACACGGAGCAATTTCGATACTTGCAAATCAAACATGCCCTTACCAAAGCCATACCCCAGGGTACTGATCTCCCCGAGTCCGCACCGCTAGAGGACCGTCTCCTGATGGACTTGCGTATGATTACATACCGCAAACTGATAAATAATCAGAAAGATCCCAACCACACCCTGAGAGAGAAATGGCAGGCAGAGCTCGGAGACATGGACGATCAGGACTGGCAGGAGGCACTAGCATCCCCGCGGGAAGTGGCAATTCCATCCAGATTGCAACTCGTACAGTTGAAATAACTGCACAGAACATACTATACCAGGACGACACTTCATAAGATCGGATGGACTGAAACACCTTTATGTCTCTGGGGTTGTGGGCTGGTGGGCACTTTTTACCACACGTTGTGGGACTGTCCCAACATAGCACAATATTGGGGGGCAATCATGGCCACGATCGCCCAGGTCTGCGGCTTTGAGGTCCCTCCAGAACCCCAGCGGTGCCTCCTCAACTTTTGGGAGCCTACTGACCTCAACCATGCAGCACAGGCCTGGGTGAACCTAGGGATCACACTAGCTAAACGTAATATCGCACAACATTGGGGAGCGCCTGCTGCCCCCTTGCATCAACATTGGTGTCATGACTTGGACAGAGCAATGGTGGCAGAAAAAGTGGTATTCATTCACAGAGGGTGTCCCTGAAAGTGGGTGCGGGTGTGGGGAAAGTGGAATTCATTCTGAGGAAACATATGCGCCCCCCCGCCCGAGGAATCCGACCCTGATCTCAGTGACTAACACGCACAACCAATCACAGAGTCACAAAGACAAACTAATATGGGTAGAGGAGTTGGCCTAACGCCTAGGGCGGTCGACCTCGAGTCTGGGGAACTGGGTTCAAGTCTTGGCAATGACGCTGAACATCCTGTGATTCTAGGCAGCTCACTTAATCTCCCCGTGCCTAGCAAAAATGAATGTATCCTCATGTAATGCAACTGGTGCTATGTAAAGCGCTCTGATACCCGATTCGGGTCAAGTTCGCGCTATATAAAACTTTGTAAAAAAAATATATATATCTGCGCTTAAGAATTGGATGTATACAAAGTTGAAAGTAATATGCATCTGCTCCTTGCACTCTCCGATGAGCTACCTTGTATAATGTATACTCTAAAATTTGCAAACGTTGTATATTATTAGCAATGTTTTAAGTATATAACAATACATTTTTTTTTAAAAACACATTATATTGGCAATCATCCTAGTTTTTAGGACAGCTTGTAGAAAAGACGCCATCTAGAACACACAAATGATGTTTCTAACTATAAAAGAACTGAGAATGCTGAAATATGATTACTCAGAGTGAGCTGGCGCACTAGCAGTACAGTAAGCCTTTTCATCTCTGTCACATATAAGGCACAGAAAACAAGATGTGGGAATTTGTTTGTTTACATAAGGCATCGCAAAGACATACAGATAAATGGATTAGTGAGTATGTTTTTTTCTGGATAGCCCAACATCAAGGGAATGTAATTAAATCATAATCTTGTCAATAAATAACAGTGCTGAGAATTCACAACAAAAGAAAGATACGTGGATTGACCACAAAGTACAGGAGGTGAAGCCAGCTAGGTAAAACTGTGCTTTTTTATTTGTTCCTTTCCAATCAAATCTGTTCACTTTTCACTATAAAGAACTCTTTCAGCCTTAGTTTAGAGTAGGTTTCACAGCTGCTGGGATGTTCATACAGATCGTACAGGCCCATGAAGATTAAGGTCTGTCCAACATAAGTTTACCAGGGGATAGTTACGGCACGGTCAAGTTTCATGATATCTCCTATGATGTGCTGATTAAGTTGGACCATATCTCTTTTCCAATCTGATAGCCACAGCAGTAGTGGGGACATTTTGATCGTATCACTAATGTAAGGCAATCCCAATGCCTTATGAACGATAAAGTTGCTGCAAGTACCTGGAATTGACAGTAGTCTTTTAGCAATCTTATCCTCAATAATTTGTAGCTCTTCTACTTGTGTGGTTTCCCATATTGCAGCCCTATATGTGGCTATAGTGATGGTTTTTGCTAAGTAAACTTTATTGAATTCTTCAATTGGCTTACTGCCCAAATCTTTTGTGAATTTAAATAGGGTGCCTATGCTTTTTGTCATGAGATTCACCCTGTTTGACACCATCTCAGTCCATTTCCATTTTGAATCAATTAGAATGCCTAGATAGGCAAATTTCCCCCCCCCCCGGCCTACAGTTTCGCCCTCTATGTGGAGATTTCTCAGTCTTTTCTTGTCCTCACTAACTGTCAGAATGAAGGTCTCTGTTTTATTCGCTTGTAAATCTAAATCTGACATAAAAGCCAAATATGTTGTTATACTGCTTTGTAGGGCCATCGGTGTTCAAGTCATCAATACCCCATCATCTGAATATAGCAGAATTTGAGGATGTATAGAAGTGGTATGAGGAACGCCCTTACTCTTCTTAACGCCCTTACTTTTCTCAACCATCCTCTCATTTAATTTGTGTGTATACTGAGAGAAGAGAAAAAGGGCGAGAACACACCCCTGCCTTACTCCTTTCTCAATTTTAAAAAGTTTAGTGCACTCCCCCTGCTTCCCAAAGCATACCATCGCTACTGCCTTGGCACATAGTTGCCTAATAAATAAAATGATACCTAAGTCAACTCCCATCGCCTCTATAGTGAACCACGCAGTCAAAAGCTGCTGAAAGATCCATGAAGGCCATGTGGAGTTGGCCTTCCTTTTCTTTTGCATATTTTGACGCTATTAGAGTTAAATTTAGGCACTGCTCAAGTGTCCCCCCTACCCTTTTGGAAGCTATATTGGACCTCAGCTAAGATGTTTTTATCCTCTGTTCATTCTTCCTAATAATTTAGCAAAAGTCTTTTTAATAATTTTGATGAGCTATCTATTAGACAGATAGGGCGATAGAATGCTGGGTTCGACCCATCCCACTTCTTGTATATCAGAATGATCGCTGATTGTTTCCATGAGGGTAAAGGACCTGTTTTACTGATTGCATTAAACACAATTGTTAGCAGGCGAACTCATAGGGTTCTATTAGCAGGGAAAAGATCTACCGGGACCCCATCTTGTCCAGACACCTTCTTGGCAGAGGACTGGGTGAGGGCGAGTTCTATTTCTTTAATTCCAAACAATCAGTGTCAGTAATTTCCCTTGATGTAGATTAATGACTCCCACACTCGGTTTTCCCCTCTTTTGGAAGATTGTCTGAGAGTAGGTTACCCAGGATTCTTCATCTGTATGTGAGTCTAGTGATGGACCTCCCTCCTTCTGCATGAAGGCAGAGTTAACTACCTTCCAAAATACTTCGTTATCCCTTGGAATTGATGCTTGGATTAAATTCTCCCATGCTTCTGCCTTGAGCTCATTCTCGCTTTTTATTCTGGCTAGCTTGTATGCCAACTTGCAGCTACTAATTAGATTTCCGTTTCTTGCTTTGGTTCTTAGTGCTTTTTTGAGATTAGCCGCCGCTAGTGAGCAGTGCCTACTTAAGGGGTGAGACTTTTTTGGGGTGGGAACAATTAAATGGACTTGCGTGCATTTCAGGATCTTTCCAAATGCTTCAATTACCTGTTGTTCATTTGTTTGGGGATCTAAACATAACAAAACCTCATTTGTATTGTTTTATACAATCTCATTTAGTAAGGAATTTTCCTGCACTTTATAACATTTTAGAGCATACCCATTCTTACTTTGTAGAATTGGTTTTGGGGCGCGTTTGTCATTCCTTTTCTTATGTGCTTGCCATGGGTAACTATTAAGCCTGGACATAGATTGTGGAGTTTTGCTACACGGAAATCCGTAAAGTTACAAAAAAACTCTGCCATGTAGTGGAGTGGAGTGCGACTGATGTTCACACAGGTCTTCCTGTCGCTCGTGTAGAAATTCTACCTGAGTGGCAGCTTGCGCTCGCAATCTTACCGTTCGTGAGCGCGAGTGGGGAAAAAAACTCCGCTGCACTACGTGAAGTGGAGTTGTCTACACTCCACGAGCTCAGCGGAGTGCAGAAATCTCTGCAAACTCCACAAATGGAGTGGAGCTCACCGTCCAGGCCTATTTATCAATTCATCAGCCCTTGGAATAGGGTGAGCATCTGTCTTGGTGACAGAATTGAGTCCTCTATAGTCCACACAGAACCTCTTTTCTCTCTTTCTACCCTGTGGATGAGGTTTGGGGACTAGAACCACTAGGCTGGCCAAGGGGCTCACAGAGGGTTCAATAACCTTTAACTCCAGCATCTTGCTGACTTCAGCTTTGATTCTCTGCTTGATTTGATCAGACTGCAGATAGACTTTGTTCTTGACCAGTACACTGTCCTCAGTGTCCACACCAGGGGCACACTAGTTTGTCTGACCAGGGGTAAATGAGAATAGCTTTAAGACTTGCTCACAGTCAGTCTGCTGTTGGGTAGTGAGTGTCTAAATAGACAACTCCATCCACTGACTCATCTTTTGGGACTATAAGAGAGGGGATCATGGAGAGGTTCACTCTCTGTCTCCTGATCCTCATCAGCAATCATCAGAAAGGTTATGTCAGCCCTGTCATGGAAAACCTTAAGGTGGTTCACATGGATCACCCTTTTTGGGGTCCTGCTTGTGCCTAGGTCCACCAAGTAGGTGACCTCGCTTTTCTTTTCTAAGATGGGGTAAGGGACACTCCATTTGTCTTGGAGAGCTCTTGGTGCCACATTCTTTAACATCCACACCTTTTGCCCTGGTTGGAATTCCAGCAGTAAAGCCTTTTGGTCATACCAGTGCTTCTGGTGCTCCTGGCTGACCTTAGGAATTTTGGAAGATTTTGCCATGTACTCCGACATGCTTGACCTTAGGCCTAGTACATAGTCCATGATATCCTGCTTGGGTTCTTGAAGAGGCTTCTCCCAACACTCCTTAACCAGACAGAGTGGTCCCCTGACAGCATGTCTAAACATAAGTTCAAAGGGGGAAAACTATACTCCCTTCTGAGGCACCTCCATGTAGGCATAAATCAAGCATGCAAGAGGACATTGCATTTCCTTCTGAGTTTTTGAGAGAGCCCCATGATCACGCCCTTCAAGCCTTTGTTGAACCTTTCAACGAGGAATCGATACAAAAAATATATATTTTTGAGTAGAGCACATTTAATTACTCCCTCTGTAATTATTACTCTAGATAGATTATATCAAAACATTTTTACACTCTACATAAATAATGGCATCTAATCATGAAGAAAGAACAATACATATATACACAAAGAAATGTACATACATGATAACATGACATGAATCACAACATACAAAAGAACATCAATATATAACACACTAAACCCAAAGCAAAATATTTTCCACTAGTGTACCTCCTTACAACTCTGGAAGGGCCACTAAGAGGTAGTCCAGATAGTACACTTAAGGTCTTTTAGTTAGTGTAGGCCATCCCAGTGTACCATCACACAATGTCAAATCATTACTATATTTCAGCGACTACTCCTTTTGAAATGTCTACGCGACCACGTTTCGGCCTTACTCCTTCTTCGGCCTCCTCAGGACAGGGTTAACACATTACTGTACACACACTACAAAAAATGATAAAAATAATGATGGTATTACTTCAACCCTCCATTGCGCTAGTATAAGGTGGTAGGGAATGGTGGCTGCCCAAGGTATCTTTCAATCACCAGTGCACCTCTGGCACTAATACTGTCACTTCCCAATATCTAATAAGCAATATTTATTCAATGTCCAGTGCGTCCCATGTGCAAACTAAAAGAAGGGAAAAACTAAAAAAAGAGAGAAACCACTAAACCACTCCACCGAGTGCTATTCTGTATTGTGACCACATGCCCAGGTGCTCCATTCAATGGGACTGATAAGAAGGGCCATGCATACAGAGCAGTGCTGCCATATACTCACATCTTATAAAAAAGTCCCGCTGCCGCAATTGCACTAGAGGCGGCAAATTCTAATTAACAAGGAGCTTCAGGGAGTAATGCACCTAAAAAATAATAATATAGACACTTCACGTAGAATCAAGCATCATGATTATTAGACCAGAAGAGACAGGCTCAAAGGTGTCTCATAATTCAAAAGGGCTAACCACCCTAGCCCGAATGACGGACCTCCCTCAGTCAAAAGCGCAGAGTATCACTATTTCATTTTCTTTCGTCCGAACGGTCTTGATTCGAATAGGACCTTAAAGAAGCGGACATATACCAGTAATTAAAACATCTCGCCCCATCTGCATCCTTCAAAAGCACGCATGTAATGCTCCCGCGTTAAATCAATACGCACTTACTTAACCGATCACGGGCCCAATGACTTATCTGGTCCTCCGTAATCCGCCAACCATCAAGGTAAATTCGGTGGCGGTATGCTCGTCTCTATATGAGTATTCCTTACCCAACATGCCTCGAGCCGTCATAGAGGCAAAAAGATAGAAATAGGACTAGGAAACCGCCGTGTTTTGGGTAATGCACAAACGGCAGCCATATTAACCGGGCAATTCTTCCCTGATCTAAGCAGGGTGATTCTAACTAATTAAAAAATAGTAGGGTGGAGAGGGCGAGACTATGTACATCTCTGAAGAGAGGAAAAAATAATATAATGAGAAATATAAAAAGTTAATGAGAAATATAAAGATATATGAATATATATAATGTATAAGGAGAGGGGAATATATATAATAAATATACACCTTTATCTGTAAGGGGGGGAAGGACACCCCAAAGTCCCCGAACCCTCTCAAAAACAAAGCAGCCACCAAGGTCCCCAGCCATCTCAAGACAAACGCATCGAGGGCCGAGCAACTCAACCACACATATACACAATGTACAAAATCTATCAAATTACATTCCATATAAGAACAATACAAACACTCATAGTAGAGAAACGTCAATTTTATGCTTGCCATGCTTTACCTATGACATTGAAATCCAAAGTTCATAATTTCAAAATTCCAAACATCCCCCCTTCCTTCCCTTTGCGACGTACTACTCAAAATGTTGGAATGCTGAAGTATTCAGATCAAGGCCCAGATTTCATTGTGGTCGTTCAATCCCTGTGTAGATGTATGGTACCGTTCTATCATACGCGCCTCAAGGCGGTTCAAGTTACTTTGTAATGTTATTTTATTGGGTGCTTTACTACTGCTAGCACAGTCCAATAAAGTTCATTCTCGCCATGATTCATTTCAATGACCATAGGAGCCCCTACGGTCCCACAGCGTATGCGGGATTTGTGCTGTAAAATCCGCATCTTGATGGCTTGAATTGTCTGCCCAATGTATGTTTTTCCACAATGGCACGTGACTAAATACACTACGTTTTTAGTATTGCAGTTAGAAAAGCTCAACTGCAAGTGTAATACTTTATTTATTTCCACAGACTTAGAATCTTTAGTTTGCGGGCACACAAGTGACACAACGCACCCATTGCACTTATAATGCCCTATAAGTGCTGGTAAACCCATCATTTCTCGCAGATCAAGTGGTACAGGTGACGGGCGAGAGGCTTTAACCAAATAGTTTCTCAGGTTCTTTCCTCTGCGAAAAGCGAATAATGGCTTACGAATATTCAAATGTTCTACTAACCTGAGATTTCTTAAAATTATTTGCTTAACCTTATAGCCTTGGGATTAAAAGTCAGTACACAAACCAATTGTTCTGTTTCTTTTTTAATTTTGGGAGTGAGTAGTATTTCCCTAGGGGTATACCATGCTCTCTTTAAGGCACCCCTGACCAGTTTCCTCGGGTATCCTCTTGTAATGAGTTTTTTTGCAAAATCTTAGCATTCCTGAAATAATCATTTTTGGCAGTACAATTACGCCGTACTCTCAAAAACTGCCCTTAGGGCAAATTGTCCCTGAGGTTACGTGGGTGTCCTGACATGTATTCCAGTAGTGTATTCCAGTTGGTGGGCTTGGTATACAAGTCAACCTCCAATTGGCCTTCCTTGTCCACGATCCATACATCTAAGAAATTGATGCGCTTATTACTTGATGCCATAGTAAATTTTAGGTCTGGTGTCCGGGCATTCAGCCACGAATGGAATTGTTCTAATTGTTCCTGTGACCCCTTCCAAATCATGAGTATATCGTCAATGAAGCTTACCCACCCAAGGATCTGCTCCTTGAAGGGGGACGCTGCAGAGAAGATGTGTCTCATTTCGAACTGATCCATTACTAAATTGGCAATTTCAGGTGCAAAGCAACAACCCATCCCTACACCTTTAATCTGTAGAAACAGATCTGTTTTAAAAGAGAAAAAATTATTTTTCAAACAAATCCGAGCTAGGGAGAGTAAAAAATCTGTTGGCACATAATGAGGTCTCGGTCTCTGATCAAATACTAACTTCATCACCATCAAGGCTTCATCCTGAGGTATGTTAGTATATAGACTCTCGATGTCGAAGGAGACCAGCAGCTGTTGGGTTCCATCAAACGTCGAGAGTTCTATCTTAGAAATAAGATCCATTGTGTCTCTGATATAAGTTTTTGTTAAGGGTACAAAGGGTTTCAGAAATACATCAATATATTTAGCCAGTGGCTCCAGAATGGACGCACAAGATACAATAATCGGTCTCCCAGGTGGTTGGGTTGTATTTTCATGTATTTTAGGGAGTACGTATATGTTAGGTAATTTGATAGATTTTGTACATTGTGTATATATTGTTGAATTGATGTGTGGTTGAGTTGCTCGGCCCTCGATGCATTTGTCTCGAGATGGATGGGGACCTTGGTAGCTGCTTTGTTTTTGAGAGGTTTCGGGGACTTTGGGGTGTCCTTCCCCCCCTTACAGATAAAGGTGTATATTTATTATATATATTCCCCTCTCTTTAAACATTATATATATTCATATATCTTTATATTTCTCATTAACTTTTTATATTTCTCATTATATTATTTTTTCCTCTCTTCAGAGATGTACATAGTCTCGCCCTCTCCACTCTACTATTTTTTAATCAGGGAAGAATCACCCTGCTTAGATCAGGGAAGAATTGCCCGGTTAATATGGCCGCCGTTTGTGCATTACCCAAAACACGGAGGTTTTCCAGTCCTATTTCTATCTTTATGCCTCTATGACGGCTCGAGGCATGTTGGGTAAGGAATACTCATATAGAGACGAGCATACCGCCACCGAATTTACCTTGATGATTGGCGGATTACGGAGGACCGGATAAGTCATTGGGCCCGTGATCGGTTAAGTAAATGCGTATTGATTTAACGAGAATTACGTGCGTGCTTTTGAAGGATGCAGATGGGGCAAGATATTTTAATTACTGGTATATGTCCGTTTCATTCAGGTCCTATTCGAATCAAGACCGTGCGGACGAAAGAAAATGAAATAGTGATACTCTGTGCTTTTGATTGAGGGAGGTCCGTCATTCGGGCTAGGTAGGTAAGCCCTTTTGAATTATGAGACACCTTTGAGCCGGTCTCTTCTGGTCTAATAATCATGATGCTTGATTCTACATGAAGTGTCTATACTATTATTTTTTAGGTGCATTACTCCCTGAAGCTCCTTGTTAATTAGAATTTGCCGCCTCTAGTGCAATTGCGGCAGCGGAACTTTTTTATAAGATGTGAGTATATGGCAGCACTGCTGTGTACGCATGTCCCTTCTTATCATTCCCATTGAATGGAGCACCTGGGAATGTGGTCACAATGAAGAATAGCACTCGGTGGAGTGGTTTAGTGGTTTCTCTCTTTTTTTAGTTTTTCTCTTCTTTTATTTTGCACGTGGGATGCATTGGACATTGAATAAATATTGTTTATTAGATATTGGGGAGTGACAGTATTAGTGCCAGAGGTGCACTGGTGATTAGAAGACACCTTGGGCAGCCACCATTCCCTACCACCTTATACTAGTGCTATGGAGGGTTAAAGTAATACCATCATTATTTTTATCATTTTTTGTAGTGTGTGTACAGTAATGTGTTAACTCTGTCCTGAGGAGGCCGAAGAAAGAGTAAGGCCGAAACGTGGTCGTGTAGACATTTCAAAAGGAGGAGTCGCTGAAATATAGTAATGATTTGACATTGCGTGATGGTACACTGGGATTGCCTACACTAACTAAAAGACCTTAAGTGTACTATCTGGACTACCTATTAGTGGCCCTTTCAGAGTTGTACGGAGGACACTAGTGGAAATTATTTCGCTTTGGGGTTAGTGTGTTATATATTGATGTTCTTTTGTATGTTGTGATTCATGTCATCTAATTGTGGATGTACATTTCTTTGTGTTTACATGTATTGTTCTTTCTTCATGATTAGATGCCATTATTTATGTAGAGTGTAAAAATGTTTTGATATAATCTATCTAGAGTAATAATTAGAGAGGGAGTAATTAAATGTGCTCTACTCAAAAATATATATTTTTTGCATCGATTCCTTTATACCATTTTCTGACTGTATAAAACTATGTCCTTTACCCAGGTGATAAAGGGTTAATGGGGTATACCCCTGTTGTTTGCTAGTTGAACCTTTCAACAAGACCATTAGTTTGTGGGTGATAGGGTGTTGTAAACTTGTACTGCACTCCACGCTCTTTCCACATGTGTTTGAGGTATGCAAGCATGAAGTTAGACCCTCTGTCTGACACCACCTCCTTAGGAAACCCTACCATGGTAAAGATAGCAATGAGGGCCTTTGCTACTGCAGTAACTGTATTAGTCCTAAGGGGAATTGCTTCAGGATACCTAGTGGCATGATCCATGACCACCAGTATAACTGTGTTTCCTGATGCTGTGGGAGGTTCCCGTGGACCCACTATGTCCACACCTATGTTTTCATAGGAAATCCCAACCACTGGTAGTGGAATTAAGGGGCTCTTTGGGTGTCTACCTGTTTTGCCACTGGCTTGACATGTGCAATAGGAGCTGACATGCTCCTTTACTTTCTGGGATGTCTGGGGCCAGTAAAAGTGGCTGACTACCCTTTCCCATGTACTTGTTTGGACAAGAGGCCCAGCTAAGGGGATATCATGAGCCAAAGTGAGTACAATCTCTATGTACATTTGAGGCACTATCACTCTCCTAGTGGCACCAGGGTTGGGGTCTCTGGCCTCAGTGTACAGGAGTACCTCCTCCTAATAGGCTCTGTGGGTACCACTGACATCTCCCTTTTTCTGTGCAGCAGCTTGCTGCCTCAGGCTTTCAAGATTTGGACAGGTCTGCTGTCCATGACACCGCTGTTCCCTAGAGGGTCCCCCTGGGCCTAAGAGCTCAACCTGGTAAGGGTCAAGTTCCATGGGCTCAATTGCCTCCGGGGCTTCCAAGTCCTCTCCCTGAGGAGAGGGGCCCTGATTATTTGGCTGTTCAGAAGCTGGTTTCCCAGTCTTTCTACGTTTCCTCTTGGAAGGTTGGGCCACTCTTTCAGGCTCCAACATTTCTTTTTAACCCTGATTTTGGTCTGTGCTCTAGCCTTAACACACACAATCTCAGGGATGTCCAGCATTGCTGCATGGGTTATCAATTCTACCTCATCCCATGCTGAGGTCTCTTGATCATTCCCAAGCAGACAGGCAGCTAGAAGCTTTGGAGAGACCACTACCTAATTCAAGCCAGTAACTCCTGGCTCGTATACTCCTGAGGCGGAAGCCGGGAGCTGAACTGCTTTTAAAAATTGTTATTTCCTGTGTCACGAATAACTTGTTTGCTAGATTTTAACTTTGCACTCACCCTTCCGGCACCACCAGATCCTGTCCTCGAACCGCCCTCAACAGCGGAGCTATCGCTGTAGCGGAACGCCCCTAACAAACAATTCCAGTCGCCATTGACGGCGAGGGACGAGGCCACGCCTACCCTTAGGCCACGCCCACACGCCCATCTGCTTATAAGCGCTGAATGCGAGCGCTTTTAACAGAACTTCGTATACTCCTGAGGCGGAAGCCGGGAGCTGAACTGCTTTTAAAAATTGTTATTTCCTGTGTCACGAATAACTTGTTTGCTAGATTTTAACTTTGCACTCACCCTTCCGGCACCACCAGATCCTGTCCTCGAACCGCCCTCAACAGCGGAGCTATCGCTGTAGCGGAACGCCCCTAACAAACAATTCCAGTCGCCATTGACGGCGAGGGACGAGGCCACGCCTACCCTTAGGCCACACCCACACGCCATTTCTAACCCTTTAAATAATGTGTAACCACCGGACGCACAGCGGACGGGCGCAGCGGGCGCGCCGTTTGCGCGCCGAAGGCGCGCCTAAGGCAAGCCCGCCTTAGGCCCAGACACTATGCCCGATTCTCAAAGGAGCATTACTTACACCTAAGACATGCTTCGAGCATTGAACTCGAATAAACATCCCAAGTGTAAGTACATTCTCAAGGAAGCCAACCCTTTCACGGGCTGTGCCCGCTGCAATCCGACGGAGGAGAAGGAACGTGCTCAAGCTCTACGACTTGGCCTTCTCAATTGCAGATCTCTTGTTAGACACGCTCATGAGATAAATATCCTCGTCCAAAATTCTATGCTGGACATATTGTTTCTCACAGAAACATTGATGACGCCGAACAGCGACTTTGACATGGTCAATGCCGTCCCCCCAGGCTATCAAATATGCCTTTTAAACAGACCGGTCGGTAGAGGCGGTGGGCTAGCCATCCTTTATAAAGACCATATCACCTGCAGGATCGACAATGGCAATGTCAAAGACTGCGAAAGTTGCAACTTTATTTTTCAGATCTCGCCTGCAATCTCTCTGTCCGGACTATTAGTCTACCGACCGCCAGGCCCACTTGGGGAATTCTCCAGTACCCTGATGGATCACGCCACACTAAAAGCAACTACTGCTTCTAATTTTCTTCTCCTAGGGGATCTTAATCTCCATTTCCTTGACCCTACGGATAACTCCGCAGCTAATCTATTAACAGACCTTGCGTCAGTCGACCTGCATCTCATGAACTCAAAAGCTACCCATGAAAAAGGCCAGCTTCTGGATCCGATTTTTACGAATATTAGGAATTTTACAACCCAGGAACCCACTCCTTTCCCATGGACAGACCACTTACTGGTCCCCATGTACTGGCATCTTAAAATCGCTCCGACTCAACCACACAAAACCAGGACACTTGGTAGACGGTGGCACAAGCTGGTACCGGAGGAATGGGAAGCTAAGTTAGGAGAATCCATCCCGCCTCCCTCATCGGATCCCAAAATGGCAGATAGAGAATTGAATGATTGGCTCACCCACTCCCTAGACAGTCTTATCCCACTCACTTGTACTCTTAAACATACTAAGAGGATCAATCCAGCTCCTTGGTACACCCCCGCACTGAACGCTTTAAGGAAGGAATGCAAAAGGTCAGAAAGCATTTGGAGGAAAGACAAGTCTGTGAAGGAAAAAGACGTATTTCAGTCATCCATGAGAGCATACAAACTAGCACTCCACAACACCAAAAGTGCCTTTTATGAGGAAAAAATAAAGAATTCCTCCTGCTCAGCCAAGGAAACCTTTCTTATCCTTAAAGAGCTCCTCCATGTCCCCGACCCCCCACAAAAACCTATGGACCCCAAAGCAGCGGAAGGAAAATGTGTCAAACTAGCCACCTTCTTTGATGAAAAAATTAAAAAGATCCTCGCTTCTCTTCCCGCTGCTAAAACCGACTCCATTGAAGGATATGAGGACCATCATCCCCTGCAGAGGAATTCCCCCTTGAAGCCCGCCGCCCCTCACTTGGTTTCCTTCGGCCCGGTTACCATGGAGGAGGTAGCAGCATCATTTGATTCAATAAAGAGTGGCGCTCCCAGTGACCCAGTGCCCATACGATTCCTCAAAAAAATCACCCATACCATAGTGCCCCCGCTGACCGCTCTGATCAACACCTCATTAACCCAAGGTGAAGTCCCCCCTAGCTGGAAGGAAGCGGTCGTTAAAGGACTTCTTAAGAAACCTTCATTAGACCCTGAGGATCTATCAAACTATAGACCCATCTCTCTCCTTCCTTGGATTGGTAAGGTCACTGAGAAACTTGTAAATAAAAAACTGTCACAGTTCCTGGAAACCAACCATCTCCTCAAGAACTCCCAGACGGGCTTCCGACCAGGTCAAGGCACTGACACTGCTCTCCTTGCAGCAGTGGAGAAGGCCAGAGACATTCTCGATACAGGAGGATCAGTGGCAGTGGTCCTCCTGGACCTGAGTGCGGCCTTCGATACTGTCAGCCACCAGGTCTTAACCCAACGCCTGGAAAACATCGGAGTGAAAGACAAGGCTCTGAAATGGCTTTCATCCTTTCTCTGCCAGCGCTCCTTCCAAGTCTGGGAAGGTGACAGCCGCTCCCCTGCCATCCCCCTCCGGTGTGGTGTGCCACAGGGCTCGTCACTGAGCCCCACGTTATTTAACGTGTACATGGCCCCACTGGAGGAGAGGGTCTCCCCATTCGGAGTCACTATCATCAGTTATGCTGACGATACACAGCTGGTGGTAACTCTATCTCACCCCAAGCAAGAGCCCTCCAACCTTCATGACTGTCTCTCCAATATACAGCAATGGATGAACGACTCAGCCCTGAAATTAAATGGGTCAAAAACAGAGATTCTGCTCCTAGGTCAAAAAACGCTAGATCTACCCCCGAACATCTGGCCCGCCTGTCTTGGTGAACCTCCTGCCCCCAAGACGGAGGTCAAGAGTTTGGGAACATGGTTAGAGAAAGATCTTACCTTTAGAACGCAGGCAAGGAAGACGGCCGGCGTTTGTTTCGGCCTGTTAAGATCATGTAGGAAGGTGCTTCCCCTACTCCCTTTCAATTCCCGGAAACAGTTGATCCAAGGCCTGATTGTGTCCTGGCTGGACTACAGTAACGCCATTTATTTGGGAGCCCCTGAAACCACCCTCCAGACACTACAGAAAATCCAGAATGCCGCTGCCCGGATGCTCACGAACACCCCGGCCAGAACATCTGCAAAATCCGCATTGAAAAAACTGCACTGGCTACCGATCAGGGAAAGAGTGGTATTCAAGGCCCTCTGCCTGGCTCACAAAGTGCTCCACAACGAAGGCCCACCAATTCTCAAAAACTGTATCACCCCTTATAGACCTACTAGAGCGCTCCGATCGGACCATGGAAACCTCATTGTGGTACCCAGGGTGAAAAAAGCCCGTTCAGGAGGTCGCCGTTTTTCGGTTCACACAGCGAAGCAATGGAACGCGCTCCCTCTGAAACTAAGAACAGAACCGAATCTCCTCCGTTTTAGGAAATCGCTCAAAACCCTCCTCTTTCCATAAACCATTCTTATTTTCCGCACCCCCTCCCATCAGGATTACGAGGTATAGCGCTGGGATACTCATGGGTGACTACACGCTCTATAAAAACCTTAAATAAAATAAATAAATAAATAAATAAACTCACCCCCAGCCTAATCTCACGATAGCCATGGCATGGTTAGTGGTAACACTATCAGCGTTGATGACTGTGCAAGATTTTCCAATCAGGTATTGCTCTTGGTAAACCAGTGTGTCTCTCACCATAGTGACACTTGCATCTGTATCCCTTAGGGTTTCTATTCTAGTCCCATTTACCCAGTGGGATTATAAATATTTCTTTAAGTTGTGTTGCAACACAACTAAAGTGGCAAACCCAACTTCACCCTCAGTGACTAGAAATACTTAAGTGTGAAACCTGATTTGCTCTGGGTACAATGTTGATCCCATCTGGAGATTAACTACACCAGTATTAACTGTAGGAGGGGTCCTCATCCCCTTTCCTCTGGGGAAGTTTTCTTAATCCCTTTTTTTTGGTCACCTCCAGTGGTTGCTTTGGTTACCCTAGTCTTGACCCAGCGGTCTTCCTTCTTTCCCAATTCTTGGGGAGATATTAGACCTAGGTTTACCAGATGTTGATGTAACTTTTCATTTGTGCAATTACTCAAAATATGTTCTTTTTATAAAAAGATTATAAAGTACATTGAAATCATGCACATTGTTTCCAGTTCACCAGTCATCTATTGTCTTAACCCCTTTGCTGCTAGACCTTTTCCCCACTGTGCTAAGCCTTTTTTTTGCCATTTGGGGTAGTTCACGCTTAGGTCCCTGTAACTTTTTGACTACATAAGGTATCCACACCATATTTGCGTCCTTTTCTTCCAACATCAGGGGGATTTTAAAGGTACCCAGGGTTTTCTGATTCCCATGAAGGGGACCCAGAAATTAGCCAAAATACAGCTAATTTTTATTTTTTATTCTTAAATGGGAAAAAGGGCTACAGATGAAAGCGTCTGGTTTTTTCCCTGCAAATGGTATCAACAAAGGGGTTGTGGTGCTGAAATCACCATCTTCCCAGATTTCAGGGACACAGTTTTGGCATTTTACTGGGACATCAGCTATTTTTGCTATTGTTGTGCTTTCATCCTCCTTCCAGTTAATAGCAAAAATGGGTATAAAAGCAATGCTGGATCTTGGAAAGCTATGCATTTCTTAAAAGTAGGCAAGGGGTCATTTGTGCAGACCCTTCAAAGTTTGCTTATGGAAACTAATTGTTGAAAATAGGAAAAATTAAAAATGAGCTTAAAAAAACAGCCATTTGTGCCAACGTTTTCACCTAAAACTTCTGCAAAGTATGACAGATGTTTGAAAGCAATATACAGTTACACCTGCTCAACCCTTCTGGTTGTGGGGATATATAGGACTTGTAGGTTCACTAAGAACCAGAGGCACCCAGAGCCAATCACTGAGCAGCGTCTTGCAATGTTTTTTTATTGTGTACCGGGTATATAGCAATTAATTTGGGAAAATATACACAGGGTAAATCGTTATGAAAGATGGGAACAAAATATAGAGTTTAGCAACAGTAGCTATTTGCACATCTCCAAAACTGTGGGTACCCATATTAGCATGTGAATTATAGGACATTTTTCAAAGTGACTTCTTTTTTACACATTGTCTTACATTTGGAAGGCAGAAATGCATTGAAAGTTAATAGGTAATAATATTTGATGTACAATTCTGTGTTTCTCTAAGTCTCCTGATATAAATAGTACCATACTTGTATGGGTAGGTTTAGTGCCCTTGATAGGAAACGGACCAAAACGCAATGTGGAGACACCACATTTTTACAGTGAAAACTGACGATTTTCTTGCAAAGTGCCTAGCTGTAGATTTTGAACCCTAGCTCTGCCGGCACCTAGAAAAACCTAGCACACCTATACATTTTTTAAAACTAGACACCCAGAAAAATCCAGGATGGGGTGACTTGTCTGGCTCTCACCAGGTTCTGTTACCTAAAATCCCTTACAAACCTCAAACTTTGTAAAAAAGAAAAACCACATTTTCCTCACAATTCTGTGGTGTAAAGGTCTGGAATCTGCGTGGATCCACAAAATTCCACCCACCCCACATTCCCCAACGTCTTCCAAGAAAAATGGTACCTCACTTGTGTGGGTAGGCCTAGTGCCCGCGGAAGGCAACGGCCCAAAACGCAAAGTGGACACACCAAATTTTCACAGTGAAAACGGACCCTTTTTTTTGCAAAGTGTCTAGCTATAGATTTTGAACCCTAACTCTGCGGGCACCTAGGGAAACCTACTAAAGCTATACATTTTTAAAAATTAGACAGACAGGGGAATACAGGATGGGGTGACTTGTCTGGCTCTCACTGGGATCTGTTACTCAGAATCCATTTCAAACCTCATGTTCCTCATATTTTGTTGGTGGAAAGTTCTGGAATCTGCGTGGATCCACAAAATTCTACTCACCCTGCATTTCCCAAAGGCTTATGAGAAAAATGGCACCTCACTTGTGTGGGTGGGCCTAGTGCCCGCGACCGGAAATAGCCCAAAATGCAACGTGGACACACCACATTTTCACAGTGAAAACAGACCTTTTTGTCACTAAGTGCCTAGATGTAGGTTTGAACCCTAGCTCTGCCGCCACCTAGGGAAACCTAGAAAACCTATACATTTTTAGAAACTAGACACCCATGGGAATCCAGGATGGGGTGACTTGTCTGCCTCTCACCAGGTTCTGTTCCCCACAATCACTTGCAAACCTCAAATTTTGTAAAAAAACCAAATTTTCCTCACATTTCTTTGGTGGAAAATTCTGGAATCTGCGTGTATCCACAAAATTCCACCCACCCCGCATTCCCCAACGTCTTCCAAGAAAAATCGTACCTCACTTGTGTGGGTAGGCCTAGTGCCCGTGGAAGGAAACGGGCCAAAACGCAAACTGGACACACCAAATTTTCACAGTGAAAACTGACCCTTTTTTTGCAAAGTGCCTAGCTATAGATTTTTAACACTAACTCTGCGGGCACCTAGGGAAACCTAGCAAACCTATACATTTTTAAAAACTAGACAGGCAGGGGAATACAGGATGGGGTGACTTGTCTGTTAAAAAAAAACACATGGTCCTCATATTTTGGTAGTGGAAAGTTCTGGAATCTGCGTGGATCCACAAAATTCTACCCACCCTGCATTTCAGAAAGTCTTCAGAGAAAAATGATACCTCACTTGTGTGGGTAGGCCTTGAGCCCACAACAGAAAATGGCCCAAAACGCAACATGTAAACACCACATTTTCACTGTGAAAACTGACCCTTTTTTGGCAGAGTGCCTAGCTGTAGATTTTGAACCCTAGCTCTGCTGGCAAGTAGGGAAACCTAGCAAACCTAAACATTTTTTGAAACTAGACACACAGGGAAATCAAGGATGGGGTGACTTCTCAGGCTCTCAACAGATTCTGTTACCAAGGATCCCTTGCAAACCTCAAACTTTGTAAAAAAAAACATTTTCCTATATATTTCTGTGGTGAAGTGTTCTGGATAGATCCACAAAATTCAACCCACTCCGCATTCCCCAATGTCTTCCGAGATAAATGGTACCTCATTTGTGTGGGTAGGCCTAGTGCCCATGTCAGGAGACGACCCAAAATGCAACATGGACACACCACATTTTCACCATGAAAACTGACCCTTTTTTTGCAAAGTGCCTAGCTGTAGATTCAGAACCCTAACTCTACGGACACCTAGGAAACCTATTCATTTTTTAATACTAGACGCACAGGGCAATACAGAATGGGGTGACTCTACTGGCTCCCACCGGGATCGGTTACCCAGAATCCCTTGCAAACCTCAATCTTTATTGAAAAAAAAAAGAAATTACCTCACATTTTTGTGGTGTTAAGTTCTAAAATCTGCATGGATCCAAAAAATTCCGCCCACCCCGCAATCCCCAATGTCTTCCGAGAAAAAAGAATGCCTCACTTGTGTGGGTAGGCCCAGTGCCCGTGACAGGAAGCAACCAAAAAAGCAACATGGACACACCACATTTTCACAGTGAAAATTGGCCGTTTTTTTGCAAAGTGCCTAGCTGTAGATTCTGAACCCTAACTCTGCGGGCACCTAGGGAAACCTAGCAAACCTATACATTTTTGAAAACTAGACACATAGGGTAATACAGAATGGGGTGACTTGTCTGGCACTCACCGATACCTGTTACTCAGAATCCCTTTCAAACCTCAAACTTTGTAAACAAAATCCTGATTTTCCACAACTTTCTGTAGTGGAATGTTCTGGAATCTGCGTGGAGCCACAGAATTCCACCCACCCTGCGTTCCTCAATGTCTTCCAAGAAAAATGGCACCTCAATTGTATGGGTAGTCCTAGTGCCCACGGCAGGAAATGGCCCAAAATGCAACGTGGACACACCATATTTTCACAGTGAAAACGGACCATTTTGTCCCAAAGTGCCTAGCTGTAGATTTTGAACCCTAGCTCTGCCAGCACCTAGGAAAACCTAGCAAATGTATGCATTTTTTAAACCTAGACACATCGGGGAAACCAGGATGGGATGACTTGTTTGGCTCTTACCAGGTTCTGTTACCAAGGATCCCTTGCAAACCTCAAACTTTGTAAAAAGAACACATTTTCCTCACATTTATGTTGTGGAAACTTTGAGTATCTGCGTGGATCCATAAAATTATACCCACCCCGTATTCACCAAAGTCTTCCGAGAACAATGATACCTCACTTGTGTGGGTAGGCTTTGTGCCTGTGACAGGAAACAGCTCAAAATGAAACATGGACACACCATATTTTCACAGTAAAAACCGACCATTTTTTTGCAAAGTGCCTAGCTGTAGATTTTGAACCCTAACTCTGCGGGCACCTAGGAAAACCTAGAAAACCTGTACATTTTTTAAAACTAGACACCGAGGGAAATCCAGGATGGGGTGACTTCTTTGACTCTCACCAGATTCTGTTACCCAGAATACCTTGCAAACCTCAATCTTTGTATAAAAAAACACATTTTCCACACATTTCTGTGGTAGAAAGTTTGAAATCTGTGTGGATCCACAAAATTCCATCCACCCTGCATTCCCAAAGTCTTTCGAGATCAATAGCACCTCACTTGTATGGGTAGGCCTAGTGCCCGCGACAGGAAAAAGCCCAAAACGCAACGTGGACACACCACATTTTCACAGTGAAAACTGACCATTTTGTTGCAAAGTGCCTATCTGTAGATTTTGAGACCTCGCTCTGCCAGCACCTACGGAAAACTTGCAAACCTATACACTTTTTTTAAACTAGACACCCAGGAGAATCCAGGATGGGGTGACTTGTCTGGCTCTCACCAGGTTCTGTTACTCAAAATATCTTACAAACCTCAATCTTTGTAAAAAAAAAAGAGAGATTTTCCTCACATTTCTGTGGTAGAAAGTTGTAGAATCTGTGTGGATCCACAAAATTCCACCCACCCCGCATTCCCCAAAGTCTTCAGAGAAAAATTATACCTCACTTGTGTGGGTAGGCCTTGTACCCGCGACAGGAAACGGCCCAAAATGCAATGTGGACACACCACATTTTCACAGTGAAAACTGACCCTTTTTTACAAAGTGCCTAGCTATACATTTTGGGCCCTAGCTCTGCTGGCACCTAGGGAAACCTAGCAAACATATACATGTTTTAAAACTAGTCACAGGGGAATCCAGGATGGGATGACTTCTCTGGCTCTCACCAGGTTCTGTTACCAAAGATCCCTTGCAAACCTCAAACTTTGTGAAAAAAACAACATATTTTCACTCACATTTCTGCGGTGGAAAGTTATGGAGTCTGCGTGGATCCACAAAATTCCACCCACTCGGCATTCTCCAATGTCTTCTGAGAAAAATGGTACATCACTTGTGTGGGTAGGCCTAGTGCCCGCGACAGGAAACGGCCCAAAATGCAACGTGGACACACCACATTTTCACAGTGAAAACTGACCCTTTTTGTGCTAAGTGCCTTGGGGTATATTTGTAACCCTAGCTCTGCCAGCATCCAGGGAAACCTAGCAAATCTATACATTTTTGAAAACTAGACACACTGGAAAATACAGGATGGGGTGCCTTGCCTGGCTCTCTCTAGGTGTTGATACCCAGAATCCCTTGCAAACCTCAAACATTGTAAAAAAAACACATTTTCATCACATTTCTGTGATGGAAAGTTCTGGAATCTGCATGGATCCACAAATGTCCCCCCCACAAATGTCCCCCAGGTCTCCTGTTAAAATTTTTACCTCACTCGTGTGGGTGGTTCAAGTACCCGCGACAGGCAAGGCCCAAAATATATTGAGGAGACTTCAAAATGACCTATCTTAAAAGAACCTGCTTTTGCAAGGGGGGTCACCTGGGTTTTTGGCCCGGGCTCGGCGACCATCTTGGAAAGCCTATCAAACCCACACATTTCTGAAAGTTAGACATCTGGGGGAGTCCAGCGAGGTATAGATTGCATGGGCTTCCCAACGTTTTCCTACCCATAATCACCTGCAAACCTCAAATTTAGCTGAAAAAATCAAATTTTTCTCAACTTTGTGTCGGAAAGTTGTGAGCTCATTGGGCTGACTCAAATTTCCTACCATCCAGTGTTCCCCCAGGTCTCCCAATAAAAAGGGTGCCTCACTCGCGTGGGTGGGTCAAGTACCCGGGACAGGCAAGGGCCTAAAACGTATTGAGGAGACATCAAAATTACCTATCACAAAACAACCTGGTTTTGCAAGGGGGTCACCTAGGTTTTTGGCCCCTGGCTCGGAGGCCATCTTGGGAAACTACCAAACCCACACATTTCTGAAAACTAGACACACGGGGGAGTCCATTGAGATATGGCTTGCAGGGATCTACCAAAGGTTTCCTACCCAGAATCCCCTGCAAACCTCAAATTTAGCTGGAAAAAAATCATTTTTTCCAAATTTCTGTGTGGGAAAGTTCTGGAATCTGCATGGATCCACAAATTTCCTACCACCCAGCATTTACCCAGGTCTCCTGATAAAAATGGTACCTCACTCGCATGGGTGGATCAAGTACCTGTGACAGGCAAGGGCCTAAAACGTATTGAGGAGACATCATAATTACCTATCACAAAACAACCTGTTTTGCAAGGGGGGTCACCTGGGTTTTTGGCCGCCGGCTCAGAGACCATCTTGGGAAACTACCAAACCCAAACATTTCTGAAAACTAGACACTCGGGGGAGTTCAGCGAGGTATGGTTTGCATGGATCCCCCAAAGTTTTCCTACCCAGAATCCCCTGCAAACCTCAAATTTAGCTGAATAAATCTATTTTTTCTAGAATTTCGGTGTGGGAAAGCTCTGGATCTGCATGGATGCACAAATTTCCTACCACCCAGCATTTACCCAGGTCTACTGATAAAAATGTTACCTCACTCACATGGGTGGGTCAAGTACCCACTGCAGGCAAAGGCCCAAAACGTACTGAGGAGACATCAAAATTACCTATCTTAAAACAGCTTGGTTTTGCAAGAGTGATCACCTGGGTTTTTGGCCCTGGGCTCGGCGGCCATCTTGGGAACCTACCAAACCCACACATTTCTGATAACGAGACATCCAGAGGAGCCCAGCAAGGTATGGATTGCGTGGGCCCTCAAAAGTTTTCTTACCCAGAATCCCTTGCAAACCTCAAATTTAGCTGAAAAAATCAAATGTTTCTCAAATGTCTGTGTGGGAAAGTTGTGAGATTACCGGGCTGACACAAATTTCCTACCATTCAGCCTTCCCCCAGGACTCCTGATAAAAATGGTACCTCACTCCTGTGAGTGGGTCAAGTACCCAAGAAAGGCAAGGGCCTAAAACGTATTGAGGAGACATCAAAATTAACTATCACAAAACAACATGTTTTGCAAGGGGGGTCACCTGGGTTTTTGGCCCCCAGCTCAATGGCCATCTTAAGAAACTACCAAACCCACACATTTCTGAAAACTAGATACCCGGGGGAGTCCAGGGAGGGGTGGCTTACATCGATCCCCTAAAGTTTTCCTACCCAGAATCCCCTGCAAACCACAAATTTAACTGAAAAAATCACTGTTTTCTATGATTTCTGTGTGGGAAAGATCTAGAATCTGCATGGATCCACAAATTTCCTACCATCCAGTATTTTTCTAAGTCTCCCGATAAAAACGTAATGAGGAGACATCAAAATTACCTATTACTAAACAACCTGGTTTTGCAAGGGGGGTCACCTACAGATTTCTGAAAACTAGACACTAGTCCAGTGAGGTATGGCTTGCATGGATCCCCCAACATTTTCCTACCCAGAATTCCCTGCAAACGTTCATTTTAGCTGGAAAAAACCCACATTTTCCACATAGTTTGGTGTAGAATCACCATACCGGCATAATTGTCCTACCTTACATCGCTCCCCTCAGTCTATCGAGTAAAATGATACCTCACTTGTGTGGATGTCCAATGCAGAATTGGCTAAAAACTTTAAAAAAAATTTATCGGCATATTATCAAGGACGGCGTTAACAATTATTGCCGCTTTAGCGCCAGAAAACTGCCGCTAAAGTGGCGATAATGGCCTTGATAATATGCCCTTGTGAATTCATATAGAAGCCCTGGTTCCGGTGTGAACATGGGCTTCTATGGGAATTCTCCAGGGCATATTATCAAGCCGATTATTGCCGCTTTAGCCGCAGTTTTCTGCGGCTAAAGCGGCGATAATTTTAACGCCGTCCTTAATAATATGCCCCTAAGTAGTTAGAATTCTAGGTGCTATAACCTTAATCCCTATGTTTTTGGCTCTTCCCAGTCACAGGCCCTTACCCCACCCACACAAGTGAGGTATAATTTTACTCAGGAGACTAAGTGGAACACTGGGTGGTAGGATATTTCTGTTGGCACAGTGATCCCACACAAAAATGTGTGGAAAAGTTGACTTTTTCAGCTAAATTTGAGATTTGCAGGGGATTCTGGGTAGGGAAACGTTGGGGGATCCACGCAAACCATACCTCACTGGACTCTCAAGGGAGTCTAGGTTTCAGAAATGTGTGGGTTTGGTAGGTTTCCTCAGATGGCCGCGAGCCTGGGGCCAAAAAATCAGGTGCCCCCCCTTGCAAAACCAGTCTCCAAAGTATGATTTGGGCAATTTCCTGAAATAAGGTACCATCTTTCTTGGAAAACTTTGGGAAATGCAGAGTGGGAGGAATTTTGTGGATCCACACAGATTCCAAAAGTTTTCATCAGAGAAATGTGAGGCAAATGTGTTTTTTTTTTTACAGAGTTTGAGATTTGCAAGCAATTCTGGGTAAGAGAACCTGGTGAGAGCAGAACAAGTCACCCCATCCTGGATTTCCCTAAGTATCTAGATTTTAAAAATGTATACGTTTGCTAGGTTTCCCGAGGTACTGGCAGAGCTAGGGTTCAAAACCTACAGCTAGGCACTTTGCCAAGAAAGGGTCACTTTTTACTGTAAAAATGTGGTGTGTCCACGTTGCGTTTTGGGCCGTTTCCTGTCACCGGCACTAGGCCTAC
Source organism: Triturus cristatus (assembly GCF_964204655.1). Classification (NCBI taxonomy): domain Eukaryota; kingdom Metazoa; phylum Chordata; class Amphibia; order Caudata; family Salamandridae; genus Triturus; species Triturus cristatus. The sequence continues at coordinate 299,354,620 of NC_140593.1, forward strand.
CCACACAAGCAAGGTACCATTTTTATCGAAAGACTTTTGGGAATGCGGTGTGCATGGAATTTTGAGGATCCACGCAGATGCCAGAACTTTCTATCACAGAAATGTGAGGAAAATGTTTTTGTTTTTTACAAAGTTTGAGGTTTGCAAGGGATTCTGAGTAACAGAACCGAGTGAGAGCCACACAACTCACCATATCCTGGATTCCCCTGGGTGTTTAGTTTTCAAAAAGGTATAGGTTTGCTAGATTCCTTTGGGTGCCACCTGCTCTAGGACCCAAAATCCACAGGTAGGCACTTCCCACAAAAAAGTCTGTGCCTAGTGGGCTTTCCGGAAAAAAAGTCTGTGCCTAGGGGGGCAGGAAGCCTGTGGCTATTTTTTGGGGAGGGTGAAGACATTGAGACGCCCATTCTGGGCAGCCCCCATTCCTATGTATAAAAAGCCAGCATAAAATCTGGTGCCTAGTGGGCTGGGGCAGATCAGAGGCTACTGCCCCATCTGCCTTCCTGGGGGGCGGAAAGACTGAAGCATTTTTTTGGGGGGGGTGGGGGCATTGGCATGCCAATTCTGGGTGGGGGCATTGGCATGCCAATTCTGGGCAGCCCCACCTCTAAGTATATAAAAAATATCCCTGGTGCCTTGTGGGCTTTCTCCCTCCCCAAGGGCAGATCAGGGGCAACTGCCCCATCTGCCTCCTGGAGGGCAGGAAGACTATGACATTTTTGGAGGGATTGGGGGCATTGGCATGCCTATTCAGGGCAGCCACCATTCCAAACTTTAAAAAAACACCCTGGTGCATGGTAGCCACGTTGCGTTTTGGGCTTTTTCCTGTCGCGGGCACTAGGCCTACACATTTTTTGTTGGGTGGGGGCACTAGCATGCCATTCTGGGCAGCCCCCATCCCTACGTATATATAAAAAAAAGTCCCTGGGGTCTAGGTGGTGGGGGGGGCATTGACATGCCCATTCTCGGCAGCCTCCACCCTGGCCTACAAATAAAAATTCCTGACATCTGGGGTGCTGTCTGCCCCCCTGGGGGGCAGATTGGGGGCTACTGCCCCATCTGCCCCCAAGAGGGGGTCAGGAAGGCACTTTGGCAAAATTTTATGGGGGGAGCAAAGGCCCTTGCCCAAGGGGACGCTCCCCCCTCCCTGGTGTCAAGTGGGTCAATCCCCAAGCAGGGATCCACTAGGAAAAGGTGCCATTGGAAAGGGGAGATTTACTACTTTCCAACGATACCTTTCTCATGTTTTTCGATGCTCGGGGGCTGAGATAGCCCCACAAGCACTGAAACTGTGAAACTGAAACTAGGTTTCAGTTTTGTTTTCATTGTAATGGCGACAGCGCTCCATGTGCGTGATCGACATTACAATGAAAGCCCTAACCATGCTTTGGGAGGTTGGGGTAGCTCTTCCCCACCTCCCAAAGCAAAAATAAAAATATTAGAAATACTTCTGCTGTTCACAGCAGAGGGATTTTTTGAAAGTATGCTCATGACAGAATGGTACCGTCATGAGCACACTTGCAGTTGTGCTCATGACGGAACCATTCCGTCATTAGCATGGAAGGGGTTAACGTAGACAGTACCTTACTCTCTATTTGTGGTAGTGTGGGCGACAGTAAGGCCCAATCAGAGGGTAGTGCTAAGCATTTATTGTACAACTCAGGCAAGAAATGATTTCACACAGACAAGGACTGAACTCTGACTAATTGGTTTGTATAAAATTAATATTTAGCTATATTTATTTTCTAGAACCAAGCCAGGCCTGGTACAGGTAAGTATAGGAATACTTTGCAAGCATATGCAGTTTTAAGTCCAGTTTGAATGCAGTGAATTACTTACAGTAGAATTACTTTGTAATTGCAGATTGTCAGAATTACTTTGCAATTACTTTTCTTACACAGGCCGGTGTCTCTAGATTCAAAGCTGGTGCATTTTGTGAGGAAAAAAAAGAGACAATGCGTTTTCCAAATTTATACAGGTTTACAGTACTACTCACAAGCCACTTTTAGTCCTGAGCAGGCAGATCTGAGTTTTACGGGTCAGTGGGCAAGATTCGGTCAAATAGGCACTCGAGTCGCACCACCAGCGGCACAAAGACAGCCGGTGCAGAGTGCAGGGACCACACATTAGCCAATGTGCTAAGCACGGTTGTGGGCTTGGGGACTGTGGTGAGCAGGCCACCAGATTGGGGAACAAAAGCTCCTGTGCTTTAGGTCAGCATGGTAGGGCCCAGTGGCCAACACAAGAACCACACCACCAGAGGCACTGGGGCACCCAGGTGTAGGATGTGGTTTTGGCTGATGCTGCAGATTCGGTCATGGTTTTCTCAGAGTCGGTCAGCTGCTGTTGAGGCGAATGGGGTCTTTGGTGGTCATCGTCCTGTGACTGCAGGCGTTCGGTAATACTGTCAGTCGGACGGTCGCGGTTGCTCTTTCTGGACCGCTCCAGTTATGGAGTCGGTCAGGGTGTCGCCTTTGGTCCCGGTTGAGGGGACCTTCTAGTAGTTGGCTGCAGGTTTTATTTAGGAGTTAGTTGAGGTTCAGGGGTCACTGAGATTCAGACTTGGGAGGACCTACTTAGGGTGTTGGTTCACTCAGACTCAGGGTGCCGGGAGCGCAGTGATAGAGACTCAGGGAGTCGGCCGGAGTCAGAGTCGGTTACTTTTGAGCAAGTCCGCTGCTCACAGGAGACAAAGTCCTTTTTTGTTTCAAAGGCAGGGCGGGTTCTCTGGGTTTTCGAGGACTGCTTGCTGCAGGACACACCGAGGTTCTGTTGGAGGAGTCAGAGGTCAGCACAGGCTTGTAGGATAGAGGCCAAGTCAGTTGGCGTCCTCCTCTTCTTCTCTCCGCACGACTGTTCGGTCCTTCTTTTTCTTGCTTCTTTTTTTCAGCTCTGGTCTGAGGTGCCATGGCTCAGAGCTGCCTATAAATACTAAATTCAGGGGCCTTAAGGGTAGGTACAGGTAGAGACCAATAGGTCCTTCCAAAGGGTAGGTACATCCCCTATAATTCCACCCTCAGTGAGAGGGGGGCATAAGCCTCACTCTGGTTTGCTGGGTTCCCCCATTGCAAGATTGTTGGGACTGAGAGTTGTGCTTCAGCTCGCTCCCCCACATGAGGGGTTGGTTTGGCAAAAGTGGGCACAATTTTTCCTAAATTGGTTTTCCTGCCAATTCTCCTTCCGAAAGTGGGGAACAGAGCCGGTGGGAGCCAGTTGCTTGGATCAGCAAATAGCTGGGGTAGCTCACAAAGGTGGCAGGACTTAGAAGCTTTCCCTTCATGGACCCTGCTATCCTGGGGGAGGAGGCTTGGCACCTCATCTCAGGATGTACTTTGTCTCATAACACCAAGAGCAGCGGGCTCGTGACCGAGGGGTCCAGAAGCATGTCTGTTGGTGGCAGCTGGTGAGCAGCAACTCAGCCAGGTCACTAATGTTAGGTAGTTTTTCAGGGAGCATCTCTCAGATGCTCTCTTAGTGCATGTTTCATTAAATCCCACACTGCCATTAGTGTGCGTTTAATGTGCTGAGAAGTTTGATACCAAACTCCACAGTACCATAATGGCATTATGGTGCTGTGGAGTTTGTAATGACAAACTCCCATACCATATACTCTTTATGGCATTACTGCACATACAATCTCTAAGAATTGACTTAGGCACTGTAGGGGTACAAGGCTCATGCACCTGTACCCTCACCGCTGATATAATGCACCCATCTAGAGGGGCAGCTTACCTATGCCAGGGCAGTGGTTTGCAGGCATGGCACACAGGGATGGGTGCCATGTCGACTCTTCACTTTGATCTGCACCAAAACACGCAGCCTGCAAGGCATTGTGTGTGTGCGCGTGTGTGTGGGCGTGTGTGTGTGTGTGTAAAGATACCGGGCCTCTAAGGGTGGCACAATAAGGGCGCAACCCTTAGAGGCCTTCCCTGGTCACAGTGCCCTTGGTATCTAGGTTACATTTTAGAAGGGGCTCACAGGTACTCAGAGAGTTACTAACTCGGTTTTGCAACAGTACAGTTTTAGGGCAAGAACATAGGCACTGGGTACCTGGTTGGCAGAACCCAGGGCACACTCAGTCATTAGGCTAAAAGTAGGGATAACCATGCAAAAAGACGGCACTGTCCTTTACACTGCCTGCTTTGTGACAAACTACCAGAGGGTGAGCGTGGTTTAATTTAGGTTGTGTGGTGACTTACCCTGACTAGGATTGTAGTCCCTACTTAGACAGAGTCATGCCTCTGGCAACTAGATACTTAATTTCTAGCAGTCTTCCTATGTTTGGTTTACCTAGCTTGGAATATCATAGTATTGGCTAAAGGTCTTTAAAGGCAGCTCAAACGCAATACGGGATGGTGTCTTTGAGTGATGTCTCTGCTAAAGTTAGTGTCAACTAGGAGCCTACGGGAACTAGCAAATGATCTATGATGGCTCTATTAACAGTTGGCTGTGGGTTAATCAGTGCAGCCTCCACAGTGCCTTTAGAGGTCTATAGAGCTTGATGACCTGCAGAGGAGGTCTGGGGTGTGAAAATGGGGACCTGGAATGATGGATGCTGCAACAATAGGTTCCTGTAGAAATACCCACCCCTCGCTCTCTCCTGTTTACACTCTTTGGGGAAGTAGGTCCATGATGTCATCCTCTTTCTTCTGCAAATGGCAGGAACAAAAGTGCTTGGTAACCTGCACACGCACCTCTCTGCATACAGAATGCCTAAACCATAGCCCCCACGCTCATGTTTGGCTTTAATAGCTGTTATACCCATTCTCAGTGCTTCATTTGTAAAATCAAAGCGCTACTCAGACACCCATGATCAGCGCTATTAATTGCAAGTGCGCTCAATCCCTAGGTTGCATAGTCCTGAATTCACGTCAGGCTTCTTTAATCAACTGGCAGATATGATACTCCTTGACCCTTTCTCTCACCTTTAGAGGCTTCTGCTTTCTCCCTTTGTGATCATTTTCTGCTTCTTTTTCCTTTCTTTGTATACGGTTTCTGGCTCTCTGGAAACGTCTGACGAGGAAAGATGAGTGCGGGTTCCACAACTGGCAACCACCACCTCAAATTAAGCTGTTCTGTTTGTGATTTAGGATTGCGTTGTTGGTGTCTTTGTTGATCCTATTTGTGTTCAGAAACGCTTGCACTCCTCCATGTTGTTCAGTTCCTGTTCATTGTGTAATGCTGAACATAAATTACATGTTTTAAAGGGAAATATTACAAGGAAAACCATGTTTGTTGTACTACCTTACAGTCTATTCATAAATTACTAATGTGCTATGTTGTTAAATTCAACATTCACTTTTGAACATTTTAAATCTAGTTGGAGTTTCTTGGGTTAAATTCCTCATTAAACATAAATCTTGGGTAAGTATCTTGGCAGATGTAAGTGTTCATGTTAAAGTTTAACAGTTGACAGTCAAAGAGGATTGCTAAGGCTAAGAAAGAGAGGGTTTACACAGAGGTTTCGCTTGATTTACTTTTTTTTTAAAGAAGACCAAAAACTGAAAGAAACACAGGGGTTATCTGTAAAGCACGAAAATGACAATCAGAAAAGGTTTATGGTACGAGAAGGAAGGTGCACGGATAGATTTAAAATGACATCTGAAACAATTTGTCATCCAATTTCCAGACTATTTACGACTTGGGTTCGGTGGCCATATCCTCTGATTGGCTGGATGTTAGAGAACGTTTTTTCTTGAGACCACAATTACTGAACACCAACATGATGCTAATGCCTTTAAAAAAACAGAACACAACGTAAGGCGGCAGGCTGGGGACATTGTAACCCTGGGATTAGGAAAGGTACCCCCCAAAAGGCCTCTGAAAGTTTAAAAATAAGAAAAAATATTTTTGAACGGGGTCCACTAACTCAACACGCAGTTTGTAAACACCGACAGACATAGCTGCTTGCGGCCGTATTCTGAAGTCGCACACCTGGTGCAGGTTGTCCCGGTCTTCAGTCACTTCCCTATGCAAAAATCCTTGAAAAAGATTCTTAGTCCCAGGTTTAGGTTTTGGTATTCTCATCAACCAGCCTAGCTTGAATCCAGTGGCACATTGAGCCTAGGACTCTCCATGCCACTGCAGTCAAGCTAGCCTGGCTGATGAGGGGTGATGCCCCAATACCGGTACCAGGATGCTTGTTTCTGGTCCAGGGAGGATCTGTGGCCTGACAGTTCGGAATGGCCTGTTCCCATGGGGAACAGGTACAAGACCGACATGCATATAGTTAGGTGTAAACTGGAATGGCATGGGGAGCAAAACAACAATAGCTTAGTCCCAGATCCCTGTACGGGACATTGTTTGACATTGATCAGCATTCTGTCCATCAATTGTTTTTTTTAGTTAGACATAAAGCAATGCAGTCCCAGGTGAGTGCTACATCTGCCTGTGACAATGTACGTGCCCTTTAAAGATATTCAAGAAACTGTGCACAGCCAGCAAGTCATCCTATAAGGGGAAGGTCAACTTCTCCTCAAACCCAAGATCTTTGTCTCAGCTCTAGAACAAGGCTATTCAGCACCTGGATAACAGCTGGCAGCTCAGGCATATTAGCCTCGAGAAGCTTTAGGCAGGCTAAAAGTCGTTTTTTAAAAGTTCCTTTAGCAAAATATGTGTTACAAATCTAACCTTACTTCTATTTGTAATAACATATTTTAAAAAGGCAAAGAAATAACTTTTTATCTGCTTCCTAAGTGGAAATAACATGCTTTAATTTTAACTTTAATTCACAGTGTGTTTCTTTGGAACAGGTAACCCTGCTACAGAGTAATTAGCTTTATAGGCCTTTTCATTGTAAGGACATGTCTTATGTTAAGCCTTTACATGTCCTACATTTTAAAAAAGAGGGTTTAGGGCTGTCAAAAGGGGTTCTTTTGACTGGATGGAATTGCAGTTTCAGCTGCATAGCCAGGGGGCTGGTGACAGGCCTGCAGTCATGTTTTACATTGTTACTTTAGTGGTGGCACAATATAGGGGCAGCCTACTAGTGGCATTTAATTTGGAAGCCCTGAAAATATTTGGTATTATATGCCAGGGAATTATAGGTAAGTTAAATGTGCCAATTTGGAGTATAGCCAAATTAGGGATGTTTAGGGGGTCATAGAACATGCAGTGGGGCCAATTAGCAGAGTCCTAGTGCACAGAGTCAAAAAACTAGCAGCATTAGTCCAAAATAAAGGGTTTGATTATGCCAAACGCTAACTATATCATACACTAAAATGCCCAACATCACATAGCAATTTAAAATGTATCATATGGCCCTTTGTTGCAGCACTATAGACAACAAACAACAAAAATAGATGTCCACATGAGAAACCACTATAGACCTACATACCCCTACTCAAACAACCTCACTGCCATAATTGCATGCCATTCATCAAATGATCATATACCACCATCATAAATCCCCACAACCTTAATCATACATCAACATAATGACCATCGATCATCCATACATTCACCATTTACAAATGAACTACAGTGTCTATAGCAACATTTAAACCAACATACAACCATTCATGCAAAATTTTATGTTAAAACACAACCACTAAATGACACTGCTACAATTAATTGACGATTTATATACCCACTACCACTAACAAATATTTGTAACCACAGTTTTAAGTGCCCACTCACCTCCAATCATAAACCCAAGCAACCATACTTTAAACTGCTATTCAATGTCTAACAGAAAAACACCAGCATCTTATAGGTACTCACATATCATATAAAACCAAACACCAACCATTATATGTGCACACAAGCAACCACCATTGTATGCCAAACCCTGATAAAACATCCACAAAAAGTCCCATAAGAAATACAAACAGCCATATTCATATGGCAACACCTACTTAGATATGATCATTTACCCACTATTAAATGCCCACACACCCACCACCATACACCCACACAGCCATTACTACTCACCCACAAAGCCACTATCAAATCTTATGCATGGTCCATTATACACCCACTCATTCACCATCTACAAGTTATCTGCCTTGGTAGCCAACTGTAGTGACACCATGCTACACTTGTTAATTCACAGATCATCTGCAGATTCATAAACCCATGGATGACTTGTGAATCCATTTAAAACAATAAAGATATGGCTTTAGGCGAGTTACATTGTTCTCCTGTGTTCATTTTAGATTCATCATCATGAATAACTTTATTTCGGTCATAAGACCATAAAAGTACAATAAAATATATACAAGTACAAGAGTAAGACCATAAATACAAGAAAAGTTTTTAAGAAATTATTAAACAGTAGGTTATCATGATTATTTAGCAGTGAAAAAAAGCTAAAAGCTAAAAAGAAGCCATTTTATTTAAATAAAATTCATCCTTCTCCGCCACATACCATATAAAAAGCGGGAAACTGCATAAACAATAAGAGGATCAGTGTCATACGTCAAGACTCTGCAAGCTTGTGCACATTGTCTGAGCCCCAAATTTTTGCACAGGGGAATAAGCCAACATTTTCGAATCATGCTGTAAGCTGGACAGAAAAAAATAATATGGGTAATATCTTCATTACAAGTTTTGCAAACTGGGTAAGTGCCCTCCATCAGTTTTTCCCATCTGGATGTTAGCGCCCCGATTGGGAGAGAACCATGTCTCATCTGAATATATAATTTTCTTGTGAGAGGAGGCTGTACTAAATCCAAGAATACCTCCAGCCTAGAGCCAGTTTTCACCATTAAGAACTCAGAGGTCAACCTACCCAAGGTAGTCGAGCAGCATAGAATTTTGGAATTGTAAGATCTAACAGCCGCCAATATCTCGGACCTTTGAGTCCTCACTCAGCTAGTACCCGGAGAATCCCAAAGATGAGGCAAACCAACTTGATAGAGGGAAGTCTTTATATGGAGTAGCCATGGTATTTTCTTGTAGTTTAACTGTCCCCAGATTGCATTAAATTCCTCTCTGAAAATTGCAAGTTCAGGGACAGACCAAAGCCTTCTCCAATAAAGTAATGGTCGTGCAGCCGCCAATTCACTGACGGATTCCAGATCCATGTCCAGACGCAGTGGTATAAGAGGCGTGCTCTGGGGGAGACCAACCAGACCACGCATAAAGGCTTGTTCTAACTTCCGTAAATTGGATGTATTTGTGTGGCCCCAAAGTTCTGGCTGCTGACCTCATCTGTGTTTTATAGATCTCTAGTACAGGAGTGACAGGTTTAAATATAGAGATTCTATGGAATCTTCCGATACCCCCCGTTATCTGGGATAGCCTCAGGGAAGATTTGGCTACTTGAGCATCCCATACGAAATGCTCAGTCAGCGTGACTCCCAGATATATGAAGGTCTTAACTCTTTCTAGGGGAACACCACCTTGTGCAGGGTTCAGGTGTGTGTGCCTCGGGGGATTGAAGATCATAAACTTAGTTTTCCCCAGATTGATCTCCAATCCCCTCGAGGCACAAAAGGTCATAAACCCGTCCAGAACCCGCTGGATGCTCGATGATGTCCGTGACAGCAACAATGTGTCGTCCGCGAACATCAGAGCGGGCACCCGACCAGAAGCCAAAAACGGGGTATCAATATCCCTGAGACTATTTAGTTCGTTAATCAATCCATTTACATATAGGCTGAACAAAGTAGGGGCCAGTACACAACCCTGACGTAACCCCGAGTTACAGGAAAGCAAGCTGATAGCTCCCCATTCTTCCCACACCTCACCTGTGCAAAGTTCCCTGTATGGAGACGAACCAGCACATCAAGTAGGTAGGGTGGGAGACCGAGTTCCTTCAGCACCATCCAAAGTTTCTCCCTGGGGACCAGATCAAATGCGGCCCGCAAGTCCACAAAAACAAGGTAGAGGCTGCCACCCTCCACTCTTGCGGTTTTCCAATACAGGACCTGGAGCCGGAAGATCTGGTCCAGGGTAGAAATACCCGTTCTAAAACCGGCTTGTAAGGGAGTCAGTATTTTGTTCACCTCCATCCAGTCTAATAATCTGTTCAGAAGAATTCGGCCCAGCAGTTTTTGAGTGATGTCCAGTAAACTGATGGGTCTGTAATTGGATGGGGCTAATGGACAACCCTTCTTAAAAATTGGAACAATCTCGGCTCCAAGCCATGTGTCCGGCAGCGCGGAACCTTGCAGAACCGCATTAAACAGAACAGTCAGGTATGGAGCCCAGATTTTAGGTTGGGAACGGAAAAGGTCCCCCGGGAGCTTATCAAGTCCTGGTGCTTTATTTAGGGGCAGTCCCTCAATTGCAGATTCCACTTCTTTAAAAGAAATTGGGTCTGAATAATTGGCCTCATTCCCAACGTGAGGATCCTGTGAGCTAGTCCCTAATCCCGGGTGACTATAATCGAAGGGGGAGTCTAAGAATACAGCAGTCCCTTGGGATGGTATATTATCCTGTTCCTGGCACACAAAAGCCCTCAACTCAGGACTTGAATAAAGTTCTTTAAAATGCGCCTCCCACACTAAGGGAGCAATATTAGGGACCCCTTCCTCCCGATCGCCTCTCAATGTTGAAGAGGCAATCGCCCAAAAAGTCTTGGAATCCTTGGAGAGGAGTGCTTGCCTCAGATCATTCCATCTGGATTCCTCCCACTCTCTCTTGGCCCTGGTCAATTCCTTCTTATAGAGTATTCTGAGTGCTCTAATTTTAGGTGTAGCCTTGGATTTAATTGCTGCAAGCATATCTCTCTTTGCAGTTTTACAGGCATGGTCATACCAGGGGTGTGTTCTGGGCCTTGACTGCCGAGTCCCGGCAACTGGATAAAATATCTCACCTAGACTCGTAGTCAACTTCCTATGTATCTCTGTAGCCTGCCTAAGAGAGACAAGACCCCCATTTCACTAATGAGTGGAATGGCAATCTGATAAATTGCTGCAAGACGAGTCGGTGATTCCAGACATGTTGGCCATTTGACCCTTCTCCTATTATTAGATATAATAAAAGGTGGTGCAGCCAGCTTTGTACTTGGATCTGGGTTGGATAAGCCAAAAGCACCTGGCTTAAGCGTCAGAACCAGGGCATTATGGTCACTATCGTGTATAATTACAACCCTAAAATCTTTGAGCCTATCCCAGTGTTTAGCTTCCAGTAAAATGTAGTCTAAAATGGATGTACCTATTGTTTAGACCTATTAAATGCGGGAAGACCAGAGCTAGCATTATCAAACCTTCCATTGCACGCCCATAAGGACAATGCAAGTGTGAAGGATTTGATTTGCAATACCAGCTTGGTCCAAGCCCTTACTGGGGTAATCGCGGGGGCTGGAATGCACCCAAGCGAATCGACTTCATCATGGTTGCCATAATCAGGAATACTCAGAGGTTCATACTGGCAATTAAAATCACCACCCAGAATTATCGTTATAGAGGGATCAAGAGACTGAATGAAAAGGTCAAGTGTGGTAATAGCGCTTGATTCATTTCCATTCGTAGTGGGCCTAGAATAGATATTTATAATGGCCACTCGTGACTTATCAGGAAGGATTAGTAGAACACATTGGATATCTAGGGAGTTTGTTCCGAGCTGAATGGCCTGTATACCCAAATGTGTTCCTACCCAGATAGATAGGCCACCCGAGGGGCGGCCCTTGCCCCTGGAAACTGCGGGAATATCAAAGGTCGCAAAACCATGACATACACTCCCTTCCATGGCCCAAGTCTCTTGCATCAGGCAAATATCATACTTTGCCATAAAGGTGAACCACTCCGTTACTAATAATTTATTCTTTAGTCCCGCTATGTTCCATGAGAGAATCTTTATACACACTTGCTTCATTTTTTCAGAGCCTTGCTCACTCCCCTGTTCTTTTAAGGGTGCCTGATCTCAAATGTCTTCTATTCTCTTTTGTACCCTCCAAGTATCAGTAGGACAAGGATCATCGCCAGAGGGTAGGGATGAAATATTCTCCACTAATCCAGAACCACCCGTATATTCACTATTATTCGGTTCTGAGATAGGGGTTTCAGTGTGAATCAGTCAGTCAACCTCCTCTAGGACACTAAACCTGTTCAAATGGGCATATGACTGAAAGGGCAGAATAGGGTTTGAGGGGCATTCCATAGATGACTTCCAATGTCGAGACCCATTAGGTGGCAAGTACTGATTCCTGTCATATTGGGGCCTCTGTATACAATTCAGATTAAAATTTGAAGTAGGGTAGAAATAAGACAGATGCAGGGGAAATATCTGGGAATTCCGCCAAAGAGGGGTTCTACAGATATGGTCCACTGCGGCAGGGTCCCTAAAATGTATTGTTATAGCATCTCCTGCCACTGTTTTGGGACCCCTTCCTATCCAATCTATTCTTCTCACCGCCAAAATTTCCCCTGAAATATTAGGAGGGAGAGGTCTGTTTATGCTTAACCACTGAATACATTCTCTAAGGGCCGGAGCACCTACTAAAACTACCACATAAGGTTGTGCTTCTGGGGGCAGGTTTATTGAAGGCAACTGGGGAGAAACTGCCCTAGACTCCTCAGATCTCTTTGACATAAGTGTGCCAGTTTTTGACTGAATTGCATCCTCCTTGGAATGTGGTCTATGATTATCGGATAGAGCCCTTGTAGACTGGGAAGTAGGACCCACTACAATTGGAGCAGGAGGGGGTGGTGGCACGGAATTTGTACGCTTGTGGATACTTGTTGTTACCCCTAGGTTTATATTCTGTGCTACTGGGATATCATCTGTAGCTACCCCTAAACTACCAGATGCAGACGATGGTATCTTATCCTGAGGAATTATGGACTTCGCTGTTCCCCCCACCCTATTATTTAGAATGGAAACAATTCTATCTAGTTTTGAAACTAGGGGTTTGATATGGGTGGCAATAGTCTGTTCCAAGCATGCCTGAAGATCAGCCACCATATTGGTGACCCAACATGACACCCCCAATTGGGGATGCAATGTACTGTCAGATGGGGTCACCAAATTGTGGTTGGCCTCTGTTTTTTTACCTAGTTTCCTTGTTTTTTTAGGGAGACTATTTTTCCTCAACTTAGGTCCTGGCTTCCCAGATTTCACGATCAATACAGGGGAGGAAGGAGGCAGAATAGGATGAGGGTCTTCAGTATTACTAGGAGACTCCACTAGGGCCTGCACTAGTTCCTCGTCTCTCGAGGATTCGGGAAGCATCTGTGAATATGGCAGCTCAACATAAGTAGGAACAAGATAAGAATCAGAGACCGTAGGATCAATGGTAATTGCTGAGCAATCCCCTCCATAATCTTGTAAGCATACTGTAGGAGTAATAGATAGTCTCCTTTCCGTATTTTCTATTGCAGTGGCCACAACTCCGATTGTTTGTTGCAACATTTTATCAATGGCCGTGAGTGTTGGTAAAGGCTGGGGCAATGCTGCATGTAATCTAGTATTAGGGCGGGGCGCAGCAAGCTTTGATATCTTGCCCGATTTACTCATTTTCTTTCCACAATAGTATATACAGTATAAATTCTTGGGACCAATAGGAATATCAAAAGGAGTCCTGGACAGACTAATGCAACAAAATAGATGGGCGAAGCTATAACAGTCAGATCATATAAAGAGCAAATTTAAATGTCCCAAGCAAAGTACCTTCATATATTCCGACCAGTCATAGCCAATCCCAGGGTTTTCTAGGGCAGGACGTTAATGGGGTGGCCCAGCCCGGCCTCCACCGGCCCCGGAAGGCCACAGATGGCCCGCCCTTTGCCTGGGCTCAGCCCGGCGCTGCCCGCGCGCGATCCCGCGACGCGGGGGTTGGAGGGTTCTTTTATGCGCCTCCGGGCGCTGATACGGCATCGGCGGCTCTCCTGCTGCTAGGGTTGCTGGGCAATGTAGTCCCCGCCTCCACTCCGCGGCCGCTTTGCGTGTAACTGCTGCGGCGGGAGGCGGGAACAGACTGAAGGTGCTGGGGATTCTGCAGAGCGGTAATCGCTGTGGTTGCTTCAAGGCCAAGGTCTCTCCCGGTAAGATTCAAACAGGTGCCTGCTTGGCCCGGGTTGGAGGGTTCTTTTATGCGCCTCCGGGCGCTGATATGGCCTCGGTGGCTCTCCTGCCGCTAGGGTTGCTGGGCAATGTAGTCCCCGCCTCCACTCCGCGGCCGCTTTGCGTGTAACTGTGGTGGCGGGAGGCGGGAACAGACTGAGGGTGCTGGGGATTCTGCAGAGCGGTAATCGCTGTGGTTGCTTCAAGGCCAAGGTCACTCCTGGTAAGATTCAAACAGGTTCCCGCTCGGCCGGGGTTGGAGGGTTCTTTTAATGCGCCTCCGGGCGCTGATACGGCGTCGGCGGCTCTCCTGCCGCTAGGGTTGCTGGGCAATGTAGTCCCCGCCTCCACTCCGCGGCCGCTTTGCATGTAACTGCGGCGGCGGGAGGTGGGAACAGACTGAGGGTGCTGGGGATTCTGCAGAGCGGTAATCGCTGTGGTTGCTTCAAGGCCAAGGTCTCTCCCGGTAAGATTCAAACAGGTGCCACATGTAGATTCATAAATCTGCCATACTCTGACTGTCAGCCGTCACATAATTCTTTCTCTTGTCACTACTATTATCCAACGAGGTCCACTGAGCAGCATAACTGGCATAAGAAAAAAAATAGGATATAAGAGGGCAGCATTAACGTACCCTACTCCCCATGCCCCCACCTTCAAACAATATTCACAAATATTTTTATTCAGCTAATCATAAATCCAGTCAGATTTGTAGATCTTGGATCCTCCCCAAACCCAGAGGATCCTCCATATGGTCTGAGGATCTGTAAACATGTAAAAGAAATTAAAAGACAACTGTTTGGCACACCTTAGCTTCACAGGGCCAATGGCTGTATGCTACAGTTGTGGTCTCAAAAGCGGGTTAAAAGCAGATCCTGTCTCTAGCCTTGGTCCTGGTTCCTTCCCTGTAGCTCACAACTGAAGTCATAGGTTTGGTACAAGGTCAAGTCAAAGGCCAGGGTCTGAGGCCAGCCCCTGCTAGCCATGGACATGCACAGCAGGTATTGGCTGCCAGCAGTGGGTTGGATACAGTGAGTCATATATTGTGACTAAACCACATTGTGCATGGCCAAAGAATGTGCACAGCAAGGGATGGCCTCCCATGAGTTTTTGGGTGCAGGGCATGGCCAAATGTAAATGTATTACCAAATGATTTACACAGCAGGAGGATTGGCCACCTATACAGGTTTTGGCACATATCATGTCCTTATGAAAGCCTTAGGTTACTCAGAGTCTGTCAGTAGCTATGCACCCAACTTACAATGCACACAGCTAAATGCTGTGTGTAGAGGATATTGGCCATAAAGGGGATATTTGGGCTCAAGACCTAGCAGTTGTCAATTCACTTTGGTCAAACCATGCTATGCAAAGCCAAATACAATGTGCAATTGCAAAGTCCTTGCTTTAGTAGAATTCAAAGATAGCATTGTATAAAACAAGAGATTCACTGAAAAAAACCACAGTTAAAAGGAAGCTTTTGTTACATTTGTTCAAGCGCATAACGTTTCAAAAACGTTCGCTTGAAAATAGACACTTAAAATACAGATGTGGTTATAAATTAAGACAAAAAAAGACACAGACAATTACCAGATCTGGTTAGCTCCACGTGTTATAACTTGAACACTAGCCATGCAAACCATAAATGAATACCTGATAATTAATGGCTGAAAAATGTTAGGCGAGTTACAAAATTTGATAATGGATATGACAAACTGACACATGGAAAAATCTTTTAAACTGCAATATAACATTTTTCAGCAAAGCATAGCAAACATGTTTCATGATTGCCCCATCTGTACTATTCTAATGCATCCAAATCGGTTTTCCTTATTTCCAAACATTACTTTCATAGAATCTATGTGCAATACCACGGATGAATTTTTTACTGTTCGTGACATGCTGATTTTGAATGAAAGCTATTAGCTATTCTCAAAACACTTTCTGTTGATTTGGAGCAATAACAGAGGCAGAAGAAAATATGTTTGCTGCTCTACTTTCTCAATGATTCCCTGCAGCGTTTTTCTGAAATGATGCTTGCCCGAGAAACCCACAGAGTCACCAGCGTGAAGAAAATATGTTGACTCCAGCCACCGTAATATTCTGACAACATTCTGTCACTCAATAGATATTGGAAAGAACATTCTAGTAAATCGAGTGTCTCGAGATTCAGTTCATGCACTGTTGAAATATGATTATTTTTATACATCTGAAGATATGTATTTATTATTGCATTTTCGTAGTTTATACTAGGGGAGTTATACATCCCACTGTTCTTTACAAGAGAAAAATCCTTAATTCGTGCACGTAAGCAGAACAAAATCACACGCATCTATGAATAGCAGCGTCAAATCTGTCATGGAAAAAATAAATAACGGAGACAGATGTGTCAGGGAAAATATGTTCAAAAGGAAAGGCCTTGTAATGAAAATACAATTGCTGCCTATCGCGTGTTTGTTTGTGAAGAGTCGATACATGTACATTTTTGTGTTTAATTTCACATGACTTCACACTACAACAAATGCTAAGAAACGGCGAAACCAGTTGCGTGACAATCAAGGACAGCATTGAGCAGCTGTGGAATTGTAGAGCACGGAAACGATTTTTTTCTCGCTATCTTTGAATTATGTTTTTACTACTAAATCCCTGTATTCTAGTAAAAAATAAAGTCATTTTACTCATATTTGGGCTGAGATTTAGTTTTGATTGGTACTGTTGCTAAAAATCCACAAGAATATTAATAATTAATTTCTGTGCGTAATGTCTAGAATCACTTCATATTACATATTAGAAAATACTGCCTGAACCCATGCAATACCAGTCACCAACCCACACTACTTGCTCGCACTTTTCATAGCATGCATAGAACTCCACTAAGGCTGTCATCCGCAGTTGTCGGTTGCCAAAACTGTTGTGTGACTTAACAACACATGCATTTACAACACATGCCTGTACCAAGCATCCGTTACCACGCAACGCCTGTACAAGGCATTGCTTTTACAACGCAAGCGCCTTTACCAATCCAACCCTACCACCTCGAGCACAATCGTTCCTTACAATTAGGTTCTCTTGTTTTCCCTGGTCTGACCTTCTGTCCTTTATCTTTAGGACATTACAAATTATATTCTTTCTGATCTCCTGCACACCATAAAGTATGCACACTGCATTACAAAGCCATGCGACCCGTAATACCCTTGTTTCTTGATGTCACCCTATGACTCTATGTGTTACTTTGTCTATATTCCATGTTATTCTCTAATGCACAGCGCTTTGATGTCATCCTATGATTGTTTCTATTACCCTGTGTATGAACCCAGTTATTTTCTATTTTGCAGTGCTCTGATACCAGGGGGCAGATTTACAAGCCCCTTGCGCCACAGACCACTATTATTCTGCACCCTAATCGCGGTGCAGGGGGCCCCCTCAGCACAGCACTCTGTCTGCAGGGCGCCTGATTGAGCCTGGAGGGGGCCCCCTCAGGTGCTTGCAGGGAGGCCCCCTCAAGGTTCGCTACCCAGTGCCTGTGTGGGCAGGATAAGTAGATTGGATTGCATTCCACCCTCGCCCTCATTATTTAAATTCTCATCTGGTAACCGTGATAAATAAGGGAAAACACTATCCTGGCCAAATGTAGCAATTGAGAAGCTAATTGATGATCTCTTCCTTAGATGCAATAGGTCAATCGATTCAGACGCCGTAACAACAAATTCCCTCAGTGCCCGTTTGCCTGGAAAAGGGAGCCAAGATGTAACTGTACAACTATTTAAATGGAGGTTCCTAAGTGTGATTATTCTGGTTCTTATGGCCTTTGCCCACATCCTTTCACTGCTTTGGATCTCCTCCCAACACAATTTGGAGACTTTAACCACCTCATCATCCTCAAAAAAAATGCAATGCAGCGCGCGCTACGAAATTCGTTTTATTTATTTAATTGTTTACTTACCTCCAATTATCCATATTCCAGTGTTTAGTACCCCCCGCCCCACATTTCTGCCCCAAGGAACTCCCTCCACGGACCGCGGCTGATATATATATATATATATTACCTACTGGCGGTCGCCAGTAGGTAGTTATAGTTAGGACCCTGTTTCCATAGGAAATCCGCAACATTCTATTTTGAATAACTTTGGCGCCGGTCGACTAATCCTCGCGAATTTCTTAAAATAGGTGGGGCGCTACGCTCCGCTCCTACCCTGAAAGTCTCGGGGGGATTTGTCAAGTGGGGGCTGAGATAAAAGGGGGGTCCCAAAACGCGTTTTTCCCATGCATTTTTCCATAGGACCTTTAGACAGGGCTACAGCCCGAACGGCTGAACAGAATTACTAGAAATTTGGCAGAGAGGTAGTCCTCAGGTCAAGGAAGTGCCTTTTGTAGGTTTGGTGTAAATCTGTTCAGTAGATTCTGAGAAAATAGCCTTTAAATCAATATATATATCTGAGCCAGCTTACGGTACGCTTACCGTAAGCTTACCGTACGCGTACGGTGGCGTGCGCGAGCGCGATTCTGATTGGCTGTTACATCTAAGTAAACATTCAAATCGGTCGAAACCAGGAAGCGGCGGCCGCCATTTTCTCTCTCGCACTCTGAGGGGGGGGCTGTAAACAAAGGCAAAAAACATATAAAGGGGCTGTTTAGACAGCGCCCATGCACATAGCCATGTTAGTTGAGTCCTCAAAGATCCCCCAAGGCCAAAAACGGTAAAAAATTTTTTTTTGAAAATTTCGCCGATTACGCTTACCGTACAGTGCGCTTACGCTAAAAAATTTAATAAAAAAAAAAAACACTCTCTGTGCATGGCATATTATTGTCACCACTTACAAATTAAATTTAACAGATTACCTATCACAAGGAAGCGCATAATATGTCCTCCATGTGCGCACGGTGCGTAACGTGGGCACGCGGTGCGCGTAGCGCACTGCGTGCCCACCTTGCGTGTACGGCACTAACTGCGTAAAGTGGGTGCGTGGTGCGCGAAGCGCACCGCGTGCTCACTGTGCGCGCACGGTACGCGAAGCGCACCGTGTGCGCACGGAACGAACTGCGTTAAGTGGGCGTGCACGCCACGAATGGCGTAAAGTAACTTAGCATTTAAAAAACCGTACAAATTCACTGAAAAAACCATAGGTTTCACACACGTTATAGTTAGGAATTAGCATTTAAAAAACCTTGCTAATTCAATGAAAAAACCATAGGTTTCACACATGTTATAGTTAGCTGGAAATTTTACTGATAAAAAACCAATGAAATTCCCCCGTTATAGTTACTGTAGGCAACTATAACTCACGCGACCGCAATCCTCTGCTGATGACATATGTGTCTTTATGAAAAAAAAATATTTGTAATATATGTATAGCTAAAATTTAATGGAAGAAGACATGGGCAAATAAGTGTCTAAATACAGTATGAGCATCAGCAGAGGATTGCGGTCGCGTGAGTTATAGTTGCCTACAGTAACTATAACGGGGGAATTTCATTGGTTTTTTATCAGTAAAATTTCCAGCTAACTATAACATGTGTGAAACCTATGGTTTTTTCATTGAATATATATATATAGATATATATATATATATATATATATTATCTACTGGCGTTCGCCAGTAGATAGTTATAGTTAGGACCCTGTTTCCATAGGAAATCCGCAACATTCTATTTGGAATAACTTTGGCGCCGGTCGACGAATCCTCGCGAAATTTTCAAAATAGGTGGGGCGCTACGCTCCGCTCCTACCCTGAAAGTCTCGAGGGGATTCGTCAAGCGGGGGCTGAGATAAAAGGGGGGTCCCAAAACACGTTTTTCCCATGCATTTTTCCATAGGACCTTTAGACACAGCTACAGCCCGAACGGCTGAACAGAGTTACTTGAAATTTGGCAGAGAGGTAGTCCTCAGGTCAAGGAAGTGCCTTTTGTAGGTCTGGTGTAAATCTGTTCAGTAGTTCCTGAGAAAATAGCATTTAAATCAATATATATATCTGAGCCAGCTTACGGTGCGCTTTCCGTGCGCTTACGGTAAGCTTACCGTACGCGTATGGTGCCGTGCGCGAGCGCGATTCTGATTGGCTGTTAGATCTTAGTAAACATTCGAATCGTTCGAAACCAGGAAGCGGCGTCTGCCATTTTCTCTCTCGCACTCAGACGGAGGGAGGCTAAACATAGAGAAAAAACATATAAAGGAGCTGTATAGACTGCTCCTAACCACCTAGATTTGATGTAGATGTCCCCAAAGAACCCCTAATGCCAAAAAGTCAATATTTATTTTTTTCGAAAAATCGGCAATTACGCTTACTGTACGCGTACGGTAAAAAAGTGTTAAAAAAAATAAAATAACCATATTCTCCCCACCCCGTGTGCAAATGGAGCCCTAAGGTCACCATTTGTGCATGGCATATAACACCAAGTGCAATGTAAATGTTTAAAAAAAAAAAATTAACCATACTCTCCCCACCCCGTGTGCAAATGTTGGCTGAAGGGCAACATTTGTGCATGGCATAAGTTATTAATGAAAATGTAAAAGTTTACCTTGCACAACGAAGCGCGTAATTTGCCCTCCATGTGCGCACGGTGCACGAAGCGCATCGTGCGTACATGGCCCATCCAGCGTAACGTGCCCACCGTGCGTGCACGGCACTAACTGCGTAAAGTGGGTGCGCAGTGCGCGAAGCGCACCGCGTGCTCACTGTGCGCGCACGGTGCGCGAAGCGCACCGTGCGCGCACGGAACGAACTGCGCTAAGTGGGCGCGCACGCCACGAATGGCGTAAAGTAACTTAGCATTTAAAAAAACGTACAAATTCACTGAAAAAACCATAGGTTTCACACACGTTATAGTTAGGAATTAGCATTTAAAAAACCTTGCAAATTCACTGAAAAAACCATAGGTTTCACACATGTTATAGTTAGCTGGAAATTTTACTGATAAAAAACCTATGAAATTCCCCCATTATAGTTAGTGCAGGCAACTATAACTCACGCGACCGCAATCCTCTGCTGATGACATATGTGTCTTTATGAAAAAAAAATTAATTGTAATATATGTATAGCTAAAATTTAATGGAAGAAGACATGGGCAAATAAGTGTCTAAATACAGTATTAGCATCAGCAGAGGATTGCGGTCGCGTGATTTATAGTTGCCTGCACTAACTATAACGGGGGAATTTCATAGGTTTTTTATCAGTAAAATTTCCAGCTAACTAGAACATGTGTGAAACCTATGGTTTTTTCAGTGAATATATATATATATATATATTTTTACCACAATGTCGATCCCAGTCAAGAAAGAATCCACACGAGCCCGCTCGATCAGTATAGCAGTTTATTTTCCAACAAGCAGAAGAGGACGACGCGTTTCGACCACGTCTGTGGTCTTGGTCACATGACCATTGTCTCCATTCCACAGTTTATAAAGGGTAAGTGCACTTTTTTTCATAGATATAGAAAAAATACATAATTAATGTGTTACTTCAAACAGTGATAGAAATCATATTGATTGAGTTTACAAAATACAATTCAAATAATACAGGTAATTTCGTGACAATACAATTGTTTTTCATTGATTGTTTGTACCAGTTTAGAGTCAGTGAATTGCGCAAGCATGCATTGCTGACTGTGTTCAATTAGCCATAGAGGACTAGTGTCTTTCTGATAAGCTATGTGATAGATTCAAGTGGTTTGGAGGATACCCTCAGGTCAGTCACGAGTTGATAGGTCTAGTGCCCTTAACATATATTCAATGTTGACTTGGAGTAAAGGTGACTCCGGTGCTCATAATTCTATCACAGATGTGAGGTACAGGAAGGTTCCCAGTGGTGTTCCTGTGTGAAATCAGAAAACAGATTTGATTAGTGACATAGTTTATCAAAAACAATACTATTCATAATTGCAGCTATATTTGACTCTAACCGGTTACATTTGATTGTAATTCACAGAAGATACATTGGAACCCGTATACTTGTTTAAATACAAAAAAGAAAGGTGCAATTATAGATTTAAATTTTTATTAAAGGAGGAGAGGTATGGGTATATATATATATTATCTACTGGGGATCGCCAGTAGATAGTTATAGTTAGGACCGTGTTTCCATAGGAAATCTGAAAATTCTATTTTGAATAACTTTGGCGCCGGTTGACGAATCTTCGCGAAATTTTCAAAACTAATGAAGCGCTCCGCTCACCTCCTACTCTGAAAGTCTCGGGGGGATTCGTCAAGCGGGGGCCGAGAAAAAAGGGGGGTCCCAAAACACGTTTTCCCCATGCATTTTCCCATAGGACCTTTAGTCGAAGGTACAGCCCGAACGGCTGAACAGAATTACTTGAAATTTGGCAGAGAGGTAGTCCTCAGGTCAGGGAGGTGCCTTTTGCATATATGGAGTCAATCTGTTCAGTAGTTCCAGAGAAAATTGCAGTAAAAAGCACATACATATCTATAGCCGCACACCGTGCGCGCACCCTACCGTGCACGAGCGTAATTCTGATTGGTTGTTACATGTCAGTCAACGTTCGAATCGGTCGAAATCAGGAAGTGTCGGCCGCCATTTTGTTTGTTTTCAGTGCAAGAGTGGAAAAGGAAGGTGGCGAACGTGAAAAGGGGGCAGGGTAGAGAGTTCCTGACCCCCTAGCCTTGGTCAGGGGGTCCCTGAAGGACCCCGAAGGCAGAAAAAAACATTTTAGATTTTTTTTTAAATCACGGTGGTGCGCGCACTGTGCGCGCACGGTGAAAAACCATAAAAAAAATAATAATTAATACGTAGTTTATTGAAAAATAAATATATAAAAAAAATTATAATACATACATAACTTAGCATTTAAAAAACCATACAAATTCACTGAAAAAACCATAGGTTTCACACACGTTATAGTTAGGAATTAGCATTTAAAAAACCTTGCAAAATTCACTTAAAAAACCATAGGTTTCACACATGTTATATTTAGGTGGATATTTCACTCGTAAAAAAACAATGAAATTCCCCCGTTATAGTTAGTTGAGATAACTATAACTCGCGCGACCGCCACTCTATCACAAGGATGATGTCATCAGTGATGTCATGAGTGATGCCACTGACCATGTCATGAGTGATGTAATATGTGACGTCATGAGCAGAGGATTGCGGGCGCGCGAGTTATAGTTATCTCAACTAACTATAACGGGGGAATTTCATTGGTTTTTTACGAGTGAAATATCCACCTAACTATAACATGTGTGAAACCTATGGTTTTTTAAGTGAATATATATATATTCACAGAAAAAACTAAGATTACAGGGACATTATAGATGCAAGCTGAAGTGAGTGTCAATTTATTTTGGAAACTTTTGTGAAGATTAGTCAACCAGGGCTAAAGATACAGGCAACTGAAAACAGATTTTTTTTATAGAAATTAGGTCCTAACTATAAATCTCCTTTGGGGACCACCAGTAGGTAGTTTTAGTTAGGACCTAGTTTCCGTAGGAAAATCATTATTTGACTTGCCTATAACTTTCCCGTCGTTTGACTAATCTTCATGAAAGTTTCTCAAACAAGTGTCAAAGTAGTTTCTGTGTGTTAATGAAAGTTTGGGGTGATCCATGCAGTGGGGACCAAGAAAATAGGGGCCTTAAAAATGGGTGTGTGTGTAATGGTAATTCCGATACAAACACATTGTTGAGCCTACAGCTCGAACCGTTGGACAAAATTACACCAAATTTGGCAGAAAGGTAGATGTGCTTTTTGTTATGTGGGTGCAAATCCACCAAGTAGTTGTTGAGAAATTTAAGCCAAAAATTATAAATATATCTCTGGCAATAGCTATTTTGCTGTGGATTTGCGATGAATCGCAGATGTACACACCAATGGGAATGCTCTGATTGGCTGGACGCAACCGTAACAGAAAGTTGCGGCTGCCATTTTATCATCCAGGAATGGTTCCTGGTACTGAACATTTGTGTGAAAGCTAACATAAGGGGTAAGGGAGGAGATACTCTGACCACATGTTTGAAAAATGGGTGTGTTAGTGACACCAGTTAAGTGTCCAACATACATTTTTTTTTCATTGTGTGCTATGTTCACGATGACACCACAACACCCTTGTGTACCATTGCGAGGATGTTGTGAATATTGCAACATCAACACAAATACTGGTGGAAATATAAAAATGAATATATATATTTGTACACATTTGCCGGTCACTGTCACAGACTTATATATCTACTCACATATCCACTCAGACACTCATACACCCACTCATATACCCAGCCACACACTCAAACATACAGTCACATACCCACTCAGATATTCATGCACCCACTCACATACCCATTCACGTACTTATGCACCCACTTACAGACTCACTCAGAGTGTGATGCACCCATGTCCAGACCCACTCAGAGACTCAGTAATAGAGTCATGTGTACAGTCTCATGTTTAGAGACTCTTACATCTACTCGCAAGCTCACAGGCCCACCTGGGCATCCATGCACCCACTCACAAACCCACTTATGTACTCATTCACCTACTTACAGACTCACTTAGAGGCTCATGCACCTAGGTACAGACCCACTCTGAGACTCACACACCCACTTACAGACCCACTCACACACTCATGTATATACTCACAGGCCCACTGAGACACTCATACACCAACTTACAGATCCACTGAGATTCTCATATACCCACCCCTAGATCCACTGTAACACTCATACAGCCATTCACACACCCAAATAGTCACTTCCACACTCAGTCACAGACCCTCTGAGAGTAATGGACTCAGTCACTCATACACTCAGCAACTCAGTCAATGACTCACAAACTGGCTCAGATATACACACATCACTCACTCACCCAGTCAAGGTGCATGTTTCTCCTCACAGACCCACCAAGAAACTTACCCTCCCAGTCACAGGCCCTCTCAGGCATTCATACATGCTCCCATTCTCTCATCGACTCAGAGAAATTAAGATCCAACAGAGCGTCAGGCCCAAACGGCCTACCAAATGGACTATTTAAACAAGATCGATCATTTTGGGCAAATTATTTTACACCCCTGTTCAATCATGCCTTCCAAATGAACAGTGTGCCCGAATCTTGGAGAGGCAGCATTCTGTATCCAATTTTCAAAGCAGGTGCAAGGTCGGACCCATCGAACTTCAGATTAATTGCTTTAATTGATGTAGAAACAAACCTATATGCATCAAACCTTCTTACAGCTTTAGAAATTGGGTCGCTTCTAGCAAGATCATCCCAGTCACACAAACAGGCTTCAGACTTGGCACAAACACAATGTGTAAACTGCTTGCACTGAATCTTTTGGTCAAAAAAACTAAGCGCAAATCCGCCAAACTGTCCACCTGCTTTATTGACCTAAAAGCAGTATTTGACATGGTACCTAGACAACAGCTGTGGCAAAAGATGGCGAATTGGGGCATTCCGCCACCTCTACTACGGGCCATCGTCAATTTGTACACATCCACATGGGTACAGATAAAACTGGGTAATGGAGAATGTACCACAGCAAGGATCCCTACACACATCGGCCTAAAGCAGTGATGCGTGCTGGCTCCAAGCCTTTTCAACATCTTCACCGCAGACCTGGACAAGAGGCTCTCAGAAGTTGAAAGTGATCCCCAGAAAATCGCTCACTGTAAAATAAGAAGCCTGCAATATGCAGACAACATCATCTTATGCAGTTAGACACCAGCAGGCCTACAGCGCTTGATTACAAAGCTGGTCAAATTTATCGAAGACCATGGCATGTCCTTGAACCTGAACAAAACTAAGGTTATGTGTTTCTTGGCAATGACAGTGCCAAATAGGAAAAAATACCGGTAAAACACATCAGGAAACAGAATAGAGCAATATGACTCCTATACATATATGGGAGTAGTGGTCGACAAAAGGTTCACTCTCAAAGAACATCTAAACCGCATTAAAGCCCACGCAAACAAACTCCGTTTTGCACTATACATGTTAAAACAGAAACTACAGTGTCTTTCAAACTCCCACCTGTTAAAAGTCATTGCAGCCAAGTTTCTCCCGACCCTTACTTAAGGCTCTGAATTATTCAAAGGTCAAGATGCCTAGCGCTGTGACTGATGTCCGGTGGAGCTACCTTGGTAGCTATAGGGGAGACTGGCTGCGAATCTCCTCGGCCGTCACCTACCCAGCCAGACTTTGGGCGCACTTTCCTTCGTCTCACCGTCTCCTTTTTGCCCCGCCTACTGACGATGCACCGAGGAACTGCCTAAAACTGTTGCAAGTCCGAGATGCTGACGCCTAATAGAGATGCCTGGGTGGCTATGGAGGAGATGGCTGGGATATACCCTCCGGCCGCCTCCTGCCTTTGCCGGGTTTAACCTCAGTGGCCTGACCCCCTGCTTCGCCTTCCGGATTAGCGATTGGGACAAGCGAGTATTTGTTTCCCCCAGCATGGATGCAGCTGATGGAGTCCCGCGGCACTACGATCTAATCACCCTCAAGCTTGTTTTTTCTTCTCGAGTTGGGGAAATGAGCGTCCTCCTGGGCCCCGCTACTGCCTTCTGGACAGGAAAAAAACTGGAATACTGTATTCATCGTTGCTTGGCGTCCATTCAGCCCTGCTTCTAGGGTAGGTTTTCAATATTTGCTTTTCATTCGGACTTTGTCTTCCAACAATCTACCGCCATCTTGTTTACAAATGTTTTTGGAGTCCTTGTGTCGGATCCTCCATCTTGTGGCTCTTGACAGTCCCCCATGACTGATTCATGCCGGATCCTCCATCTTGTGGCTCTCGACAGTCCCCCATGACTGGTTCATACCGGATCCTCCATCTTGTGGCTCTCGAGAGTCCCCCATGACTGATTCATACCACGGGTTCAGTGACCTGTGCTGAAGAAGTGACCTTTGCCCTATGTCGACCACCTCCGAGTCTGCTTCACCCCACTCTTCTTGTTTGGCGCTGTGTAGCACGCTTTCGCTCCCTCCCTTTCTCCCCTTCCTTTTCTAATTTGCTACCCGCCTCAGTGAAGAAGTCCGGCACTGGCTGTTGCTTATCCCTGGACCTTCTCTGGTTGTTCAACTCGCTTATCCAACTTTTTTGGTACCCCTTGAAGTTCTCTTCTCCATGTCCTATCTCCCTGACTTTATCCGTTATTCTATCCCTTTTACTTCTTCCCCCATCTTTGCCCCAGATGAGTGGTTTTCTATGTTTTCTAATTTGCTCTATAAATGGCTGTACTTATGTAATCGCTGTTTTTCCTCCATTCTATGTTTTTCTCTAGTAACTCATGTAACTTTGTAACCTTATTCTTTTGTAACAATATTCCTCATGTAAAGCGCTCTGATACCTCCGGTTCTAACCAGCGCTATATAAAACTCTTTAAATAAATAAATAAAATAAATAAGATGCCAACTTCCTGAATCTCCAACAGTCAGGTTTATTCAAACAAATTTTCTGGATGCCGCAGTTCACGTCACAAGCCCAAGTTCGCTTAGAATTTAGGCTATTAGATCAACATCCTGTCAGACAAGCAGTGATAATAAAAATGTGGTGGAAATTAAAAGCATCAGAAGAGGATTCCTCGTTGGGGCATTGTTGGACAGAAATGAAGAACCAACCTGAAGGAACAAAAGTCTGGCACACCGTCCTTGAACACGCACTAAAAATGCTAGAAATGCACGACACCAGGGACACTGACTACAGCTTCACTGCATTTAAACAAGTAGTCAATAACGCCGCAAAACAAAAGGCTTGGATAATGGACAAAGCTGCTCTATCAAAGATAAAAAATGGCTGGATGGTTCTATCGACGTATGAGACTCAATCGCCCCAGCCATATCTCGTCCAGCATATAATTCCATCAATCCAACATCAGCTACTTGGTCAGATTGGGAGCATTTAAATCAAAAGACCAACCATGCTTTGCAGACTTTGTGGACAGGCGGAAGAATGCCTTATACACCTAGTGGGTATCTGCCCAGCTGTGAACCATTTTAGAAGGCATTACCTACTTCACGCATTCCATTCCTCCAAAGTTAGATCTTGTCGACCAGCCTTAATGCTACTACAAAACCACCACTCATTGCAGATCTCATGTAGGGCAGCCAGATTTCTGCAGAAAGTTAACTACCTTTTATCAAAACCAAGCACATAGTGCTTACAGGTATAACGTAGTAGCAAAATGACAAGTATATATGTCACTCGTATATGACTTTTAATCACTCACACATCCACTCATTGACCCACTCAGAGACTTATGTACCCAGTCATTTCTACACTCAGAGACTCATGTACCCACTCACAGTCACACTCAGAGACCCATGCACCCAGTGACAGAACCACTCAGACATTTATGGTCCCAGTCATTGACCTACTGAGAGACTCATGCACTCACTCAAAGATCCACTCAGATACTCATGAATACACTCACTCCCCCTACTCAGACACCCACTAAGACATTCATGTATCCACTCACAGATCCAGTCAGGTACAAATGCACATGAGGCAGTCAAGCATTTCATTACAGAAGTATTGATAGACTGATGCACCATCTCACAGATCCTCTCAAATACTTATACACTGAATGAGAGACGTAGACGTAGACGTAGTAATACAGTGAAGCATGCAGTCATAGATTACACTGAAAAAGCTATGCACTTTGTTATGGAGATATTAAGAGAGTTGCACATGCTATTATGCAGTCATTTAGATAGTAATATATTTATATGGTTAGTTATAATCCATTTTGCAGTCATAAGTTTTGAATGTGGTGGTGGCTATTGAAGGTCTGCATTTGTTTTGGCATTTCGCAACATATTCACGGTGACCGCGTCTACAGATATCATAGCAATGCCTGGCGCCACCGCAAAAATGGAAAATAGTCTTTGAAGACAAGCTTTTTAAAAACTCACTACAAAAATATGAGTTTTAAAAGTACACTAATTAAGCTATATTGTTAAAAATATTGTATAATTTGTTTATATATATGGTTTATACTTTCTTCACACCATGCGCTCTTGGTGACATCTTGAATAAAATGTCCCTTTTGCTCTGAATTTTCACTGACACTATTTTCTGCAGCTATGATTTTGGAATCGTAGAACTTGTTCTCCTAATGTGTTGCCAATACTCTCCCTTAGGATGGGGCAAGTTACATACTGCTCAATAAAAGACAACAAGACTCATCACTGTCTGTTCCTAACTTTGGGGCATCATCTTCCCACAACAGCATGTGAACATGCGGAGTACCTCTGGCTTGGTACTCTTTACCACAAAACAAATCAATCACTTCACCAAGAGGAGCTTTTGATTTATTCAAGATGAAAGCATTCATTACTTAAAAGAGCACAGTTCTGGTGTCTTCAGATGAATGTCTTTTATATTTGAATTTGCCTCCTGCAAGAACTCTATCAGGTCATCTCATACATGTTCAGCACAACTCAGCGTCAGGACCCGACTAGGTGCTCCAAGGTTCCTCAACATGCACTTGAGCTCACCATGATGCCGATACAAATATTCATTAGTCCTACCCTGACATGCAATTATGTTTAATAAATTGTATTCCAAGTGCTCATCTGTTCCTTGAACTTTGTCCAAAAGTTCTCTTGCTGATATATTATGCAAATTAAATCCTGTTTTTAGAATATGATTCACAGCATATGAGAAGCCGGACAAGTCACTCATAAATATTAGGTGTAATAAATATGGCATACACTGACGAAATCTAGGATCTCCTGAATAAAGTCTACAACATCTATACTCAGCTGCAGGCATTGGCACAGGCCGCTCATCATACCTACCACCTACACCAGTAGGAAAAAGATGTGGGAAACACTGAGCTTTAAACCTTTTTCCCGCACACTTAATGAAGCTCCTTTCGGTTCCTGCGTTTAAAACAGCTCAATGGCATTACCAATAACCTCTTTAGAATGCAAATGTTGGATGCTATAATGTTCATACATTTTTTCCGTTCTGGACTGATCCAATCTGACCCAATCTGTCCTATTGATGGAAATGTCTAATCCTCCATATGTGTGATATCTTGCACGCTTTCCAAATTTGTATAGTAAACATTGCTTTGTACCATATATAAAGTTGCTTTTTTAACTTTGGTAACATCTACTAACTCCTGCCATATCTTCTTGTTCTTGGTAGGCACTAGGGGTGGGCGGAATTTGCTGAGTCTCGCTATGCAAAGCTTGCGAAATGGTAAAAAATCTCTGCAATTTGACGTTCTCTGTGGAACGCGAAATTACCCAATTTTGCAAATTCCGCGAGCGTCATGGAATTTACCGCCCAGGCCTAGTAGGCACACCATTTACAAGCATTACTAGTCCTTCCTCTAAATCTCTATCTAGTCATCACATTTCAGTGTTTTTCTTGACATCTAATGGCAAATATACTACATTTTTGCAGCTCTGTTAGTTGTAACTTGCCTGTCTGTGGATCCATACGTACTATAGCCTGAAATTAATGTATCATTTGGATATGAATGGACTCATAAATATTTAAACCTTGAAGTGTTTCTGGAATGGGAACCATTTCAAACTTGCTTTGCACAGCTCTGGGAGGCATTATATTATCCTCTAATTTATTGTAGCATTACTTATATATAACTTGTCATGTGGACAAGTTAAATCCTTCTTCTACAAATAAGTACAGTGCAAAGGTTTGCCAGTTATCATTAAGCTCTATTTTACTTTTTAAATATAATACAACAGTCCACGTTTGATTCTTGTAGTGAGTGCGTTGACAGCATATACAAACATACTCTGGTTTTTCAGCACATACTGTCTTAAAGTTTGTAATCTCTTCTTCAAAACTATCAACTGTAGTACCTGTATTCTGTTCTGAAAATCCTCCTGTTATCAACTCTTCAATTTCCAAACAGTCCTGTTCTGGACCAAAGAAGCAAAACTGAGCATCATCACAAACCTTAACCCATATCTACCTCTGACATACTATCAAGCAAAAGTGCCCTATTCATTCCTCCTAAATATACAGCAGGGGTTTTCACATAGTATTACCTCCCAACTAAAGTTCCCACTGTTGAGTGGTGTACAGCTAACATCCTAAAATGATGAAAGGTGCTTTGGCACACTTTCTTTTATAAACAAGCTAGTGAGTGTCCCTGAAATTTGTATGCTCTGTCAGCTTGCAAGGATCCAAACTTTGTAAAATACTTATTTTGTGTTTTAACCTTCAACTTGGAAATATGCATGGAAATTTAATTAATACCTCAATGGATTGCTCTCTAATACTACAAACCCTACTACAATTCCATTTGTAAACAGGGGCCTGACTACGCCTCCCTTTTACTTTTACTGCAATAACTTTTTCTACATTTCTAGGTACCATGACCTCTTTTGCTAAAGGACTGTAATTGAGCATGAAGAAATCTGTTATCCTGGAGATAGCTTTATTCATTAAGGAAAGACTCTGCACTAGTAGTATGCATCCATTCTCCATCAAAAACTATGCAAAATTTCCTTCTATTCACTAATCTTTTCTTCTGGTTTTGTCTTCTCATGCACAACACTATTTTGTCAAGACTCTTCATTCTATTTAGAATCAAAATGAAAAGCTTCCTCTTCAAAGAAAAGGTCTCATCCACTACTCTCTCAACTTGTTCTATCTGTTTCAGTGCCTCTCTCCTTCTTCTATATTTCTTCATAGTTCTCTGTAGATTTATCGCCGCTCTACTATGAAACATTCTGGCTCTGATTTTCTTAAACTGCTTTTGTCTCCTGGCTAAGGTGCATCCATGTCTTTTACAATCTTTTCTGTTCTTGCAATGTACACTTTGTCCACTAATATTGTTTCTCACAGTCATAATTTATTCTTTTTTATTTTGTACTCTTTGCAAATGTCCACATATATTTATAGAAATGACTTTGTCCTTAACCAGTAGCTCTTTTTTACCCTTTTGTAATTCATTTCTGCAAACATACTGTAGTTGCTTCTGTTGCTTTTTCATCTGAGGCATTGTAACTGTGTGTAGCTATGTAGATATTTTTCTGTAACAGTTTCATGTTCTGTTGCAATTTTAAATCTACATGCACTTACTTTAATATAAGATACCCAGAGCAAACGCAAAACTTTATTTATTGATTACCTTTTAACATTTTAGCACCCACTTTTACAACACAGGTAGAGCATATCTGACTTCCCACTGATACATGCTGAAAGAACAGTTCATCCCTTCTGTGTAAATTTTAAAATGACATTAAAAGAATTGAACACGCACTGCAATGTGGTTGCTTAAAGAGTTTGATAAAAGTTGTAGTGTGCCACAGAGGTTTCACTCTCTGATCAGGGAGTGTTTCGAAAATAACTGTGTTGGAAGTGTTCTCTAGATTTAGAGAATGTCCCTCTGGGCGCAACTTAAGAAGGATCACCCAAATGTGATTATCGCGTGATAGTTAACGGTGTATAAAAAATCTTCAAAACGTTGTACGTGAAGTTCAAATGATCATTTATTCATTCATGTGGCGATGAAATTGTATTCATTTCAATCAATTCGCAGTTTTATATTCTCAGTTTTCATGTTTGACTATAATTATTTCAAACATCCCAATGCATTTCGGACTCTTATTGAGTCCTTCATCAGGGGAAATGGAAACAAAAAAATGGAAACATACATATATTTAACGAGGGTCCACAACCTATCGAAAAAAATCGGTGTTACAGATTGTTAAGCGAAAGAATGCACATCAACATGAGTTAAGTGCTAAATTATTAGACAAGCAATTCTAAGTCTGATTGCTATCAAATAATGGATTGAAACAAGTTCAGTCTTATTAAGATAGAACCTCATTTAAGTGCTTGATTTTCAAGTGATAGCTTTGAACATGGCGTGTTCAAAAATGATAGAGACGTTTCCGTGCTTAGTAAAAAGATTTGTATTCGGGGTGTGGAAATACTAAAAACGAAAGCTGTGAGTGGTTATGAAAATTGTGATCAAGCGGCGCAGCAGAAAGACGCGCAGCTAAAAGCCGCTGAGTTAGTAAAAATCAGTGAATCATAGTGTCCATCACTGTATTGGAGATGGTTCAGTGCATTAATTGGGAACTTTGTGCTCAGAGTGTGGGAATGCTACAAGCGTGCGCTTTTGAGTGGTTAGTTGAAGGACATAATAAAGCTGTTCAATAAAAAGTCTCCGTATTGACATTTTAATCGGTAAAGCATAATGGCGGGCGCCGTGCTGTTAGGAAGTGATTCGGTGTTTTTTTAAAAAGAGCCGCTGTTTCTTACCTTTCGTGCGAACAGTATTACGTGGAACTTGGGTCCGTCAGGTTGTTTGTGGTGTTAAATTGTGATTTTTGTCAAGCGCTAAATACACGGTGTAAGCTGGGAGTGACAGGCTGTGGAACTAGTCGATACCGAAAGCGGACTATAAAGTTACCAGAGGTGCAATGTGCTAGCAAACGCCATTTTAACATAGTGCGAGAATCATAAAGGATAGATTAAAATCAAAAGGTGACACAAGAAATATGAATTGAAAGCGCGTGTTTATACACAGTGAATATTAATAAACTCTGTACTAGTGACAACAATAATTAAAGAAAAGTGATATAGTAGGTTATGAGAGGTTCAATAACTGACCGTACAGTTTCTCAATAGTGCATAAAAAATTAAAAGGTATCTGGAGTGGTATATTGATCATGTATCATAGGTAGCAAGCAAATTCCATCCGGTCATTCAGTCCTTTTGGTTTCATTGATTCTAGATGATTGATCCAGTAGTTCTCTCTCTGTAATAGAAATTTATTGTTGTCTCGGTCTTGTTTCTTTTCAATGATTTCAACGATGGTGAATTTTAGTTGTGCTATGTTGTGGTGTTTTTCATTAAAATGCATTGCTATCACCGATTTGATGTTATTCAAGCAGATATTGCTTATATGTTCGTGAATCCGGGTCTTTATATTCCTTTCGGTCTTGCCTACATATACTGAGCCACAAGGCCATTTAAATAGATAGATAACATTGCTGGTATCACAGGTGGCTGTGACATGTAGTTGAATTGGAGTGCCTTTCATGGGGTGTGTAATTTTAGAGCCAGTGATGAGGTTATTGCAGTTGCTGCAGTTGTGACAAGGAATGGTGCCTTTATATGAAGTTTTTGAAAGATTGCTTGAAGTTGGTTGCTTTAACATTTCTTGGATATTTTTACCTCTGGTATAAGCAAATCTTGGAGCATCATCAAATATTCCTTTAAAGTCTGGTTCTAGAGACAGGAATACAATTTCATCGCCACATGAATGAATAAATGATCATTTGAACTTCACGTACAACGTTTTGAAGATTTTTTGAAGATTTTTTATACACCGTTAACTATCACGTGATAATCACATTTGAGTGATCCTTCTTAAGTTGCGCCCAGAGGGACATTCTCTAAATCTAAATTTTAAAATGAACATCAAGGCAAGGAGGCATATTTATAATCCCCATGCACTTTCTGTAGCATCACATTTTTTGACACACTGGCGCAATAATGTTCTGCTCCATATTTACAAAGCCATGTAAACCTGCTCTGCATAGCTTTTCATTGCCTTATAAGTACAGGCGCTTCTCAGGTAGCACTTTGCGTGAAAGAAGAATGGCATGGATGTTGCTGTGGGTGTTCCCGCGCAACACCCATGGAATCTGCTACAAATACAAATTTACAGTGATTTGTAAACCTGGGAATGTGCCTAAATCCTGCATTCTGCTGTGCACATACAAAGAGGAAAATACCTCTCGTAATTGTTTTTCTTCAGGAAGGTGTCCCTCCCTGCACAAAAACAATTTTACCCACTTCAAAGGCACACTTGCACCATGGTGCAAGGATGTCTCCATGGATGCATGGCAGCCAGTTGAGTCCCAGCACAGTAGACAGCATAGGGATCCACCATATTGTTGTAAATATGATGCAACCATGTGCTTTAAAAATAATGAAGCATGCATTACTTTCTTCTAAATTTAGCCCCAAGTGTACATATTTGGGGCCGATTCACAGATGTGAAGTTAAACAAAAGTCTAAGGGCCCAATTCACAGAACTAACTTAAGACAAAATCCTAAACTTACTACCATTTTGGTATTCACAGAAGGCACTTACTCATTTCGGTATTCACAGAAGTTAGGAGTCCTAACTTTAGGACTCCTAAATGCCTTCTGTGAATACCGAAAGTCTTAAAATTAGGATTTTTCGCAGTTTAGTAGTAGTATAGTTAGGACTCCTAACTTTAGGACTCCTAAATGCCTTCTGTGAATACCGAAAGTCTTAAAATTAGGATTTTTCTCAATTTAGTAGTCCTAAGTTTAGACTTACGACTACTAAATTGAGAAAAATCCTAATTTTAAGAATTTCGGTATTCACAGAAGGCATTTAGGAGTCCTAAAGTTAGGAGTCCTAACTATACTACTACTAAACTGAGAAAAATCCTAATTTTAAGACTTTCGGTAGTCACAGAAGGCATTTAGGAGTCCTAAAGTTAGGAGTCTCAAATTTAGGACTACTAAATTGAGAAAAATCCTAATTTTAAGAATTTCGGTATTCACAGAAGGCATTTAGGAGTCCTAAAGTTAGGAGTCCTAACTATACTACTACTAAACTGAGAAAAATCCTCATTTTAAGACTTTCGGTATTCACAGAAGGCATTTAGGAGTCCTAAAGTTAGGACTCCTAACTTCTGTGAATACCGAAATGAGTAAGTGCCTTCTGTGAATACCAAAATGAGTAAGTGCCTTCTGTGAATACCAAAATGGTAGTAAGTTTAGGATTTTGTCTTAAGTTAGTTCTTGTGAATCGGGCCCTAACTTTACAACTTTCTGTATTTACAAAGAGCATTTACTACTTGTAAATGCCATTTGTGAATGCCCAAAGTCAAACTTTATGACTTTCAGTATTCACAAAGTGCATTTACGAGTAGTAAATGCCCTTTGTGAATCGGACCCACAGTGTCTCAACACTTCAAATACAAAAACACAACATAAGAGCTATTGGAGGCCTCTCTACCACTGTGTTAGTGGTCTATTGACTATCTCAGTACTGTTCTATTTAAATGTATCAGATTTAGATTTTGGAAAATGGTGCATATAAAAATCTGCAAGTTAATCTCTATCAAAGCATATACCTCCCTAATTCTTCCAACTACATGCAAAGGGTATGTCACAGCGTGCATATATAATTCACCAGATGGTACTAAAATACTACATATTCCTCAGTAAACTTGTAAAAAAATGTGATTGTGTTTGAATACATGAATACTCACTGGATGATTTAACTGGTAAATAGGTTTTACCTAGGTAATTCTTTGAGGATACAGGTAGTGCCTAGATGATTCACTGAGTATATCAGAACTTCATGGGTCAATCCATATTTGCATAGTTACTGCCTGCATGTTTGCATGAGTATATGACTACTCTCTGGGTCAATGGATAAGTGCATGAGCAGTACCTGAATGATTAGATAAGTGAATGACTAATGGGTCATTAATTCAATACATGCATAGATAGTGGTTGGATTATTAAATGTGTGCAAAGTTAGTACCTGGATGATTACAGGAATGCATAGATAGTATATAGATGATGTATAGAGTGAATGGATAGTGGAAACATGATTGTTTAAGTACATGCATAGCACCTACTAGATTACATGAGTGCATGAGTAGAGTTTCAGTGATTGCATGACTACTTGGCTGCATCCTGCTGTTTGTTTTGGTGTGCCTAGGTATTGGCAATGCCCGGGAGGAGACTCCAACATCGTGGAGCCCTATCATGTGGACGCGCTTTAAAACAAGGACGCCGGCCCGCGGCTCCCCGTAGCTGCATCCTGCTGTTTGTTTTGGTGTGCCCAGGCTTTTGCGATGCCCAGGAGGAGACTCCAACATCCAGGAGTCCTAGCACGTGGACGCGCTTTGTATGGAGGACTCCGGCCCATGATTATTCGAATTCTCCTTGAAGGCACTGCCACAATTGTTACATATTTTTAAACATCATGAGTAAACGCAAGGGCCATATGGATCATCCGGGGGCTGGGTAGTGGGAGCACTTGATGCTTTTATAACTAGGGCTGAGACTGTCCTTAGGCAAGAGATTGAGCTAACGGAGCGGAGGCTCTCTCTGGACCCTCTACTTGCCCAGAAGTGCCCCTCACTTATCATAATTTCAGAGAGTAACTTTCTTCTAACAACCCCCACAAAGTCACTACTACCATCTGTGGTGCCAGATATAAATGAAACCTCTCCTCCTTCTCTGGTAACTAGGGCACATAGACTGATCACGGGGCAGGCCAGAACCCCTCTTTTAGATGACACCAACACTGTGGCCCCAGTGAAAAAAAGAAGGGGCGGAGGTTTGGCCAAACCAAAACCATTGAAGATGACCAGATCTGGCAAACAAAGAGGGAACTTGGAAGCCGTGCATGGGCCGCCCCTCCAAACAAACTCTATAGACTCTGTCATCCCCTCCCCTCAGGCATATGACAACGACTTCTGGAAAAGAGTGGAGACTTTGGTGACTGTGCTCCTAAATCCCCTTTCATCAAAACTCAGTTATATTGGGGACAGACGCTCTCGTATTGAGCACATGCTTAAAAATAACCCATCCAAGGGTACACATTTAGGAATAGGCATGGGTTCAGAATCGCTGTGGGGAGGAGTGTTTAGGGGCCCAAAATATTGAGAGGAACCAATGGTTCCAAACATCCATTTACCCTAATATCACCATAATGCCTGAGCCCCCAAGAGTGGTTACTTGTCCGCAAGGACAGAAGCAGCCATCACAAAAAATTGAGCAGTCAAACAATGCGAGGGAGCCCATAAGCATGTCCCATTCACACTCTAACATTAGTACAAGTATATCTGGTACAGATTCATGGGCAATAACCAGGGGGGATGGTAGTAACAGTGAGGTTCAATGACAGAAAGTCCCCATATTGAACGCGCCTTTCTTAACTCAGAAGTCCGTGCACCTCTCACTGGCGGCAGCCCCTCTCGTTATAGTGTTGGGTAATGTTCCCATTTTGAGGGAGGGGCAGGTCGATTCAACTTTACAATTGATGGATAAAGCCCTTCACTGATTATCTCAGCACACCAGTGGTGTACCTAGGAGAGGGGTTCCTCTTGCAAGTCAAATTACAATGTCTAGGAGGGCAGAATGGCTGGGGTCCTCGCCCAAATCACTGGATGGGAATTATGTGGTAATACATTTTCATAACTGTTCAGCATCAAACTTCATTCTAGCTCAACTGCAGGGAGTCCCTCCAAAAGACACTAATTTTATAGCTTTTCCATTACATTATTTCTACAGGCCACCTCCAGGGTCGGCCCTAGAATTCAGGGCGTACCTATGGGGAATTAGATCAAGGTCTGGAGTTGTAAGTGAGGTAGGGTTACCCTTGCTCCACTCTCCGATCTGGATCATAGTGACTGACTACATCACCAACCCACCACAGGGCAGGTCATTTCGGGCGCTCAAACAACTGAGACCCCCTTAGTAATTATTAACAAAAAATGTTTATAAACTCAAAATAGCATCCTGGAATGTGGCGAGTATCTCAAGTAAACTGGCCGATGTATATTGGAAAAATATCTGGCAGGGTCAGGTTATCACCTGCTTACAGGAGACATGGGCCACGGAACTGATTTTTATAAATGGGTAAAGTTCATTTCAACTCCGTCAGTGTCAGGCAAGGCAAAGGGGGGCATTTTAACCTTGATTCTCAATATAGGTCCAACAAAAATAAAGAAATTTGAAGGGGAAAGCCCATATTTCCATCTTATTTTTGAGTTTCCTAGTCTAGGTACCTGGCTGCTAAATATATTCCTTTATTAACAACTTTGGGAGTAACAGGCACCTAATTGTCAATCAGGTAAATAAGGCAGTTAATCAGGCTTCAAAGTTAAGAAAGACGAATGAGCCTTTAAATATTATCTGAATGGGGGACTTCAACATATGTCCCTGCAAATGTACCCATGATCGGGTCTGTGGACTGGAGGACATGGAGGCAACCTGGCTTATCATTTTTCCCATAGTACTTATTGAACAAGTTTGAACCAGACTCTCTTTCTGAGAAATGTTGTAATAATTAGCGAGGTTCCTACCTTGTCAGATTTCCCCAAAAAAACTTTCAGGCGAGAAACACAGGAATCAATTATTGATTTTATATTGATCTCTATTCCCATTAGTGTTAGCTGCAGGTATATAGATGCACAATTTATAACCTACAGCGATCATGCTATTTTAACATGTGAGATCCCCCTTACCTTTAGGAAAGTTATTAATCAACAGGAAATAGATCTCCCATTACTGTCCAGGTGAAATGGTTACCAACTTCGATGGGCAAAAATAGATAAGCTCAATCTTATCCCTGAACTAATAAGGATCACTTATGATAACATTGTAAGTTCTCTGAACCCAGGTAATCCCCCTTCAGCCTTGGTATCATGCTTTATGGAACTCTTAGGACAACTATTGGTGGTACTTACTCGGAATAAAAAAGACAAAGCTGTTAAGGCTAAGGGTTGGTTTGGCTCACCCTATTCGAAAATGTGAAAGGCTCTCCTGACAGCTTTGAGAGCCAAACCCAGAAATCACTCCGCAATTACCTTACTTCGAAGAGAATATAAATGCACATGAAGGAAAAGGGAGAGGATCATGAGGTAAGTGGCTTGGTCCAAACTTGAACAGACTTCAATCACGGGTAGTAGCAAAGATGTTTGGGAGATAATTAACGCAACTTATTTTAAAACTCAAATGGATCCTACTTTGGACACAAATGTGGGAGAGGTTGACTGGGTGGCACATTTTGGAAACATCTTTTCTCCCAGGGCTTCCACTGTCCTTTCACCAAAATCCATATTTGGCTCCACTCATGTCAGCTTAACATTTACGTTAGAGGAAGTAAGGAGTAGGTTGGAGGCTTGCAGTATTGCGAAGGCCCCGGGTCCCGATGGGGTCCCAATAGACCTTTTTCAGGCAGATAAAGATTTGTGGGTCCCCCTGTTAACCAACACCTTTAATAACATAACAATAATGGGCCTGCCCCCCTCTTGGACAACCAGTGTAATAGTCCTGATTCATAAAAAGGGCAATAATGGTAACTCTAAAAAATATAGACCAATCTCCCTTATTGACACAACACCAAAACCCATGGTTCGCCTCCTTCTTTCGAGATTAGAGATATGGGCACAGGACAGAAAAATGTTAATACAAACCCAATATGGGTTTCCACAAGGAATGGGGACAGTAGACCAGTGCCTGAACCTTTCT
Source organism: Triturus cristatus (assembly GCF_964204655.1). Taxonomy (NCBI): domain Eukaryota; kingdom Metazoa; phylum Chordata; class Amphibia; order Caudata; family Salamandridae; genus Triturus; species Triturus cristatus. The sequence goes on from NC_140593.1 coordinate 299,394,760, forward strand.
TTAATATATTTGTCTGATCCTCTAGTGTGTTTCTCACTAGCGTTATTTCTGTGGGCTTGTGGGAAGAAAAGGAGACATTTACAACTGTAAATAGGATAAGGATAATTTTGTTCTCTTTTTTTTAATACGGCTCTTGTAAAGCATAATTTTTGATTAGAAATGAGCGTAACTGCATACGCATTTGAGGCCTAAAGGAATTTTATTGTGAATGTCTAAACACTACTATTTGTAATTCGGTGTATATTTGCTATGTACTTTTATGATCTTAAAAGTAAAGATCGAATGTAGTTTTAGAATCAAATCAAATTGACTACTTGGCTGCTGCCTATGTGTTTTTGGTTCAGTGAACAGGTAGTGTATGGGTGTTTATATAACTACATGTGTAGTGCCTGGATAATTGAAAAAGTGCATCAGTAGTACCTGACCGATTACATGAGTACATGACTAGTGTCTGAGTGATTGCATGACTCCATTGTTAAACCTTGAGAGATTGGATGAAAGTAAGTGTAGTTATGGGGTAATTTTAAAAGTGCAAGAGTATTCCCTCAATAATTAAATGAGTGCATAGCTACTGGATAAATAACAGGTTTAATACAATGGTCCCTACTATGTAATTTGATGAGTGTATGAGTACTACCTGCATGTTTGCATGATTTAATGCATGTGCCTCAGTGTTTCAATAACTGCATGGGTTGTAAGTGTGTGCTTGATAGCTTCTGCACAAGTGTTACACTGACTGTATAGTTACAGCCTTGTTTATTGCATATGTAAATGGTTAGTCTCTGGGTGATTAGATGAATTTAGAGGTTGTGCCTCCATAGTTCAACAACTATATAATTTCTGCTTGCCTGATACGAAGAGTACATGTGTGGTGTCTAGGTGAATGAATAACTCCATGGATAATGAATAACTGATGTGATGACTGCCTCTCTAGTGGTTGGGTGATTGCAATAGTACCTAAATACTGCCTGACTGACTGTGAGAGTATCTCATTACTGTTAGATACATAACAGTTTTGACTATATATCTGACTCTTTGGTTATCTCTTTTTGTCAGTACCAAACTACTTGTTTTACTGTGCATATGCTTTTGTATTGAGCTATGTGTGAGTGGTGTCTAGATATCACACTTGGTATATAATTACATACTTTGCTTTCTAGAAGCATGCATTGCTTTGTTACTGATCGTGCACTTGCATCAGCAATTTTCTAAAATTGAAAACAACATTTAAAAAACTTTCAAAGCACAAAACCTTTTGTGAATGGTATAGCTACATAATTTCTCAAATAGTTGTTCTACTCCTAAAACATATATTCAACACTTACCAAACAAAAGTTACCTTCCAAATGAAGCCAGCACAAGAACTCTTGAGGCGGTCTACACTATTAATCCTTCTCAATTTTAAACAAACCATGTTGGAAGAAAAAACACCACCCTCAACATATACATGAGATGTTCATCCACCATACTGAACAAAGATCACCATGTAAACCAATATGGAATTTCTTAACAGATGTACACCTTCAAGCCATCTTTCCAAAAATATATACCTCTTTGCATCTTTAGGTAAACTCAAGAATCCGTCCATATATATAGCTACCGGCAACCAAAAGAACCACATCTCACCATCTAAGCATATGCTAAGTGAACAAATAAGTTAAAAACCTGATTGACAACCACGTCCCAATATATAAATAACAAATATTACTTCTTTCTTATTCTTATACAGGCAGACAACATGTTCTCATCCTTTATTTGTGACTACAATACTCCTGTTCAATGGTGTTACTAAAAGTACTACAAGTCCCAGAATGCAAATGACAGATGTATCTGTTGTGCACATAATATTTAGACATTTAAAATATTCTTAGTTCCTCATTTCAACTTTTCACAATACTATACTATTATTTTTCAATAAAGTACACATTATAATAAAGAGGCACTAATTCATTTTTCTCTTACTTCCAAAAACATTCACCACTAACCTCTTAAAGACACACCCTCTAATAAATACTGTTAATCTGACATATGTTTTCATATCACTGTGATACTCTTTTTGATCAAACTCCCACATACATCTTCCTTTCAAATGTCATTTTTATTATGGGTTAAAATGTTATGTACATACCAGTGAATTCGGTTTCTAGATTATATTGTTGTTTTAGATTTTTGGGATGGTTTTGACACTGTTAGGATTTGTTAAAACTAAGCACACGAATGGTACACCAGTCTCATACAAAGCAACCGTGAAATGGCAACCTCTTCAACTTTGCACTGTGATCATGAGAAAGGCAGCAAATAAAGCCATGTCTTTCATTTTAGACTGCACTATCTTCACTTGTGAATGATTAGTATCTGTTAACCCTTTCCCTCTCTTTCAAAAGGAGATTGCTATCTATGTGTGTTCACAATGTATTCACGATGATCATGAATTGCAAAACAAAACGGGGGTTCAAACCTCTATCTAGCTTCATTTAGAAAAATATAAATACTACACAACAGTTTATTAGATAGTCCTGATTTTGAAAATAAAGCTTGGCAGTACTTAAATTCTGTCATCACTCCTCTACTTTTGAAAACATGTTCTGTCTCTTTAACACCCTCCCCCCAATACGCTCTTAGCTCAGTGAACCTAATAACCCAGTGGCACCAGTAGGTCACACGTTTACAGCACATTCTAGAAGAAACATGCTACTTCCGAATGAGATACAGTAGGAGTGGTTGAGTCAACAGATTAAAACGCATATCAATGTCTGTATTACATTTTATTTTAAACAACAGGCAAATAAGGAGACTCCTTGTTGAGGCATCCAATACAATACCTAATTTTATTCACTTTCATGCTGACAGCATCAAATGAAAAAATAAAAATATAAAAAGATTATTCAAAGAAATTGACCTGTAGTCTTCAGCGACCCAGTAATCGGCCAGTCTTTGCCAAAAAATCTAGCAATCACCCACAGCAGGGCAATATCAATGAGGGACTGTTTGCTAAAATCAGCCCTGAAAGAAATACAGCTATCACTTGGCTAACACAATGCAAAGGATTTAACAAATGTAAAACATGCAAAGCCTGCCTGCATGGCATCAACAAAACATCCTACTCTGTACCTTTTGGCAATAAAGAACACAAAATAATGAAAGCCCTCACCTGTAAGACTGACAATGTTGTATATGTGCTGGAGTGTTCTTGTGGGTTACGATATGTTGGAAGGATCAATCCTATCCTGTGGCATGACATTTTAGAGACAGCCACAAATCCAATCCAATAGATCTCAAATATTATCTAATCGATGCTGTACCACCCAACAAAAGAGGAGGGAACTGGGAAAGGATATTACCTCGACTAGAAACTTGCTATATCCTAGACCTAGACTCTAAACAACCTGTTGGACTAAACATCACAGAAGATTTGTACACTTGTCTCTGAACAATATTCTCATTTGTAGCGATGTCCATACAACTACATGATAATCAATGTGACAATACCCAATCTATTTAGACTGAAACATTAGGGGCCTCATCAAGTGATAGAGGCAATGCATCTCTTTAAGCTATCACTTACATTATTTACTGATATTACTTGCTGTCCTCCTGGCAACATTTACAGTTTTTTAAGCCTTCGTCTCAGTTTTCTCACTACAGGGTAAACGCACATGCACTTTTACATTTTTTGGCACTAGCACTTTATTAGTCAATATGTTTACAATAAGGAATCTACATATTTTTTAAGTATTTAATTTATGTGGTACACTGGATTACACAAAGATAAACACAAAGTTGTACCCAGGGCTGTGATAACTCATAGCAGGCTTCATCGAAGAAGTTAGTTTCAAAGAAATGTTGTGTATTTATACAATAATTGAACCAAAGCACTTTATATATATTAGTATATATGTAAATATGAATTTACATTGCCTAATAGTTTTTAACCCGGATGTATTATCATGCCTTGAGACATTTTAACATCAAGTCTTATGTCGACATCTATGATCACAAAATAATTGCTCTTGTCACTTTAAGAAATGGATAGAAAAGACACAATCAAGCTGTGGATCGTGTCATGTAATCAAGGCCCTCCGGGGCTAAAACGCGTAATGGCTGTCACTGAATAAAGAAAATTGCAAGCACTTATCTGGTGGTCTGTTCTCCAGTTCTTGTCTAAGGAAATATGAGTTGCTGTTGGAGTGCGCAGGATAGATAGATAGATAGCTAGATAGCTAGATAGATAGATAAATAGATAGATAGATAGATAGATAGATAGATAGATAGATAGATAGATAGATAGATAGATAGATAGATAGATAGATAGATAGATAGATAGATAGATAGATAGATAGATAGATAGATAGATAGATGGATGGATGGATGGATGGATGGATGGATGGATGGATGGATGGATGGATGGATGGATGGATGGATGGATGGATGGATGGATGGATGGATGGATGGATGGATGGATGGATGGATGGATGGATGGATGGATGGATAGATAGATAGATAGATAGATAGATAGATAGATAGATAGATAGATAGATAGATAGATAGATAGATAGATAGATAGATAGATAGATAGATAGATAGATAGATAGATAGATAGATAGATTTTTAAACTTCCATTTTAACTGCTTTTCCTTTGGAAAACTACCTCATTCAGCTCCAGCCTTCTCCTGACTACTATTGATCCTTCACTTCAAAATGCTCAGAGTATTGCTTGTAGGCCACAGCTAAATTTATTGGACTAAAGAGGCTGCAAAAAAGAGTGGTATTGACAGGGACTTGGGTTTTCCAAATGTGCAGATTATTTGGTTTGGCCAGTTGCTGACTTTGGTTAAATCCATTAAGGATTCCCAAGCTCCTCACCACATGATTGTGCAATGTGGTGGCAATGACCTAGGCACATTGACTGTGGTAGGGTTGAAAATCCTAATGAAGAAACCTTTGCAAAACTGATGTCACTTTTCCCTCACACTGTCTTGGTGTACTCTAATATATACCCAAGACAGAAATGGAAGTGGTCATATCAATTCTGTCCACAGACTGACAAAGCCAGGAAACATGTTATTAAAACTGTTTCTGCATTCCTCAGAGAACATCGCATGGGCTGTATCTGTAACAATAATCTGCGTTATGACATGCATGGAATTTATAGAAATGATTTAGTGCACTTTAAAGATGAAGGCAACAGGGTGTTTCTAAGAACCTGAAACTCTGTATCCAGTCTTTTGTATAGAAGTCATGTGCATCCAACCAACACAACGGCTCTTGTCAGAGCCACACTAGTATCAGAAATATTGTGAAAGTTTTTTTTAAGGTTTTTTTTCTTTCATTTTGATGATCTTTGCAACGACGTCGTGATCCCACAGACACGTTGTGAAAATGGACAACAGAAGCAGACATTCAATGACCACCAAGAGATCCAAAAACAGCTTGTAAAAAAGTAAATTCTAAACTTTGGCCTACACAAATCTCTATATGAATACTTCTTTCAAAGCATGTTTAAACTCATATTTTCAGACCTATTTCCCATTTTTGCGGTTATTTGCGACGCCACAATTATGTCATAAACCGCGATGATAGTGCCTGTTCCATAAAGTGTAAAACAGATACATTTACACATACTACAGTATCTTACACACTAGTGGTTTCTTACAGTACTCTTCAAAGTCATGATTTTGTAGAGAGTTTCTATAAAAACCATCTCTAAAACCTACTTTATGTTTTTGCGGTGACTCTGGAGGTCACAATGACATCAGTAATCACAATCCCCCAGGACACGTCATGAACGTGGAAAACAAAAGCTGACACTCAATGGCCACCAACACATCCAAAAATAAAATGAAAAAAATCCATTCTGAACATTGTAACACACATATTACTATCAACATACTTCTTTCAAAGCATGTTTAAACTGATATTTTTCTACTAAGTTGCTTTGAAAACCATTTTCTGACATATTTTTTGTTTTCCTGGTTATTCGGTATGTCGCAACAATGTTGTTAACTGCGCCGATCACACCTTTTCTATAAAATAAAAACACATCTATGTACACATATTACAGTATTTTACACACTAGGGGTTTTTTACTGTAAACTTCAAACTCATGTTTTTCTAGTGTATCTCTAGAACAACCATCTCTAAGACCTATTTTCTGTTTTCCGGGTGATGCCAGGGATCACAATGATGTCAGTAATCACGATCCCAGCTGTTACGTCGCGAAAGAAGAAAGCAAAAGCAGGAATTCAATAGCCACCACCACCTTAAAAATTATAACTATATAATTAATTATAACCATCACAGCGGATAATTCTCTATATAAATAAATGTATAGAAACATTTATCAAAATCTCAATATCGCTATCACAATGCGCATTATTGATTCACTGATATCTTGTTTTATATTTCCACCAATATTTGTTGTAATGTTGATGGTTGCAATGACCCCAAGACCGTACATGGGAGGCTGCACAGGTGGTCATGTCTTCGTCGCAAATATCGTGCAAGATTAAAAAATCCAATTTGGACACATAATGTTTGTCACTAACACCCCTATTTCTCAAGCATGGGGTCAGAGTACCTCTACTCCGATTTCTTATGTTAGCCTTTTCTGAAATTTTCAGCCCCGGGAACCATTCCCAATATATAAAATGGCAGCCGCATCTTTCTGTTCTGGTTGCCTCCAACCAATCAGAGCATTCCCATTGGTGCGTGCATTTGCGATTCATCAGGAAACCACCGTGAAATATCAGCGGCCAGAGATATCACTATAATTTTAAACTTACATTTCTCAACAACTACTGAATAGATTTACACCAAATAAGAAAAAGGGAACTTTCTTGATCCGACATCTACCTCCCTGCCAAATTTGGTGTAAGTCTGATCAGCGGTTCTGGCTGTAGGTGTGTCTAAAGGTTCCTATAGCAATTATCATTACAAATCCAAACTTATTTAGCGTCATAAATTCTCAGTCCCCACTGCACGGATCACCCCCAATCTTTTCATAACTATATAACCCACCTTGAAACACTTTTGGGAAAATTTCATGAAGATTGGTTAAACAACATCAAAGTTATAGACAAGTCAAAGAATGCTTTTCCTATGGAAACTGGATCCTAACTATAACTATATACACAAGCTTTGAGGGGGCACTCGATCAGCTCACCCGCCTTTCAGCGTACTCTTTAACGTCTCCTCTTCATTCCGGTAACTTTTCTTTAAGCGCCCAATGCATTTCAAGGCAGGGACCCCTCTTCATCAGGAGCTTCGCTTTCACACTGCGCCATGATATCTCCTTTGAAGCATGCCTTTAATTAATTAGTGACCCCTCATGGGTTGCGCTCGGTGCGAATGTAAAGCAAACAGCATGCTGGGACATGTGGTCCTAGGAGTTACAGTTAATGCCCTTAGTAGGTTCAAAAGCAGCAATGTTAATATTAAAGGCTCTATTTTCTTCCTTAGTAGGACACCAGGCTGTTGAGGAGACAATTTTCTTACTTTCGGCTTGCTGTGCTGATTAAACTTTGACATAGTTCAAAGCTCCAGCCTCCATACATTTCACACCATCAAAATATTTCATACCTAAAATACATAAGGACAGGAACAAACCACCCGGCGGGAGTCTTTTGGAGCATACTTCACAATATGTGGACTTTTATTTACAAAACCATGTGCAAGGTTTGGCTTCATATGTAAGGGACACAGGAGACTTTTTGTATAAACTCAAAGATGTAGAATGGCAAGATGACTACATGATGATGGCATTAGATGTCACATCATTGTATACGAGTATTAGACATAAGGATGGTATTAGAGCACTCCAACATTATTTAAGATCTGATGAGGCAGAACTAACATGTCATAGTGCTATGATAATAGAGATGGTCGAATTCTGTATGACAAATAATGTCTTCATGTTTAATAACTTACACTATCAGCAAACAACAGGAGTAGCCATGGGAGCCAGCTTCTCCCCCAGCTATGCCTGTCTTCACATGGGCTGGTGGGAGGAGCTGGTTTTGTCCAAAGAATTTGAGGAGATTTTGAAAAATAATATAATTATTTGCCTATGCTTCATAGATGACCTTTTTCATCATATGGAAGGGAACGGAACAGGAGGCACAGATTTTTATGAATTCCATCAACAAAAACATGTTGAATTTACAATTTACAGGTACTATTAACAACACATCTGTAAATTTCCTTGACACTAACATCTATATTCAAGATAGTAAAATCCAAACACGATTATATCGCAAGGAAACGGCAGGCAACTCAACATTACATAGTTCTAGCGCCCATCCACGACACTTGATTAATAGTATCCCCCACGGGGAAATGCTTAGACTAAGGAGAATCAACAGTAATGAAAGTGCTTTAAAACAAGCACAAGAGGAGGCTAAAAGTAGATTCCTAGCCAGGGGTTACTCACGCAAAACAATAGAAGGGGCGATAGATAAATCTATGAATATGAACCGATCTGATTTAATAAAACCCAAAATAAAGGGACATCAGACACCATTGCTAAGCAATTCCAGCGATAGTAAAAATGAATTTCGGATTATCATTGATTACAATAAACAGCACAAAGAGTTACGTAACATCATCACAAGTAACTGGCCCCTGATTTTGAGTGACCCAGTACTAGGACAATCATTACCACATCGAATATCCATCACATACAAAAGAGCTGCATCGATGAGGGATAGACTAGTGATAACAACTCCTGAAGTAATTGAAACTTGCAGTTGGCTCAAATCTCACAATGGATTTTTCAGATGCAAAACATGCAAGATTAAAATTAAAAAAATACTTACTTGCAAGACAGAATATGTTATATATGTCCTGATATGCCTTTGTGGGTTACAATATATCGGTAGCACAAAGCTACAAGCCCACAAACGGATTTTACAACATATCAGGGCTATAAACAATCATGATAATACATATCCTGTAGCTAGACACTTCCGTGAACATCACAACTCCAGGAGTCAAGAATTGAAATTCTTTCTAATCGACTCAGTACCTCCAAGCAGACGTGGAGGTAACAGAGAAGCAAAACTGAGAAGGTTAGAAACACAATATATCCTTGAGATGGATTCAAAGACCCCGGGAGGTCTTAACATCACGGAGGACTTATATACTTGCATATAACAATCTCATCTAACCCAAATATATGCAACTTGCAAACGCCGAGGTATGGCAATTATTATGGCAGCTTGGAGCCAGCTTTGTGCACATGGGAAGATTGAAAATAAGATCGTATAAGCCTGCATTTCCCTGAAATTGAATATTAGTGAAAACGGACTGTTGACTTGATCTTAACCATCAAATTAGTTTCACAGTGCATTATGGACTTTGAAGTATTCTAGGACTGTAAAGTGACGTCACAGTCTGAGATAAAGGGGGCATGAGGAAGGCACGCCCTCAATTATCCAGTGGCTCACCTGTAACCAAGGCTCCGTGCGAGCTGAAACATGTTAGGATTACTTTCTGCCAAGCCGATGATCTGTGAATAAAAGCGCCTGTTTTTAATGAAGTCTGGTGTGCGGCACTCTTCTTTGGTGTGTACAAGGAAGGAGTTTTGGATATATATATATATATATATATATATATATATATATATATATATATATATATATATATATATATATATATGCTACTTTGTCACCATAAGCAGCTGTCATTCTTCCTGCTAAGAAAAGAGCGCAGACTACAGATTCCGTGTCAATGCTAAGGTTTATTCAGCCACAGCTACACGACCAGCATGACGCGTTTCGATCCCTCAAGGATCTTGATCACATGATATATATATATAAATATAAATATATATATATATATATATATATATATATATTAACACAAGCTCCTTTTACAGAGAATCAGCCGCACTCCACAAAGATAGATGTATCCATTTTATTTCTAATGCAGTCGGCAATCCTGACATGTTTCGTTCGCCTTGAACTTTTTCAAAGGTGCGCCGCTGACATCGTTTAGGACAGTGAAACCGGCAAGTTTTTCCACACATTTTAAGGTCTTCGCCCCCTAGTGGACGCCCATAGTGAGTCTGGTGCATTGTGGTCCTTGCGGTTCAAAGTTCCCCTAATTTTTTCCCTCCAGTGGGTGATGTCAGGAGATTTACTTCATTTATCTGCATGGATTCATTGCGTCTCAGAAACAGCCCATTTTCAAGGCTTCCGTGATCCATACCAAAGTTGGTCTTTGGCGGCGTCTGTTTACCCTTGTCGCTTTCGCGTTCAAACAAAGACGGTTCTCTTGCGGGCAAACGGTGACGCTCTTGCTGGTGGTGCGTCGCTGTGGCAGAACCAAGCCATAACATATTAACACAAGCTCCTTTTACAGAGAATCAGCCGCACTCCACAATGATAGATATATCCATTTTATTTCTAATGCAGTCGGCAATCCTGACATGTTTCGTTCGCCTTGAACTTTTTCAAAGGTGCGCCGCTGACATCGTTGAGGACAGTGAAACCGGCAAGTTTTTCCACACATTTTAAGGTCTTCGCCCCCTAGTCGACGCCCATAGTGAGTCTGGTGCATTGTGGTCCTTGCGGTTCAAAGTTCCCCTAATTATTTCCCTCCAGTGGGTGATGTCAGGAGATTTACTTCATTTATCTGCATGGATTCATTGCGTCTCAGAAACAGCCCATTTTCAAGGCTTCCGTGATCCATACCAAAGTTGGTCTTTGGCGGCGTCTGTTTACCCTTGTCACTTTCGCGTTCAAACAAAGACGGTTCTCTTGCGGGCAAACGGTGACGCTCTTGCTGGTGGTGCATCGCTGTGGCAGAACCAAGCCATAACATATTAACACAAGCTCCTTTTACAGAGAATCAGCCGCACTCCACAATGACAGATGGATCCATTTTATTTCTAATGCAGTCGGCAATCCTGACATGTTTCGTTCGCCTTGAACTTTTTCAAAGGTGCGCCGCTGACATCGTTGAGGACAGTGAAACCGGAAAGTTTTTCCACACATTTTAAGGTCTTCGCCCCCTAGTGGACGCCCATAGTGAGTCTGGTGCATTGTGGTCCTTGCGGTTCAAAGTTCCCCTAATTATTTCCCTCCAGTGGGTGATGTCAGGAGATTTACTTCATTTATCTGCATGGATTCATTGCGTCTCAGAAACAGCCCATTTTCAAGGCTTCCGTGATCCATACCAAAGTTGGTCTTTGGCGGCGTCTGTTTACCCTTGTCGCTTTCGCGTTCAAACAAAGACGGTTCTCTTGCGGGCAAACGGTGACGCTCTTGCTGGTGGTGCGTTGCTGTGGCAGAACCAAGCCATAACATATTAACACAAGCTCCTTTTACAGAGAATCAGCCGCACTCCACAATGATAGATGTATCCATTTTATTTCTAATGCAGTCGGCAATCCTGACATGTTTCGTTCGCCTTGAACTTTTTCAAAGGTGCGCCGCTGACATCGTTGAGGACAGTGAAACCGGCAAGTTTTTCCACACATTTTAAGGTCTTTGCCCCCTAGTGGACGCCCATAGTGAGTCTGGTGCATTGTGGTCCTTGCGGTTCAAAGTTCCCCTAATTTTTTCCCTCCAGTGGGTGATGTCAGGAGATTTACTTCATTTATCTGCATGGATTCATTGCGTCTCAGAAACAGCCCATTTTAAAGGCTTCCGTGATCCATACCAAAGTTGGTCTTTGGTGGCGTCTGTTTACCCTTGTCGCTTTCGCGTTCAAACAAAGACGGTTCTCTTGCGGGCAAACGGTGACGCTCTTGCTGGTGGTGCGTCGCTGTGGCAGAACCAAGCCATAACATATTAACACAAGCTCCTTTTACAGAGAATCAGCCGCACTCTACAATGATAGATGTATCCATTTTATTTCAAATGCAGTCGGCAATCCTGACATGTTTCGTTCGCCTTGAACTTTTTCAAAGGTGCGCCGCTGACATCGTTGAGGACAGTGAAACCGGCAAGTTTTTCCACACATTTTAAGGTCTTCGCCCCCTAGTGGACGCACATAGTGAGTCTGGTGCATTGTGGTCCTTGCGGTTCAAAGTTCCCCTAATTTTTTCCCTCCAGTGGGTGATGTCAGGAGATTTACTTCGTTTATCTGCATGGATTCATTGCGTCTCAGAAACAGCCCATTTTCAAGGCTTCCGTGATCCATACCAAAGTTGGTTTTTGGCGGCGTCTGTTTACCCTTGTCGCTTTCGCGTTCAAACAAAGACGGTTCTCTTGCGGGCAAACGGTGACGCTCTTGCTGGTGGTGCGTCGCTGTGGCAGAACCAAGCCATAACATATTAACACAAGCTCCTTTTACAGAGAATCAGCCGCACTCCACAATGATAGATGGATCCATTTTATTTCTAATGCAGTCGGCAATCCTGACATGTTTCGTTCGCCTTGAACTTTTTCAAAGGTGCGCCGCTGACATCGTTGAGGACAGTGAAACCGGCAAGTTTTTCCACACATTTTAAGGTCTTCGCCCCCTAGTGGACGCCCATAGTGAGTCTGGTGCATTGTGGTCCTTGCGGTTCAAAGTTCCCCTAATTTTTTCCCTCCAGTGGGTGATGTCAGGAGATTTACTTCATTTATCTGCATGGATTCATTGCGTCTCAGAAACAGCCCATTTTCAAGGCTTCCGTGATCCATACCAAAGTTGGTCTTTGGCGGCGTCTGTTTACCCTTGTCGCTTTCGCGTTCAAACAAAGACGGTTCTCTTGCGGGCAAACGGTGACGCTCTTGCTGGTGGTGCGTCGCTGTGGCAGTACCAAGCCATAACATATTAACACAAGCTCCTTTTACAGAGAATCAGCCGCACTCCACAATGATAGATGTATCCATTTTATTTCTAATGCAGTCGGCAATCCTGACATGTTTCGTTCACCTTGAACTTTTTCAAAGGTGCGCCGCTGACATCGTTGAGGACAGTGAAACCGGCAAGTTTTTCCACACATTTTAAGGTCTTCGCCCCCTAGTGGACGCCCATAGTGAGTCTGGTGCATTGTGGTCCTTGCGGTTCAAAGTTCCCCTAATTTTTTCCCTCCAGTGGGTGATGTCAGGAGATTTACTTCATTTATCTGCATGGATTCATTGCGTCTCAGAAACAGCCCATTTTCAAGGCTTCCGTGATCCATACCAAAGTTGGTCTTTTGCGGCGTCTGTTTACCCTTGTCGCTTTCGCGTTCAAACAAAGACGGTTCTCTTGCGGGCAAACGGTGACGCTCTTGCTGGTGGTGCGTCGCTGTGGCAGAACCAAGCCATAACATATTAACACAAGCTCCATTTACAGAGAATCAGCCGCACTCCACAATGATAGATGTATCCATTTTATTTCTAATGCAGTCGTCAATCCTGACATGTTTCGTTCGCCGTGAACTTTTTCAAAGGTGCGCCGCTGACATCGTTGAGGACAGTGAAACCGGCAAGTTTTTCCACACATTTTAAGGTCTTCGCCCCCTAGTGGACGCCCGTAGTGAGTCTGGTGCATTGTGGTCCTTGCGGTTCAAAGTTCCCCTAATTTTTTCCCTCCAGTGGGTGATGTCAGGAGATTTACTTCATTTTTCTGCATGGATTCATTGCGTCTCAGAAACAGCCCATTTTCAAGGCTTCCGTGATCCATACCAAAGTTGGTCTTTGGCGGCGTCTGTTTACCCTTGTCGCTTTCGCGTTCAAACAAAGACGGTTCTCTTGCGGGCAAACGGTGACGCTCTTGCTGGTGGTGCGTCGCTGTGGCAGAACCAAGCCATAACATATTATCACAAGCTCCTTTTACAGAGAATCAGCCACACTCCACAATGATAGATGTATCCATTTTATTTCTAATGCAGTCGGCAATCCTGACATGTTTCGTTCGCCTTGAACTTTTTCAAAGGTGCGCCGCTGAGATCGTTGAGGACAGTGAAACCGGCAAGTTTTTCCACACATTTTAAGGTCTTCGCCCCCTAGTGGACGCCCATAGTGAGTCTGGTGCATTGTGGTCCTTGCGGTTCAAAGTTCCCCTAAGTTTTCCCCTCCAGTTGGTGATGTCAGGAGATTTACTTCATTTATCTGCATGGATTCATTGCGTTGCGTCTCAGAAACAGCCCATTTTCAAGGCTTCCGTGATCCATACCAAAGTTGGTCTTTGGCGGCGTCTGTTTACCCTTGTCGCTTTCGCGTTCAAACAAAGACGGTTCTCTTGCGGGCAAACAGTGACGCTCTTGCTGGTGGTGCGTCGCTGTGGCAGAACCAAGCCATAACATATTAACACAAGCTCCTTTTACAGAGAATCAGCCGCACTCCACAATGATAGATGGATCCATTTTATTTCTAATGCAGTCGGCAATCCTGACATGTTTCGTTCGCCTTGAACTTTTTCAAAGGTGCGCCGCTGACATCGTTGAGGACAGTGAAACCGGCAAGTTTTTCCACACATTTTAAGGTCTTCGCCCCCTAGTGGACGCCCATAGTGAGTCTGGTGCATTGTGGTCCTTGTGGTTCAAAGTTCCCCTAATTTTTTCCCTCCAGTGGGTGATGTCAGGAGATTTACTTCATTTATCTGCATGGATTCATTGCGTCTCAGAAACAGCCCATTTTCAAGGCTTCCGTGATCCATACCAAAATTGGTCTTTGGCGGCGTCTGTTTACCCTTGTCGCTTTCGCGTTCAAACAAAGACGGTTCTCTTGCGGGCAAATGGTGATGCTCTTGCTGGTGGTGCGTCGCTGTGGCAGAACCAAGCCATAACATATTAACACAAGCTCCTTTTACAGAGAATCAGCCGCACTCCACAATGATAGATGTATCCATTTTATTTCTAATGCAGTCAGCAATCCTGACATGTTTTGTTCACCTTGAACTTTTTCAAAGGTGCGCCGCAGACATCGTTGAGGACAGTGAAACCGGCAAGTTTTTCCACACATTTTAAGGTCTTCGCCCCCTAGTGGACGCCCATAGTGAGTCTGGTACATTGTGGTCCTTGCGGTTCAAAGTTCCCCTAATTTTTTCCCTCCAGTGGGTGATGTCAGGACATTTACTTCATTTATCTGCATGGATTCATTGAGTCTCAGAAACAGCCCATTTTCAAGGCTTCCGTGATCCATACCAAAGTTGGTCTTTGGCGGCGTCTGTTTACCCTTGTCGCTTTCGCGTTCAAACAAAGTCGGTTCTCTTGTGGGCAAACGGTGACACTCTTGCTGGTGGTGCGTCGCTGTGGCAGAACCAAGCCATAACATATTAACACAAGCTCCTTTTACAGAGAATCAGCCGCACTCCACAATGATAGATGGATCCATTTTATTTCTAATGCAGTCGGCAATCCTGACATGTTTCGTTCGCCTTGAACTTTTTCAAAGGTGCGCCGCTGACATCGTTGAGGACAGTGAAACCGGCAAGTTTTTCCACACATTTTAAGGTCTTCGCCCCCTAGTGGACGCCCATAGTGAGTCTGGTGCATTCTGGTCCTTGCGGTTCAAAGTTCCCCTAATTTTTTTCCTCCAGTGGGTGATGTCAGGAGATTTACTTCATTTATCTGCATGGATTCATTGCGTCTCAGAAACAGCCCATTTTCAAGGCTTCCGTGATCCATACGAAAGTTGGTCTTTGGCGGCGTCTGTTTACCCTTGTCGCTTTCGCGTTCAAACAAAGACGGTTCTCTTGCGGGCATGTGGTAAATAATTTAATTACCGGGACTTAATTTGATACAGAAACATAATAAAAATAGCTCAGTAAATAAGAGGCAGAATCCGTGGTATTAGAGGTTCTGAATGGGCTTTATTCCAATGGTCGATTATAATCGGTTGCTCCAGGTTCCATCACCACGAAGGTTCAGGAAGTGAAGTACATACGTTATTGACAATCAATTACTTTTATAC
Source organism: Triturus cristatus (assembly GCF_964204655.1). Taxonomy (NCBI): domain Eukaryota; kingdom Metazoa; phylum Chordata; class Amphibia; order Caudata; family Salamandridae; genus Triturus; species Triturus cristatus. Next base: position 299,410,590 of record NC_140593.1, read on the forward strand.
AATAGGCATTACAGTGAGGCCAATACAAGAGGCGTAACAATTGATAGTGGTGATAATATATTCATACGTAGCAAAAATAGGCGTAACTGGGAGTGATGAAAGAACGTCATCAGATGTGATGTCATAAGAGGGTGGTTACATGAAAGAATTTCGCAATGTCAGCAGAAATACTTGGCAGATATGCGCGCGCAGCAGTATGACGTGTGATTGACGTGCAACTAGGGGGTGAAGGAGACTTGACATTTAGCTCTACATGTGGCGACAGAAGTCTGGAGGGTCAAGTCAACCTAATCCCAAATCATATCTAACATCCTATGTTTAAAGAACTATGTTATCCAAAAGAGAGGTCTCTTAGAGTAGAATCTTATTCTATACTGACTATACTGACTGTTAGTGCGTGTACAAGCGTCTAAGTGTCTACACTAGATGCGAGGGCGGAATCTTCCATAGTAACAGGGCTATGAATTACTTGTATGAAGACAGAGAAGTCGGGCCTTTGCTTGGTAGCTGGAAGAATGTTTACTTAAGCTACTAGACAGGAATGCATTGGGCAGGGAGCGGAGCAGATAATTTTCGAAGGTGAAATACAGTTCTTGGCAGGCAGCAAGCTGATGTCAGGCTTCGTGAGCCGCGCAGAGAATGAGACAAAGTTCATGGTCACAGATGCAGGCTCGAACTGGAGCTTCAAAGACAGAAAGCAAGAAGAGTTCGATGACAGAATCAGGGCCTACTTGCCTGGACTGTAAAAATGGCATAAGTGAACCATATAAAGGCGGTGGCCTTTCGTACTTAGGAATGGAATATCCGGCCCATTCATGGTGGATCAACAGAGGACATGTTAACGGTGGACGCACATGTATTTGCGTCTTCATAACTGGAACTGGAGGGAACATACATGTACTTGTAACATGTGAAGGACTGGGTTATTCTTAAGACCCAGCGGTGCCAGGGAACAACACCTGAAACCTTTGTGGGTTACCTGTTCTGGCGTACTAAACACAGAGACACGGAACACTTCCAGCGACGTCAGAGATCAGCGTTTATTTACTGCAGGGATACAGAGGTCACAAGAAGTACACAACGTGTAGGTTCTCGGAGACTGCTTCAAATTCGTAGAAGTGGGTCGGTCCTTTTATACAGGTTTTTGCCATAGCGCAGTATGGCGAACAAAGGTTACAACTCAGTTCCCACAATAAACTTCAAAAAGGGTCGCGTTCATGTCTCAGGGGGCCGGAACATAATTACGACAGTCTTGCCGGTTCCCAACTGTAAAAACATATTTCCTCCGCAATAAACACATTCCATCCTAACCATAAACACATTAAGAGGAAGGACGAAAAACAGATGCAAGGAAAGGACAAGGATGCACAACAGGTTAGAAAAGAGTGTTGGGGCAATAAAGGAAACTTGATAGAGGGGTCAAAGACCTCATGTCTAATGTATGCATGGCTGAAACAATAGACCGGCGCGGCAAGATGAGCCTCGAGCGGGGCCATCTGCCTTAGTCGTGTCGTTTCCCTCATCGTAAAAGTCACCTCAAAGAAACACGTGTCCTTCGTGTAAGCTTGAGAGTCCCAGGGTCACGGAGCGGACAAGAAGCCCGTTCGCTGGCTACCTGAGGGCAAGAAACAAAATGGATGCTGTATCTAAAATGGAACCCGAGGGTCCAGATGAACGTACCCAAAAATGAGACGAACCATACGTGGCTGCATAGCGAAACTGCGTACACCCATTATACTCGTCATTTGCGGTTCGTAGATACCAAACTCATCCATATTCGCTACCACTCAAAACTGCGGTCCCGTGTCATACGGAACCTCAGACCCTCCTTTTGCCCTCATGTAGGCAAGCACTAGTCAAGATCTGAATCTATGTCAATATTCATCAGATCGTTCAGCTGCTGCTGGAACATCATCCTATTCATCAATGTCTCCTTGGTAACAGATGGCCGCCTTATACACGTCGCAGCACATAGGCCACATAAGGCAGGACCACACTGTACACAAAGACAACATGTGAACAGAAACGTTACAACAGCCCCTACGATCATTAGAATCTTCCAACCCCAGGTTGACATTAGGCCCCACAACCATCCTAGGAGCGTCCAATTACCTTCGTCCACGTGTATGGACTCGGAAATCTTGTGCAACTTTGAGATGGCTTGGTATACAGTTGGAGCATTGTCAGGAATAAAAATGCAACAACTCGAATGGATAATTTTACACACACCCCCTCTATCTGCAAGAACAACGTCTAGAACCATACGGTTCTGCAACGTCATGAGTCTATCCGCCTGTAGTTCAGCTGTTAGATTACCAAGGGCATTTGCAGTAATATTAGCGGTCGACTCAACTACACGGGTCAACTGTCTTAGGTTCCTGCTATTAACCATAGGTCCCCAAAACGGCAAGAAACCTTTAAAGAAGTCTCCTGCTTCTTGACCAGCAGTGTCCTCTTTGCTAATAACGCCTCTCACGACTCTAGTTCTGTGGTAGTCTGAAGCAACTGTGAAAGTCGGAGGTAAAAGATTCGCAATATAACAGGTACCCGAGAAGTCGCGGGGTAACCATGTATATGCGCGTTCATAACATACAAAATAGGTGCCCTTAGCAGTCTGAAAAACAGGGGAGGAGAGCATGGGTAGAACATACGTATCAGTGCAAGCACTGTTCCCAAGTTGTGCTCTCGGATTTCGACCCAAACCTTTCAAGCAGAAATTACCAAGGTGCGGTACAATCCATATCGGGGACGAGCTCTTAAGCTGTCTATCACCCACTGACGTACTATACTCAGTCTCACTCAGATCCTTATAGGCCTGCACTTCTTCATCTGGAATGAGTGATGCATCAAAAACATCTCTATCCAGATCTGCTATGGCTATCGCCAAAGGCTTGTGGTACGGCCCAGGACCAAAATTGACAGACCGTGGCTCTCGACTAGGGTAGGAATCTAGTGCACTACGGAACATAGTTTGGAATGCTCGAGCTGAACCCTGGGAGCTGTAAGGAAGGACCAAATACGGAATACCCCTATCCATAGTGTGTGGCATTAAACCACATACCCAACAATTGGTAGTATTCACCACCAACTGATGCTGATGTAGAAGTTGAACAAAGGAATTATTCATGAATTCCGCACGTCTAACCTGCTCATGCTGAGGCAAAGGATGAAAGGAATGTGGGGAGACAGTGGTGAGGGAACTTAGGTTAGGAGAAAAGGTAGGCGAAACAGAAGGCAAGAACAACGATACTCCAAAATACACTCCACCCACCAATAGCATAGATAAAGTCAGAAACAGTAGAAACACCTGAAACAAAAAACATTTTGTTCGTACAACCCTCCATAACTCTAATCTCTGTGCCGACACCCTTTCTTCTTCCAACAGCTTAGAGAATGCCATCCTCTACAAACCGTCCGTGACGTACTTGACGCACTTCGTTCTGAATAGCGATTATCAATCCCCAGGAGTTCCCAGAGATCGACAAAAGTAACCGACCTAGCGTCAGAAACCTGCTAAACAGAAAGAAGTACCCGCACGGCCCTACGGTAACCCGGATGGAGAGGTTTCCTCGAAACTTTCAAATTTATTACAAATCTCTTGGCAGTGGAAAGGCACATAAAAACTCAAAAAGAAAGGATGTAATTGTCCATAATATTCGTAACGTCAAAAACCACCGTACTATTAATTTTTATTAGTCCTTGAACGAAGAAAGTATCGATTTCTTCCAGGTCGAGTTTGCTCTACAAACAATTGTTCAGCTGGCGCAACAGGATTCGATGAAGTGGACAACGAGTCAGACCTTGGGTTTTCTGCCACTGATGACTCCACATATGGGTTTGGCAATGACGAATCCTCATCCACAAGTTGAGCGTCACTAAACGGCACAAAGTGCAAAGGAGTCTCAGTTTCTGTGGCCGAAATCCCAGTCCTCACCCAACCGTCAGTTGGTAAAGGGATCGGTACCTTCTTTGTGTGGCTGGCATGGACCCAGTTTTTCCGGCCCTCCAGTCGAACCGCTGTCCTCGTCGTCAACAAAACTTGAAAGGGTCCAACGAATCTTGGCTCCAAGTTACGTTTCCGACCAAAATTTCGGGTAACCACCCAGTCCCCTGGCCGGAGCTGGTGTCCAGAACCCTCTGTCTGCGCCGGTAGAGCTTCAAAGACCTGTTGATGGATTAACCGTAGTTTAGTGGTCAAATCATGCAGATAATCAATCAACATTGGATACTCAAGACTATCAAAAGCCCTAGGCCTCGGGACTCCCCAAATATTCGCAGGGCGACCGAACACAATCTCATATGGGCTAAGCCCTACTCGAGAGTGTACGGTTGCTCTGGTCGATAGGAGAGCCAGAGGCAAGGCATCAGGCCATGACAGACCAGTCGTAGCTTGAATCTTAGCGAGTTTCAGCTTTAGGGTACCATTGTACCCTTCAACCAAACCCGCTGCCTGAGGATGATTAGCACTGTGGAATTTCTGCCGAATTCCAAGGCCCTTACACACACTCTGCATCACACTTCCCACAAACTCGCTTCCATTATCCGACCACACAATCCGTGGCATTCCGTACCTAGGAAAGTACTCCTTCAGCAGGATTTTTGCTGTGGACAGGGCAGTATTATCCTTAAGAGGATAGGCCTCAATCCATCTGGAGAACGCGCAAACCACAACCAAAACGTACTTCAGGTTATTGCATCTCTCCATATGGATAAAATCCAACTGGATAACCTCAAAGGGACAAGCAGGAGGAGCGAAATGACCAGGCGGAGTGGGGGTACCTTTTCCGGGATTGTGCATCAAACACACCATACAATTCTTAACCACTCTTTCGGCACACTTAGCAATACCCTCATTCCTCCATACAGGGGACAAGAACTTACATATTCCTTTCGCACTAATATGTGACAACCCATGAGCCATCGTCACAACAGCTAATACATACGCATCTGGTAACATCCACCTCTGACATTCCGTCAGGTCAACCCAACATCCATGCACATCCAATTTTCCTGTACTTTCTTCCCACTTGGTCTTTTCAGCTTCAGTAGCTTCGTTCTGAATTGCTTTCACACTCTCAACAGTATTCTCACACATACCAGTCTCCGTCGGCCACCTCACTGAACTCGTGGCATACATTCGAGTCGCAAGATTCTTAGCCGTTTCCTTAGCAATCTCATCCGCAAACGCATTACCACGACCAACACCATCCGTCACTTTCCGATGTGCACTACATTTAACGATCGCCACTTGTTTAGGCAATGTAAGTGCATCCAAAAGATCATTCACAAGCTGCCCGTGTTGGATCTTCGTACCATGCGATGTCATAAATCCTCTTTCTCTCCACAACCTTCCAAAATTATGCGCAACACCAAACGCGTACTGACTGTCAGTAAACACATTCACTCGCTTTCCCTTCGACAAAACACACGCTCTTGTCAATGCAATTAACTCTGCCGCTTGTGCGGAATTCTGATTCAATCTCGCAGTTTCCACAACCGTGCTCAACGTCACTACAGCATACGCAGTCGTCACATCGCCATTCGGCAATTTGAAGCAAGAACCATCCACATACAAAGTACCATCGGGATCTGCCAAGGGAGTGTTTTTCAGGTCCACACGACCTTTTGTTTCTTCCTCAGTCCGTAAATAACAATCATGTGGCAGCACATCATCTGATGCCATATTAATCGGCAACAATGTCGCCGGATTCAGTACATTACAACGTTTAATCTGTATATGACTTGCCAAAAGGGTCAGCTCGTACCCAGACAACCTTGCACTCGTCAGATGTTGAGTCATTGTCCGATTCACGAGCGTATCAACTGCATGCGGAACCATTACTATGAGCATATTATCCATGACCAGGCCTGCGGACTGTCGAATAGACGCCGCCGCTGCCGCTGTCGCCCTCAAGCAACTCGGCAACGCTCTAGCTACCGGGTCTAAGGTCGAGGAAAAATATGCACACGGACGCTGTTTATCACCAAATTGTTGCGTTAAAACACTCAACGCACAACCGTCCCTCTCATGGACGTATAATGTGAAAGGCTTACTGTAATCAGGAGTACCTAACACAGGAGCCGAACACAATGAATCACGTAATTCAGAAAAACTTTTCTGACATTCCTCCGTCCAAGGCAAAGGAGTCGAAACGTCCTTGCACGTGAGAGCTACCAATGGCTTCGCTAACAGTGAAAAGTTCGGGATCCACTGTCTGCAGTATGACGTGATACCTAGAAAGGCACGCACATCTCTCTGAGTTGTTGGCACAGACATTCGAGCAATTGCTGCAATTCTTTCAGGGGTCAACCTTCTTCCCGCTTTTGACAATAAGTGACCTAGATAGGTTACTTCTTGACAACAATATTGCAGTTTGGAAGGTGACACTTTATGATGTAAGTCACAAAGATGCTGTAACAGTGACACTGTAGCAGTCCTACAAAGCTGTTCGGTGTCAGCAGCGATCAACAGATCGTCAACGTACTGAATCAAGGCTGCACCAGCCGGTAACACAAACGCATCAAGTTGGCTCTTAAGAGCTTGGCTGTAGATTGATGGACTCTCACAGTAGCCCTGTGGTGCGCGTTTGAATCTGAAGCTGCGACCACCTAATGAGAAACCGAACAAGTCTCTGCTTTCCTCAGCAATCGGAATGCTAAAGAACGCATTCTTCAGATCGATGACCGAGAACCATGACGCAGTGGCCGGAATCAGAGTCAGTAAAGCTGTAATGTCTGGCACCACAGGAAACTGCGGAACAACGACTTTATTCACCTCCCGTAAGTCGATAACTAGACGGTACACAGGAGGCTTGGAGGGATCCGTTCGTTTCAGAATAGGCAACACGGGACTATTGCACACATTACCCCGTGTCTCCTCAATAACATCTTTACCGATCAAGTCGTAAATGATCGCTAATAGTGCCCTTTCACCATCAAGGGAAATACGATACTGGGGTATGCGTGGCAAACGCGCACCAACTTTCAGTTGGACAACATAAGGTGGTATATCCAACAGGCCCACGTCATTGGGACCTGTCGCCCACAAGGAGTCCGGAAGAGATCTCAATTCTGGTGGGAGCTTGTCGATCGATAAATACATAGGGGAAATCACGCTCTTACCCAACGTAAGCTCCACACCCGTAGGAGAACAGTACAAAGTCGCATGTAACCTTTTCAACAAATCCAGACCCAAAAGATTCTCACCACAACCAGTAGTCAAAATCAAAGGAGCTTCTAGCTCATGAGACCCAATTGTGAGGGGCAAAGGGCTAGAAACTGGATTGCTAACGGGGGAGCCAGAAAATCCAACGGAAACATTCGTTAAGCCAGACAAAGGCGCGCCAGGGAGTTTCGAATGCATGATGGAACTTTTTGCTGCACCAGTGTCCAACAGAAAAGGCTCAACGACGCCCAAAGTGGCTACTGCAACATAAGGCCCTCTCTGATCAACCGGAACTGATACTTCTCCCTTCCTTTGTCTATGGCTGTCCTAGTAGATACCATCCGTATCAACATCACACTCAACATAACAGTCATCCACATGATACTGAGCAGACCGACCGGACGATGGTTCGCGCCTATCGAAACAATTTTGCGAGTCCGAAGACGTTGCAAAGCGTTCGGCCTGATTCTGGGTAACTCCACGACCTCTACCACGGGAAGCCTGTTGAGGGCCACTACGTCCTCCTCGAGCCGACACACCATTGTTCCTATCACGGAGAACCGGACAATCAAACTTCAGATGGCCCTCCCCACGACAATATGCGCATTGATTATATCCCAGCACAAAACGAGGTGCGGGGGAAGCATTTCGCGTCTGCGATCTGGAGAACTGTGATTGTGATCTATTTTGCTGTTGTGTGTCACTGAAATGCGAACGCGGAGGATAGGCTTGCTGCAATAAGACCTTAGTTTTAAGATCCTTCGTTTTCTTATCTGCACGCTCACTTTCCTCTTTTTCTCTGTTTTCGTAATATTGGGCCGTAGCCAATATTTGGGCAGTGGTAGAAACAGCCCACGAACTCTCAGAATTCTTCAACTTGTTGCTAAGGTCGGGCAGCAAGTTCGATACAAACTTATCAACAAACAGCCGCTGACCACCCTCAGATCCCATGTCCTGACCACTATGATCAACAAACGCTTCCTCGAATCTCGTAAAGAAATCAGAAACGCTTTCATCCCTCTTTTGCTTGCATGCTGATAATTTGTCCCAATTGACGCGCATCGCTGGCATAAGCGTTTTCATGAGGGTAATTATCCTCTGAGGCAAAGCCACTATAAGCTGTTCAGGATTAGCCCCACCGACCTGCTGGGCATCTGCCGCCGTAAGGGCAGCCCAGTCACCGCCTAACTCGGCTGCGTGATTCTCGTGACAAATTTTTGCCCAAATCGGCTGAGGCACCACATTACCAAACAACATATCAATATCGGCTAGGTTCATAACAGTAGCATCCACCAATTGGGACAGCTCCTTATAATAACCTGCAGGATTCTTACGGGGATCGGGCAAAGATTGCTTCACTTGTAAAACTTCCGATCGTTTCCAAGGGAGGTGTATCCACACTCTCTGGAAACGGCCTGGAACAGGAGGGTTAGCAGCAGGATCACCTGGCATCCATACCGGAGGAACTTCTCGCATAGGATATTGACCAGGTTGTGCCATCCATTCTGCAGTCTCGTCCTTAAACAACGCACGAGGTTGTACTGTACATCGAAAGGATAACAAGCGCTCTAAAGCCTCTCGAACTTTGTCGCCTACGATTACACCCGAGGCAAACCGATGCTGTAGCTCAGAAACCTCTGACGGTACATTATCTGTCACATCATCGTCCCACTCCTCCTTCAACGAGTTACACAGTTCTTCAAACACAAATCGTTGCGTAGGCACATTAAACTGGGAGAACGTTTCAAACACTACACGTGAGGTGTATTTAACAGGGTTACGAATCCATCTACGTGCCATTTTCACCAACGATTCACGTTCCCTACCATCAGGAAGCTGACTGCGCCTTTGAGCGACATCTGAAAGAGTCGAGCCGAGTATCGGCCCAAAAAGCGGAGAATAAAGAGAAGCAACAGTAGTCAAAAGACGACTACGAACAGAAGGAGAAGAGGAAGAAGATGCGGGCGCAGCAACAATAGGGGTGGAAACAGTAGAAGCAGACGCAGCAGCAGGAGCAGCGGGAACAACAGGCTGAGGAGGGACTTGGAAAGGTGCAGTAGGGAGAGAAGCCGGAACAAGAGGATGTACGATCTGGGGCCCAAGGGGATTCGGGAGTACGAGAGGAACGGCGGGCTGACCAGCAGCCGCAAAAACAGCGGGTTGAGGAAGAGGTGGACGCACGGGACCCATAACATCGGGAGCATAGGGAGGTGGCGATTTCATCAGATAAGACAAGAGCGGATCCTCCATCGCTTCTTCTCCTGTCTTATCGATATTAGAAGGTAGCACCGGATAACACTTATCCACTGCCATATGGTGTAGCCGAGCACTAACTTCCTGCTCTTTCTCATCTTTGTCTAATTGATATTGTTCTGCATTTCGCATCACTGCAATAACACCTTCTCTTTTATTTTTCTTATTCTGTTTGATTTCTTTCTGCTTGGCCTCTTTCCGCCACAACCGAAAGGAATCAAACATGGCCGGCCTAGCTTTCTTTTTAAACAATTTAGCTTCCAAATTATCTAAAACGGCAGTCTCGAAACTACCATGAGATGGCCAACTGAGGACGCCATCCTTTTTAGTGTAGCGGACCCAATATTCATTATATACGATAGGACCCACGCCATGACGACTATAGAGCTCGTAAATCGGAGTTCCAACCGGAGGTATCGGACATGAATCCTCCAGCCGGGAATCCATGCTGCAACATTTGAGAAACCCAAACAAAGTACTACGGCCAGGCATCGTGCACACTAACCGAGTTTACAAACTTCAAGGGTTTATCGAATTACGATGTCCTCACAAAAATGCAAGACCCTCGGTTTTGGCAATTGCAATCGTCAAATAAAACCCAACTACTAAGAACCACGAATGCTATGGAACCATGCAAACAACAAAGCAACACTGGGAGCGACCCACAAATACTTAACTGAGAGAACAATGGCATCACCAGGAAGGCCCGTCGATCGTCTCGCCGTACAAAGGACTACGCCAGGCGCCAAAACAGGTCGACAGTCAGGGCATCGGTCCGTCGCAGCCGTCAGGAGGCGGGGATCTTCGCGGGAAAAGACGTCGGGCCACTTATTTCGACAACTGGATCGATGAAGCGGGGTGCACCTTCCCTCGGAGATTTCACACGAAGTTCCTCACGATCGTCGGGCTTTGGACCGGTACCGTTGATGTCGCCCCACTATGGGCGCCAACTGAAGGACTGGGTTATTCTTAAGACCCAGCGGTGCCAGGGAACAACACCTGAAACCTTCGTGGGTTACCTGTTCTGGCGTACTAAACACAGAGACACGGAACACTTCCAGCGACGTCAGAGATCAGCGTTTATTTACTGCAGGGATACAGAGGTCACAAGAAGTACACAACGTGTAGGTTCTCGGAGACTGCTTCAAATTCGTAGAAGTGGGTCGGTCCTTTTATACAGGTTTTTGCCATAGCGCAGTATGGCGAACAAAGGTTACAACTCAGTTCCCACAATAAACTTCAAAAAGGGTCGCGTTCATGTCTCAGGGGGCCGGAACATAATTACGACAGTCTTGCCGGTTCCCAACTGTAAAAACATATTTCCTCCGCAATAAACACATTCCATCCTAACCATAAACACATTAAGAGGAAGGACGAAAAACAGATGCAAGGAAAGGACAAGGATGCACAACAGGTTAGAAAAGAGTGTTGGGGGCAATAAAGGAAACTTGATAGAGGGGTCAAAGACCTCATGTCTAATGTATGCATGGCTGAAACAATAGACCGGCGCGGCAAGATGAGCCTCGAGCGGGGCCATCTGCCTTAGTCGTGTCGTTTCCCTCATCGTAAAAGTCACCTCAAAGAAACACGTGTCCTTCGTGTAAGCTTGAGAGTCCCAGGGTCACGGAGCGGACAAGAAGCCCGTTCGCTGGCTACCTGAGGGCAAGAAACAAAATGGATGCTGTATCTAAAATGGAACCCGAGGGTCCAGATGAACGAACCCAAAAATGAGACGAACCATACGTGGCTGCATAGCGAAACTGCGTACACCCATTATACTCGTCATTTGCGGTTCGTAGATACCAAACTCATCCATATTCGCTACCACTCAAAACTGCGGTCCCGTGTCATACGGAACCTCACATGCACATAGAACCGTTGGGGTCCAAGATAGGGGACATAACTGACCAGAAAAATCCATATTTCCACAGGCAAACGGTGACGCTCTTGCTGGTGGTGCGTCGCTGTGGCATATATATTATCTACTGGCGGTCGCCAGTAGATTGTTATAGTTAGGACCGTGTTTCCATAGGAAATCTCAAAATTCTATTTTGAATAACTTTGGCGCCGGTTGACGAATCTTCGCGAAATTTTCAAAACTAATGGGGCCCTCCGCTCAGCTCCTACCCTGAAAGTCTCGGGGTGATTCGTCAAGCGGGGGCCGAGAAAAAAAGGGGGGCCCAAAACGCGTTTTCCCCATGCATTTTTCCAAAGGACCTTTAGTCGAAGGTACAGCCCGAACGGCTGAACAGAATTACTTGAAATTTGGCAGAGAGGTAGTCCTCAGGTCAGGGAAGTGCCTTTATCAGGTCTGGTGTCAATCTGTTCAAGAAAATAGCATTTAAAAGCATATAAATATCTATACGCGCGCACCGTGTGCTCACGGTGCGCGCACGGTGCCGTGGGCGAGCGAAATTCTGATTGGTTGTTAGATGTCAGTCAACATTCGAATCGGTCGAAATCAGGAAGTGTCGCCCGCCATTTTGTCTCTCGCACTGAAAAGGAAAGGGAGAAAAAAGGTGGAAAACGTGAAAAGGGGGCAGGGAAGAGAGTTCCTGACCCCCTAGCCTTTGTCAGGGGGTCACAGAAGGACCCCCAAGGGTGAAATAAACATTTTATTTGTTTTTATAAAAATCGCGGGGTGCGCGCCCAACGCGTGCTCGCGGTGCGCGTACGGTGAAATACCTTAAAAAAAAATATATATATTAATAAATACATAACTTAGCATTTAAAAAAACGTACAAATTCACTTAAAAAAACATAGGTTTCACACACGTCGTAGTTAGGAATTAGCATTTAAAAAACCTTGCAAATTCACTTAAAAAAACATAGGTTTCACACAGGTTATAGTTAGGTGGACATTTCACTCGTAAAAAAACAATGAAATTCCCCCGTTATAGTTAGTTCAGATAACTATAACTCGCGCGACCGCCACTCTATCACAAGGATAATGTCATCAGTGATGTCATGAGTGATGCCACTGACCATGTCATGAGTGATGTAATATGTGACGTCATGAGCAGTGGATTGCGGGCGCGCGAGTTATAGTTATCTGAACTAACTATAACGGTGAAATGTCCACCTAACTATAACCTGTGTGAAACCTATGGTTTTTTAAGTGAATATATATATATATATATATATATATTCACAGAAAAAACTATAGGTTTCAGGCACGTTATAGTTAGGAATTAGCATTTAAAAAACCTCAGAAATTCACTGAAAAAACCATAGGTTTCAGGGGTGTTATAGTTAGCTGGACTTTTCACTTGTACAAAACCATTGAAATTCCCCCATTATAGTTAGTTCAGCTAACTATAACTCGCGCACCCTTGTTGTTTATTTATACAAACATGGGTAGCTATTGATGGGCACATTTAATACACATATACACCAAGCCATTCAAAGGGGATTCGACCAAAATTCGACCAAAACTATGCAAGAAACTCCCCTCACGGTTAATAAAACACACATCCACTGCCGGATGTGTAATACTTTTTATTTTACTCTCTGGAAAGGGGACGAACATCACTTGAGAGTCACAGCGCACTCCTGGCAGAGCCCAATGCTGTGTTACACCCACCATTGCCTGCTGAGTGCCACACACCTCTGTGTTGTATTCCACTAGCTAGTTCATATGCTATGACACTCTCTAGCCCATGTGCACTGTAACACCACCCCATGAATATGTCATGCCACACTTGTCTTCGCACGGGTTATATTGCCCCATCTAACGTGCCTTCCTCGATGCCTATGTTATAACGCACAGTGCTATGCCATACATATTACAATTTGGGATCCATATCTTTGTCACAGTGCATATGCAATGTTACACTCCCCAGCACATATTTTATATTACAACTTTAGAGACTAGTTAGGTTACACAACATTGCCCTGTGCATATTACACTCCAAGGCGCATATCGCATAGCACGCGCTAGTGCCTGTGCTATCTCGCGCTCTCCAATGAATCTGTCATTGCGCACAATGTATTGCATATTATATTTCACGCCCGGTTCATCTTATATCACACTTTTTGGTGCATAGTTTATACCATACACTATATCTAGTTTTCATTTTCAATCGTGCTCTCAGGACTATGTTCTATATAACACTGTGTTCACCTACCCTTTTCACGGGCATTACATTTTGCGATAGGGGGTGGAGGGTCAGGGGGTGGTTCTGCCAAGTGAGCCCGGAGTCACAGACACAAATGTCCTCTTCTTCCTGAATAAAAGTGAGATTATGCTGCATACTTGTTCATATTTTAAGTAGTTCGCACAGACACATTTTTTAAAAACAATAAAGTTCCTAATACCCGCCTTCTCTGAACAGTTAGCTTGCTGCCCCATCCCCCTCCTCCCTATCCTCTGTTGTGTGAATCCATGGACTAGCCTCCTCCCTCCTGCCATGCATGGTCTGATGTGCTGCCACTGCCCTCAATTTAGTATGATGTACCAGTCCACTCCTCCTGCCCTCCATTGCCCAATTCCATGCCCCATCATTGATCTCCTGCTTAAACTCTGTGCTTAGCTTGCTGCCCCTATTCTCCTTCCCCCTGCCCTCCAATGTCTTTGTGCATGCCCCTGCTCCATCCTTTTTGCCCACGATGTTCCATGGACCTGCCACTCCTATCTACTCTGAGTGTTCTGTTGAGCTGCCACTCCCCTCCCACCTGCCTAGCATTGTCAGAAGACTGTAACCTGTCCCTGCCACCTCCACCCTGCCTGTCCACATGCCATGCCATTATCCTCTTCCTCCAATCCTACATGGTCCATTGTACTGCCACACCCTTCTGCCCTCCCTGGTCTGTTGTGCTGCAACTGCTCCTCCTGCCTGCCCCGTGCGGTCTGTTGTGAGGCCCCTTCCTCTGAACTTTCTTGTCTGTGCACAGGTCCTGACCCTCCCTTCTATCCTCCATGGTCCTTTGTGCATGCCCCTGCACCCTCCTTCTTGCCCATCATAGCCATTGTGCTGCCACTAACCCTCCCACTTGCCATGCATGGTCTTCTGTGCTGCCATGGCCCCTCCCACCTTCCCTGTGCGGTCAGTTAGCTGTCCCTGACCCCCTCCACCTTCCCTCCATGGTCTGTGTGTATGCCATCACAGTCTCACTGTTGCTCTTCATGGTGTGTCTTGCTTCTAGTGCCCATCCTGCCAGACCTCCATGGCAATCTTGCTGCTCCTGCCCTGCCCCCTTGCCCCCAGCCCTCTGTTTACATGTTCAGACCCCTACTCCCTCCCTCCTGGCTTGTCTGTTCCATTGTAATGCCCCTGATCCGCCCCTCCTGCCCTTTATTGTCTGTTATGCTGCAGCTTTCTCTCCTGGCTGTCCATTATGGTCAGCTAGCTACCATTGCCTCTTGCCCCTCTGTTCTCTGTTGTCCATGTGCATGGTCCTGTCCCCTCCCTCTTGCTTTCTATGGATTGTTGTGCTGCACTCCCGTCCCGCATGCCCTGTGTGGTGTATTGTGCTGCTGCAAACCCTGATGCCTGCCCTGCAGGGTCAGTTTGGTGCACCTCTCCATGTCCCTCCTGTCCTCTGTTATCCAAGTCCATGTCCCTATCCCATTTCCTTCCATGATCCAATGTACCATACTTGCGAACATTTTGAACTTGGTAAGAGGGAGATTTTGAAAAAAAAACTGGGGTATTGATTTTCCCCTTTGAGTTACATTGAAAAAGAGGAGATTGTAGACAGGAGACAGATCAAATAAAGCCCATTTGAGCTTAAAAACATTGGACGTTTCCTGGATGAATCGGGTCTGTTGGCATGTATGGTTGTACTACCATTGCCTCTTCCTTCTGCCCACAATGGTCTATTACATTGCCACAGCCTCTCTTGCAAGTCCTGTATTGTTGGTTTGTTGCCCCTGCCCCCTTTCCACTGCCCACCATAGTCTGTTGTGCTGCCACGGCCCTTCCTGCCTGCTCAGTGTGGTTAAATTGTTGCCTTTGCACCCTCCTACCTGCCTTCAATTTTCAGAGTCCGTGCCCCTGGCCTCTGCCTCTCAACAGTATCCTAATTAACAACTAGATTGCTAACATTCTATATTTATTACAAAAGTGTGGAACGCCTGACGTCATCTTGATGTAATCAAAACTGTAATACCTAGAGCATTTCCTTTAGAAATTACATATATGAGAGGGTCTTATTGGCATCAAAATTATGGTTAGTGCTCTAAAAGACTAAAATAGGGAAATATTTTCTGAGTTTTTAAATAGTGACAAAGCACTTTTAAATTATTTGTTATCTTTATGTTTTTTTATCCAGTTGACCACTTGATTAAATGTTGCACTTAGGGGAGAGGATGTGGTGTTACTTCCAGAACTGCAGACTTTGCAACTGGGGAACCAGGTTGGAGTTTCTGCTTCAGCTCGACATTCTGTGATTCTGGTCAAATCACTTAGTCTCCCCATGTCTACAACCAAAATGAATTTGTTCTTGTGTGATGTAACCAATGCTCATGTAAAGCACTCCAATACCTGACAAGTCTGCACTATATAACACTGCAAAAACACAAAATAATAAGTGTTTTGCACACTTCTGTCATTGGGCTATATTTGGGCTACATCTGGTTGATTTTGGGCTAAATTTGGGCTCTTTTGTCTCCGGTGGCCATCTTGGGAGATTTATTTGTTATGAAGTTTCCTAATTTCCTCATGTACTGCAGTCTCCTCAGTAGGAAATGCTTTCAGTTTTTTACTTTGATTCCATCATGAAGGTATTCAGATATGTCACACATTTGCCATAAATTCTGAATGTTAGCACTCTAGTTGCTCATTAGATCACTGTAGTAAAACTACTGTTCACCATGGAAGTCTGCTCCTAGTATTAAAAGTGCATGTTTCAGTCTGCATGTCAGAAATTTTTTAATGAAATAGAAGAGGATTTGAGAAGTCACTCAAAATGTGCCCTCATTTTCTTTCTTCAGCATTAATCATAATTTCTATGGAAAAATGAACCCCCTCATTGTGTTCCTTTTTAAATTAAATGTTTTAAGTGTTACCAGTTTATTCCAATCAAGATGGCTTCAGGTGTGCCATACTTTTGTCATAATGAAGACAGTAAGCGCTCTAGTTGTTTTTAAGAACACTCTGGGACATTCTGTCATTGGGCTATACTTGGGCTACATCTGGGTGGTATTTGGGCTACATTTGGGCTCTTTTGTCTCTGGTGGCCATCTTGGGAGACTTATTTGTTATGAAGTTTCCTAATTTCCTCATTTACTGCAGTCTCCTCAGTAGGAAATACTTTCAGTTTTTTACTTTGATTCCATCAAGAAGGCATTCAGATGTGTCACACATTTGCCATAAATTCAGAATGTTAGCACTCTTTTTGCTCATTAGATCACTGTAGTAAAGCTACTGCTCACCAGGGAAAACTGCTGCTGGTATTGAAAGTGAATGTTTCAGTCTGCATGTCAGAATTTTTTAATGAAATAGAAGAGGATTTGAGAAGTCACTCAAAATGTGCCCTAATTTTTCTTTCTGCAGCACTAATCATACTTTTTATGGAAAAATGAACCCCCTCATTTTGTTCCTTTTTAAATGCAATGTTTTAAGAGTTACCACTTTAATCCAAGCAAGATGGCTTCAGGTGTGCCATACGTTTATCATAAGTAGGACTGTTAGCGCTCTAGTTGTTCTTTGGAACACTCCGGGAAGCTGCAGTAGAACACAAAGGAATCAACTGACAGTCTCTGCCCTTGTTGGATGTACATGTTTTACTGAGAATGTCAGACTTCATTCTCACATGACTGAGAAAAATAATGTGAATTTACAGAAAATAAGCTCTCAGTTTAGCTTATAGATCACCTTCCAAACCTATGTTGGAAAGCATGAGAAAATATTTTTCTCTCAATCATGATATCCCAGCAGAAGGCTTTTTCACATGGTCAAATCACCTTAGAACATACCACAATTCCTAAAATGAGTATGGTACCATCAACAAATGATTTATAATGTAACTAAAGTCTTAAAACCTTCTATTAACTGCAATGCTTTTTAATGAGGTGCTATCATGTATATTGGTCCCAAGATGGCTGCCAACACTTCTTGGATGAAGTGCTGACAGCCAATCAGATCTCAGGATGAGATGTGTAGTTAGGCTCCGCCCACATATATATATGATTTTACTTTTGATTTTCTCAGGAACTACTGAACAGATTGACACCAGACCTGCAAAAGGCACTTCCCTGACCTGAGGACTACCTCTCTGCCAAATTTCAAGTAATTCTGTTCAGCAGTTCGGGCTGTACCTTGGACTAAAGGTCTCTATGGAAAATTGCATGGGGAAAACGCGTTTTGGGACCCCCCTTTTTTCTTGGCCCCCGCTTGACGAATCCCTCCGAGTCTTTCAGGGTAGGAGCGGAGCGGAGCGCCCCACCTATTTTGAAAATTTCGCGAGGATTCGTCAACCGGCGCCAAAGTTATTCCAAATAGAATGTTGCGGATTTCCTATGGAAACACGGTCCTAACTATAACTATCTACTGGCGACCGCCAGTAGATAATATATATATATATATATATATATATATATATATATATATTCACTGAAAAAACCATAGGTTTCACACACGTTATAGTTAGGAATTAGCATTTAAAATACCTTGCAAATTCACTGAAAAAACCATAGGTTTCATACACGTTATAGTTAGGAATTAGCATTTAAAAAGCCTTTGAAATTCACTGAAAAAAACCATAGGTTTCACACACGTTATAGTTAGCTGGACATTTCACTCGTAAAAAACCATTGAAATTCCCCTGTTATAGTTAATTCAGCTAACTATAACTCACGCGCCCGCAATCCACTGCTGATGACGTCACATATTACATCACTCATGACATGGTCAGTGACATCACTCATGACATCACTGATGACATCTAAAATGACATCACTGATGACATCATCCTTGTGTAAGAGTGGCAGACCTCCTCTTATCCGAATATAAACTTTGATACTCACATTGAAAAATACAAACTAAAGTTTTGAAAACTATAGAGATACCAATACCAGTTAGAACAACCTATTCAGTAATTCCAAAATCTGTAATTAGCATGACCTCCTCTGTAAGCCCCTAGTATATAATAGGGCAGGGGGATTAAAACTACCTCTTAACTCAGGCCTCGTCCCCTCCCTTCACCACTGTGTAAACACGCCCTGTGTCCATTTTTAGTTGGGAGATTAAGTTCATTTGAATCCTGAGGGTCCCTAGGGTCCAACTAGCCCACTAGGTACCTCCAGTAAGTGCCACAGAGCTGCGTTGCAGAGAGGTGTAAAAAGTGGCACGGCCTGGACCACCTCTCTGCAATGCAGCTCAGTGGCGCTTACTGGAAGCACTTGGTGGGCTAGTTAGCCCCCAGGGGCCCTCAGTATTGAAGGGAAATTATATCCCCAATTTAAAACGTGCCATAGTGCGTGTTTGCACACGTCACCTCAGGCCCCGTCCCCTCCCTTCACCACTGTGTAAACGCGCCCTGTGGCTGTTCTAAGTTGAGAGATTAAGTCCCCCTGAATCCTAAGGGTCCCTAGGGTCAAACTAGACCACTAGGTACCTCCAGTAAGCGCCACAGAGCTGCGTTGCAGAGAGGTGTAAAAAGGGGCTTGGCCTCAGAACACCTGGCTGCAGCGCAGCTCCCTGGCGCATACTGGAGATGCCTGTTGGGGGCGCGTTTGCAGAGTGCTGCACGGAGGGGGCATGGCCTCCGGCACGATGCCAGTCTTTTATTTATTTTAGTTTTTTAAGAAGGGGGGCTGTTTGGTTCCCCTTCTTATTCTAATTTATTGGCCCTGATGACCCCATCCCCCAGGGCCAGTCTCCTAATTATATTTTTTTGACCCCAATCCCCAGGGCCGGCCACTGTTTTTTATTATTTTAAAAAAATATATATTTATAGACACACCTAGGACATGCTGGACAAACCGTACGTACCTATCACCATGACGATTTGCGTGATATTCATTAAAAGGCGACTATGCATGCAATGAATCCACGTGGAATGTATTTACACCACTAGTGAAGCTCTGACATGTCTGATGCCCTACCGTGCCTAATCCTGGTAGACACCCTTGTCGTTTATTTATACAAACATGGGTAGCTATTGACGGGCACATTTAATACACATGCACACCAAGCCATTCAAAGGGGATTCGACAAAAACTCGACCAAAACTATGCAAGAAACCCCCCTCACGGTTAATAAAACACACATCCACTGCCGGATGTGTAATACTTTTTATTTTACTCTCTGGAAAGGGGACGAACATCACTTGAGAGTCACAGCGTGCTCCTGACAGAGCCCAATGCTGTGTTACACCCACCATTGCCTGCCGAGTGCCACACACCTCTGTGTTGTATTCCACTAGCTAGTGCATATGCTATGACACTCTCTAGCCCATGTGCACTGTAACACCACCCCGTGAATATGTCATGCCACACTTGTCTTCGCACGGGTTATATTGCCCCATCTAACGTGCCTTTCTCGATGCCTATGTTATAACGCACAGTGCTATGCCATACATATTACAATCTGGGATCCATATCTTTGTCACAGTGCATATGCAACGTTACACTCCCCAGCACATATTTTATATTACAACTTTAGAGACTAGTTAGGTTACACAACACTGCCCTGTGCATATTACACTCCAAGGCGCATATCGCATAGCACGCGCTAGTGCCTGTGCTATCTCGCGCTCTCCCATGAATCTGTCATTGCGCACAATGTATTGCATATTATATTTCACGCCCGGTTCATCTTATATCACACTTTTTGGTGCATAGTTTATACCATACACTATATATAGTTTTCATTTTCAATCGTGCTCTCAGGACTATGTTCTATATAACACTATGTTCACCTACCCTTTTCACGGGCATTACATTTTGCGATAGGGGGTGGAGGGTCAGGGGGTGTTTCTGCCAAGTGAGCCCGGAGTCACAGTCACAAACGTCCTCTTCTTCCTGAATAAAAGTGAGATTATGCTGCATACTTGTTCATATTTTAAGTAGTTCGCACAGACACAATGTTTTAAAAACAATAATGTTCCTAATACCCGCCTTCTCTGAACAGTTAGCTTGCTGCCCCATCCCCTTCCTCCCTATCCTCTGTTGTGTGAATCCATGGACTAGCCTCCTCCCTCCTGCCATGCATGGTCTGATGTGCTGCCACTGCCCTCAATTTAGTATGATGTACCAGTCCACTCCTCCTGCCCTCCATTGCCCAATTCTATGCCCCATCATTGACCTCCTGCTTAAACTCTGTGCTTAGCTTGCTGCCCCTATTCTCCTTCCCCCTGCCCTCCGATGTCTTTGTGCATGCCCCTGCTCCATCCTTTTTGCCCACCATGTCCCATGGACCTGCCACTCCTATCTACTCTGAGTGTTCTGTTGAGCTGCCACTCCCCTCCCACCTGCCTAGCATTGTCAGATGACTGTAACCTGTCCCTGCCACCTCCACCCTGCCTGTCCACATGCCATGCCCCTATCCTCTTCCTCCTGTCCTACATGGTCCATTGTACTGCCACACCCTTCTGCCCTCCCTGGTCTGTTGTGCTGCAACTGCTCCTCCTGCCTGCCCCGTGTGGTCTGTTGTGAGGTCCCTTCCCCTGAACTTTCTTGTCTGTGCACAGGTCCTGACCCTTCCTTCTATCCTCCATCGTCCTTTGTGCATGCCCCTCCACCCTCCTTCTTGCCCATCATAGCCATTGTGCTGCCACTAACCCTCCCACTTGCCATGCATGGTCTTCTGTGCTGCCATGGCCCCTCCCACCTTCCCTGTGTGGTCAGTTAGCTGCCCCTGACCCCCTCCCACATTCCCTCCATGGTCTGTGTGTATGCCATCACAGTCTCACTGTTGCTCTTCATGGTGTGTCTTGCTTCTAGTGCCCATCCTGCCTGACCTCCATGGCTATCTTGCTGCTCCTGCCCTGCCCCCTTGCCCCCAGCCCTACTCCCTCCCTCCTGGCTTGTCTGTTCCATTGTAATGCCCCTGATCCGTCCCTCCTGCCCTTTATGGTCTGTTATACTGCAGCTTTCTCTCCTGTCTGTCCATTATGGTCAGCTAGCTACCATTGCCTCTTGCCCCTCTGTTCTCTGTTGTCCATGTGCATGGTCCTGTCCCCTCCCTCTTGCTTTCTATGGATTGTTGTGCTGCACTCCCGTCCTGCATGCCCTGTGTGGTGTATTGTGCTGCTGCAAACCCTGATGCCTGCCCTGCAGGGTCAGTTTGGTGCACCTCTCCATGTCCCTCCTGTCCTCTGTTATCCAAGTCCATGTCCCTATCCCATTTCCTTCCATGATCCAATGTACCATACTTGCGAACATTTTGAACTTGGTAAGAGGGAGATTTTGAAAAAAAACTGGGGTATTGATTTTCCCCTTTGAGTTACATTGAAAAAGAGGAGATTGTAGACAGGAGACAGATCAAATAAAGCCCATTTGAGCTTAAAAACATTGGACGTTTCCTGGCTGAATCGGGTCTGTTGGCATGTATGGTTGTACTACCATTGCCTCTTCCTTCTGCCCACAATGGTCTATTACATTGCCACAGCCTTGAAGGAAGATTTTGTATCACAGGGGGCCCCTGGCCCGTTCTGTCCACACCTGAAGTATGAGACCCTTGTCCTTGCCCTGCCAGCTGCATTTGTAGGCCGTATTAAATTGACCAGCGGGTCCTGTGTTGCTATATAATTATCCTGAGACATCCTTACCACTCAGCCAGCATAAAACCCCTGTGTAGGCCCTTCTGTTCAATATGTAGGCCTCTTTGTTAAATTGACCATAGCTCTGCAATTTTAGTGTATAGCAGTCTGAAGGCAGGTCTGCGAGGCCTTCTGATCCAAACTAGTAGCCCCCACCCTACCCGAGTGCTCCGTGCTCGGTACCAAAGTTCAACATCCCCCTGAAGCTGTCGACATACAGTAGGCTGCATCCTGGACTGGTACTTGCTTCCTGGGCAGGTTTCCCGCTTTTAAGGAAGTGGCAACCGCAGAGCGTCAAGTTAGGAGAACTGAGGAGATTTTATACATGAATATATTGAATTCCCGTACAATACCCATTATTTTCTGCTTGCTCTATGGAACTTACGATAAGCGATTGGC
The DNA here is from genome assembly GCF_964204655.1 of Triturus cristatus. Lineage (NCBI taxonomy): Eukaryota > Metazoa > Chordata > Amphibia > Caudata > Salamandridae > Triturus > Triturus cristatus. The sequence goes on from NC_140593.1 coordinate 299,433,112, forward strand.
CTGAGAGACTGACCTTTTCACCCAGTCCATTGTCAGCATTAAGTGGGTAAATGACGAAATGTCTGGTAAAATCTGCAGACGAAGCTTTTGGGTAGCATACGTAGGTAGATGTAGCGTGCAAAGGAGCCCACAAAATGATATAAAAAGGGAGCACCCACAGATATCGACGGACTACCTCGCCGTCTGTATGTAGGTTAACAGGCAGTGCAGGTTTTCCCCAAGAGCTGGGAGCTCTTGTCTTCCTTTGCTTAAAATGTCTTGCTCTGCTTTGCTTGAAGTATCTTATTCTATTTTACCTATATGAAATGTCATGTTATGTTTAACCATTGTTCTCTTTACTTTTGCATTTAAAAGATTTTGTATTGTAATTGCAGGAATGCTTGCTCTAAGAGTAAACGTGAGTGTTCCTAGGTAACATTTTCCTTGGTGTAACTTGTTTCTCATGATGCATTTATAGATGTGTTTTCTCTCTCTCTCTGTCAGTACATTAATTGAGATACAGAGAATATTATGACAGCTGTATGATTATCTGGATTCTGTATTTTGTACTTTATGTCTCTATTCTGCGGTTTCTTTGAAGTTGCATCTTCTCATTAAACTGCCATTGTATTCTGCCTCCAATTCCATGTCTCATATGTCTGTTTTCTTCATTTTTGGAGCAAGCGTTCCTAGGCACCCCGGCTCAAATTAAGGTGCCCCTTTTGTCCCTGACTCACTCTCCTGCTCAGTTCTGTGGTGGCTCCCGGGGATCTGGGGACCGCCCCTAGCTTCCTTGACCCGTAATAGATCTTCCCTCCAACAGCCTCTCTTGCAAGTCCTGTATTGTTGGTTTGTTGCCCCTGCCCCCCTTTCCACTGCCCTCCATAGTCTGTTGTGCTTCCACGGCCCTTCCTGCCTGCTCAGTGTGGTTAAATTGTTGCCTTTGCACCCTCCTACCTGCCTTCAATTTTCAGAGTCCGTGCCCCTGGCCTCTGCCTCTCAACAGTATCCTAATGAACAACTAGATTGCTAACATTCTATATTTATTACAAAAGTGTGGAACGCCTGACATCATCTTGATGTAATCAAAACTGTAATACCTAGAGCATTTCCTTTAGAAATTACATATATGAGAGGGTCTTATTGGCATCAAAATTATGGTTAGTGCTCTAAAAGACTAAAATAAGGACATATTTTCTGAGTTTTCAAATAGCGACAAAGCACTTTTAAATTATTTGTTATCTTTATGTTTTTTTATCCAGTTGACCACTTGATTAAATGTTGCACTTAGGGGAGAGGATGTGGTGTTACTTCCAGAACTGCAGACTTTGCAACTGGGGAACCAGGTTGAAGTTTCTGCTTCAGCTCGACATTCTGTGATTCTGGTCAAATCACTTAGTCTCCCCATGTCTACAACCAAAATGAATTTGTTCTTGTGTGATGTAACCAATGCTCATGTAAAGCACTCCAATACCTGACAAGTCTGCACTATATAACACTGCAAAAACACAAAATAATAAGTGTTTTGCACACTTCTGTCATTGGGCTATATTTGGGCTACATCTGGGTGATTTTGGGCTACATTTGGGCTCTTTTATCTCCGGTGGCCATCTTGGGAGATTTATTTGTTATGAAGTTTCCTAATTTCCTCATGTACTGCAGTCTCCTCAGTAGGAAATGCTTTCAGTTTTTTACTTTGATTCCATCATGAAGGTATTCAGATATGTCACACATTTGCCATAAATTCTGAATGTTAGCACTCTAGTTGCTCATTAGATCACTGTAGTAAAACTACTGCACCATGGAAGTCTGCTCCTGGTATTAAAAGTGCATGTTTCAGTCTGCCTGTCAGAAGTTTTTAATGAAATAGAAGAGGATTTGAGAAGTCACTCAAAATGTGCCCTCATTTTCTTTCTTCAGCATTAATCATAATTTCTATGGCAAAATGAACCTCCTCATTGTGTTCCTTTTTAAATTAAATGTTTTAAGTGTTACCAGTTTATTCCAATCAAGATGGCTTCAGGTGTGCCATACTTTTGTCATAATGAAGACAGTAAGCGCTCTAGTTGTTTTTAAGAACATTCTGGGACATTCTGTCATTGGGCTATACTTGGGCTACATCTGGGTGATATTTGGGCTACATTTGGGCTCTTTTGTCTCTGGTGGCCATCTTGGGAGACTTATTTGTTATGAAGTTTCCTAATTTCCTCATTTACTGCAGTCTCCTCAGTAGGAAATACTTTCAGTTTTTTACTTTGATTCCATCAAGAAGGCATTCAGATGTGTCACACATTTGCCATAAATTCAGAATGTTAGCACTCTTTTTGCTCATTAGATCACTGTAGTAAAGCTACTGCTCACCAGGGAAAACTGCTGCTGGTATTGAAAGTGCATGTTTCAGTCTGCATGTCAGAATTTTTTAATGAAATAGAAGAGGATTTGAGAAGTCACTCAAAATGTGCCCTAATTTTTCTTTCTGCAGCACTAATCATACTTTTTATGGAAAAATGAACCCCCTCATTTTGTTCCTTTTTAAATTAAATGTTTTAAGAGTTACCACTTTAATCCAAGCAAGATGGCTTAAGGTGTGCCATACGTTTATCATAAGTAGGACTGTTAGCGCTCTAGTAGTTCTTTGGAACACTCTGGGAAGCTGCAGTAGAACACAAAGGAATCAACTGACAGTCTCTGCCCTTGTTGGATGTACATGTTTTACTGAGAATGTCAGACTTCATTCTCACATGACTGAGAAAGATAATGTGAATTTACAGAAAATAAGCTCTCAGTTTAGCTTATAGATCACCTTCCAAACCTCTGTGGGAAAAGCATAAGAAAATATTTTTCTCTCAATCATGATATCCCAGCAGAAGGCTTTTTCACATGGTGAAATCACCTTAGAACATACCACAATTCCTAAAATGAGTATGGTACCATCAACAAATGATTTATAATGTAACTAAAGTCTTAAAACCTTCTATTAACTGCAATGCTTTTTAATGAGGTGCTATCATGTATATTGGTCCCAAGATGGCTGCCAACACTTCTTGGATGAAGTGCTGACAGCCAATCAGATCTCAGGATGAGATGTGTGGTTAGGCTCCGCCCACATATATATATGCTTTTAAATGCTATTTTCTCAGGAAATACTGAACAGATTTACACCAGACCTGCAAAAGGCACTTCCTTGACCTTATGGCTACCTCTCTGCCAAATTTCAAGTAATTCTGTTCAGCCGTTCGGGCTGTAGCTGTGTCTAAAGGTCCTATGGAAAAATGCATGGGGAAAACGCGTTTTGGGACCCCCCTTTTTTCTCGGCCCCTGCTTGACGAATCCCCCCGAGACTTTCAGGGTAGGAGCGGAGCGTAGCGCCCCACCTATTTTGAAAATTTCGCGAGGATTCGTCGACCGGCGCCAAAGTTATTCCAAATAGAATGTTGCGGATTTCCTATGGAAACAGGGTCCTAACTATATCTACCTACTTGCGACCGCCAGTAGGTAATATATATATATATATATATATATATATATATATATATATATATATATATATATATATATATATATATATATATATTCACTGAAAAAACCATAGGTTTCACACAGGTTATAGTTAGGAATTAGCATTTAAAAAACCTTGCAAATTCACTTAAAAAGCCATAGGTTTCACACATGTTATAGTTAGGTGGACATTACATTCGTAAAAAAACAATGAAATTCCCCCGTTATAGTTAGTTCAGATAACTATAACTCGCGCGCCCGCAATCCACTGCTCATGACGTCACATATTACATCACTAATGACTTGGTCAGTGGCATCACTCATGACATCACTGATGACATCATCCTTGTGATAGAGTGGCGGTCGCACGAGTTATAGCTATCTAAACTAACTATAACTGGGGAATTTCATTGTTTTTTTACGTGTAATGTCCACCTAACTATAACATGTGTGAAACCTATGATTTTTTAAGTGAATTTGCAAGGCTTTTTAAATGCTAATTCCTAACTGTAACGTGTGTAAAACCTATGGTTTTTTCAGTGAATTTGTGCGTTTTTTTAAATGCTAAGTTATGTATGTATTTTTTTTATATATATATTTATTTTACAATAAACTACGTATTAAAAATTGTTTGTTTGTTTTTTAGCATTTTTCACGGTGCGCGCACCCCGCGATTTTTTGAAAAAAATTACAATGTTTTTTTCTGCCTTAGGGGTTCTTCAGGGACCCCCTGACAAAGGATAAGGGATCAGGAACTCTCTACCCTGCCCCCTTTTCACGTTTGCCACCTTCCTTTTTCACTCTCGCACTCAAAACAAACAAAATGGCGGCCAACACTTCCTGATTTCGACCGATTCGAACATTGGCTGACATTTAACCACCAATCAGAATTACGCTCGCGCACGTTAGGGTGCGCGCACGGTGGGTGCACGGTGCACGCACGGTGCGCGGCTATAGATATTTATGTGCTTTTAACTCAATTTTCTCAGGAACTACTGAACAGATTGACTCCATATATGCAAAAGGCACTTCCCTGACCTGAGGACTACCTCTTTGCCAAATTTCAAGTAATTCTGTTCAGCCGTTCGGGCTGTACCTTCGACTAAAGGTCCTATGGAAAAATGCATGGGGAAAACGCGTTTTGGGACCCCCCTTTTTTCTCGGCCCCCGCTTGACGAATCCCCCCGAGACTTTCAGGGTAGGAGCTGAGCGGAGCGCCCCATTAGTTTTTAAGCTTTCTCAAAGATTCGTCAACCGGCGCCAAAGTTATTCAAAATAAAATTTTGAGATTTCCTATGGAAACACGGTCCTAACTTTAACTATCTACTGGTGACCGCCAGTAGATAATATATATATATATATATATATATATGAAGAAAACCCTCTCAGCGAGAAGGAAATGAGCCGCACACATCTCGAAAGAACTGGCAGGTTTAATTGCACATTCAAAGCACTGGTATTGTAGTCCCTGATGCATTTCGGTCTCTTAGACCTTTTTCAAAGGGGAAACCACGAGCATCCATAAGGCTGAGAACACGAAGGAAACCATATTTTCTGCTTTTAAAATGTTTGCCCCCTGGTGGGCGTCACGATAGACTTTTCTTTTAAGAATTGTGGTTCCTGTAGTCCGTTCCCAGTCCCGCAATTAATACCCTTCAGTGGGTGATGCTTAAAGATTTGTTTGGCTTTTTGCTGTGTTTCTCGTGATCCCCGTGCAAACTAACTTTCGAGTTTGCTGAGGCCCAGAACCAAGGTCCAGTCCCTGGTGTTGCCGCTGCCCTTATTTGCTCGCGCAAGTCCACAGAAAGGGTCCGTTGTCGGGCAGTGATGGCGCTCTTTGTTACTGGGGGTGCGTCGCTCGTGGCAAGACCCAGCCGTGAGATATGAAGAAAACCCTCTCAGCGAGAAGGAAATGAGCCGCACACATCTCGAAAGAACTGGCAGGTTTAATTGCACATTCAAAGCACTGGTATTGCAGTCCCTGATGCATTTCGGTCTCTTAGACCTTTTTCAAAGGGGAAACCAGGAGCATCCATGAGGCTGAGAACACGAAGGAAACCATATTTGTTGCTTTTAAAATGTTTGTCCCCTGGTGGGCGTCACAATAGACTTTTCTTTTAAGCATTGTGGTTCCTGTAGTCCGTTCCCAGTCTCGCAATTAATACCCTTCAGTGGGTGATGCTTAAAGATTTGTTTGGCTTTTTGCTGTGTTTCACGTGATCCCCGTGCAAACTAACTTTCGAGTTTGCTGAGGCCCAGAACCAAGGTCCAGTCCCTGGTGGTGCCGCTGCCCTTATTTGCTCACGCAAGTCCACAGAAAGGGTCCGTTGTCGGGCAGTGATGGCGCTCTTTGTTACTGGGGGTGCGTCGCTCGTGGCAGGACCCAGCCGTGAGATATGAAGAAAACCCTCTCAGCGAGAAGGAAATGAGCCGCACACATCTCGAAAGAACTGGCAGCTTTAATTGCATCGTGCCTCATTCCATGATGTGGAAAACCCAAACTGGACAAAAGTTCATTTACGGGCGGTCCATGGATGCATCACAATCTATTATTTAAAATCCCAAATGACACATCTCTGCCAATTTGTGTAGAGTTCTTAAAAGCACTATCGCTCACCAGTTTTTTTGTAAACCATCCTTCTGACACGTTCCTCACCCAGGTATAACCACCCGTGAAATGGAGCTGGACACCGTATTAGGTACTGACCTTGGCAGCGGTGATGTTGTGGGACCCAACTACTGTTTACTGGGATTGATTTGCAACGGTTACTGCAAGTGGAACTAGAAGCATTACTGAATCGCCACCGTGAGTAAAACACCACCTTTGAAATCAGATACTTTTGTCCTTAAACTGAACTGTTCTCGAGCTGGAAGCCTACTGCTCACGGGAACGTGTCAAAAGGATGGTTTACAAAAAAACTGGTGAGCGATAGTGCTTTTAAGAACTCTACACAAATTGGCATAGATGTGTCATTTGAGGGGCGCTAGGTGGCGCGCGCACGGAATTGCTGCACCGATGTGAGGCTCCCATGGCCCGGTGACTTTATCCTCCCATGATCCTGCTCGACTACGGTTGCGGCTGTAGCAGACTGGCTTCCCAGGTGTGGGAAACATAGATGCAGACTCGCTGGCGATTTGGGGCGATTTGCGCCGAGGGCTGACCCGCTGGACCGATGCGAAGTGGACCCGAGGAGCTGCAGTGAAGTGCCCTGGAGCCTGCTGCCGGCTGGCGGCGTTACCTGAGGCCGCGGCTGCACATGCGGTGGTAGGCCGCGAGGAGGAGGTCTAGAGAGTGTACGTGTCGGCAGAGAAGACCCGCGATTGCAGAGGCGGTGAGCGGTACGACCTTGCGTCCTGCTGGTGGCTCTGAGCTGGGGCTTTGGCCGAGGTCCCACTAGGACTTGGTAGAGGAGTGAGCGGGACAGCGGAGGTGCCACGATGGGGCCGGGAGGTGGTAGCGGCGATAAACGGAAGAGCGGAGAGTGCGAGGGATGGAGCGAGGCCTCCCCCTCCCTCTCCCTGGCCGCGAACCTTAGATTGGTGCTGGAGAGGCGGCGGGACCCTGCGGCGGTACGGAGCTGGGAGCTGCACTGAGCGGCAGAACTGATCGTGCCTGGCAGGTTGGAGCTGGCACCCGGCTGGGACAGTCTACAGCACCCGGTGAGTCAGGAGTGCTACAGGGGACCGGGGGCACAACCGGAGCTGCGGCGGTGAAATACAATGGTGGTGATCACGGAGTGACTCTGCTTACTGCTGGTCATATCCTCCGTGGCCGGGAAATTGACGCTGGTGGCTGTAGATATTAGCGGGCGGAGGCTGCCGTGAGGTGGAGGTGGTGCGGCACAGGAGTGCCCACGTGATCTGGGGCCTTAAGGAGAGGAGCAGAAGTGGCACATCCACTGCGGAGGGGTGCTGAAGCGACATACCCAGGGGCATAGCGCACTGTGGTGAGGTTGGGATCGGTGGCGGCGGTACGTGGCTGGCACTGGAGTTTTTTCGATGTGACAAGGAGCGACTGCTGGTAGGAGGGTGACAGCACCGCCTCGTGTAAGGATAGACAGGGATTGCTGGCCCCCCGGACTGGTACCACCGCCACGGCGACAGAATGGGCAAGACGGATACCAGGCAGCCGAAATTGCAGTTCGAATCGGTACGGCGCGGTGCCCAGGCCCCACCGGCGGGTTCGGATCGTGAAGGCCGCACTGGGACCCAGGGTGATGTGGCGTCGCCGGAGGCTGACGTCCAACGCATACTACGGGAGATGCGGCAGGGCTTTGCCACAGTGGTGGAGAAGGTGGAGAGCATGTCTACGAGAATGGACGCAATCGTTCATAAACTCGAGGGACATGAGGAGAGGCTCGTGGAGGCAGAACGGCACATTTCGGAGGCGGAGGATGCGACCTCCGGCCACGCCACGTGGCTAGCCCGGATGGATAACCTGCTGAGGGTCATTGCTGTGAAGAATGAGGATTTGGAAGCGCGCAGTCGGCGCAATAATATACGCGTGTTGGGAATTCTGGAGTCCACCAATGTGTGGAAGATGGAGGACTACATAGAAAAGTTGCTGCTGTCCTCTGTTGGCAAGGACGCATTCTCCAGCCAGTTGATAGTGGAGCGTGCCCACAGGGCTCTGAGTCCGCGGTCGCCGCCGGGGGGCAGTCCTCGCCCGATCATCGCGTGACTTTTGAATTACAGGGACCGGGATGTGGCTCTGCGCGCTGCCAGGGGGAAGCAAACCCTGACGTACGATGGAAACAACTTCTCCATTTATCCTGACTTCACGCCTATGGTCCAAGAGGAAAGACGTACATTTTTGGAGGTCAAAGCAAAATTGCGAAAGGCGCAGATTGACTATGCATTGCTATACCCAGCGCGCCTCAGAGTGACATACCAGGGGACGCAGCATTTTTTCACCACACCAAATCAAGTAGAAGACTTTCTCAAGCAGCAGAAAAGAGCGAATCGGACTGGCGGGAGTGGGTCTGCGGCACAACGGCTGGAATCGGAAGGAGAGGCGGAGGACTCCATGGGGGCTGCTGCAGGTGGCACCCGAGAGGACGTGCACGAGACTTGAGGAGACCACTTTTGTTTCTCCTTTATTCATATTTTTTTCCCTCTTTCCCTTTTTTCTTATTTTAATTGGAGGTGACAGGAGGCGAGTCTGGCTTGGTATCATTGCTGCCTGCTGCGCTAGTCGAGTGCCTGATTTTGCACACCGGGCTCCCTCTAGCCCCTGAGGCCTGTATGTTTCCCCGGGGGGGGGGGGCATCAATTGGTTTTCGGGGGCGGGAGGTGAATGCGCGGCTACCTAGTTGATGCCCCCAGCGGGTGTCACCCTGGGGCGGTTTGCTGTGCGTCCACGTTGGACGGTGTTATCTATACAGTTGACATGTCGGGGCTGGGGAGGGCGGGAGGGGAACACATAGCTGGCAAGTTGGGGCTGCTTCAGTGGGTGGGGGTGGGATTTCCGGGGGGCACTCCTGGCCACAGCATGCCTGCCTCCTGGGGGCGTGATGACGGAACTGGGCTAGGGAGATGCTGGGTTAAGTTAAAAGTTGTGCATCTTGGATTGAATAGCGACTTCTTTACAATGGTGGATGGCTGGATACAATATAATGCTGATATGATGCTTGGAGGCATGTCTGATGGCTGGGAGTATGGCTAATGGGGACACTGGCAGTTTGAACGTCATTACGTGGAATGTTCGGGGACTGGGGGATGCAAGGACGAAGCGACAACTGCTTGCTTATTTAGACAGGCATCATGTACACATTGTCATGTTGCAGTAGACACACTTCACTCCCCAACACGCTGGTGGATTTGCACGCAAATGGGCAGAACATAGAGTATTTTCATCCTACTCTTCCTATGCTCGTGGGACGGCTATTGTTATAAAAAAGCAGGTGCCTTTTCACCTAGTGGGGTCGATTACAGATACGCAGGGCAGATATTGTATAGTGTGGGGGCGGCTGGGCACAGCCTCGATTACATTGGCCTGTTGTTACGGTCCTAATGTGAATGAACCGGAGTTTTTTAATACACTATGGGCCAAGATCTTTGAACTGGGTTCCCAACACATTATATGGGGTGGGGACTTTAACGTCACATATAACCCAGGGCGTGATAGGTCACACCCAGCCCCGCATCATTACACTAAAGCAGCTAGAGTTATTGGGGACACAATGGATGCGTATCACTTACTTGACGCTTGGAGGCATATACATCCCACCTTGCGACAGGGCACATATTACACAGCGCACGCTGCTTCATGGGCGAGACTAGATAATTGGTTAGTGTCCAGGGGGTTGGGACCCGCGATCACCCACGTGCAGCATATGGCCAGAACATACTCCGATCATGCCCCCGTCCGGCTAACACTGTCATCGACGGACCTTAGCGTGCCGCGGGGGCCTGGAGATTACAACCCACCATGCTCTTAGATGAGGTTTTCCGAGAGGAACTGCTAGAGGAGGTGCAGGGATTCTTCGCTCGCAATAAGGGCTCAGTGGACAGCGTTGAGATCATATGGGAGGCATTTAAGGTAACAATGAGAGGGTTCTGTATGTCCAAGGGGTTCGGGGTACTGAAGACTCAAAATGGCACATTAAATACACTGGAAAGGGACTTGAAACAGATGGAGGGGGAGATGGCTCGGACCCCGTCTGCGGCGGTCCAGGCTCGCTTCAGGGACACGCTCTCGGAATACATGACAGCGGCGAAGCGGGAAACACGCTTTAAGGGGAAATATTGGAGAGCCCGCTGCTATGGTGAGGGCGAGAGACCGGGGAGAGTGCTGGTAGCCTCAGTGGGGAAGCCTCGGTTTTCCAACTACGTCCTGGAGATTGAGGATCTGGAGGGGGAGGTGTACCGGGACACAGCTAATATTCTCAATGCTTTTACGAGACATTATGGACCGCTGTATACCACCACCAGAACGGATGAGCTTGATCTGGAGGGGTTTCTGGGGGATGTAGCGTTGGGGTGGCTTAGCGACCAGCAGAGGGACTTTCTATGTGCTCCGTTTGAGTTGGATGAGGTTAGGGAGGCTATTATGAGCATGCAATCTGGGAAGGCCGCTGGAACGGACGGTATCCGGTAGAATTTTATAAGACCTATATAGATATTATGGCCCCCGTCCTGCGAGAAGTGTACAAGGAATCGCTGGAGGTGGGCTGTCTCCCTGCGTCCATTAGGGAGGCACTAATAGTTTCGCTGCTGAAGCCGGGTAAATCGCCTCGACAGTGTGACTCCTATAGGCCTCTATCCCTTCTAAATTGTGATGCCAAAATACTAGCCAAGTTAATTGCCACGCGCCTGAATTTGTTACTTGAAAACTTGATACTCCCTGACCAGTCAGGCTTTGTACCGGGAAGGGCAACGTCCCACAACCTGCGGACACTGTTTGCGATTCTTAATAATGTGTCGCCTGATCTGCCACTCGCAGCTGTTTTTCTGGATGCCACTAAGGCGTTCGATTCCGTAGAATGGGATTATATTTTTGGAGTGATGCTGCGTATGGGCTTTCCACCACTTTTTTTATCATGGATCAGACTTCTGTACAATGTACCGGTGGCCAAGGTTCTCGTCAATGGGCGCACGTCTCCGTCGCTGTTCATCACGAGGGGTACCCGACAGGGATGCCCGCTCTCTCCGCTGCTTTTTGCCATTGCGGTAGAGCCCTTGGCGGCGAAACTGCGACAGCATCATAATGACAAGACATTGCGTTGTAATCTGAGACAGATCCTTATTTCTTTATATGCGGATGATATTACGTAATATATCCGAAATCCCCAAGAGAACCTGAATCTGATACTACGGGAGTTTATAGTGTTTGGTAAATTGTCGGGAATTCATATAAATTGGGGTAAATCTAGTATATTCCCGCTGACGCAGGCTACGACTCGGTTTGCATTGGACTACCCCCTAGAGTGGTGTGAGGAGGAGCTGCGCTATCTTGGTATCCGTGTGACGAGAGATAGAGAGGAGCTTATGAGATCGAACTATGGCACTGCGATAACACGGATTGCAGGCTATGTGACCAGGTGGATTGTGCTCCCCCTGTCCATGGCGGGACGGGTGTCACTGATCAAGATGGTGGTCCTGCCTCAATTACTCTATTTATTTCTTAACATCCCGTTCTATCCGGGAAGTCATTTCTTTGCGATGCTCCGGTCTGAGTTGACGCGACTGGTATGGGGAGGGCGGCAGCCGCGGCTGAAGAGGGAGGTACTTACTAGACCATACGTACAGGGAGGGTTTGGGGTCCCCAATTTTGAGCTATACTATCTCAGTGCGCAGGCCCACTATGCTTGGTTCTGGGTGAGGCAACCCAGGTATCTGCCTCAAGTGGCGGCGGAGCACTGGCTCGTGCATCCGATACCGCTAGATGGTGTGCTGTATGAACCGGTTGCACCTCGGGATCAGGCGCCGACCACGGTTACCTGTACGGTTGATGCTTGGCGTCGAATTGGACACCTCTTGCAGACCCCTCTGTGGTATGCTGCTTCATTGCCGCTCACATATCACCCAAGCCTGCCCTTGCTGCAGGAGGTGCTGTTCCATAAGTTTAGGAATCGAATGAAGGTACAGACGTGGGGGGATCTGTATCATGAGGGAGCGTTCCGCTCTGCAGAGAGGATGATACAAGGTCCGCAGCAAACCCCGCTTGATCTCTTTTTATATGTCCGGTTACGGCAGGGTATTCGAGCTATAACTCCGGATTTTCCGCAAGAGCCAACGGAGTGTGCCCCACTGCAGGCTATGTTGAAATGTAAGACTGCCACACGATTGGTCTCACTGATCTATAGCATGGTTCATACCCAACGGGAAATGCCTGACCCACTTGCCCGTGCGCGATGGGACGCTGAGCTTAGTGTGACGCTGTCGGATGAGCAATGGAGGTATTGCTGTCTGCAGACTGAAGGAGTGTCGGCCAGCAGTAGACTCCGCATGATACACTATAGGTACCTGCACAGACTATATTATACACCGGTGAAAATGATTAAATACCACTTGAGGGATACGGATTGCTGTGATAGGTGTAGGGCCCCGGCAGCGGATTTTTTACATCTGGCGTGGGAGTGTCCAGGGGTGACTGAGTATTGGCGACAGGTTTTTGTGGCACTGACTAACATGGTTCACACGCACATAGACCCCACACCTCTACTGGCACTGCTTGGATATGTCAAACCGATACAGGCAGCCCATAGGAAATTTGTGGCGTTGGGGCTTCTGATGGCACAGCGAAGGGGGGCCTGCCGCTGGGGATGGGGGCGGGCCCCGAAATTCAAGGATTGGATTAATGACCTGATAACTTGCCAGGAGCAGCTTGACACATACTCTGAGTTGCTGCCTAGCGCCTCTAGGCCGAGGGACATATGGGCCCCCTTGACCTGCTATCTGCTTGAATATCCGCAGGAGGCAGCGGGACAGGGATGCAGGGAGATACCTCACTAGAAACCTGGGGCCAAGGTCGCAGGAGTGGCGATTGGGAGGGGTGCTGACCAGGTGGGGGGTATACCATTGGATATCAGGCATTCGCACGTGGTGGGAGGGAGACTGGAATGTTTGCCGAGGGGGAGACTGGGAAGCTGCAGTACGGGAGTCTTATTGTGGCTGGCGGTGGTACTGTTGTCCTTGGCAGCGGGGAGTGCTGTGACTGGCCCCTGAGAATGTGATGCATTTCTGCCTAGTGTTGATGCTCTACATCTTTTGGATGACAATGCTATTACGGATAATGTGGAAGGCTGGCCCATCTATTGTACACAACTGTGATTTCTCTGAGGATGCACTTGTTTGTTATTAATTGTTTTGAAAATTAATAAAAAGATTTAAAAAAAAAAAAAAAAAAAAAAGAACAAACCCCTAAATGGGTGATCTATAAAAACCATATCAATATACAGAATATCGTATTATGACCTTAAAATATGTGCAAAGGACACAATTGTGCAAAATACGCATGAATATGTAAACACTAGTCATGTGCAAACAAAGCATTATATATGTGCAAATATGCTAGATCGGCAAGAAATATGGTATATTTAGTGCAAAATACTGGATTTTGTGCAAGCTTTCAACGCCTCCTATGTGCAAATAAAATGGTTATTTTCTCCATTAAATCTCGGTACAAATACCAAAAAAAAACAAAAAATCAAAAAAAAAAAAGAGATGTGTCATTTGGGATTTTAAATAATAGATTGTGATGCATCCATGGACCGCCCGTAAATGAACTTTAGTCCAGTTCGGGTTTTCCACATCATGGAATGAGGCACGATGGGACATTTTGAAGAGAAAGAAATTGTAAAGCACAAGTTTAAAAGCACAGATAACAAGTCGCCTTGTGAAAATGAAATGTATGGGGCTTACTATGTAGCGCTGTTTTTTGTAAAGTTTTGTATTTAAATTGTGCAAAAACATCATTAAGTGTCCCAACGAGCATGTGAAATACCAGGGGCGTAATATTGGAGTGCATCTTCTATTTTTATTAAGTGTAAGCTTTAAAAAAGCTCCCAGTTTGGCGCACTTTAGGTCGAGAAAGGCAGCATGACGGCCGAAACGCGTCCCTCTTGTGTTCCACGATGTAACTGATACAAATCCTGAAATAAACGGTAGCAATACCCACAACATGAGTGCAGGCTCCTTAATCAGAAGAAGGTTGGGGAGAATGTTTTTCATATTTCAAGCGCTAGCGGTAGCACTTTTTCAAATGCACCACCAACGTTCAGGTAGCATGCCAGCGTTTACCGCATGTGATACTGGATATATATATATATATACATCACTGATGGCATCATTTAGTGAGTGTAGGTGTTTTTGAGAGTTTATGGTTCTTGAAAATATATCATACTAGCATTCTACAAAAGTTAAATTAGTATACTAGGTGCACTACTACTGAGTCATACTACTTCTAATATATATTAGGCGAGTGGCTGTGTGACTGCATGTATCCTTATGTTTATGGGTGTGTAAGCGGCTGTATGGGTGTAAATGTTGGTGTATGAGTAGCTGTGTTGGTGTGGCAGATTCTGTGTGAGTGGCTTGCATTGATGAGTGAGTGGGTGTGTAAGTGGATTTATGGCTGAATGATTGCCAGTGTGAGTGGCTCTATGGGTGTGTGTAGTGACTGTATGGGTGAGTGAGTGGGTGTTTGGGTGGGTATATTAGTAAGTAACTCTGTATATAAGTGGCTGTATGGGTGAGTGAGTGGCTGTTTGAGTGGATGTTTTATTAAGTAGGTGAGTGTGTGAGTGTCTGTATTGGAGGTAAGTGGCTGTTTGAATGGCTAAATGGGTGAGTAATCGGATATGTGAGTGCTTGCATGGGTGTGTGAATGGGTATGTAAGTGGTTGTATTGGTACATGAGTGAGTGTGTGAGTTCTTGTATAGTTTTTGTACCTCATGCTGCCACAGTACCTCCTCATTCACACATAGCCAATGGACGAGGTTGCGCTCACTGGCACTCAGGCTGGCAGGATGTTTCAGAAGCTCCTGCTGGCCCTGCACTGTCCACCTCAGCAGCCCTTCACTCCCAGGCAGATTGCCATCGCTCAGGCACCCTAACCAGATTGAAAATATTCACCTACCTTCCTTGTGGAGGCTAATGGAACGCATGCTTACATTGAGACAAGGTGTTTTAGAAGTGCCTGGAGCAGCAGGCTCTTCCTGCCTTAGCAACTCCTCCCTCTCATCACATAGATTGACTCCCCTCTTCCGGGGCCTTAGGCAATTCGAAAATGATACCAAGGTCGAGGTCTAGGTCGATTGACATACAGCAGTGCACAGGGCTCGAAGAGAGTGTCTTCTAGCCTGTCTACAGCATGCCAAACACTGCTACACCACCAACATGAGTGACACAGCCTGGAGTTGACACTCGTAAGTATAGCAGCACTTACTCAACTGATGTTAGTTTCTTTTGGCAGTCGGCCTTGTGGCAAAATATACATGTAATGAGAAAGAGCTATTTTGATGTAGAAATTAATTGGGTTCAATGTCGGTATGCTATTTTAGTAGCAGTAGGCTGCATCAATATCTTGTGTGTTGTAATTTAAGGCAGAGATTACGGTTTCCACATTTCCAAGGGAAAACAAAATGGTGATATGTTCATGTTTCAAGATTCTGCAATACCTGGCCATCATACTTAAATACAACTTAACATACAATCATCTGTTTTCATTTTTAGTATGGCTTTTCTGTCTTTGTTTACTTTATCACTCGGGGATCATTAATGCAGCCCGAGAACACTTTTCGAAAAGCTTTTTACATATAATGACAGTTAAAGTGTGTACAACTAAGGGGGAAAATACTGTCTTTTGGTGATTTATACAATTTTGTACTGTCTTGACATTAAGGAACAGTAGTTTAGTACCCTTTTTTTTAGATGGTATTTTGAAGCTTAAAGATATTTTGTAGAGTTCCTCATTACTCAAAAGTGTGCAATTTATGATATCTATTGCTTGCCATGCAGTTCTTCACTTGTTTTTAAATGCGAGAAAGTGTCACTCTAAGTGTCGCACATTTATCAGCCGAATGTCAATTATAAGTGCACTGAAATCATGGAAATGTCACACATAAGCAATCTGAAAACTTGGCAACTATGAGTATGCTACTTGTTGTTGGCTGTTTAATAAGTTGGCATGAAATGTGCATAGCGTTACTGGAGAGTACTATGCTCAATGAGATATCATATAAAATGGTTCTTACAGTCATGTACCTATAGCGAAAAAGAATTATGGTCATAATTATGTTGTTGTTTACTACTGATTCAGCATTATTGGTTTACATGTTCTGTCTTAGGGGCCCTTCTTCCTGTGTTAAGAAACCCTGCCCACTCACATGAACTACAACTTTGAGATGTTCACAGTGCCACAGTCCTTGTGATATTCTGTCCGCCTCATCACTTTTTCCCCTACGAGATGGACATGGGCTTCTTTTTGTTATGATACACACAATTTTGGCTTAACTATGTGTGTTTGAAAACATGATTCTAAAGACCATCTTGTTACTCAAATGGGTGTAATTTCTAATATTTATGTTTCCCCATCTTCATTGCTGGATACAGGTAGAACACTATGGTCCAGAGCAGCCAAATGTGCGGTTGTCTCCAGGTTTAAAAGATCTTTCTGGGGTGGAGGAAGTTTTGTAATTAGAGCAGCAAATGCTTGGAACTCTCTTCTACTGCCAATTAGAGCACTGCCCAATCTACTTTTGTTTAGGAAAGCTTTGAAAACCTGGTTATTTAATGCCGAATGACCTTCTACCCTCCTTGTTTCCCTGCTTCTTCTTGATAGCAGAAAAGCTAGCGCCAAGACACCTTTGGGCAATCGAGTGTTCTTATAATTTTTAGTAACATAACGTATAAGTTTGCTCATGAGAAAGTGTCACTCAGAGTCATTGAAATGTCACTAATAATTACACTGAAATTATGAAAATGTCATACATAGCAATATCAAACTTTGGCAGCTATGCAATAAGCCCAGCAGTGTGCCGCCCTCCTTTATTAAAATGCCCCAAGACCTGGCCCACTTGGGGGCCAATTAATGCAGAGCGCAGGAGACCATGATTCATTTAAAAAAAAAAAAAACTGTTTCGGCAGGATATGTGGATGTTGCCAAAATGTAAATCAATATATACTTTTTTGGACCGGCTGGGTACCTCTGGGAACCCCCCCCCCCAGAGGCTTAGGGGGTCAGGGTGTTTCTACCCTGCCTACTTTTCTTCTTTTTACGTTTTTTTTGTGACTCACTTCAGGCTGAGTCACAACTTGACTGCCAAAGCTTCCTGGTTTGAAGTGTTGGCAGACAATCACATCTCAGCACGTGATCGGGAGAGGTTGCGGATCCTCCGTGTCCCTAGATATACAACTAGAAATGTATTTAAATAACTCCACAGCTACTGAACGGATTTACACCAAATCACTAAAATGCACTTTCCTGAACGAACATCTACCTCCCTGCCAAATTTGGTGTTTTTCATTTCAGCAGTTCGGGCTGTAGACGTGTCTAAAATGTCTTTGTAAATTAACATGGGGAAAACGAGATTTCGGACCACTCTTTTATATATATAAAAGATATATATAGGAATGTTTCGGGGTGATCCGTTAAGCAGGGGCTGAGATAAAGGGGTTTATAAAAAGTGTGTTTTCCCATGATAATTCGCATTGTACCTTTGAACACGACTACAGCCCGAACTGATGGATGGCATTACACCAAATTTGGCAGAAAGCAGATTGTGCTTTTAGATATTTGATATAAATCTGTTGAGTAATTGCTGAGAAATTTAATAAAACAAAGATAGTGATATCTGTGGCAAGATGACTTAGCAAAAAATAACGAGCTTGTGCAGAGAAATGCAGAGCTCTGACTGGCCGCCAACACTTCACCCAGGAAGTGTTGACAGCCATCATGGGACTCGGCTTGAGCTGTGTCACAAAAATACAGAAAGAAAAAAGAAATGGGGTAGGGTAAGAATACCCTCACCCCATAACGTTGGATCCTGACATGCTAAAAAGCATTTTTTTTTAAAAATGCTGCGGATTAGCGATTTTCACAAATTTGCCGTACATATAAGGAAAACAAAACAAGCACGTCTTCCCATGCTGTTTTTAATTAACCCCCTGTGGGGCTAGGTCCAGGTGGCATGCAACTGAAAGAGGAGGGGGCGCACAGGGCCTCCCTCCTAGGGCTTATGAAAGACCAGGGGACTGCCATCCCTTCTGGGGCTTCTCATAAAATTAACGCGGGGGCCAACGGTGCAGCCCGGCAGCCCTGGGGACCTCCACCGCCCTGGGGCTAAACATTAAATTTATGCTTGGGCCCCAGGGACTGCCACATCCCTGGAGAAATTCACTTAAATTTAAGGGGGCATAACCCCACAACCTCAAGGACCACCTACTCTCCAGGGATAAGTAGTGCAATGGAGGGAGGCCAGGAGGCCCCCCTCATGGAGCCATAGATCACTCTGAGGACACCACCCCTAAGAGCCAGCTCGTGCTATATCCTGGGGTGCCCACCACCAGATATAGCTGTTTGCTGTGGCTTGATGGGAGCTTCAACGGCTCCCAACAAGTCATAGCAAGCACTCCGCTTACAGCAATTGAGAGCAGTGAAAATGTTCTTGCTTGCTGGAAACAGAGCTTTCATCTGTTTCCCTCTCGGCTTTCATGTGAGTATGGAAAACAAACGGACTGCTTTCACCCATATGCGGCTGCATGTTTAGTAGATCCTTGTGTGTGAGCGCAATGCTGCCTACCCCATGAGACAGGGAGTCTTTCTGGGACCATGGGGCCTTGAGGCACTCCCCAGGGATCCTGGGAAAGAGCAGAAAGAAGCTAAATAAAGGTCAGAAATGAGGAAGAAAAGGCAGAATATTGGTCAGAAATGAGCAGCAAGAGGCAGAATACTAAAGGTGAGAAAGGAGCAGAAAGAGGCAGAATAAAGGTGTGAAACGACCTGAAAGAGGCAGGACAATGGCCATAAGTGAGCAGAAGGAGGCAAAATAGATGTCAGAAACGAGAAGAACGAGGCAGAATGAAGGTCAGACACAACCCGAAAGAGGCAAACTAAAGGGCAGGAATGAGCGAGCAGAAAGCGGTAAGATAAAGGTGAAAGATGAGCAGAAAGAGGCAGAATGAAGGTCTGAAACTAGCCAAAAGAGGCAGGATAATCACCATAAGTGAGCAGAAGGAGGCAAAATAGATGTCAGAAACAAGAAGAAGGAGGCAGAATGAAGGTCAGAAACAACCCAAGAGAGGCGGACTAAAGGGCAGGAATGAGCAGGAAGCGGCAAGATAAAGGTGTGAAATAAGCAGAAAGAGGCATAATGATGGTCTGAAACTAGAAGAACAAGGCAGAATAAATGTCAGCAACAAGCAAAAGAGGCAAAATAAAGCAGAGAATTGAGACAAAAGAGGCAGGATAAAGGTAAGAAAGTAAAAGAAAGAGGCAAAATAGAGGTCAGAAACAATCAGTGAGAGTCAGAATGAAGGTCAGGAGTGATCAAAAAGAGGCAGAAAAAGTTATGCAATGAGCAGAACGAGGCAAAATTAGGCATGCGTGTAGTTTGCGGAGTTTTGCTACGTAGAACTTTGCGAAGTTCCACGAGTGGCCAAGTACAGTGCGAACTGCATTTTGTGCTGGTATTCCTGCCGCTCGGGTAGAAATTCTACCCGAGCAGCACTTCGTGCTCACGAACTTACCATTCGCGATCACAAACTTACCGATCGCGAGCGGGTGAAAAACTCCGCTGCACTTCGCAAAGCGGAGTTTTCTGCACTCCGCGTGCTCCTCGGAATGCGGAGTGCAGAAAACTCCGCAAACTCCACGAACGAAACGAACTTCACCGTCCAGGCCTAGGCAAATTAGAGGTCAGAAACGAACAGCAAGTGGCAGAATGAAGGATAGTAAAGTAGCTACCCCTCAGCATTATTGTTAAGACCACGTTCGAGGCTCCACCTTCTTTCTCAACCACTCTGCACAGGAGCCTCCTGGGGTACCACTTGTTGGGGGATAAACTCCCCTTAGCTGCTGAGTGTCTTTGGGGGCCAATAACGCCTATTTTTGTGATTAACAAATTCCCCACAGGCGGATTGTTGAGATGTCATCCGAGGCCCCGCCGCCTTTCTGAATCACTCTGCACAGGGGCCTCCTTGAGCACCACGGGTTGGGGGATGAACTCCCCTTGGCTGCTGAGGGTCGTTGGGGGCCAAGAACTCTTATTGTTGTAATAAGTAAGTATCCCACAGCTGGATTGCTGAGATGGCATTGGAGGCCCATCCCCATTTCTCAACCGTTCTGCACAGGAGCTTCATGGCATACTACTGATTGGGGGATGAACCCCACATTGCTGCTGAGGGTCATTGGGGGCCAAGAACCCCTATTGTTGCAAAAACTAAATCCCCACAGCTGGATTGCTGAAACGTCATTGGAGGCTCCAAACAACTTTCTCAACCACTCTGCACAGGGGCCTCTTGGTGCACTATCGGTTGGGGGATGAAATCCTCTTGGTTACTGAGGGTCGTTAGGGGCAAAGAACACCTATTGTTGTAATAAGTAAGTCACCAATAGCCATATTGCTGAGACAGTATCAGAGTCCCCACCCCCTTTCTCAACCCCTCTCCAAAAGGGCCTCCTGGAGTACTACTGGTTGGGGGATGAACTCTCCTTGACTGTTGAGGGTCATTAGGGGCCAGGAACCCCTATTGTTGCAATAAGAAAGTCACCCACAGACATATTGCTGAGACAGTATCAGAGTCCAAGACCCTTTTCTCAACCCCTCTGCACATGGGCCTCCTGGAGTACTTCTGTTTGGGGGATCAATCAATCAATCAATCAATCATTTGTGGTGCGCACTAATCACCGTGAGGTTCTCAAGGTGCTGAGGGGGGGTGCAGCTGCTGCTCAAACAGCCAGGTCTTGAGACGTCTCCTAAAGGTCAGCAGGTCCTGGGCCTGTCACAGATGGGTGGGAAGGGTATTCCATGTCTTGGAGATGAGGTAGGAAAAGGATCTGCCGCCGGTGGTGGTTCTGTATATGCATGGGATGGTGGCGAGGGCGATTCGGGGTGTAGAAGGTGAGACGTTTGTTGAGGTATGCTGGTCCGGCCTTGTGGATGAACTCCCCTGGGATGCTGAGGGTCATTGGGGGCCAAGAACCCCTATTACAGTGATAAGTAAGTTCCCCACTGCCGGATTGTTGGGACATCATCGTAGGCTCATCATCTTTTCTCCGTCACAACCACTCTGCAGAGGAGTTTCCTCGTGTACTACTGTTTGGGGGATGAACTTCCATTGCCTGCTTAGGGTTGTTGGGGGACAAGAACCCCTTTTGTTGTGATAGGTAAGCCACCCACAGCTGGATTGCTGAGAAGGCCTTGGAGGCCCTGTCCCCTTTCTCAACTACTCTGCACAGAGGCCTCCTGGTGTTCTACTTGTTAGTGGCTGAACTCTCCTTGGCTGCTGAGAGTCGTTGAGGGACAAGAACCCTTTTTGTTGTGAAAAGTAAGCCCCCCACCACGGGATTGCTGGGGTGGCATTGGAGGCCCCACCCCTTTCTTAACTACACTGCACAGGGGCCTCCTGGCACACTACTGGTTGAGGGATGAACTTCTCTTGACTGCTGAGTTGTTGGGGGCCAAGAACCCCTATTGTTGCAACAAGTAGCTCCCCCACAGCTGTATTGCTGAGATGTCATTGGAGGCCTCACCCTCTTCTCAACTACTCTGCACAGGGGCCTCCTGGTGTACTACTGGTTGGGGGATGAACTCCTCTTGGCTGCTGAGGGTTGCCCAGCAGCTGGTAAGCACCCATCAAGTCTCATCATGTTAGTTTCATGAGCTAAATTTGACTTACGTTCCCACAATGACCTCACATATTACATCACTCATGACATGATCAGTGACATCACTGATGACATCACTAATAACATCTCAAATGAAATCACTGATGACATCATCAAGTGAGTATAAGTGTTCTGAAGACTTTATGGGTGTTAAACATATATACAAACCTACTACAAAAGTCAGATTAGTATACTAGTTGTCCTCCTAATGACTGATACTTACTATCTCTAGCATGTGTAATCTGAGTAGGTGTATGACTATGTGTATCAGTGTGTGACTGGGTGTGTGAATGGCTGCATGGGTGTGTGAGTGCATGCATGAGTGACTGTATGGGCAAGTGAGTGGATTTCTGATTAGGTCTGCAGGTATGTGAGTGGTTGCTTCAGTGGTTGTATGGGCATGGGAGTGGGTATCTGAGAGGTTGTAAGAGTGTGTGAGTGGTTATGTGGGTATGTGAGTGACTGTATGGGAGTATAAGTAGGTATTTGAGTAGCTGGGTCATTGAGTGGGTAGGTGTGGGAATAACTATGTTGGTGAGTGAGTGGGTGTCTGAATGGCTGTATCAGTGAGTGGTTGGCTGTGTAAGTGGCTGTATGTGAGTGAGTGGCTGTTTGAGTGGCAGTTTAGTTAAGTTAGTTGGTATGTGAGTGGCAGCATTGTAAAGTAAGTGTCTGTGTGAATGGATGTATGGGTGAGTGTCATCAAAACACCCCAAATTGCATTCAGAAAGGAAAGGTCGATGAAAAACGTTTTGATAAAAAGTAAACTCAACACAACTACTGACAACTGGCCGAGACCCAGTCCGGGTCTCAGAAAGTGTACTAGATGCAAAGCTTGTTTCAATGGCAAGAACATGACAGAACTTACTAAACCTTTTGGGAAGAAAATACGAGTGAGATAAAGTTTGACGTGCAAGACAGAGTGAGCAGTGTATCTGCTGGCATGTCCTTGTCCTACATCGTATGTAGAAAGTACAATCCCACAGGTGCATAAGTGTATTCACCTACACCTAACAGTAATAAAAAATGCAGTCTATCTGTTAGCACATTTCCAAAAAGTACATGGGGTTGACCACAAGTAACTGACATACAGCATGCCAAAAAAACAGAGAGGGGGAGACAGAGACAAAAAAAAATCAGAAGGCTTGAATCAAGATACGTTTGAGAAATGGATAGCAAAGAACCACTAGGGATGAACGTTAACCCCAGATGTTATGTTTTAGGTTTAATTTACATTTTTAGCCAGCTACTGAAATTGTAAAAACATCTAGAAATGTTGATTTTAATATTGAATATATGTGTGTGTGTGTTTTCTTATAGGAGTGGAAGCTTGGATACATCACCGCATGAAGAACCCTGTAGCAGTTGTTACATAGCCAATTCAGCAACATTTGATTCAGTCCTGAGAGTAAAACATGACAGCAACTAAGCTGGATTGACTTTTTAACTGCAGAATTTTATTAAGCGCTCATAAGGACAGTTTAATTGCCCTCTGGGGCAACATCATTATACCAAAGGGTTGCTTATAAGTGCATATATGGTGATACAGCAATTTACTGGTATACATTGCATAACCTTAAAATGCCTTGATACTTGATATAAATGATAAGGGTCCGACAAATTGAATATACTCATAATATCATGATGCATTGTTTATGAAATTCTCACAGACTGTACTATAGTATTGATAGTTGCAAGACAGTTGCAAGATTGCATTGCTGAAAATCTGTATGAGCTTTTCCGTCTTTACTATTTATGTAATGTGTGCACGTAAGGTTTAAACTGGTTGTGAATGGATATGATCAGCGTTGTGACCAAGGTGTTGTGTAGACCTGGGCGGAGTTCAAAGTAGAGATCGACTATGTGGAACTCCGCAAAGTGACCAAAAATCTCTGCCGCGCTATGCTGAATTCTGCAAGTGGTAGAGTGCATTAGTTGCCCTGCTCACGCTGATTTTATGCGCCGGGTGTTTGTCCTGTGCTGTACAATCAGCGTCAATGGTACCATGCACAGTGCAAGAGGGTGCTGTTTCTATCTGCTGCTAGAGTGGATTATCTACTCAAGTGGCAGCTACCTCAACGCGAATGGAAGATATCTCAACGTGAGCGGTAGTGACCATCCATGACTGCCTGTGTTGAGAAATCTCTCCAGGGGGTGGTATGGAGTAAGATTTTCCTCGATTGCACTCACCAACTTAACATTGGTGAGCACGAGCGAGGAAAGAAGTCAGTGCACTGTGCAGAGTGGGATTTCATGCCCAGGCCTAGTGCTGTGAACCCTGAAACATATTGATGCAATTTCTTCTGTGTAAGCCACTTAATCTGCACTAGAGTTTTTAAAGTGCAAAGAAGCCATATGTTTGGAAAGATAGATAGATAGATAGATAGATAGATAGATAGATAGATAGATAGATAGATAGATAGATAGATAGATAGATAGATAGATAGATAGATAGATAGATAGGTAGGTAGATAGATAGATAGATAGATAGATAGATAGATAGATAGATAGATAGATAGATAGATAGATAGATAGATAGATAGATAGATAGATAGATAGATAGATAGATAGATAGATAGATAGATAGATAGATAGATAGATAGATAGATAGATAGATAGATAGATAGATAGATAGATAGATAGATAGATAGATAGATAGATAGATAGATAGATAGATAGATAGATAGGCATTGCCTACTGGTGATCGCCAGTAGGTAGTTATAGTTAGGACCTACCTTCCATAGGAAGATCATGTTTTGTTTTGCCAATAACTTTGGCGCCTTGAATCTTAAAAAAAAAAAAAAAACTTTTACTTTAATCAGTTCAGCTACTGTGTCAAAAGACTTGGGGTGATCTGTCAAGCGGGGGCTGAGTAAAAAGGGGGTCCCAAAATGCATTTTCCCCTTACATTTTCCCATAGGGATTTTGAAAATGACTACAGCCACAGGCATCGCACAGACCCCTCTCTTTATATTTCAGACATTTTATAAAAAGGCGAGGCCCCGGGGGAAGGCAATAAAAGGAGATATATGGCCAAAGGTGTGAAAAGACTGAAATACACTCTGAAAGAAAACGTTCCAAAGACAATAATAGAAGTATTTAGTCAAACTGAACAAACTGACTCTGAATAAGATACAGTTCGGAGAACAAAAACAGCAAGAGTTCCGAACAAGAAGTATACAGCAATGGATATATGTGGTGACTGAAGTAGCTGAGCACACAAATCAATGTGGGGAAAAGACTGTTGCAGAATCGAGTCACATAAACTGTTATGAGCCACCCTAAATGAACTGTGTTAAAATTGGGGTGCAGAAAATTGAGAAAATTAAAGTTGGAATTGAGTTGAAGGCTGTAAAGATATAAAAAACAAAATAAAAAAAGAGGGGTGATGCAGGAAGGCTTAAAGAAGTGCTTGGATACACTATACATCAGTTGTCTTTAGTTTTTTAGGTTTTTTTGTTGTCGTTTTAGTTTTTTTGTAGCTTTAGTTTTAGACTAGTTTTTGAATTTATGATTTCACAAAAGAAAATGGAAAAAGAAGATTCATTAGAGACTTGATATCAAAATCGAAGTTTTAAACATAAATGTATTAAAGCTTGCTTTATGTTTGTTTGCTGAACACTAATTGTTGTTGTGCCTTATTTTATGTACCCTCCTAAAAATAATGTTACTAATAGTGTGTTGAGTGAAAAAGTAGATGTGGGTAATCTTAGAGAAAAACCACAAACTGATATGGAAAAAATAATTAGTGATAATAAATATCATCAAGATAACTCTATTAGAGGAGGAGCCTAGCGCGCAACCAAGATGGCTGCGTAGGTGCGAGGCTCCTGAGGACCTCCGCAACCTCCTACGTTTATCCTGTCTTCATCCTGCCTCGGTTGAGGGGACTGTGTCGGTGAGCCTGAGCCGAGGTGGTACCCGTTCCCCGTTCTCGAATCGGACTTCGGGTACCGGAGTGAGCACCGATTGAAGTTTGCGGCCTACTTCTCGCCGGACCCCGGATTTGCGCTGGGGGGTGACCCAGTGGCAAAGTGAACAACAACGGCGGGCTGGGCCTGGCGAGTCGCGTACCCCGCACTTTCGCTTTCACTTTCGCACCCCCTTGCCGTCTCTGCAAGTGAGATCGCGGAGCTCTTTGTGTTGGTGTGGCCTCGCTGGGAGACCCTGCCTGCCTGCCGGCTGTGACCCACCCCGCCGACCTGGGGTGGCCCCCCAGAGCTCGTGGCCTTGATTGCCTGCCCTCTACGGCGTAGCTGGTGCGGGTGTGAGACCCGTGGCGATGGCCACGAAACAAGATGGAGATCGGTCGAAGACCAAGTCGACCCGGCGTGGCGCTGTACATCAGGCCAACATCATGGACCGCTATACCCTCCAGAAGGGATCTCCCGGCGGACCACACAAGTCCTCTGAGGGCCCCCCTGATGCCCCGGCTTTGCCCACGGATCTGACTCTGCAAGACGTCATGGGCGCCATTGCTGAGATGAAGGCCTCGGTGGGCCAGCGGTTCGACACCTTGGCGCATAAGATCGACGCGGTCCTCGTGGATGTTGGCCTGGTGAGGGCTGATCTCTCCAAGACCAACGACCCGGTTGATTCTTTGGCCCAAACCGCGTCGGGCCTCACGACTGAGGTGGCGGCCCTCCAATCGGAGGTGCACCGACTTCGTCAGGCGAGTGCGCTTATGGATCGGCGCCTGGAGGATTCCGAGAGTCGGGCCCGGAGGAATAACATCCGCATCATCGGAGTACCCGAGGGACGGGAGGAGGCGGCGGCGGATCTTTTTGTAGAGGACCTGATCGCTACCCATCTCCAGCCTCGGGGACTGAGTAAATTCTTTGCCGTGGAGAGGGCCCACAGAGTTCCCGGGGGAAGGCCGAAGGTCGGAGCCCCTCCGCGGCCTCTCATTGCCCGGATTATTAACTTTCGGGACAGGGACGCGATCTTGCAAGCCTCCAGACTGCAAGGGCCGATTAAGCTGGAAAATATGGAGGTGAACTTTTATCCTGATTTTACCCAAGCGGTCCAGAAGCAGAGACTGAGTTTCCAGGGCGTCAAGCGCCGGCTTCGGGACATGAACTTAAAATACGCCATGCTCTTCCCGGCCAAGCTGCGGGTAGAGGTGGATGGTCGCACGCACTTTTTTGATCGTCCCGAAGCGGCCGGGGACTGGCTGGACACTCTGTCTGGGGGTAGTGATCGAGATGGTGGGGGGGGGCGGCGGGAGGAGACGGCCCACTGGATCGGGACTGAGGGGTTGATATTGGGCCTCACTCTGGACGACTATGATGCCACTTTCGACCAAGCTTCTGTTTTTGTTCTTTCCCCTCCCTTGGAGGTTGTGTGGGGTCTAGAAGGGGTACTCTTTCCTCCTCTAGGGGGTCTAGCTAGTTTCATATAGGGGCGACAGGCACACTGCAAGTTGGGGGGGCTGTCTGGGCTCATGCAGGGGTGCAGGGAGGGGGGAGTTTTGTTGGGGCGGGTGGGTTGGGGTGGGGTGTTGTTCGTTTACACCACAAGGCAAAAGTATCGTTGTGTTATTTCTAAAGTGCTCTCTGGGGGACGAGTGATGGCTTCTGTTTATGATGGGGGGTAGGGGACTGAGTCTGTTGTCCTGGAATGTTAATGGATTGGGGGACAGGATAAAACGAGGTGTGGTCCTGCAGTTCTTGAAGCGAATTTCGCCCGATATAGTTTTTCTGCAGGAGACACACCTCATTGGCAACTCCTTTTGTGCTATGAATCGACGGGGCTACCGCCTTGTGGCCCATTCGGGCTTCACGTCTGGTTCAAGGGGTGTGGGCATTATGGTTAAGAACTCGCTCCCGTTGGAGATTGATGAGGTGCTCCATGACGACAGGGGACGTTACACGGTTTTGGTGGGTAGAATGGAGGGCAGAGTGGTCGTTTTCGTGTCTGTCTATGTCCCGCCGGGGCTGCAGACGACCACCTTTGCGGATCTGGGGCGCCTCCTCCTTGGCCTTCCGGAGGGGATTCTAGTGGTGGGGGGGGATTTTAATGCTGTGGTTTCCGAAACTGTGGATCGTCACCCCCCTAGGGATCTCCCCCGTGCCCAGGCGTGGTTGTCTGGCCTCTTGGATACCTTGGGGCTGGTGGATTGTTGGCGTTTGAAACATCCCACGCAGCTACAGTACACCTTCCATTCAGGGGCTCATGGTAGTCTCTCACGGCTAGATTATGTCCTGGTTCCGGCGGCGCATGTGGGGAGGATAGGGGAGGTGCGCCATTTGGCACGGGGTATTTCGGACCACTCCCCGCTCTTGTTGCACTTTGATATTCTTCCGAGGGGAGAGGGTAGGGTGGTCCTGATTAATCCCTGGTACCTGCGTGACCCCACCATTCACGCAGAGCTGGTTAAATCCCTTAAGCGCTACTTTGACGAGAATGTGGGGTCTGTGTCATCGGCGGTCTCACTGTGGGAGGCGTTCAAGACGGTACTCCGGGGAGAGGCCTTGTCCCTTATTTCCCATTCCTGGAGGCGCGAGCGGGAGGAGGTGACCCCTGTTGAAGCTGAGATAACCGAGTTGGAGGGTGATCTAGAATGTGGGGTGACGGATGACAAATTACATGTTCTCCGACTCAAGCAAGCGGCCTATAAGGCCCTCGTCACGGAGGCGGCCAGGGGCCTCAGTAGAGAGCAACAGGGGAGACTGTATGATGTGGGTGATAAGGCTGGTAAATTGATTGCGTGGCTGGACAAAAAGGAGAGAGCGAGTCGAGTTGTCCCGTTGATTGAGAAACAGAATGGTGTGTGTGTCACTGAACCAGAAGAGATTGTCTCCTGCTTTGCAGACTATTTCCGTGGGGTGTATTCCCCGGTGTCCTCCCGCTCTGAAGAGGATTCCCATGCCCTGCTCAGGGATATCGCGCTGCCTTCCCTTTCGGAGGAGGACAGAGTGTCGTTGGACGCCGCTCCAACTTCCGAAGAAATTGCCCTCGCCATACGTTCGGTCGCTTCCGGCAAGGCCATGGGTCCTAATGGTCTTCCCATCGAGTTGTATAAACTGCGACCGGATACGCTGGTGCCGCATCTCCGTGCTATGTTCCTCGCGGCCCACTCGGCGGGTTCCCTCCCGCTAGACCAGCGTCTAGCTACTATCGTGGTTATCCATAAGGAGGGGAGGCCACGGGACCGGGTCACATCCTATCGGCCTATTTCGCTATTGAATGCGGAGCCCAAAATTCTCGCCAAGGTGTTGGCCAATCGGCTGGTCGGCGTAGTGTGTGACTTGATTCACCAGGATCAGTCCGGCTTTATCCCTCATCGCAACACAGCGCTTAACCTGCGGCGTTTGCATGGGGTGCTCGCACGTGTCCCGTTCATACGGGAGCCGGCCATTTTGGCGTCCTTGGACGCCACTATGGCGTTTGACACACTTGAATGGCCATATATTTGGGCGACGCTCGCGAAGTTTGGGTTTGGCCCAGGATTCATCGGTTGGGTAAAATTGTTGTACTCTGTCCCGCTGGCGCAGGTGGTTGTGAACGGTAGAGTGTCGGCTCCGTTCGAGCTGGGCAGGGGCACGCGGCAGGGCTGCCCGTTATCGCCGCTCCTTTTCGCGCTCGCCTTGGAGCCCCTGGCGGAGTGGCTGCGGTGGCATCCTTCTATCCGTGGTCTCCGCTGGACCCCCGAGTATGAGGACCGCGTATCTCTATACGCTGATGATATTCTCCTGTACCTGGCTTCCCCACGTAAATCACTGATAGTACTGGTTGATGTATTGCATTCATTTGGCCTTAACTCCGGCCTTGTCATCAACTGGGCTAAATCGTGTGTGTATGTTCTCTCTGGGGAGGATCCTATCCTTCCGCGGGGCTGTCCTATCCAGATCGCCCCGCGGGGATTTAGGTACCTGGGTGTCTTCATTACCCTGGACGCGGAGGCCCGATATAGTCAGAACTTGCTTCCCCCCTCCAGCGCCTGAAGGAGGATGTCGCGCGTTGGAGGCGCTTGCCGCTCTCGCCGCTCGGCCGGGCGGCATTGTTTAAGATGATGTCGCTGCCGCGTTTCCTGTACGCTCTGCAGAACACAATGGACGTCGTCCCGGCACGCTACTTTCGCGAGGTGGAGAGTATGCAGCGCCGACTGTTCTGGGAAGGTAGACCGCGTATCGCCCTGGCGAAGCTGACGCTCCCGTGGTATGACGGGGGGATTGCCCTCCCGGATGTCAAACGGTATTATTGGGCCTCCCAGCTGGCTGCGATTAATCACGGCCTGTACGGGCCCGCTCTAAACCCGGCCTTTGAAATGCATAAGATGTTACTGCCGGGTGGTGATTATAACCGAGCGCTTTACTCCAGCTCGCTTGAGGCACGACTGACGGGCCCCACGCGTGTCATGGTACGAGTGTGGCACGCGGCTAATGTGGTGATGGGGTGGAAAGATCGTTTGACCCGGGCGTCGCCACTATACGCATCTGAGCAGTTGGGCTCCCTGTGGACCTCGAAGGGCTTTGAGAAGTGGGACATGATAGGCATCAGCAGGGTGGGTGATCTCTGGACAAGGGGGGGATTCAAAACGTTCGAGATGCTGCAGACAGAATTCCAGTTGCAGGACAGGGAGTACTTTCGGTATATGCAGATCCGTCATGCGCTATGCTCCGTATTCCCGGACGTTGCCTCCATCCCGGAGTATTCCCCTCTGGAGGATAGAGTGCTAGATGGACATGTACTGGACAGCACGATTTCATTAATCTATAAAAAACTTATCAATAACCGCTCGGGACTGCTGACTAACCTTCGTGAGGCATGGGTTGCCGATGGATTGGAGCTGGATGACGAGGACTGGGTATCTGCGGTGGCCTCCCCGAAAGAGGTGGCCATACCGGCCCGCCTTCGCTTCGTCCAGCTCAAGATACTCCATAGGGTCTATGTTACGGGGCCAAGGCTACTGCGTATGGGCTATGCTGTGGACGGGTTGTGTAAGCGTGGGTGTGGTTCTTTGGGGACCTTTCTCCATATTTTGTGGGAATGCCCGGAGGTGGAGCGATTCTGGCGTGGTGTGCATGAGGTCCTGCGGGTGGTTACGCGTGTGTCGCTGCTGCCCGAAGCGAGGAGATGCCTTCTGAATGTGTGGGAGCCAACCAACTACTCGGTGCCGCAGACGTGGTGGGTGACTCTGGGATATATGGTGGCCAAACGCGACATTGCTCAACTGTGGGGTTCCTAGAGGTCGCCGACTGTCTCGGCATGGAAGGATAACATGGATTGGTGCATGTTTCGGGAAAAGGTGGTTATGTTGCGAGAGGTAAGCCTGGGACATGGGTGAAAGTATGGGGCCCCTGGAACGCCTACTGCGGGGGAATCTGTACCCCGCCGTTATTGCCCGATCCGTCACCGGCCCCGTCCCCTTAGCCAGTTTATCTCCCCGGTTCCGGGCACTGAGTCCACCTAGTCCCCGTCCTGACCTTTTCCCCCCCTTGATACTCCTATGGATTGGTAGGGTCCCCCCTCTAGGGGAGCACATGCTGCTGTTTCCGATTGTGGGTTGCCTTGTGGATTTGTTTTTTGTTGTTATTTATATTAAAATGAAACCGTTATGTGGGGTCCGGATGGTGTGGCTACCACCGCTTCTAACTCCTGTGCATTTCCCTTTGCCGCGGCATGTGCGCTATTGTTTGTATCACATGCTCCTCTTGCTTGCTAGCGGCCGGCCTGAAGGTTGTAGGCCCATCTTTGTATATTTTTTGACTTTTGTAATAAACTGTTTAAAAAAAAAAAAAAAAAAGATAACTCTATTAATGATTTTTCGTTAAATGTTTTTACTAAACATTTGAAAGAGTATGTTGACACTATGGATGCCAGAGATTGTTATGTGTGCATGCAATTAGCTTTATCTGAGTCTGTGGGTGTGACCTATCATCACCTACCTTTAACATATGGAGTTTCATGGAGTGTACTAACAAGTTTGTTTTATGATAAGGGAATTCTGCAGTACTTTTTTTCGAATTATGATTTGGTATTTTCTGCAGTGCTAATTAGAAAGAATATGAACAGGGTAAATAGTGTGAAAAATGCTAAATATATTGGAGAATTTTTCCTGATGACTAAAACAATAGATACTGTATATGCACATTGTAATAAATTAACTTTTGCTTCAGGAAAAGATAGAATTTATAAATATAGTAGAAGATAGAAGACAGAGTTTTAAGGAAAAAGAAGCTGAGCAAAAGTCCTGTGTACCTCCATGAGCTTTATGGGAAGGTGATTACAAGAAAGGTGAGAAATATGCTGCAATGACTTTGGATTGGCATCATGGGGGAAATCTTTGCTTACTAAGATTAGAAACTAATTTTAACAATGATGTCATTTGTTCCAGTCAGTGTGACCATGTTTTCCTAATAACGGGAGGTTGGGGAATAAGAGGTGGTACGGATCCTGTTTCCCCTGGAATAAAATATGTGTGTGGTAAAAATGCCTACTATAGGTTGCCTGCACATTGGTACGGATGTTGTTATATGGGAATAGTTTTTCCAAAAGTATACCATATGAATAGAAATCATGGAATCAATGAAAAGAAGAGTGAATTAATATGAAATACATTTAGTGTTGCAGAGATTGTGGGTGATGTATTTGGAGCATTGATACTTTTAGATGGGGTAATTCTAAATTCACCCAAGAATACAAAATTTTCCACAGTGTTTGATCATTTATCAACAGACACTGCTGGTGGGTTCTTGATGATTTATACTGAAATGGTTGCTATGAGAGCTATGGTCTTACAAAATAGACTTCGACTTGATGTATTATTGCTAAAAGAGGGTGGAGTATGTAGCATGTTGCAAATTCAACAGTGCTGTGTTTATATCCCTGACAAAAGTAAGAGCCTGGTGTGATATATTAGGAATATCACACATTTGCGAGAAGAATTGCCTTAACTGAAGGTTGTTGGTGCTTGGGAGAGACTTGGTAAGGGTTTCTCCTCAGTGGTCTAATTGGTTTTCTACCTTTGGCAATAGTGTGTTAGGGAAAAAACTAACGCCTATAATTGCAGTACCTTCAGGTATACTAATGCTGGTGTTAATATATAAGTGTTGCGAATGCATGAAACAAACACTGGATACTAAATAGAGAGCAAGGAAGAGAAAGAGAGAAGAGATATAATTAGAAGACAGAAGAGAAAATTACTATGAAATAGTAAAAGATATAGATGGGGTTCTGTTGAAACAAAAGAGAACTACTGCTTTCTAAGTAGTATTAATGATGACAAATCCGATTTTTGGGTTGCATTTTTTGTGATGGCTTAGGTCACCATCAAAGTGGGGATTGATGGAGCAGGGGTTTCATGAAATAAAACCTGCTCAGATTGAACCCTTCTGTAAGACAAATACTAATCAAGAAACATGTGAAACTAATAGAATAAAACTAAAGGGGGAAAGATGAAAACTGTGCAAGTATGTGCTGGGAGATATAGAGTAGGCCGCAAATGCACATGACTAATGAAGAAAATAAAATAAAACGTCAAGAGTTTATTTTTCACTAACCGTTAGAAAATAAATGTGCAGTACGTAAAAGGAAAGAAAACAAATGAAAGCATCCAAAGAGCATTTGATAATACAGTTTTATAAAGTGATGATTAATGCATGTATTTGTCTTTCCTAGAAATATAGTCTGCTGCTCTGCAGAGAAAGGCCTCAGAACCTTTTAGTTTAAACACACTTAATCGAGATGTAGAGAGATGAAAAATGGGTATTCAGTTCCTCGCGTGTCTCCAATGATGGCCAAGGTTGTGCGGAGGAAACAATGAATACAACGAAAGCGAAACTTCCTTCCAGAGCGGGCATAAGGACATTTGTAACACAGTTTGATACTTTTGCCTGGATGAGGCTTATGAAAGACTTGCAGAAGGTTGAAATGGAAGTTCTACTACTGAAGGCTGAATGACATGTATAGTTTCAAACAAAGAACTGTTGAGAATAAAGACATATCAAAAGTAGTGTGACACAGACACCCCTTGTTTTAGCCAATAAAATGTTTTCTTATGAGGGGAGGATAGAATAGGGGTTGGACTTTCGTGAGTTTAGGGTGTAATTACTACTGGATAGTAAGGAGGGAAGAGGGCGTGTTTTCCCCACTTTGAGAGAGGAGAGAGCTGTGTTGCTGTGTCCTATATTCTATGGGCTGGCTGATGTTCTGCTGATCCTGACTCTTTGACTTTGCTCCTTATTTCTTCTTGAGGGGCCTAGCTTACTCTCATGGCCACAGGGTAGCTTTTCCGATTGTCTTGAACCTTCTAAGACTGGTTAGTATGTTATTCTTAATTTGCATATCTTATTTGCAAATGTTTTATTCTTTATTCTTTTGTCTCTATGCCTATCCACCCACTCATTGTGCTGACATTTTAGATGCATAACTGCTATTATATCCGCTAATGATTTTCTCTTATGCGATGATCTATGATTCGAGCTGCATTGTACTTGATGAGCAATCACATTATTTTAGATAAACAATTATAAACTTACAGATGAGTTTGTCTTTATTAGAGACATTTATTAGTTATCTGAGATGATTATTCCATGGTGATATTTTTGAGATTCCAATATTATTTTGCCAAACCCTGATTAATTTATAAAGATTTCATCGCCAAAGAAAGGATAAACAAAGATGAACCAATTGGTAAGTTTGTTTTGACGTCACCCAGCGTGAAAGGCCCTGTAGGGTATTGAATTTGGGTCTAGATGATAAATTTGTAATTTCCTGTAACGCTGGATCACCACCGTGAGAGACACAGTGGAAGGAGCCAGCAAAAGCGGTTTAAGCAAACGCTGGAAAAGCCAGCCTGTGACAGGAGTGCTGATTGAAAGGGTCCAGCGGCTGTGCCTTTCGGTACATGGAGATGGCCTCGATCTGCCCCACGGTGTGCAGTGCAAGTCCAGGCTGGGTAGAGAAGCCACGCTAGCTAACCCTGTCTGTATCCTGTTCGGGACTGGCGGTCTGGCCACCTCAGATGCTCCTCAAGGGCCTGGCGGGTTCAGTGCAGGCCAAGAAAAAAATACAATGCCAATCAGTTGTAATGATTCACAGTCGACTGGGTCTTAGGCATTAATTCAGGCTAACTGCGATGGAGCACAGTTCAGATATACCAAGGGGTTTCATTCTGGTCAAAGATTTTTCCTTCTGACTTAGTCTGTAAAATGGGAGTGAAAATCTTCTGGCAGGGCGAGGTTGCAGGCTGTATCTCTTTTAAAACGTTTTTTCTTAAACCAGATAGCTGCTGTCTGAGTTCCTGTTGAAACCATTTGCTTTGGTGGGAAAATTTCAGACCGGAAGAAATTCATACTTCACAGCAGCGGAATTCCTTAAGTTTGGCAATTCTTTTCGCATATTCAAACCATTACCATTTTTTACATTCAGACTTAGGGCCCGATTTATATCTTGACAGATGTGTCAATTACTGAAGCTATAAGGCAGGCATAGTTTCAAGTTGGCGCTAAGAGTAAAATGTAAGGATAAAACAGGAGAGAAGGAATGAACCTGTCTCTAGGTGTATTGGTCCTTTAAAATTGTTTTCATTATTTTAGCCTTCCCACCTAACAATACAAGATCTTAAATAACATTCTCGAAGGGCTGTATTGAGTCAGATTTCTATGAAACCAACCGAGGGCTCCTTGTGGTGTGCACAATTTAAAATATAAACGTTAATTTGTAAATAGGTAATCAATCCACAACAGAAGTCAGTAGACTTTTTATACATATATTGAGAGATTAATAATAAGGTCCTAGCGCTCCAGTGATCATACAGCTACCTGGAATCCTGGGACACCAAACATACAAAAAAAGCATTAATGTTTCATTGCTTTTGTGTATTTGACACTCTTGCACAGCAATATGATGTTCAAGCACTGTGTGATCACTGGAGCGCTGAGCACTATTTATTAATCTATGAATATGTGTATGAAAAGATGCTGATGGCATCTTTCTTCATTTATTGATATTTTGCAAACTTCAGATGATTTGTGGAATAATTAACTAGTCACATAGCAACTTCCAAATTTTGAATTGTGTGCATAACATGGAAACTTCTGTTCTTTTTTGCAATTACATACCCCTGGCTCCAGGTGGTTTTTGGGTAGCCCCTGTGATTAAGAAACGATTTCAGATTTATGTGAGGCAAGGGACACACACCCAGTCTATCCCTCTATAATAATTTTGTAAATCAATACCATCGAAGCAGGTTTTCGGCATGGCGTGCTGTCGCTTTGACTACAGAACTCATTGATCTCAAACTTTTTTTTGTTTTCTGGTTTTCCGTTGTGGCTAATTGCACTGCTCCCCATATACAGCTAGTATGGAGGAGAAGTCTATGATGAAGCATGCCCCTGTATTTATCCATGGGTAAGAGTTATTTTACTCAAACACAAGATTTTTTCTCCAAGGTAGATTTAAGGAGTTTTTTGTGTGAAATAATGGGTTGACTCTCTTTTGATTAATATGATGACCAGTGGTGGCTCTTCTGCTAAGGCGGAGGAGCATCGCCCCACTGCTTTTAAGTAGTGTAACTGAAGAAAAAATAAAATGATAATAACGCAATGTTATTATCATTTTATTTGTTCCAGCTGCTTTGCAACCGGGACCAGCGGGGTTGCTCTCAGAGCAGGACAGGGAAGGAGTGGCTGCCCACTCCAAGAGCACATGACTGTTTGGCCAGCTCTCTCAGGCTGGCCAAACAGTAATGCATACTTTGCATGCTCTCCATGCAGGTTGCATTACAGCCTGGGTGGCGAACATGCCCAGGCCCCCGGTACCCGCTTGAATGCCGAAACCCGGTGCTCAGACCAATCACAACACTGGATAGCAGCGTTGTGATTGGTCAGGGGTGGCTTGGTGCTTCCTGGGTGCTTCCTGCTACTGTTCCGGTCCAAGTCCAACCCAGAGGAGAGACGGAGAGATGTGGCAATATGGTAAGTGTTAAAAAAAGATTTTTTGTATTCTCCCCTACTCACACCCAACCCCCGCCACCCCTGATCAGTGCAGGCCACCATTAATGACATTTGAAAGTTGAATTAACCTATGTAGGAAACTGCTTCTGGATTCTCGCATTTGATTTAGGGTAATTGCACTGCTACAATTGCTGCTGATATTGTAAGGTGAGTATTAAAGGCAAGTTACAGAAACAGGATGGGTGGTAGTGGACTCCCCTTGGTGTGTGTTGCAGTGGCACTAATGATTTAACATGTGCTGCAAAAATGTGAACAAATACTGTGGGGTATATTCACAACAAACTATTGCCGAGTCAGTGGCACTTTATCGCAGCCAAAGTTGCGATAAATCTATTGCTCGATTCACAAGCTTGTGGTAAGAGCCCACAGCACCAGTATACCCGCGATAGCAGCCGCAAAAAATATCGCCACAGAGCCCCCCCACAACTATCGCTAATGAGATGCAGAGTGGGAGTTCCCATGCCAAAAGCCACGACAACATCACACCTCAGCATTCACAACGACCAGACAGAACTGCGATAAAAACAGGCAATAAGGCGCGTTAGCACCAGGAAATCTACACCTGCTCTGACCTGGTGTAAAGTCGGACTGCAGCCTGCACAACAAAAGTGAGCACAGCCCAGGACCACATCAGAAGTGCAACAGATGCCATGGAGCCACCCATCCTGCGGCCCGGACACCCAAGAGCGTCACAACACCCTCTGACACCATACCCAGGCCCGCAACAATCCCCCCAGACCACCCCCAACCCTGGACTAAGAAACTGCAAACCAACAACACAAATCCCAATACAAACATTTTGCCTGATGTCACACAAGCAGGAAAATCAACAGACATGCGTGGCCAGAAAATGGAGACTCAGTCAAACAGCAATGCAATCACCAACACAAAACACCATACAAACAAAAGCCGAGACAACCCTTAGGATGAGTCCTAGCGGCTCCTCACTAGACAATCCATAGCACACAGCATGGAAGACCAAATCCAAGAGAAGAAGGTGTGCCATGTGCCCAACAAAGGAAAGACAGGGAGAGAGCGAGGGAGAGAGACGGAATGAGATTGCTCAAGCAGCGCAAGGCCCCTCGGGCACCGGGCTCCACATGCCAACATGTGTGTGTGTATTGCCATCCGTACACCATGAGCCCAAGGTTGTGTCCCAATCTCAGCGCCAAAGCCACATCACATTCCGAAAACGCAAGTAGTAGTCAGGCATACATCAGGGATGAACGATCCATTGTTCCAATGCAGAAGGCGGGAGGACACCTGCACCTCTGACTTTGGTCCAGAACGCGCCTGGAACACCCTGAGAGAGATGCAATGGCAGACAGGGACGACTCCCACATCACACATTCCGCAAATGAACTATCTGACTCATCCACACCCTTCACACAGAAGCCCCTGCCTGTGGTCCCACCGCATGGGATGCCCTTTACACTCATGGAAACAGCAACCCACTCTCCCCAACATTTCCCACACATTCCAATCATTGCTCAGAGCTGTGACATATCCTCCACAGAACTGCCACAGTTCAGAAGAGTGCAGGTTCCATGAGACGCACCGACGCAATGGCAGGCCATACTGGGCAGATGCACAACCCCCGTCACGTGGAACAGTACCATGCAAATATGCTGCATTTACTGGGCGCAGTGCCACTGGCAGTGCTGCGGATCAGATACCGGCTCAGCTTCCACATTGCCTACGTCACATGCGTCCATCCCTGGTTCCACTGCAGAACATGCACATTTGAGTGTCCCATGGATGTCTGCCTATCCAACACAACTGTTGATAAATTGGACTATGACTTGTGTCTGCGCCCCTTGTTGGAATACGAACAGGAGTGTAACCGAGACAGCTGTGCATGGAATGCCCTGACATATTGTGTATGTATTGGTAGTTGTGCATGGGAGATTGCACAATTCCTCGTGTGCACTGACCACATCGAGGTGCTCCCCTATTGGGCTGAGTTGCGGATTGGTGAAACGGCATGGGCTGAGCATACCTGCCCGGACCACTTAATTGATTGGCTCACCCTGGGGTTCCTTGAACACGACAACGATGTACTGTTGGACACATTGCACATGAAGCTGCAGGGCATTCATGGACGAGTAACTATGTTCCTGCAGCCACATCCGATTGTCACCCACAGCACATGTCCCAACAACTTGTTGCATTGTGGGGATTGCTCACACATCCCACCACAACAGAGGATACGTCTGCCTACATCAGGGCTCTGGATGCATGTGCGTGGAACAAAGGGTGTGTACACACCCCTGTGCAAGGTGATGCAGGTCCATGCCCGGTGCAACACAGTGTTATTTGGCAACGTTGCCAATTCAGACACACTGCTGGGGGAGAGCACACACATGGCAATGTAGCACATCATGTGAACCTTTTGGACCCTCACATCTGATCACTGTCAGCAGAGCAGACAATCGGCGTACTCCGGAGGCAGAGCACTCTGCAGATCCCATGAGCAGTGAGTCATGCCCCCTCACAACGGACAATGGGCAGATGCCAAACAACACATGACTCATCCAGCAAGGCAAGGTGGGCAGAGAGCGTTGCCATCCGTGATGAACGTTACCCATTTTAGCGCCAACATTTCCTGAACTTCGACATGTACCCATGCTGCGTGTAAGTGTATTAAGCATGAGCATGCCTGTTGTGGCCGTTGCCTCATCCATACTGACACACACATGCTAATACAGTCTATGCAACTCCAATGGTGTCTAACTGTGAGGTGTGTCGTTTGAATTGTCCACTCATGCGCCACAATGGGCATCGTCCATACACAGGGAGGAACTGACTGACGCATGTGCAATAGGGGGTGTCCCTTTGGCAAGCTCCACCTCTGTGAGCTAGACATTGTTATTGGATAGGTGCTGGATGCCAGGTGCACCTACGCGACTTCAGCAATGTGAGTATGGTGTCCAACACCTGACCATGTGGAGCAATGTCATACATCACAACAGAATGTGTCCACACAGATGTGTGTGAGTAGGTATGTGATGTGAACTTCTGGTGTCACAAGTGCTGTAGGACACCACTCCTGGCCTGCTTTCGTTTGGGCCAGTCCTACACACAGCCCTATTCAATACATGGACGTCTGCCTACGTTGGGGGTTGTGAGATTGTTGTTGATGTGCAATGGGGACACAGCTAGTACTCACCTTCACAGTCATCCAATTGGTGATTTCGAATGTTTTATTCACATTCAGGTGATTGCGGGAGCTGGGGCAGTACATGGCCATCCAAGCCCACATCACATGGAAGCCCAGTGGTGTGCCAACCAGAGTCCTTTGAGGATTGCACAGTGTTTGGGAAGAGGGATAGTACAGTCCGCAGCCGGATAGCTGTGTAATTGGTCAGCGGTGTAGAAATGGCACTCCGTGTCGGGGTCTGGGTGAAAGTCGCAGAGTGTTCTGGGGGTCACTATGAGGTGTTACCAGGCCATGATCCACAGGTCATAACCAGGTAGGGACAGGCCATACGGCGGTGATGGCTGCTACTGCCTCCTTTCCCACACAGTAGTTCCCATCCCCTTCTTACTCCCCTGATACGGGTTCTGTGTCCGGTGTGTCTGGTGTGTGTGGCGGGGTGATGGCTGCATCACTGTGTGCCGTGGACACATCAGGGGTCAGAGCTGTGTGTGTCGATGTTCCCACTGCAGTCATCTGGGAACGGCTCAGTGGCAGCAATGGCAAGATGAAGTACTGCAAGGCATTGAAGTCCCCAGCTACTACTCACTGGTGTCCATCCCTGTCAGACATCCTTGCAGCCTGCATCCGCTCCATGGTCTGCATTGACCTCCACATCTGTCCCAACTCTGTGCTATAATGGCTGGTGCCTGTCTGCCCACACAATTCTTTTGTCTGATTCATGGCACCAGCAAGGTCAGCCAAGGTCTGTGGAGGAGCATGGCATGGACAGGGGGTGTCTGATAGGTGCAGGCACCCACGTATGGCATCGAGTTTGGCTGCCATGAGCTCGAAACCCACCCGCAGCTGTTCAGTCAACTCCACCTGGGAAGACCACACATGTTGAATGTGCTCCATGTATTGGTCGGGGGGTCCTGGGAGGCAGCCGTGGTGGTGTGTGTTTCCTGCTGTGTGGTCTGTGCAGGTGGTGGGGTCACCTCGAGGCAGCTGGCCTGCCCTGCTCTTGGGGGTGGGGTGCAGAGGCTGTCCAGTATCCATTGGAGGGTATCTTGACATATGTGCAGGTTCTCCTCTACATCATCAATGATGGGGTTTGTGTTCTGCTCTGCAGTAAGTGTTGATTGTCCCTCTGCAATGTTAAGGGGAGATGCAGGTTAACAGAGTTTCACATGTATGTTGCTGATTTGCATATATTTACATTCAGACGGCATGCTAATGTACATTATAAATGTTTTGGGGGAGCTGGCTATTCGATGGCAGTCAGTGTGTTTTCCGAATACATGACGGATGTGTGGTAGTACCCGTTCATTATCATCACACTGTGTCAGTCAATGCCAGATGTGAGTGGACAGTTACTACGCACGAGCGGAACCTGTTGTGGGCTCTGTCCTGTGGTGCTGGTGTTGCACATTGTACTTATCAAAAAAAGATTCCTTTCTGTGTATTACTCTTTTAGTTGGTGGCCATGAGGCCTACACATTTAGATCAATAACCTTTGATTTTTGACTGTGACACTGGACCAGTTGCGGTGGAAGAAGGACGTTGTGACAAGCAGGCTCGCCGATTTTTAAAGGTTGGGAGTAAAAGTAAAAACACCCCCAAGAAAACCTACAGTGTGGCTGACAGCGCTTAAAGAAAAGAAGACAGCGTTGTCAAGACTCAGGCTGCCACAAGATATTGCAGGCTCTAACTGGTATCAGGACACCACTTGAAAGGGTGCAGGGAAGGACAGCCTGAACTTAAACATTAGGCGAAAAACCTATTGGCACAGCTAAACAACTGAATACAGGCGGTGCATATCGAAAGACGTACCTGCTTTAAGACACCATTGAACATGTGTCAACGTGACTTTTTAAAAAATTCTATGACTCCACTGACTATGATGCAAGTGGTCTAAAATCACAAAAGTTGAGAGGTGATAAAGTCGTCCTGAACACCCACAGAAGGACTTCAACACCTACACTTAAAAAAGAAGAACAAAACTTTGGTTTTAAATTCTCGTCCGTCCTGAGGAAGGGGCTACTATTGTAACCTATGCACCGAAACGCGTCGACAGTGGGACTTTTTAAAGCATATGAAATGTATTTGTGTAGTATTTAATTTGCAATTTTGAAAGTACATGAACTGTGTGTGACTCTGAGATAGATACCGTAATACGGAATTGTTAGATAGCATATATAAGAGTGTACCAGAGCACCCAATCAGAGTATATATTGAATGCAATTTTAAAATATGATTTTATTGTATATAAGTGTTTTCCTATGAAAAATTAATTTTGAGAGTAACAAAAAGTATACTCTAGTCTGGAGTAATAATATTTGTCCAGTGTCACAGTCAAAAATCAAAGGTTATTGATCTAAATGTGTAGGCCTCATGGCCACCAACTAAAAGAGTAATACACAGAAAGGAATCTTTTTTTGATAAATATCTGACACCCAGTCCTTTCTGGTCCCTGGGAAACTCTCTTTTTTTTGAGGTTGCACATTGTACCACATTGCCTTTGTTGCTGATGTCCTGTGATTGCTATGTGTGTGTGCTGCATTGTGGGGGAGTTGCCCCTGCAGCTCTGATTTTGTGTAGCCTTCTCTCTTTGAGGCGGGGTGCCTTTGAATTGTGTGCTTTTCGGGGGCTGAATTGTTTTTGACTTGAGTCATATGTGCTCTCAGACAGATTTTGTGGCCTGGTGCATTGTTCGTCCGCTGCGTGTATTGTACGGCATGGGTGCAAGGGGATATGTCATAGTGTGAACTGCTCCTTTACGGATGTGATCCGCACTGGGCTACCTCCATGTCGATTCGTGGACCATGTAGTTTTTTTGGCTGCTGCCATGCTATCGGAAAAGCAGTGTTACTTGCATAGTCAATGTGGGCCACAGAGCCGCTGCTTTGCTGGATTCAGCATATGTGCATGGGTCAGTTGTGATATTGGTGATTGGGGGGGCCCTCTGTGCACATTGTGGATGAGGGCCTACTTGGCATTTCTATGTGTGCTGCAGTGTGCCAAGGCAATCAGGGACATGTTCCACAGTCATTGTGGGTGTGCAGTGCGCTACGCATACTTGTGCATGTGTGCCAATGTGCCCATCTCCCCCTGTCCCCCCGTCCCTGGTCATTACTTACCCTGTTGCTGTTGGGTCAGGTTGTATCGTGCTGTTTCCAGGCCCCCCCAATCCTGCCACAATCTCCTCACTGCTGACTGTGGCCACCATTTGCTCCAGCTCATCCAGCTCCTCCTGTTTCACAGGAGGCCCATCTCCAGTCGCCATTGCTGCCTCCCTGTTGTCGGCGAGCTTATGTTTGGTCTGCCTTTTCAAATCATGCCAGCACCTCTTGACCTC
The DNA here is from genome assembly GCF_964204655.1 of Triturus cristatus. Lineage (NCBI taxonomy): Eukaryota > Metazoa > Chordata > Amphibia > Caudata > Salamandridae > Triturus > Triturus cristatus. Next base: position 299,476,375 of record NC_140593.1, read on the forward strand.
CTCCAGTGACCTCCTCCACACTCCGACTGCATTGACGTTGGTAACAATGGCCTGCCATATATCGGTTTGGGTTGTCAGTGCCGCAGTGCAGGTGTTCGGTCACCTCCGTGACGAGGATCTAGTCTTCCTGCGGACTGCACCCGGTCTTCCTCGTCCTCTTGTCCTTGCCCTTCCACAAACGTGGGGTTCCTGGCTGGTCCTCCGTGGGGCTTGTGGTGTCCGGCTTGTCGTCTGAACTTGGTCCGGGTGCATCCATGTTGCTACGCAGTTTGAAATGTTTTTGGGCTATTTTTTTTTCTTGCTTTTATGTTGCCAGACGCGTGGGATTTGCAGGCTTGTGGCTGGTCTTCACTGATTTGTGTACCGCAATTGTCCTCATCGCATGATTTTTCACGTTCACGTTTCGCATTTTTGCGGCGTTGCGTCGATTTTGATGCTGACATTTGATGCGTTATCTGGTGTCTATCGCATGCCACCGTCTTATTGTGAATTCCACGTTGACACGGGATTATTTTCCTGCGATGTGCTGTGATATTGAAAGTTGAGTTACGCTACTCTTGCGGTAGTTATCACACGTTGTTGTGAATATACCCCTGTGTTTATTTGAGCAACACCAATGGGAAGTGATCTTCGGTCTCCAAGTAGCAGCACCCTGTGAGCCTCCATTCTCAGACTCTGCTACACGGTAGAGTACCCTGACATTGCACCATGGCTTGGAGAATTGGAGAAAAGCTAACAGTGTTTTGGCACTTTACCCAATATTTGGGAAACCTGCACATTTGCTAAATGAGCTGAAGGTGATTCTGATGTCCACTATGACAGCTGGAGACCAATTTCCCTGCAAAAATTGTTCTCTAGAATGCTTTATTACTTATTGGTCTCCGAGTTACTTCTTTTCCTTACTTTCCTTACCAAATTCATTCGTTTGTGACCAAATCTATTTCCAAGAATTACTAGCCCCCAGACTAAGTTGTACATGGTGAACCTCGCTCCATTAATCATGTTTAGCTGTGGCCTCATCATCTCTTTCTTTATAATGTAACATAACATACATTTGCAGCAAATATCGTTTCCTATTTTTCTTCTGCAGACCAAAATAACAGATTTGTGCACATGATAATATACGTTTTTGGGGAGAGTCGCTCAAGAGTATTTTGATTCATCTTTGTACATGACAGCCAGAGCGTCATTAATTTGTGTGTTTGCAGAGCACGGGCACCGGCGCATATTCTTCACACTCGTTTGACTCAGGGCAGAAAAGAGAGGAAAAGTTAACAACGGGAGAACAGAAGGATGAAAAAAGACATGCAGGATTGAGATAAAGAGACAGGGAGCACGTAGTGGTTGAAGAAAGAGGCTTGAGGTGGAATCAAGAATGGGTATTCTTGGTGTTTTGCAGCCCTGGCACTGGGGCAATGCCGGCAGCGGGCTTCTAACAAACATCTTTTGGTCCCTGCACCTATTTTGTTTATTTGTTTAAATCATGTACTGTGTATAATAGTCTTGTTTATATTTTTCTGAAGGCTAATTAGGTTCCATTCCGATATTTGAGTTTATTAAGGGGCCATGCTTTTGGTTCCATGACAACATGTATATGTTTTCAGTGAGCGTAGGTTTAATTATGTAGGGGTATATTCTCAAGGACTTATCGCCGAGTTATCGGCACTTTATCGCAGCCAAAGTGGCTATAAATGTTTCACCCCATTCACAAGCCAGTGCTAATAGCCGATATCACCAGTTTTCCTGCGATAGCAGCCGCAAACAATACCGCCACAGATGACACCGGCAACTAATGCTAATGATATGCAGAGTAGGCGTTCCTGTGCAAAAAGCCACAACAACACCACTCCACAACATTCTCAATGAACAACCACATCGGCGATAAGATCCCAAAACAGGCGATAAGGCACGTTGGCAGCAGGGATTTAACACCTGCTGTTACCTTGTGTAAAGTCGGACAACAACCTGCACCATGAAAGGGAGCCCAGCCCAGAGCCACACCTAAAGAACAACAGATGCCATGGAGCTACTGATCATGCAGCTCGGGTTCCCAAGAGGGCCACAAACACCCACTACCACCACCCCCAGGAGCCCCCCCGGGCCCTACCCTGGGCACCCCCCACCCCAGACAAAGACATTTCACATCAACTTTACGAAATAATGAACAAAACAACTTGCCTGATGTCTCACAATTACAGCAATCAACATTCATGTGTGGTCAGAAAAAGAATATCCATTCATTCATCTTTTAATTTCCAAACAAATAATTTTATTCAAATTATACTCAAAACAACTATTTGGAAGAGTCATGGTAGATCTTCTCTGGACAATCTGTAAGTCACAGCCTGCAAGACAAAATAGAAGATAAGAAGGTGTTTCATGCACCCATCGTAGGACAGAGAGAGAGAGAAAAAGAAAGAGAAAGAAAGAGAGAGAGAAAGAGAGAGAGAGATAAAGAGAGAGAGAAAGAGAGAGAGAAAGAAAGGGAGAAAGAAAGGGAGAGAGAGAGAGAGAGAGAGTGAAAGGAAGAGAGGGAGAGGGAGAGAGAGTGCTGACACTGTGGACCCAAGTCTCACTGCTCACCTGCTGCCACCGGTGTGTCTCCAACCATGTGCCGGTATACACTGCAGTCCACCAGGTCCCTTATCTGAAACAGAGTCCAGATTCATGAATGGCAGAGTTCATATAATTGCAAACTCCATCATCGCTTGCCCGCCCCTGCACAAACCGGCTGCTGCACCCCAGCCCCTCCTGCCCCCCAGTGGTGATTGCCCGCCCCTGCACACACAGGCCTCACTGCTCATCTTCCGCCACTGGCATGTGTCCAAGGGGGCCCACCATGTGCCGGTGCAAGCTCCAAGCCCGGGGCCCGTGACCTTGGCAGCCTCTACATCATGCAGCCCCGCACCGCGGGCCACAATGTCACAGACATGATTCTGGGTCTTGATTTCGTAATGGCAGAGAACATATCAGTGCACACGGTATCATCGCAGGCTGCACACCCACTCAGCTCTATAGGTGCTACTAACTCTGTGAACCGTGAGGCAACGCCACGTGGTGGTAGGCCCGCACAGCCCGCTGGCTCAAGCCTACACTGCGGTCCAGCAGGGCACACACAAATCCCTACCAGTCCAGCACGCCAGGAAGGGGCATCATCGCACGCTGCACACCCGCTCAGCACTTAAGGTGCACCTACCTCAGTGCACCGAAAGTCACCGTCCTGTGGCGGTAGGCCCGTGCCGGCAGCATTGTATCCGGTGCCACCAATTCTGTGCAACGCAAGTCATGGACTCTTCATGATTGAGCCGCAAGCTGTGGATGCCATCATGTCTTCTCCGACTACATGTCCTAGACGAAGCCTGCACTACCAAAGTTCCACTCACTGGAGTGTTTATAAATGTTATTCAATGCTAGAAATCGTATTAACAAAATGTCATCAAGTACAACCAACTACACATGACTAGAAAGTTTTTCTACTGCAATTGCTACAATTCAGCTACTTCAGCTGGAAAGACAGGTTCTTCCTGCAAACCCATGGAACTTCTATGGGTTTTGCAGGAGCACCGAGCTATGCGAATATGTTCATGATGCAATTCGAGCAGGAACACGTGCTTAATGATTTATTTTGGACTGATCAGCTTATCATGTATCGTAGATACATTGACGATATTTTCATTATCTGCCAGGGTTCTAAACAGTCTCTTGAACATAAACTGAGGGACTTGAACACCAAAAATCTGAGAATGCAATTCACTTACACACTTGATTGCCATAAAATATCTTACTTGGATGTTAATGTAGAAATAGCAGGATCCAACATCAATACCTCGGTTTACAAAAAAACTACTGACCATAACACACTGCACTACAGCAGTTTTCACCCTGATTCTCTTAAAAAGCACTTACCTTTTTCACAATTCCTTTTTTTTAATTTTTTTTTTTTTATTGAGGGTTTACTGGTGTCGTAAATAGGTTTATACACATACATGATCTTAGCAGTCCTATAAAATCATGAATAAAACACAAAATGAATTAAACCATAGTACAAACAAATAGTACAAAAACCAGTGTTGATATAAACATAACAATGAGATTTTATAGTACATAATCAGAAAATAACAGCTGCAGGGACTATGCGTTTAAGCTTCTCCAGCTAGCAAGTGGTGCCCATATATTCCTACCCATTTCCCTTACTTTATTACTTTTTAGTTCATATAAGCAAGACTCAATATTATGTATCCCGAGCAACCTTGCCATCCACAATTGAAAGGTGGGGGGGGAAGGATCTTTCCATCCTGCAGAAATGAGAATACGCAGCACAGCGGCCGAAATAAAGACCAAGGCTTCCGCAGTACTACAAAGATCAACTTTCCTGTCTACACCTACTAACACCTGCGTAGGGGGTAGAACAATTCTGCATTTTAACAGCCCCGCCCAAAAATTTGAAATTTCCCTAAGTATCGTGGATAACTTGTCGCAGTGATAAAACATATGTATTAAATCTGCAGCGCCGGTCTGGCACCTAGGGCATTTATCATTCTCCACCATTCCCCACGCATACAACTTCGCCGGAGTAAAATACAAATTGAACAATGTTTTATAATGCTGGGCCCGTAAGTTAGATGAACGCAATCCAGATCATCTAATTTAACTGTCAATACATGTTCTGTTTTCTCCAGATCATCCTGAATACCCGCCATAAGGTGATTGTAAATGTATTTAATTTTGTTTCCCCCGTTCCCTAAGTAGTCCAACAGGGGGAAGCGAGTTGGTGCCGTAATTCTTGGTCTCATCGCCCTCAGTGATTGAGCTAGCTGACAATACAGGAGCCAGTGAGTAGGCGGGATCCCATATTTAAGCTGAATTGCTGCAACCCAATAACCGCCTCTCCCTCCAGAACATCCCCTATAGTCCTGATTCCTTGTTCTTTCCAAAATAAGCAATTCATGTCCATGCCTGTTAGACCTGTCAGCCCTTTGGGTGGCCCCTCCTCATCATTATTTATTTTGTCCCACTTTTGCCTCAAACCCTGTTTGAATTTTTCCTTTTTTGGGAACCACCAGACTTTTTAGTGTTGCTACAGATTCAGGGAGCCATTTTAGCTACCCCTGAAACTTCTGTCTGAGGGCCTGGAGCACAAAATGGTGGCCTCCTGTGACATCACCAGCATCCACTGGAACCTACCAGCACCTTCCAGAACATTCCAGAACTGTGTGACAGTTGGAAACCGTTTAGAATGTTGGGAGGATAAGAGAGGCAGTTGGCAGTTGGAGCTGGCAGTTGGCACCTGACTGGTGAAGAGAGAGGAGCACAACAGTGAAGGAGGAAGGAGTGAAGCAGCAGGGGTGGAAACTTGTGCCTGGAGTGGGGTCCATAAACCCACCCTTGATACTTGTCCCTACTGATGGATCCCAGCCTATAGCCCTGTGTGGGAAGAAGACAGAAGAAACTTATCCTAAGGACCTGGACAGCAGGAACAGGCCTTAGAACCAAGAAAACAGCAAGATTCTGACCTGAGAACTGGTTTCCCTGGAGTCCGGCGTCGAGTAGCCTGAAGACCTGGAGCCCGAGGTGGAGAAGCGGCGCTGACTGAAGTAGCAGACGTCGTACCCGGAGCCGCCTGAGGTCGTGAGAGGGCGCCGGCGGAGGTCGTGAGGAATACCAGAGGTCGAGGAGGAAGTGAACCGAGGTCGAGCGAGCGGCGTCATCGGAGGAGTGAAGTCCGCCCTCCGGAGTCGTCGGAGACCGAGGTAGAGGAGCACCGGAGGTCGGGAGTGAGGATCGCACTCCGGAGTCGCCCGGAGCCTGTGAGGAGGAGCACCGGAGGTCGGGGGTGAGGATCGCACCCCGGAGTCGCCGGAAGTCGACATCGAGGCCAGGCCGGCCGACGTCATCGGAGCCGAGAGCGCCATCGGACCGGAGCCGCCCGAAGTCGACATCGTGAAGAGACTGCCCGACGCCGTCGAATCGGAGGTCGAGATCGAACCGAGGCCACCGACATCGGACCGGAACCGCCTGCCGGCGTCGTCAAAGAACTGACATTGTGCCGAGGCCGCCGAGACCGAACCGGAACCGCCTCACGGCGTCGACACGACTCCAGCGGCGTCGGAACATCAGAAAAAGGGCAGTAAGTGGAGTAGAGGGCGCCTAAGGCCCTGTGGAGACCTGAGAGACTGCTCTAAGGGGCTAGGGAGGTGCTGAAACCAACCTGACTGTGCCTGGGGTGAACTGGGACTAACCTAGAGAGGTGGTGTGGAGAGAGAAAGCCAGGGCACTGGTATTCCCCCCTTTGATCTACCTCAGTTTAGGCCTCAGCCTTGTCTCAGCCAGGGAGCCTCCCCCCTCAAGCCTTCCACAACCCTACAAGCTGTGCCTGGGCCAAATCAGCCCTTAAGAAGTGAAGTGTCATCTGATCATATGAGTGTTGCTGTATACTGTTAATTATTTATTGGGGATACTGTATTTATTGAGTTTTTACCTATTTATTGCTGCACTATATTTATAGGTCCACAGGACTTGTTGGTGTACAATATTTATTGGTACAGTATTTATTGCCTCAGAATATTTAATTGCCTGTATTACCTGCACTTATATTTATGTCCCTTGTATTTATGATCATCCCTATTTATTGAATCTCCAGACAGTATTTATTTGACCTGCACTATTTAAATTTGTATATTGTGATTGTCTTATTTATTTTTCCAATCAGCAACTAAGAGAAAAAGATAAAGAAGAATATTTTCATAATTTTTACGGTGTAGAGTCGTTTTTGGAACGGATGCACGCATGGTTATTGTATGGGTATATTGTATGCTTAGCACTGCGCCTGTTTCCTGACCACTCGAGCCAAGCTACCACAGTGTGTTCGGGGAGTCCACCACCACCCTGCGGAGTGGGAGTGGGCGTTTCCAACATAAATTGGTGTTCAGTGGTGGGATAGAGCTGTGCCTACATATACTCAACAATAACTGTGGGTAGTCCATAGGCCTACACCGGGAGTTTTCTCACAGCGGCCTTCCTAATTGTGGGTTTTTGTTTTTTTCCAAATTTACTCTGGTGGTGGGAGGAGGTATTACTAAAGGTACCACCCTACATTGTTACTGCACAAAACCTGTCCTCTAACCTGAGTGGGCAAGATGGAGTTTGTTCTTGAAAATCTAGACACGTACACTGTGGCCCAACTCAGGGAGTTTTGCCAGCGAGAGGGGGTGTACTGTCCCCCAGGAGCAAAGAAGGGTGCACTCCAAACCAGCTTAAGGGCTTGGGGGGAGGCACGCAGGGAAAGCAAGGCTGAGGAAGAAGACAGGGATGGAGAGCCTGACCCTGAGGGGGCTGAGATGTACCAACCTGAGGTGGGGAACCTGTCAGCAGGGCCCAGGACACTTTCTAGGAAGGGCAGCACTGTCTCTAGTGGGGGCTTATCCGAAGTGGAGTTAGCAGACCGGAGAGAGAAGAGACAGCTCACATGGGACTTAGCAAGGCTGGAAAAGGAGAAAGAGGAGCAAAGGATGGCCCATGAATTGCGACTGAAAGAAATAGATCTTCAGATTCTGAGAATCGGGGCACAACCTGTTCCTAATGGTGGCAGCCAAAACCAAGAGTCCACCAGGGAATCCAAACCTTACCTGCCAAAGGACATTGTAGCGAGCTATGGGGCGGGTGACGACATCGCCAAGTGGCTAGCAGCCTATGAGGTCTCATTGAGGGCCCATGGGGTTCCAGCGAAGTATTGGGGAGGGGGATTGTATAAGTACATGCCTCCAGCTGGTAGGGATGCTTTATTGGCCCTCGAAGAGGAGGAGCAAACCCACTACCCCACTATGAAACTGGCGCTCATCAGAAAGTTTGGACTAACTCCGGAAAAGTACAGACAGAAGTTCAGGGGTAGTCACAAACTGGGCACACAGAATTGGGTGGACTTCCTGGACTATGCAAAGAAGGCACTGGAAGGTTGGATTCAAGGCAGTGAAGTAAGGAACTACGAGGAGCTGTTTGACCTAGTATTGAAGGAACACCTACTCGAGAAATGTTTCCCTGAACTGCGGCAACACCTGGTGGATAGCAAGCTGACCAGTCCCCGGAAGCTTGCTGAGGAGGCGGACATTTGGGCTAGTACCCGGGTGTCCACAAGGGGGACTGGAGGGGATACTCAAAAGGCCGGACAGGGCGCCCCCCAGAAGAAAGAGGGAGGGGAAAGGAAAAAGGAGTTCTCCAAAGGCCCCCAAAATAACTTCCAAGGGAAGGGAACAGGATTCACCTCTAAGGCTAACCCACCCAGAAACCCTAATCCTGGCCAGAGTCAGCAGCCAAGGGTTGTCCATTGCTACGAATGCGGTGGCGTTGGACACTATAAAGGAGATCCGAAGTGTCAGAAACGATCACCCCCTCCCACTGGAGGAAAGCCCCCCGGAGTAGCTAGTGTAGTGCTCGGGGAGGAGATGCCCTTAACTAAGGGAAGGGAGTGGGCGGGTGTCACTTTAGTGTCCCTGGGAGAACGGGAGATGGTTCCCAAGATCCAGGTGCCCGCAAATACCGCAAAGTATGGGCAGTGGATCACCATCAACGGCCAAAGAGGGGAGGCTCTGAGAGACACAGGAGCCAGTATGACTATGGTACGTAGCCAACTGGTGTCTCCAGAGCAAGTCATTCCCGATGTACTCCACCCAGCCGCGATGGCTGACGGCAGAACCGGCCACTATCCCGTGGCTGAGGTTCCCTTTGAATGGGGGGGGGTTGCAGGTTCACTTCGAGTTGCCGTAAGCCCTGCCGTGCCAGTCGATTGTCTACTGGGCAATGACATGGAGCACAACGCTTGGAAGGAGGTGGAATACCGGACTCACACCGAGATGCTGGGTACACCTGACTGGGCCTGTGTTAGCACAAGGTCCGTGACTACCCGAAGAGGGAGTTCATTCCGGCTGGAGCCTGGAACAAAGGCCCAGCCAGCTGCCAGTCAAGGGAAGAACCGAGGACAGGAGGAGCCTGCCTCGGCGTCTCCACCCCGTAGGACGGATAGGCCACCGGAGGTGGTGGACCAGGAGTCTGCGGAGGGGGACGTTACCAACCTGGAGGACTTACCCATCCCGGCCGAGTGGCACGTGGAGGGAGGCCCGTCCAGGGAGGAATTCTGCCAGGGCCAGAGGGAGTGCCCTACCCTTGAGGGGCTGAGGCGACAGGCCGAAGCCCAGGCAGCAGGGAACGTTGAAGGGAACTACAGTGTTTACTGGGAGGATGGCCTCCTCTACAGTGAACCCAAGGCACCCCTACATGGATCGTCACGAGCCTTGGTAGTCCCTCAACGTTATCGAGCCTTCCTTTTAGAGTTGGCTCACGAGATCCCCTTGGCAGGACACCTGGGGCAAGACAAGACCTTCGCCCGTCTTGTCCCACACTTTTATTGGCCTCAGATGAAAGTGTCGTCCGATACCTACTGCCGGACATGTGTGTCTTGCCAAGCCAGTGGGAAAACAGGGGTGAAGCTGAAAGCTCCCCTGGAACCACTTCCTGTCGTTAGCACCCCCTTTGAAAGGGTGGGCATCGACATTGTGGGTCCATTAGATCCACCGACTACAGCTGGTCACAGGTTTATCCTGGTTCTGGTGGATCATGCCACACGGTACCCAGAGGCAATACCTCTGAGGACCATAACAGCACCTGTTGTGGCAAGGGCCCTGATGGGAATCTTTACCCGAGTGGGTTTTCCCAAGGAAGTTGTGTCCGACAGGGGGACCAACTTCATGTCAGCGTATATGCGGGCAATGTGGAAGGAGTGTGGAGTGACCTACCGGTTCACCACTCCTTACCACCCCCAGACCAATGGTCTGGTGGAAAGGTTTAACAAAACCTTGAAAGGCATGATCAGAAGTCTGCCTGAAAGCCTGCGGAGGAAATGGGACGTCCTCCTACCCTGTTTGCTCTTTTCTTACAGGGAAGTGCCACAGAAGGGAGTGGGCTTCAGCCCCTTCGAGCTTCTGTATGGGCACCCTGTACGCGGACCTCTTAACCTGGTGAGAGACGGATGGGAAAGAACTCCCAGAAAGCTCCCCCAGGATGTGGTGAGCTACATGCTGGCCTTCCGGAGCCAAATGGCTAAGTTGTGGAAGCAAGCTTCTGACAACTTGGAAGCCAGCCAAGCAGTGATGAAGGCGTGGTATGACCACAATGCTCACCCGGTGGAGTTGGAGCCTGGCCAGAAGGTGTGGGTGATCGAACCAGGAGAGCTTAGCGCCCTCCAGGATCGCTGGTCAGGACCCTTTGAGGTGTTGGAGAAGAAGGGTAAGGCTACCTACTTGGTGGACCTGAAGACCCCTCGTCAGCCCCTGCGGGTGCTGCATGCCAACCGCCTCAAACCCCACCACGAGAGGCCCGAAGTCATCTTGATGATGGTGACTGACGGAGGAGAGGACGTGGAAAGCGAGCCTCTCCCTGATCTGTTTGCGTCTCAAGAAAAGGATGGGTCGGTGGAGGGAGTGATTCTCTCCCCATCCCTAACTCCTGAACAGCAGGAGGACTGTCGCCAGGTCCTGGGGCAGTACTCTTCGTTGTTCTCCCTTGTCCCGGGTAGGACTCACCTGTGCGTCCATGACGTGGACACAGGAGACAGCCCACCTGTGAAGTCCAAGATCTACCGGATGTCAGACAAGGTGAAGGCCAGCATTCATAGTGAAGTCACTAAGATGCTGGAGCTAGGAGTGATTGAACCTTCTAGCAGCCCCTGGTCTAGTCCGGTGGTGTTAGTACCGAAAGCTGCACCACCGGGTGCCCAACCAGAACTGAGGTTCTGTGTGGACTACCGGGGACTGAATTCAGTGACAAAGACTGATGCTCATCCGATCCCTAGGGCGGATGAATTAATTGACCGGCTGGGAGCTGCCCAATATCTAAGTACCTTTGACCTTACTTCAGGGTACTGGCAGATCTCTTTGACAAATGGAGCAAGGGAAAGGTCAGCCTTCTCCACGCCCAATGGCCACTACCAGTTCTGTGTGATGCCCTTTGGGCTCAAGAACGCACCTGCCACGTTTCAGCGCCTGGTAAACCAGATCCTCACCGGAATGGAGAGTTTCTCTGCTGCTTATCTGGATGACATAGCCGTCTTCAGTAACAGCTGGGAGGATCACTTGCGTCACCTGCAAGCTGTTCTCCAGGCCCTGAGACAAGCTGGATTGACGATCAAGGCCAGCAAGTGCCAGATCGGGCAGGGGTCGGTAGTGTACCTTGGACACTTGGTGGGTAGGGGAACGGTGCAGCCCCTCCAGGCGAAGATCGAGGCCATCATGGCCTGGGAACCCCCCAAGACACAGACTGAGGTCCGAGCATTTTTGGGCCTCACGGGATACTATCGCCGCTTCGTGAAGGGGTACGGTACCATCGTAGCCCCTCTCACGGAGCTCACGTCCAAGAAACAACCTCGACGGGTAGTCTGGACGGAGGCTTGTCAGCAAGCCTTTGAGAAATTGAAGAAAGCCATGTGCGAGGCCCCGGTCTTACGGGCCCCAGACTTTTCCAGGAAGTTCATTGTCCAGACAGATGCATCAGAACATGGCATTGGGGCAGTGTTATCGCAACTCAACGAAGAGGGTCTGGATCAACCCGTGGTCTTCTTATCCAGGAGACTACTTCCCAGGGAACAGAAGTGGAGTGCAATAGAGCGTGAAGCCTTTGCAGTGGTATGGGCTCTGAAGAAGCTGCGGCCATACCTGTTTGGCTCGCACTTCCTTGTTCAGACCGACCACAGACCCCTTCGTTGGCTGATGCAAATGAAGGGGGAGAATCCCAAGTTGTTGAGGTGGTCTATTTCCCTACAGGGGATGGACTTTCAGGTGGAACATCGGCCTGGAGTGGACCACGCCAATGCAGACGGTCTCTCAAGGTATTTCCGCCTTAGTGATGAGAACTCCCAAGGGGTTGGGTAGCTCTCCCCACTTTCAGCTGGGGGGGACGCGTGTTAGACCTGTCAGCCCTTTGGGTGGCCCCTCCTCATCATTATTTATTTTGTCCCACTTTTGCCTCAAACCCTGTTTGAATTTTTCCTTTTTTGGGAACCACCAGACTTTTTAGTGTTGCTACAGATTCAGGGAGCCATTTTAGCTACCCCTGAAACTTCTGTCTGAGGGCCTGGAGCACAAAAAGGTGGCCTCCTGTGACATCACCAGCATCCACTGGAACCTACCAGCACCTTCCAGAACATTCCAGAACTGTGTGACAGTTGGAAACCGTTTAGAATGTTGGGAGGATAAGAGAGGCAGTTGGCAGTTGGAGCTGGCAGTTGGCACCTGACTGGTGAAGAGAGAGGAGCACAACAGTGAAGGAGGAAGGAGTGAAGCAGCAGGGGTGGAAACTTGTGCCTGGAGTGGGGTCCATAAACCCACCCTTGATACTTGTCCCTACTGATGGATCCCAGCCTATAGCCCTGTGTGGGAAGAAGACAGAAGAAACTTATCCTAAGGACCTGGACAGCAGGAACAGGCCTTAGAACCAAGAAAACAGCAAGATTCTGACCTGAGAACTGGTTTCCCTGGAGTCCGGCGTCGAGTAGCCTGAAGACCTGGAGCCCGAGGTGGAGAAGCGGCGCTGACTGAAGTAGCAGACGTCGTACCCGGAGCCGCCTGAGGTCGTGAGAGGGCGCCGGCGGAGGTCGTGAGGAATACCAGAGGTCGAGGAGGAAGTGAACCGAGGTCGAGCGAGCGGCGTCATCGGAGGAGTGAAGTCCGCCCTCCGGAGTCGTCGGAGACCGAGGTAGAGGAGCACCGGAGGTCGGGAGTGAGGATCGCACTCCGGAGTCGCCCGGAGCCTGTGAGGAGGAGCACCGGAGGTCGGGGGTGAGGATCGCACCCCGGAGTCGCCGGAAGTCGACATCGAGGCCAGGCCGGCCGACGTCATCGGAGCCGAGAGCGCCATCGGACCGGAGCCGCCCGAAGTCGACATCGTGAAGAGACTGCCCGACGCCGTCGAATCGGAGGTCGAGATCGAACCGAGGCCACCGACATCGGACCGGAACCGCCTGCCGGCGTCGTCAAAGAACTGACATTGTGCCGAGGCCGCCGAGACCGAACCGGAACCGCCTCACGGCGTCGACACGACTCCAGCGGCGTCGGAACATCAGAAAAAGGGCAGTAAGTGGAGTAGAGGGCGCCTAAGGCCCTGTGGAGACCTGAGAGACTGCTCTAAGGGGCTAGGGAGGTGCTGAAACCAACCTGACTGTGCCTGGGGTGAACTGGGACTAACCTAGAGAGGTGGTGTGGAGAGAGAAAGCCAGGGCACTGGTATTCCCCCCTTTGATCTACCTCAGTTTAGGCCTCAGCCTTGTCTCAGCCAGGGAGCCTCCCCCCTCAAGCCTTCCACAACCCTACAAGCTGTGCCTGGGCCAAATCAGCCCTTAAGAAGTGAAGTGTCATCTGATCATATGAGTGTTGCTGTATACTGTTAATTATTTATTGGGGATACTGTATTTATTGAGTTTTTACCTATTTATTGCTGCACTATATTTATAGGTCCACAGGACTTGTTGGTGTACAATATTTATTGGTACAGTATTTATTGCCTCAGAATATTTAATTGCCTGTATTACCTGCACTTATATTTATGTCCCTTGTATTTATGATCATCCCTATTTATTGAATCTCCAGACAGTATTTATTTGACCTGCACTATTTAAATTTGTATATTGTGATTGTCTTATTTATTTTTCCAATCAGCAACTAAGAGAAAAAGATAAAGAAGAATATTTTCATAATTTTTACGGTGTAGAGTCGTTTTTGGAACGGATGCACGCATGGTTATTGTATGGGTATATTGTATGCTTAGCACTGCGCCTGTTTCCTGACCACTCGAGCCAAGCTACCACAGTGTGTTCGGGGAGTCCACCACCACCCTGCGGAGTGGGAGTGGGCGTTTCCAACAATGCCCAAATATGGAAACAGGTTAGAGTTCCATAAAGACAAATACGCATTAAACTTGGGAATCTCCAACAGCTTTTGAATAGCTTTCCACATCCCCCAAACCCCACCCATAATCTTAAACCTAGCCTTCTTATAATATCTGCGGTCCACCTCCCTCAAAAGTAACCCTACGGCCTTCTTCCCCAATAGAAGCTCAAAAATAGTTGGGGGGTCCCGACTGTCTCCCTGGGCCACTGTTGATCTTGCATCTTGTTGCAACAGTATTGACATTTGAGCCAAAAGGGATGCGAAATGGTATAATCGTAGGTTTGGAAGGGCCATACCCCCTCTTTCATGTGGGAGTGACATAAGCATCATAGAGCGCCTAGTTTTCCCAAATTGCCAAATGAACCTGTTAAAAATTACTTCCAGATTTCTTAAAAGTTTTTCCTCCAACAAGAGGGGGATGGCACGGAACAAATAAAGGACCCTTGGAAAAATTGACATTTTGAGGACGTTTACCCTACCAACCAAAGAAAGATGTAGAATGTCGAGTCTTTTTAGCTCTGCTTCAATTGAGTCAATAAGGGGACAATAATTTTCAGTATTGATCTTGTCCACTGCTGCATTAATCCTTACCCCTAGATAGACTGCTGAATCGACATATCTTTTATCTGACTTGGTGATATTCTTAGTGCAGATGATCTGAGTCTTCCCCTCGTTTAACAGATACCCAGACCTACTGCCGAAATCTTTTGCCAACTCAACAAGTACGGACATCGCCTGTTGTGGATGGGTCGTGAGAATCGCCAAATCATCAGCATAAGCCAGCAATTTGTTACTATACCCGTTGACAATCACTGGGCTAATTCTTGGACAAACCATAATTCTGTGGATCAGGGGATCTATATATAGCGAGAAGCGTATCGGGGAGCAAGGACAGCCCTGCCGCGTTCCTCTCTTAATCATAATCTTCTCGGAGCTCTCACCCATTACCGACACCCTGGCAACCGGATCTTTATACATGGCTATAAGGCAGGGGTCTTCAAACTGTGGGGCGCGACCCCCAGGGGGGCCGTGGAGTGATGCAAAGGGGGTCGCGCCTTCCCAGTCACACTTCTGCCTGGGCCCAAGGGCTTCAGCCCCCCCTTTCCCCCGTCCTGTGTCTCAGCCCGGGCTGCTGCAGTGAAACTTGAGCTGCTGGGGGCTCAGCTGGGCAGTGTCTGGATTCCTATCTCCGGCACCCCCGTGTTTTTTCACAGGTCTTTAAAGACCATTTAACATGCCTTTGTAAACTGCTTACAGAGGCTTAGGTTTTTTTGCTGGTTCCAGTACCCCCTGGGTCCCCACTGTGCCTATTCCTTACATTTGGATTTTACATTCACTGCCGTAGTGTGAGAATGCATTTCATGGACAGGAATACAAAGTTGGCTTCCTGGGGGCGCCGTGAGTGAAAGTTTATTGTGCTTTTTGAAGCACCTGCTGCAGCGTTTCTTTCCCCGGCAATTACCAGGCCTCACATAAATGTCAAGATAACTCGTGTGATTAATTATCTTCCTGGAGAGAGATCAGAATGTTGTATAGTTGAGGTTTTGACTTGGGTGATGTTAGTGCAGAGGGTTAATATGCCTGCTGCAAAGAACGTGTACCAAGTAGATTACAGAGTGCGTATGATGTGAAGAGATCAGCAGGTTACTGCTTTCAAAAGAGACATCCTTTTGTTACTTGCAATTTATAACTTAAAGTCCTAATAGAGAATAGTGAGCTGTTAACTTTCATCCTAGAAAAGCATGCACACTACAAAGAATACATTATTAGACCATTGATTAATGTTGCAAAAAGGGTTAATTTGGCTAGAAATCAATTCTTATTATTAAAGGAAACTCCCAACTATGCTGTTTCTTTTTCGACTCTGAGTTTGTGCTTCTCCACACCAAGCACTCTTGAACTATACTGCCTACCAGTATGGATGACATGTGACTCCTATACTTTTAGTCCTTTGGCTTATGTAACATTTCCTATACACTGATTTACAAACTTATGATTGATTGTCTCTGTGTAATGTGTGTGTGATGCAAAGTGCTCGGACACCCTACACTGGTATGAGTGGCACTATATAACTAATTCAATGCATCTGAGAGTGTGGGGTTATGGAGACTTGGTCACTGTTAAAGGGTGCTAGTGAGAGAATCCGTGGTGGGGGTGGTCATTGTGGGGGGCACCAACAAACATGGTCGCACAGAGCACCACCAGCACTAAAGCCGGCCCTGGGAAGTATGCACAGATAAGCGCTGAAAATACCGCTTTAGGCGACTGTTTTTTTTTGTACCGACTGGGCCACCAAAATAATCTGCTGGCAACCCTAACCATAGGACTGGAAGTTTGTTGCAGGATCAGCCCATCAGTAATCATACATTCATTCATCCCATTCTGAACTTGCATCCGCACCCAAAATGAGAGAGGACAGCAAGGGAGCGAGAGAATTTGATTGAAGAGGTCAGGGATGAGGAGAAATGTGAATTGCCGAAGAGAAGTGTGGACATGCAAGAAGTGAGTGTGATCCAAAGGTGAGGGCTTCTGTTAGAACAAAGGGGAGATGTGAAAGAGGAATGGGGGGACTGGAGAGGTGTAAGATACAAATAGACAAAAATTTGAATGAAGAGACGAGGTGAATGAGAAGTGCTGAGGGGCACGGGAGGTGACAGGGCCAGAGAGGCCATGAGATAAATGTGAGAGACTGTTAGAGATGAGGGCAGTGAAAGGACAGAATGGCAAGAGGTGATTAAAGGTGAAGTGAGAGGTTGAATGGGGAGAGTTCAGAAGTTGTAAAAAGGGGTGAAAGAAAATGACCTGCAAAGTGAGAGAGGGATCCGGGGTTAGGAGAGGAGAGAGGGATGGAAGGGAGGGGGTGAGAGGAAAGCTGCATGGGTAAAAGGCTTAACTCTACACAAAACCGCCAGGGTTTTAAGGGACCCCTGCTTCTTCCGGTCAGGGCCAGGTGAGCTTCTAATGTGGCAGCACGTATTGCTGCAGAGTGGAAGGCCCTTCACAAAGGTTGACTTGAAATCTTTCTGATGATAATTGCTGTATTTTGGTTATAAATGGGTACTGATTGGGTGAAATCTTTCCTCAGCGTTACTGTGTGTAACAAATATCAAAATAATGAAGCAATGCTATCCCAAAATACGCGGCATCACATAACCTTATTTACATTTTCATCCCACGCAATTTAGTCAACAGGTTTAGACATTTTTGTCAAGAGGGGGTCCTTACGCCTCAAAATGTTGACGGGGGGGTCTCGGCATCCAAAAGTTTGAAGACCTCTGCTATAAGGGCTTTGATGACTTTTGGGCCGAATCCCCTTCCAGCAAGGATACCCCAGAGATAGTCCCAGACTACACGGTCGAAAGTTTTTTCTGCGTCAAGGAGAATCATGGCCATCTCCCCCCGCCTAGCAGCATGAGCATCAAACAAGGCAATAGCTCGACGAGTGTGGTCCGTAGTGCCCCGCCCGGGCACAAACCCGTGCTGCCAAGGGGAGACGAGACCGCCAATGAATCCTCCCCAACCTTTTGGCCCAGATTTTTGAATAAAGTTTAGTGTTGGCGTTAATGAGTGATATAGGCCTGTAAGAGCCTGGGTTCTCCTTAGGTTTACCCTTTTTATGAAAAATGATTATATTAGTCTCTTTCCACGAGTCTGGGATATCACCTGTACACAAAATACCATTAAAAAGATCCAGCATAATAGGGAAAATCTCGGGTTCAATACTTTTATAAACTTCTAGGGGAATTCCGTCGGGACCCGCAGCCTTCCCGGCAGCAAGTTCGCGCAAAGCATCCTTAATCTCGCTTTCAGTGAAATCTCTATCTAGCTCTTCTCTAAGTGGCCCATCGAGAACTTGACCACCATTATCATACTCCCACGTTTGATGGTCTTGCTGATCAATATGATGATTCTCGTAATCGTACAATTTTTGATAGAAATTTTTAAAAACTTTTAGGATATCTTTTGACTCTGAATAATTCTTACCATCCTCTTGTATACTTGTAATAATGTTCCTAGTTCGATCCTGTCTAATGCGTAGTGCGAGAACCCTACCTGCTTGCTCCCCTGTCTCATATCGCTTAACCCTTGAGGCCTGATAATCACCTACCGCCTTCTGTGTAACTAATTTCAGTATATTAGCTTTAATAATCGCCAAACTTCTTAAACTCTCTGACCCATCCATTCCACTGCCTATATCCCTAATATGAAGCTCCTCTGCATTCACCAGATCAACCATAAGGCAATCGAGCTCTAAATAATCAGTCTTCCTTAAATTCACTGAGCAACTAATAGATTCCCCCCTAAAAGCAGCCTTAAAAGCTTCCCAAACACCATTCCTTGAAGTGCTATAACGATTGGCATCAAAGAACTTCCCAGTCCATTTTTTTAAGTGTTCTACGAATCTATGATCCGAAAGTAACCTTCTTTCGAATGTCCAATTAGTGCGGCTTCTCCCAACAATGTCCAAACTACAGGATAGGATCAGAGGATTATGGTTGGATATTATTTTTGGGATCTTCTTAATACAGACCTTATTCAATTCAGACATTGATATAAAAAAATTGTCTAACCTAGAATACTTTTGGAACGGGTTCGAAAAATATGTATAACCCGGGTTCTGTGGTTCCTTATTACCCCATACATTCTCTAACCCGTGAGACTTAATAAGAGAGGAAAAAGCCCGAAACACCTTTGGTTTCCGTCCGGAGTAATTCTGTGCGCTATGCCAGTCAGTGGAAATATTTAAATCGCCACATACTATCATTGGGGTTGGCCAATCCGCTAACTCTTCCTCAAGGAAGTCAAATATATCCGGATCGTCGCAGTTAGAACCATATATCGAGCAAATTGTATATCCAAAATTCATTTCAGCGATAGCCCACCTGCCCATTCTATCGCATTTAAACCTCTTCGCCCTCCCCAATGAAGTTCTGCCCAAGATTGCCACCCCCCTAATAGTGGAGGTCTGTGTTGTACAGGCTATCAAATTGAACCCTTTTATACAGAGTAAATTACGGCTAGCCCATGGCAGATGGGTCTCTTGTAGACAGATTATGTCTAATCTATTGTATGTAGCAAAATGAGACAACTTTTGGCGCTTTTTCCAATCGTTCAGCCCACTAACGTTAACAGTGCAGATATTAATATTCAGCATTCTCTAAGTTCCGACCCTACCAAATGAAGCCTAACTGAAATCATCATATTTTGTACCAGAAACCAAAACAAGGACCCCGCAGACAGGAAGCCTTCACTGTATCGGCATCTTTCAAAACGGCCTATCTCCCTACAACACCAGATTGTCTCTTTTTTTAGTTTTCCCCCCACTCCCAAGGCTCCCACCCCACTCCCCCCACCCTCCCCCGACTCCCCAACCCCCCCCCTCACCCACCCCTGCATCCCCAAAATCGAGGCGCTCAGAACTAGTCTGAGCATGTGATGTAAGCCCGGTCGCAAGTGAGGAATAAATAAAACAAAAAAGAACAAAGCAGCCTGACAAAACAGCCTGAAGACCTATAAAGACTATGAACCAGGAAGAAGAGACAGGGAGAAAATGCTAGAACATTTAAAGTAACACCTAGCGAACATGAGAGTCAAACTGTTTTTCTTTGTCTCAAACTATCAATTAAACCGAGAAACTCCTTTGCCTTTATCTCAGAGGAAAAATAATTAATCTTCCCATCATTAATAACCTTTAACTGAGCTGGGTTTAGCAAATAAGCTTGCAGTTTCTTTTCCTGGAAAGGTTTGATGAGCATGCGAAGTCTCCATCTCCTTTCTACCGTGGCATGGCAGAAATCTGGACGAACAAAGAAAGACAGTCCCTCACAGGACCTCCTCGCGTCCGGCCTCGCCTTCTCCGCAATTAACTGCCTTAATACAAAGTTGCCGAAGAATATCAAAATAGCCCTAGGCTTGTCCCCCTCTCTCGCATTTCTCCGCATTTTGAAAGGAGTACGATGTACCCTCTGAATTTCGCATAGCCAGTTCCAACTGGAGAGCTCGGGGAAAGCTTGGCCGAACAGTTTGATAACAAACGCTCTAATATCTGACCCTTCGGCTCCCTCGGGAATCCCCAGGACCCTAAGATTGTTCCGCCTCAGTCTGTTCTCCATGTCCTCGAGTTTCCATTGAATGTCTGACAGCTGCAAACTGTGGGCGTCTACTTGGGTTACTGCTTCAGTAGCCTGGGCCTCTGTTGACACGACCCTCTCCTCCAGGTTCGAGACTCTGTCGCCTAATATCGTACATGCCTTAGACAACTTCCTCATGGCCCCTTGCATTTTCCTTAGGGCAGCTTGTGACTTCCTACTATCTTGGCGAGTCTCCTCTCGGTGGGCAATAATTTCTTGATGTATTGCTTCCAATAATGACGCTTGAGAAACCTCTGAGCTAGGGCTTCCCTGCAGCGGCATGGCCGAAGAGTGATCCCATCTGAGCTCCTGATTGACCTGGCTCTTAGAGCTCTTAGAGCCAGCAACGGGCCTTACCACTGTGATAGGGAGCTCCTGTTCCAGATCGCTTCCTGTGCCCTGCGTACTGCCCTCCGGTAGGGAACTATGCTCGTCCGCGTCATCATCTGACCATTCTGCCTCCTCAGAGACCGAAAAGAAGCATTCGCTCGGGTCCTTTTCCACTTGCCCTCGCCACACATCTTCTGGGACGGCCTCGCTGAGAGCTGTCTCGAGGTTTTCACATTCCCCCTGATTGTCAGTGTCCTGAACCACATCCTTTCCAAGTTGCTTATCACTGTGTCCGGGGGGGTACAGACTGCTGTTATGCTGGCCTACTTTAGGGGCGGCACCTGCCTTATTATTATCAGCAACTACTCCACCCTCCAATGTTCTTCCTGTAGCAGAGCCCGCGACAAAACCAGTGAGAGGAACGGGGGCTGCGATGGAAATACCCCCATGCGCAATCCCGCCTTCGTCTTGGGGGGCAACAGAGGCTTGTTGCTCGCCTGCCCCTTCCATGCTCTCTTTAATGCTGGCAGGCCCATGTGTTCCCCCAGAGCCCACCAACAATGAGCTCCCCTTAGCCCCTTTCTCCTTGCCAGATTTAGCGAACATATCTGCGATTATAGCAGAAGCCTGGCGAGTCTTACCAGCCATCTGCTGTTTCCTGACGGAGGGTGAATGGGTTCTTGCGGGGCGATCTGATTCATCCTGCACCGCCGTGCCTCCTTCCACCCCTCCTTTCTTTTTGGATGCTGCCGGCTTCGAGTTGATGGGTTTTAGGGCCATAACAACTGGTCTCATCGTACGGTCTCTTCTTCTGGTCATAAGGGGGCGCCGGCACAGACACAGACAGCCCGAATCCGGAGCCCGAATCCGACTCCTCTCCCCGTCTCTGATCACTGACCTCACACGGAGTTCTGCTCCACTTCGCAGCCTCCGCCCACAGACCGCAGCTGAACGCCAGCGGCGGGAAGCGCGAGCCGCTGCAGCAGCCAAAGCCCACAGGAAGGAACCGCCACAGCCGGTAAGCAAAAGGATCATATTTTCATTTTCGAAACTAACCCAAAACGATGTGCCAGCGCGAACAGCCTTAATCCTTATGTTCTGTCAGTGGCAGCTTCGACCGACATCCTCCTTGCTACCTGCTGCTACCGGCCGCTTCTACGCGACCGCCATCTTGCCTCACTCCAGCCTCAGTAGCATCATGGCACCCCACCTGCAAAACTATTTCGATGGGGGAAAAGGGTGGACGATAAATGTCCCAGATGCGATCCCTTTTTCACAATTCCTACGTATTAAACGTATTTCATCCAATGATAATCAACTTGCACACGCTATTGCTGAATCCCCCAAAAAATTCTTGGATCGAGGCTATACTCGTGAGGTGATTGATGCTTCTGTTAAGAGGATAGAAGGGATTACAAGAGAAGTGCTTCTTGAGAAAAAAGAAAAAACACCCCTTGAACGGGAGGTTTATGTATCTACATTTTCCACCCAATCGGCAGCAATCAAGAGGATCATCTTACGTCGCTGGGATATTTTACAAACTGAACACGACTTTCAAAATCTTTTTTTAAAATCCCCCTATATTTGCATACAAACGTTCAAACAATTTGCGTGAGATTTTGAATTAAAAACATTTTTTGACACATGGAGAAGCACACAAAGGGATGCAAAAATGTTTTAATTGCACTCATTGCAATAATGTCCTTACAGGATCTACAATATCACATCCTTGGTCAGGTAAACCAATAACCTTAAAATACACAGGCAATTGCAACACCAATAATGTAATTTATTTGATCAAGTGTCCTTGTTCTCTTTATTATGTAGGGAAGACGGAAAGGGCCTTAAGGATTCGCATCACAGAACACAAAAGCAGAATCAGAACACGGACATTAAGCTCTCCACTAGCTACTCACTGGGCAACAGCACATCATTCTATAGCTCAGTTCAGATTTACTTTCTTAGAGAAAGTCAAACAACGTGATGACAAAGATATGTCTAAAGTCATTACGCAAAGAGAAACTTTCTGGATCAAATATTTGAATACCCTCACCCCCAATAGCCTCAATGATAAACTGGAACTGTTGTGTTTCCTGTAAGGGCATTTATGTTCTGCACCAGATGGCGAGAGAGCATAGTTCCAACAGATTGACTATTTTAGGCAACAGGTGTACCTTTTACACTGTAACCCAGTTTCGGATCATACCTCATCACAAGTATGAGTACTCACATTCTTATTCTCTATCCAATATCACTTAAATATGTGTATATCTAAATATGTATTGTACAGCATGATGTTTGTTCATTGACAAGTATATTGTGTTCTATTGTTATAAACACTGTGTTGAATTTAGACACTTGTACGGGATGGTGTTCATCAATTTTATGTATTCATACATTACAGTAACACATCAGCACTGTATGTTCAACTCAAGGATGATATACAAGAATTGATTTTATGTACGGCTGTTTATGCACAGCTTCATGTTTGCAAAAGGGTACATGCAGTGAATTCACAATCATTCAAAAAATCATGTATCATGGTTACAACAGAAACTGTAAAACAGTTCATGAGGTTGACGAATAGACATTGCTTGCATGTATTTCTCATTGTAAATCAACATATGCAATTGACATTGATGGATGTCTTTTGAGGAATGTACTTAGTGTGTTTTAATATGGGAGACATTTGTTTTTTTACATGCTTTATGGTTATATGAATAGCATTATTAATGTTGTTATCTCTTTAGTACGTGTTGCATAGACGTTATATATATACATACCCGCAAAATATCAGGATGCCTTTCAGCTTGAAAGTGTAGTTAACAAGCTTACGCCAACATTAATAATCAGGATCTGTGCATGTAAATGACCATTTATATTCGTCATTGTATCAGATGATTCCCGTAGGAGGCACGATGACATTGCAGTGATTCGATTTACTTCGACATTGGTTATCCATATTTTGTTTAAAGTTCAATATGTTCTACACTCTCTACTTGTACATATTTCTTTGTACACCGGGTGTTTTTTTTTATATGTTTTTTCTTTATACGCTATGAACACACATACACACACTGACATGGCTGCCGGCCTGCCGCGCGTGTCAGTTACACCAGTCCTATTTCCATGTTAAGTAGCTTACGCATGAATTCTCTAACGCGTTAGCAGGCTTTATTAACGGCTAAGAACAGCGCGGCTGCAACTTGATGGCGAGACTGCACCGCTAAGGGCCTCTTATTTTCGATCAAGTAAGTCTGTAGTTCAGAGTGGAGACTTATTTAATGCAGGAAAATTACTTATATTTTTATTGCCGCCTAATTCTCTGTGCATGTTTTTAGAAAGCACGAGCAGTTAATGAACAACTCGGATTTCAAGCTAAGACAGGAAGAGTAAGGTGAGATGCACGATCTTTGAGTGCACTAGAGGTGAAGCACTATTGTTTTGTTCTTCACGGCAATTACTAAAGTGAGGTTTTTCGCATTTGTTTGACAGGATATGCTGTTGACAATTTTGGGCGCTTGGTGTACACGCGATTTGTCTTGACATTCTTCAGTATCAGAGATTGGTAAGCTGATAATTGACTGACAGTTCAGTGATAGTCCTTTTTCAACACAGATAGCACTGATTTGGAGATTTATATTTCACAGACTGTAGCAGATTAATTGAACTACCGACATTGGCGACCAGCCATATGACTGAGCCAGAGGGCTCATATAGGTAATTTCATCTACTAGACTGGACTCTATCAGCACTTATAGGACTGGTGTGTGGAAATGTAGCTCGTAACTGAACAGTATCTGCGCCATCTTGTCTCTCCCCAGCGCGACACACAGGAAAGCGCACGGCAGCCATTTTAGGCACCCTGGTCTCTCTCCCTGCTCATTGCCGATCGCCAGCGCGTCCCCCTGGCGCTGCGAACATTCCCCCGCGCGCCGGCCACCCCTTGCTCTCTCATACATGGGCCATAAACCCTCTCCTTCTGCGTGACCCTGCCATGGAACCACATCCCACGCCTGACCGACATCCCATACATGGTCATACATCTCTTTGATAACCCCCTTCCTCTGCGCCCAATTGTCCGAACCGATCCCAGGCCATCACCTAGCCCTGCAGATGCAGTTTATTGCCCCTACTGTAAGGGAAACACCCCACATCAAAGGGATTACAGTAGATCAAGGCCCCCCACCCCCTGAGACCCGACCAGTCGCACACACCCCCGGGAATTGGCGGAATGTCCAGCTGTGTGATAGCCATCTCCTACTGTGTGTGGGGTGGGGACTTCCACTATAGATATGTGTGGGAACGAGCTTGAAGTGGGGATTCTGAGGATGTTCTTTCATGTATCAAAGCGATCTCAAGAATGTGCCATGTATGATAAACCTGCAATAAAGTCATAAACCTGTGTATAAGAGGCCAGGCCTCAGAGATGTGGTTAGAGCACCTCGTGACGATACCTTGCTGTCTGATCTGATGTGTTCTACTCCGACGGAATAAAACTTTGTTTTCCTGCCTTCCAGTCTCCGGCGCCTGCCTCCTTGTTGGTTAATTTTCGAATGGTATAAGAGGCGATTACCGCCGGGCAATACTTGAAAGGTTATCGACTGCAACTGCCACTACCTTTTAACAATTGGCGTCCCAAGCGTGGGGCCCATCAGCGACACGTGGATCCAGTGGGAGAGGTCCCGACGACAGAGTGAACGACTGCAACGATCGGAAAGAGCTCCTGCCCGATAGACCCTCGTCTGGCAGCCGATCATCCGAACTTCACTGGTTCCGAGCAGACCTCTCTCGAGTGATCTACGGTCCTGACTGGGAACCATCAGGAGTGCCACGGCAAATACGGAGAGTAGAGGACGATCGGGCGCTGGAGGCGGAAGACGAGAAACTGTCCATGCGGTCCGGGTAAGGTCGTGAAACACGACAAATTGCGAAACGATTGATTGATTGATTGAAAATACTAGTATTGCTTATTGATTGTTCTCTTTGAGATATTCGCTGTCTACAAATGGGGAGGAGTAGAAATACTCTCTCTTCCTTTGCAGATAGTGAAGGATAGGTAACGTAGACTTTTGTCCCCATTGTAACCCGTCGTGCCTATTTTTATCTTCCCACTGATTGATTGTCCGAACATTGATTGTTTTGAAGAATAGTGCTCTTTGAGATATTCTCTGTTTGCAAATAACGTAGAATAGAAATATTCTGTCTAGTCTTTGCAAATAGTGAAGGGTAGGTAACGCAGACTTTTGTCCCCATTGTAACCCGTCGTGCCTATTTTTATCTCCCCACTGATTGATTGTCCGAACACTGGTTGTTCGATATTGGTTCTTTGGAGGTATTCTCTGCTTACAAATAACGTGGAACAGAGATATTCTGTCTAGTCTTTGCAAGCAGTGAAAAGATAGGTAGTGCAGACTTTTGTCCCCGTTGTAACCCGTCATGCCTGTCTTCTCCCCACTGATTGGTAGTTGGTTCTGCCCGGACCGCTTATTAGAGGTGAACCATCCGGCTCCACTGGAAGGCACCCCTAATAAGGACATGTTCACTAAATATGGACTAGTCGCCGTAGCTTATAGCAAACTATAGCATAAATATACAAAAAGGGACCCCGAGAGTCAGTGGCCACTGATGGGATCCTTCGATGGTCATAAAATAGAAGCATTAGAAATAGCTCTACGTAGTAATAAAACGACACCTACTATGCTTGACAGTATCGGCATGTGGCGCAAAGAAGCAATGCAACGGAAAAAGAGGGAAGAAGTAAAAGCAGAAAGGGAATTACGAAAGGCAGCTCACCTTGCCGCTAGAAAGTTAGAGGAAGAGATAAAGGAGAGAAAGGAAGCTAAACTAAAACAAGAGTCTGAAACATCAGGCCAGTGCCCTGTTAGGACCTCCTCTACGCTCTACCCTGAGTTACCTTCCAAGCAACGAGCGAATGACGAATTGCTATTAGGTCCCCCGATCATCTACATGCCCCCTCCATACGCCCCCTCCCAACCTGTAGTACAGCACCCGCAACCCCCAAACGCAAGTGAAAGCAGTACCAGGGCCTCGGTCCTCACGGCCTCCGCGCCGGCCGAGCCTCTCGTACTGAACACAACGTTAGCAATAACGTTAGATGACCCTGAGATGAGAAAGAAAGATTCCGCCAGAATGAATCGACTAACAAAGGATGAACAAGCCGGAATCGATAAGGTAGTAAGGACACTAGTAGAACAAAAGGAAAGTGAGGAGTATGTAACAGACATGTATAACTCGTATGCCGACAACCGCAGACGACACTTTGTCGTACGACTTTGTTATCACACCCTGAATGCCTATGAGGATAGGTACCAAGATAGAGGTCCCGAAGGCTTAGCGACCTTGTATAGGAAGGTAGACATTGGGGAGGAAAGAGAGGGCGATGTGACGAACCTCTTCACTCGTACACTCGAAGTCTTCCGGCATCTTAAAGAACACAGACAGACAACCAAAGCAGAGACCCCCATAGCGACTGAACCCCAGGCAGGGAAGGCTGATACCATGATGCCCATCAAAGAAGCCGCCCCCTACTGGGTCCCCCCATGAGGTCAGGGAACACACGACGACATCAACCACCAAGATGCGAAGGGAAGGGTTGTATATAACTGGGTTTACCAGCCATGGGACCGACAAGACATCTTGACCTTTAGAAAAACCCTACCCGACTTAAGAAAGAACCCGACGGCCTTCTACACCGAACTAGGTACGGCCTTAGGTTCAACCATAATGACCTTAGCGGATATCGATTTGTTCTTCGGGTTATGTCTGCCGGCTGATGTGTGGAAGCAAATCCGGAAAGTCGACCACGCTGAGCCGTTCGGATATACCTGGGTACAACTCGATACCATAGATAAGCAGCGAGAACCTGGACAAAAACCCCTAAAAGCCATATTGGAACTCCCAGACAAGATCGTACAGAAATTGAAGACTCTAATCCCAGAAAGAAAGGTAGACTGGTCAATAGTGACGGCTTGTCGCCAGAAACCCCAGGAGGATGTGTCTGAATACTTCTCTCGATTCGAGACAGTGTTTTCCGATTATAGTGGCCAGGACATGACCACTGCAACCGGACATCACCTCTTCGTCCAGAATTATGTGAAGGGTCTGTCACAAAAAGTCTCCCAGAAGCTACAGACCAGCGAGAGTAGTTGGGCAGCCTCCAAACCCGCTGCTATCCTCCAGATGGCCCAATACTACGAACATCAAAAGAATGAGAACGATAGGGTGTCCGAGAAAAAGAAAAAGGAACTGAAGGAGAGGGTAATGATAGCACAGTTGCAAGGGGTGACCATAGGAAGGGAGCCCCCTAAAGGAAATTACCAACCAACCGCCCCTAGAAAGCTACCCCCTAGAGACCATACACCTACACCTTACTCTGGACGAAGAGACTTAGACGGGAACCAATGTGCGTTCTGTAGAGGGTTCGGACACTGGAAATCCCAGTGCCCGGTCCTTCTGGAGATGAACAAAAATAGAGACACCAGAGACATAGCATATGACCCCAGAAGGAGAGGACAGGGACGAGGGTACACGAACGACACCACCAACGACAGGCCAGGCAGACCAAACACCTT
Source organism: Triturus cristatus (assembly GCF_964204655.1). Lineage (NCBI taxonomy): Eukaryota > Metazoa > Chordata > Amphibia > Caudata > Salamandridae > Triturus > Triturus cristatus. The sequence continues at coordinate 299,504,359 of NC_140593.1, forward strand.
TGATCGCCCCCGACAGAACCAGTGCCAGCAGTCCGACTACGAAAACACCCATGACTTTGGATAGGACCGCCAGGGGCAAGGGAGGGATCCAGTCGAACTCTGTGTTGACCAGCAAGGTCCTTACGTCACTGCTAAGGTCCTGGGCACAAAGTCTCCATTTCTGGTAGATACTGGGGCGACACGTAGTGCGTTATCTAAACGACTGATTCCTAGGGCACCCTTGTCTGGCTCACACGTAACCTCAATAGGCTTCGATGGGACGCCCTCCACTAACCCCTTGTCAGCACCAATCTCCTTTGACTTAGAAGATAACACCACTGACACGACATTCCTGCTCTCCTCCAACACCCCCGATGCTATCATAGGACTTGATTTGCTAAAACATTTCCAAGCTACCATCAGATGTTCCCCAGACGGAGTGCGAGTCATCCTGCACGATAACCCGGATCTGTTCAGGTCTTGTCTCACACGACGTATGTTCTCCATAACCAATGCTGACTTGTCCCTACTCGACACGTTACCCTCACACCTGTGGGCAAAAACCGACTCGGACGTAGGACGCATGGTGATCGGCCACGTACACATAACTGTCCGACCGGACGCGGTGCTCCCAAAACTTCCACAGTATCGGATATCGCCCGAAGGCGAGAAGGCATTGGTGGAAATCATCCAGTCCCTAGTCGATGCAGGAGTGGTAGAAGAAGTAGTCAGTAATGTTTGCAACAGCCCTATCCTACCCATTGTAAAGAGGCAATGTGAGGGAGATGAGAAAGCATACCGCTTCATTGTAGACTTGCGAGAGGTTAACAAAGTAGTCATACCTCAGTACCCCGTGGTCTCGGACATCACCACCATCCTCACCCTAATTCCGTCCACTGCCACCACCTTTACCGTTATTGATCTCAAGAACGCATTCTTTTCCATCCCCATCCACCCAGACAGCCGCTACCTGTTCGGCTTCACCTTAAAAGCCCGTTCGTACAGATTCTGTAGGGCACCCCAAGGCTACACTGAGAGCCCCAGCATTTATAGCCAAGCCCTCAAGAGACAACTAGATGCAGTCCAACTACCAGATGGAGTGGTGTTAATACAGTACGTTGATGATATTCTTTTGGCGGCCGACACCACTCCACTTGCAGTCACAGCCACCATTCACCTCCTCCACTTCCTTGCGGAGAACGGTCACAAGGTCTCCAAGAAGAAGTTACAATTCTGCCAACCCCAAGTGACATACCTAGGCCACCTCCTATCCAAAGACGGGAGGAAACTTACACCTGACCGAATTCAGACCATCTTAGAAACCCCTGTCCCCAAAACTCAGAAGCAAGTGCGGTCTCTGGTCGGCCTCACCTCCTTCTGTCGACAGTGGTTACCAAACTTCAGCCTTATTGTAAAACCTCTGCTTTCCTTGCTAGCTAAAGACGCCCCCTTCCCCTCCCCTGGACACCCAAATGCTAGTCTTCCTTCAAAGAATTGCGAAATGCCCTTTGTTCAGCACCAGTCCTAGGAACCCCAGACTACACTAAACCTTTCTCCCTCTACACCCACGAAAGGGAGGGATGCGCGTTGTCTGTCCTAACCCAGTCCATAGGTCCTAAACAACGCCCTTGTGCCTACTTCTCTGCCACTCTTGACCCTGTAGCCAGAGCTTTGCCCGCCTGCCTTCGAGCAGTAGCCGCCGCTGCTGTCTCTTTCCGGCAAAGTGAGGGGATCGTGCTCTCGAACCCCCTCACTGTGTTAGTACCCCATGCGGTTGACACCCTCCTGAACCAGACCAAGACTCAACACCTGACTAGCGCACGACTGACTGGTTATGAACTGACTCTGCTTGCACCCCACATCACGTTGAAACGATGCACCACTCTGAATCCAGCTACTCTGCTACCTCTCCCTGACACTGACCCCAATGCGTCCCCTATACATGACTGCGTGACCCTCACCGACGAACAGACTAAGAGTAGGGTTGACCTCCGAGATACTGCCTTCCCGGACCCTGACGGAGAACTGTGGGTAGATGGCTCATGCATCAAGCTCCCCGATGGCACCACCTCAGCTGCCTATGCAGTCACCACAGCCCGAACAGTTGTTGAGACAGCCCGCATCACACAGCGATCCGCACAGGCGTCTGAACTGATTGCTCTCACACGAGCATGCATCCTAGCAGCGGGGACAACCGCAAACATTTACACCGACAGCCAGTACGCCTTCGGGGTGGTTCACCACTTTGGGCTCCTATGGAAGGAGAGGGGATTCCTGACTTCCCATGGCACACCCATCCTACATGGAGATCTAGTCTCCACTCTGACCGAAGCAGTCCTCCTCCCCACACGGCTAGCTGTGATCAAATGCCAGGCACACAAAAAGGTGACGGACATTATAGGACAGGGAAATGCGCTGGCTGACATTACTGCCCGAACCACAGCCGAGAATAGGTCAACAACACGCATGTACGTGACCAGGTCACAAACTGAGAAATGGAAGGATGCTAGGGAAACGATTAGGGACATCCAATTAGCCAGCTCACCACACGAATTGACTGAATGGGCACGGGTGGGATTGAAGGACGATGACGGTTGCTGGCTAACTAAAGACACGAACAAATGGTTGCTACCTGACTCATTCCTGATTCCCATGCTAACCATGACACACTCCCCCGCGCACATAGGGTCTGCCCCCATGATCGAACTCATCTCCAAGGTTTGGCACAACGACAAGATCCCAGACTCAGCCAAACGTCTGGTCCAACAATGCCTGGTATGCCCCCAACACAACCCTGGTAAAGGAACTGCTGTACCCCGGGGAGGGTTTGGGGTTCCTAATCATCCCTTTGAGGTCCTACAGATGGACTACATCCAGTTAGAAAGGTGCCAAAGCTTGAAGTACGTACTTGTCGTTGTGTGTGCTTTCAGCAAGTGGGTAGAAGCTTACCCGACCCGCGACAACACTGCTATGACTACCGCAAAGGTATTGCTGAAAGAATTCTTCCCCCGTTACGGCCTTTGTCGAATTTTGTGGAGCGACAACGGCCCACACTTTGTAGCCGAAGTTATCCAACTCATCTTAAAAGGGTTGGGTGTAAAACAGAAGTTCCATGCGGTCTTCCATCCCCAATCTGCAGGCTTGGTTGAGCGACATAATGCCACATTGAAGCTCAAAATAGCCAAAATAGTTGCCACCACAGGACTGAAATGGCCAGACGCTCTCCCGCTAGCATTGCTATCAATGCGTTCCACTCCCACCAAACACCACTTAACCCCCTACGAGGTCGTCTTCGGGCGGCCCATGAACCTTTGGACCGCACCAAAACCAACATCCATTCACAACGTCCCGGACGTCCTCATGTCTGACTATTTGTACAACCTAACTAAAACGTTGTCTGTTATCCATCAGCAGGTGCTGCAAGCCATTCCCGATGCTTCCAGGGGCCCCGGGCACGATATCCAACCCGGAGATTTCGTCCTAGTGCGTAATTTCCAGCGTGCAAGGAGTCTGGAGCCCCGGTGGACGGGCCCCCTGCAAGTCCTGATCACCACCCGAACAGCTCTTCGAGTGGAGGGGAAGCGCAATTGGCTGCACGCACATCATTGCAAAAAGGTATCACCGTCCCTGACGACAACCGACAACATCGCCGGCCAAGAAGAACTCCTGGACGAAGGCCGACCATCCCTGAGCTGCTACCCGGACACAAAGACACTTGAATTAATGAAATATCCCGATCCCACTGTGCCGTCCAAAGAAGGGTATAACCTGCGACGAAAGGAGGGAACTTCGGCTAAGCAGACCACGAACTAAGTTGAAATCTCGAACCGGTAGCCTAATCACCTCAAAGGCCTCCAGAAGAGAAATTAGACAAAGTCTGTGTTTCTGCCCGCTACCGAGTCCCTTGAAGGTGATGGAAGCGCCCGACATGAAGATGATGGAAGCAACCGGATGTCCGAATATCCACTACAAAAACCCAAAGACTGACAAAATGCACAGCTCAAAGACTATCGCGCTTTTTATTACCCTACTCTTTTGCCTTCTCCTCATGATCACCTTCTGGATCATGGAAGAGAGTGCACCCGCTCATGAGACATTGTTGACCACTGTCCAACCTACCACCATGAAAGAACACCATCTGATCTCACTTTCACCCCAACTCCTCGAAAGGCGTAAGGAGTTCTGGAAAAACTCTTTTGTACAGTTGCTCCACCAACACAATCTTGCCGCCAATGCAACCAACTGCTGGATCTGTGGATTGCTGCCACATGCCACTGGACATTCTATCCCTTTCATCCCTTCGCCCTTCTCTGTCCATGGCTCTTGCCTCGCTTGGCTAATCCTCCTGCAAGAAAGCTACAAGGACAATGCCACTTCCGACAAAACTATGTCACACTTCTACCATGGGTTCTGGCTGAACAGAACTGGAAAAACTTCTGCTCCCTTCTGTCCTCTGAGATCAAACGCTTCCTTTCATATGGACATCCCTGCCAAAGATCGAGTCGAAATGCAGGTGTTTAACAACCCAGCCAGACCCACCTTCTCTTACCTCCGGAAACGAACGGCCGCCACCCTAACAGTGGCCCTATCCGTCATCAACATCTTGTGTGCATCGAAGGTCTGGGAACGCAGCTGGTGGGCCACAGTTCCTGTCTCATCACCCGAACATTGGACTCAGTTGACCCACCCTCCTTTGTTACCTCCCCAAATATGTACTTTGTCTGTGGTACTAAGGCCTACACCTGGCTTCCGAAAGGGTGGGGAGGCACCTGCTACATCGCTTTTATCCTTCCTCCAACATATGTGGCTCCAGCAAACCATCACCGGCAGAAACGTGCAAAGGACATTGTACAAGCCGACTCCACTGGAGCACAGTTCATGGATGCAGTAAAGGGACTTGTTCCACTGTGGGGTCCAATGGCAAACAGCCGTGCCATCCGGCACCTGACCCAGGCAGTCAAAACCACAATGAACATTACAGCCGGCATCCTCACCAACAACACCGCTGAGCTTCAGGCCGTCCGCCTGGTAGCTCTTCAGAACCGCCTCGTTCTAGACGTAGTTCTGGCCGATCGTGGAGGAGCATGCCGCATCATTGGGTCCAGCTGTTGTACCTACGTACCGGATAACTCACCCTCAGTCTACAAGGCGATTGAACACCTCCACAGACTTTCCGCAGAGGTTCATCAAGAGCAAGAAGGTTGGTCGCTTGGGAGTTGGTTTTGGGACACTATTAAAAGTTGGAGGTGGAGGTTGTTTACGTTTATCCTAATACCAATTGTGATCCTATGTGGATGTTGCCTGGGGATTCAGTGTTTGCCACCCTTATGTTCACTTTTCATAAACTGCATCTGCCCTAAGACTCTGAACTTCGAAGCAGAGAGAATGAAAGCTCTGTACGAAGTAGAGGTGCGTGGCATTATGGGGATAGATCCGAACTAAACAAGCTGGCGAGATATGTTAAAAGGGAGGACTGTGGAAATGTAGCTCGTAACTGAACAGTATCTGCGCCATCTTTTCTCTCCCCAGCGCGACACACAGGAAAGCGCACGGCAGCCATTTTAGGCACCCTGGTCTCTCTCCCTGCTCATTGCCGATCGCCAGCGCGTCCCCCTGGTGCTGCGAACATTCCCCCGCGCGCCGGCCACCCCCGCTCTCTCATACATGGGCCATAAACCCTCTCCTTCTGCGCGACCCTGCCATGGAACCACATCCCACGCCTGACCGACATCCCATACATGGTCATACATCTCTTTGATAACCCCCTTCCTCTGCGCCCAATTGTCCGAACCGATCCCAGGCCATCACCTAGCCCTGCGGATGCAGTTTATTGCCCCTACTGTAAGGGAAACACCCCACATCAAAGGGATTACAGTAGATCAAGGCCCCCCACCCCCTGAGACCCGACCAGTCGCACACACCCCTGGGAATTGGCGGAATGTCCAGCTGTGTGATAGCCATCTCCTACTGTGTGTGGGGTGGGGACTTCCACTGTAGATATGTGTGGGAACGAGCTTGAAGTGGGGATTCTGAGGATGTTCTTTCATGTATCAAAGCGATCTTAAGAATGTGCCATGTATGATAAACCTGCAATAAAGTCATAAACCTGTGTATAAGAGGCCAGGCCTCAGAGATGTGGTTAGAGCACCTCGTGACGATATCTTGCTGTCTGATCTGATGTGTTCTACTCCGACGGAATAAAACGTTGTTTTCCTGCCTTCCAGTCTCCGGTGCCTGCCTCCTTGTTGGTTAATTTTCGAATGGTATAAGAGGCGATTACCGCCGGGCAATACTTGAAAGGTTATCGACTGCAACTGCCACTACCTTTTAACAGGTGTATATCGCATAAGTGGATAAGGGTCGTACGGTCACTGTGCTATTCGCTCTTCAGCACACTCTTTTCACACATTCATTGACTTTTGGGCACACAACTGGGTCGGTGTGTTAAGGTTACAAGTTAGCACTGATTGAGACAACACCTATGAAGATATTCCATGCATATAATGTAAATTTCCTTGCCTTTCCCGGTAATCTATAGGCCGGCAATCACAAATGTATGATATCATTTTTATGTAATTGTACAAACATAACACATATATGTTTTCTGTAGATTTCCCCTGATGAAGGGTGTATGAATCACCGGAAATGCATTGAGAACATCATATTTCAAGATGTTCTATCATATGTCAATGCAAAGTGGAGTTCAACATGCAGTATTGAAAACAACGCTTTTGAATTAAAGAAGCAACGAACTACGTTGGATTGTGAATTTATTGTTTTTTTCATGTACATCTGGTTCTTCTAGTCATGTTTAGTTGGTTGTACTTGATGAAATTTTGTTAATACGATTTCTAGCATTGAATAACATTTATAAACACTCCAGTGAGTGGAACTTTGGTAGTGCAGGCTTCGTCTAGGACATGTAGTCTTAGATACATTTTTTCAGGTTGAATTAGTGGTTTGGTAGAAGGCAGCACACCCACACAGATGAACATGCATAATTGTTTTAAGTATCAGATTACTCTCTATTGAAGAGTGCACCACAGTTGATAGAATTCACAATCATGTCACCTTCGGCAGTGGGGAATGTGATGTGGTAGGGCCCTAGGTTCTCATGCATAAATAATAACCACACGGATACTCCCAGATGGAGAGTGGAAATGGCATCCAGCACGTGTGCCCGGCCCTTTTTATTGGCAGTGTCACATGTCCTGTGACATGTGTGCTGGATGGGTGTGGTGTGGGTGTAAACCAGCTGTGAGGGAGTGGCTGTGGCATGCTGACAACTAGACCTGTGATCAGCAGATCACTACAGGGAAGACCTGGGACATGTAGAGTTGTCATCCCCCCCTGTGAGCGTAAGCGGAGTGGGCTGGCCTGGCATATTCCAGTCCAGCATAGGGATGTGAACAATGACCCTGGGGCTCTGGGCACTGTTCTGCCCTGGACTGGACAAGGAAGTAACTAATGCGTGTGTCTCTATTGTAGTGTTTGCGCCACCCGGACCGCAATCGGTAATGTTGCACCCTGTGACTCAAGTCCCACAACATGAGCAACATGGACGTAAGGGGGACTCACTGAGCCTACATTCATCCATACTTCCGCACTTGAATGATCATAGACATGACACATCTGTGTGAAAATGAATGTTTAATGCACATTCAGTGAAGTGTTGTAGCTGGAGCAGTACAGGGCCATGCAAACCCCACTTTACATTGTTGGCCAGTGGAGGGTCAGCCAGAGTCCTTTAGGGAATGACAAGTTCATCGGAAGAGGAAGAGTACAGTCCGCAGTCTGATAGCTGTGTCATTGGTAACCAAACAGAATATGTCAGTCCATGTTGAGGTCCAAGGTGAGTGTCACTGAGTGCATCATGGGACAGTGGAAGGTGATGATGCAGAGGGCAGAACCAAGCAGACACAGACCAAATGGCGGAGATGAAGGCTACTGCGTCCTTCTTATCACTAAGGCAGAATCATTTGCATCTTCATCCTCTGCTGTTTCATGTGCCTCACATTTGGGTAGTGGTGTTCTGTTTCCAGCACTGTGTGGCACGGACACTTCAGGGGGCGGAGATGTGGATGGAGTGGTAGCAGCAGCATTTATCTGCGCCAGGCCTTGTGGCAGCATTGCCATGAGGGGGGCCTGCAGGGCATTGAGGAACCCAGCTACCTCTTGCTGGTGTGCAGCCGTGGCAGCCACTCTTTCTGCCTGCATCCACTCCATGTTCTCCATGATCCTACGCATGTGTCCCAACTTCCGGGTGACATCACTGGAGCCACTCTGACTAGACATTTGTTTTTATCTCCGAGTCATAACTCCAGCGATGTCAGCCATTGATCGTTGGAGAGCATGGCGCGGACTGTGAGTATCCGATAGGGACTGTGAGTGGTCCCTGATGGCCCTTAGACACCCACGTATGGCATCTAGTTTGGCTGCCATGCGGTCGAACCCCAAACGCACCAGTTCAGCCATCTTCTCCTGGCACCCAAACACATGGCTTTGGAAGGCCATGTGTTTTTCGTGGTGATCCTGGGAGGCAGACGTGGTGGTGGGTGCTGCCTGCTGTGTGTGTGTGGTCTGTGCAGAGGGTGGGGTCTCATCGATGCAGCTGGGCTGCCCTGCTCCTGGACGTGAGTTGACGTAGCTGTCAATGAACTCTTGGAGGGCTTCGGTGTCTAAGGTGTGAAGGTCCGCTTCGTCATCAGAGAAGAGAGGTTCGGTCTGCTCAGCAGGAGGTGTTGGTTTTCCCTCTACAATGTGAAGGGGAGATGCAGTTTAACATTGTGTTCACATGTATGTTGATGACGCATTGTACATGTTTACATACAGACAGCATGACATGGTACATTGTGACTGTTTCGGAGGAGCTGCCTATTTGATGCAGGACAGTGGACATTTCGACAACATCACAGATGTGTGTTTGTACTTGTACATTATCAACTCACATTTCCCTGCTATGCCAAATGTGATTGGCAAGTTTTTACAGACAAGCGGCACCAGTTGTGTCCCCTGTTCTTTTGTGGACATGTTGTGGTTTGTACCACATTGTTGTCAATGTTGATGTGCTCTGCATGTTATGTGTGTGTGCTGCATTTTGGGAGAGTCGCCCTTGCTGCTCTGATTTTGCTGCCTCTTATCCATTTCATGCGGTGTGCCTTTGACTTCTGTGCTTATACAGTGCTGAGATGTTGCATACTTGGGTACATTTGTCTCTAGGTGGAAGTTGGGGGTCTGGGGCATGGTTTGTCCGCAGAGGTGTTGTTGACGTCAGGAGTTGTTTGTGCACATGGATGTGTCAGAGTGTGACCTGTTCCTTTACGGATGTGGTCCACACTCAGCCACATCAATGTTGTGGCGTGAAACATTTCATAATATATTAACTGCAGCAATGCTAGTCATCATGCAGTGTCACTTGCATTGTCAGTGTTGCTCACAGACACAAAGCATTCCTGGGTTAGATACATGTGCATGGGTTGGTTGTGAGATTAGTGGTGCATGGGAAGGGCCCCCTCTGGGCACATAGTCGACGGGGGCTTACTTGCTGTTTCTAGGTGTGCTGCAGTGTGCCAAGGGGATACAAGACATGCTCCAGAGTCATTGTGGGTGTGCACTGTGCTCTACTTAATTGTACATGTATGTCATTGTGCCCATCTCCCCCCGTCCCCCCAGTCCCTGGTCGTTACTCACCCTGTTGCTGTTGTGTCAGGTCATGTTTAGCAGTGTCCGTTCCCCCAACTCCTGCCACTGTCTCCCCACTGATGACTGTGGACACCATTTCCTCCATCTCATCCAGCTCCTCCTGTGCCGCTGGGCTCCCACCTCCAGTCTGCATTGCTGCTTTCCGGTTGTTTACAAGTTTCTGCTTGGTTTTGCGCTTCACATCATTCCAGTGCCTCTTGGCCTCTTCCATTGTCCTCCTCAGCACTCCGACTGCATTCACCTTGTCCACGATGGACTGACATATTCCATTTTTTGTTGCCAATGACATATTGGAAGTGACGAACAGTAGTTGATGGTGTCCTATCACCTCCGTTATCAGGATCCTATTTTCCTGCGGACTGAACCACGTCTTCCTCTTCTTCTTGTCCTTGCCTTTCCCTGACCCTGAGGTCTCAACCTGGGCCTCCGTGGGGCTTGTAGGGTTCTGGTTGTCCTCTGTACGTGCTCCGGCTACCTCCATGGTGCTTTGCAGTTGTTTTGCTTTTGTTTGTATGTTTTTTTTTTCTACTTTTATAGTGATTTTTCCCGCCTGACGTGTGTGAATTGCAGGCCTGGCACAGCTTAATGCTGATTTTTTTATCGCAGTTGGGCCCATCGCAACTTTTTTCACGTTGGTTTTTTTATCGCCATCTCAGTGACTTTATCACGGACATTGGATGCATTATCGGGAGACTATCGCATGTTGCCGCCGTGTTGTGAATAGGACGTTAACACAGAGTTATTTTACCGCGATAGACGGCGATATGAGACGTTGCTTTAACCTTTTTGTGCGATGATTATCGCACATTCTTGAGAATGTCCCCCGTAATGTCTTCTTTAGCAAGAAATTTAATTCAGGTTTAGGATATTTTCCATGGCAAAGTTGCTGCCCAGGATGTATTCAATATTTTAGAATCTTTATTAGTCACCTTTATTAGTTTAGCTATTTCACTCGTATTCGTTTCCAGCCCCAATGTCAATGACTTTTGTTTAATTTGAAAATAGTTTCTAGTCCGTAGCTGCAATTTAGAACTCCAGTGTAGCACATTCACGGTACAGACAGAATACACATTAACATCTGCATGGTAATTTTGTATAAGCTGTGGATTTCAAAGACTCGTGGTGGTTAAATATATTCTGTGTTCGTTTGTGATAAAAGAAAGAGCCCCAATCTCTGGCAGAGAAACTGTCAGCACATCACCATTTTACACAATACTCTTGAACATGCATAAAATTAGATCTTGCAGTGCACACCTCTTTAATTTCACACATTATTAGCACAAAAAGTACTGATTCTTACAGCGGCATATTTCAAGATGCATTTAACATATTTCAGAATCAAGTCCGTTATCCTCGCGGAGTCTATCATCCTTTGAATATTTAAAAGCATTTTTTTTGCGGTTAAGCAATTTTCTTTAAATATCAAAATGTAAATCTCAAGCACCGTTTCTAAAAATAAAACATTCAACAATAAGACTCGATTTTGAATGTGTTAAAGTAAATGTGAGCATATTTCAAAAATTGAATGTGCAATTTAAGCGCCATTAAATATAATTATGGAGGTTTAGCACAAAACAAGAAGGCTCCGTAAAAGGATGCCCAGGCCATTCTCTCATGCTTTTGATTAACAATGAGGGGCAAGAGGCTTTGAATGAAGTATAGTTTTTGTTTACGGTAAGTGCAGGGTCAGCATGTGTTAAATACCACAAGACCGTATAAATTGTGCTGGAGCAGCATGAGGGAATGAAAATATTACCTTTCAAGTCAGTAATGGAAAATACTCTAGCTGTTGCCAACCACGTTAATGAAAATGCTACTTGACTGCAGACCTTGCATAATGTGAACCTTTGCAAAATTCGCCAGAAAGTAACGGGGAAATGGACCAAAGCGTCAGCAATGAAGTAAAGTATGTAAGAAATAATCTGTCTTTCATATCTTCCGTTCTGATTTCCAGCAGTCATCAGCAACGAAAATCAATATCGCTTGCACTTTATTTAAACCCAATTAATTTCAAAGGGACAGGTGAAAATGATCTGAAACTCGTGCAATTATTGCATTCATTATGGGAAGCTCTATCCTTCGGGTGGATTCTCGTCTAATCTTAATAAGGAGAAAGATAGTATTGCTAAAGCAAAGGATAATAAGGCATAGGAAAGAAAGTAAACAGAATTAGAGAGGAACATTGTCAGTAAACCTGCAAATGATATAGCAACAATGTAAAATAGGACCTTAAAAGTTTAGAAACACAATGACCAAAATCTGTACCAGGTTCGTCTGAAACCTATGCAAGAACATCAACACTTTTTATGCACCGGATGTGAGAAGTCAAGGATTCAGAAACATTGAACCCAAGCCATTTTTTTGATCATGGCGAACCAGCTTAGGTAGGAGTTGGGGCCAGAACTATTAAGAGCCCCAGATGCGTCCCTCAAACAGTTTATTATTTATTGGCATTTTGAATAATAACAGACTCTGGCTGTGAGTCTAGTGAGTGAAGAAATAGCTTCATATTACGCTTTTATGACTTTGTGAGGCAGCTCTTCTTTCATATCAAGAAGAAATCTGTTTGAAAAAATGTGTAGAATGACGCATTATAGTTTTGCACATAGGCCCATATTTTTGCGTCTGGCGCGCATCTCTTTCATCACCCAGCCCGACTCAAAATCTATTTTGGTATTCACTAAGCCATGCAAAAGCCAATTGGTGTCACTTTGTGTGACTTTGTAAACAAAAGTAAAGCAAAGCAGCACATAGCACTGCCTTGTGTTATCTTGCATCAGGGAGGTGTTACATGGGTGGAGCATGGACTTTCACATACATCCACCCACGTATGTTTGACATAAATCCATATTTGATAAAGTCAGTAAACATTGGCTTGCACTAAAATGGTGCATCTACCGAGGCTGGTGCAACAAAGAGAAACATCCTTAGTTCTTGTTATTTCCTCTTTGCTTGTGTGCAGCATTCTGAAGCACACATGCAAACAGGAACACGCCTCTAAAAATAGTTTTGTGCAGGAAGATAGCCCTTCCTACACAAAAAGTATTCTAACCACAACTCATGTGTTGTGACTTAAGTGTTGCCTTACCTTTTCCCTGGCTCACCTTCCCTACTGCTCAGACAGGGTGAGTGCTGGAGTGCTTGGTGATTACAGGAATGATGAATGCTTGGCGATGTCACAGAATGCATGGGTGCCTGGTGATGTGCTGAGTGCCAGTTGGAGTGTTCAGGCTGAGAAGCAGGGAGACTGCTTCTGGTGGGGCTATCTTTTCTATATTTACCTGAAACGTACCTAATGACTAAGTATAATACACTTCTCTTCTACAATCTAATCTATGGCCACATTGACTTCTTTTACTCATTACAACATCTTGCACCCTTGCATCATGGTGCAAGGGTGTCACATAGCCAGAAGTGTGCTAGTTCCATGAGAGATCAGGCCTGCTTCATATCTTAGTAGAAATGTAGCATTTCTGCTCTCTCCCTTTCACGCAACCCAGCAATTTTTTACCTCCCTTGCTGTGTTCCGTTGCATCTAAGTTCAAGAAATCTACACCATAATATCTAAAAAAGAATAGGCTGGACGGGGAGCTCTGAAAGAAGTGCTCATGTTATGTTATGTTATGTTAATCGTTTTTATAAGGCGCGCAGCTGCCCCAGCCAAGGGAAAACTCAATACTTGAAGTGCCCTGGTTTTAATTAGAAACTCTTGCTGTGATGAGGATCTTGGGTAACAGCCACAATGCTGCATTGGCACTTGGCAGGTTACGGAACAAATCATTTTTTTCTATTGTTCTAATTAGGGAAAAATCTGCCTGGACTAACCCTGGACAAAAATGGCAAAGTTTCACTCCATGGAATTCAGCGTAATTACAAAAAAAAACAAGATTCCACAGAATTCAGAGGACGGTTGGAAATAGGCACATCACACTGCTCGCTCTGTGGTTTAGCACTGGGAGCTCGTTCCTCACTGAAAAATCTACCAGAAGGGCACCATGCAGAGCACCAGAGAGAGCAGCTTTCCAAATTGATTTTCTACTCGAGCTGCAGCTTTCTGACCGTGAACAGTCGTGACTTCCCACGTTGGAGAAATATCGCTAGGTGCTCTCCTAGAAAACTAAAATTGTGCTAAGTAATGTCGAATCTCTCTCACCAACATACTGTTTTTGAGTCCCGCCAGAGAAAAAGCTCAGCCACATGGGGGTTGACAGAATTTGGCCAGAACTCCGCGTTACAAGCATAATATAGAGTGGACAAAATTCCACCAATTCTGCCAGAGGAATATTTCAGCCTTCGTACCAACACATGTCTAGTCGTAGTGATGGCAGAAAGAAGCTTTGTATGTTCTTCAGTAACACTTCTGCATGAGTTGTAGGTGTCTGGGTTATTTATCTTAGTTAAGGTATGCAAGAATTGAAAATGTGTATTTGGACAAAAAACAGGTATGCAGGAATTTTTGGAAAAGGTGCATGGTAGTAGAAGTAAAGATCTTAGGTATGATCGGTATATGATGAGTATACGACTTGTTTAATGTGTAGGTTGAAGTTTTCATTTGCTCATTGTGTGAAATTGGGTTGGTGGTTAAGAGGTAGTGAGCCCTGTTTAAACAACAGCCACAATCCCTGTCAAGGTGAACCACAAAATTCACTAAATTAAACCATGCTTAACCCTCTGGTAGATTGGCACAAAAGCAGTCAGGCTTAACTTAGAGGCAATGTGTAAAGATTTATGCAGCACACAAACAGTAATTAGGTGAAAACAGAAAATAAGACAAATCCCTCACCAATTTAGAAAAAACTGAGTACATGTTAAAATATTATTTGAACCCAAAACAAAAAAATCCAATCAATAAAACCAATGTTATGAGTTTTTATACTTTTTAGTAAAAAACTAGCACCTAAATGATAAAAGCGGCAACTGCAGACATCTAGTCGCAAGCCACTGAGTCAAAGTAGGCAAGAAAATGGAGAGTGGGTCTGAAGCAGCGAGTGGATTGGGCTTAGTCAGCGCCTACATTCGGACTTAGAAGAAATTCGGGAACAAATGTTTGGGCAAGGTAAAGTTCAGCAGGGCAAGGCAGCAGGCTGTATCTGAGGAGGTGGTGCCATAGTTGGAGAGCCATTGGAAGAAGTTGCGGTGAAGATTTCTATGTTTAAAGCTGGAGGTTCTAGACAACATGAGCTCCAGGAGAGTGTCTACTCCAAGGGTGAGCAGTCGTTGAACAGGATTAGTTGCTGCAGTGAAGAACGCAGCGGGAACTGCCCCAAAGTCAGGCCAACTGATGATGCATTTTGGGCAGAGAGATGAGCAGATTGGTCTTGGTTTTCCTTGGTTACCAAAGCAGTTTTATCCAAACATTCCCACATTTTGGATTTTGACTCTCTAGGCACATTTAGCACCCCCATCAAGTGTCAGGGACTGGAGGGGCAACACTTGGGGGATTGAGATTCACTCAGGCTGGGCTCAGGTGCAGCTCCAAGATGGTGGGAGCCTATTCCGTCACTGACGTTCTGAACAGGAGGCCAGAAAAGTAGCCCTTTGATTCACTGTGGCCAGCAGAGTAGCCGTTTGATTTACTCTGGTGGTTCTGGAATCAGGCAGTGAAGCAGGGCTCAAGCAGCCAGGCAGGCCTCTGAGGAATAAAGGCAGCTACAGGAAGCAAAGCCGTCCTTTCTGGTCCAACCAAGCAGTGTTGTGGTGTATACTGCAGATCACAGCAATGCAACAGTCATTTAAGGTCCTGGAAGTGAATGGAAGAGCAAATTTGAGTGTACTAGATTTATACATGGTGTCTTCTTTGAAGTAGGAGAAGTTTCTAGAAGTTCCTTGACACCCACACCCTGGTTACCAGCTGATACATGAACAATGCAATGTTGACAAGTCCTTTGTCTGAAGGCATGGGCAGAGCCTCTTCAGTTGCAAGTGGGGCTGTGCCTAGCTCCACACCTCTATCCTGTCATTTGTTTGTCCAATCAGGCAAACCTAATCTGTCTATTATATGACTATCTGGGAGGTATAAACAATGTCCACCTGACAACTACACCCAGTCATGTGACCTAGGGCATGCTGCAGGTACCAAATAGCAAGGGCAGAAAAATGCCATGTCTCTAACTGTAACATTCATCAAAATTGTATTATAAAACCTGACTTTTCCTTTAAAGATACATTTTTATTAGAATTTTGTAGACACCAAAAATGAAATGCTTACCTGTTTCCAATCCAAAGTTAGAACTTATTAAATGTAAAAAGGCAACCCAATATTATCCTCTGGGAGAGAGGTATCCCTTGCAGTAGTGAAAATGAATTTGGGAGTTTTTCATGAGTAGGATATGTAAAACTTAAAAGCACATGTTCAATGTTTTAACAACAATTGAAAGGACACCTTGCCTAGTGGGGTACATAGAGCTAACGTAGGGTTCACCTATATGCAATAAAAGTGGGGTTTAATGCTTGACAAGTGGATAATATTGCCAAGATGAAGTCGCAGATTAAACTGCATTAAGGCGTCAAGCCCACTAGCAGCATTTAATTTACAGGTCCTGGGTATATGATATACCCCTTTACAAGGGAATCAGGTATAAGCCAATTATACCATGTTTTAAGGGAAGAGCAAAAGTGGTAAGGTCCACGTAGCAGTGGTAAAGTCCACATAGTCATAAGGGCAACAGTAACATATTCAACACAAAGTGGAGACTTAAGGAACAACAGATTTGGGGTCGCCCTGCAGAGAAGGCAAATCCAACACTAATTTAAAGATGTTGCATGAATATTAAATTGAGTTTTTGGTCAGTTGGTTGTAAAAGATATTGTTTAGTTTGATGATAATCCATTTGCCAAAGTTCCTTTTTTGTATTAATTTGTTTATTCTGAAGTTATCCCTCAGGATTGCATTGTTGGGTTGTGTTTGCAGGTGTAGTATCACAAAGGGAATTGTGTCCATTAAACCATTGTTGTACCCAGGTTTTCTGACTCAATGCTTCATCATTCAAACGTACGATCCGAAGCAAAGAAGCGTCTTATCGAATGTGGTTGAGTCGTCAGTAGAAGAAAGAGTCAGCCACATCAAGGAATAGTCATTTTCCTCTTCTAACTTTTTAATTAGCAGTGAATATCATGTTTAGACCTGGTGTCTCAAGGTCTTCTGAGACCTAGGTTGTTCTTTTCACTGACCCTACTTATGTGGCTAAAGTTTACAGTGTCATTAGTTTAAAGGCATACAAAATTAATATGGTGTGCTGCCCTGGCATTTTAGGTCATATGTTATGATTCTAGATGTTGAAATCAAAAGTACATGTCTCAGAAACTACTACAGTCATAAAGGCAGGACATGGTGCTTCAAACATCTACAGTTGACCTTGTATCATTCTATAGCATGTATCAATTGTGATTTTTAAATAGGCCATTGATCATGAGTGTATGTTGGACTGGGATGGGTGAAAAAGAAGCAGCTAGCAATTTAGTTTAACTCTGGTTTCAAATGGTCACAGGCTCCATGCAGAGTAAAGAATTCACAAAGCAGTGAGTGATCTAGAGGATTTGAATATCTAGCTGTACTTATGAATATCTGATTGTCCTGTATGTATCATGAAATTTCAAATGGTAATTTCATCTTGTGGTGGAGGAAATGTTATGCATTTTTTCATATCAACCTAAGGACTTACTTTACTGCCATTCCTGAAAATGAAATGAACTCACGGGCAGTGAGGGTACTCCATGTAGAAGTCATGTGATATCTAAGTCTTATACCACAGACAAGGGTGCATCTTACATTGCTTCACCACTCAAAGGGTGTAAGTGTGAAGGTAAGTTTTTCAGCTTCTAAATTGCACTCTCATTGATGAGCTGGCCAGGCACTTTAGTAGATTTCAGCATTTGTTGCCCAATTTAGCTGCGTAAAAGCTTATACCTGAGCCTTAACTTTAATTGTGTATTATTTATCTCTAAATTGCATGAATTCTTTCAGCAGCATCTTTTTCTGAAAATATTTGCATTTCATTATAGTTTGCACAGGCATAGCCTCCTGCTAATTTGACACATTTAATTTTATCTTCGTTTGGACTGAGAACAATTGATTAACTAATTGTGAACCGAAGCTTCTCCTCAGCAGTGAGACTGGAATGTGAGCACCTTCATAACCAGATTATATGTGGTAATTGTTAAAAGGTGTATACTAACTATAGCTGGAGTATGGGTCATTAGCTAAAGTAGCAGAAGTTTTAGAAATATATCAATTTGTGCATACATTAATATCAATTGGCCATAGGGCTATCACTTTGGGGTTTAACATGGTTGAACTAAGTACCATTCTGAACCAGTTCATTTAATTTGGATTCAGTAATATTTACCTTTCTTTTCCATTTCAGAAACTGAGTAGAACTCATTTTTGGAACTGAGGGTTCCTTGAAATAAATCTTAAGCATGTAGTCTGTTGGACAGCTTTGTTCAGAAAAAAAACATTCTTATTGGAGGCATGCAAGCACTAACTAAGGCATCTTTAACCTGACCCTATTAAACATACTTTTTGTTTAATCTTTTCTTTAAAGTGCTCGTAGCCTTGCACAGGAATATTTTCAACAAAGTTCTAGTAATACATACGTTTGTAATTGGTAGTCAGGTTCTTTTGTGGATTTTCTTCCTTCTGTAAATACTAGAAGGCTGTGGCATCCAACATGTGAATCCTATTGAAATAGGGAATTTCTTCTGGAAATTTGTGGGGCTATTTATGGAAAGATACCCGTAATACTCCCACTATGTTACATATTTCTCGGGGAGTGCTGGTTCTATGTATGTAAGAGTCACCAAAGTTATGGAAAGAAAAATCCTTCATGATTGTCATCATTTCAATAAAGATCCCCATTGTCTAGGGTAACCTTCTTTTAACAGTGTATGCCCCTTTGATCAGAAAAGGACTTATAATATCAAGTGCAATATTTAAGACATCTGACATCTGTAGGATCTCAGTCGGCCTGTGATCTGATAAAGAACCTTTTCCCTAAATATACTGTCTAGCACAGGATCTGCAGTGATGTTCACAGCATGGTGATCCCAATGCACTTTGTGAGAAAAAGAATGCAGTTGCAAGTCTTAAACTACAGGAAATAGCAGTTTTATCAGGAATGTGATGTCCATTTAATAGCAGCAATATTAGGGTCAGCATGATGATCCGCATTAAAAAGAAAAACACTCCAGTAGAAACCCAGAAAAAAGACCTTGGTTTTACAAGATACATGGCATGAAACCAGCAGCAATCACAGAGATATCCTTAGCTTTGAGCAGCTGTAGAGTATATCAGTACTTCATCAAATATAAAGTCAGAATCATTTTCATAATGCCATATTTCAACAAAGGTACTCTTAAACTCGAATGCCCTCTATTTGCGTTCCGCAAAAGTAAGAAAATAAAGGATCATCTGGTCAGGGTGGCACTACCCGTTCCCAAATCTGCTGGAACATTAAACGAACAATGGGGGCTTGAGCCCCTCTCTGGACATGCTAAATGCCGCAATTGCATCATATGTAAGTTCACAATTGAATGTAAAGAATTCACATTTAGTAACATCAAGGTACAGTTCAAACAACTCTCTAACTGCAATACTTGTAATATTGTTTCTGCTATCAAGTGCCCCTGTGACAAGATCTACATTGGGCAGACCACCCAGAAAGTGTGGATTAGGATCTTCCAATATCGCAGCAGCTTCATTGCAAAACACCCAATGCCCCTTTTGTTGAACATTTCACGAACACAGGACACAATAGGGACGACATCAGGTGGACTGTCATCAGTGTGGTAAAACCTCCACCGAGAGGCATAGACATTGGGCAACTCCTCAACAAAGAAGAATAAAAGAGGATCCTCCGCACTGGCAGCATACGTACCGGACTCAACAGGCTCAAGGATTGGACCACCTTGCTGTAAGTGTTCAAACCATTATAGTCTCTTCTAAGAAAAGTTTCTCTACCTTGGTCCTCATAACTCTTCCTGAAATTTGATGTTAAGCTGGCAATCATTTTCCACCTGTTGATTATATTATGTTTATGCACTACTAATTACGGATTTTGTTAACAACCTAGCTGTCTGCCTTACTGCTAATTACCACATATGTGCAACTCGTGTCTCTCCCGCTTTGTATTTTTTGGTAAGCTACTGTTATCTATCCCTGGTTCTCTTCCTCCCATTTTTCGTGCCAGCTCTCATCTCTCTCACCTCTCTCGCTACATGTACTATTTTTCATAACTGCACAGCATTCTTTCTATGCTATTAGACACCTTCTAACACGCTGCCACCTTCTCAGCCAATTCATTGTCTTACGTGCGCAATTGTTTAGTAATATATTATGTAATGTACATGCGCAGATTGCAAATATCTACAAGTGTTTATTGATTATCTTTAGCCTCATTAGAAAGAAAAGTGCCTCTTCTGTGTACGTTGTTATCAATTGTTTTACGCAAATGTACTTCAAACTTTTTGTTTCACAATTTCTTCAATATTCTCTATTACTGTCTTTCCCTCTTATTTGACTATTCATTCCCAAAATGTGCTTTAGCTCCACCGCAGGGTGTTCCACATTGCACTTTGCAGGTGATCATGTGACCCACCACATGATCTCTCGATTTGGATATTAGTTCCACTCGCTGTGGGAACACTAGCCTCCAGGTTCTCCATGTAGTCCAGACTGAGGTGTCCACGTCAATGCGCCTGGTACTTTTTCGCAGTAAGCCCAGGTTTCTCTGCACTGTACACAGTACCGGAGCACTCACAGCACTTTTACTTGTTACTGCTTTCTCACGGCTGACTGTACTATTGCCTGTCCAACCCTTCTCTTTTTAGGCTGATCATACCGTATTTAATGGCAATCCCATCCGGTTGCCTATTCAATTACCGCGGTCCATTAATAGGCAATTTTGTGATCCCATGACCTGTCACCACAGGTCAATTCCTACGATAAGCCTGAAACCACAGAGCAGAGAGACTCACTTCACATCACACGGATTTACCGCACTGATGCTTGCCCCTCCCCCCCCCCCCCCGTTTTTTATCCGCTCATCAAACCGCTGTGCTCAGCTGACAGTTCTTACTCGACTTAACAGTTTTCCAATTGGCCACACGGCTGCAGTCCATCAAATTATTGCTTTCAAGGGATTAAAACGTCGTCGACTCTCTGTACTCCGTAAACGCAATTTAATTTGTCATAGCTCATGTGTAAAGGTGTCTCCACACATCTATGCTTGTTTTATTTAATGTATGACTTACAAGCATTTGTTCTGCCTGTGCCTTTGTTTTTGTTTTGTTTTATGTATACCTTGTCAGATGCAGGATTGTGTCCTCACTTTATTTCTTGAAAATATTTATAATATTAAATTGATCCTGTCCGGCTGTACAGAACAAAAATTGTACTGATTTCTAGTCTATATTAATTTTCCTCTGTTTCTAATGTCCTTGTCCGGGACCACTGTGTTCATAACTCATATTTCTGATGAGGCATCATTTCAATTGATGTTAGGTCATTTGGTGATCATAGTAAACCATAGCAGTAGTAGAAACTATGGGTATTCTTGAAATCATAGCATTAAGCTCTAGTCGTATGTGGAGGTTGGTACCTGGTGTAAAGCTGTAAATTCTACAGTCCCTTTCATTCAGCAGGGCTGCTTTCTTCAATCTCTCCTTGGTGAAAATTCCTTCCTATTAAGGAGACATTGTACTACTCTACTCCGAAAACTTCTTGGTGTCAGAAGAGGGTATGCTCAACAAAATCAGTCACATAGTGTTATTTAATTTGATTGATAGACACCATTCTGTTTTGTTTCAAACTATGGAATAGAGGCACGATTACAGTTTGTGTGCTTTACACACCACGAACTGGAATTGGTTGTCTGTAATTTGTTCCAAACACTTATCAGGGATCTTTTCTGACATGAGCTTTCCATACTTAGGGAGTCACCCGTTAGCAACTTTAGGAACCTTAGTTTCGATGGAAGTGGAGTTGAAATGCTTCAAGTTAGACTGCTTATCCTAAATCTCTTGGGCGCTCCTCAAGTCATTCGAACATTGGCCCAGGTTAAATTATTTTTCTTCTTCCACCTTTCTAGAATTTTCAGGCTCGGGTACATGCATAGATATTCTGAAGAGCATCCCATGTGAACTGGGACCACCTAATACTCTCTAGGCAAATTATTTAATGTATTATAAACTCCATACAGAATATGTAGCCAACTCAGTCCTATGCCATTGGTGCACCCATTGTTCTCCATGCTAAATGGGTGTGAGTAATGCAGACATGCTCACAGAGTGGACAAAGCATAATTGAAAGCCTTTGCAGGGAACGCAGTACCACTGTCTCAATACAAGTTATGAACTGTGCACCTTGCTACTAGGCACAGTAAGATTTTTATTATCTCAGGAGCATCAGTATTCCTTTGAGACCAAAAACATAGGAATCCAGAGAATGAATCAACAGCATCTAATACATAACTATACTGCTTTACAAGATCGATTTGCTCCATACAGTCGAGGTAAATTACCCCAAAGGAGTGACTGGACATAGCAATTCAAGTCTGTATTAGTTTTTGAGCAATAGATTTCTTTTATTTAGTTTGCAGATGTTACATTACCATGTATAGTTTTTAGTTTGTTTAGGTAGCTAAAGCCATCATTATCTTTGCTGGACCATGGCTTCTGTCGCACTCATGCCAGCACAAGCAGAAACTAACCCCTCATGAGTAAGTTTAATCTAACTTGCTCATTATAAATTTGTCTATCTTCCACTCCAGATAAAGAAACCTTCGTAGAGTTATCTTGATTGATAGTTCAGGAGCATTTGCAGGGAAAGTAGTCTGCGGGCTTTTCATCCTCAGCTTTTGCCTGTATTGATGCCAAAATGTCTATGATGATCTTGGTTTGAGACCTGGATACTGCTGCTACTTTAAAAGTATATACTACAACCTTTGTGCCAAAACTAGGTTGCTCAGTTCCCTTTAACGTGAATTCCTCAGTTTTACAGGCCAAGGTATTTTGATGATGGGCCAAAGAAAGCTTGTCTTCTAGGACAGCCACCTTTCCACAACGCTGCTTTTTTTTGGATTGGTTTCCCTTTTGAATATTTGAATCCGTTTGATATATAGCCCCTAAGGTCTGACTACATTTTATGAAGGCCCTAACTCTATCTTAAATAATGGAAGTCACCATCTTCTCAATCTTGAACCATGAAAGTCAGCATTGTTCTTGATTTACGCAAAATCAATGTCATGTCTGACATTTGACACAAATGTCACCTGACTTTATCTTTCTAAGTACTGTGAAAGTGTCAAGTCAATCGACTAATGTCCTAGATATAACTAAGGGTGGGTGGAATTTGCGTAGTCGCGCTTGCAAAGCTCCGCGAAACAGTAAAAAATCTCCGCGAGCACGCATAAGTTCCACGAACATGCGGAATTGCTTGTTCCGCCCGTTTGCGATGTTTTTTTTCTTGCTCGCGAATGCTGTTTGCGTGCTCGGGTAGAAATATCTCGCAAATTTTTGGCAATTCCGCATTCTCCGCGGAATGCGAAATTACCCAAATTCCGCAAATTCCGCGAGCGGAATGGAATTTACCACCCAGGCCTAGATATAACACCTGATGCAACATTTGTCTGTGATAAGTGTCTACTTTTCAAAATGTCAAGGTTAAATAAGAACAAATGCACACATGTTGCTGAAATAGTGTAGTATGAATTAATGTCCTTTTACTGCATAGAAGTAGATATTAGGGTATTAAGTTATAGATTACATTTTAACAATGTTGGACATGTTCATTTTATTCTCATTAATTATAACACACCTTCTTGCTTTTTTGTATATTATTTTGTGTAGTTGTTTTAGATATACTGAGAAAAAGATTGTTCCTGTGGTAAATCAATATTTTTAATCAAAGTGTTCATTCTTCTCAGTACAATGTGTGTGTGATATTGTGAACAGCAAAATGTTACCATGGTGTCCCTGCTCCCTTTCCAGGGATTGTTGGTAACCAAAAAAAAATAACTATTTCAATAACACATTGACTAATGTTCTCTGGGGCTACAATAATTTGTTTTGCACATTCATCGTTGGTGCATTGAAACAAGTTTACCTGTGTCACCTGTGGGTTTGAAAGCAAATCTTGTAGACCTCCACCAAAGTCGTATGGCACCCAACATGGGACCCATATCTTATAGTTACTCCTTGAGTAGTTTTTTTCGCTATTCACACACATAGCAACCATCTGTGGTAATCATATGTACCTCCTACTGGGCATAAGGGAGCACCTATTTATGTAAGTTTGTCAAACTTGACTCATAAAATGTTCTTCCCCATTCTGTAGGTTATCTAATTCTTTGATTCCAATTTTCAATTAAATCCATTCACTATGGTAGCACCTACTGTGATGGGGGCCAATTACAAGGAAGGAGTTAAACAACATCTCAAAGTTCAAGGTGTTTCTGATGAAAGAGGGAGAAGTGACCTTTTCAATTGTTGCACATGCTGTGTCTGCTTTTGAGAAGTTTTACTCATGGGTGAAGTTCGAGCCTATCAATGCTGCCTCAGGGCAGTTTCCTGCTTATACAGCAGTAGATCTGCTGGCACGCTATAGGGCTTATCAAGATGTGGAAATCTCTTTAACTTACCAGTAACACCAGAATTGGTTTGCTAGTAAATCCTCAAGGAAATCTCCATTTAAGGACCCTAAATAATGTAGGAGCTACGTGGCGAGTTTTGGCTGACTACTCTCCTGTTCCTCGTCCTGACAACTTAGCACTTGCAGAGGTGGTAGAGATTTCAAATTACACAGTCACCTCATACAGGAGACTTGTACAGTTTGTACAACATACGTTTAGCTCCAGACCTCCTCTCACAGCAGGACCTGCTGCTATAAACTATTAGTCTCCAGATCATTCACACTATCATGTGAAAAGTGCTAGCGAAGCAAGATGAAATGTTTTTCTTGATCATTTGTAAGACCAATCAGTTAGAAGCTGTGCATTCATACACTACCACTGAGACAAACATATAATTCTTACTATGTGTCTCCCTCTTCGAATGGTGCCACGCGTAGATGAGGAAAACACCTGGGGAAGCATCTTTGCATTCATTTACACTAATAGGCATGGTAAACTTTCATTGACAGTTCCCCCTGATGTACTTAGACAGGTACATAATAAGCACAGAGCTGCACCAGCTTTGTACTTACGAACAAAGTTTTTTTTTTTTTTTAAATATTTTATTTATTGATTATCTCAACACAATATACAATATAACCAACATAACCAGCCAGTCTTAGTGGTAGCATGAGAGGATGCATGGTGTCCACAGGCGTCATACAGGGGTATACAGGTTATCAAACATGTCTTGTCGATTACACATAGGTCACAACGTATTGCTAGGGTAAGTCCAGGAGTTATCGGGGTTGCACATATTTTCACATTTTCATGTAGACATAACGCTTTCGGAGCCACAGGCACTTTGGCATAGCAGTGAGATGCACACACGATCATCCGTACAGTGGACCATGGATTGTGTTCCAGTACTGAACACAGGGAGTCTAAATACCACATCCATGCATGAAAACCGCCCCCAGCCACCCCTCCACCCATCACGGAGGCTATCCAACCAGGGTGGTAACCTCTACCTCCAAGTCTTGACGCTCCTGGGTCCAGCACACAAACGGCTCCCAGATATCGCGAGGACGCGACGCTGCCCGAATCAACTCCCAGAATGTGGTCAACTGGGTATGCCCATACGTTACATCAGCCAACCAGCCCTTAATCGTAGGCACCCTCCGCCTACCCCAGTACAGCTCAATCTGTCTTTTAGCGAATAGTAAGAGCAGTGCATGCAATTTGCGCGACTGCGGTGGAATGTCCTTAACATATCCCAATATGCCAAGCACAGGAGATGGGACATCAGAGCGCCCAACAATCTGGTTGACGAAAGTGAAAATCTGAGACCAATACCGTACTTACGAATGAAGTTAATGAGAAACTTCTCTACAGTGTCCTTTATCTTCCTAAGCAATATTAAGGGAGAAGCTTCGGTTCTGGCTATACGTCAGAGAGTTAATGGAACTACCAAAAATATTTGCAGAAGTTTATACCTCTGTAGGTAGAGATACCTTTTGTACTCGACACATGCAGCCACACTTAAAACCTATAAGTGACATTGAGGGTTCCCCTAGAAAACGTGAACAGTATGTATCAGTATTCTGATTGCCACTCTTCACATTCTTTTAAGGACATTGACAGTAAAAGAAAAGAAAGGGGAAGCCCATCTGAGTATCGAAGAAAAGAGGAAGACAGAAGGAAAAGTGAAGCAGGATGTGAGATTTATGTCAGCATAACAGCGAAGATAAAGGATTGGACTCTAAAATTACAGTAAAGAAGAAGAACGTAGTAGGACTAACTTAGAAAGCATGCAGATACAGCTACACGTTCTCTTGCCAAACAGGACTTGGGCGAGAGAGCTTCTAAACAGTGCAGCTTGTCATTATAATGCATCAGATGCTTTAGAGATTTCTGGATTCAAATCCAACTGATGACTTTATACAAATTGAGATTCCAGATAACCTGTCAAGGATTCCCTGGTTCCAGCTGAAGGTATGCTGTAGTGATTGTGACTCGTGAGTACTACTTATGCAACATGCTTCAGTGCACTTTATTATTGTCACACACACTGTGTTTATTGTCACAGTATCAAGTGTACTCTGTATTTATTGTCATAAGCATCACCATTGTATTAGATCTCATTCCCTGCACTGCAGAATGTTATGCATTAAGGAATATTTCAACCACCAGCATTTTACGAGTATTGTTTGTAGTAGTACCCCAATCTCAGCCTTTCGGCCTGTGGAAAGTCAGTTTCAGTGCTAGCTCCTGCATCATAACGCTATCATGTGGGGTGGGATGATGAGTCACCTCATCATGAGATCGCATTGAAATCAACTCCTCAACCCCAAAGACGATACCCAATAAAACATGAATCTAAAATACATGTTAGGGAAATACTAGAACAACATGAATAGACGTAATAGAAAATTGCACCTCATCAATGAATAATCCATTATTTTCCATTGTGAAACCGGACAATTCATACCATCTAGTATTAAACTACAGACATTTAAACACATCTACTCGCACATTCGCAGTGCAAAATTGACACAATAGTGCACTAATGAATAACTTTGTGCGCAAAAAATAAAAAACAACATTAGATATCTCAAATTGATTTGTCGGCCAACAAATGGCACCTAGAAGCAGATATTTGACAGCATTTTAAGTGCTAGGTTTACAGTGACAATTTTGTTGATTGCCTCAGGGGTATAAGAATAACCCTAGGTTGTTTTCAGCCAGCGTAACGGTGTTACATCAGCATCGTCGTATATGGATTATATATATGTAACGGATAACTAATTAAAGGAACATTTGGACAAAGTAGACCACATAGTTCTGGGGTTTGCTCACCTGCGCCACAAATCTAATGTAAAAGAATAAAAAATTGGCCATCTCAACGTCCAATATTTAGGATATGAATTATCAAGTTAAGGCAAAAGCCTAGTGACCCGTTGTTGGAAATGGCCCTTTTTGCAGGGTTATCCCCAAACCTTTTGCTTTTTCCTCCTATTTTTCCCTGACCATTTTGTGTTGGTTTTAGGACTCTGGGGACTTTGCCACTGCTAATCACTCTGCGTAAATTGTGCTAAGAATTGGTGTCCCCATGATTGGATACTTGATTTACCTGTTAGCCCCTAGTAAAATGCACTGCATGTGCCAGGGCCGGTGAATCAACTGCTGCTTGGGGGCCTATAGCACTGGTTGTGCCACCCCCATGAGTAGCCCTGAAAACAGTAACTAAGAACTGCCATTGCACAGTCTGCGCGCAGTTTGTAACTGCCATGTTGACTTGGCCAGTGCACACACTGGCCAGTCCCTAACCTTCCCTTTTCTTACATGTCAGACACCCCTCAGGTAGGCCCAAGGTACCCATGTGGGCAGGGTGCAGTGTATGTGAAAGGTGGGACATGCCCTTACCACCAATTTCATTTTTCACTATTACAAGGCAACCAGTTCCCCATAGGATAGAATGGGAAGTTTGTTTATAATATCTTATAAACATAACTGGCCCAAGGAATTCGGTAAGAAAATAAAATTTAGTATGCCTGAACTCAGAATCTAAAGATGCATCCTTTAGTGAAGGTGATTTGGACATTCTTGGTTTGAAAATACCACTTTTAGAAAGTAGGAATTTTCTTGCTCATTCATCCCTCTGCTGGAATGTGGATGCCTGTCTGGGTTTTGGATGACAGAAGGCTGGGGGGCCAGAGGGGCACCAGATAGTATAGGGAGGTCAGGAAAGGGCTGAATAGACCTGGGCTGCGATGGGGGAAAGGGGTGGAGATTTCCTTGCACCTCAAAGGGCGTGGTCTGCCTCTGACAATGCCGTCTCCACCTCCTGCCAGGAATTCAAACCAGAGAAGGCAGAACTGGCTCTGGCCGGGCACAGATACCCTCTGCCTGAAAGATCAAAGGATTTTTGGATACAATTACTGGGGCCCAGACCCCTGAACTTTAGAACTCATCTGGAACAAGAAGACTGCCAAGAAGAAGAGCCGGAGAAGCTGTGAAAAGGAACAACTGCTTTGCTGGGTGCTTTGCTGGGCTTACCTGCAGTGGCTGCTTCTGTCTTGGACAGTGAAAGGCCTGGACTGGACTTTCTGCAACCTAATTTGTGAGTCTCTCCAAGGGTTTGAGGTAGAGCTTGCCCCCTGTTCACGAAGTTTCAGGAACAGCAAAGACTTCAAGTTCTTCGACCCGCAGCACTGGGGACTGTGTGTTTTGTGCTGCAACCCAAAGAACACCAACTTGACGACGTCTACGACACCGCCACCGAGCTGCTGCTTGCACCACGACCTGTGGGCACCGCACACCGCACTGCCTTGCTTCACTCCGAAGCTTTGGCACTGCAGAGTGCACCGCCGCACCGCAACCCTGGTCTCACCGACAACGCCTGTTGATGCCGCCACCGAGCCGCTGCTTGCACCGCAACCTGTGGGCACCGCACTCTGCACCGCCTCACTTCATGCCGAAGCTTTGGCACCGCAGAGGGCATCGCCGAAGTACCGCACTGCAACCCTGGTCTCAACTACGACACTTGTTGATGCCGCCACTGAGCCGTTGCTTGCACCGTGACCTGTGGGCACCGCACTTTGCACCGCCTCACTTCACGCCAAAGCTTTGGCACCGTAGAGAGCACCATTGCAATGCCGCACCGTGACCCTGATCTCACCGATGACACCTGCTGATGCCGCCACCGAGCCGCTGCTTGTACCGTGACCTGTGGGCACCGCACTCCACACCGCCTAGCTTCATGCCGAAGCTTTGGCACCTCAGAGAGTAGCGTCACAACACCGCACCGCGACCTTGGTCTCACTTACGACACCTGTTGATGCCTCCACCGAACCACTACTTGCACCGTGACCTGTGGGCACCACACTTCACACCACCTTGCTTCACGAGGAAGCCTTGGCCTTCCTCAGGCCGCCACTTCCCACCAAGATCGACACCGCTGCTTGCACCGTGGTTCAAGGGCACTGCTCATA
Source organism: Triturus cristatus (assembly GCF_964204655.1). Classification (NCBI taxonomy): domain Eukaryota; kingdom Metazoa; phylum Chordata; class Amphibia; order Caudata; family Salamandridae; genus Triturus; species Triturus cristatus. Next base: position 299,533,640 of record NC_140593.1, read on the forward strand.
ATCACACAACGCACCGCCCTCATCCTGCACCACAGCCTTGGCCTACCGACGCCAGCACCATCGACTCCAGTTTGTCAGCTGACGACAGTGCTTCAGCAACGACGACGCTGCTGCTTGCACCGTGACCTGCTAGCACCGTGGCGAGCACTGCCTTCATCTCTCACCGCGACCCTCATCTTACTGATGACGCCATCTGACGCCGTCACCGTGCTGCTGCTTGCACCGCTACCTGGGGGCACTGCACGCCACACCACTGCACTTCGCACCACAGCACCTGACGCCTGCCGGCACCAGCACTCCTGATTCCATCAGAGAGGAGCTCGCCCTGCAACCCGAGTGACTTTGTGGGCCTCAACGTCCTGCATTTCTGTTTGCCGGTCCTCCCGACACCGTATCTGGCCCGCGACCAGCCGGAACTGTTGGATTTGTTGTTCACGACGCAGGGGTATCCACACATCTCTTTTTAATCAGTGTATTTTTGAACTGTGAATTTTTAAGTAGCTTATTGTGGATTTTTATCGTTTTTGGTCTTCTTTTAATTATATAAAAATATTGGATATTTTCTAAAGTGGTGTGGTGTCCTTTTGTAGTGCGTACACTGTATTACTGTTGGTTATGTGCAAATGCTTTAGGCACTGACTCTAAGATAAGCCTGGCTGCTCATGCCAAGCTACCAAGGGGATGAGCAGGGGTTATTTTAGACGTGTAACTTCCTTATCCTGACTAGAGTGGCGGTTTTTGCCTGGCATTAGCCCACGCCCTAGCCTGCCAAAAATCCAATTTCTAACATTGGTTGTCAGCGGTGAGGATAGGACTTGCGTTTGCACTTGACTTACAGTGATTGGTGTGCACTACTACCACATCGCAGACCATTACGTTCTATATACTGGTTCTTTTTCTTTTCTTTGGCCTATTTTTGACCTTGCCAGCTTGAACTTGCCCCTTCATCATGCCTGAATCAAGAGTATCATCTGTTGCATCCATGGAAATTGCCTTTGAGGGAGATCAGTTGGAATCCTACAACGTGAAGGAGCTGAAAGCGATTTGCAAAAACCTAAAAATCCAAGTCAGAGGCCTCACTAGGAAGGAGGAGCTACAAAAGGCGCTGAGGGCCTGGGTAGCAGCCAGACATGCCAGCGAGCAGTCTAATATTCTCAGTGGGGAGGCACAGGAGCCTGTTCAGAGGGTGGATGTGCTTTTGGGAGGTGGTTTGTCCCCAGAGGAGCTGGAGGACAGAAGTGATGCTAGGAGGCATGAGATAGAGCTTGAGAGGCTCAAGATGGAATCACAAAGGATGATGTTCAACCATGACATTAAAATGAGAGAGCTTGCTTGGGAAGCCAGAAGGGCTAGGCCCAGCCCAGATGGTGGCAGCAAGAGTGTTATGTCCACTACTAAGGATGAGGTAAACACACACATAGGTTTGGGGCCCTGTTTCAAGGAGGGAGTTAACATACACCCGGGGGTTCAGGATTATAAGATTACTACAGTGGTGTGCAGTGTCCCTGAGGTGGATTGGGTAACGGGCACAGGGGATTCTTTTCCTGGTAGTGGGTGGGACACTCTACTCACTCTAGATGAGCGGTGCAGGAAGAGGGGTTCCCCCATGATAGAAGCCCTAGTAAGTGGTTATGGAGGCCAGCCAGAAGAGTACGGGTTAAGAGACAGCAATAGTCAGACACTGTCTCACCAGTCTTGTGAGAATGATGTGGGGTACTTTTCTGAGGCACTGGATGGTTGGGTGAAGGGTAGTTTGGTTAACACCTGTGTGGGGCTGTGTGATTCAATTGCTGGAGAGCATATTTGAAGTCCCTGTTTTCCAGAGCCATGCCAACACCCAGTGGATTGTGAGCTCTTTGACCCCAGACCTTTTGGTGAATTCCAGAGGGTCAGGAGAAGCATCTGGGGGTGACCCGGAAGGAAGTGGCTTAGGTATTTCCCAACCAAGGGTGGTGGAAAAGGTTTGAGGTAGCCCATATAGGTCCCGGTGTTGTGGGAAGGGTGCAGGGACTCACGTCTTGTCTCTGCGGAAAAGGAGTGGGAATGGGCAGCAGTCCAAGGTGCCCGAAACCCAGTCCCAGAGCCTGGGTGGTTCCAGGAGGCAACATCCGGTGGGGAGCCTAGGCTGTACTGGTAGGCCATCTGTCAAGGGGGATCTCCTAGTGGCAGGAGAACGTGGAGTGTCTGTAAACAGAGCTCCAGCGGTTCAGGTGTCTGGCGGTGCTGCTACTAAGTGGAGGGTGCAGAAATCCAGACTGAGGGGTGAGAGGGGATGCGTTTCCGGTGGGTGAACCAGTGGGTCAGGGGCCAGCCAGAAGGGCTGAGCCTCCTAGGAGTGACCATGGTGACACCATGTCTGTCCTGGGGGATCTTCGTGCACTGTCAGATGGACAGGGGTCGGGAGATCCGCACCAGGCAGACTGTCACACAGCACATGAATCATGTGTTACCCTCAGGGAGGCATGCGTGCTCCCAAGGAAGTCCTGGTGCGCCGGGCCCTGGGTTGGGAAGCCAGGTTCATGTCCTGCCTGACCTGGAGGGAAGGACAACTATAAGCAGTGTCCTGACCGGTTTATCTTCTAGGGAGGTGGGAGGGTCCAGAACTCTGGAGGGTGTGCAGAGGGAAGGAGCCTTCGCCTCTGACCCTAGTTCAACCTGAGGGTTTAGATCCGAGGGTGGTGGATCGGTTTCAGGGTCAAGGCCCTGAAATGGTGGAAGAGTTGTGTCGAAGGTCCAGTTTCAGCATCCTGACAATTTTTGGTTCTGGGGGTGCTTCTCCGGTGGAGGAGAATGCAGGACCCCAGAAGGAGAGGTGAGGGGAGGAGAGCCTTGGCCGAGGCCTCTGGTCAGCCTGAGGGTACAGACCTTGGGTTGGAGGACCAGGTTCAGGGTTTCCCCCCTGACCTGGGGAAAGGGGACTCTGTTAACCGTGCCCCTACCAGTTTGTCTTTTGGGGGTGCTGCTCCAGTTGGGAGGGTACAGAGCCGCAGGGGAGAGGACCGGGTGGTGGAGAGCCCACCCCAGTCTGTGGTTTGGCCCCAGGGTACAGACCCTGGGCTGGTGTACCAGTTGCGGGATAGCACCCCTGAAATGGTGGGCGAATTGTGCAGGACACCTACCACAGGTGCCCTGACAATTCTGGAAGGGGTTACCGCTCCAGGTGGAAGGGTAGAGAACCCCGGGGAGAAGGAGAAGGAGAGGGTGTGGGAGAGCCCACCCCAGTCTCCTGTCCAGTCCCAGGGTACAGACCCTGGGCTGGTGGGCAGGTGGCAGGAAGCTGTACCTGACTTGGCAGGGGAGAGAGTTGAGAAAGGGTGCCAGGCACCGGGGCCTACCACCCCCCCATTCTCTGATACCACAGCGGTTGGAGTGGCCTGAAAGGCATAAGGCCTGGCTCTCATCACTGAAATTTGTCAATGGCCACTGTGGCTGGCTGTCCTGGTAGACAGAGTTGCGCCTGGGAGGGGGACAGGAGTCACACCCCGGCGGTGGACTGGGCAACACAATTCTGTTGGCCATGGGGGTCCCGTCTGCCTGTTGGGACACATCAGTGAGCCAAGTAAGTTTAGGTGCTGCACAGATGGGGTCCACAGGTTTGGAGAAGGGTCTCCCATGGGTCAGCTTAGTGGGCCCTGAGAGTATGTATAGAGGGATTCAACTAGGTGCAGGAAGGCGCAGAACAGGAAGGAAACCCTGCTGTTGCGGGCCAGGTTCTGTGTTCTATCGCCCCACGCAGGGAAGCCCATCGAGGTATGGATTCGTCTCCCCTGGCTTTAGGCTGGAAGGGGGTTGTGTTGGAAATGGCCCTTTTTGCAGGGTTATCCCCAAAACTTTAGCTTTTTCCTCCTATTTTTTCCCGACCTGTTTGTGTTGGTTTTAGGACTCTGGGCACTTTACCATTTCTAATCAGTGCTAAAGTGCAAACGCTCTCTTTGCAAATTGTGCTATGGATTGGTGTTCCCATGATTGGATATTTGATTTACCTGTTAGCCCCTAGTAAAGTGCACTGCGTGTGCCAGGGCTGGTGAATCAACTGCTACTCGGGGGCCTGCAGCACTGGTTGTGCCACCCCCGTGAGTTACCCTGAAAACGGTAACTCAGACCTGCAATTGCAGAGTCTGCGCACAGTTTGTAACTGCCATGTTGACTAGGCCAGTACACACACTGGCCAGTCCCTAACATTCCCTTTTCTTACATGTCAGACACCACTCAGGTAGGCCCAAGGTCCCCCTGTGGGCAGGGTGCAGTGTATGTGAAAGGTGGGACATGCCCTGGTGTGTGTGTCATGTCCTGATAGTGAATTACCGCCAGTTTCGTTTTTCACTATTGGAAGGCTACCAGTTCCCCATAGGGTAGAATGGGAGGTTTGTTTATAACATCTTATAAAAATAACTGGCCTAGGAAAGTCGGTAAGAAAATAAAATTTAGTATGCCTGAACTCAGAATCTAAAGATGCATCTTTTAGTGAAGGTGATTTTTACATTCTGCGTTTGAAAATACCACTTTTAGAAAGTGGGTATTTTCTTGCTCAGTCATCCTGTGTGTGTGCCGCTGCTGGAATGTGGATTGCCTGTCTGGGTTTTGGATGACGGAAGGCTGGGGTGCCAGAGGGGCACCAGATAGTCTATGATAGGTCAGGAAAGGGCTGAGTAGACCTGGGCTGCGATGGGGAAAGGGGGAGGTGATTTCCTTGCACCTCAAAGGGTCTGGTCTGCCTCTGACAATGCCGTCTCCACCTCCTGCCAGGAATTCAAACCAGAGAAGGCAGAACTGGTTCTGGCCGGGCACAGAAACCCTCTGCCTGTGTGGTACTTTGAAATTTGGGACCGCGTGGGAGGCAGGGCCCTACCCCTGTCTATTCCGGTATTAGCGAACCGCGAATGGCCAATGCGGTATGTACAAGTGCTTTGCATAACATTTCATTGTTAAATGCACTATGTGGACGATATTTTACATTGACTTCGTGGGTTCCATCTTAGAACGGTGGCCATCTTATGGTTGCCCTCACATAAGCTACACATTACGAACAAGTACGGGCGATTAGAACACATGTACTTTCTGTTTGACTTCTCTGTGACCTGTGCAGCTTGGCTCCGCTGCCCCAGGTCAGTCCGGTCTCACGAGCTCCCCGTCCTACAGCCACCTGTGATTAGCATCAGGGTTTGACACACCATAAAGCCTTTTCATCCCACACAAGCCTCCGGCTAATCTCTTTCACACCTGACTCTTCCTGCTTTATGGCTTGTTTTACAAACAGGAGATGCCCGTGTTTATTGGGGCCTGTTGATATCTGATGTGGGATCTGAGCCTCGCTGGGTAAATAATTGTGGGCTGGCTAAACTGGAATGTGGGATGGTCATCATGACTCTGCCTTTTCGTTTGTAATGGATACATGTAGATGACCATATCGTAAAACAAGGAATGTATGCCTGAAGCATGATATTTTGTATTTAAGGAGAAGCCCGTTTCTGTAACTTTAAGCAGTCTCCTGAGAACATACATTGTGTTGTACTTCTCGGATACCTGTAATTGGTCTGCAGCCAATAAATCGATCTTTGACTTCACCTAGAAGACTCTGTGTTTCTGTAGGTCTGAAACAGGAAGAACCCGAAGTCTTAGGGTGTGTTCCCCTGCACCGCTGGGCTTTAAATTCCCAGTACTTCACCTGAAAGATCAAAGGATTTTTGGATACAAATACTAGGGCCCAGACCCCTGAACTTTAGAACTCATTTGAAACAAGAAGACTGCCAAGAAGAAGAGCCGGAGAAGCTGCGAAAAGGAACGACTGCTTTGCTGGGTCCTTTGCTGGGCTGACCTGCAGTGGCTGCTTCTGCCTTGGGCAGTGAAAGGCCTGGACTGGACTTTTTGCAACCTAATTTGTGAGTCTCTCCAAGGGCTTGAGGTAGAGCTTGCCCCCTATTCACGAAGTCTCATCAACAGCAAAGACTTCAAGTTCTTCGACCCGCAGCACTGGGGACTGTGTGTTTTGTGCTGCAACCCGAAGAACACCAACTCTACGACGTCTACGACACCGCTCCCGACTCTGTGACCTGAAGGCACCGCATAGGGCACCACCGCAGCACCGCACTGCAACCCTGGTCTCACCGACGACACCTGTTGAGACTGTCATCGAGCCGCTGCTTGCACCGCGACCTGTGGGCACCACACTCCGCATCGCCTTACTTCATGCCGAAGCTTTGGCACCGCAGAGGGCACCGCTGCAATGCCGCACCACAACCCTGGTCTCACCGACGATGCCTGTTGACGCTGCCACTGAGCTGCTGCTTGCACCGCGACATGTGGGCACCGCACTCAGCACTGCCTTGCTTCACGCCGAAGCTTTGGCACCGCAGAGTACACCGACGCAATGCCGCACCGCAACCCTGGTCTCACCGACGATGCCTTTTGATGCTGCCACCGAGCGGCTGTTTGCACCGTGACCTGTGGGCACCGCACTCCGCACTACCGTGCTTCACGAGGACACCTTGGCCTTCCTGATGCCGCCACTTCCCGCCGAGATCAACGCCGCTGCTTGCACCGTGGTTTGATGGCACTGCTCATAAGTCACACAACGCACTGCCCCCATCTTGCACAGCAGCCTTTGCCTACCGACGCGGGCGCCATCGACTACGGTTCGTCAGCCGACGACAGCACTTCAGCAACAACAACACCGCTGCTTGCACCGTGACCTGCTAGCACCGTGGCGAGCATTGCCTTCATCTCGCACCGCTACCTGGGGGCACAGCACGCTGCACCACTGCACTTCGCACTGCAGCACCCGAAGCCTGCCAGTGCCAGTGCTCCTGATTCCATCAGAGAGGAGCTTGACCTGCAACGCGAGTGACTTTAAGGGCATCAAAGTCCTGCTTTCTCAAGGTACTGTTTGCGGGTCTACCCGACACCGTAGCTGGCCCACGACCCCGCGACCAGCCGGAACTGTTGGATTTGTTGTTCACGACGCCGGGGTAGCCCAGAGGGAGCTATCCACACAAGGAACTCTTTTTAATTAGCGTATTTTTGACCTTTTAACTTTTAAGTAGAGTATTGTGGATTATTATCGTCTTTGGTCTTGTTTTAATTATATAACAATATTGGATATTTTTCTAAACTGGTGTGGTGTCCTTTTGTAGTGCGTACACTGTATTACTGTTGGTTATGTGCAAATGCTTTACACACTGCCTCTAAGATAAGCATGGCTGCTCGTGCCAAGCTACCAAGGGGGTGAGCAGGGGTTATTTTAGACATGTAACTCTCTTATCCTGACTAGAGTGGCGGTATTTGCCTGGCTTTGGCCCACGCCCTACCCTACCAAAAATCCCATTTCTAACACCTGTTTTTTTAGAAAAAGGAGCATTACTCCAAGCTCCAACGAATCTGAAAAGACTACAATCCATTTGAGTATTTTTAAAGTTTGGCAGAACTTAGATTTTGGATCACTCAGAATGTGTAAAACTATTTTATGACTTAAAAAGACCAGACTTTTTAAGCACACATTGGACACAGGAATATACAAACATTTAGTGTTCCATACAAGCTGATATGAAAGATTACGAACATTTAAACACACATGTAAACACCACAAATCTGGTGGTCACTGGATCAACTGGATACACCCATATCACTATCAACGAAGTTGATACAGTACCTATAATATACAAATCACATTTATACACAAATGCTGAAATGCATTTTGCACCTACTGAGAAGATTCTAATAGCAGTACAGACTGCTGTGGTGAGGGGGAGAGCACTAGCTCAGGGTGAGCGCATAATTGTTGGAACCCTGGTACTGACCTTGGAGGCCGTCACCAAAGCAAGCGTTCCAAATGCCCAAAGCACACTGGATACAGTGGGCTAACTCTCTCACTGCAACAGATGTTGAAGACTTATTTGACTCTACGTTGAGCCCTGGAAGACAGTGTCCTGTTTCTGCGGCCGGTATCGGTGTCGTGAGACTACAGCCCCCAGGAGACTCTGCGCAAGGGAAGCGCTGACAGGCACGCAAATGCCCGGAGGCACATAAAATCATTGAGGGCATCCTGCTGTGCTGGAGCCCGGGAAGACAGTGTCCTGCTTCTGTGGCGGGTGTCTGGTGTCAGGGGACTACAGCCCCCAGGAGACTGCACCAGGGAGGCACTGACAGCCACACAAGCACCCGGAGGCACATTAAATCATTAAGGACCTCCTGCTACGCAGGAGCCTGGGAAGACAGTGTCCTGCTTCCGTGGCAGGTGTCCGGTGTCAGGGTACTACATCCCCCATGAGACTCTGCACCAGGGAGGTGCTGACAGCCACGCAAGTGCCTGGAGGCGCATAAAATCATTGATGGCCTCCTGCAGCGGGAGAGACCGGGAAGACAGTGTCCTGCTTCTATGGCCAGTGGCCGGTGTCAGGGGACTACAGCCAACAATAGACTCTGCGCCAAGGGGGCGCTAACAGCCACGCAAGCGGCTGGAAGTGTATAAAATCATCGAGGGCCTCCCACTGGCTGGACCCCTGTAAGACAGTGTCCTGCTTCTGTGGCATATGACTGGTGTCGGGGGACTACAGCTCCTAGGAGACTCTGCACCAGGGATGCACGGACAGCCACGCACGTGCCCAGAAGTGTATAAAATCATTGACGGCCTCCCACCACGCAGGAGCCCAGGAAGACAGTGTCCTGCTTCTGTGGCTGGTGTCGGGGGACTACAGCCCCCAGGAGACTCTTTGCCAGGGAAGCACTGACAGCCACACAAGCACCCGGAGGTGCATAAAATCATCAAGGGCCTCGCGCTGCATGGGAGCCCGGGACTGCAGTGTCCTGCTTCTGTGGCCGGTGTCCGGTGTCGAGGGACTACAGCCCCCAGGAGACACTGCGCCAGGGAGGCGCTGACCGCAAAGCAAGCGCCTGGAGGTGCATAGAATCATCGTGGGCCTCCCGCTGCACGGGAGCCCAGGAAGACAGTGTCCTGCTTCTGTGGACGGTGTTCAGTGTCGGGGGACGACAACCCCCAAGAGACTCTGCACCAGGGAGGTGCTGACAGCCACACAAGCGCTTGGAGGTGCATAAAATCATCGAGGGCCTCCCGCTGCCTGGGCATGCCCGGGCAAAGCCCCAGCCAAGTGCGGGCCAGTCTGCAACCGTCAAAGCCCAGAGGAGGCTGGACTGAGCCACCCCCTTTACATCGATGCTTCTGCTACCGACATGGGGAAGCCCAAATAACCTTGTAGCCTGGACCAGAGGAGAGTAGGAGCAAAGGTGCCCAGGAACTCTGCTTCGATTATATATTATTCAACTTCTGTAGTGGGGGCTTTAAATAAGTAAATTTAAAACACCGAGGTTGAATTGGGTTTGAGCTCTGACCTTCCCGGGACAAATATTCTACCAGTCATTTCCCCTCAAAATGTTTCCACTAAGGAGTCAGTAGTAACTGCTAATGTGTTGGGAACCAAGAGGGAGGGCCCCACGACTACTGATAGAGTGCCTTGGAGTGCGGAGGGAGAGACTAGGGGAGAGACTTTGGGAGTGGACGCACCCCTGCAGAAGGCCCTATTGCAACCCCCAGGGAAAAAAAGGGGGAAAGGAGATCCACTAAATACGGACAGTTAACTGCTGACTCATCTGTTAATCATGTTGGTGATCTGGACTCACTCGTTCATCAGCTGCCCGGAAAGCTATGGGGGAACAAATCAACTCACATTTGGAGTCTATTTTCTCTACTATTGTTAAAGACATTACAGTTTTGCTTAACACTCTGGTAAACGGGAAAATGGGGAAATTAGAGCGCCTAGAGACCCAACTAGGGGACCTAAAAAATAATTGTGTGCCATCTGACAATCATGCTCTAACCCATTCACAAATGCATTCTATAGCGAAAAAAAGGAAGGAGGGGTTTGCTTATCAAATCTTGCCTAAGAATAGCCTGGGATCCATTCCCACCACTAATCTAGTTGCAACCTCAGGGAGTCGTGTAGTGGGCAAGTATCATGATTATACTGAGTCCTGTGCCCAATTATGAGCCCCCAGATCAGGGGAGGAACCATGGTAATCAAGAGGATAATAGGGTGACAACTAGCTGCAGACTCGATTTGGCACCAGAAGCTCCTCCCCTAGTTGCTATTCTCGGTTCCCCCGCTTAAGGAGCACCGTCTTAATTCTACTTGTGAGTTGTTACGTAAAACTAAACACTGGTGTGATCAACATTCTAGCAGCAAGGCCCGGGTGTCCTCACATATCATAATGGCCAGGAGAGTGGGATGGGTTGGCCATAGGCCTAAACAGGCAGTAGGTGATTGTATTGTTGTCAACTTCAATAGTGCAGACATAGCGGGCAGTAATTCTTGGAAGGCCATAAGGAAGGCCCAGGGGGCATTAGGGCCCTACCCTTGGGATTTTATTATCCACTATTTGAGGGGGTATAGCTAACTCACAGGAGTCAGCAGGGGGCTTGGCCCTAAGTAGACAGGAGTGGGGGGTATTTACCCTAACCAAGTTCCAGGGAGGAGATACTACCTAAAACGATCCCCGTAGGTCATTGACTTTACTCAAACTGTCAACATTCCGTAATGAGACAGTAGAAGGGGAAAACAGCTTAGCTTGTCAAAACAGATTTTTGCCATTAACTCTCCTAGAAGAAAATGATTGACTGGAGCCTTCTCTCCGATATCAGAGTACCATTAGTGACACCACCAGGGGTCAGGGGACTAGTGAGAGTGAAAACGCCAACTGCAAGATTATTAGTTGGAATATAGCACGCCTGCGAAGTAAAAAAAAGCGACTCCAGGTAGCTAGATTTTGTAAAAGAATATGATATAGTAAGTTTACAGGAGACCTGGGACCTGGAGAAGGATTTTTGGGTGGATGGGTATAAATCCTACGGCGTGCCTGCACGGACTTCTCCGGCAGGCAGAGCAAAAGGGGGCCTTTAAATGTTAATCTCGCTTAAATTGTCAGGAACCCATTGTAGGGTGGAGGTTGTTTATTTGATTTGTACGGCTATAGAAATCACCTCTACCAATACATCCAAAATGTTGATTGTCAATTTTTATATCTCATGTGAGAATAATTTTCTTAAATGAACATTTATGTAATTTGAAATGTTTTTTAGAGGATTCTAGATGAAGCAAACCACTTATTATTCTATTATAATAATGGGTACATTTAATTCTCATTTATGTGCTATGAACTGTCAGGTTTAAGACTTTTTAGGGCTGGCAAATTCCTCCAATCCTCATTTTGAGCATACACAGCATGGGGAATGTTTGGAGGATCTTTTGGCTGTAGTAGATCTCACCGAACCCAGCGCCAATGCTAGAGAGACAAGGATCCCCATTTTGAAAGCAGGAGGGCGGGATACTATAATAGATTATATATTTATCTCCCCCATTTTATCATCCCAGGTGGTTTTTTACAATGCTAAGTGGTCCTATTTTAGTGAACACAATCCCCTCCTTCTTGTGCTGGGCAGGGGCTTTGGTCTACAGCGGAAGCAGGAAATGCAACATATTGATACCTGCCTAAAACCCACTGATCAAGGATGGACGCTAAAATGGGCCAAAGTAATCCCAAATCTTTTCTCTCAGGACCTCTGGGAAGAAGCCGTGGAGAAGCTTGACATCTGCCTTGATCAATCTAAATGGGGGGTCACAGCTTTTGAAGGCATTTGTGCGCAGGTAGAGTTAGACCTCTCCTTGCCTAGTAGAAGTCGGCAACAAACGGGTGAGAGTTGGTTCGATAGTAATTGCTCTGAAGCCTACACCGTAAGTTGGTAGTTGCTTTAAAACAGGTCCTACAAGACAAATTCCATATAGCCTCGTTAAGAAAGTTGTATAAGCCTGCCCTAAATACCCGTAAAAATGAAATTAAAGAGGATGCATGAAATTAATTAATAGCAGTGGAAGTCCTAAAGGATAGTTCTAGATTCTGGACGATTATAAATAAGCAATTTGTTTTAGGAATAGAGAATGCACCCCTAGAATGTAACATCACAGAAGCACAATGGTTTTCACATTTTGAATCTATATATCAGGCCCCCACCACTTTGGATTCCCCTGCTAGTTTAGAACATACACAGAACTCCTCTGTAATGTTTTTAAATGAAGGTGAAGTAGAAATGGCCATAAAGCAAATGACCAGTAACAAGGCCCCTGGTACGGACGGTGTTCTGGCCGACTTAAATAAACAAAACCCAACTTTCTGGTACAAAATTTTGACAAAGGATTTTAATGTGGCAAGGCAACAGGGTTTCCCGATATCCTGGTCGTCTTTCATTATCATCCCAGTCTTCAAAAAAGGCCAGAGAGGGGTCCCAAGTTACTATAGGCTGATATCTTTAATTGACTCTGCTGTTAAAGTATTAGGGAGAGTGATTTAACTAAGGTAATGGACTGGCTAAACGAGAATGGTTTTTTAACAAACCTTCAATATGGCTTTTGAAAAGAAAGGAGTACACTTGATCAGTGTTTAAATTTACACTTATTAGCAGGGAAATACACATTGGCTAAAGCGGAGACATTACAGCTGGCCTTCATGGACCTTTCTTCGGCTTTTGTTCTGGTAAACAGATCAAAGCTATGGTCCATTCTGAATGATATGGGAATAGATCAATGTTTAGTTCACTACTTGGCTGACTTACACAGGGATCTCTCCGCAAGGGTGAGAGTCAGCCAAGAAGGCAATTTGACAAAGCACTTTAGGACTGAAAGAGGCGTTTGTCAGAGTTGAATTTTAGCTCCATTGCTTTATACCCTATATATAAATAACCTATGAAAGTTTTTAGACTCCGCCAGCTTAGATATTCCGTGAGTAGGGGACAGGGTTATCCCTGCCCTCCTATACGCAGATGACGCTATATTATTGGCCCGTACAGCTGGAGGGCTTCAGAGGCTTTTGGATCCTTTGTGGCCTTCATGCAATCATTGAACTTAATAGTCAACACAGCTAAATCACATACAATGACCATGGGTCAGAGACCAAGAAAGTCAAAAACATTCTATTGTGAAGGGGTATAGCTGTCTAGGGTGACCTCTTTCACCTATCTGGGGGTACAATTTGACCAGAGGGGCTTGTGTGTCCCCCAACAGAAAGCAAAAAAAATGTGATGGCTAGGTCTACGGCTGCCATTCATGGTTTTGCTCAGCGACTTGGGGCCACGCCAATTGCAGCCATTCTTAATATTTATAGGTCTAATGCATAGCAATTGCATTGTACGGGTATGCTATCTGGGGTGTAAGTCAGTGGAGGGGCTGTTGAAAATAAGTTTTCACACTCTCTTTTGTCGGTCCCCTAATTTACCTCTACTTTTGTAATACATCGAGTTAGGTGTTAGCTACGTATCAGATTGGATAAGGCTGGCCCCAGTGGTATGTTGGCTTAAGACCCGGATTAATCCAAAAATAGCTCTGAATCATGAGGTTATTTGTGATTGTGTCTTCAAGGAGAGAGTCAGCTGTATCCGGGGTTACAACATGTTCAGCTAATTTTATATAAACTAGGGCACCCAGATCTCTTTGATTTCCCAGGAAAAATAAGAAAAAAGGATCTGGTGTGGGTAAAGACATATTTCTTGAATCTATTGTCTGTAGAGAGAGAGGCGATTGAGCTAACAAAACCCCTCAATAAAAGCTTATCGTATGCTAAAACCCTCTACCCAGACTGAACCTTATATGACAATTGTCACTAAAGCTCTTCCATCGCCTGCTTTTAACTAGATTTTGTTTTAATTTGATTCACTTTTTACTAGCAGACCCGCAAGGCTGGAGTAGGGTGAGTTACTTAGGCCCTTGCACATGTGACAACTTTTCAACCCAGGACACTGTGCACTTTATAATGTTTTGCGATCATTTTAGTGTTATTCTTACCAGGTTTTTACTTCCAAACTTATGGGGAAAAGGCTTTATACAGGTTAGACCTGCTTTACTTTATCTTCAGATGCTGCATGATATTTGGGAGATTTTGAACATTGCAAGCTACTTAGTCGCTGCTGGTAGACTTAGGAGAAAACGGTATTTCCTGACTAGTGTTCTGATTGTACCTGTATGACCAAATGATCTCTGTTTTAATGCTGACACTTTGTCTTGAGCTGTTTTTTGATTCTCATCTTAGCTGCTTTTTTACTATATATGCATTAATGATAACTCTGGTTTTTCGTGTGTCCATGAAATCTGACTCTTAAATGATTTTTATTCATTGATGATCTGTGTTTTAGATGTTTTTATTGAGTGGTGTTATATGTTGTATGTGTGGTACTTTTATGGTTGTATTAAACTGAATAAAGTGGTCTTGACTGACTGACTGACTCTACATTGCAAACACAAGCATTTTTTGCAGTATGAACAAGAATATCCTCTGCCGAATGAAATAATGCCTCTAGATCAATATGAGAACATTATCTAAAGGGATGGGTCTGCCTAGCCTGCCGTAGAACAAAACACCAATATTCCACCACATGCACAATTGTAAAAGGGTGCGTGTATGATAGAAAATTACATCCTGAGAAAACATAGCGGCAGTGCCTAGGTGACTGCATGGCCCTGATACTGGCACTAGAGAATACAGACCAGGGATTATCCAAGTTGATAGTGTGTGATTCAAATTATTGTGTCCAGTCATATAATGAATACCTTCACTACTGGGGCCAGAATGTATTTTGAGATTCTAATGTTTGCACAACTAAGCACAGGATGCTTTTGGGAATAGGTGGCAAAGCTGAAAGAATGCTTGCCATGGGCTCATTCAATACACACATTGAGTCATCAATGGGTTGGCGTTCATGTTGAAGGGAATTCCATGGCTGATAAAGCCGCTTAGGCAACAGTTCATACAGCTGCTTGTTCTGCAATCACTCAGTCTAGTACGAGGATAGATAGAGACATCATGGTGGCTGTCAATGCTGCATGCAATGACACACACTTGCTGAGAAGCTTTCCACTCATGTACTTCTTTATGTTAGATGCACATAACATACCATATGCTCACATTCTAGCAGTGGGACATAGAGTCTTACCACACACTGATCATAGATTAGTGTCAAAACTAGCCACACGTGAGGGTCTGGGATTACTGCTACAGTTTCATCATTGCAACAGCGCTATTGGTGGCATGGTCTTAATAAACAGTCCAAGGACTCTGTACTCAAATGTGACATCTGCCCTCAGATGAAAGGCTCAACCGTAGCACGTTCACTACAGACACCTCTCACTTGTGTCTATTTGGATCACTGCGTTCCCTTACAATCTGACGGGCTTACAAGTATATCTTAGTGGCAGTGGATTCATGCTTCAGATTCCTATGGGTTTTGCCAAAGAGGTTGGATGATGTCTGAACTGTAATCAAAGACTTGCTTGTCCTCACTGGGACACAACCAATTGGCACACTTCATTCTGACCAGGGTCCAGTGTTTAGGTCTCGCGCTTATAAAGAAGCCATGGGAAGTTTTTGTGTGACCTTGGGGTACTCATCCCCCTGTCATCCTGAGGAAAATTTAGTAGTCAAGAAGAAAAACTATGACTTAAAGCAGTCTATAATTGCAAGGGTACGAGGTTCAGGTCTCAGTTGGCTCCATCACCTATATTAAATCCAGACGGCACTTAACAACAGCCCAAGGACATCCTTCGCTGGTTGGACTCCATATGAAATCATGTTTAGGGTGAGAATCTGGGTCCCAGACCTTGATAATGGTGGCACAGTGGTGGCAGACACACCATTTGACATCAATGAACATTTGGTTGCTTTGCAAGAACTAAATGAATTTTGGGATGAACAAAGCACTGTCCAAGCAAAATGCACCACCACTGGGAAAGTGAAGGTTGGTCCCATAGATTGGGAATCTGGTCAGAGAGACAATTGTGGACAAACAATAGTTTGGGCCGTCCTACAGAGTGCCTGCACCTGTCCTGGATGTCAAAGGTACTAGAACTGTTCTTCTTTTGCTCCTTGCTGGTCGACGAGACAAAAGGTTTGTCTCCATTATTCTGATCAAACTATTCTAAACAGTAAGCCACTTGGGCTCCTGAGTGATAGCCACTGCTCTCCTCTTGCCACCACTCAGGAGGTTCAGGTGGAAACTTTGATAGCTATAGATGATCCCGCTCTCCAACAAGAAACAGTAAACAATAATGACCAATTTCTTCTCCCTGTTGTAACAACTACAACTGTACAATCAACTAGTACAGAAACGCAAATTTCAATTAAAAAACTTGTCGACAATAAGATCTATGTGAATAAGCCACAGATTGACTCATCTACCGGCTCTACAAACCCTGCTGAGTTGTCAAGAAAAGACTAAGCAGCGTCTGGCTACTTCTTGGACTAAGATGACTTCTCATCAGATTCAACTGAACCTGAGACTCCAACACTGCCACCTCTTTCATCCATGCTACAAGTGTGTGCTCCCTATCTTTGGCTGAAAAATACATACTTTGTTACTCCTTGGTTACATCTCTGGATTACAATTGAATAACTATTTCTGGTCCTATGGATTGGTTTGGTGACTGTCTTTTTCCTGCTTCTGAATGGACATTATCACCCAGGATTTTCTGTAGTTCACATTGTGAACTTGGTATTGAAACCACATGCATCATTCCACCGTGAACAGAGAGATCTGTCCCTTTTGAACACTTCAGCCATTTCAGTTCCTGAAGGAATTGTGTGGGGCAGGGTATCATATGATGTGTATGGTAGGGGTGGGCGAAATTTGCGTAGTCGCGCTAGGCAAAGCTCCGCGAAATGGTAAGAAATCTCCATGAGCATGCAGGAATTGCTTGTGCCACCTGTTCGCGATGCTTTTTTTCCTGTTTGCGAATGCTGTTTGCGTTCTCGGGGGTAAATATCTTGCAAAAACGCATTTTGAAGGCGCAAACGTTTTCAAATTCCGTATTTCTTTAAAATTTCCTTAAATTATATTATCACCTCTTGTACTATTTCTGATGATTCGGCAACATTCATACTGTGCATAATTTGCAAGAAGACCTAGAACAATCAGCTGTATTTTATTCTGATGAACTGTATGATAGTACATCAAATTAGGGTCATATGTTCAGTTATCCACATTATGTACTCCACTTTCTACATAAAGCTAGTATTCTACGTACCATTTACAATTACACCCAACGAGAATGCTGCCCAACACCACAAAGAGGTAGTTTAAAAACATTTGCACAGAAATGTGCCTATTTTTCTGGTTTCAACACATGGGACCCAGCCTCACAGTTTTACATGCTTGCACCTACACCTGCAAAGAAACATATGCTAACAAAGTCTAAACTGAAATACTCTGCGTCCTTTCTTTCACACCTGTCTGTACATGGTTTCGACATATGGAAAGACACAAAATATACAAAGAGTGTTTGGGGACTAAATGGTGGCATGTTCAGGGATCTCAGGCCTTCTTTAAAGCATACCTAATACCACAGCAAATTACTTTCTTGAAAAAAACTGTGCAACAAACATCATGTCTTAGAATAGCAAAGGTAAAAGAACTGAGCGCACCACGAATTTCCGCATTTGCACGGTTTCACAATTGGCAGCACTAAACATGCTACAGTGAGGATACACTAGATGTCATGCTAGGCAATGACTAATTTAATTCATCAGACCCCACTTCGAAGGGATGGTTGATTTGGTCTTCAAGCACAAATGGATGTCAGTCCAGATTCCTGGGCAATGCTAAAGGGTTTAGGATCAATAGACCTGATGAACTATACATACAATCTGAACACTCTGGGGTGGTGACTAGGCCTGGCCAAAGTTCACAGAGTTCTGCTCTGCGAAGGGTCAAAAAGCTTGCCGCGCTGCGCAGTGTTCCATGAGTAGAGAAGTGTGTTAGGGTCATGCCATTCACATTGATTTTGGGCGCCGAGTGTTAGTCCCGTGCTGTAAAATCATCATGAACATCCCCATGAGCAGCGCAAGAGAGTGCAGCTTCCTTTCTGCTGCCCGAGTAGATTTTGTACTCAAGTGGCAGCTTTCTCAACCCGAACGGAAGGTTTCTCAGTGCAAGTGGTTGTGCCAGCCGCTACCACTCACATTGAGAAATCCGACTGTCCTTGTTAAAATTCTCGCCAGGAGGTTGATTTTCCTTGTTTGCCAACTAGACCTTGGTGAGCGAGGAAAAATATCACTGCTAGGTGGATTTTCCATGCTCGCTCTAGCAACTTGACTTTGAATAGCGTGAGTGTAGAAAAAACTCCACTCCATGGACCAGTGTTTTTGGGAACTCCGCGTGATCCGTGGAGTGCAGAAAACTCTGCAAACTCAGCAAAAAGAGTGGAGTTCACTGCCCAGGGTTAGTGGTGACATCATACAGTGTTGGGAAGTTATGCGTTGAGCGGCTAAAAACCTCAACACTGTGTCAGGTGCAACAACACATGTCCCTTCTGTCAGATGACCTGGATCCCAGGGATTTCTTGTTCAGTTCCCAGAACCCATGTCAGAAATGCTTCTAGAACGCCATATACAACAAACTCTGTAAAGTTTGTCAACAGGAAGCTGCTGAGACTCTGTGTGATTGAAAGGATTCATCTAGAAAAGGCTTTAGGTGTGGTTGACAATGGCATAACCACGTTATCCTCTAGGATATATTCATTGGGGAACATAGTATCATCTGCAATTGACACAGTGCAGCAGGACATGTCTATTTTACAACACAGTAAGTGACAATTTTGGTCCATTGTGTTACTGAGCTCGACACTTCAGACCTTACTTTGTGGCCAGGTGCCTTGGCGTTATATTAACACCACTAATCTGTTTTCTTGATAACGACTGATATTAATGGCACAGAGAGATGAAAAGTATACCATATTGCACATTGAAAAATTTGACCAATTACATTTCACCATTGCAGAGATTAGATAATCCATTCATATATTACCCTACGAGTCACAATATTCCAACTTCAATATTGTCAACATTATCACCATGTAGGCAGATATGACGCGTTAGGGGACGGAATTGTGCATGAATGCTGGGAATTACCTTTCAGGTTTAGATGCAGGAATGGAGACAGAAGTTTTTCTCAGCGGTTCGACTGTGAGAACGCTTTAAACGGGTCCTTAGCATTCAAGGACATTTCCCTTCACAAGGCTTGTAAAGCTTCAATTGTAAACTAGTCCTGTTATCTGAAGGTTCTCCGACCACTGTGATTCGTCCAGTTTTTAAGCTACTCTCCAATAATAGTAATTTAATGCTGAATGATCAAGGCTGCCGTAGAATGGAACCAGGCATGGCTTATCTGCAGACGGTTAATTCCATACTTTTGGGGAGGCAGTGCTGTGGTCTTCAACAGATGTTTCCAACATATACTTTGATTCTTTGAGCAAACTGAAAGCCATGCTTTTTCAAAATGCTGTAGCCTTAAAATCCGCTAAAGACACATTTGATCTCCAGGTTGCGAGTTCTTTGTCTGAAATACAGACGCTACTTCATAATAACTTCCCAGTGCATTTTGGGGAGCTGGTCCACTGTATCTTTAACATGTCTGATACTAAGGAAGTAGCACACTGTATTGGCTTTGGATTGGCTGGCACCTTTCAGACAGTTTCCAGAGAAATACCATCATTCATACACTTCGTACTGGGAAGCACTTTGGGAGGTCTTTCGCTTTTCCTGTTACTTGTAGCAGGGATTTTTATTTTAATGTCCCTGCTCCGCAATGGATGTCGCAGTTCAAAATGGAGTGGAGTCAGCTATGCCATGAGCACATCCTTCACTGCTTTGGTTCTTATCGTTCAGGCCCGTGTGGCCTCACTGCGTACAACCTCTAATCCACTGCCTACAGTGCAGTAATGAATGTGAACTAGATTTCTGTCTCAGATTGCACTTGGCAACACCATTGGACATTGCAGGGCCTGCACGCACAGTTTACTGCCACAATGATGTGGCATGTAAAGTGGTTGCCATGACTGAAACTCCCTCTTTAATATATATAAGCCACCCCTAAGTTAGGTCGTAGCTAGCCCTATGGGCAGGGTGCTGTGTAGGTATGTGCCTTAACTGTGTGGCATGCCCTGGTAGTGACAGACAGCTTATTTGGTTTCTCACTTGGGTTTCTGTTAGACCTGGCATCATTGGCGTGGGTCTCCCTTCCTTGCTACTCTCCCCACTTTTTATATTGGCTGGATTTAGATATTCTGGGCGCCGTGCCACTGCTACTCAGTGCCATAGCGCGAATGCTCCCTGTACATAAATGAATTGTATGAGTGTATGAGTAAGGATAACCATAATGCCTACATCTGTGTAGCCTGTTTAAATAGTGAGTTACCCTCCATTTCACTGTCGCTACTGTGAAACGATCCATTCTCATAGGCCAGGATTGGCCGGTTAAAGATTACTTTCTATCATTCTATCTGTCCCTAGGAACCTGATAGGAACTTCAAGTTTGGTTTGTTTGTGCTCAGGACATTGAGGGGCACCTTTTGGTAAGGACCATTTGTATGTTACATGTTTTAAAATACCTTTCCTGAAAACGTGGTAGTTTGTTGCCTAAGCTTTACTGTATGCTGTTACAAGTATGTGTATTGGCCGTCTGGTTTTGGAGCAGCGGGACCAGCTGGGTCAGACCTGGCTGGCGAGAGAGATCGGTATTCAGAGCATGGGGAGGGGTGACTCTTTGATCCGAGCAGGGCTGTGCCTGGCAAGGTGAATGATGGCTCCACCTCCCACTGGGTGTCTGATAGCAGACCCCCTCATTCTGAAAGGGCAGGATGTCGCCTCGTAAACCAAGTGCTCCCCGACCCCACTGGACTGGTTTTGACTGGAGTCAGTGATTTGCGACCTTAGAGAGCAAAGACTTTTTAGGTACAAAATGCTGCACTGGAACTTTGTCCAAGTGTGTTCCTTCTGGATGTCAAGATGAAAATCTGTGTGAGCGGACCAAGGAAAGGACTTTGAAACTTTCACCAAGCTTGCCGAAGAAACTACCCGAGGTCCTAAATCAAGAGCGCCTCCTGCAGAAGTCTCAGGGACATTAGACTTCACCCCGTCAGCCGCCGGAATTCCTGTGCGTGGAATCCGACTTGCAGGTGAGGCCTCCGTCGAGTAATCCGAAGCCTCTAGTTCTACTGTGAGGACCGCGGACTGGGCATCTTTGAATCTTTTTCTAAACCCGAAGCTGGCCACTGCAGCTCAGAGAGAGCTGCCGCCACTGAGGGCCCGCGTAAACCTGGACCTTTGAAATCTTCTGCTAAAACCGAAGCGGGCCGCTGCAGCTAAGGAAGAGCTGTCGCCACTGAGAGCCCACCTTGGTCTGAACCTTTGAACCTTTTGCTAAACCTGTGGGGGCCACTGCAGCTAAGGGAGAGCTGCCGCCGCTGAGAGCCCACCTAAATCTGCACCTGCAACTCTTCTGCTGGATCTGTGTGGGCCGCCACCGCTGAGAGAGAGCTGCCGCCGCTGAGAGCCCACTAGAACCGGCATCTCCGAGCCCTTCGCTGAACCTGTGGGGACCGCTGCAACTGAGAGAGAGTTGTAGCCGCTGAGCGTCCACCATGGTGCCAGCCGGGCCGAGACCATCCTTTGTCCTGTGGGCTGCTGCTGCCAAGAAGAGAGTTGTAGCCGCTGAGTGCCCGCATCCTTTGCTACTTGGCATCATCGAGATTTGTCCTGTGGGCCGCTACAGCCAAGAAGAGAGCTGTAGCCGCTGAGTTCTCGCACCCTTCGCTACTTAGCAGCATCGTGATTTGTCCCGTGGGCCGTGGGCCGTGGCAGCCGAGAAGAGTGCTGTCGCCGCTGAGTGCCCACACCCTTTTGCTACTTTGCATCATTGTGATTGGTCCCGTAGGACGCCGCAGCTAAGAGACAGCTGTGGCTGCTGAGAGCTCACACCTTAGGCAAACTTTGCATCCTTGGGATTTGTCCTGTGGGATGCCGCAGCCAAGAGAGAGCTGCTGCCGCTGTGCGCCCGCACCTTGTCTCCCCTTGTTGAGGATTGTCGCTATTGTCCTGTGGGCCGCTGCAGCAAAGAGAGAGCTGCTACCGCTCTGAGCCCACCATGGAGCTGCACGACGAGAGTCATCACCACCACCAGCCCGGGCCGCCGCAGCCACGTGCTGCTGCCGCTGAGCACCCTCCTGTCCCCGAGTGCCAAGACTTGTGGCTGCTGTGAGTCCGCATGTCACCGACTCCGCTTTTTCGAGAAGCTGCGCGCTATGTCCCCTTTCAACAACAAGTATCTGGTGTGCACTGGGTCGCGTAGGCCCCGGCCCTGAACTCAGTCTGTGTCTTTGGGTGAATACGTTATTGTCTTTTTGAGTCCCTATGGGGGACGTGAATTGTAGTTGTTGAAACGCTTTAAGAAGTCTTGAGTTAAACTGTTGTATAAAGATATTATTTTTATATAACTACCTGAGGCGTGTCCCTTTTGTGGTGTAATTGCTGCTTTATGGTCATAAACGCTTTACACACCACCTCTGAGATAGGCCTAACTGCTCATGCTACGTTGCCATAGGGTTGAGCAGGGGTTGTCAAAGGGGGTAGCCCACTTGACCCTATTTGGACAGTGGCGCCAGCCCTGGCCAACTAGAGACACCCATTTCTAACAGTTTCCATTGGGGATTCCTTGATTGCTTCGGTGGTAATTTCCGATATGAGAGGGGTTTGGTATGTTTGGTCAGTAGTAATAAAAACTGCTTATTGGTAAAATTGGACTTGTCATTACTCTTTTGGAGATGCCACTTTAAGAAGTGGGTATTTCTCTGTGCTTATAAGTCTTTGTGCCCTGCCTGGATATGTATTCACTGTCTGGTTTAGACTGACAGGAGAGAGGGGATGAGCATTCACTCTAGACAATCACAAAAGGGGCTGAGATGTGTAATGCCTTTCCTGGGTGACTCAGCACTAGGCTGAATAGACTTTGGCTGCATTTAGAGTGGCAGGAGGAGTTTCCCTTGCACCTGAATAGGCCTGTTCTGCATTTAGAGTGGTGGTAGGAGTTGTACCTACACCTGAATAGGGCTGTGCCTGCCTGCTACAATGCTGCATTCGCCCTCCTGTAGTGTGTCTGAGGCCTGGGCTTGGGGGTGTTGTGCACTTCTAAAAGAGTGTTTGAAGTGTCCCCAGAACAAAGACGCTGCTGGTACCTACATACTGCACATTGCGAAGAGGAACTGCTGCAATGCCAGGAGGCACTGCCATCTGAACTTTCTTGCTTTGCTATACTGACCTGTGCCCTGTTAGGTCACAAGAAGGACTGCCACTTTGCTTTATAAGGACCCTGATGAGCAGGCCTGCTGATTGTTCCAGGCTCTAGTACCCTCCAGTTGTTCTCCAGGGAATAGGTAGCTAAAGCCCTCCCCGTTTTGCCAGCAGAGTGCAGAGTGAGTGCATGTTTCCCTCGCTGTGTGTCAGGAGTGTTTCATTTAGCACTCCTCACCTGGCCTCTGATAGTGCATGGTGCACTCTCTACTGTCCTCCCCGCTCCACATGGGGAGTTCTGGGGGCTTACACAAAGTGCGGGGTAGGCACTTCTGGTTTCCTGGTCAGAGCTTCTGTGAAGGTCCATAGACCAGCGTGAGGAACAATTGCTGCACCGAAGAAGGTAGCCTGAAACACGACCCCTGCAGGTTGCCATAGCAACACGGGAGCCACAATAGAAGTGCTGGCCAGCACAGCAGAAACCCCCCTGAGTGGGGCCCCGCCTGATGGGAAAAAGGAGCCAAGGAGTTTGGCTGTTGATCAGCTAAGAGCTGACCGGCACAGACAGCTGTGCACACTCTTCACCGTTTGCACGCTAGGACCGGGAGGGCAAGCTGGCAGCAAATCGAGGAAACCGAAAGGAGACTGGTGAGAGGCAGGAGGGATCAGAGTCATGCTGCCTGAGCAGGGCAGCGGGAGACTCAGTGAGGCCTCCTCCCCAACCGTAACCACTCTGGCCACAGCAGCACCCACACACCATGGGCTGCTCCCCCTTTCCCTTACGAAACTGGAGAGGTCCCTGTGAAATCAACACAGCTCCTGGATCGCCCTTGTATAGACCCACAGCGCCTGGATTTTCCCAAGCATCACACCTGTGCTCAAATTTCAACACCCGCAGAACCAAGCCATCCAGAAATCAACGCATCAATTCTCTTCCCCTTACAGCCTGGATTCGATGTAACACTTCTCCTGTGTTCAGCAGAACTGACGCATTGCCTCCCAGCATACTCAAGAATCAATGGATCGCTGTGTTTTCAGATGCCTTGCTCATCTGCAGCTGCTTTGTTCGGTGGATTTTGACAAATCCTAAGGCACTTAGTGAAAAACACCGCATTCCATAGTTTTCTATGTACAGAATTGCTAAAACTTTTCAAAAGTGATATTTTGATAAGTGTATGTTGGATTTTTGTTGTTTTGGCCTTGTTTGGTTCAGATAAAGATACTTTAATTTTCTAAACTGGTGTGATGACCATTTGTAGTGTTTTCACTGTATTACTGTGTGTGTTATGAGGAAATGCTTTACACATTGCCTCTGAGACAAGCCTGTCTGCTCTTGCCATGCTACCAAGGGGGTGATCAGGGGTTGTCTAGGTGTGTAACTCACTTATCCTGACTAGAAGGAAGGGTGCCTATTTGGACAGGGTGCAAACCACTGCCAACTAGAGACCTCCATATTTAACAACATGTAGACATTTTAGCCTTCACTGTAATCATCCGTATTAACATGGCAGCGATAAAAACATAAACAACAAAAATGTGTCTGTCAAGAAAGAATGCGGATATGATTTTAACACTTCTGAATGTGTCTACACTTCACAATTTCTGATTGAAAAAGAAAAAGTATATGCAGACAAGCAAATGAAAAAAGATATTTAAATGGGGCCTTTCACAGTGTTCATAACACATGTTCTGATTTGCTAGGTTTGCGCTATGGAAGTACCACATGCATACATAAATGCAGACACTTTTGTGAATATTCTTGCTGCATTGTTGATTTCTTGTCGATACCTTCGAAAACATAGAGCCAACTGTACAAATATTCTAGTGACAAAATACTGTTTGCAGACTGTGACCAGTATTTTTGCTATCAGTAATGATAAACAGGTCAGTTCCTAAATTCCAAATCGTAGTGTATTGAAATCTAACCTACCTAATGAATATATGACATCCGGCCACCATGTTTATGATTGCATTTCAATAAAGTAAACTTTTGTTTTTAATTCTATCTAAATGTCCTTATAAGAAAGTGGCCTGCATTCAAAACTAAAAGTTTCCTTTTTATTTTGTTCGTTTTAGAGTTTACGCCACTGAGTAATCCTCTAGGGAGCCCTTCCCTTTAGTTACCACACCATATTGGTTTTCATAAACTTTTCAAAGGTTTACAACCTCTAGTTCGATCCTAAACAAATGATACATAAGCATAAGAATGTCTTATTGGAAAGGATGCCTACAACATGCGCCTTCCAAATTGCAAATGATTGTCCTGTTCTAAACCCATTTTAGGAGTTGATCACAAAGATACCAACTCCTAAGATGGGTTTAGTACCTTCTTAATAGCAGCTTTACTGCCGCAAACTCTAAATTAGAGCATTTGTAAACAAAAATATGTTTGTTCATATGTCACTTATTTTCATTTTGATTTTACACACGTTGGCCTTTATTATATATACCTATTGGCAGACCCACATCAAAGCCCCCCAATCATGAGTGCTGTCCACAGAATGGGAATAACCATAAGGCCTGTGAATACCAATCATCCAATTCCATGTACTATTTTTTGCCTCTTAGACAAATACAATGACGTTTTCAGGGCAAATAAATGATTATAGAGGGCTAGTGGGTAGCTGAGGTGTGGAGGGTGGTCAGCAGAGGCCAGGACAGAATAGGGGTAGGCAGAGAGGAGCATTGTCTGCCACAGGGATTGGGTTGGGACCCAGCTATACTCCTGCAGAGGCTCTACCCCTATCCCTACAGTGTTTTTGCCAAATCTGTATCTGAACCCAGTGTAACCAAACCGAGTGCCTTGGGACAAAGAATTATCAGGTCTCGTGAAAGCATAGCGCCTGTAGTGGCCCAGGCCAATATCCCCACTGAAATTTTTGCTTTGGGTGGGATGCTATCACTCATAATGAGAACTTTCATTTTAAAACATTGGATTTCTAGTTCAGGAGAGTGATGATCTGCCTCAAATAGTAATCACAATCCTTCTCAGGGTGAACCATAAAAGTCACTAAATAAAGGTGTGCTTAACTCTCTGGTATCTTGGCACACAGGCAGTCAGGCTTAACTTAGAGGCGATGTGCAAAATATTTATGCAGTACTGAAAGAGCAATAAAATGAACACATAACACTAGAAAAATCTTAAACCTATTAAGACAAATAAAGTAAAACTGAATACAAAAACATGGCACCAAAACAACAGGAATCCAATTGGTTGAAGAGGAGATATGAGTTTCAAATTTTGAGAAAGAAAAGTACCAACTGTTGGTTTCTGGTCGAACAGGACAAGGACAAAGTCATATGTTCACACCAAATGCGATCAAGAGCAGGTCAGATGCAGGACAAGGTTTGTCCAGATTGAACTTTACCTTCTGACTTTGGTGCAGAAACTGTACTGCACTGCTCTGTGAAGCTCTGCGTATGATCCAATAAAGCATTCAATCGGGAGCTTCATGGTGCAGCTTTGCGGGGATAAGTTGAAGAGAAGAAATGAGTTTTTAAAATTGTGGGTAAAAAAAAAAGCACCATCTGCGGGTATCTGGTCGAGCCGGTCCAGGACAAAGTCATATGTTCACAGTAAATGTGGTTGAGCGCGGGCCAGATACAGGACAAGGTTTGTTCAGCTGAAAGCTTTACCCTCTGACTTTGGTGCAAAAACTGCATGGCACTGCTCTGTGAAGCTCTGCATAGGATCTTCATGGTGCGGCTCTGAGGTTCTCAGCATCAGATCCAGGGAGCTTTCAGTTAGAACCTGTGTAGTCCTGTGGGGCTCTGCATTGCTTTGTGTCAGATTCACTGAAGCTTGCAGTCAGGAGCTCTGTGGCTTTACAGGGATCTGCATTGCTCGCCATCTAATCCAGTGAACTTTCGCTTAGGAACTGCATGTTCTGCAGGGTGTTGCATCAGATCCACTGAAACCTTCAATTTGGCAGGGTGAAGTGCACGATGACTCAAGTCCAGGGTCCATGACCTGGAGCATAGCACTTGGAGCCAGGACTCCCTCCACAGATATCAGTGTTGCTAAGCCCCCTTTAGCTGTACCTGCATTGGAGGGGGTTGCATGTTAAAAAGAAAGTCTTAAAAATCTTCAATGAAAAAATCTTCCCTCATTCATATCCCCGGCAACAAATGATATCAAACTTTTTTTACAAAATAGAGGCAATTATCATTATAAAGTTTAGAGTGGGCACCTAAGATATTCCGAGAAGTGAGAGAGATACACTTTGTGGAGACAAGAGATGGGTCACTTTGAATAACTCTGTCCAGAGTGGCCAGGTTTGAGGCACATCTAAAGTTGGCACAAGTGGGGTTTGCTGAATGACATTAGTGGGGCATTGTTGTCAGCTATTTACATTTAACCCCTCAATCAATCAATCAGGGATATGTGAAGCACGCTACTCACCCGTGAGGGTCTCAAGGCACTGGAGGGCGGGGGGATGTTTCGTGCAGCTCCATCTCATCCATAGAGCCAGGTCTTGAGGCTTTTCCTGAATGCTTGCAGAGTGAGGGATCGTCTGATGCTAAGGGGGAGTTTGTTCCAGGTCTTGGCTGTGATGTAGGAATAGGCTCTTACTCTCGTTCTGGCTCTGTGAATGTGTGGGGTTTCGACCAGGGCGAGATCGGCAGAGTGGAGGCTTCTCTTGGGTGCGTAGAAGCAGCCTCTTTCATTGAGGTATTGGGGTCCACTGTTGTGGAAGGATTTGTAGGCGTGAGGGAGCAGCTTGAAGGTCACTCTCTTTTTGACTGGTAGCCAATGGAGGTCTCGTAGGTGCTGGGTGACGTGGTCTTGTCGTGGGATACCGAGAACGTGTCTGGCAGAGGTGTTCTGGATGGTCTGGAGTTTACAGAGTAGACCTTTGTTGATCCTGACGTGGAGGGTGTTTCTGTAGTCCAGTCTGCTGGTTATGAGTGCATGGGTGAAGGCCTTTCCTAATTTGGGAGGGATCTATTTGAAGGTATTGCGGAGGATACGGACGGTGTTGAAGCACGTGGAGGAGGCGGCGTTAATCTGTCAAGTCATGGTGAGGGAGGAGTAGAGTAGGATAAAACAATTTAATGTAGGGACACTTTAACTATTCCCTTGAACTATCTGCAAAGCACACTCCCTGTGTGGTGGCTGGGAAGCGAAACATGGAGGGTTAAGCAGTCTGTAAAAATATCCTAGGGGGCGTACGTGGATACCTGCTTTATCTGAGTTTAGGCTGCGTAGATTGCGTAGCAAAAATCTCATTAATTGGGGGTTCTTAAAGTTCACTATCGCACAGTCACAATTTGAACTCTTTGCATGTGGCCCAATCTGTCTCACCCTTCTGGCCAACAGAATCTTGTAATGAAGATCATCATAAGGGCCTGGTTTTGTGTTTATCCAATGTACAACTTTGTGTTTTAGGGATAGGCTGTCCTACTTGTGGCCAGGTCTGATCTCTGGTACATCTTTTAAATCGGCAACATAAGGCATTCAATCGGGGGAAAGGTTTAAGTTATTATTGCTACATTGCAATTAATTTGGCTCCATTATATAGGGTTAGCTGAGGCATGTTGATTGTTTTGCCCACTTGAAATCAATGTCATATGATCATTTGTTCACACAAGTTGAGTCATTTTTTGGGATTGCGTCTATGGTTAAATCCTTTGATGGACACAGGGATATTTCTGTATGGTGTGGCCCTCTAATTTTCTCTTTATTGGCAAGAACTATCTGGTTGCCCAACAGTGAAACACTTTCGACTGTGACCCTCAGTTTGTTGTCTACTTTCTGACTAAATTCTGTCATAATTTGTTGAGCCTTACATAAAAAATCAGAGCATTTGTTCACAGCTTGTTTCTGGGTATCCTTTAGGGCCTCCCTGCTAGCTTTGCCACGATTGTCTGTAACCATAATCGCATTATCCACATTGGTGTTAACTAATCGTATAGTTGATGAGCTGTGTTGTAAACTATTGAGAGCCTGGCGTTGACTCTGTTTCTGCTTCGTCACAGACCCTTTATTCTTTTTCCTCTTCGGGGGGGAGTAATTAGACTCACAAGGCTCTCCTCTGTCCCTTTGTAGAATCGAGAGGAGTGCTTGTGCCATGGTTGGATGGTGGTTTCTTTGCATGGGTGGATCCACGGTAGTAGTATCACCCGTGCTTACCCTTTTCTCAAATACATGAATGGGAGTTTGGGGTCAAGCATTGCCAATAACGGCTCTAGGTTCCATGAGCAGTGGATGTGACTGGCACTGAACGGCGCCGAGACTTTGTTCCACATAGTCAATTTCTGAAGTCAAGACGCCTATGACATTATTTAAATAGTTTGTGATAGTAGCAGTTGGCTTCGCACTCCCTGCATCTGCTGTGTCTGCTTCTGTCCCTGTGGCTTTCCTCTTCCCCTTAGTAAATAGACAGAATAAAATAAAGCAAGGAAAAAGGAGTTTGTACCTTGTTCATAGCAGTGGGGAACCCAAAACCAAGAAGGGTGGCTTGGGTGGCCTTCTCGACGGCAATGTTGGGTGAAGAGGTGCCCAGTCTAAAAGTAATTACCTAGGCTGCATCCTAATCCATCGTCATTTTGTCCACCTTGCCACCTCACTTTGGACCCAGCGATATGCAAATCAGTCTTGACACTGCTCCAATGGGAACAGTACGCCCTGAACTTCCAAGCAGGTCCATCCTGAACTGGCTGTGTGCCCCACTGAGGCTCTAGGAAGTAATGGCACTATTACTGTTGCCAGCGCGGTCTTCTTTGCAACTTGATTCTTCAAGAGAATAATACTTCCCGCATGAATCGGTCGACTTATTATACTCTCTTTACATTTTCAAGACCAGTCGGAATATGTGAGTGAACTGGCGGGGAACAACCTTTACAACGCAACTTTTACAACACACTACCATGACAACGAAACTGTTACAACGCGAGTGCATTGACAACGCAGGACATTACAACGCAAGTCTTTACATCGACTTGCACAAGATGGCGTGCTAACATTAAAAATAGTGTAGTTTACTATCCCAACACCTTCCCTACTGTTACGGGGAGTGGAGTTGGAATAGTAAATTGCACTTTTTTAATGTTAGCACGCCATCTAGTGCAAGTCGATGTAAAGACTTGCGTTGTAATGTCCTGCGTTGTCAATGCACTCGCATTGTAAAACTTTCGTTGTAACAGCATGCGTTGTAACAGCATGCGTTGTAACGTCATTCATCCGAACTGGCAGGCACATTTGACGCAGAGTCTGCCCTTCCAATGGAGATTGCCCCAACATCATCAAAACCTCACTCGTGCAGGCCCCAGGGCTTTGAAAGGAACAATACAGGGTAAGAGAGGGAAGGTGCACTTCGTCATCTAGCAAATAGTGCAACCCGGAGTGGACGAGTCGACTCCAGAGTAGTGTACAGAAGGTTGATAAAGTGCCAGCCAATGAAAGGATACGAGTTCGCCTCAACGTCTGCACTAGAGTCAGGCAGTGGCGAACTCCATGGAGTACTAGCACGCCTTCTGAATTCCGCAGCACCTCTGGAGCCCATCTACAGGGCTCCAGTAAGTAGGAACAAGGAGAACGTTGGAAAATGGAAAATGCAAGGGAATGTAGAGGGGATACAACGATAAGGCTGCTGCAATGTAAAACGGCAAAAAACGAACTACAGTGCACAACAATCCAAAGGGAATATAACAAGCCCCCATGTTCACAATTTCCAGCCTCTGTATACTGATGCCGCCTAGAGTGACCCGAAAGTGCTGTGAACTATCTCTCTTGAAGGGACAGGTGGCCGACAACTACAACTTGATGTAAAGTGCTAGACTCTTGCTCAAAAGATCACATTCTGACTGTTCTCCACGAGTTATGCATTGGTACGTGTCGTGTTCGGAGCTCTGTGTCACCCTCCTGACATTGAAATGTGCGAACCTGACACCTTGCTCTAGGTGTGTGTGCATGATGCCCGTTTCATAACTCGCTGATTCCCGCCACTCTTATATTAAGTATTATTGCATCGTTTTCTGGAAAAAGGTCATGTAAGACAGTGGCAAACGGACCTATTTCATTATCACAATTCTGCTGTCAGTGATAATACAAATATTAAAACACAAATCGTTTTAAAGGCATTACTGCTGTTTCGAGTACATGGCATTTTGAAAAAAGTTTCCCCTACAATTATACCATCTATCCATTATACATTTAATTTACCGAGGAATAATTGTTCATTTCTGCCATTCAATTCTTCTTTTCTTTGAGTTAATCTAAAATCGTTCCTGAAGCTTGGGCAATGTTTCCACTCAATTTAGTTTTTACTTCAGATTTATTGCAAGGCGTATGCAATTGTTCAAGTGAAGAACAGACCACAGATTTAGCTGTTAGGTAGCAGATGCTATCAAAAGATGCTAATCACAAACTAAAATAACAAATGCTGAAGTAATAACACACTTCAGAATGTGTAGCACCAGCACGGTTTGCTAAGACAGCCATTCATGGGCAGTATCACCGCTTTGTGCGCCCGGGCACTTTGGCAATACAGAAAGGGCCTCAGACACTTGTGCGTCCCCCTCTGTAATACCACCAGGGCTGGTGCGCATAAAGCGCCAACGCTATCATCAGAGGGCTTTCCCTCATTTGCATGTACTCCATACAAATGAGGGAATCCCTTTGACTCTGTGCCCGCGCTGTATTACAGACATGGGCGCAGAGGAAAAGAAGATGTCAGGTGGCGCACTGTCAGTGCGCCCCCTATAGCAGCCTCTGGAGGAAGAAAAAGGGGTCCCATGGCCACCCAGTTATCCCTTGCAGGTGGGTGGAGTCTATCACTGCCCACACCTGCAAGGGGATCCCTAACCCCCTTTAAAAGTTCAGGTAGTTGCTGTCAGCAATGTGAAACACGGAGCAGCTGCAAAGCAGCCGCTCGATTGTTCACATGAATGTGCTGCCTCCTGGGCAGCGCGAGTTCATGGCAGTGCATTCATTCTAATACGGCGCTTTTTCCTTGATTGCGCCGGGTGCACCTTTTAAAAGGTGCACCCGTCACAATCAAGGAAAAATACCAAATGTAGATTACAGCCCCATATCTTGAACAACCAGGGGCTGTATTACAGTATACAAAGCATTTTCCTGGTTAGCACTGGGTGCACCTTTCAAAAGGTGCGCTCAGCACTAACCAGGAAAATGCAACACATCATAGTGTATGAGCTGCCACCAGGGCAGCCACAAACTCGCTCTCCCCTGGGGGCAGTGCATTTAGATAAATAATAGAGCGGCTGCTTTTAAGCCGCTCCGTGTTTCACAGTGCATGCGGTAACCCTCCTTCACTTTGAAGGGATGAAAGATCCCCTTGCTGGAGGGTGTAGGAAGGGGCTGCACTTTTCTGCAAGGGGTTGTCTGGAGCATCCATCAGACACCCTTTTACCCTCCAGAGGGCTGCCATAAGGGGGTCTTATGAATGCTCACTGTCAGTGGGCCACCTGACAGAATCTTTGCCTCTGTGCCCACAACGGTAATACAGAGCAGGCAAGAGGCAAAGGGATTCCCTCATTTGCATGGGGAAACCCCACATGCAAATGTAGGAAAGCCCTCTGATGATAGCGCTGGTGATTTATGAGTGCCAGCACTGTCAGTATACAGAAGGGAATGCACAATCGTCTGCAGCCTCTTCTGTAATACCAAAGTGCCTCGGGGGACGCAAATGCCTGTAGCGCCTCCAGAGCACTTGGTAATACATTTCTTAGACTGAAACTATAAGTGCAGGAATAGACTCTATATCTAAATTTTATTTGCAAAAAACGTAGTCAAGAAACATTGACATAGTTTGTGATGCAGCACAGTTTATAAAAATCATGATACAACACACTTGTGAACTGAAAACACAAAAAGCTGAAAGTACACTTTTAAACAGTTCGCAGTCATCCAGTCAGCAACTCACTGTAGGCACACATTTAATTTCTATGAGACCACTTCAGTATTTGGGGTTAACGAAACTACAATCTGCGTGTTGTCCCCATAGGCTTGTATGTTTACAATTACATTACTGATTCTAAGGTATATTCACAAAGAATCTGACTGTTTTATGAATACAAAATGAGTGTTCCTTGTCAGTAAGGGATTATTAGTTGAAGTGGATAGTAGTCCACTTCAATTAATAATTGTAATATTCCTTACTAGTTCAAATTATGCCTAAATGTTTTAAACCTGAGCTGGTTAAGCTTTAGCACAGAGCATACAAGTGTACCTTACCAGAAATGTCAACAAGTAGAAAACATAACACAATAAAATCCCACTCCATTTTATAAAAATAGGGTACAAGGCAAAGAGGAAACAGACACCAAGATGACAAAAAAGCAGATGTAGGAATCCAGAGATATAATGTTTTCATGTTTCTAGTACCAAAAAAGTGCAACACACTAACTGCAGGTATTTGGTGACGCTAGACCAGGTGAAAGTCAAAAGGTAAGGCTGACTGCAATACATAGCAGGTCAGATACAGGGAGCAGGATTGGTTGGTGGAAAGTTTTACCTTCTGAATTAGAAACCTTTTTGGAACTCAAAAAACCCCAGCAGGACAAAATAGCAGGCTGTTGCCGAGATCGGTTCTACAAGGCCAGATAGCCGTCAGACAATGTCACCGTGAAGCCATGGAGTTTTAGCAGGAAAGCTCAGAGCTGGAGAAATTCCCCTTCTAGCATCTTCTCCCAGTTAGGATTTCTACTTCCGTAATTAAAAATTGTTTTTAGTAGTCAAATCCCTTTCAGTGGGGCAAACCAGCAAGATGAATTGGACCTGCAATGTGGTTCAGCGGTAGTCCGGTGGTAACCTCTGGTTCTTTT
Organism: Triturus cristatus; assembly: GCF_964204655.1. Lineage (NCBI taxonomy): Eukaryota > Metazoa > Chordata > Amphibia > Caudata > Salamandridae > Triturus > Triturus cristatus. The sequence continues at coordinate 299,567,534 of NC_140593.1, forward strand.
TGGAAAAAGTTTCTAAGTTTCTAGTTTTTTCGATTCTTTTTGGGAAGAGAATCCAAACTTCATCAGCCAAGGGTTTAGGACCTTCTGAGCACCACGTGGGGGTTAGGGGTCAATTTCCCAGAAGCCACCAGCAGGGTCCAGGGCAAATCCTGTTGAAACTGGTCAGCTGAAATCAGCACAGTCCTGGGCTTCTTGAAGCTTTTATGTTCCTAGAGTTTAAATGGAGACCAACCAATTAGCTCTTGGAGACCACACTTCAGTCCTTGGTACTAGAGGAAGCAGGTCCAGCCCTTAGGGTCTCTCTCTGCAGGTTACAGTGAATGCAGTCAACTTTTTTTTTAAGTAGAAAGTTCAACAGGTGCAGTGCTTCTTCTCTCTCCCACAGGTCCAGAGGTGTTTTGAAGAAGGTATTCAGGGGTGCCACTTTTATGCCTTGCACTAGCTTGTGGGTGAGCCTTACCCTCTGACAACGATTCCTGAGGTTTGTCAATAAACATTTCCACTATGCTTTGCTCTGCCAAATTCTGACATGGCAGAATTTTTCTACCCTTGATGAGAGCTCTAGGCACACTCCTGAGGTAATAAGGGAAATAAGATACCCCCGGGCAAACTAGTTCAGGGACCGGTTTTCTTCCAACTGGGATTGGTGCTTCTCTGGCTATTTAGACAGTGGCAGGTGTGGGTGTGAGTTGCATCTGTCTTTAACAGGCATTGTTCCTTTGAAGCTTTATAGTTGGTGGCTACTTCCCCTAGACCATCCTGTCAGGAGGAGGTCACACCACCTCCAAGCCAAGGTGGTTTTGTTCCCCTTTCCTAAGAGAAACTGAGAATTCCAGGCTGGCTGTCAGCTGACAGTTGGGACTATCTCTGAAAGAGCTACTAGAGGCATTTGGGCAGGAAAATACAAATCTTCCTAAAAGAGGCATCTGCAAAATATTAAGTTAAACTATTACTTTACCATCAGATTTGATTTTTAATTCCTTTTAAACTAGAGTCTTTGAGCCATGGTCCTTTCTATTCCCAAAATGAAGTTATAAATTATTAGGTGTTATCATGTAACTCACTGCTTTTCTATTGAAGGGCCAGCCTTGTCACAATAAAAAAACAGCTTTGGAGATGTTTCACTGCCAGGAGATTTAAAATTTAAGTACAGATGTCCTGCTTTTTAAATACCATGCATCCTGCCCTAAAGGTATTAGGGTTTATCTTAAGGGTGAATTATAATTATTAGAAAAGGAAGGTTTAGGCCTTGCAAAGGGTTTATTTTGCTAAGTAGAATTTACAGATTTAAAATTGCACACTTAGGCTGCAGGGGCAGGCCTGCAGACATGCTTTGAATTGTGACCTTATTGTTGGCACAATAGATGCTGCAGTCTACTAGTGACATTTAACTTACAGGCCAGGTACACTGAGTAAAATATACTAGGGACTGATAGGTACGTTAAAATATCAGGGATTAGCCAATTCAACATGTTTTTTGAGGTCATGCCACATATACTGAGTGCTGGATGGCAGTGCCCCAGTGTTAAAAAAATCCTTACACCAGCAGCATCATTAAAACAATTGAGCGGTGAATATGCAAACAAAAGCCATTTACTCACACTTCTGAAAACACTTTGTTATGTTTTAATAGCAAATATTCAAAACACAAAAGAAATGACAGCATGGATTATGTTAAACAGAAAAGAGAAATCTTTGGAGCCACATGTAAGACTGTTCTAGAATGGATGTGTTGGAGCGTTTGTTTAAAATAATCAGGTATATGGATTAAGGCTTATCAATATATCTGTTTGTATAATCAAGTTAAATTTGATTCTCATAAAAACATTTAGTCATTTTAAATTTCTAAATATGAGTGTAGTTCCAATTTTTAATTGCCTATTGATCAGTGATGCTTATCAATTTGTGGAGTTCTATATGCAGTCCTGAAACAAATTTCCCTATACAAAATGTGTGTTCCTACACACAGTAGATTGGTCACTTTAAAAAAAAAACTTTTCGCTATAGGAACAGTAACACGACAGATGTACGATGGAACAACGTATGCCTATACAACGCATGCCTTTACCATGTATCATTTACCACGCAATGCCTTTAAAATGTAATGCCTTTACCATGCTTGCCTTTACCATACATCATTTACCACTGAATGCCTTTAAAACTCAATGCCTTTACCATGCAGGCCTTTACAACACATATACCCTTACCATGCATACCTTTATAATACAATGTTAGTATAGGGTAAGATTAGTAAAACATACATATATCTATAAATATACATATTTATTCACTAAAAAACAAAGGTTACAGAGATGTTATAGTTAGTAACCTAACTATAGCTCATTCCCCCACAATGCACTGCTGATGACCTCACATTTACATCACTTATGACATGGAAAGTGATATTACTGATGACATCACTAATGGCATCTCAAATGACATCACTGATGGAATATTCAACAGAAGGACTCGCACACCCATTCACACCCCTATACAACATCTCATATAGGCCTGGGCTAAAATTCCGTTCCGCTCGCGGGAATTGCGATAATTTGACATTTTTGCGTTCCGTGGAGAGCGCGAAAATGTCAACATTTTTGCTTGCTCGCGCTGTAAAATAATACATTCTTGCGTGCGCGCGATCGCCTTACCTTAATCCCCGCGTTCGCCGACAAGTTTTCTCGATCCGGTCGTGTTCTCCACGAGATGTTGGATTGTTGGTAGCCATTTGCGCAGTCTCTTGACAGTTCACGCCCGCAGTAACGTCATTCGTCACGCGATCACGTCTTTCTTCTCGCGAAAACAAGATGGCGGCACCTGCGAGCAACCGCATGGTTAAGTTGGCGAGCCGCGACCACGCAGAAAATACTGCGAACGGGCGGGAAAAAAACTTCTGCATCTTCGCGATATTTTGCGTGTTTGCGGAGATTTTTAACATTTTGGCCACCCCTAATCTCATACACCCACTCACACAACCACTCACATACCCATTCACAGACCCATACAAGTCACACAAACACTCACTCAACCTTAGAGCCACTCAGATGCCCACTCACTCAAACATAAAGCTACTAATACAACAAGTCACATACCCCTAAAGCCACTCACAGTCACACACTCACCCAAACAGCTACTCACACACCCAATTATTCACCTATACATCCACTCACACACTCACTCACTCGCCCATACAGCCCTCAACAAAACCACTTCTTTTACACATACAAGCACTCACACACTCCCTCATATGCCCATACAACAACTTACATACCCATTCACACATTCGTACAGGCACTCACAAATCCATTCACTCACCCATACATCCATTCACATAGAAAGTTACTTTACAATACAGCTGCTCACACACCAACTCACTTAAGCAAACAGCACCCATACAGCTACTCACTCACCCATGCAGCCTTTGACACACTCACTCTCTCACCAAAATAGTTACTCACACAGCCACTCACTCACCCACACAGCTACTCACATACCTACTTAGACATCCATACAACCACTCACACACACACCCGTACCGGCATTCAGATACCCACTCACACATGGATACACATAATCACACAGCCACTCACATGATATATGGTAGAAATAGTATCACTCGTTAGTAGGATAGAAAGTATACTATTTTAACTCATGTAGCACCTTGGTATATATGTTTCACACGCATAAACATTTAGAAAACACACACAGTCACTGGATAATGTCACACTGATAAACATTTAGAAAACACACACAGTCACTGGATGATGTCATCATTGATCTCATTTGAGATGTCATCAGTGATGTCATCAGTAATGCCACTGACCATGTCATGAGTGATGTAACATGTGAGGTCACAAGCAGTGCATTGCAGAGGTGTGAGTTATAGTTAGTTTGCTAACTATAACAGCTGAATTTCTCTGGTATTGTACAAGTGAAATGTCAGCCTAACTATAACGTCTCTGTGACCTTTGTTTTTTTCAGGGAATTTCTAACCTTTCTATTCCATTTCCTAACTATAATGTCCCTGTAACCCTTGTTTTGTTCAGTGAATTTCTCAGTTTTTTTCTTATTCTATTTACTAACTGTAACGTCCCTATAACGTTTTGTTTTTTAATTGAATTTCTTAGTTTTTTTATTGCATTTTCTAACTATAACATACCTATAAACTTTGTTTCTTTCAGGGAATTTGTAAGGTTATTTTAGTTTTATTTTCTAGGTATATCATGCCAGTCACTTTTCCTTATTTAATTTTTTACATTTTTTGAATAATATTTCATAACTATAACATGTGTTTACCCTTTGAGATTTAAAGTAAAACAATATTTTTGCATCATTCGTTTTTTTTCAATATAGTACTTTTTATTTCTTGTTCGTGTCATAATTTGTGTTGTTTTTGTATAAATGTATAGTCTAAGTGTAACATAGCTGTTAAATATAATCCGTTTCTTCTTTTAAAAAAAACTATAGACCTCAAATACTGGTCACGTACATATCGCTGTAGGTGAGCGAACCCAGTGTTATTATCTTGTTCAACAAATCTATTTTTAAATATAGAAATATTACTGAAATATGTTTTTTAATAATAGGGTATGTGTGTTTTACATGTCACGACGATTCCACACAGTGTGGCGCCATATTTTGGTATGCGCGATGGATGTGTAACTCTGCTGTGTTTTTTTTTTTGCTTAATATGCATGATATATAATATATACATTTTGAATAATGCATATTTTTTTGTAAAAACTGCTATAAAAATAATTAACATAAATATTTTGTATATTAGAACTGTTGTGATAAATTTGCGGAAGCTGCGACGCGTCCGTGTAACATTGCACACATATTTCCAGGGGTGCAACAGGTGCACAACTCCTGCATACGTTTTTTAGTTCTAAAAAACATATAGATATAATTTTATATTATAGATTATACCAAGAGATTTACTTTTATGTATGTAAAACTAGTATATTTGTAATTGTTTTTAATTTGTTGCTCATCATTCCTGGGGCATTTTAGTGGCTTACCTGCGGAAGAGCGCGGAAGCCTGGGCTCAGTCTTGCTTCCTTCCCACCCCGGTCTGACACAGTAACCAGTACAGTTGTGCGGAGGGTGGGGAAGGTGAGAGCCAGGCACTTCCGGGAGACCGGTTAGCGGTCTAGTTGGTGGGACCAGGCAGGGATAAAGGTGCAGCGGGCACACCGCCGGCGCGCCGAAGGCAGCCAAAGGCAAGCCTGTCTGCGCCCGTCCGCAGCCGACTGGGGCCTGGGGCCGCCCTGGTGCAGAACTACAGTATAGCTCCAAGGAACTGCATGCCCTATGTCCACCAATGGCAGAGCCATGCAAACATAGCATGGAAGGAGGAAGCATGGTAAGGGACTGTAGGCATTGCCCATTTAAGTTTAGTATGGGGAGGGAGGCGAAGGAGGCACTCTCTGCTCTGAATTGTTGCCTGCTGAACTGTCAATCACTCAGGAAGCATAGACTAGAGATATTTGACTTGCTTTTGGATGGTCAGACAGATGTGATGTTTCTTACTGAGACTTGCTTGGATGAGGACTCTGCTCCAGAGATCCTTGAGGCATTACCTAGCGGTTATGCGTTCATTAGAATAGACAGGGACTCCGGCAGAGGAGGGGAGTGGCAATTATTTTTAAACATGCCATCCAATGCCTCCTCGAGCCTGTTAACATTGCTGATAGTGAGGCTGGCCTTTTTACAATCAAAGTGGCTAGTAACTATATCGTGAAAGGGCTTATGGTCTACAGACCTCCCGGATATCCCACCCGCTTTTCTTCAAGTTTGATAGACTGTCTCACCCAACCAGCTTTGCGCTATTGTGGTAAATAAAATTCCTTTACCGGGACTTAATTTGATACGGAAACATAATAAAATAGCTCAGTAAAATGAGAGGCAGAATCCGTGGTATTAGAGGTTCGGAGTGGGCTTTATTCCAATGAACGATTATAATCGGTTGCTCCAAGTTCCATCACCACGGAGGTTCAGGAAGTGAAGTACATACTTTATTGACAAGAAATGACTTTTATAGTACATACATTACAATGAAGCGAACGCAGTAGGCGTAACAATTGATAAGGAAAATGACGATTCATATGCGTAACCGAAAATGGGTGTAATAAGGAGTAAAAAGGAACATAATTGGTTATGATGTCATATATAGGTGGATCTATAAGATAATACTTGGCATAGATGCGCGCGCAGCAGCATGACGTGTGATTGACGTGCAACTAGGGGGTGAAGGGGACTTGACATTTAGCTCTACATGTGGAGACGAAAAGTCTGGGGGGTCAAGTCAACCTAATCCCAAATCATATCTAACATCCTATGTTTAAAGAACTATGTTATCCACAAAAGAAGGACTCTCGGACAGAATCTATTCTATACTGACTGTGTGTGCGTGTACAAGCGTCTAAGTGTCTACACTAAATGCGAGGGGGTAGGAATATTCCATGGTAACAGGACTATGAATTACTTGCATAAAGACAGAGAAGCCGAGCCATTGCTCGGTAGCTGGAAGGAATGTTTACTTAAACTACTAGACAGGAATGCATCGGCTGAGGGGTGAAGCAGATAACTCGAAGGTGAAATACAGTTCTTGGCAGAGAATAGGCTGATGTCAGGCTTCGTGAGCCGCGCAGAGAATGAGACAAAGTTCATGGTCACGGATGCAGGCTCAGACTGGAGTTTTCAGAGGCAGAAGGCAAGAAGAGTTTGACGACAGAATCAGGGCCTACTTGCCTGGACTGTAAAATGTCATAAGTGAACCATATAAGGCCGGTGGCCTTTCATACTTAAGAATGGAATATCCGGCCTATTCATGGCGGATCTGACAGAGGACATGTTGATGGTGGACGCACATGTGTTTGCGTCTTCATAACTGGAACTGGAGGGAACATACATGTACTTGTAACATGCACATAGAACCGTTGGGGTCCAAGATAGGGGACATAACTGACCAGAAAAATCCATATTTCCACATTCCCTCCTTGTCCCCTACTTGCCCGTCAAGAGATATCAATCTTCATTAATCCATTGATCTGTTCATATAGCATCATTTGTTCTTCTTTCTTCTTCCGGGATCTTGAATGAAAATCTTGATGTGGAATGCACGATGTGGCACACAGACCACAAATCGCTGGTCCACATTGCAGACATAGACAGCAACTGAATAGTATGAGAAGGCCAATACCTAGGAATGATAGAACTCTCCATCCCCAGGCTGATATCATACTCCAAAACCAACCGGACCAAGTCCAAGTGCCTGGGTTCTGGTGTATCTGGCTTACAATCTTATGAAGGCGAGTTATAGCTTTATATACAGATGGCGAATTTTCTGGTATGAATACGCAGCAGCTTGATCCGATGACCCTACAAGCTCCGCCCCTATCAGCCAGGATGACGTCAAGGACAAGACGATTTTGAAGCACAACAATCCGCATAGCAGACTGTTCTTCTGTTAAATTGCCTAAGGCGAAAATAGTTTCATTCACTACCGCTTCAAGGGTTCTAGTTAATCTACGTATCAGCTTACTATTAGTAACAGTACCTATATAGGGAAAGATGCCTTTATTGAAATCTGTGTATTTTTCCCATGCTGTTTCAGTGTAATCGACAATTGGGAGATCTCTCCGCTCTCTGTTGTGTACTAAATGAATATTTCTATAATAATCAGGAGGAGCTAGGAAAACAGGTGGCAAAAGGAATGCAATGTAGCAGGTACCATCCCAATCTAGGGGTAGACGCATATATGCGGTCTGACCACATATAAAGTAGGAGTGGCGATAAGCTCTAAATGAGGATTTGCCTTGATCACTGAATTCTACTATAGTAGTGCATTTACTATGGCCCATATGTATGGAACCAACTTTTCTTACACACAATTCACCTTTCGCTGGGAATACTGACATGGTTGGTAAAACTAGTTCAACTTCGGATTCGGCATTTAGAACCATGAGATTAGGAGTAAAGTTACCTAATCCATATACTTCATTTTCTAGATCAGTTCCCGTTCCTTTGGGGCGACCCTCCTTGTCAGGGTAACAGACTTTGAATAAAACTAGGTTCAGATTTCCCCATACCCACTGGTCTTGGTAAACGGCTGTATCTGAGTCTATGGAATTGATTAAACTAAACCATGCTCCACAGGAGCCATTATGTGTAAACGGATGTGGAAAGAAAGGCAGGACTCCTTCATAATTCTGATAGGGAGGGAGCCGGCCACACACCCAACAATTAGTTGCATTACTAGTCTGATGGGAATGATGTAACATACTAATGAAAGTGTTATTGCGCAGCGCAAGTCTATAAGACAATTCATGCGGGGGTAAGTCACTAAAAGAATGTTCAGCAGTAACATTGTAAACGTTTCTGGCAATAGGGTAATATATGTGCAACAATATACTTGCAGTAATTATTAAAAGACTTAAGAAAAACAAGATTAATAATGTCACTATGCAATGGCTACGCAGTGATTTACAATACGCCTGTCGTTTCATCATTTTTCGCGACTGTCCATGATTCAGGTCTAGGCGATACATGTCGGAGACAGATTCAACCGCTTCACCTAGGAGAGGACTTAAACAATCAAATCATCCGACGGTCTAGGCCTTAATTTTAGTTTATAAAGTTCGGAGTCACTTTTTTCCACAAAAGGAAGTTTTGAGTCAATGGGTGAAGACACACAAGGTGTGGTATTCACATCTGATTTCAGTCCATGAAATTTCTTGATATGACTTGAATGAATCCATCCTTTCCTGCCTTCAATCTTCACGGCTGTCCTTGTGGTCAGCAGGACCAACTTGGGTGTCTTCCACCTGGGCTCCAGCTGAGTCTTTCGGTCGAAATTCCTCACAAGGACGAGGTCCCCCGGAATTACGTCATGGGGTTTCACCTCAGTGTTGTCGGGAAAGGCTGCAGCTACCTGTGAACGACAAGATTGTAGTGCAGACATCAAGGAAGCCAAGTAATCTGTCAGCATATTACAGTCAATATCAGTTATTTTGCGTGGTATAGGCGTCCCCCACATATTTGGTGGTCTGCCGAAGATCACCTCATACGGGGATAGCCCTGTTCGAGAGTGTGCGACCATTCTCATGTAGAAGAGTGCAACTGGTAACGCTACTACCCAGTCGACACCTTTCTCTCTGCATATTTTGGACAATCTGATTTTCAGTATCTGATTATGTCTTTCTACGAGACCTGCTGCCTCAGGGTGTCGGACACAGTGGAATTTCCACTGATAACCTAACAAAAGTGAAACATGTTTCATTAATTCGGATGAGAACGGCTGGCCGTTATCTGAGTGAACAACACGTGGTAAACCGTATCGTGGGAAGAATTCTCGAACCAACTGTTTGGCAGTAGTCGGGGCAGTGTAATCTGAAACCGGGTATGCCTCCGTCCAGCGGGACAGAGCGCAGACAACTACGAGAACATATTTGAATCCTCGACATCGTTCCATCTGGATATAATCCATCTGGAGTACTTCAAAAGGGTGATTAGGAGGATGAAATCCACCTTGTTCTACGGGAACACTTTTTCCTGGGTTGAACTGGCAACAGATCATACAGGTACGGACCTTTTGTTTGGCTGCTGCTCGTAAATGTTTATTGAACCAAATGTGTTGAATGCTGTCCAGCATAGCTTTTTCTCCTAGATGTGCTGGACTATGTATAGTGTTAACTATAACTTGGACCATTGAATCAGGAAGGAACCACACAGACTTTTCCTTCATAATCCATCCTTGATCCGTTTGGATCCCTCCTAATTCAGTCCATTTCTTTATTTCGTCTGGTGTAGCATGTGTCTGTATGTCAATTACGTCAAGGGTAGGATCTTTAACTGTCATACAATGTGTCGGCATCGGGACTATTGTCTTTGTCATGTCGGATGTTTGGGTTTGAGCAGTCTGTTTAGCTGTTCTGTCGGCTAGATCATTGCCTTGAGAAATGATATCAGTAACCTTCGTGTGAGCCTTACATTTCATAATTGATATTGCAGTAGGTAGATGTATTGCATCTAATAAGGCATGAATGAGGGGTCCGTGCTGAATGTGGGCACCGTGGGAAGTTAAATAACCTCTCTCTCGCCATAGCACGCCGAAGTCATGTACAACTCCGAATGCATAACGTGAATCAGTGTATATGTTGACTTTTTTATTTGTGGCTTGAATACAGGCTTGTGTCAGAGCAATAAGCTCTGCGGCTTGAGCTGACAAAGTATTTATACGATTAGTTTCAATGACTTCAGTATCTGTTGTGACTGCGTAAGCAGCCACCAACTCTCCTGTATTTGTTCTCATACATGAACCATCTACATACAATGTCAGGTCTGGGTCTGACAATGGGACATCGGTTAAGTCTTGTCTAGGTTTCGTCGTTATTGTAATAACTTCAATACAGTCATGGGCTAGTGGGTCTGTTCCGGTTACTGGCAAAAGTGTGGCAGGATTCAATGTGTTACAGCGTCTGATTTCTATGTGTGGCTGAAACAATGTAAGTTCGTACCCTGTAAGTCGCGCTATAGTCAAGTGTTGTGTTTGCGTTCTATTTACAAGAACCTCTACTGCGTGTGGTACTTGAACTGTCAATGGATGTCCTAACACTATGGCATCGCTTTGTCTGATTGCCAAAGCTGTCGCTGCCACTGATTTTAGGCATGCAGGCAAAGCCTGAGCTACGGGATCTAATGTACTAGAAAAATAAGCACATGGTTTGTGTGCTCCTGCTTGTTCCTGTGTGAGTACTGACAAGGCAGTACCTTCGCGTTCTGTAACAAAGAGTGTAAACTGTTTTCTGTAACATGGCGTTGCTAAAACAGGTGCTTGACATAAAGCTTTCTTTAGGCTTTCAAAAGCTTGTGTATGTTCCTGAGTCCAAGGGAGAACAGTCGATGTGGCTGCCTCCTGTGTTGTCAATTGAATGAGTGGTTTTGCTAGAAATGCGTACTGAGGGATCCACTGCCTGCAATATGACGTGAGGCCTATGAAAGCCCGCACCTCCTTTTGTGTCTTGGGTATTGGCATGTTAGCTATTAACTGAATGCGGTCGGGTGTAAGCTGCCTTCCCTCCTTGGACAGCGAGTGTCCAAGATAAATAACTCGCTGGACACAGAATTGCAGCTTAGAAGGGGACACCTTGTGCCCATTTTCGGCTAGAAATTGTAAAACTGTCAGTGATGCTTTCTCACATTCGGGTTCGCTTCTAGCGGTGATCAACAGATCATCGACATATTGAAGCAAGGCAGTGTTAACTGGCATGTGGATACTGTCAAGTTCTCGTTTCAGTGCTTGGCTATAGATGCTGGGGCTTTCTGTAAATCCTTGAGGTGCGCGTGAGAATTTAAAGCTACGTCCATTTAAACTAAATCCGAACAAATATTGGCTTTCCGGATCTATTGGGACGCTGAAAAAGGCATTCTTGAGATCGATTACAGTAAAGAATGTCGCTTCGGAATCAATAGCTGTCAGTAATGACGAGATATCTGGGACCACAGGAAATTGTGGCACAATGCATTTGTTTAATTCGCGCAGATCAATAACCAATCGATATACTGGCGGGGCCTTTGGATCTGTTCGTTTAAGAATCGGAATTATCGGTGAATTACATACATTGGAGTCTGTTTCCACAACTACTCCTTGGGTAATGAGCTCGTCAATGATTTGTAGTAAAGCCACTACAGCATCTGGTGGTAACTTGTATTGTCGCATTCGTGGTAGCACCACTCCTGCCTTTAATGTGACTCGATATGGTGTAATATTCATGCATCCAACATCAGTAGGGCCTTGTGCCCATAGATGTGTAGGTAAAGTCTGCAGTCGGGGATCCATGTCTCTAGACACATAATGACCTTTAAAATCACGTAAAAACAACCTTACTCCTTCCGGAGAACAACATATTATAGCTCCTAGAGCTTTCAGTGTTTTTATTCCTAACAGATTTTCTGGACATGATTTAGTAAGCAATAAATCGGTAGTTCGGGTCAAAGGTCCTATCGTAAGTGGGAGAGGCTGTGACACTTCATTAACAATAGGTTTTCCTGAAAAACCAAGGGAAATATTCTGAGAGCCTGAGAGGGGTGCCCCTGGAACTTCACTACGTTTTATGGTTGTTCGACTTGCCCCTGTATCGAGTAAAAATTTTCTGTCTTGGCCTAATAATTCACTATGTACATAAGGTCCTTCTTGATCTACAGGGATCTCGATAAGGGGTAAGTCAACTTCCCTCTCTAGGCTGGTTCATGCGTATCGTTGATAATCAGGATAGTCGTACTGTGCGGTCTGGTACAGTTGTCGTGTCGTGGTGTGTGTGGCAGCAACGGGCAGCGCTGGTGCAGCTGGCACAAACTGTACAGACTGTGGTGGAGCTGGCATGGACTGTGCATGCTGCGGGGCTCCTTGTTCATTCTGGTCCTGTCTAGGTGGCCGTTGTCTTTCTTGTGTTTTACCTATGGCGATATTATGTTTCAAAACTGGACAATCGTGTACGTAATGACCTGGCTTTTTACAATAATTGCATGTCCCTTTTACAGGTCCGGCTGAATCACCGGAATGTGTCATACCCTTTTTATGTCCTTCAGCTGGAACTGTCTGAGAAACTAACATTTTCATTTTTGTGTCTTTCATGCGTCTGTGTTCATGTTCTTGTTCCTCTCTAATTCTATTGTGATGGTACTGTAACATTTGTAACATTTGTGATGGAGTGTTACCTTGCCAGGTACTCTCGAATTTTAATACTCTATTCTTTACTTGGGGCAGGGCATTTTCTACTAATTTTGTTACGAACAGATGTGGGTATGATTCGCTACTTGCTTTTAGGCCACTATTTATACCAAAACATTTTTCAAATCGGGCATAGTAATCACTAGTGTCTTCATCTTGCTTCTGTTTACAGGCTGAAATTGTACCCCAATCTTCCTTTTTCGTAGTTAATAAACGTGGCAGTACCTGTACTAATAAACCTGGTAGTGCTTTAGTTTTATCCCCGAGTCCTGCTCCTGCAGTTCGGGCCTTTTCTTCTGCTTCTAATACTGACCATTCTATCTTTTGGTCTCCTACCTCCCACTCTTTTTCCCTGAGTTTCTCATAAATGCCAGCAGGCATCAATACCTTTAATATTGTCATAATGTCGGGATAGGTATACTCTCCCATGAGTAACATGTCTTTAATTTCTCGGTGAAAACCCGCTGGATCTTTGTCATGACTGGGTACCACTTTCTTCATTTCTAACAATTCTATTTTTGATATGGGCGTATATACAAATACGCGCTTAAACTCGTTGTCCTCGCCCTTTATTGGGTGCACTTCTCGTAAGGGATTCTGTCTATCCATGTAATACGTGGTTCTTTCCTTGATGGGCAATGAGACACGGTCTGAACATACAAAAAGAATATACTGCTTTCTTGATTCTAGAATTTCTTTAATTAATTTAGTACCTGAACCTCTCCATCTATTCATAAGCAATTCAGTCAATATATCGGGTAAGGGACCAGGGTCCGAATGCTGACTCTGATATAGTATAATGAGTTGTTGAATCATATAAATCCCAGCTAACCGCTGTTCATCTGGGGTGAGATTCAAAAATGCGCGTGCTACTGTATCATCACTATATTTTCCGGGACTGTCAACCCAATGGACAGCTGACCTGGCTAATTCTTGTTCATCCATAGAATCGAGAAAATGATAACCCCTTCGTTCTCGGAGTAGTTTGTCGGCGGCTTGGAACGAATGCTCGTTAGACCTTATATGGACTATGGGTGTTGGGAAACCCCTGTTATTGTCTGGACATATCGGGCGTATCGGGTCAATAAGACATCTATTACTATTACAAGATCTTCCTCTACCTACATAGGCTATAGTGTCTGACTGTCCTGTGGGCAGTCCTGATCCTTCTTCCTCGTTTTGTTCGCACTCGTCTACCGCTAATCTTTCTTCGTGTAGGCGTTCTATTTCTTTACGGATCTTTCGGCACATGGCTATTATACAATTTTGTTTATCATGTCTACCTTCTGATATATTCTGGCTCCATCTGGTAAGAATTTGCATTGCTTCCGGGTCTACCCCCAGTCGGTCTTCATTTCTGATCACACAATTTATGAGGAAACGTAACAGTTCCCCCTGTATCTCCACTTTCTGGTATTCCATAGCTCTGTTAATACATTCTGGATCTCGCCCTGTTTGGACAAAATGGTATATTTTATCTAGGTGCGCAGTCATTCCTGGTAATTTCCCTAAATACACTGCGGCTCGTCTGATACGTAATGATGCTAGGGTCATTTCGTCCTCTTTTCCGGGCACAGGGTCATATCTACAATCTATAAGAAGTTCCTTAAGCGTACGGGCATTTATGAGTTTGGGGGTACGTGAATGTGCTGACTCTTGAAAGGTAAGTTTATTTATTCTGGGTGGCGTAGAAAAAATGTTACTAGCACCTCCCGTAGCCCCATCTGGGGTGTCGGGTGTGAAAGGATTCGTTGAACGTGACACAGCAACTATAGGTGTGGACACAGCTATAGAAGCAGCTGTAGGAACAGATGTAGAAACAGATGTGCTTGTCGGAACTTGTGACACGATCTGTTGCTGTAGGGATACGGGTACTGGATCTTGGCGTTGAACCTCCCTGGCAGGCGGTCTATGTGGGGCGGAATTTGCATACTCGGGAGCTGCGTCATCTAAATATGAGGAAAGAAAAACATCTTCTGCGGTTCTAGGATGCCCTTTGGGATGTACCTTTATTGGGAATAATGGGGGCGGCAAGTCTTTCGGTGTTTCTGGAGTAGCTTTAGGTAATCCTTCGGCCAGAAGGGGATACATACCATTCATAAGGGCATTTCTTTGTCTGTCTACTTGTTCTGATTTCACTCGGATACCTTCCTCAATTAATAGATTTTCTCGAACTTTATTGGAATTCTCTTTACTCTTCTCCTCCTGTCTACGTGCTTTTTCTGTTCGTCTATGTGATTCTTTACGCCATAACTCAATGGCGTCTTTCTGTGACTGTCTGACTTTCCTTTTCCATAACTCTTCCTCTACTTTCATGATGCACTCTGCATCCCAGGTTCCCGCTGTGGGCCACCTCTGACTTTCTGGTAATTCCTTGGTGTAGTCTACCCATAAATCAAGAAATAATATAGCGTCTAAGCCATGTTTGTGATACATGAAGTACCCTGGAGTGTCCCTAGGAGGAATAGGAACGGCTTCTTCGAGTACCCCTTTTCTTGTAGTGATCTGTCTTAGTTTCGAAAAGAGCGGCATATTGAGAACTGATCTGATACTTAATCTTGAACACACTTAGTACAAAAGCACAATAATGAACAACCATTCATACCACAATATGCAGGACGTTTAACACATTAAACATTAAACATTAAACATTTTTAACCTTTAAAATAACCAACAATGATGATCGTCTGCATAACTAATCACCAAGCATAATTCTTTGACAATAACTAGATACTTCGGAATACTTGATATACTGCTAAACAGTACATATACACTGCTAAAACAGTGCAGACCGGATTTGTGTACCCAAACCCGTCTTGACCGGCACAACCTATGTGCACGTCAGAAATGCCTCCCCAGCAATGGTACTCACCGGGTAGCTTCGGAAACGGAAGGCCTCGGAAACTGGACTGAACTTGAACCGGACTGGACTCGACTCGAACGCTTCGGACACTGGACTCGACTTCGAACTGGTGGGCCTCTGTATACCTCGGATCTTGCTCTCTCAGCTAGGCTCTGGTCGGGATACTTCGCACTTCTCACCGCCTCGTCTGGGTGTTGATCGCAGCCTCAGTCGCCCCCGCTTGACCGGAGGGAGATACAGGAAATCCTGCTGGTACGCGTTATTGTCCGTCCAGCTGTGGCAGGAGACCGGGCCTGCAACTCACCGCCGGCGCGTGAGATGAGAAAGTGTCCCTATTCGGGCACCATTCATGTGGTAAATAAAATTCCTTTACCGGGACTTAATTTGATACGGAAACATAATAAAATAGCTCAGTAAAATGAGAGGCAGAATCCGTGGTATTAGAGGTTCGGAGTGGGCTTTATTCCAATGAACGATTATAATCGGTTGCTCCAAGTTCCATCACCACGGAGGTTCAGGAAGTGAAGTACATACTTTATTGACAAGAAATGACTTTTATAGTACATACATTACAATGAAGCGAACGCAGTAGGCGTAACAATTGATAAGGAAAATGACGATTCATATGCGTAACCGAAAATGGGTGTAATAAGGAGTAAAAAGGAACATAATTGGTTATGATGTCATATATAGGTGGATCTATAAGATAATACTTGGCATAGATGCGCGCGCAGCAGCATGACGTGTGATTGACGTGCAACTAGGGGGTGAAGGGGACTTGACATTTAGCTCTACATGTGGAGACGAAAAGTCTGGGGGGTCAAGTCAACCTAATCCCAAATCATATCTAACATCCTATGTTTAAAGAACTATGTTATCCACAAAAGAAGGACTCTCGGACAGAATCTATTCTATACTGACTGTGTGTGCGTGTACAAGCGTCTAAGTGTCTACACTAAATGCGAGGGGGTAGGAATATTCCATGGTAACAGGACTATGAATTACTTGCATAAAGACAGAGAAGCCGAGCCATTGCTCGGTAGCTGGAAGGAATGTTTACTTAAACTACTAGACAGGAATGCATCGGCTGAGGGGTGAAGCAGATAACTCGAAGGTGAAATACAGTTCTTGGCAGAGAATAGGCTGATGTCAGGCTTCGTGAGCCGCGCAGAGAATGAGACAAAGTTCATGGTCACGGATGCAGGCTCAGACTGGAGTTTTCAGAGGCAGAAGGCAAGAAGAGTTTGACGACAGAATCAGGGCCTACTTGCCTGGACTGTAAAATGTCATAAGTGAACCATATAAGGCCGGTGGCCTTTCATACTTAAGAATGGAATATCCGGCCTATTCATGGCGGATCTGACAGAGGACATGTTGATGGTGGACGCACATGTGTTTGCGTCTTCATAACTGGAACTGGAGGGAACATACATGTACTTGTAACATGCACATAGAACCGTTGGGGTCCAAGATAGGGGACATAACTGACCAGAAAAATCCATATTTCCACACTATGATAAACTTCTAGTATTGGGGGACCTCAATCTGCATCTTGAGGATGCCAAGAGTGTGGTGGCAGGTGAATTATGTCAATAACTGGCTACCTTACAACTTAGGTTAATAGCTGATTCCCCTACTCATCAGAAGGGCCATTTGCTTGACCCCATTTTTACAAATTGGGATGATATAGTGGTCAACCCACCTCGGCCAATGGTTTGGACAGATCATTTCTTGGTCCTGTTTGTTATGTGGCTGCCTAGGCCTAAGGTGCAGGAGGAACTTAAGGGAGGAATAACATGCCGGAAGTGAGCTGGATTTTCGCCGGGAAAGTTTAATAGTGCCCTTTTTGCAGGGGTGGGCTACCTGGGGGAACAGATGCCGATAGTGCCTGTGTAAATTTGGACAGGAGGATTGAGGAGGCACTAGATAGCACTGCCCCCTGGTCATGGAAAATACCGGGTAGAGCACAAAAATCTGCTCCTTGGTTTAACGCCGTTTTGAGAAGTGCGAAAGCAGACTGCAAACGCAGGGAAAGGCAATGGAGGAAGGACTTTTCGGACCAGGGGAGGAGAGAATATAAAGTTATGTTGAAGTGCTACCACGGGCTCATTAGAAGGACTAAGGCAGCATACTATCTGGAAAGAATTGGGTCAGCGGGTAATTCGACAAGGGAACTATTCAGTTTATAAGGAGATATCGTCCCTAGCTACAGCGGCAGCACCTTTAATGGGCTCGGTAGAGCTATGTAACCGCTTGGCAGATTTCTTTTTAGATAAGGTGGAGAAAATCTACTCCACCTTCCCGGACTCTGCCCAAGTAGGCCATGATATCTTGGAGGAGGCAGGGCACGCTCAGGAGAGTGAGGGGTTGGACAGTTTTACTGACCCCCCCCCCCCAGAACTGCTAATAAAAATTTGCCTGAGTGTAAAGTCGGGCTCTCCCAGAGACCCGACCTCACCTAAAGTGCTTAGAGGGAGCATAGAAATATTGGAGCCGTACATTAGACATCTTGTGGAGGTTTCATTCAGGACATGCACAGTTCCAGGAAGATGGAAGGAAGCAGTGGTCCTTCCTCTACCCAAAAAACCACACCTAGGTCCAGATCGACTTGATATCCTGCGCCCAATTTCCTTACTGCCGTACTTTGCAAAGATTGCGGAGAAAGGGGATAAACAGGCAACTCACGGCGCATATTGGGAAATTTAATCTTTTACATCCCACTCAATCTGGATTCCGGGCTTTCCACTCAACAGAGTCTGCCCTGATTTTAGCCAGGGAAACTATCAGGTAATATGTGGATGCGAGTCAGACGGCGGCCTTGATCCTGTTGGATCTAAGTGCCGCCTTTGACACGGTTGCCCATCACACTCTGGTGCACCATTTGAGGAAAGGAGGTGTGTCTGGCAGGGCATTGAGTTGGATGGAATCATTTTTTGTGGAGCACAGTTTTCAGGTGAGGCAGGTTGTCCACTATTCCAAGGTCATCAAACTGAAGCATGGGGTACCATAGGGCTCGACCCTGAGCCCGACCCTGTTCAATCTGTATGTGGCTCCATTGGCGGATATTGCTGATGGTTTTTGGATCAGGGTTGTGTCCTATGCCGATGACACCCAGCTGGTGGTCTCCCTGACACAAGCACAGGACACGGCAGCCTCTAATTTCGTGGCATGTTTGAAAGAGCTAGCTTCGTGGATGACTAACAACTGCTTGAAATTTAATGGCGATAAGACTGAGGTGCTTGTGGTGGGGAGAGCGCCATCGGTGTGGTGGTCGACTTGGTGGCCGCAGAGCTTGGGTCCTACCCCTCTGCCCTGCGCCCAGGCAAAAAACCTGGGAGTGTGGATGGACACAAAACTCTCCTTTGAGTACCATACTAGACGGGTGGCAGGTGCCTGTTTTGGAGTTCTGAGGGGCCTTCGTAAAACTCAGGATATGGTGCCTACGGCAGCCAGGAAGACCTTGGTCCATGCCCTGGTGATGTCACGCCTCGATTATGGTAACATCCTGTATCTGGGTGCAACGGGGAAATGTATGCAGAGACTCCAGGGTGTGCAGAATGCAGCAGCTCGTCTGGTTCTCATGCACCCAAGGAGAGCCCCCTCGAAGGCGGCACTCGCTTCCCTCGATTGGTTACCGATACGAGAGCGAGTTCGGTCACTGCATTATCCAGGGGACTGCTCCATCCTATCTGTCTGATATTCTCACTCCCTATGTTCCAACACGCCGCCTCAGATCTGGGGGGGAGAGGTTTGGTATGCGTTCCTGTTGTTAAGAGAGCTAGGATGGGTGGGCGGTCCTTTCGCCTTCTGGCTGCACAGCACTGGAACAAACTCCCTTTGAGCCTTCGGGTGGAGCCCTTGGAGGGCACCTTTAGGAAAAATGTGAAAACTTATTTATTTCCTTCTGGATAATTGGGTCTGGTTGGGTTAGGATGTAGCTTGCCAGGGCAGCTTGCACCGCAGCGTGGGGACACACTAGCCGAGTGTAACCAGGCGCTTTATAAATGTGCTTAACATAACATAACATAACATTGCATATATATTATTGTTACAATATGCTTTATGGAGTTGTGACCAGAGCGCGTAGAATATGTGCTTGGTATGTGAACCCCATGTGACTTCAAAAGAAAGGATTCTATTGGTTAAATAACTTTCTATTTTACTACTTAGAAGGTACCACCCTTTTTCTTTCTTCTTTCTCCAGCCTCTGTTGGATAAAGACCTCTTGTGTTTTCTCTGGCTGGAGTATTTGTTGTTTTGGTGTTTCTCTTCACTAAAACACATGGCATCCGCAATGCCAGCTCCAGAAGAGATTGATGATGTGGAGGAAGAAAGCATCATCTGGATCGTTTTTTTTATTTCTGAGGGAGAAAAGAAGGTGAATGCTTGGAAAGTTACCCGTACTTTATGTGAAAATGTGCTCCCATGTGGTTCAGAAAAAAAGTACTTTTATGGGACTTCATCAATGCTAAAGCATTTACAAACCATGCAACCAAATCGACAGGAGAGAAAACAGCGAGAATGGTAAAAGAGAGACGAAGCTGAGGGAAAAGATAATTCTGGACCAAGCACATCTTTAGGTTCAGTTCTTGCATCTCAATCTCCTATTACAGTTCCTGAGTTTGCTGGGTTAGGACAACACTGTCTCAAATGCAAGACAGTCATATCTGTTAGAGAACAGTCGATTGCAGCAATAATTCAAAGTGCAAAAAATGATAAATGTTAGTTTTTTGTATACCAAAGTTGCTGTTGCAAAATGTTTTTGCTGTATGAATGCAGCATGTTGGACAATTTTTCATTATTACCTTTGAAGAAACCCCCTCCCTGAAATAAAATAAAACAAAACAAAAAAATCTTTAAAACATAAAACCAAAAAAAAACGCCTCTTTTTAGAACTGCATGTTCTGGTTAAAGAGAGACAAAATGTTACATGTGTTGTATGGGTAAGTTAGTAATTAATTCATGAGTAGTATTTGAGTGATTGTAAGAGTGTATAGGTAGTGCCAGGGTGATTGCATGTGTGTGTGAGTAGTTGCTGAGTGACTGCATGAGTACTGCCTGGGTGATTGCATGAGTATATGAGTAGTGTCAGGGGTGATTATATGAATGTGCAGACTAGGGGCAGCTGTATATTACCCATGCAGGGATCCCAGGGTATTTGGGCAAAAAAAGTCCTGCTGATGGGCCTGAATTACACTACACACCTGTCCACTGTACAGCTCTGGAGAAACTAGCCTTTCCACTATCACAGTCTGGCTAGCACCGGTGTCCCTCAGAGCATAGTAGGAATCACATTCACTTTCAGCTGGTTGAAGAGATGGCTCCTACAGCCAGGAATCACAAGCTCAACCTCTGAATCTATCGCCAAGCTGAAGGAGATAACGGAATGGCCATGTTTCACGTTTTTGGGGGAATTGAAGAGGTGGCTCTAATGTGCAGGGGTGGGTCATTCCATACTTTGGGAGTGAGGCAGGAGAAGGTGCAACCACCTGCTCTTGTTCTGCGTATGAAGGGATGTGTGCGAATAGGAGTCCAGTTGAGTGGAGGTCTCTGGATGGTATGTGGAAACTTATGTGGTTGTTGAGGTATGAGGGCCCATGTTGTGTAAGGCTTTGAATGTTTGTGTTAGGAGTTTGAATAGTGCTCATTTGTGGACAGGAAGTCAGTGGAGTTCCTTGAGGTGTGGGTTGATGTGCTTTTTTTTTTTAAAACATATTTTTTATTTGTCAATTTCATACACATCACAGGGCTCTGCACACCAGGGACACCTGCCGAATCAAACCATAGAGTGGCACAGGAGCAACTGACTTTTCGTAAGTGACAACAGGATAAATAATAAAAATAAACAAAATAATATAACCAAACCCCCCCCAACTCCCCCCTCCCTCGCCCTCTCCCCTTAAGTCACACCAAGTCCACATGGTCCTGACCACAGCCTTTGTGTACAGCAATAGAGTCGTAGCACGATAACACACGCCCTCCGATTTTCCCCTCTGCCCTGCACCACCACATCCCTGTGTACATCTGAAATCATCCCAATTAATGAGCTTCTACAGCCACTGGCGGATCCAGCCACAGACCCCGGTACTCTGCCCATGTTTTCCATATTTTTTAATGTTTACACGGACATCCCCTGGCCACAAAGATAGGCTGTTCTTCCATGCGGCCACCTATGGGGCACGCGGCGCTTTCCACGCCTTGGCAATATCTCGCTTTGCAAATGTGAAGCCTAGTTGCATGAGGTGTCTTTTGTAGATGTTACCCCCTATTCCTTCCATAACATGGAGCAGAGCTAGCCGTGGCGTCTGCGGGAGCTCCCACCCCAGGACCTCTGATAGGCAGGAGAACACCCCCCTCCAAAAGCGATCCAGGGAGAGGCACTGCCAGATAGTATGCATGAATGTACCTTCCTCCCGACCACATCTAAGACACTCCGGGGAGGCAACCAATTCCGCTCGGTGCAGTCGAGCCCGGGTAAAATAGACCCTGTGCAAGTATTTAAATTGGATGAGGCGAAGGCGCATCGCTATAGTTGCCCCCCATGGAGCCGCCAGGGCCTCCCTCCAGTCCTCCTCCTCCAGTGTGCCCACATCCTTCTCCAAGTCCCCTCCCAGTTTCTGGAGTGTGGTAGAGCAATATGTGACTAGGGATTGATAGATCCAGGAAATCTTTTTGGTCTCTAGATCCCCCATAAAGACCTTTGCCTCCAGTGGACTAAATTCAGGGAGAGATTCCAAGCCCTCCAGACTAGGGGACAATGCATGGCGAAACTGGAGGTACCTATAGAATTGTGACTGGGACATACGAAATTTCCTCTGTAGGTCCCGGAAAGACTTGAGTGTCGTGCCTCTCAAAACATCTCCCAGAGTCAAAATACCAATATCGTCCCAACCCCGGAATCCCTGTAAGGCCGCCAGTTCTGGCAGGCGCCCATTATTCAAAAGGGGGGTCTCCCTAGTCAGGGTATTCCACCAACCCATGCGGCGCAACGCCTGCCTCGATACCAGGAATACCACCCGTGTGGCCGTTGGCATCCCACTCCGCAACGGCGCCGAATACAAAATGGGATGTAGTGTATTGGACCCCATAAGTCGTCATTCTAGTGCATATGCTGGGTCTTTCCTGTTGCCGTACCACCATTCTTTAAGGACAACTATGTGTGAGGCCTGGTAATACGAGAGGATGTCTGAGGACGCAAGTCCTGCACAATAAGTGGATAGAAAGCATGTTCGCAGAGCAACACCCACGTTGCCCCCCTCCCACAGAAACTGTCCAAGCACAGAGTTCACCAGTCGGAACCATCTAGGTGGGATCGGGTACGGGTGATTCTGTAGCTGGTAGAGCAGCTGAGGAAGTGCTACCATCTTAAAAATTGCTGATCTGCCGTACAGTGTCAAGGGCATACGCACCCAGGACTTAAGATCTGCACGGACTTGCTCTCATAACGGGGCCAGGTTCTGCTCCCAGGAGATGGCTGGCATGTCTGTGAGGAACACCCCAAAGAATTTCAGATCCCCAACTGCTAGCTGGATCGTATTCGCCCAATCGCCCACCCTCAGTCGGTCTCCCAGAACCCACAGTGTAGATTTGCGGGGGTTCATATATAATCCCGAAGTGTCTCCAAAGATCTGCATGATCCGCAGGAGGTGTGGCCCCGTCCTGTCCAACGCTGTGAGAAAAAACAGGACATCATCCACATATAGCACAATCCTGTCAGACAGACCCAGAGCCCAATCGAAGCCCCGAACCTGTGCATCAATGTGCACCCATGCCGCCAACGGCTCTATGGATAGGGCGAATAAGTATGGAGATAGGGGGCATCCCTGCCGAGTACCCCTCTGGATCGAGAATGTGGAAGAGACCGCACTAGCCACCCGTACCATCACCGTCAGATCTGTATAGAGGAGCATGAGAGAGGATAGGAAGCGTGGGCCAAGGTTAAGTCTGCGCAGTAATGCAAATAGATATACTAAACTGAGGGAATCAAATGCCTCGTCCATGTCAGCTAAAAGGAGTGCCACTGATTCCCCCGTCTCTCAAACAGCAGCCACCGCGATATTCGCCTGCCTTATATTATGCCTGGTCGCCCTCTGGGGCATGAACCCCGCCTGATCGGGATGTATAAGTGTTGAGATGTGTGCCAAAAGGAGATTGGCAAACGCCTTGGCCAGGATTTTAGCCTCAACGTTTAGGAGAGAGATGGGGCGATATGAGGCCTGCTGTTCCGAGGGCCGGCCGGGCTTAAGGAACACCACCACCTCAGGATGCCTCCAATCCGGGGGAAGCAGGCCCTGTTCCAGAGCCTCCTCGACCACTGCCCGATAATAAGGGGCTAACTGCGTATTTTAGCGCCTGAAGAACTCACTCGGAACCCATTGGGTCCAGGATCCTTCCTGGAATTGAGCTCACCCAAAGCCGTGCCCAGCTCCTCGTCAGTCAGGGGTAGCTCCAATTGGTCATGCACCTCGTCTGACACCGCTTGGGGCATTAGATCGGCTAGGAATTTATCGACGGTGTACGCTGGTAAACACTCCCGGGAGAATACAGATCTGCATAGTATGTGGCAAAGCTCTCTGCTATAGCAGCAGGGTCAGTAATCGGTACTCCTGCCTCGTCCCGAATACCCGGAAGGGCCTGGGAATGGAAGGTGCCCTGACAGAGCCAATGGAGCATCTTGCCGGACTTGTCCCCCCCCCCATTGATTTAGCCTGCTACGTGTCGCCAAACAAACTTGGCAGGCCTCATCCAACAGGAGGGCGGCACAGGACTGTTGCGCCAAAAGTAGTTGTCTCACATGCTGACCATCTCCCTCCTCCCGAGCCCGGCGCTCAAGTGCCTCTATGTCGGCCTCTGCCCAGGTCAATTTCTCCGCATGCTTCCTATGAGCCGCCGCACACCAGGATATGTCCACGCCTTGCAGGGTAGGCTTCAGAGCCTCCCATAGAGTTGCAGTGCTAGGCACCGACCCCTCATTTAAAGTTAGGTATTGGTCAATGGCTTCTCTCATATGTGTATGATATTCTTCATTCTGTGGATGCCACACCGAGAGGCGCCATCGGAAGGGTTGTCGCCCCCTACCCATATAAAGCTCAAGAGACACGGGGAAGTGATTTGAGAGGCCTCGGGGTAGGATCTCAGCCAAAGCCACCCTACCAACCATCACTCGAGGAATAAAGAGGTAATCAAGCCTGGAGAAGGACTTATGGACTGCCGAGAGGTACTCCCATCTGTCACCATGGACACGCCGCCACACATCCACCCAGTCTAGGCCTGTCACCAGCGAGTGTAATTTCGTGGGCTGACCCCTCCCTGAGCCACCCCCAGCCCCACTTCTGTCCCTGGCTAGCTCCATAACATCGTTCCAGTCCCCACCCACTACGGATAGTACATCGGGCATGTCTGCCCATATGGCATATAGCCGCTCCACAAGAGTCCACTGTAGGGGGGAGCATATACACAGCCTAGAACCAAGGGGTCCTCCCCAATCTTGCCCCGGATGAACAGATACCATCCCTGTTTGTCGGTCCACTGTTGCTCGTGTACATATGGGACCCTGCAGTGAGCCAGAATCGCCACTCCCCTGGAGCCCCCCATGAACCCTGCATGAAAAACTTGCTAAAATCCATACCTCTGCAAGCAGAGCATCTTCGTCCCCATAAGATGTGTCTCCTGCAACATAAGGATGTCATCCCTAGCCCTCTTCGTCTGATCTAGTATAGCCCTATGTTTAATTTTGTCTAAGGCCCTGCGTACATTCCAGCTTATAATGCGAAGGACACCTGGGGTCGCCTGATTTCTATGTAAAGCGCTAGCCATAGGGAAAGGAATTGTCGTGCAGTACCGTTAGAAGACAGTGACGACGTGTGTGCATGGAACAGTGGACCCCAAGTGGAAATGTGACTCAGAACCTCAAACAACACCCCCCAACAAACCCCCCACCCCATACCTCAAGAACACTTAAGTCTCTGTCGCGGCAGGGCTAGTTCCCGATCCCCAATGGGGGAACAAGAACCGTTCCAACCAATGGATCCCCAACTTACAGCCTATAGTACTCTGGCATGACCCTGACCAGCCCGAGATGGGCAGAGTTCCAGCCCACATTTAGATTCCCCTGACCAGTATGTGCCAGAGTACATGTTGAGCCAGATGGAACTCCACAGCACTACATCCACCTTGGATATCAGGGTTTCAACATCTGGCGCCCAGGAGTGGGGCCCCCCCTAGAGGAGGCCCCGCAAGACAAGGAACGTCTCTGGGATCGCGACCGTCTAGTGTCCCTCCGCTGCTGTCCCGGGGGACCCCTCCTGCTTTAGGATTGCGACATCATCTTCCACTCCCGAGATGCGGTTCTCAGTTTCAGTGATACGGGACACTGCATTGTGGAAGTCCTGCCGCAGCAGCGTGACGTCCGACCCCACTGCTCCAATTTTAGCATCCAGCATGTCCCTGGATTGGGTGATGGCCGCCATGAGGGCTGCGTTGTCTGGAACAGCCACCGGTTGGCCCCCGGTCGCGCCCGCCGCTGCGTCCGGACCGGTGAATTTGTCAATGTGCCCATGCTTGGCCGAGCCGCTGCCACTCTTATCCCTCGTCATAGCTGCCCTTGGGGTCCCAGGCAGACCAGGGGAGAGCCAGGCCAGGCGCACACACAAAGATCCCCGCCCAGGCAGGCCCACACAGGTCAATCAGAGTCCTCGATAGGCGTCTATGATGGCTGCAGCTGCACCAGGGCCAGTGAATCGCCCCCTGGGCCCAAAGCCACCAGGTTCCCCCCGCAATATGCATGCGGTCAGATCAACCACCAATGGTAGTATGCTTGCTAGGTGATGGGGGGGGGACCCAAGCATGTCCCAGTCTGAGTGCCTCAACTGTTTTGCCACAATCACCAACCTCCAGGGCGTTACGGTCCGGTTGGCCACTTATGCTGGTGACCCCAAGGCGGGACAACAGAGCACCCAGTCACCCCCCCGCGGCCCAACTGCACCGCCGATCCCCTACTGCCAGGGTACACCGCCGATCCCCTGTTACTGCGCTGCTTATGGGGGGACCAGTCACTGTGAGTCGTCCCTTCACCTCCACCAATAGTCTCCACCACAGGCCACAGCGCTCACTGCACACCCGCTCCCTTCGCCTGCGCGGCCCGACCTGACTGCCATGTCACTCTCTCCGACCCCGCTAGGGCGTCGTGTAGAGCTGATATGGGGCAGCCAACCCCAGAGGCCGCCTCCGCCGACCCACAGCGTCTCCAGGGCCTTCTGGATGATCCACCACACACTCAGGCGGGAGGCCAAGGTCGTGCAGGCCACCACCGCAAGCGCTCGATAAAAGGGGAGGGGGGACAACCTGAATCACACAGTCAGTCTGCCCCCCCCGTGTCTCGACAGTGCTGCCGATCACACACTGCGGTCCCAGCAAGGGGGGGTGCGGATCCCTCGTATGCTGCCCCAATACCCGTGTCACTGGTCTCGTCTCACGGAGGCGCCCACCGCTGAGATGTGCTCCACCCGTCGGGGGTCTAGACCACCACCGCTATGCCGGCCTCGCTCCAACTCTCCTCACCAGCGTGGCCCGATCCGTCCGCCGTCCGATTTCTTGCCATCTCGCCGCCGGTGCCACTGCGAGGTAACCGGACCGCCAACAATCTACCCATCGATGCTGCCGTCCCCCGCAGTCTTCAGGCTCTCCAGTCAGTCGACTCCGCCTGTGGGCGGGACCCCGCGAGGCACCCGGCACCTCCGGAGGGAACCCCGCAACAGCCCGGCTCCTCCACAGCAATCAGGCCGCGTCGCACACGCAGCGCGATCACACCGGCAGTATCCTGCTCGGGCGCCGCAGAAGCACATCGGGCACCAGCTATGGTAAGTCCACGCTGTGGAGACTGCTCCTGCTAAGCCACGCCCCCGGGGTTGATGTGCTTTTGAGGTGGGAGCTTGAGGTTGAGCCTGGAGCCAGAGTTCTGTATACTCTGGAATCATCTGATCAGTTGAGTGTTTGTTCTGGAATAGAGGGGTTTGTTTACAATGAGGGCCTGAGTGAGGGATATGTGGGTGTTGGTAGGGAGCAATTTCAAAATCTTCTTTAACATTTAGTGTGTGGAGTCAGGAGGAGGCAGCTGCATGGACTTGGCTAGTCATGGTGAGTTTGTTGTTGATGAGTATCACAAGATTCTTAGCGTGGTTTGTAGAGAGAGGGGTGTTTCCAAGTTCTATCAGCCACCGGGTGCAGTCCCCTGTCAAGGTGTTTCTGATGATCAGAACTTCCATTTGGTCTGTGTTTAACTTGAGGCAAGCCAAATACTTTGACACATGTGCTTCTGGAGATATCTCTCTCTCGTTCTATAAAGTTTCACTTTGGCTGCCCATCCAGTGTATCACAATGCAGCCATAATCTGTCAAGGAATAATAACCTTTTTTATATATAGCAGGAACTCGACCTGATGGTAAAATAGCACTTTACTTGAGCACCAGTTGCGTTACAGATGGACACATTTATTTAGTTAGGCACGGGAGAATAAGTGACTAGCCCAAAACCACAGCTACAAGGTCAACCGCTCTAGCCCTTGGCCTCTCACTTTGTAATTCTCTCAAGAACCCAATTATCCCCAATTATCAGAGACAACATTTACTCAGTTTAGCCCAAAATGAAAGGGATTCCCCACCGTGCCCCAAGCCAATTCTGCCCAGTGGTGGGGGCATAAACAAGACTCCCTCAGGCCTTTTTGACATAATGACCGTCTCCCAGAGCACGACCTTGACGACTTTGCCTGACATCTTTCCCATGTGATGAATGGACATACCTCATTGAATGCTAATGGCCATTGTGCCTCGGAAAGGACTATGTGAACCTGACGTACTATTTGTCATAGTTTTCGGCCTCAACACTGTATATTCAATATCTGACATGTAGCTTTCTGTACATAAGGAACAATGTTTATAGGTTCTTTAGGATCATGGAACCTGATTGTTTAAACATTTTGAATTCCTGTCATTTGTCTAAATTTTAAATATATTGGACTATTTCTGGTTAAAATAAATGGCCGTTGTACAAATAACAAGGTAACCAATAAACTGGAATAACAATAAGAAGATATTTCACAGAAGATAAACACATGTACATTTAACAAGAAAAACGTATCCGTCATACATCTAATTTTAAGGTGTAACTATTCCCACCTACTCCAAGTGTCTCAGCTCAAGAAAAATATTTAACCCCCAGATTCTAGTACATAGCATATGTCTCTGACTGCATTCCTAAAAATCCTATGCATACTGTACTATAATTATTTCATGCATAATCTATCCTTTGGGAATTTGTGTACATGTTTAAGTACGTTTATTTGATTACCTGTATGCAAGTTTATTAACACCAGGGAATCAGTGCAATAATTGAGTAAAAAAACTACTTTGAATATTCATGTTAATTATTTCATTAAGGTTGCACATTCAGCCCTGCAAAAGAAAGTAAAAACAACAACATATTAGAATTTAGCAGAAATGTATGTGAGTTAAGTAAATGCCATATTTTTTTAAAGAGCAATTTGCATATTTAAGTTATTTTATTTCTGGAGGAAACAACAGTAAGGACTCGAATCTGAAGACTTAATAGTGGGGAAATCGGCAGGTGTTGTATCAAGCCTAGGGACGTTTGGTCAATACCCGCATACAGGGGCGCGTTAGATGCTAAATGAGTGAGAATCACAGCCAACAATTCATATTCATCTGAAACTGCAATTCCATCCCATCTCACTATCTAGTTAAAGTGTAAGTTCTATAGACACAAGTAGAATAGCAGCTAGGGGCCGGATGTAGTACCTTTTAGAACTGTGGTTTCAAAATAGCAATTGTTTTCCAATTCCTAGTGGGTCACAAATTGACATACCTCATACATACTGAGATCCACTTGGAATCGCCGCCATCACATCTTAATGTCTGTTATTTTTATTTATTTAATAAAGTGATTTTAAATGCAACCTCTTTCCCTTAAAGCGAACGGGATTGCATTTTAAAGAAAAGTTGAGTTATTGTTTATTTGTTTGATTAAGAAGACGCAGGGTTCAGTGAACCACTGCCTGCACAACAATTTTGGACTAACACTAACCACAAGATTGTGGTGGATCTACCTCGGGTAACACATTGATGCCAAGGGTTCCTTCATCAAGCATCGGAAAGACATTTCAGCAAAGGCCGTGGCCCTCCAAGCAATTCTTTTCAAACTCTTAAAATCACTACTAGGCCCAACTATCTCCATAATGCTGGAAGGTCTCTCTCACATTATCTTACGGCACCAAGATTCTTCTGGGCAAAGATAGTGGTTTATTGAATAACCTTACCACAAGAATCAATAATGGGTTCAGTGTCTTCCAAAGTCCTCTTCCACCGCTCAGATCAGATTGGAGCTTGACATTTTTGACCAACGATCAGTACAAGCATGCATGGGTGGTTATCAACGCATATAGGCCTGCTTCACATTCTACATCCTGCGCCTGCACGTGTTCCAATCATTTGAAGCTAAGATTCACGGGGCTGGGATGAGTGGCTATTTTTAAAGCATCTAGCCCACTGGTGCCACCCTGTGGATGGAACCAAATGACTACATTGGTCCACCATCTGGGCAAATCACTTAGGGGCATATTATCAAGACAGGCGATAAAATTATAGCCGCTTTAGCGGCAGAAAACTGCCGCTAAAACGGCGATAATGGCTTGATAATATGCTCTATGGAATTCCACTTGAAGCTCAGGTTAGATATCCTTCACATCTAACATGGGCTTCAATTGGAATTCCATAGAGCATATTATCAAGCCCATTATCGCCATTTTAGCTGCAGTTTTCTGCCGCTAAAGTGGCGATAATTTTATCGCCGTTTGTTGATAATATGCCCCCAAGTTCGCGCTAATAAAACTGCATAAAGTAAAAAGTATACAAAAGGTTTAGGGGCCAGGGAGGCCAACCGAGATACTCCGCAGTTCCACCAATCATGTCTCCCGGTCCAAACCCTGTGCCCTGCACCAGCACTTTATAAATCATTCCCCCATACCTCTTGCCAAGGAACAATCAGCTATTATTCTCGAGCACCCGCACTTTTCTGAAAGCTGCCAGGCGCATTTCATTGTCTGCCAGCACGCAAAGGCACTTGTTAGACCATTCTGTAATGATGTATTTATTAATCTTTTATCCAAATTTTATATAATGTCCTAGTTTTCCGTCTGATTTTATAAAATTGACTGGCTTTTATTCGTATTGTTCATTGTAAAGGTTTTAAATAACCATATACAATAAAGATTACAAGAAATTCCAAAGGGATCCCTTCCCATTACAGATTACAATGCGGCGCACCATGGGGCAAAAACGGCACATATGCGTGACGCATCTGTGCCGTAAAACTGGCGCATTGCTGGAGTTGCGTCGCAAGCGCGGCAGAGCTCCATCAATGGTCTGGGGGGGCCCTATCTTGTTAATGCTGCGTTAATCCTTACGCCTGCTTCAGGCAGGCGCAGGGTTTTGACGCAGCATGATCCTAAAAGTGACTGAGTGAAATCTTGCAGATTTCACTCAGCCACTTTTAGGAGGCGTTCCTGCGCCGGAACGCCCCCCCCTGCGCAGGAACGCCTACATGTGGCACAGGGCTTTACAATGTGACGCATCTCCCAGATGCATCACGTTGTAAGTACCCCGCACCATGGCGCAGGATATGACACACTGACATAAACCTCAGAAAAACACACTCTAGCTACATTATCAGGCCACAAAATAATTGCCACATCACATACCAAAATGCCACATCAAATAGACACGCACAATGCTGACAAAATGCACACCTTGCACCATCACAACCTATATCCAAATCATCTCCACAAGGCCGCAACTCACATGTGCCAAAATGAGTATGCAGTGTGAAAGTGACTGACCACGTGCACGTGTAAGCTGCCAACAGCAAGAACAGCACACCTGCAAAATAGCACATATGGCTGACTTATGTGCAAGGATGTGCGTGGCCAACAAGTGTGACTTGGAGGGCCACACACAACCTTGCACACGAGCCAGACACATGTACAATGTTGCAGGTGTGCTGAGCCTGTCGCTGGCATGCTTACTCGTGCATGTGACCAGTCACATTCACGCTGCATACTCATTTTGGCACATGTGAGTTGCGGACTTCTGAAGAAGATTTGGATAAGTGTGGTGATGAGGCAAGGGGGACATTGTGACAAACTCATGCCTGTACAACAAAAATGCCCCCTTGCCTGTACATGCTATGCAGCACTGTGTACAGCAAGATGAGAAAGTAATGAGTCACTCTGCATACCGACAACACATGCAATGTCACACCAAAAATACGGATTATGGGGCATATTAACAAGGACGGCGTTAAAATAATATCTGTTTGAGCGGCAGAAAATTGCCACTAAAGTGGCGATAATGGCCCTTAATAAAATGCCCTGGAGAATTGCAAAACAAGCCCATGGTCACACTAGACCATGGACTTCTATTGGAATTCCCTAGGGCATATTATCAAGGGCATGGTCGCCGCTTAAGCGGCAGTCCTCTGCCGCTCAAGTGCCGATAATCTGTAATGCCGACCCTGATAATTTGCCCCTTAGTTATGTGCTCTCCATTGCAAAATGCAATGCGGGGCGCACCATGAAAGCCATTCAGTCATCCAAAGGCAACTCACCTGCATGCACATATATCCCTGTCCATAATACCCACCACCTTCTCCTGCCCCAAGTCAATGCATGGCATGTACTATTTTCACTAGCAAAATTTAAAAATCTTCATGTCTGCGAAAGCTAGATCTTCAGATCTAACAATTGCGCAAACCTAGGGACATATTACCAAGATCAGTGTTAAAATCATTGCTGCTTTAGCGGCAGGAACTGCCACTAAAGTGGCGGAAATTGGCTTGATAATATGCCCCTGTGAATTTCCAGAGAAGCCCATCTTCACACCACAACATGGACTTCTATGGGAATTCACAAGGGCCGATCATCAAGCCCAACACTGCCGCTATAGTGGCCGTTACCTGCCGCTAAAGCCGCAATCATTATCCATACGAAAGTCTATTTCACAATCCCTCAAGGCATGTCACTACCCATGTTGCTCTGTACTCCTTGATGGCCTTAGCAGTGCGTAATCTGTGGTAATCTGTGTTATCCAGAAGCTAAACACGAAAAACACAATATACAGGCTGCCGCTTTAGATTAGGGGTGGGCGGAATTTGCGAAATCCACTTTCGCAAATTATCGTGAAAATGTTAAAAATTATCGCAAACACGCAGAAATATCGCAAATATGCGGAAGTTTTTTTCCCGCATGTTCGGGAGATTTTCTGCATGGTTGCGGCTCGCCAACTTACCCATGTGGTTGCTCGCGGGTGCGGCCATCTTGTTTTCAGTTGTCTCGCGGTGCATGATCACGAGAAGAAAGACGTGATCGCTCGACGCATGACGTCACTGCGGGCGCGAACTGTCGCGAGACAGCGCAAATGGCTAAAAACAATACAACATCTCATGGAGAACGCGACCGGATCAAGAAAACTTGTCGGCGAACGCAGGGATTCAGGTAAGGCGATCGCGCGCGCGCGAGAATGTATTATTTTACAGCGCACGCAAGAACCAAAGTATCGCTAAGCTGCGGAATGCGGAAATGTTGACATTTTCGCGCTTTCTGCGGAACGTGAAAAGGTCAAATTATCGCAATTTCCGCGAACGGAACGAAATTTTAGCCCAGGCCTACTTTAGATTCTCTCTCAAACAAAAGGGAGCCAAGGGGGTCAAAGGGTAGGTCGCCCCCCTCTCATACCCATATATCAAAAAGAGACCTACCCCGAGAAAGAAGTTTATATTGTTATATTTACTTGCACTATGAGCACCCAATTATCAATGCCCCTGTCTCACTCAAACCTCTTGTTTTTCTGCCACATAAGTGGAAATCTAATACCATACACAAACCGCCTCTATTATTACAATCTGTGTGAATGAAAACTCCTATGTATCTATGTGTTTCCCTGAACTAGTGTGCTGTGAAGAGCTATTAATAATAAAGCAAAAAGAACAGGAAAAATGTGAAAGGCCGGCAGTGCCTCACGGAAGTAGCCCCAACAAGGTTGTGTAGACAGGTACTCGCCTACTACCTCACGTTATCATCATAGGCTGCTGCCGCCAAAACAGAAAAGAAGGAGTGCTGGAAACCTCATGCTGATCCTAATAACTAGTGTCTAGAAAGAAATTCATATGGTGACGTGTATCTATATTTGTATTTGTAGAAAAGAAGGGGTGTGTCGACCCAACAGCAGGAAGACTGAGTCTGATCAGGACCCAAGTCACTCCGATTAAAACCGAGCAGTACTACACTGGCTATGTGAAACTTTATTCTGTGCTGTGTAGCTGCTCATTAAAACCAACATGTTTCGTTGCCCAATTAAATTTAGCGGCAACTTCTTCAGGGCTAGGGTCGACTGGCCTCTCTGCGTCGCTAGTTCAGACCAGCGATTTGTCTATCAGCACCTAGGGGAAACACAATTAAAAACACACACTCAGTTTAACACCCATATAATTAATATGGGTCCTTCACAGGTACATGAGAGCAATTGCTCATACAATACGGTGCCTGCAACACAACTGACGTTCATATTTACCATCAAAGATGATGTCTGTCAGCATACCTGAACCTTTGGTATGTGTGGATGTATGTCATATCATAAAAACCTGGACTGCTTGCCCAGCGGCTGCGAAACCAAGTTTCTAGAAAGGCACAAAGATACATACAGTAGTTAAACATCTCGATTTGGACTATACAGTCCCATCTACTCATGTGTCAATTGTCCACTCTATTAAAAAACCAATTGTTTCAATACTCCAGGGATACACAAGTAATGCCAACGTTATGGTATTACCCCGGTTTGCATTAACACTTCAGTACATAATCAGTATCATTGCATGTCCATAAGTATGATACCGGCTAACAGCGCTGCTCTACGAGTGTTGATAGTACTTCGACTATTAGAAAGACGAAACCCCCCCATTATCAGACGGTCCTTCGGTTGTACCTTGCCGCCATCTAGCTCAGGATTAGGGCTACATCCCTCAATGGTATCGCCGGGTCATGCCTGATCAATGTAACCACCAATTGCGATCTTACCTCGTCAGCCTGATAGTCCGGACATGGCTCATCCTCCATCACGGACGGGAAGGCTACTTCCTGCTTAAATGCATCTCGCGCGCTGTTATACGCGCATGCGCAGTTGTTTGCTGAAGGAGATGGCGGCCATATTGTGTAAACCGCCCGCACTTCCTCCACTACACCTGGTGTCTCCCTGATTATATCTAAGATAAGGTGTAGTTTAATCTTGACATCCCAGACTGATGTTTACAAAGACTGGGAGCGCCGCTTGAGAAAATGAACTAAAAAGAATAATTAAATTTAAATGTGCATCAACTTCAGTCATATGTGTCTATACTATGAGGGCTGCTAAGATGGGGTTAAAATACCCGGGAATGACTAGCCTCGTGTGTTGCGCCCGTCTGCTCATGTATAAACCTCGGGCATGTATACTGCAGCTGGAAAGTTGTTCTATGTATGCGTAAGCATGAGCCATGTGTAGGTCTACAGATTGGGACTATCTACTGTGGGCTGGTCAAAAAAAGGTTTAGATGCTAGAAAGGCCCTCTGCCGCGTATCTCTGCCCATCTGCTCTTATATTGGCCCCCGGCATTCATGTTACAATGAAGGAAATAAAGAAAAATATTCCCAAACAAAGGTCATGGGTGTCCTGCCTTACTGTGCTACCTTACCCCACTCAATGAAATCGTTAAGGCCCTGTTGGTCTGCTTTCTCTTGGTAAATCCAACGAGCATCCTTGGTCGATAGCCTGGCTTCCATGTTATATGTGTCATCAAACACTCGCTCCAGTACCACCCAACGTATATCTCTGGGGTTATGTCCGGCCACCAGGAAGTGCTGGACCAACTTCGTGGTCAGTTTGCCCACCCTGATGGTACTCAGGTGTTCCTGTACTCTGATCTTTACTTTGCGTGTGGTGAGACCGATGTACTGCAGACCACAGGGACATGTCAGTCTGTAGATGACATTATTCGTGTTGCAGTTACTGAATGTGTTCAAGTGCCAGGTCTTGCCACCTACCAAAGTGACACTTTTGGTTGGGGTGGTGAGTTCGCACACTGTACATTCGCCGCATTGGTAGTGTCCGGGCGGGATGCCAGTGTCCTTGTTCTTATGCTGGGGTCATGAGTGCACTAAGCGGTCACGTAGATTGGTAGACTGCTTAAAGGCAAATCGTGGTTGTGGCATCATCATAGTCGGAGTGTTCAACAGGGGCCAATGTTTCCTGATCACCTGTCTAACTTTGGTGGACAAGGGACCAAAGGTTGTGACCACCGGAATACAATCCCCTTTGGTTTTAGGTGTTCTTTCCAAGAGAGCAGCTCTGGGAGTGTTCAAGGCTCGTTTCCGTGCTTCCGTGGTTACATTGATCAGGCATGACCCGGCGATACCATTGAGGGATGTAGCCCTAATCCTGAGCTAGATGGGGGCAAGGTACAACCGAAGGACCGTCTGATAATGGGGGGGTTTCGTCTTTCTAATAGTCGAAGTACTATCAACACTCGTAGAGCAGCGCTGTTAGCCGGTATCATACTTATGGACATGCAATGATACTGATTATGTACTGAAGTGTTAATACAAACCGGGGTAATACCAAAACGTTGGCATTACTTGTGTATCCCTGGAGTATTGAAACAATTGGTTTTTTAATAGAGTGGACAATTGACACATGAGTAGATGGGACTGTATAGTCCAAATCGAGATGTTTAACTACTGTATGTATCTTTGTGCCTTTCTAGAAACGTGGTTTCGCAGCCGCTGGGCAAGCAGTCCAGGTTTTTATGATATGACATACATCCACACATACCAAAGGTTCAGGTATGCTGACAGACATCATCTTTGATGGTAAATATGAACGTCAGTTGTGTTGCAGGCACCGTATTGTATGAGCAATTGCTCTCATGTACCTGTGAAGGACCCATATTAATTATATGGGTGTTAAACTGAGTGTGTGTTTTTAATTGTGTTTCCCCTAGGTGCTGATAGACAAATCGCTGGTCTGAACTAGCGACGCAGAGAGACCAGTCGACCCTAGCCCTGAAGAAGTTGCCGCTAAATTTAATTGGGCAACGAAACATGTTGGTTTTAATGAGCAGCTACACAGCACAGAATAAAGTTTCACATAGCCAGTGTAGTACTGCTCGGTTTTAATCGGAGTGACTTGGGTCCTGATCAGACTCAGTCTTCCTGCTGTTGGGTCGACACTCCCCTTCTTTTCTACAAATATAGATACACGTCACCATATGAATTTCTTTCTAGACACTAGTTATTAGGATCAGCATGAGGTTTCCAGCACTCCTTCTTTTCTGTTTTGGCGGCAGCAGCCTATGATGATAACGTGAGGTAGTAGGCGAGTACCTGTCTACACAACCTCGTTGGGGCTACTTCCGTGAGGCACTGCCGGCCTTTCACATTTTTCCTGTTCTTTTTGCTTTATTATTAATAGCTCTTCACAGCACACTAGTTCAGGGAAACACATAGATACATAGGAGTTTTCATTCACACAGATTGTAATAATAGAGGCGGTTTGTGTATGGTATTAGATTTCCACTTATGTGGCAGAAACACAAGAGGTTTGAGTGAGACAGGGGCATTGATAATTGGGTGCTCATAGTGCAAGTAAATATAACAATATAAACTTCTTTCTCGGGGTAGGCTACTTTAGATTCACACATCATGCATGTCTACAATGGTGCGGAATGGTCACATCTACGGGGTATAAAGGCACTAGCCTGGTACCAGCTCACCTGGCTCAGTGTTGACATTGCTCTCGCTGTCTTCGTCCACAAATGGTCCAAATAAATGGTCCCATGCCCTAGCCGCCTCAAGTGATCCCTTGCTCACTATACCCTTGACCAGTAGTAGCCTAACTATCCCATCACACACAGCCCATTTGGTGAACTTGCACTCCCATTGATCTAAACTCGTGGCCCCACTTGCCTTCCAGTGCATCGTAATATCCCCTCATGGCCACTAATAATACCCTATCCATAAACTTGCGGCAAGCCCACTTAGAGCCGTGTGTGGGAAGCAATTTAGGATACAAGCCCCCTACGACAGATCTACCTCCATGTCTGTCAACACCTTCAAGACTGTTATCACTATGGTCCAATAAGTTGCCCAAAGTGGTCACCCCCAAATCATGTGAGGAGAGTTTTCCCCCTCTCCCTGAACCCTTGTGCATGCCTATGAGTCAGTGTAGAAACATGCATTGACTTTCTGCCGGTGTGAGGTAAGGCAATGTAAAACATTAAAAATAAGCCTTTGGAAGCGGGTGTGCCTGCTGCACCTCCATGATTACTCTACAATCTCAGCACAAGCCCTTTCCGGTATCTTTCTAACTACATCTACCTCCCATTTCAATTCAGTCTGTCCAAAGGGGGCAGCTCCACGAGACAAATGCGCATGTACAGGCATGTGACTGCCTTAAAAATTACAGCTGCTGTCAATATGTATTGGCACCCTAAAGAAAGCTCAGGTCCTGCTTGGTCCCCTTTACAATGCGCACGAATATCCGCTGTGATCGCTGCATGGAGTATGTAGTCCCCCCTTCGAAAATCAAACCGCTCATGCAGAATCTAGAAGGTTTGCGCCTGGTATGATGCACAAAACGGCCCACCACTGCCACACACACTCCACATGTGGTACCAAATCTGTGGGTAATGGGTGTGGACACTCTCTGCTCAGATAGCAACAACATTTGCCATACATGCTGCACCATACTCTGAAAGGGTAATCCAAAAGAAATACAGGAAGCAAGATTAAACATGACAGACACAATGCACACAACACAAATTGCAAGGAGCCAAAGCAACTTAGAGGCACATGTGTCCTACACAGTGCAGCTTTGTAGAAACAACAAATCGTATATAATCAAGGACGTTCTTAAAATTATCACCACTTCAGCGGCATGAAACAGACACCAAAGCGGTGATGATGTGCCTGATAACATGCAGCAGATAATTCTAATCAAAGTCCATGTTCACACCAGAACATGTGCTTCTCCTGGAATTCTATGCGGCACATTTCCAAGGTCATCTTTGCCGCTTGTAGCGGATGTCTCCTGCTGCTAAAGCGCAGATAACACCATGGACGTCCATGATAACATGCCCCAAAGTAGGCTCCCATTGCCAATGTTCCAAAAGTGTGCACTTCACCAATACCACACTAAACACATGCACATGTGCAAGCCCCTGCAAAGCTGCAACTCCTTGAGCCACACTGATAAGGCATGTGATAGGGCATGATGGATAGCATGCCTGCAGAACAAAGACATTCACATGGTGCAGGACACCTCACTGATGTTGCGGAGTGTGGAACTCATCCTCAAGGGAGCATGGCACAAACTTATGTACACACAACCCCTGATGTGACCAAGACACTTGATGACCTACTATGCACAAGTGTCACTACTCTGACAAGGATACACCATCCACACAGATTTCCACATGTCTGCATTGTCCATACATAGAAGTCAAAGGCCCATTTCATGAAAGGGACAAGGGGCAGCTAAACAAAGGCAGCAGGCGCCACCATCACACAATGCAGTGTACACACATACTAATCTGAGTACATCAACATTGCCTAATAGGTGTTGCGAACTGCATCAGTCACATGACACAAACCAAGACACAACAGGTAGCATTTGTGTGTAGACACTGTCAAGACACATTTCTCACATAGGGAACTTGTGATATTACAACGTACAAGTACACACACACATCTGTGATGTCTCTGAAATAATCACCATCCAGTAACTAGCATGCATATGGTACCAAATATCTATCATGTACAGTCTCCCTCAGTCTGATTGTTAAGTCAAATAATGCATGCCCATA
The DNA here is from genome assembly GCF_964204655.1 of Triturus cristatus. NCBI lineage: Eukaryota > Metazoa > Chordata > Amphibia > Caudata > Salamandridae > Triturus > Triturus cristatus. The sequence continues at coordinate 299,607,088 of NC_140593.1, forward strand.
CATGGATACCACTGTTAAACTGTATCTCCCATGAACATTTCAGGGGGAGCGACAACATCTCCTGGACAGCGGGACGACCCACTCCACCACGATGACTCGTCCCAAACACCAACCATCAATATGGACGAGTTTGAGCGTCTCCTCGATTCCTTCTCAACACCAACTCCAGTAGCAGGGCTACCCACCAGCATTGCACCCAGCCCACCCCCTGCACAAACCACCCAGCAGCAAGCACCTCCAACCACAGCTGCCTCCCAGGACCCAGCCAACACATACGCGGCCTTTCAAATCATGGTGCTGGAGGTCCAACTGGAGACACAGGACTTTTTGCAGGTGGGCTTGGAGAGCCTGTCAGCCAAGTTTAAGGAGCTCAGTGGGTGTCTGAATCGGCTTGAAAACAGACATCCAACGCTCCCTGGATGACATTGCTGGGGTCCTGATCCATAGAGTGGACACACAGTCCCGGCAGGATAGCTCCAGCAGTGTCTCTGCTGCATTATCCCGACTGGCAGGGGTAAAGGAGTCCAGGGAGCGGAGGGAGCTCGCGCGCGCGAGAATGTATTATTTTACAGCGCGAGCAAGAACCAAATTATCGCAAAGCTGCGGAATGCGGAAATTTTGACATTTTCGCGCTTTCCGCGGAACGCGAAAATGTCAAATTATCGCAATTTCCGCGAACGGAACAAAATTTTAGCCCAGGCCTAGTGTGGGCATGTGCCTGACGTTGATCCGGGGTGGATGTTGTACCAGATGTGCATTGTGTTTGTGTTGTTTACGTTGGTCCAGGAGAGCAGGGGCTTGGCATGTATGGAATCCGTGGTCATGAAGGTATCAGTGCTATTCGTGGCAGTCGTGGCGTTGTAGCTGTCATGGATGGCTGCACCCTTGCGATGGACAAAAGTAACAAAGGAGTTGCACAAGTCTTGCAAAGGTGGGATGGTGTTGGTGTTGGAGCTGGTTTTGGAGAGTTCTTTCACTAGGTTGAAGAGCACTTAGCTGGTGTGTGCGTTGTTGGCAATGCGGTCTTTGAAGGAGGGCCAATTGCGTATCTGATGAGCTGATGGTGCTGCGTGTGGCGTCTTTGTGGGTTGCGTAGCTGTCCAGTGTCTGTTCATGCAGCAATTTCTTCACTAGCTCATGGCAGGGCGGCATTGAGGCCTGGTGTTCTGCATTGAACCAGCTGGCTTACTTGCTGGTGTGTCTGTCGGAGTGTGTCTTAATCTGGGCGAGTGGGTTTGCGCTGTTGCCTATCCCTTGCCTCACGTTCTGGGCGCTGGAGTCAGTGTCGGTGGTTGTGCTCCAGGCAAGGTTGCTGGTTAGCTCTGCTTCTGTGACTGTTCTCCAGCAGTGTCAGTGGATCTGTTGGGTGTGGTGGCGCGTGGTGTCTTCATGGAATGGGAATGTGCTGCGTTGATGGTTGTTCCAGTGGAGGTTGGGTGGGTGGTTGGAGTAGACATGGGAGTTTGCGGATAATATGTGGTCAAGCGTGTGGCTGTTGTGGTGGGTGGGTGTTGTGACAAGTTGTATGAGCCCGAGGGTGGCCAGGGTGTCTGTCAGGGTGGTGGATACGGTGTCGTCAATGTACACGAGGTGTAAGTTCAGCTCTACATGAAGGATGTAGTCTGTGGATGTGATGGCGTGTGTACTGACAAAGTTGGTGATGGAGATGCAGAACTGTGTTCGGGGTCTGGAGGCTATGTAGACGCGTGTTACTCTGAGGGTGGTTTTTGGATTGTTGTGGATCTGGATGTGCATGTGTCTGGTGTTGATGAGGATGTTGTTGTGGTTGGTTGAGACTTTGCGAGTGTTCCTGTTGATGATGGCAATCCCTAGTCCTACTCTGTTGGTGCTGTCCCTGTGGTTGATCTTGTAGCTGCACAGGATGGCTATGGCGAGGTAGTGTTCTGAGGAGGGGTACACTTAGTTCACTGTCATGGAGACCATGTCTGGGGAGGTTGAGTTGAGTAGGTCCCAGAGTTCACTTGTGTGTTGGCATCTGTGGCAGGTGTTGGGGACAATGCATCTGAGGTAGTTGGCTTCCAACACAGTGGGTGGATTTGCAGATTCAATGCTGGGGACAATCCAGTTCCGGCTGGAGATGTGTCCTTGTGTGCGTTCTGGTCTGGGCAGGAAGCAGGTGTGTGATCGTCCTATGTAGAGGGCGTTGAGTGTGCTAGCATCGTAGTGGCAACGTGTGTAGTTGCATTTGTGGATCCAGGATGTTCCTGCACTTTGCACGGACCCGGCGTGGATGTACACAAGTAGAAGGAGAGGTGGGCGAATCAGCCTGGCATGTGGGTGTTACCAAAGTGCGTGTTGCTGTGCGGCTCAGCAGCGGAAACTGTGGCGGGAAGGGAGAGCGGAGGCAGTTTCAAAAACACGTGTCCAAATACAGGGTAAGAAATGCAAATGAGCAATACATTGCACTGACATCATTAATCTGATGGCACAACTAGCAATATCCCAATTCTGGTCCCACAACATGTATGACATATGTGTGAGAAAGTACAATCTTTCATGCATGGTATTCACCCACTTGTTGATGAACTGCTGAATGGACTTGGACTGAGTGTGCCCTGGACTCCTGCCAATCAGGTGCCCAAGGCCTATGTTCCTTCCCTAAACACTAACATTCAAAATTGTAAAACCATGGACAACTAACCTACAATCCACGTCTGGTTTGAAGGCTGCCTAGGCTGCCACACATCAGACATGTTGCTGGACCCCAGGGTGTACAGCCCCTGCTCCCCTGGGCCTGCAATAATGCACATGCTGGGTGGGTTGCTAGGTCTCCTCCCCCAGGATGGCCAGGGGGAACCTTCAAAGGCATGCAGACTCAGTGAGCTTCTACAGGCCACGGGCTGTACCCAGAAAACTGCCCCCAATACCCCGTTCTGACACCCACTCTTGCGGTAAGACTGGATGGAAACACAAAATAAGGACAGGGTATGTTCCAGCATGTAAACACCAACCCTCAGATGGGGGAGGCGAGGTGAAGCCCATCTCCGTGCGCTCTACATCTTGAAGATGTGAAGCCCTGCACAATCAGGTCTAGGCTACTGGCCCACTTCCACAGGTGCGTGGCAGGAAAGTGTGTGTAACCCCCCCAGGGCAGGGACCCATTGGTCCCTGCCCTGTACCTACCTGTAACGCAACTAAACATAGTATTTAGAGGCACCCTGAAGAGCAAGAAGAAAGAAACTTCCGTGCAGCTGCTAAGAAGGCAAAGACACCAACTGCCTTGGCCCCAGCCCTACCGGCCTGTCGACACTTGAACCTGTTCCTGCCACAGCCCAGACCCACTTGTGGCCAGCAACCTCACAAAGCCCTGCAGACCTGGCTACCTTGTGACTCTGATCATCTGGAAGGCCCATGAGCAGTAGCTCTGCTCAAAGCAAGTTTCTAATCCCTGGCGTCATCACGGAACCGCAAAGCCTGCACACTCTGTACTGGACAAGCCTGGCCTGTGTCAGAGTGGACAAAGACCCCGATGACGTCCCCCCTGGCAACTGTGACCCCGAATCTGGCCACCAAGGTCCCACCTCGATGCTCATGACGACACCTGCAGCCTTAGAACCAGGGACCCCCCGACCACAATCAACAGAGGGTAAGATTTACCAAGACCAAAAGTCACCCCAGCACCCGGCGCACTGCGGCCCCCTGTGCCTGACTCCTGGGGACATACCCACCCTCCAAATACCCAATTTAACTCACAAAATGGTGGGGGCACATGAAGAAACTGTGACCCCGAGCTTGCAGCCTTGGTTTGCCCGGAAGCTTTCCCATTGCAATCCATTGAGCGCACAAAGGGTAAAAGGTACCCTGCACCCACCTGCCCAAGTGGCCCTGGCAGTGTAACTTCTACTCCTACCTACTTCCCACATTTGCCCTGAGCAAGTCACCATGAGCCCAGCTCCCACAGCCGTGTGGCCTGCTAGTCAGCAGCCAGCAACCAAGGCCCCCCTGCCTCCCATAGGATAACATCGTGCCAAACTCACTCTGCCCCCGTCTGCCACAGTCCCACAGAGGGTGTAACAACTGTACAAACCTGAGCCTGGGGGAACCTTGAGTCTGTGCCCAGAACCTTAACTCTGCCAGTCAAGTACTTATCAAAAAGCTGATAACCCAAATGTATTCCATAGGGTAACATTGATTGGTTTCATCAGAAATTCCTTGTAAGTGTGGAGATTCTAAAAGTTACATTTTTGCTTAAAATCAACCAACTAACAGAAATGGAAAAACTCAACTGCTATTAGGAGTAGGCCTGGGCGTAGTTCGCGAAGTAGCACTTCGCGAAGCTACGCAAAGTGAGGTTCGCACTACGCGAGCTACGCGTAGCACTTCGCGAACTGCGTAGTACCTTGTTCGCACTGTGCCAGATGTCGTTTTCAATGATTGCACAGTGCGGACAAGCAACCGGCACTGTGCAATCATTGAAAATGGCATCTTGCACAGTGCGAGCTGTAGTTTTCTGCTGCTCGAGTAGATTTTTACTCGAGCTTCAGCTTTCTCAACGCGAACTGGTAGTTTTTCATCGCGAGCGGTCGCGAGCATACGCGACCACTCGCAATGAGAAACCTGATCTCCTCGCGTTGGGAATCTCGCCGGGAGGTTTATTTTCCATGCTCGCGATCGCCAACTTGCAGTTGCTGATTGCGAACAAGGAAAAAGTCTCGCCGGGATGTCATTTTGCTTGCTCGCGGTCGCCAACTTGACGTTGAGGACCGCGAGCAAGCAAAAAATGACTGCAGCACTACGCAACACTACGCTACGCGTGTTCGCACTGTGCTACGTGCAGTTCGCGTAGTGCGAAGTAGCGCGAACTTCGCAAACTACGCGAGCGTAGCGAAGTGCTTTGCCCAGGCTTAATTAGGAGAGATCCCAATGCTGGATCTTGGTGACCAACACTGACACAGAAAACCACTCACAACCGTACTTACCAATCACACTATTTTCTTCCATAGGAAATCATTGGCAGTTTCTCTGTAAAATTTCTTCTTAGTGTCAAGTTTAGTAATAGCAAAATATTGCCTGAAAATCACAACAGCAACTACAACGGATATACTCACATGTTTCCAAGACCTTGCACAGGACTGAATATAGGATCCAGGCCATGACTTACAAAAGTTATCCTGGAAGTAATCATTAGCAAATCACTTCAAACTCACATTGAGCTCAATGTATTATTGTGTTTGAAATTGTGTTGCCTATTGCAACAACTTGTAACTATTACCTACCAAAGTCAATGGCATGTTGCCAAAGTATGTAACTAAAGCCTCGCAATCTGAGTAAGTATCTTTTGAGACCTATTGTTGGTTATAAAATAAAACTAACATATATTTTTACATCAAAAACATTGGCCTTGAGTTCAGTTATTGAGTGTGTGAGACCACCTGCTGACTGAGTGTGTACAACAAATGCTTTACACTGTCCTCTGATACTGCCTTACTGCTTAACCAAGCTAACTGTAAGCTCTGCCCAAACTCTGGTGACTGTGGACTCTGTGCACACCATACTTATTTGGGAACAGTATATACCTAGCCACTTTCTAACAATATGCATGTGTGACAACATGTACAGGACATAAGTAGTGATGGCAAGAATGATAGCAAAGCATGGTCTCCTGGCATATAGCTAAACACGGGACGTGTTGGCCAAAGATTGTTGTGATGTAGCACATTGCATGTCACATCTCTAGGTGTTCACAACAGATTCACATCGCTGAGGAGACCCAAGGGCACAGGTCTAACATACATATATGGAACTACAAACTAAGCCACACTGCAGCTGAGTCCCCAATACTTACTGAATCCAAAGTGCATTGCGTCAGTCAGCTCCTACCTGTGCAAAACCACTGCCAAAGCAACTTCTGAACACTGCCATGAAGTGAACACATATTGGCCAATGTGCTCATGGATGTCATTTGAACTGCACTCAGCATATAGTCTGGATCAGTGACAAAATTACAAGGGTGTCATCACTATGAGACAATGTGAAAGTAACAGCTGGGATGAGTGGCTATGGCACTGTTGGTACAGGGAGCAATGCAGCATGTCACCACTTGTGTGCAGCACAACTGTGTATCTGCAAACCAACATCATCAGGTCCCAAGGCATTACTGTAATGAGTAAGTGTTTCACAAAAGCAAGAAATTTGAAGTTAAGTCTGTATTCTGGACAGTGCTAATACTCCTATACACCTGTGAGTGACCTCTATTCCAAACTCATTACTCAGTCTCATATAACTCATGTGACTCACTAACACTGTTGTGCCATGTGACATTAACAATTGACCCACAAAAGACCAACAGCATGCATGGAATGGAGATCGATTGGCCATGGCCAGGAACATGTGAGATGTTGGAGGTCACAATGAACTGTCACCAGAGTAGGCCGTAAACCATAATTGCTAATCTATCAGACATGCAAGGTCATTGTGCTCACATCTAAGGTATCTGGCCTCAATCCATCCTGCTGAGTGACAGGTCACGACCATAGTTACACATACAATGATTACTCCAAAGATGGTATGATTTGCTCACGATGGGGCAAGACCCACTCCCCCGCATCAGCCATGATATAAGTGCTAGCAGAAATCTATGGTTAACAAGATTTATTATACAAAGACATATATATATAAAATGATAACCTACACTAATCTATGTCCCTAACTCTAGCCCTAAACTAAGTACAACTATGAATTCTACCTAAAACTATCTTAACTAACTATTTACAAACACAGAAAAAGAATAAATACATCAACCCCCCACCCAAAGATAAATGAAACCTATACCCAAATCCTATAACATACAAATAGTAAAACCAGTCTAAAACTAACCCTAACTAAGCCTACACTAAAACTATGCTTAACAACACATACAACTAGGATATCACACAACATAATAATAAAAGGGGGACAGTATGGGAAGGGAGAAGAGGGTGGGGTGAGAACAGGAGCAGTGTTCAGGGCAGTCCGAGGTAGGCCCTGATCTCGTGGATCTGCCTGTTCATATAGAGGAACTCATGGCGGATGTCCTGTAGGAGGGTAGTGTGGCCCTGGACAATCCTCATTATCTGTGCAAGTCCAGGGTCCATGGTGGCCGGTGCTGGTGCTGGTGCTGGTGCCGGTGCCGGTGCTGGTGCTGGTGCGGGGGCTGGTGCCGGTGCCAGTGCTGGTGGCGGCGCATGCTGGCCTGGCACCGGTGCGGGTGTGGTAGCAGAGGGATTGATGTCTCGGAATCCCACGACGACACCTGAGGTGGATGGTGTAGAGCCGCTGCCAGTGGTGATGCATTCTGGCAGCGACGGCCAGGTCCCTGCCCTCCTCTCGGCCCGGTACCTCCTTGCCATCAACCTGTAACCCTTGTGTACCTTCCGCACATAGAGGTACTAGTCCTTGGTGACCTGGAACCGGTGCTGTTCCTCAGGTGTCATGTTGTCTATGAGAAAAAAAAAATCTATGTCAGTTTTCTGTCCCCTACACTATGTAACCGTACAACATGAGATCTGTATCACAAGTGGAAAACAACATGTTAAGTCAAGGACTGACCTGTTAAACACAATGCCTACGCAGGATTAAATAACTACATGCTGTTGAGACTGACATGACAGTGCATGGCATGGTACATGCACTGACACAACTGAAAGCTAAGGATACGCTACAAACATGACACCATTGGACAACCGGGCTGTGGGTGACCTGCACAATTGACTTCATTCGGGAGGCATAACCCCTATGTGCACAGCACAACCCTCTCCCACCCTATGACAGACAGCTGCATCAGAATTACAATGCACATGTGCAGCCATGTGTGTCCCCTAGGAACTGTGTGCAGTACATCAAGTCAGTGCCAAGACAGGCAAGGGTGTATGTGTGCAGGTGTGAATAACTACCTATTGTAGTCTCAAACTACATGCACAACAACAGGCCTGGGACTGCCCTACTCACACTTGTAATCATGCTGCATCATGCCGCACACATGGAAACATGTTTAGGGTATGAATGCGGACTTAGGCACTTACTCACTCCACCATTACTATGCAATTGGTGATAGTCATCCACTGCGAGGGGGATACATCATTGACCCACAACTGCCAGTCATGCATGTGTTGTAACCCCCAATCTCACTCCATAGTAGAGATGAGACGTATGCATCAACTACGCAAACTGTTACAATGGGTTACACATTGTAATGGCACCCTGGGGTCATGAGGATTGTGTAATTGTTATGGCTAATATGTACACACAGATCTTGTTGCCACAGTCCTGACTAGCTAATCTATGTGACATCAAATGATGCTGAGCTAATGCATGGGTATGAAATGTGTGTTGTCACCAATTGTGTCAGATGAGTTGGTACACATGATCCTGATTCCAGCCTGGTATGTCCACACAGACATAGCCTGTCAACACCATTGCAGTGCACAAATATCAATTCTCAATTGACCTACACATCTATGGAATGTGTTTGTGTTACACACCATTGACAAAATTGGATCTGAGCTACACCCTGCCACTTCTGCTTCTGTGCTATGCAGCATACCTTAGGTATCACTGTGCCAAGATGTATGACCTTGTACTGACATAATAGCACTGCCTCATTGTGCACAATGCTACACCCACTGCACGCCCTTGGATGATGTCTACCGCATGCATGTGTGACATCTTGACTAGGCTGCACAAATGAACATGGGAGTAAATGCTTGTGGCCTATTGCCATCACAACTGCAGTGTAAATGCCTAGTTGGCAGCATTATTAGCTCGGAAATAGGCACATACATTGACACATGTATCAATGACTGTTGATGGACAAACTCACAACTCTGAATGAGATGCATTGTACTCCTTTACACTACCATATTAGACACAGTACAGAAAGGCTGAATACCTCTGCACATCATAGGCAATTGACATGCGATACACACCCATACTGCTAATCAACAACGTGCTGCATTTGGCACAGACACTCATGACCACGCAACATGCCAATATTTCTTGTCACTACTCACCAGTGGCGTGTGGGTCCCGGAACCGGTCAATGTCCCCCTGGGTGATCGGTTGGCGTCCATCTGTGAGAGAACAAATGCAAATAGGTGTTGTTATAAAACCCCAGCAAACATGGCATATTCACTATGTGAATTGTTACAGTGACAAACAATGCTACATCCCTGTGGTGTTGACTTCATGTTGGCGACATAACTGGGCCTACTTTGAATGGCATCCACATACAAACATGTGGAAGCAGAGGCTGGACTGCCAAAACATCACTGCTGGCCGAGCTGCACATCTGAGTTGTTTCACGCAATATCAAGGCACCTCATCCACACGGAGCGCAAATAAACCTTCTTACTCATCATCCTTGACCAATCGCTGCGGCTTTCAGCACTGTCTCACAAAGCCCACCAATATGCAGACTCCACAAGAAAGGGATCCAAGACAAAGCCCTCAACTGGATCCGCTCCTTCCTCAACGTACATATGTGTGGGTCAGACACCCCTCTGTTGTCTTGGAGCCTCAAACAACCAGCCATGGAGTCCCCCAGAGATCCTCATTCAGACCTACAATCTTTCACATCTACATGTCTCCGCACGCCACAATCGTGATTAGCTATGGACTCAACATTGTATCATAGGCATACGACTGCCAACTCCTCCTCGACACATCCAGCCCACACAACTACAGCAAACAAAAGTATTGCAAATCCATGGCAGAGCTTCCTAGATGAATGTCAAAGAGCTGCATACAAGTGAGCAAAAACAAACGAAAAGTACCCATCATGCACCAAAACATCCACACATGTAATTACACAAGCTCCTCACACGGCATGGGGGACCCACACCCCAACACGGCCAATGCACGCGACATGTAATCCATCATGGACTACGAAGTCCAAGATAATTGCAAGATCTATCCGGTCTCATCATCGTGCTTCCACACACTCTGCCTCCTATGTCAAAACACTCAAATGGCTCCTACTCAGACACACATAGACACTCACTCATGCCCTGTGCAATAGCTCACCCTACTACGGCAACACAGTCCATGACATATTTAACATGAATCTCAACCGCAATCTGCAGGACATCTCAAATGCAACCACAGGACTGATCATCACACTGCCAGGACCCTGTCACACCTCCCACCACCTGCGCACACTCCACTGTCTCCACATCAAAGCTAGAGTCACATTCAAGATGTGCACCCAGGATCACACAGCCATCCACAACACTGGGCAAACATACCTTAACATCCAACTCTATTTCCATGGGACATCAAAGGACTTGACGATCCAACCAGCTGGCCTATGCCATGTTCCCCCGCCCCAGAGGGACCTGATTGTGAGTTGGCTCCTTTTCCTACCTTGCAGATATGGCCTGTGGCACACTTCCGCTACAACTCTGACAGGCAACGTTGCTCCCCCTTTCCAAGCACTAACTCTGAACATTGCTCTTCGACAGACACACCCCTTGATATACTTCAACATGCAAACACCGCCATGCCCCTGCAACCCTTCCTGCTGAGTATTCGCTCACATTAGGCATGTGTGTTTTGGGATGTTTGACACCGGGGATCTCCATTCCTATGTGGTATTTCCAGTAGCAAAGTTACTCTACGCGGTCATTGCAATGCCAATCGTCACTCCACCTTGCACTGCATGGCGCACATCAATAATGTGTATTTTGATAGACTATCCCAACACCTTCCGTACTGTTGCACACACTGTAGTGGGAAGAGTGTGTCATGCAAATCCAAGCTCAAGGCCATCATGCGCAAGTATTTATCGCAAGTCGCATTGCATTAACTACGTTGTTACAGTGTCACGGTCTTGGGACAGCATTAAAACATCTTGGGGCATACGTATCAATCGATTTTGTATTTGCAAACACTGCGATTCGCAAGAAAACAGCGTTTGCGAATACAAAATCGCAAAACGCGATGTATGAGCCTTTTTCACATCTCACTAATAAGGAATCTCTAATTTTGCAATTCCTTAATTTTGCGTAAGCATTTAAGGAATTGCAAATTGCGATTCCTTAAATGCTATGTAACAAGCACCTGAGTTGTGTGACTTCTCCTTAAGAAATCGCAAATTACCAGCAAATTCAAGTTGGTGGTATGTTGCGAATTCTTTCAAAAATGCACTTTTTTGCATTGTTCAAGGTGCCATGTGGCGCTCATTCATGCCCTTATGGCATGTACGTGCGCCATATGCGCACACATGCTCATTTCAGGGGTGCATCAGGGTGTCATCATGACCCCCTTGCACCTTTGAAATTATTCTGATTTTGCAATTAGCAAATTGCGTATCGCAATTTGAGAATGACTTCCCATTCATTCCTATGGGCCTCCTGGCCCATAGAAATGAATGGGAAGGTATTCCTTCATTGCGAATTCACAAAATCTGTGTGAATTTTTACATACATCCCGTTTTGCAATTCTCAAATAGCGATTCTCAAAAAATCGCTATTTGAGAATCGCAAATACGGTTTTTGATACATATACCCCCTTAACTTCTTCTCACACACGTCACTCATATATGTACGTAACATTAGTTGTGGACAACAAGGGAATTGAGCAGGTCCGCCTCCAGCGCCAGCATATCCTGCCAGCGGTGCTTCCACTGCCGCACGGTCCGGGTCACCTTAAAGCAGCGGAGCATCTGCACCCGCAAACGCTCCCACCTTAACTTGCGCACCGTCACACCATACCCCTGGAGGATCCAACCTCCCCTCTCCAGCATCAGAGGCAGGTAGCACCACACCAGCCACAGGAAGCCCCCCAATGCCTCCTCAGACATCCGCCCTGACCTGCCCACCGCCGGCATCTCCACACACCCCAGTTCTCAACCCCAGAATACAAAACAGAAAACTCAAGGATGACAATAGTATAAAACACAACAAAAAACACAACAAGACTGAGGACAGTAGACAGTAGAAAGTAATTTAAATGTGAAATAATAAAAAAAAACACGTTAGACAGGGCACAGCAACACAGCAACACTACAAACTACACTCTCCACCAGCACAATCCCAAAAACACCTCCTCACTCATCCAAATCCAACACAATGTGCTCAAAAGAGAAAGTGAAAGTGAATGCCACACACATGGAGACAGGAAGCAGGCATACATCACTTCCTGTGTGTTAGAGGCAATTTTTTGTACAAAGCGACAAGAAACTGCACGCTAAGAGGCCGCTACTGTACTCTGGCTGATACTTTAATGGGTATGCAGCCCGTTTTCATGAAAAGCGATCATAATCTGAACGCCAAGGGGCCGCTGATGTAATCATGCAGCATACATGCGATCAGAATCTGCACGCTAAGGGCCCGCTAATGTCAATATGCTTACTGTAATGTGTATACATACAGTTTAATGAAAAGCGATCATAATCTGCATGCTAAGGGGCAGCTAATGTAATCATGCAGCATACATGCGACCAGAATCTGCACGCTAAGGACCTGCTAATGTCAATATGCTTACTGTAATGTGTATGCATACAGTTTAATGAAAAGCGATAGGGGCAGCTAATGTAATAATGCAGCATACATGCGACCATAATCTGCACGCTAAGGACCCGCTAATGTCAATATGCTTAATGTAATGTGTATGCATACAGTTTAATGAAAAGCGATCATAATCTGCATGCTAAGGGACAGCTAATGTAATCATGCAGCATACATGCGACCAGAATCTGCACGCTAAGGACCCGCTAATTTCAATATGCTTACTGTAATGTGTATGCATACAGTTTAATGAAAAGCGATCATAATCTGCACACTAAGGGGCAGCTAATGTAATAATGCAGCATACATGTGACCAGAATCTGCACGCTAAGGACCCGCTAATGTCAATATGCTTAATGTAATGTGTATGCATACAGTTTAATGAAAAGAGATCATAATCTGCGCGCTAAGGGGCAGCTAAAGTAATCATGCAGCATACATGTGACCAGAATCTGCACGCTAGGGACCCGCTAATGTCAATATGCTTACTGTAATGTGTATGCGGCATGTTTCATAGCTTTCAATGGGTTTCTTCACGCTAAGAGGCTGCTACTGGCCTGACGCTGATACCGTATTGGGGAGTGTGTCCAGCCAAGTGCTTTTAAATGCGCGGGGATATATCATCGTGTTTGCGATGAGAATCTCACACCCCGGAATTTATATGGCAATGATGGACATTCAGGCCAATTCTCTGGTCACTGCACAATAATACAATGTGAAGATAGGTTTGCACAATGACGGCCGACTCCATTTGAGGGTTACCTATTTTTATAGGAAGGCAGACTAATGTGGCCAACCCAGCTTGCTGGCTACATCCGGATGTCGGGTGTGCACGCATTGTGTGCATTTACACAGCATTTAAGCCGCCACCCGGAGGCCGGACGCATACCGGAAGAGCAAAGAAGCCACTAAGAGCGTCTTCCTTTTTCCAAAGACTAACCATGTAAAACAGAGAAGTGAAACAATCATGAAAAAGGGTGAAAAGACACCCCTCCCCCAATAACCCTCCCACAACCCCACCTTCCGCAATAGTTGCAGCCTACCTAGATGAGCGTAAGCATACACAATATGTGTGTAAGGGAGCTCCCTCGTCACTCCACTGTGTGACCGGCGGAGGATGATTGCCCTATCGTTGGTATGCGTCAGACCTGCAAGTACTTTGGGCATGTGACTTCCCTCATATCTCTCGACAATGAAGTCACAAAGGGGAAACACTGAGTGGAAAAACTCTCTCACCCTTCCCTCTGCAGCCCGATACATGCGCTCCCGAGCTAATAGGTTCCTTAGACGTTGTAACCAGAACAGGAGCCCTGGAACTGCCACTGTCCCCCACTGTGCTAGGATAACCGGCCAGTCCGCCAGCAATGCTGGGACTATTTGCCTAGCTCTGAGGGATGTTAGTGAGAAGGCCTTCGGATGTGAGAGGCCAAGGAGAGTGTGCCCTGGTGCGCGGGGCATTGCTATGTCGCACGCTGTATCTATGTTATCTAAGGACTCACCCCAATATCTCTACAATTTTGGACAATGCCAGAGTAAGATCACGAGGGTACCAGCCATCCTGCATCCCCAACAGCAGCAATCTGGCTGGCTGTTATACCAGACATGTAGTTGCGCAGGTGTGTGACAACAATGAGAGCAAACATTGTAGGGGGTTCCAGCCCCCGCTACACTGTGTACAGTGTGGTGTGCACAATACAGGATACGTTCCCATTCCTTGTCTTAAATTGGCCTCCGCAGCTACATTTCCAACAAAATCTGCACTTTTGTGCACAGACCACTCAGAGTGGTGATGAGCATTTCGTACAGCTCAGATATGAGGGAATGTTTGTCCTCCTTACGTGCTGACCACTTTGCATATGACGTAACCAGCGTAGAGTCCAGTGACCCAGTGTGTTATTTGGCATTATGAATACACAACAGCAGCGGGAAATTCATAATCCTGTATGGGCCACAAATATGGCACATGCCCTTCTGGATCAAAGATAGACCCTATGCTTTTGCAGCCCTGTTTTTGACAGCGATGGAATATCACTGATTCCTGATCCGGGGGCAAGTCTGGGTTATCCACGCTGTAGATAGTCGGTGAGGGGATAAAGGGCCACCCCTTCCATACTGCCACCCTGTCCAAGACCTTGCCGGCAAAGAGTACAAGCCCCAGGGCCATTGCTTATGGGCTAGCCACAGTTAGATCCAGATGTTTTTGCCTCTTCCTTGTGCAACCGCAACTTTTTCCTCACAAATGCGCATGCGCGAATTCCCATAGCAGCCCAGACTCTGGTGTGAACCTGGGCTTCTATGGGCATTCACAAGGGCATATTATCAAGCCCATTATCGCCGCTTTAGCGGCAGTTTCCTGCCGCTAAAGTGGCGATAATGTTATCGCCGTTCCTTGATAATATTGCCCCAAATTGCTTGCTTTATACTGTCTACTCGCTTGTGTATGGAGAAAGCTGATCCAGCTTTAATAAGAGTGAAACACATGAGGAATTCCAGGTATGATAAAACTGACCTCCTCAGATCTGGATTTTATGTCTTGGAGAGTCAATGGTTTTTATCAAGAAGGTATTCAGACTTTTGTCAACTCACTCCCAATTTATTTTTTGTCGTTTGCTACATTGTGCAGAACACTTTTTGAGCTTCACCTGTGTTGTTTTTCTATATTAACACTTGTTCATTTGTTCCCAGGTAGAAGAAACTGCTATTCCAGGCCAAAGGAGTAATTCAGCAGGACAGGGAGTGGTTGGGACAAGGTTTTCTGATGTGGCTTTTTCTGATTGGGCTGTGGGAGATTGAAAAGATGTTGGGACTACTTTAGTCTGAAAGGCATTCAACACTTTTCCTACACAAACCCATGATTTTTAATCTAATTTGCTACCTTGTCAAAGCATTTTTTGGACTCATTTCTGTTGTTTGTTAGAATGCTGCACAGTCCTGTTTCCTAGGACTCTGGGAATCCCTTTTACCAAACCAGAGGAGAAAGGCAGCTGGACAGAGAGAGATGGTGCCAAAAAAATGGGATATTCATTTTCCAATATTTATTTAACACACCTTGGTTAGGTATCAACACAAAGCTCAATGAACATCTGTTAAATCCCCTGTAACAATTGCAAAATAAAGTAAACATTTCATTCTAACTGATCTGGAGCTGAGGTCAGTCATGCCAAAACATCACCCGACCAAAGATTTTCCCTTCTGACCAATGGCCTGATTATGAGTGTTTTGGGTGCAACGATACTGCCCTGTATCCCAGCATCACAGATATCTATTCAGAAAGGTGGGAGGGCCAGGGTGTAGGCCGAACTTGTGCCTATCTGGGAGGAGCAATTCCTGCTACCCCACACTGATTTATGGATCAAATGTGGCTGTGCTCTAATGTTGCTTACTGCCCCAGCCCATGTACCTCTTGGAATAGGCCCAGAGTCTACAAGCCCTGAATTAGCATGACCAGAGTTTTCAAACCTGATGATTCCAGTCCCAGTCACACTTGTAATTGAGACTTATTTTACTGGGAATCAAAAACTTCTAGGGGGCAAGGCTTAAGATGAGTTTGCCTTGATATTGGATCCATAGTTGACAAACTTCCATTGAAGCCACATGTTTGGGTTCCAAAAGCTCAGAGGAGGAAAAAGCTGGATTTCATTGCAACCTAGGCTGCTACATCATTGGGATGGTTGTGTCTCTTTGCCCCGGTACAAGGTTTTACATACAGACTATGAAACTCTTATGGCTCTCAAAATTCTCCAGCTGGGTTGGGCCTCAGGAGGCTGGGTACCTCTATTTTGCGACCACATTGAACTAGTTTTCAAGACAGCAAAAACATTTGTGGGAGATGAATGTGTTTTTGTGGCTAACATCGAGCACATCCTCAATGGGAAAGCCTCTGCACCTTGTACCGGTACTTGGGAGTTCAAACAAATTAAAATTAAAAAGAACCACTGTGCAAATTGTGTTGTTTGATGACTAGGGTGTGAACCTTGGTCAAGCAAAAGCCACTATTCCTTGCAGGGTGAACCACAAAAAGTCACCAAATGAACCTATGCTTAACTCTGTGTAGCTTGGAACAAAAATCATTCAAGATTAACTTAAAGGTAATTTTTAAAGTCCCACACCAATTTAGAAAAATTGAGGACATTTTTGTAAATTACTTTTTCCAAAACAACAAAAATTCAATCAGTAGAAACCAAAGTTATGGATTCTTTACATTTTCAGTAAACACTAGGGCCAAAAAGATCAAAGCGCCAACCACGGACACCTAATCTCATGAGACTATGTTAAAGTAAAAAAAAAATATGGTTGACTGCGATGGAACACGGTTCGGATACAAGAACTGGATTGGGCCCGGTCAGCACTTACTTTAGAACCTGGAAGAAATTTGGAGAAAAATGGTTTGGGAAGCTAGCGTGAGGCAAGGCTGCAGTTGGTATTCAAAGAGGAGGCATTGACATCAGGGAGCCTTTAGTCAAAGCCATAGTGAAGATTTCTACATTTGGACTCACTATCTAAAGGTATTCTGTTCCTCTTATAATGGTGCCTAGAAAATAATAGTCAGTAGACCAACCACCGTCGTTCGTAATGACAAGCTTGGTCGTGTCTGATGTGAGAAGGAGAGTGGAGGAATTCCTTCTTTCGGTACTAGGGTCCTCACACACCCTGCAAGCTAGGTGTCATGCTTCATCATATGGACCTGCACCTCATTGGGTCGGCGCTGCAATACCCAACAGGCACCCGTAAAAGGGCTCTTTAACGGAGATCTTTTGTTACTTGCCGTATGATGAAGTGGGGTGTGTGGCCTGTAATGTGTAGGTATAGTGGAAAGGTGAATTAAAAGAAGTAAGACAGTCCAAATAAAACTTTTATTCTGGCTGGCTATCCACCTCAGTAAAACAAACAGAGTGGCAGCTTGTCTGTCACAAGGGTTCAGTTAAAGCTATGCTCATCTCTCCAGGTCAACATGTTTCATGCCTAATGGTCAGTTTGATCCTTGGCAATTCTTCAGGACCTAATCAGTGAATCTATCCACACCTACTAGTGGTGGGGCTTCTTGCTACCTACCACGTGTGAACACTATGGGTCAAATTCTCAGTAGTGTTGTTCAGTAACCTCCCTAGATTGAAAGTCTCATCTCAGTCGGTGCACGGCGGATCAAGTAGACACCTGGAACATGGTGTCCCTTCCTTTGGAGAAAACGAGGCTGAATCACCTGTCCCTCCTCGCCGGCAAGTGTATTGAAAAAGTTTCTTTTTAAAAAAGTGCTAGGTTCCCCCATGTGAAAAAGAACCAGAAAATGTGATACAATACAGTTTATCTAGGATTTCTTAAATATACATCAACAACCATTCACAGATGAGTAATGTCCTACAGAGGCCACCTTTAGGATTCAAAGGGGCCCAAAAACGGTTAGTTATAGCATGATTTGACATTGTTTAGACCCTGTGAAGCATTGGGGGTCTCATCAGGACCAGCCACAGCCAGTGTAGGTAAGAGCAGGTTGTGCGGGGGTGCAGTGGGGCAGGAGTCAACAGACAACGAAGTGGTAACATAAAATAAAAGAAAAGAAAACCACTTAACGTGCACTCACCGCATTGCCAACTCGACAATGTGGCGAGCGCAAAGTAAGTGGTTTTCTATTTTATTTTATTTTATTTTACCTTGTCGCCGTCTGTCCACTTCCCCCACTACCCGCTCTTACCTGCATCAGCCATAGCTGATCAGGACCTTAAAATAAGGGACATCTAAGATATAACAAAGGAATTGATAAGCAAGTGAGAGAGAGAAAAAGAAAAAGAAACAAGTAATGTCGCATGTTAAGGAATTTTAAGGATGAGTGGTTACCTGGAGATTCAATGGGTAATCACCTTACAGAATGAAAAAATGGTGATATGAGCAAATGTTACTCACCTAGGACCCAGCCGAGTGCTTAAGGGAAACAGAGGATAAAAGAGAAACAAAAATTAGTAACTGGGTGAGAAAAAAACAAGGGTATGTAGCCATAGCATTTCCATAGGGACTTACCCAAGAGAGTATGGAAATGGGAAATCAGGTTGGTGGAAAGAAATAAAATTCCAAACAGGCATTTCAGTGCATATCTATTATCAAAGCAAGTAAAAGGGTTCATTGAATGTCATACACAGTTAGGATTCAAGAGTGGTGACAAATCCATCGATTTGCATTCCATTTTATGTAGAATGTGGGTAATGTCCCCTCCTCTTTCTGGGACTATGGCCGTGTCAATCACTTGACATTTAAATTCTTCCACAGTGTAAGTCTTTCCTGAAAAGTGTGCCATCATGCACATGTTTTTTAAGTCTGGCATTTTCAAAATAGTCATTAAAAATCAGATTTTACCATTAAAGAGGATTTTCCTTGCAGTTTCATAGATACCAAACATGAATGGGCTACCTGGTCCCAATCAAGAGTTTTTCTCTACCAGGGTATGTAAACATTTAAATCACAACCTTTTAATTACAATGCACCATGCTCTATGTGCTACCTAGGGCCTACATTAGGGGTGACTTCGATGCAATAAAGTGGGAGTTTAAGGATTGGCAAGAGGGCTATATTACAATGTCAATTTGGCAGTTTAAACTGCATTCAGGCTTCAATGGTATGCCTGAGACATGCTTTAAGGGGCTACCAAAGTATGTGACACAGTGCTGCAGGCCCACTAGTAGCACTTAATTGATAAGCCCTTAGTATTTGGTTATATCTCTGCAAGGGACTTATAAGTAAAGGAAATATTCCAATCATGTAGACGTGAGTGAGCACAAGCACGTTAGCACTGGTTATCGGTGGTAAACTACAGAGAGCCCTAAGGCCACCAAATTCCTCATGTGTTTATTTTCTCCTCGCCTCCTGTTACCCCCTACAGACCCCAAAATTATAAAATTACCCTTAGCTCCCTTTTCACTGCCCACCTCTAAACCCTAAAATCACACTTACCTCTCTTTACCACTGTCCACCCCAAACTCTAAAATTACTCTTAAATCCCTTTACATTGCCCACTCCAAAGTCTAACCTTACCTTTAACTTACTTTAAAACTATTCAACCCTAAAATTACCCTTAGCTTTCTTAACCACTACCCACCTCTAAACCATAAAATTACCCTTAGCTTTCTTAACCTGAGTGATTTTTACCCGTAAGGGAAAGGCTGTGTGGTAAATGCATTGCATGATAAAGACTTAATTGTAAAGGCTATTCCCTCTTTATTGGTTTTGGGATTATTATTATGTTGTGTTTTGCATTTTGTTTGTAATTTTAAATACTGCAAAAACTGCCTGCTCCTTGCAACAACTAACATAATTAACTCTGTTTTAAATTACTGGAATCTTTACTGGACCTAACAAGAATAGTGACATTATTACAGGTGAGGGACTATCATTCACCCCAAATAATAATCCATGTTTTCACATTGGCATTCAGTGGTGGGATCAAGAACTTATGTTTAGCTGTACCACTTAGCTATTAAGTTGCAAATTAAAAGTCCCTAAATTGAACTGAAAGCAAAGAGGTTGTCATACAAAGATTCAGAAATAGGCCCATATGGTGATTGAGTCTTCCAGGAGCAAAGTGTTTCTGGTACCCAAGGCCAATCAGAAAGGGAGGACTATAGGAAGTCCTGTGTGGACCTGTTGGTACTTTCTTTGATAATGTGATGGATAATAGATAAAGCGTATTTCCAGGATCATGGGCAGTGCTGACCTCAAGCACAGATTATGCAATGTGTTGAAAACAGAACCAAAAGTATCAGGCAGCATAGTCAGTTAAATGAGCCTTCGTGGGACAGAGTTCAAGTTAGAAACCATGATGGTTTATTAAAGAATCAAGAAGTCCTTACAGAAGCCAGAAACAGACAATATAATCAATTAGCATAAGGGTTAATTGAGTGCAGCAGTAAATCTAACAAAAATATTCTAAGTCCTAAGCATTGGACAGACAGATGTAGATATGTCCTCTAAGACTCAAGAAAATGACTCCTTGCTCACTTTTAGTTTTGAGTCCTTTTATATTAAAATGCACAGTAAAACTGCATTGTCAACATAAGATGATCAAATTGTGACCCTGGTTAAACAAATCTGAATTTATAAAGCATTTTGAAACACTATCCTGTCCTAACACCATTGTCTAAATGAATATTCTGTAAGCATGCTAAAGTCATCGAATGTGACAGTGCAAATCTAGTTACACACAAGACAATGCCAAACTCATATCGTGATTTAACTTGCTGTAGCAGGAAGGAAAATAACTTGAACTGTTACATTTTATAAGTATGATTTCTCTGAGGTTTACCAACAACAGCAAACCAACAAAGTATTACTCTTGTGCACATTCCATTGTGTGCGAAGACAGAGTGAGACACAAGCATGTATACAAGATAGAGTAAAGCCTAGTTTAAGCCTAGTCTGGCCAATGCTGAAAAACACCCCAAAATTAACTTCAGCAGGGCCCCCAGAATTGGATGAATCGGACATGGCGTTAAACCTAAATTTCATGAGGCAATATGTTTTCCAAGGTAAGTTAACTACAAACAAATAAATATGGCAGACATACAATCAATTAAATTTAGCCTCCCCCCAATAACTGAGTTCTAGATCACAAAATAGTTTAAAGGATGTATTACAAACATTCAAAAAGGCTGTACAGAATAATTGCCCTTAATACTTTCAGCAAATAGGGTGTTACAGAGAAATGCAAAATCAAAAATATTCCAAGTCCCAAGTGGGAGGCAATATCGAGAGAGAAATGGACAGCATCCTTGGTATCATTCAAAAAAGCTCTGGCTCACCCCCAACACCGAGGGTTTTTTCATATTATTTTCAAATATAAAATTACCAGAACTTTAAAATCATTGTGCTATGCTCAAATGTGTTACATTCTCAGCAAATAAAAGCATAGCCCTATTGACAGTCATAACACCATAATACCTCCGCACAATCCCACTACATGAATGTCACTTCTGGCTACTCTATTCTAATGCCATCCAGAGATGGGGAAACAAACTAGACACATGAACTACAGCAAGCTATTAAGAATGAATAGGGTACAGTGAGTGAGCTGAAGGACCTTAAAGTTACTTTGCAGTGTTGTGATTGGGCTGGGGAAGACTCATCAGGAACAGCATGGACAGTGACAATGGCAATTTAAAAAATGCCTCTGATACACTGTGTGCTGCAGTAGTAACAAAGTGAAAGTTGCAATTAGAACTATGAGGATGTTATTCATTTTGAAAAAGATGGCTGGTAGGTCCAAATTGAGGTCAGGTTAACCAAGGTCAGAAAAAAGCATGTGTACACAGCATAGGACATTTGCTTTTAAAGACAATAATACTATATTAGTGTATAAATGTCTAATCAAATATACAACTGCATTCTGCATGTTATTAACCCCTTCAGTGCCCATGACGAGATAGTCTCGTCATGGAGCGCGGTTGCGCTGTGCCCATGACGAGACTATCTCGTCATGAACCCCGCCCGCTAATGAAACGCCGGCACAGGGCGTGGAAAGGGCGGGGCACTGAAGAGGTTAATTGTCCACAAAAAAGGTAAATACATACAAATCTCAAATAAAGTGCAGCCTACTCATTTCTAGTGCAAAACATTCATGTTATTAAGCAATCATTATTTAATAATCTGAACTACATTTATGAGAAGACTGAATGCTTCCACCAAGACTGATGCACACTCCATTGCCAGAGTTAATGAGCTCATCAACTGGTAGTGGGCTGTCAAGCATCTTTGCACATTTGACCTGACTTCCAGGGACTAGCAGATTGCCCTGAATGAGCAAGCTGAAGAGAGATAAGCATTCTTTACCACATAGCTCAGAACTTTTCGGCAGCAGCAAATCCATCTCAATGGGACATTGCAGAGAAGGTATCGGGCCTTGTAAATCCCAGTTTGGCTACAACTTTGCAGCCTTATCCCGCTGGAGGGATATAAGTTCCGAAAATGGCAAGTCTAAACATAAATATCTGCACTGGCCAGCCAGGGTCCTTTTGTTGATGCAAATTTTGAATTTCTCCCACTAAGAGCTTTCCCACCAATAGTCAACAGCTTCACCCAGACTTTGTCAAATGGCTATTCGGCCTCCTAGAGTCCTTCTCAGCCAGAGCAATATACCTTGCCCTGTGGACATTTTTAACTTCCATTTCAGAGACTAAGGGAGCAATGTAGAATTTGGCAGAGAGTATCTTCTCTGCCAACCTGAAGGTCTACCTGACTCCTTTAGCATTGCTAGGACTTTCAGTATGTCGGCAGGGGCGACTACTCCATCTCTGCTGCTGACGTACACCTCTGGTCTACTAAGGGTCTGATTTAAATACTTTGGCAGGTGATTAAGTACTGTTGCCACGGCGGAGTAATTTACTCCTGCCATGGCGAGGGTACTCTGCTCACCAAATTAAGAGATAACTGCTGCCCCGTGGACCTCTCTTGCATTTACAGTAACTGACATCATGGCAGTTTCTATAAATGCTTTGAAAGAATGATGAACAGCTCAATCAGCATGATAGAGCCATACCTCAAACTTTCAACTTTTTCTTTATATTAATTTTCAAAACAAGATCAAAAGGCTTTGGGATTTTGTTTTTGGAAATTGAAATAAAAAAAGCAATTCCACCCCACCATGGGAATTTTCCCTAATAGTGTGCGAGTCCTTTTGTAGCTTTCACTGCCCCTTACTGGTGGCTAGACAGTGAAAAGTTGTCATGTGTCCTCCCACTCAGAATAGAGAGGGTGGACAAATGGCAAAACCTCCAATGGCCATTACTCTGCGGGACTGCCAGGGGTGTATGTAAGTGGTGCAGACGGCATATTCGCTGGGTTATCTCTTGATCCCCACGTAACTGATGGATAGACGACTTTGCGGCGACATGCCCCGAGCCATTTGGTGCTGACTTTGATGAGTTTAAAAAATACTCACGAAGCTACTTGGGACAGTATGACTAAATGAGATCCACTAACTCGACTAGTTCTTGGCCCTGCATTATTAGGAAACTTACCCCCGCTGATACGTACCACATAACCTAGTGCATATTACACGCAAGGTTTTTAGAACGTGTTTAACCAACTAAGAAAAATACAGCCACATATGACAGAGATTGTCAGTGGCTTTCTCTACTGTCAGACTTTGGTATTGACAGGACTAGTATCCCTTGGGTGTCCATGTGTCTTTCTGGTATCTGGCTAAGGTCCTGAGGAAGGTGGTGCTACCATTCTTTATGCCACCGAAACACGCGTCGACCAATGTTGTTCAGATCCTGCTACACACAGTCACTCTAATTGGTCGTGGAGATTGTGGAATCTTTTGTCTCCCACTTTCCAGATATATGTATTTGTGAATGTTGTATGAGTGTGTCTGAGGTCGGATGTTTGTGATTTAGCATGCATGAATATCTTTTATGATCTTTCATTCAGGGGTCACTAATCTAAGAATGTTTTGTATTTAAATTGTATGTACCAACTTTGCTCATTTGTATGTACATGTTTATAATAATACTTTTATATTAAAAAAAGAAAAAAAGTAAAAGGATTTTGATAGACAACAAAGAAGCTAAATAAATAATTTCAAAATTAAATTGCTACTCTTTTGAATTCTGTTGTTGTCATGATATAGTCGGTTAGCCCATGCTGAATTTAATTTCAGATTTGTGAAAGAAATATAGGTCACAAGGGAGTTCTCCTAGATTG
Organism: Triturus cristatus; assembly: GCF_964204655.1. Lineage (NCBI taxonomy): Eukaryota > Metazoa > Chordata > Amphibia > Caudata > Salamandridae > Triturus > Triturus cristatus. Next base: position 299,631,276 of record NC_140593.1, read on the forward strand.
TATAGTTGCTATCCCCTTTTCTCCCTGACCTTAAAGCATCCGATGTAGAGGGGGTCCCCAACTTTTGCTTGGTCGGCATAGTCTCCGCCATCAACATACTGAAGTTCCAGCCATCTCTAAATGAGGAGGGTGGATCTTCAGTTTGGCAGAGAGGGTTCTCTGTCACTGATGCAATGGAGTTTCCTTTCAGTGTAACTCTAAATCGGGTCCTAAGTCAGGAGGTAAAACATCCAACCATGATGAATCAGGTTTCTTTACTCAACCTGCGGTCCATTGTGAAGGCCTTTACTCTCACCTACAGCCAAGTCAAGCACAACCAGATGAACGCAATTGGCCCTTAACACTTTTCATGTGATGGACGGCTGGGAGCCATCCTGCACCACAGTGATCGTGTGTGCAGTACGGCTCCCAGCCGTCCTTGCACGCAGCATTTGAAATCCCTCTGGTGCAGGCACCCGAGGGATTTCCTTTAGTCCCCAATAGCCTCAGGAGTTGGGGAAGATCTTCCCCAGCTCCCGAGGCTGTATGTGTGGTTTCCCTGAAATGACAATCAGCGCGCACGTTGCGCTGACGTCATTTCAGTTAAACCAAAACTGAAATGAGTTTCACTTTCTACATGCTCAGGGGGCTATCTCAGCCCCCTGAGCATTAGAAAGTTAGGAGAGGTATCATTGGCAAGGGGAGAATTTCCACTTTACAATGGTAACCCTTCCTAGTAGATCCCTGCTTGTGAATCACCCCAGGAGGGTGATCCCCAAGCTGGGACCCACCCACTAGCCACCAGGGAGGGCAGAAAGGCCACAAGATGCCAGGGATTTTTTTGTCATGGAATTTAGGGGTGGGGGCTCCCCAAGATGGGCATGCCAATGCCCCCACCCCCCTCTCCAACACAATTACAGTCTTTCTGCCCCCTGGGGCAAAAAGCCCACTAGATGCCAGGGATTTTCTTTCATTAAATTTAAGGGGTGGGAGCTGCCTAAGATGGGCATGTCAGTGCCCCACCCCCTCCCACAAACTTCCAGTCTTTCTGCCCCCCCTTGAAGGCAGGTGGGGGCATTAGCCCCCGATCTGTCCCCTCTGGTGGGGCAGAAAGCCCACTAGATGCCAGAGATTATTTTTTTAATAGTTTTTAGGGGTGGGGGATGCCCAAAATGAGCCTGCCTATGCCCCCACCTCCCCCAATAAATTCTGCAGTCCTTCTGCCCTCCCAAGGCAGATCGGGGCAATAGCCCATAATCTGCCCCTGAGGGGGCAGAAAGCGCACTAGGCACCAGGGATTTTGTTTTTTATACGTAAGGGGGGGCTGCCCAAAATGGGCATGCCCATGCCTCCACCCCCCAAAAAAAAGATCCACAGCCTTTCTGCCTCCCCTGGGAGGCAGATGGGAGCAATAGTCCCTGTTCTGTCCCCCAGGGGTCAGAAAGCACACAAGGCACCAGGGATTTTCTTTTATAGGTAGTGGTGGGGGCTGCCCATAATGGGTATGCCAATGCACCCACCCCTCCCAAAAATATCCCACAGTCTTTCTGCCTCCCCTGGGAGGCAGATGGAAGCAATAGTCCCTCTTCTGCCCCCCAGGGGTCAGAAAGCACACAAGGCACCAGGGATTTTTTTGGTGGGGGCTGCCCAAAATGGGTATGCCAATTCACCCACCCCTCCCAAAAATATCCCACAGTCTTTCTGCCTCCCCTGGGAGGCAGATGGAAGCAATAGTCCCTCTTCTGCCCCCCAGGGGTCAGAAAGCACACAAGGCACCAGGGATTTTTTTGGTGGGGGCTGCCCAAAATGGGTATGCCAATTCACCCACCCCTCCCAAAAATATCCCACAGTCTTTCTGCCCCCCCAGGAGGTAGATGGGGCAATAGTCCCTAATATGCCACCGGGGGGCAGAAAACCCACTAGGCACCAGGGATTTTTTTTTTTTTTACATAGGGATGGGGGCTGCTGAGAATGGGCATGCTAATGACCTCACCACCAAATAAGGCTTTCTGCCCCCTAGAAGGTGGATCAAAGCAATAGCCCCTTACCTGCCCCCCATGGGGGGGGGGGGGGGGGGCAGATAGCCAATTAGCCACCATTTGGCTGTTTCAGTTATGTTTTTATTCTCATCTATTCTGCACCCAAGCAAGGGTAGGAAACTACTAGAAACCAGGGAGAGTTTGTGTGTGTCTGAACTGTAGGTTAGGTGACGGTCTGCATCTACTGACCTTTAGCTGGCATTTTGCTGGTGGTCTGTAGACCTGCACTTGGCTGATGGTGTGGGTGGACTTGTGCTTGATGATGTGTGTAGATTGGTGCTTACCTGGTGGTGTACATGGAGTGGTGCTTGGCTGGTGGTGTACGTGGACTGGTGCTTGGCTGGCTGTGTGCATGAATGGTGCTTGGCTGCAGGGCTGGACTGGCCATATGGGGCGCTGGGCGTTTCCCCAGTGGGCTGGTTTTCTGGCCAGGGGGTGCAGTTTTGTCACCGGTGGCTGGTTTTTCAGCAGTGCTGCAATATTGAGCCCCAGTAACAAAAGCGGGAGCAGTGCTTTTTACTAGCATGCCCCCCTCCCCCATGGCCGGACGAGCAGCAATCTGCCAGGGTTGGTTTCTGTTCCCAGTCTAGCCCTGCTTGGCTGGCGGTGTGCGGGGATGGTGTTTGGATGGCAAAATACATGGGTGGTGCTTGGTTGGTGGTGTGTGTGGATATTGCTTGTCTGGCTGTGTACATTGATAGCATTTGGCTGGAGGTGTACTTGGATAGTATTTGGCTGCCAGTGTGCTTGGATGGTGCTTGGCTGGCGGTGTGTTTGGATAGCACTTGGCTGGTGGTGTATGAGGATGGTGGTGTGTGTGTACTGACCCTTGCCTGGTGGTGTGGCTTGCATGGATCCCCCAGCGGTTTCTTACCAGGAATTCCCTGCTAACCTCAAATTTACTTGCAAAGTCACATTTTCCTCACGTCTGTGTGAGTAAGTTGTAGGATCATCATGCAGGCACAAATTCCCTACTACCCAGCATCCCCCTTGGTCTCCTAAGAAAAATGATGTGTCACTTGTGTGGGTGCTCAAAGTAGCATAATCCTAAAAACGTTTAAAGAAACTGCCCTTTTAGATCTGCCTTGGGCCCCCCTCAATCTCTACATGTTTTTGGCCCTTCCATATCGTAGTCATTTGGCCCATCCACAGAAGTAAGGTATCATTTTTATTGGGAGTCTGAGTTGAAGGGCTTTGTGCTGTGCAGTGATCCCACAGCTTTCCAACACAGATATCAGAGGAAAATGTGACGTTTTAGCTAAATTTGAGTTTGTAGCGGATTCTTGGAAGGAAAATATTGGGGGATCAACGCAAGCCACACCTCCCTGGACTCCCACAGGTGTCTAGTTTTCAGAAATATCTGGGTTTTATAGGTTCCCCTAGATGCCTCCAAACCTGGGATCAAAAACATAGGTGCCCACCTATCTATCACAAAACAACCTGTTTTTTAAAGGGGGTCACCTGTGTTTTTGGTCCCAGGCTCAACAGCCATCTAGGGAAACCTACCAAACCTACACATTTCTGAAAACTAGACACTCTGGGAAGTCCATGGAGGTATGAGTTGCGTGGATCCCCCAAAGTGTCCAACCTAGAATCCACTGCAAACCTCAAATTTAGCTGAATAAATCAAATTGTTCTCAAACTTCTGTGTGGGAAAGTTGTGGGATCACCGGGCTAAACCACCCAGTGTTCCCCCAGGTCTCCCAATAAAAATGGATCCTCACTCGCGTGGGTGGGCCAAGGACCAGCAACAGGCAAGGGCCCAAAACGTATTGTGGAGACATCGAAATTTCCTATCACAAAACAACCTGATTTTGCAAAGGGGGGTCACCTAGGCTTTTTTTTTTTTTGTCAAATTTCTTTTTATTGACATTTCAGAATAAAGAACAGAATACCAGGTACTCAGGGCTACAAGCCTTCAAAACATTCCAGGCAAAACACGAACCAAGTAAATCTAATTTGGTTACAGTTGCTTAACGTTGTGGAATGGTTGGGTAGTGCTGCTCGTCGATAGCCCTCGGCATCCAGGCAAAGGCCAGCAATAGAAAAATTCCGTCCCAGAAGTTGAAAGAATAAGAAGAAAACACAATTCAACATTCCCCAACTACAGACCCCTCCGTGGTGGAGAAGCAGACCCTCCCCTCCCCGAGCTCATATCTCCCTCTAACGTAGATGATGTATTTAAAATCCCGCCCAGACTCCGTTTGCGCACTCTTGTAGGTGTCATCTCGGATGGCCCCCGAATCAGCTCTAAAACTGGAACAGGCGGAGCCCTCTCAGTGTAGGGGGGCAGAAGGCCAGTGGGAGCACCTTTGTAAGATATGCCACTAATGGACCCCACTTATATTCAAAGTTCTTGTAGTTGTCTCTAAATATGTCTGCCATACGTTCCATCGTGAGTATTTTCCATAAGCTGGAGTGCCATTGCGCTATGATGAGAGCCTCTTGTTTCTTCCAATTTGCCGCTATTGCTTTTTAGCCTCACCCAAACATGCCCACATAATAGCCTTATCCGCCTTAGTTTGATATTCTAGGGTGGAATCTTTCAGACCCAGCAGGGTCTTCTCTACAAAGGTCGGGACTGGGTAACCTAACATCTCCTTCATTTGGGCTAAAATTTCCTCCCAAAGTGATTTAATTGTAGGGCAATCCCACCAGATGTGGCGGAAGTCCCCAAAAACCCCACACCCCCCTCCAGCAGAGATCGGAGGTAAGGGGGAAGATCTTCTTAAGTTTGGCAGGTACTAAGTACCAGTCAAATAGGATCTTATAATGTGCTTCCCTCAGATAAAGTGAATGATTACATTTGGGGATGTCTGTCCAAAGGTGTTTCCAGTCCTCTTCAGGGATACCTAGGCCCAGAACCTCCACCAATGCATATTTATACTGGGGTTGTGGCGCATTCGTAGTTGAAAGCAATATTTTACAGAGAAAAGAAATCGTGCCCTTACCCAAACTAGTTTTCCGCACCAACTTTTCTATCGGGGTCAGCTCCCTAGATGCCACTTCCTGGACTCGTGGGTCTAGTACCCAATGTTTTAATTGTAAGTAGTGGAAGTGCATGGAGGGCGGGACCCATAGTCCCACTGGCAATTCTCAAATGAAAGGATATCATAATTGTGAAAGAGATCTAAAACCACCTTACATCCCCCCTCCCTCCATGCATCAAAAGGCACCTCCTTTAGTGCTGGGGGAAAGGCAGGGTTAACGTGTATAGGAGAATAGGGAGATGGAAAAGAAGTCTAGCCTCTGCTCCTAACTACCTCATCCATTGTCCGCAGCGTAGTCCTGGTTGGGTGCTAAGGTAAGCAATGAGGGGTCTGTCCTTTTTTGGTTTCCATAATACATCCTATATTGACCTCCCCACAATGGCTCGGTCCATGTGGAGCCAGTGCTTGTCTGACTCACTCATTGACCATTCTGTGATGACCCTCAACTGTGCTGCCTTATAGTAGAACTCGATGTCCGGATGAGCCACCCCTCCCTCGGTCTTCGTAACACGTGGAAGGGTAACCGCGCCCTATTGTCCTGCAAGATGTAGAGGAGTATCAATGACCGTATTCCCTTAAGATATGCCTTGTCTATTTCTATGGGAAGTGCCCGAAACAGATGCAGCATTTTGGGGAGGAGCGACATTTTGACAGCATGTATCCTACCCAGCCAAGAGAGAAACAGGGGCTTCCAACGTTGGAGATCTTGCTTAACCTGTCTGAGCAGGGGAGGGAAGTTCACCCAGAACAGTCCATCCAGACTGGGGGTAAGCTGAATCCCTACATAAGTTAAACTGTGTTTAGCCCACACATATGGAGATTCTCCCTGTATTATAAGACACTCTCCCTCAGGAAGTGTCAGATTAAGAATCGAGGATTTGGAGAAGTTGACCTGAAAACCTGCTGCTCTTTCAAAGGAGGACAGTTCTGGTTGTAGAGCTCGGAGGGATAGTCTGGGCGCCGTGAGGGTCAACAGTATGTCATCCACAAGGAGCAACAGCTTATGTTCATCAGCGCCAAACCGGATCCCCTGAATACCAGAGTCTGGCCACCAGTGGCTCAATACTCAGTGCGAACAGCACGGGAGACAAGGGGCATCCCTGCCTCGTTCCTCGTCCCAACTCAAAGAATGCTGAGCTCATGCCATTAACCTGCACTCTAGAGCGGGGCTGACATAATTAGCTTGTATCATTCGAGTGAACTGCTCCCCAAATCCAAAATTGTCAAGGGTGAGAAACAGAAAGTGCCAGTTTACCCTGACGAATGCTTTTTCCGCGTCTAGTCCCAGGACTATCGCTGGGAACTTACATTTGTTAGCTTTTTCGATAAGGTGAAGTGTCCTACGTATGTTATTGTGTGTCTGTCTCCCCTTAATAAATCCAGACTGGTCTGGGTGAATAAGGTTGGGGAGCAAGATCTCCAAGCGGGTGGCTGAAATGGCTGAGTAGAGCTTGGCGTCCAGATTTGACAGAGCTATCGGCCTGCATGAGGTGCAATGCTGCCGGTTTTTCCCTGGCTTTGGAAGCACTGTGATAAGAGCCTCCGCCATGGTAGGTGCGACCAACTGTCTCATTGTGATGTCATTGATCAGTGTTGTCAAGTGAGGGAGTAATTTGGATGTGTATGTCTTATAGAAGAGGGCTGTCAAGCTGTCCGTCCCCGGGGACTTATGAAGTTTAAGCGTTTCGATCGCCCGGAGAACCTCCTCTTCCGAAATTGGGGCGTCTAGCTGGTCTCTCCAAGTCTCTGAGATTCTGGGAAGCGTAAGTGAGTCTAAGTAGGCTGTCTGGGCTGATATGTCTGGGGCGGCCACTTTATATAAATCCTGTTAAAATGCTCCGAATAAGGAAGCCTTGCCACTGTCATCCAGTTCCATTTCTCCATCATGGTTCTTAATTCCTCCAATATATTCTCTCACCCTTTTTTCCCTAAGCTGTCTCGCTAAGTGAGCACCTACCTTGTTCCCCTGCGCATAGGCACCGCATCGGAGACAAAGTAGGGTGAATTTGGCTCTGTTGGTGTAAATCGCTCCCAATTTCCCCCTGAGAGTCCCCAGCTGGTGCTTCAGGCTACGGGTGGGATTTGTTTTGTGTTCTTTTACAGCTTCAGTGAGTGTCACCTCCAGCTCCTCCCGCTCCTTCGCCCTTTCCCTGTTTAAGGCCGACATCAGTGCAATATACTTTCCTCTAATGACCGCTTAACGGCGTCCCAGTTATTCTGGTGAGTGGTGTCCCCTGGGTCATTTGCTTGGAAGTACTCTGTAATCACTATTCGTAACTTGTCTTGGCGTGCCTTGTCTCGAGTCAGTGAGGGGGGGAAGTACCATTTCGGGAAACCATGTGTTTTTCAACCCCAGTGAAAACCCAATGTCACCGGACTATGGTCGGACAGGGAGAGAGGAAGGATCTTAGTCCCTTGGAGGGTGCTCTGGAGGTCCTGAGATAGGAACATGTAATCTATTCTGGAGTAGGTTTGGTGGGCATGCGAGTAGTGCGTGTAATCTGTTGTGGAGGGGTAGAGAGATCTCCATGTGTCAAAAAGACCCAGACAGCAGAGGGCTTGCTTCAGGGCTTTAGAGAATCCGCCTCATGGCTGTCTATGTGGCTGGGAACTGCCGTCGGTTAGATACCAGGTGAGGTTAAAGTCCCCCATGACAATTACGTGTCCCTCAGCAAAACCTTCCACCATATCTAAAGTGTGTTTACAAAGGACGAATGGCCAGAGTTAGGGAGGTAGGCTGAAACAAATGTCACCATTCTCCCTCTGAGCTACCCTTTCACCATTACCACCCTCCCTTGTTTATTGGTATGGATGCCCTCCGTTTGAAACTTAATATTATTGTGGAACAGAAGAGCCACCCCATTATGCTTCGTTGTGGCGGAAGATCTATATGTGAGTGAGTAATGCCTATGTCTTAGCCGTAGCTCCTCAGACCGTTTAAGGTGCGTCTCTTGGAGCGCCACCACATCGAATTGATGGTCCTCCAGATACTTCCATATCTTGTGCCTCTTTGACGGCGAATTCAAGCCCTTCACATTCCATGTTGTGATGGAAATCATCATGTGTGGTGGTCCCGCTCCCTCGCCTCATATGTGCCTTGAGAACTCCCTACTTCCCATGCTGGCCCAGAATTGTGCCCCTGTACCTTGTGGCCGTCGCCTCAATAGGACCCCAGAAGGTGTAGTCCCCACCCCCGACCCTTCCCCCCTTTTTCTCCACCAACCCTCCCCAAACCCCAACTGAAGAACTAGCCCATAACCAAAACACATAACAGCAAAAAATGTCCACAGGACCCTCACGTGTCCTGACGGATCGAGAGTCCTCATGAAGAGCGACAAGCCGGGAGGCTCCGGCCCCCGCATATCGACTTGTGGTAGCTGTATTTTTTTCCACAGTAACCCAGAACAGATGATATGGGAAGACCCCATTGCACAAAGCTACTTCTCGTCTGTAAGCTGTTTAACTCAGCGTCCTCTACCTATTGCTCGGTGCTGGTTGCCTGACCTTAGTCTGTGTGCCACTGCCTGTTAGATGATCCTAGAGTGAAAGGGTAACATTATCCGACAGGGCTCAGTACCTCTCGGTGTCAGACAGTAACCCGTAGGCTCCATCCCTGTAGGGCAACGCATTAGACATCCGCAGGCCAAGACTGACTGTAGGTCGCGGCATAGTAGAAAGTGCCAAGTCACTAGACCACAATTCCACCGGACCCCGTCACCCCTGGCCGAGGCGTTGAAGTAGTGTGTAGATCCATTCCCCTAGAGATAGGGCTGTCAGACTCCTTACACATGTTTGGTAGCTTTTCCCGCTTGAGCGTGCCTCCAGTAGCCGCGCTTCAGGGCTTGGGAGATCTCCCCTTGGTGACCGTCTCCCAATTCGTCGATTTGGATCATGAAGGTCCACTTCGTCCCGACGGTGAGCTCGGCGTCTCCTCTTCCTGGACGTGCAGCCCAATACACTCCAAGCCCTCCTTGAGCTCAGTGACATGTCGCTGCCTATTTCTGTATTCAAAGACCAGTCCGAAAGAGTAGGTCCATCGATATCGTATCTAGTCCTTCTGAAGCTTTTCCATGATAGGTCGGAAAGATTGCCTCCTCTGAAGAGTCGCTGACACCAGGTCCTGGAACAGTACGCATCTATAGCCTTGAAACGAAATGGTGTACTTTTTCCTGGCATTCTGCAGGATGGTCTCTTTGACCTTATATGAGTGGAGTTTGACCAGAACATCACGGGTGCAGCGTCTCTCTCCCGGCAAGGCTGGGCCTACCCTATGTGCCCTCTCGATTTTAATTTTCAGACTTTTAGGCCCCAGTATCTCTGCAAAAAGACCTTCCACAAAGGCCTCCAAGTCCAGACCTTCCACCCCCTCCTCCAGGTCCCTATTGCGCACATTCTCGCGATGTGACCTGTTTTCTAGGACCTCGTTCTTCAAGATGGCCAGATGCAGCTGCGACTGGAGGAGGTGAAGCTGATCCTCTGTGGACGCTGTTTGCTTGCCGAGCTCCTGATTGTGGGACTCAACTTCCATTATTCTCGTGCCTATCGACTCCACGTCCTGTTGAATAGAAGTCATTCTTTCGGAAAGATCTGCTTTAAGTTGGGCCATGGTGGCCTGCAAGTCTCCTTTTAATTCAGCCCTGAGCTCTGTTTTAAAGTCTTTGAGGGAGCTAAGCAGCTCTTCCTTAGTCAGGGCCATTGCTGGTGAAGGTGGATCTTTCTCCTGATTTTGAGCTTTCTCCGCCGGCGCAAAATAACTCGATACCTTAGCAGTCGCCTTCTTCAGTGGCATAGATGAGGTTCCCAGCAGGGGCCCTGGTTAAGTATACTCCAGGTCTACTATCGTGGCGTCCCCACCATGGGAGGTGTTCTACCAGGGGGTCCCTGCAATAGTCAGCAAATCTGCCCCCTACACTAGGGCGTGGGTGTGTGTGCGGAGGCACCCCTCAGCGTTGGCCATCTTAAAGTCAGGCGCTCATTGCAGCTATGGAGTGTCCACTGAAGTGAGCACGGGCCTCCTTACCCCGGGTGCATTAGGCGTCGGCACTGCTTCGGAAGGGCCACTACGGCCTAGGCGGGGTGTAGAGTCTCAAGCATTGCTGCTCTGAGAACACCTGCCTGGAACCGCCATGACAAGGACAGGCACATCCAGAGAACGATCCTCCTCCTTCCTATGTCCACTGAACAGGCCCCTGATCTTCTTGGTGAACCTACAAGTCCTATGTATCCCCACAACCAGAAGGGTCCAGCGGTTGTAACGGTATATTGCTTAACTCATTTTCAATAGTTCCTATATTCAACTGTTAATTTCTATGAAAAAACCTTGAAGGAACTACACAAATGACCCCTTGCTGACTCCAGAATTGTGTCTACTGTTCTAAAGTGTATAGCTTACAATACAAGGATCCATTATTGCTCTCATTCCCATTTTTACCACTAACTGGAAGGAAGCTGAAAGCACAAAAAATAGCAAAAATAGGCTATGTCCTACTAAAATACCAAAACTGTGTAAAAAAAATTGGTTTTGTGACAAAATTTGCAGTCCTGAAAGCAGGAAGATCGTGATTTCAGCACCACAAACCCTTTGTTGATACCATTTGCAGGAAAAAAAACAGACGCTTTCATCTGCAGCATTTTCTTCCCATTTAAAAAAATAAGTTGGCTGTATTTTGGCTAATTTCTGGGTCCTCTCCAGTGGAATCAACAAACCCTGGGTACCAGTAAAATTGCCATGATGTTGGAAGAAAAGGAAGCAAATTTGGCATGGATACCTCATGTGGTCAAAATGTTACAGGGGCCTAAGCGCAAACTACCCCAAATAGCCAAAAAAAACGCTTAGCACGGGGGGATAGGCCTAGCAGCGAAGAGTTAAAGCTTTTGGGTGCTATTGTTATTTACAATTTGTAAAAAATTATATCTCAGATTCCCCTTAATGTATTTCTATCATTTTCTTGTCGTTTTCTTCATTAAAGTATTCTTTATGTTTATCATTTGAAGTGGGATTTTTACTCTTTTGTGTTTTTGCCTTTGTAACTGTTGTGGCACTTCTAAATGCTTTACAGATTTTCTAAAATTAAGTCTGTCTGCTCTGTGCTATAGTTACCAAGGTTAGAGCTCAGGTTTTAATTACTGAAACCTTTACTGGACCTAAAATGAATAGTAACATTATTAATCATGATGAACTTACATTCACCCCAAATAATGATCAACTTTCTCATTAAGTTGTTTGAAATTGTTTCCCATACAAACCCACTGTGTTTACACAACTGTGTATCTGATGGACAAAGCTCTCTACCAACAGCGTTCAAAGAACCTGTGACAAAAAAATACAAACAATTAAATTGAGGCCACAAAAATACAGACCATCCCATCATAGACATTACATTTGATGCACAATAATATCAGTAGTCACTGCATTAAAATTAACATAATGATTAGGTGTGAAGAGTTAACGGCACGAGTTACAGGCTGAAGACTACACCATTAACGGCTCAGAGTTAAGAATACAGGGCACAGAGTTTGGACTACAGGTTTAAGGTTATTGGGAGAGGGGTAAACAAAGTAGGGTACCGTGTTTAGGGTGCATGATACTGGGTTTTGAACACATGGCTAATTGTTAAGGGTACAACAATATGGATACATGGATTATTGCCAGGGTGCAGGGTTATGGGTATAGGGCTAAGGATATTGGGTTAAGGGTATGGGTTGAGAACAGCAGATAAGATACAAGGAGATGCATGATGGGCTGAAGGTAATTCGTGTTTATATTGCATTTTTTAGGGTATAAAGTGAAAGGGACAATGAGAATGGTACAAGGCTGAGGGTGTAGGCCTGAAGGTATACACCCGGATATAGGTTGCATGGCTCAGGGTACAGCATTTTTTGTAGAGGACTGGTCTAAGGGTAATGGTGTGGTCAGCTACAATCATCTTAGATCGGAGCAACTTGCCAATTCTACTGCGACCAATTGGAGCCTAGTTCAGATTCCTAAAATTAGGAAACAGTATTTATTTATATTTAGTAGTAGTAGTAGTAGGAGTAGCAGTGGTAGTAGTAGTAGTAGTATACCATTTTATTCGGTTGCACAACCATAAATGTATTCAATGCAAATACATTTCACTACAGAAAAATGCTGAGCAACAAATAATTATTTGTAAATCCAATAAAATAAATATCAAAATTGAAAAAACTAGCATTAAAATAAGTTTAAACCTAGCCATCCGTCTGTAAATTGCGTAGCCCCGCCATAGTTGCCTATGTAGATAATACTGGGCACATCATACAAATGACAACAGTAGGTTAAAATCACATAAATATCAGCAGCAACAAAGTCTAGATGGGCTAGCTCTAGCTGTAGATATGTCAGTCAGCTAGTACGTCCTAGATATATAAACATGGGAAAGACCTGTCTGCCAAAACAGCTCAATTGGGGCACTTGACAGGATGATGTATTTCCTCTCAATTTTGCGCAGTCTAACAGAAGCTGCAATGTACCTATAAACTGTGTGGCACACAAGTTCAGTTTGCAACCATTGGAGGCACAACAGAGCTGGTCTGCAATGCCTACAATTTAGGGCCCTAAGCAGTGGGATGATCATAGACGTTCTGTGTTCAGTATGCAGGCCACAGAAAAAGAGAAAATGCAACTGTGTCTGAGCTGAATTCACATGGACAAACTGCGAGATCATTATCACAGTGAGCTGTTGATGGATAGCCCCAAGGAATCCATAAACTCTACAAACCCACCAGCAATCCCTGCAAGCCCATCCCTGTTCTGGACATGAACACACAGTCATCCGTGTACATGAGCCATTGATATAAATGCTAAACAAGAATGGAGCAAGTATGCAGCCTTGGCCTACATTTCCCGTTAGGGCCATACCTAACACAACCTAAAACATCTTCATGCAGTTGGCTTAAGAAATGTACTACCCTTGCCTCCACTCCCGAAGGCAGCAGTTTTGACCTGAGTCTGTCTCTGTTAACATTGTCAAATGCTGAACTGAGGTACATGAAGGCAAGGTATAAGCACCCATCCTTGACCAGTACATACTTACTGTGCATGAGAAAAAGATTCAGGCACTGGTCAATCGTTCCCAGGCCCCACATCAAACCATATTGCTGAGGGGATACAATGCTTTCCTCTGTTGCCCAATCCTCCAATCGTTCCACAGAATCCTTCCCATAACTTTTGCTATGGAGTCTATAAGCGAAATGGGGGAAACGTTTGGGATCCCCTCTATCACCCTTTTTAAAGATTGATATTATAATGGTGTATGACCATGGCCCGGGGGACCACAAACAGTTGCATTGTTTAGAAGGTTGACTAACATGGGAGCCCACAGACCTGTGTTGTTCTTAAAAAGATCTATTGGCACCCCATTGGGTCCCTGAGTTTTACCATTGGGGCATCTACTCACAGCAAGGAGAACTTCATCTAGAGTAAAAATCAGTTATCCTTCTTTGTATGAGGCAGGGGTAAGGTCTTCAATTTCCATACCCTGGCTTCTTGAGAGTGGTTCTTCGAATGCCTTGGTATGGTACATTACCCACATGGAAGTCTAAATGGGAATATCCGTGCTGGTTCTATGCCCACAAGAAAAATACATGGAGTTCACCACATTCCAAAAATGTAATTGTGTCTTTTTCTTACTGGCCCTCTCTAGCTGTTCCCAGGCTTCCATCCTTATTACATCTATTCTTTCCTCAATTATGGCCTTGTTAAAGGATCTGCAAGACTGTACTTCCTCCATATCCCTAGGAGAGTTCTTCAGGGCACGTTTTAGCTAACTATATGCTTTAGAGCATAGTCTATGAACAGGCCAGGCTCCAGGATTCGGGATCAGGGAAGGCCATGAAGAAAACTGTGTGGGCTTTGATGATGAAGGGTTTGCATATCATCACCTGGGTGTCCGAGACATGGGTCTGAGCATGCTGGAGGGTCTGGAGAAGGATGAGCTGCATACTATGTCTACTGTGGGGTTCGTGCTGCCTAGTTTTAAGACAATTTCTAAGGCTTTGTTGTGTACCTAAGTTCTTTATCTCCTTTGCTCCCTCTGTATCACTCCCCTCTCTCTCTGTCTCACCCTCTTTTCTCTCGGCCTCACCATGCTCTGTCTCCACCTTGCCTTGTTCTTCTCACCCTCTACATCTCCTGCCTCACCATTGTCTCTCTTCTCTTCACTCTCCTCTTTCTTTGCATCACCCTTCTTTCACCATCTCATTGTTCTTTCTCCTTGCAATGGCCTCCTCTTTATAACCCTCTCCACCTCACCCTAATGTCTTTCTCTATAAAGTAAGTATATCCAATCCATAATTATGCAGAAATCACCACATCTGCAGAATAACAAAATCCCAGTGGGTCTGGCAATAAGTCATCTCTTAAGTACTGTGTAATGGGAGCTCACCGGCCTCTTTTGCTATAATAGACTTGTCACAGGTACCCCTGCTTTTGTTTATGTGTCAACAGCCACAATTCCCTCAAACTTCACACCTGTCCAGAGGCACTCCAAGTAGCCCACCACATTGGTGTTTGTCATGCAAAGTTTAACAATTAGGCTCAGAAAGGGTGGAAGCAGGCCCATGTAAATCATTAAGAAAAAAGCAAAATACGTTAATCTACTTGTAAATGGGCTTTGGGAGGTCCAGGAGACTATTTTGGGAGTGACTGGCCCCCCAGTTAGATCTGGGCCTATCTGTCAAACAATTTGATGGCCTTTGCTGGACGGTGCACCCCTGTGGCTATTAAGAGTTCAGAGGTTCCCCTACATATTCCTTGAAGAATACACTATGGATGGAGCAGTATGAGTGGATGCAGAGGCCACAAGACCCAGGAATAAATGAAGGGATATTTATCAAACATATTTGTACAAAATGAACCTATCCACATGGGCACAGAGAAAAACTACTCTGGCAATAGTCAAGTGCCCCATTCACTTTTATCTCAGAATTGTGGGTCTGATTACAATGTCGGGCGGACTGCCCCAACAGGCCGTCAGAGGTGGTCCACCTGATAGACAGGCCATCGGTTCAACCGCCGCATTTCTTTTTTTTCAGTTTGAAAAGCTTTATTAGAACACTTTGTTAAAACAAAACGGACATCAGCAATATACAAAAAAAAAAAGAAATTCAAATACAGCAATATAATAAAGAAATTTAGCTGATATCTAAGAGAAAAGAGTAGACACAATTTATGGGGGATTTATTTTATAAGGGAAAGCAAGACAAAAAGGGGAGGGAGAGGGAACAGAAGAGAAGAAGGGGAAAAGAAGGAATATTGATACTATGAAAAAAGAAATAAACGGAGAGAGAATCTAGTAGAATAAATACTATAAGAGAGTAAATATAAATTGTCTAATGAATAAATGTATAACATTAGGGTAGCATGGTAAATAAAGGTATAACATTAGAATAACATGGTAAATAATAAAGAACAGAGATAAAAACACATTCAAGGTGGTTTAAACTTTTCTGATGTTAAATGAGAAGTATTCTGAAAAACAATTCGGTCAAGATATTGGGTTAAAGGCAACCAGAAGAGGTCCCTATTCGTGCGGGGTTTGCAAGAGGAGGCAATGGCCACATCCAGTCTATGAAAGTGACAAAGGGTATTCCACCAGTGTTGTATGGAAAGTTTTGTGAGGGTTTTCCAGTTAAAGGAGATATGTTGAAAGGCCAAAGCAAGCATCAGATCAAGAAGACCATGTTCATGTGGGGGAAGATCTAAAGAATCAGAAAGGCTTCCAGCAAAGAGGAGAGGTATAGAATAAGGAAAGGAAATAGTAAACAACCAAGAAATGTAAGACCAGACTTTTTCCCAAAATTGAGAGACAGAGGGACAGAAAAAGAAAGGAGGTCAGCATTAGGAGAACCACAAGTCCAACAGTTAGAATCAGCAAAGGAAGAAAAGTGTGCTAGAGAAACAGGGGTGAGATAAAGTCTGTGATAAAGGAAGAACATAGATTGGGTAAGAGAAACAGAGCGAGAAATTTTTAAATATCTAGACCAAAGTCTATCCCAAAAAATGACAAACCATTCACATTCAAGATTCGATTCCCAAGAAAGTTCCAATTTGGATTTAGCACGGTCGGGATTGGGAGCCGAAAAAAAATTGTAGATAAGGGAGCATTTGGGAAGAGTGAGAAGAATTTCAAGAAGAGGATTTTGGGGATCAGATGAAGAGGAAAGGGGAAGAGAATAGAAGGTATCAAGAATAAGTGCCATAAGAGTGGTAAACCTCTGTAAAAAGGAACGAGGACAATGAAACAAGGATTGAAACTGGGGAAAGGAGCAAGGTGAGACTCCATCAAAAAGTTGATTGACCCATAATATACCCCGTAATCTCCAAGTACTCCAGAAAATTGGTCTATTGTTGAGAAGGATGAGTGAGTTGTGCCAAATGGGAGAATTTAGAAAAGATTCACGGGAAATGGTAGCGGGTTGAACCAATGATTTCAAAAGGGAACAAGTATGTCTAAATAAGGGTAGAGAAGTATAATAAGTGTTAGCGGAAAAACGCAAAACTTCTGTGAAGGAAAAGGGAAGTAATAAGATTGGTTCAATGTCAAGCCAAAGAGGAGTAAGGGTGGAAGAATCCGATAAAAGCCATCTTAAGGCATGACGCAAGGAGAAGGACTTATGATAAAGACGAAAATCCGGGAAATTCACACCACCATTAGGTTTTGGTTTCCGAAGAGAGGATAAGGCAATTCTGGATTTTTTATTCTTCCAGAGAAATCTAGAGAGGCACGAGTCAATACGTTTAGAGTAAATAGAGGGGATGTGAACAGGGAGCATGGAGAGAATATAAATTAAAATTGGGGCAATCATCATCCTAATCGAGTCCAGCCGGCCCCACCAATAGAGAAAAAGAGGGTTCCAAGATGTAGGTCATTTCTCAATGCGAGATAAAGCAGCAGACATATTTAATTTAATGGAGGAGGTTATGGAGTTGGAAAACTATATGCCTAGATATTTGATTTTTGAATTGTTCCAGGAAAATCCAGTAGAAGGAAGGAAATGTGGAAGACAACATTTTGTGAGAGGGAGAATTTCGGTCTTGTCAGAATTGATCTTGTAACCGGAAACTTGTGAGAAGGAATCAAATTCAAGAAGTTAAAAGGGGATAGAGGTTTCAGGACCAGAGATAAATAAAAGGATATGGTCAGCATACGCAGAAAGTTTCAGTTGATGATCGCCATAAGGGAAACCGGAAATAGAATCATTATTACGAATAGAAGTCAGAAAGGGTTCAAGGGCTAGAACAAAGAGAAGGGGAGATAAGGGACAACCTTGACGAACTCCATGTTGAAGAGAAAAAGAAGATGAGACACGACCATTGACTAAGACCAAAGCTTTCGGAGCAGAGTATAACAAGGATATAAGTGTTTTAAATTTAGTACCAAAACCATGCCAGCACAACGAGGACAACAAAAAGGACCAATCTACTCTATCAAAAGCTTTTTCTGCATCAACAGAGGTAGCAGCCAAAGGAATAGAGAGGGAGGAGACTTTATTGAAGATGTTGAGAAAAAGACAAGAGTTATCAGAAGTAAGTCTACCCTTGATAAAACCACATTGCTTTTTTCCAATAAGGTGGGGTATAAAATAATCTAAACGTAGAGCAAGCAATTTAGCAAATAATTTATAGTCAACGTTAACTAAGGAGATCGGTCGATCATTTTTACAAAATTGGGGGTCACGACCTTCTTTAGCAATAAGACAGATAATCGCATCTTGAAAAGTGCCCTCTGCCTTACCAGCTAAATAAAAGGAATAGAAAAGTGTTAAAAGTTTGGGGAGTAACAAATCAGAAAAGTGTAAGTAGAATTCAACAGAAAAACCATCAGGTCCGGGTGTTTTCCCTTTAGTAAGAGTATGAAGAGCCTTGGAGAGTTCATTAAGGGAAAGATCCTTTTCAAGGTCAAGAAAGTTAAGATGAGAGAAAGAGCGAGAGGGAAGTCTATCAAAGTATGACTGGATAAGAGGAGGAGTGGGAGGAGATTCTGGTGTATATAGATTTTGATTAAAAAGTTTAAATTACTCAAGGATTTCTTGATCCTTATGTAGAAGAGAGTTGTCAGAGGAATATATTGATTCAATAAGTGCACGTTCCTTACGTATTTTAAGGTAATTTGCTAGAAGTTTCCCTGCTTTATTACGACCACCATAATAATGGGCACTACTACGGAGAAGAATTGACGATGCATTGTCAGAAGAGGTTTATTAAACTCAAGTTTAGCCCGAATCAATTCTGGTGAAATAAAGTTATGTGAAGATGTATAGAATTCATGTTCCAAAAGTTTAATTTGGGCTAATACAGTTTTTCGTTGTTGAAGAAAGTGTTTCTTTTTTTTAGAGACTATCAGCCTCATGCATCAAGCCAAAATCCAGTCGGTAAAATACCGATTTGCTAATAGCTCCCGGTATTGAGTTAAAAATACCCAATCCCAATGCATCAACCCAAAAGCAAAAATCGCTATTTAAGGAATCCTTAAATAGTGATTCCTTAAATAGCGATAGCATTTAAGGAATCCCAAATTGAGATTCCTTAATTTAAGGAATCTCAATTTGGGATTCCTTAAATGCAATGCATGAAAGTTAAAAAATTAGCGAATTCGCTAATAGGGGGAGTAAATTACCATGAAGAAGAACTGCATGGTAATTTGCTAAAAGTTTGAAAAATGCACTTTTGTGCATTTTTCAAAGTTTCATGTTGCGCACACACATGCCCTTAGAGCATGTGTGTGTGCAACATATGTGCACATATCAATTTCAGGGGTGCAATAGGGTGTCATTTTGACACCCTTGCACCCTTGAAATTGCATGAGCAATTTGCGAGAACCTACTGGTACTCGCTATTTGCTCATGCAATCTCCAATTCATTCCTATGGGCCTGGAGGCCCATAGGAATGATTGGGATGGCATTCCTTAATTGCTACTCGCAATTTGCTAGTAGCAATTAAGGAAAGTTAAGGAATTGCTATTTGAATAGCGATTCCTACATGCATAGCCTTTTGCTATTCCTTATTAGCGATTCCTTATTTTTCGCTAATAAGGAATCGCAAATGGCATTGTTGATGCATGTGCCCCAAAGTCAATAATGAAACCACGTGCAGTAGCCTTAAAAGAATCCCAGATAATATGGGGAGAGATGTTAGAATCACAGTTAAGAAAAAAGAACTCACTAACAAAGGAACAAAAAGAGGAGGAAAATAACGGGTCTGTTAGAGGGAATTGTTGAAGCGCCAACGGGAAGACTTTGGATGTGGAGGGAGTAAATCAAGGTCTGTTACAATTGGAGCGTGGTTGGAGATAACTATAGGTTCAATAAAAGAGGAGAGTAAATTTTGAGATGAAGATTGAGAAAGAAAGATGTAGTCTAGACGAGAAAAAGATACATGAGGAGGAGAGAAGAAAGAATAGTCAAGAGAATCAGGATTAGAAAGTCTCCAAGAGTCAATGAGATGTGTTTGGGAGATCGTGTCAAGAAAGGACTTATGGGACTTATTTGGAATAAAGCGTACTGTTGACTTGCGGTCCAAAAAGGGATCTAGAATTTGATCGCAATCACCACCCAGAATAAACAAATCATCAAGAAATTGAATACATTTTTGCAAAATCATAGGCCAAAAAGAACAATCAGGCTGTGTAGTACCATAGATATTAAAAACAGATAAAGGAATAGAATTAATTAACAATTTAGCTAATACCCATCTATCTACCTTCTGTGTCATTTTCTTGCGATATGATTTTACACTTCAATTTTTTATGACAAAGTATAACAACACCATTTTTTTTATTCGTAGACGGAGAGAATAAAACCGTACCCACCCAGCTTCTTTTCAGTTTAAGGGATTCAGCTTCTGTAAGATGAGTTTCCTGTAAAAGGACTATATCAGGACTGTAAGAAGCAAGGTGAGAAAGGATTCTCTGTCTTTTAATAGGACTGATAAAACCCTTAACATTCCAAGATATTACTCTGAATGTAAAAAAAACATTAAACTTCTAGAAAAAACACAATTCTCAATAAGAAGAGCATCAACAAGAATGACAATAAAGAAGAACGGAAAAAAATATTATAGGAAAAAGAGGAGAAAAGATAGAGATGAGAGGGGGTAGGAGAAGAAACATTTAAAAGAAAGGAAAGAAGGGGAAGGGAAAGAAAAAGGAAAGGCAAGTAGAGACAGTACATATCCGATAAGGACGACTGATAAGAACATACCTGAGGGGAACGAGGGAAAATACTCAGCGGGACAAGGACGACACATGACAAGACGGACCGCCCACACATCAGACTCCTGGAACGCAGCAGGACGGGGGAGGAAAGGATAAGAACCATATGGAGTGGTATGATATAGAAAAACCTGTATGGAGATATGAAAGAAAGAAATAACATTGAAATGATACAAAAAAAGTAAATGAAACACCAGAGAAATTTAGAACGAGAAACATAAATGACAAGAATTATTTATGTAATAATGAATACATAACTGTAGAAGAAATGAACCACAGGTAAACGATACAATCTTAGAACAGTAGAAATAACAACTGGGAGAAAAACCAACTTCCGGTGGAGAAGACACCTAGAAGATTAGAACTTCAAAGAATAGGAGTATCAACGATTGGGAGAACCATTTGTGTCCATGGTAGATGTAGAACGCAACTGAATAAACGTCCTCAATTCTGCAGGCTCTTGAAAGGAACGAGTCTGATTTTGATAAGTCACCTTAAAAATGCAGGGGTGAAAAAGCCCATATCGAGCGCCAAGAGATCGTAGAGGAGCTCGAAGGTTAAGGAATTCCTTCCTTCTAGTTGCTGTAGCATTAGAAACATCTAGAGAAATGTATACCCTGTGACCAAGTCAGGAGATTTGATGCAGAAAGAATTGAAAGCAGGTCAGTAAATTTAAAAAAAAGAATAATGAATCCTCTTGGCTTGACTTGAGACGTAGAGCTTGAAATGCGCGGGCCAATCTGTGAGCTCTCTGGATACTGAGAGATGTTGAGGAAGGCATGTCTAGGAGCTTCGGCAAGAATGAGCAAAAAAAGGAGATAGGATCATCACCTTCTAGAGATTCAGGAAGTCCGCAAACGCGAAGATTATTCCTTCTATTCCTGTTTTCCAAATCCTCTGTGTGATGACGAAGGTCACAGACTTCTTTCTCTAAGGAGGATAGTCTCTGAGAGTTGTCCTGTACCACGGTGAATTGTTCCTCCACCAAGGAAACTCTATTTTCCATAGCTGACCATTTCTCCTCCAAAAGTTGCATTTTGCTGTTAGTCTCCTCTACAAAAGGGCGAAGAGCTCTAATTTCTTCCAGCAAAAGATCCAAGGAGATATGAGACGATGATTTGTCGGGAGATGGAGGATCCTGTTTGAGACGCTTGGAAGAAGTTGAAGGTGATGATGATTTGGCGGAGGTGGGTTGAGATGCAGCAGAACGATTAGAAGAAACACCTGCCATTGTGACCACAATATGAGGTGTGGGTGTTACTAGAGAAGAAGTTAACGTTGACAAAGAGGAATGGCTCTTAGGTATAAAAACAAATTGCGGTTTGTGCAGCCTGCCCATATATTTAAAATACAGATAGGCAAAACATTAAAACTTGTAGAAGAACCGTAACTCACAAGCCTGACAACGAGAATAATGTAGAGCAGTCTCTTGAGGTGATCAAATACTGCGCAGAGACACTACTCCAACATAATGACAAATGAGAAAATCCCAAGAAGCATTGAAAGGAGAACCATCAATGAAAAAATAATGGAAGTCAGTCATATATCAGAAATTGGTGAAATTCAGGCATGAAAAAACAACGTTGAGAAGGCGTTTTCGCTGAAAATAAAACTATCATCTGAAGAGAAGATGCCCCCATGGGGTGAAATGTTGTCTAGGTGAAGTAGAAATGACTAAGTAAAAATTTATGAGAGGCAGAAGTGAGTCCATAAGGATGACAAACAAAGAAGGGCATGAAAATCCCTCACATTTCCTTGTATAGTGCGCAGCTTTGTTGGATCAAATAGTATTACTTGTTGCAGCATGTGGGAATTATAGGACAAGCAATGTGGCACATTTAAAAATTAGTCCAAAAGAAAAAAAGTCACAAAGCTCCTTTAAACAGAACACATCACATCACAGCACTGTGTTGTTTCATAAGACTACCTGTAGACTCCAAGAGAAGTAAATGCTGGAAGCGAGCCGGCGCCATCAGTCAGAGCACATTCTTGGAATTCCATGCACGCAGCAGGCAAAATGGAGCACTCGCTGAGGAGAGCACTTCTGCGGTAAAATGAGGCAAAGGGAAGTGTGCCACACAAAGAAAAAGCGCTCGTCATATGCGCTGTGTCTTCCTAGTTTTCGGGAATGCGACGTCTGATGCCGAGAAGCGGGGAAACACGCACTCACGGGAAATAAAAGGTCCCGGTGCAGGCGGAGTCCTCGGTTAGGCAGCCATCTTGCATGGCGTCGAAGCCACGCCCCCAAACCAACCGCCGTATTTCAGTGAGGGCAGCTGGACCGCAGGGGTCGTGGGGAAAGACCACCACCTTCAACAGGATCCAAGATCCCGTTGGGGTGGTAGTTGGAATTGTATCCCTGTCATGGAGGGAGCACCTGCGCAGGCACTGCCGTAGGGATTACGATGTCCCTTTCTGACAGCCTTTTCATGGCGGTCTGACCACCATGAAAATGCTGTCAGAAACAGACTTTGGGGGACCCAAGCAGGGCCCTCACCCACCGTGGGCCACTGTAAAGTAGCTCTAGGGGCACATATAGTGCCCCTACACATATTATGTAGAAATATATTTTTACTTGAATGCAGCAATTAGTGTTCGTCATTACCCTTGCAGTCTGAATGTATGTAGCGCAAAATGAATTGTGGTTATGTTGTCAACTCACGACTCAGTGGAAAAATAGCTGCAATCAGTGTCTTCACACATGACAGTGTTATTTGATCCTCGGCACAAAACGCTATATCTTCGAGCATCATCTCCCTTAGCTCTCATTTTTTGAGATGCCTTAGATCAGGCTTCATGGTTATTTTTTTTTTTATTTCAAAAGAATTTTATTATTTTAAAGAAGCAAATACGAAACAAGAGATACAAGCAAAAGTGATACAATTGATATCAGACAGAGGCAATAGATATATTAAAATAAAATTAAATAATAAGAAATCAAATCATTGTCATTCATTAATCCGCAGATATCAGATAAATAAATTACTTAAGGAGGGACGAACCAAATTGATATCCGGCAAAGATACTTATCAAAAGTATCACCCTCAGATGGCAAAGTAGGGATACGAGTAAAGAAAAGAGAGGAAGAAAGAAAAGACGGAAAGAGTAGGAAAGAGATGAGGAAAGAAAAAGAGAGACAGAGAGGAGAAAAGGAAGTGGAGAGGATTTCCAAAGGATTCACCCGACACACAAAACAACACTAACCAGACAAATCAAAGGGATATTGCTCCACCAGCTCTCGGAGGCCAACTCCATGTCTGAATCTAAGGCTTTCCAAACACCAGTAGATATAGAAGGGGATAGATGAGCATGGTCAACTGACGTATGAGCACTTCGTAGAAAGGAAACCCAAGCCCACCAAGTATGGTAAGAGACGGATGAAAAGGATTTCCACTCCATGAGAATTACTTTGACTGCAATAGTCAATAAGAGATCCAGCAACTGTAACTCCATGGGATCTAAAGGCAGAGGGACTGGGGCCGCCAACGGACCTAAAAAGATTAATGGAAAAGAAAGTTGGAATTTAATGTTAAAGATGAGCATGAGGTGTTTGTGAATTAAATCCCAAAAGGATTGGAGAAGGGAGCAATCAAGGAACATATGTTGAAAATCGCCTGGTAAAAGCCCACAACTCCAGCACAGATTGTCTTCTTTGAGATTTAGCGAGTATAAACGAGTGGGAGTCCAGTGAAGAAGATTAATAGAGAAAAACTTAGACTGCATTAAAGAGGGGGCGATTTTGTTACAAAGAGAAAGTTTACCAATATCTTGCCAGGTATCAGAAGAGATATGATCGGTAACACTATGATCAAAATGATGTAACCATTTTTGCTGTGCAACGGTTTGGGAAGGGAGTGTAGAGGACGATAAGAATTTGTAAATTCGAGACGCAACATGACCAGTCCTGATCCATAACTGGAAAAGCGTAATCCTAGGGGAAGAAGGATGAAGGTGCATTTTAGCAAGTGCAACCTTTATCTTAAGAAAAGTATAAAAGTCTAAATTAGATAAAGAAAATTGTTGAGCTAGGGATGAGAAAGGGGAAGGGTCATTGTTGGAATCATAGAGATGTTTAACAAGTGAGACACCTTTCCCAGCCCAGTAAGACATCAACTCTGGGTCAATATTAATTTTGATTTTAGAATTGCGCCAAATGGACGACCATCTAGTTTTATGCAGTGGAATTGCTACCCTCTTATCGACCTTGCGAACCGCAGCAATAGTGTCTAAAATAATAAAAAGAGAGAATGGAATAGAAAGGGTATTCGTGGTTAAAAAAGAGGCGGTCGGCAGTGGGGAGGCCAGTTCCTGTTCTATTGTCAACCATGCTGGAACATGAAGAGATGGAGAAGAAAACCAAAGGGCACCATAGAAATTTGGAAGTAGGCAAATCAAGTTCATGAAAGGAGGAATCAGAAAGCCTTACTGGAAGCATAGAGGAAACAAAATAAAAAATAGGAGTAATCATCATTTTAAGAGTCTGCAGTCGGCCCCACCAAGAAATATGCTTCGGAGACCAAGTTTCTAAAAGACGTCTCACCTTAAGAATAGTTTCATTATAAGTAACCGTAGCATAAAGGGTGGAACAAAAATAGATACCCAGATATTTTAGCTGTTTAGATTGCCATTTAAAACCCGCCGAACCCATATGAGAGGAGAAGCAGTAAGCATTTAAGGGAAACATCTCTGTCTTATCTTTGTTCAGAGTGTATCCTGAAACTTTTGAAAAAAGAGAAATCGTATCCGAAATAGCAAGGATGGCCAGTGCAATATCATCAGAAAAAATGAGAACATCATCTGCATATGCAGCTGTTTTTAGCTGATGAGACCCAAAAGAGAACCCCTTAATATCTGGATGCGAGTCAATCATTCTGAGAAGAGGATCAATGGACAACAAAAATAAGAGAGGGGACAAAGGACACCCTTGTCTAGTGCCCTGACAAAGGTTAAAAAAGGAAGACGTAGCACCATTCACCCGTATGATAGCCCTAGGTCGGGAGTAAAGAGACATAACCATACGAATAAAGGAGTCACCAAGGTTATGTGCACATAAAACAGCTCTTAAAAAAGGCCAAGAGACCTTATCAAAGGCCTTTTCAGCATCAAGAGCCAAGGCCGCCGCCGGAAGATTAGATCGCTTGGCAGCACCAAGAATATGTCAAAAAGTACGAATATTATCACGTGCAAGATGCCCCTTTACGAAACCTGTTTGGGAAGGATGAACCAATTGAGGAATAAAGGACTCTAAGCGTTTAGCTAAGATTTTAGCAAAGATCTTAGCTTCCATGTTAAGAAGGAAAATAGGACGAAAATTCTTGGGATCTGCATTATCCTTCCCTTCTTTGGGGATAACTACAATAGTAGCATCAGCCGCGTAACCAGACACAGAACCATCCTTAATAAAAGCATCAAAAACAGATTGAAGTTTCGGGACAAGCACGGAAATAAAGGTTTTATAAAACGCAATAGGATATCCATCAGGACCAGGAGCTTTACCAGAACGAGTAGCTTTAATCGCGGAAATGATTTCGTCAGAAGTAATCGGACAATTCAATGAGTTATTATTTTACTCCAAAACAACTTTCAAAGGAACCGACTTCAAGAACTCCTGACATTGTTCAAAAGAAGCTTGAGCAGACGGGGTATATAAATTATTATAAAAATCGCGGAAGACCTCAAGAATTTCTACAGTTTGAAATTTTTTCATACCAAGCCGGTCAGTAATAGAAGAAATTTGGGAAGAATTACAAGAAGATTCCTGAAACTTTAAAGTGGCTGCAAGAATCTTGCCCGCACGATTTTTTAACAGCAATTTCTTAGATTTCTGAGCCTGAAGGCCAATATGAGCTCTCTTAGTGACTATAGTATTGTACGTATACTTTAAATTCTTAATAGATTGGAGGCAGGACTTATCCTTAGAATGTCGAAAAAGGGATTCCTGACGTTTAATCTCATCTGCTAAGTCCGTGAGTTCCTTTTTAATTGCTGCGTTTCTCCTTGACATACATTTAATGACCTGACCACGGAAAGTACATTTAAAAGAGTCCCAGAGAACAACAGGGGAACTAACTGACCCAACATTCTCAATAAAAAACGTCTCAATATCATTGGAAAACTCTCGCACCAAGGACTCATCATGTAAAATTTCTGTGTTTAGTCTCCACGAACGAGATCGTGCCCTAGGGGCAAAGGACATCAGAGTAAAAGTCACTGCGGCATGGTCAGAAATTAAAATAGGGTGAATAAGCGGAGAAGAAGAAGATTGAACCAGAGAGGAGTGAACCAAAAGATAGTCAATGCGTGAAAAGGACGAATGAGGGGAAGAAAAAAAGGAGAAGTCACTACTAGTGGGATTATGAAGACGCCAGACATCCTGAAGATGGGTAAGAGAGCACATATTAATCATTTGTTTATGTGCTTTAGGGGGACGAAAATTAAAGGCAGAATTCCTAGCTAAGATGGGATCCATTGGCAAATTAAAGTCTCCACCTACAATAAGATTACCAGAGTGATGTGTATCATTTAGCTTTTTGGTGATCGCTTTCCAAAAGGACGGGTCATCCTTGTTGGGGGCATAAATATTCATGACAAAGAGGTCAGCATTACCATTGGACATCTTAGACAGCAACCACCGACCCTCTCTATCCTGCTCAGAGGAAACGATAGATAACCCAGAATGTTTAGAAACTAAGGTAATTACCCCATTTCTTTTACCACAAGCATCTGAACAAGCAACATCAAAGACCCACTCTTTCTTCAGAAACAACGCCTCCTTGGCAGAGAGCTTTGTTTCCTGAAAAAGGACGAGATCCGAAGAAAGAGATTTACAGTAGTCCAAAATCTTTGACCTTTTAACTAGGTGATTTAACCCTTTAGCATTAAGGGAAAGTATATTCAATCCAGACATAGAACCATTATCAGGAAAAAAAAAGACATTTCATATATGACAAATGAACTACAACGACCAGGAGAACCAACCAGCAGACATTAGAAGCCAACACGAAACAAGGTGAAACCAAAAAGGAAATCCGAAGAGAAAAAAGGAAAGAAGAGGAAAAAGAAAGCAAGAAAATACACAGAAAGAGAGAGAGAAGGGCCCATAAGGCAGGTCTGAAAAAGACCAAATTCATACAAGGGGGAACATGGGAAAAAGAGCAAGGGACCAACAAGAGGAATAAAAAACATCAGCATAAGTAACCCCAAAACAGTACATAGCTGATTGTACGTGTTTAAAAGAAGAACTATCTAAAAGCTAAGAACTGGAATTAATTATAGTATTTTGGAAACAGAGCGAAATGAAAGACTATAAAGGCAACACGCTTAACCAAGTTGATATATAGGTACCAGCTAAAATGGATCATAGAAAACGGGAAGGGCAGGAAAGAGAGAAAAAAAAAAAAAAAAAACAAGTGCAAGCAATAAGAGCTGGTGGAAAGTGAGCTAACAGTTAACATTACTATTAGGTAGAGCAAAGCCAAAGCAGACTTCATGAAGAGAAAAAGGAACAGAATGAAGAGAAAAGAAGAAATACATTCTAAAGCATACTATATGATACATTATGGGAAAGATAAGTGAAACATAATAGAAAACGGCATATAGTAACCTCTCAATATAACAATCAATGAAGCCCTATGGCAGATAAATAAGAAAACTAATACTATATATAAATATGTAAAATCTATAGATAAGCTTATAGATAACTGACCATGAATAAATAAAACCAGATACACACAATTTGGCAAAAAGAGGTAAGCTTACCTAAGTAAGTGAACATGTAGGTAAAGAGGCATAAGACTATCAATTACAAAGCATCTATGAAAATCTGACCTATTCGAAAAAGATAATTAATAATACTAAATAAACAAACCACTCAGTGATAAATCAGTAAAATAGATATAACTAGTAACTATATAGACGAAACATATTGGCTCTAATTATAGCCATAAATAAGCATCTAATAAACATCTATGATTCAAACATATAATCAATCCAGACATCAACACGTTGATAAAACAAAGGAAAAAACAATGGCCTACTCCATAAATACGAGACAACAAAAGACAACCATGAGGCAGAAAGACCAACCACAAATAGATAGAAGAACCAAATTTCACATCAAAATTCGGCGAAAATAAAGAAGTCATACAACGGAATAAGAAACGGACCAGGACCTAATACGTCGAGAGACAAACTGGGAAGGCAAGGAGTAAAAGGACGACACGCGAGCAGGAGTGAAGACAAACCATCAAGAGATGCTACCACAAAAAATTGGAAGGTTTATACAATAAAACTAACAACAATAAAGACCATTACACCATAACGATAACAAGGGAGCACCAAAAGACGACAAAGACACACCAAAACCAATGGACATAAAGACCACCGCACAGATCTAAAAGCAACTAGACTTAATAGATCTGACAAAGAAGAAAACCCATTGCAGTATGTATAACCGCATCAGGTGCCAGAAGAACCAGGAACATGTGAGGCCTCCGTTTGAAGTTCCATCTGTAACTCCATCTGATTATCCAAAAACGAGGCCAAATCAGCAGGTTCATCAAAGATTCTGACACGACCTTTGAAAGTAATGCGGAATTTTGAAGGGCCAGCAAAGGAGAAGGGGATATTCATCTCAGATAAACGCTTCCGGAGATTAAGAAAGCCCTTCCTCCTTATCACCGTGTCTCTGGCAAAGTCTTGAGAAATTGAAATACGATGGCCTTTCCAAGAAACAGCTCTAACCTTCCGCATGTGAGCCAAAATCTGCTCTGTATGCTGATGACGCAGTGGCTTAAAAATTACCGCTCTTGGTTGCGTAGCAGACTTGGGGCGAAAGGTGGGAACACGGTGTGCACGTTCCAGTTCAAAATCTCTTTGGAAAGAAATTTGTAATGTAGAAGGAATCCATTGATAAAGAAACTCAATCATGGAAGATGCATCTTTCTCAACATCCTCCGGAAGACCAAAAATACGCAGATTAGATCTGCGATTACGATCCTCTTGTTCAGTGAGGTCTTTCCTCAATGCTGCCATGGAACGCTCCATCTGAGTGAGAGATCTAGAGTGCTTTTGCATGGTATCCTCTGCGCCACTAATCCGTGTTTCTGTACCTGAAACACGAAGGGAAAGGGCCTTGAAATCATTCCTGATGGCTAACACCTCCACCTGCAATAAATCTGTGTTAGTCTTAGTAGACTGCGCAATTTCATAGACCTCATTAAGGCGCGTCAGGATGGACTCAAGAGTGGAATTAGTGTCTTTTGGAGCAGACTCAGGTGTAGGGGATACCTGTTTGGACCTCTTAAGGGATGCTTTAGAGTCCTTTACGTCTTTAGCATTCGGTGAAGGGCCCATATTTGCAGCCATAGGGCACCCCACCTTAACAGGAACAAAATACACCCCTTCAGATAGAGTAAGGGCAGGAAATGCCAGGGGATGTAAGACCCTTAATGTGCAATAAGAAAAACGAGCAGGAAGGGATAACGCACTTTCAGCAAAAAGAGCAGGACAATGATTATGGCAGGCGAACGAGGTCAGGAAAAAAAAAACCACCTCACAAAAAATATCATGTGCTGCAGGAACAAGTAGGCGCACACCGACCTCGAAAACAACCAGAAGCAAGCATAGAGCAAAGAAGCCTCACATAAAGAAGTGGCAGTGCGCCTGACGAGTAATATATTAGCAGAAACCTCAAAAAGTTCTCACAATGGGCAGCACTGCAATAGGCAGACGGAAAAAATCAAAATAAGCACAGAAAAAGTGAAAAACGTCACCAGTTCTTGTATGACTCCATTCCTGACAGGATAGTCCCAGTAGCGTCGTCGTGTAGAGGAGAGAGTAAAACTCCCTCAGTGAAGAAACAAAATGGCGGCCGCTCGTGAAACCATCGAGCGCCACCTTAAAATGCCGAAATATGGTCCCTGGCCGCTTCCCACTGCCGGAAAACTCCCTCGTAGCACACACGGCAGTCTCACAGACAGGATATCATCCTCTGCGCTGAACGGGGCGCGCAAGCCATGCCCCCCCAGGCTTCATGGTTATTAAAATGATTTACAATTAGAGAAATTCTTCCCACCCGACCCAAACAAATGGTAAAACTTTGGCAAATTTTGTTCCTCTCAAAACCAATACATTGTCATAGAAAAGTATTCTTTACTTTCCATGTTTGATATTTCCTCAAGCTTTGACTGTCGGTATTAGCATCTAAACTGATGAATGCTATTGGCAGACTGTGACATACTTAACTCAATAAAATTAATTTCGCGTTGCAAATTGTGTGTCAGAGAATGTATCATAAAATGTTTCTTTCTTCCAGCACTTGAGATAATTTTGTACTTTGGAACGATGATTAATCGTTAATGTCAATACTGAAAGGTTTCTCTGTATGACAGCAAAATGTAAAGCATAATGAACATAATTGTCTCAGCTAAAAAAAAATATTCATCCTTTTGTCAAACATTGCCTTCAGTATTTCCAAATGAGCCAAGTAACATTAAGTGTGATTGTAAACTGAATTATTTTTGATGCTGCGTCGAGTTTATTTTGTAGAAGAGAAAATTATCAACTACTCTAGGCCTTTCATATGTATTTTGAAAATGTCACCAATTAGTATGTTGGATTAATTTGTTTTTATTTTTCCATTTTCAATTATTTCTTTATCAAGCGTGATGGTTGCATGCATAACATTACCAAGTTAAATTTTTGAGCTAAAACAAATCCAATAACATTTTTGTGAAATGTAAACTTGAGTAATTGTTTTGGGGCTATTTTGTACGCTTTCTATATCCTTTTGAAAAGTTTCTTCACTGGTAAAGTAATAATAATGCAAACATAAAGCAATCAAGCATCCATGCAAATGTACTTTGAAAACTGTAAAATGTCTTTCAAGTTTATGTTTTTACATTACATTGCTGAATAAAATACATTGTTATTTGTTCATTTTGCTATTTTATTAATTGACCTTATAATCATTCTTCCCTGAGATAAACAGAAATGGTCCCAGGTGTTGTGTCTTCACTGTGGCCACTTGAGTTCATGTATTGGTAATTATGAAAGACAAAACAACTCCATAGAAACTGTTTGCTCTCATGGAGAAAGAAGGGGACATGGGTAATTCATGATTGTTTTGTTCTGTTCTAGCATTGTATAGATCTTTCCTACATCCTACAAGGTGCAAACCTCTTTCAATTTGTTGCACAAGCGTGTATTCCGTTTAATGTGCATGCAATGGTCTGTGTGGAAATAACTCTGGTGCCATGCATGAAGTTCTGATATGTGCTGTGTGGTAGTCTTGCAGCTGCACTCAGCATTAAATGCAGCAAATATATGTTGGATGGATAAAGGAGCAATTACATATGATCAGCATTATTACTTTGGCCTTTTTTATCCTCTTCAGTGGAGTGTATAATCTGATATTAGAGAGGTTTCTTAAAAGAACCAACATTGAGAAGGCCACCAAATTTATCTGTGACACCTGAGGCTGTGAATTAAGAAAATAAGGCATATCCTATACACATCCGTAATGCATCTGTGAATCCACTGGAGTGGTTGAGGCAGATTTCAAGCAAAAATTCCCACAAGAACAAATGTTATGGGTGTGTGGTCTACACCCACGAATGATGTATTTAGAAACCAATACATTTCACAGTAGTTGGCCTACTGGGTCCACACAGGAGCACTGAATAGAGAATCTAAGAAATATTTCAGTCACTGTGCTATTGGACCTCTGACATACATCAGGAGTTGTGAAGAAGGGACTCAAAAAATAAAATATAACACAGGCCCCATAATGGTAGTCTGATGGGGTCCACCCAGCAGCGGTAGACACAAAACTCTAACTATAACACA
Organism: Triturus cristatus; assembly: GCF_964204655.1. Classification (NCBI taxonomy): domain Eukaryota; kingdom Metazoa; phylum Chordata; class Amphibia; order Caudata; family Salamandridae; genus Triturus; species Triturus cristatus. The sequence continues at coordinate 299,663,362 of NC_140593.1, forward strand.
GATACCACAGTAGTTGGACTATGGGGTCCTACCAGGAGTGGTTAAAGTATAACCCAAGAAATACCACAGTCAGCAGAGTATTGGGACTATGGTGCACATCTTTTTGGAGATCATCCAGGAGCAGTGGGCCAGAATGCAGTGTGACACAAACACTAGACTACCAGGTCTATGTGCTCCAGTAAAAAGCAGGGGAAGGGGACCCCAAAAAATATCAGGGTCACCAACATAGTCACCACCAGGGCTCATCTATGTGGACAATATCATGTGTACTTACCATAATTACTTTACAGGGATTACCCTGTACAGGGACTGTTTGATCTAATACGAGAGAGGACCAAAGTTTCTCAAGTCTGGAGTCAGGAGGTACACACAATCATGTTACTATATGTAGCTTGGGCACTTTGAATTCAAGACACCATGGGGGATGTTACCAATCAAATCCCAAAGTAGTTGGGCTTTGGGGACCGAGGCACAGTGTAGGATAAGCCCAATTAACTCTATAGTCATGATAATAGCAGGCACATAGGGTCCACCCAGGGATGATGGAGAGGGAACAATAGAAATGTCACAGTCGCCATCGTAGTGGGACTATGTTGTCCTCCAGGAAACAGAGGAGAAACTGAACAGATACCCATTCACTAAAGTGGTTGGTGTAGGGGTCCACAAAGAAGTAGTGGAGAAAGATTCCAAAGTAAACTATAGTCACCAGACTAGTGAGTCTATGAGATTTTGATTTGATTTGATTTGAATGTCTAGAGTGCACAAATATCCTAAGGAGTCTTGGCGCTAGCATTTAACATTTTCCTAATCCTGAGAGCCACAAAAATGTGTAAAGGAACACTAAAAAGAGGAAGAGAACAACCAGGTTTCGAATTGTTTCAGGATCCACCCAGATGTAGTGGAGGAGGAACCCAAGGACTTTTACCGTCACCACAGTAGTCGGTCTATGAAGTCCACCCACAAACAATTGCCGGGGAAACCATATGGGGTATATCCAAGACTGATAAAAGTGCAACCCAAGTAACATCACAGTCGGAATAGGGGAGGCACGACCCACAGAAACAAATGACACTGGGGACCCATTTAATAATTTGAAAACCTTTATTTTCTGGATAGTTTACAAGAAGTTGGCATACAAAGGACAGATGGTGAGGCAAGAGGTAATGTACAGGTTAGAAAACATGGTGTTGGTGCAGATGCATGGAGCAGATTAATTTTTCGTGTCCTAACAGTTCCAAGCAGGGAAGGTGCCACAAGAAGATGCCCTTACCCTTTCCCTATCCATCTGTCAGCTGGATTGTAGACAAGAGAGATTATGGAGGTATACAAGAAAATGTAGTGATAGGGTCAGTACAGGAGCCTTAAAAACACATGATCCTTTCTAGCAGGTCAGCAACTCTCAATCACTGAAGAAGGTTGGAATGTAAGAGGGAAGTGCGCAAATGGAAATAAATGCCATCTGTAGAAACAAATTAAAGAATGGACAGGAACAAACAATTCGCCAAAAGCAGACACCGGGACAACCAAGTAACTTGCAGTGCAAGATTAAGGGATGCAAAATAATTTCACATGAGTCCCTGGTAAGCACCAGTTTACCATACACACTCTGGATGCATCAGCTTTTTTTCAGGCACCTGAAGGGAGATGGGAGCAGGTCAAAGATATTTCTCATTCACACCAGCTACCCACTGATAAATGGCTGTCATGAAGAGAGAGAGGTTGATATTAGCTCTAGTGGGAGAGTCAACAGCCAGACCTTACGAACACTAACTTGTTTGGGCAATCATCTATGTCCAGTCCCTAAATAGGGTAGGGATGCGCGACAGGCAATGACAATGTCAAAAATAGCCACAAACTGAAGAAGTGAATGAAAACACAGGCAGGAACACAACCCCTCACAAAAACGAACTGGTTCTAGTCCTGTAAAAACCTGACTGGAACAGGTACATCAAAAAAGTGTACATCATAGTATTAAAACATGCCAAATATTTTTAAGGAAGGCATCAGGTCATCATATGCGATATGGCTGCGCCTGCACTCATTTTCAATTGCCTTAGAAGAGAAGGTTATGGCCAAAGACATTTCCTATCAGTACTGAGAGTAATGTAAATGATAGAGGTTATACTGAAAGAGGTCAGTATCAAGACAAATATGATTATGCACATTGACTTGAATGGAAAGATGGGCGGCTTCAGTTTTTGGACATGGTGCCAGAAGAAGCAGCGGTGAATCTTAGTGTTGAATGATTAGATACTTTTAAAAGAGGAGAATCTTTAATTTATTCTTCACCTGTTTATCATGTATTATGTTGGTTAGAGAGTGAGGGAATATATCAATGTAGCTTGCACTATGGAGAGAACTGTCTGTTTGCTGTGAAATAAGGATACCGGGGGTATTTAACCAAAAATAGATATCGTAATAGGGATTTCTGAAATCAGGTATAGTTAGTCTAGCATCTCAAAATTTCAGGGAGGGATCAACTTTTTCACATGGATATTGATTCATAATAACACCAGTTATAGAGAAAGTAACGTCAGATATTTATTCTGAGGAGATAGGTAAAGGAAACGAATGGAAACTAGACAAAGTAAAGAGGGCTCTAAGAACCCTGTTAGCTTTACATCCTGCTCTGGCCTTCTTTACTCTGGAAGCCCTGCCATCTGAATTAAGTAGCAACAAACATGTATACAAAACTCCTCCTACTCTTAGAAGGACTGTAACAACTCTCAACCATCAGTCAACAGCTTGCAAACAGCGAACTTTCAGGTCCCGATCGAGTATCTAGACAACCCATTGGCACCTTCCCCTTTCCCACTTGCTTTCAGGCTATGAGCATTACAACTAAACTCCAGTCAAAATGTTCTGCCTCTAGCCATGGACATTGCTCCGCATGCAATCTGGGGAGGTCAGCTGAAACTTTTGTACTGAGTTTACATTCGTGCTCGCCAGGTGACCCAGTGGCAGAGGGAGATCAATGTAGATCACTCTAATGTTCTGAAGGTTCTCATTCAAATTATAGTGGGTCACACTAGGATTTGTAATCAGATACAACTGGCCTAAGAAGCACACTAGTAGCATCAAGAAGTACAGACTCCAGAAATCATTGATGCTGCCTAGCACTTGACAGTTATAGGTAACACAATGGAAGAACTGGAAGAGTCAAATTGAAAACACATCTGACAGCCGCTGAAAAGAAATGTGCATGCAAGGTAAAATAGTTGTCTTCATTGAATGCAAGTTTGAGGTGTTAAACAGTGTAGAAAGAAATAAAATGTTTGGCATGATGGAGAGAAAGAAGCAGTGACATTTCTGAAATGTATATTATTTTTAGTTGTGAAGTCTAGAATGCCCACAGGGTGCATCTCCACTCAAATACATCAATTGTCCCCCTTTACCTTATCGGGCATCCTTGACCCGGAGCCTGGAAGTCCTCCAGAGAATGACATTTCACCTTAGGTGTACTCATGTCACTCACTCCATCATGGTGACTGCCCTTATTTAGGTGAGGACCACTTGCTACCAGAGACTGGGCCATAGACAAAGATGTGGCTCTCATTATTTGAGAGCAAGAGTAAGGCCCAATAAGGTTCTGCAAGTCCCATCAAATCATACTGGATCTTTTAAAAATTCTTGGGAGATCACACAAGGACAAGGGCAGGAGCTTTCTATACCTTCTTTAGCAATAAGACAGATAATCGCATCTTGAAAAGTGCCCTCTGCCTTACCAGCTAAATAAAAGGAATAGAAAAGTGTTAAAAGTTTGGGGAGTAACAAATCAGAAAAGTGTAAGTAGAATTCAACAGAAAAACCATCAGGTCCGGGTGTTTTCCCTTTAGTAAGAGTATGAAGAGCCTTGGAGAGTTCAATAAGGGAAAGATCCTTTTCAAGGTCAAGAAAGTTAAGATGAGAGAAAAAACGAGAGGAAAGTCTATCAAAGTATGACTGGATAAGAGGAGGAGTGGGAGGAGATTCTGGTGTATATAGATTTTGATTAAAAAGTTTAAATTACTCAAGGATTTCTTGATCCTTATGTAGAAGAGAGTTGTCAGAGGAATATATTGATTCAATAAGTGCACGTTCCTTACGTATTTTAAGGTAATTTGCTAGAAGTTTCCCTGCTTTATTACGACCACCATAATAACGGGCACTACTATGGAGAAGAATTGACGATGCATTGTCAGAAGAGGTTTATTAAACTCAAGTTTAGCCCGAATCAATTCTGGTGAAATAAAGTTATGTGAAGATGTATAGAATTCATGTTCCAAAAGTTTAATTTGGGCTAGTACAGTTTTTCGTTGTTGAAGAAAGTGTTTCTTTTTTTTAGAGACTATCAGCCTCATGCATCAAGCCAAAATCCAGTCGGTAAAATACCGATTCGCTAATAGCTCCCGGTATTGAGTTAAAAATACCCAATCCCAATGCATCAACCCAAAAGCAAAAATCGCTATTTAAGGAATCCTTAAATAGCGATTCCTTAAATAGCGATAGCATTTAAGGAATCCCAAATTGAGATTCCTTAATTTAAGGAATCTCAATTTGGGATTCCTTAAATGCAATGCATGAAAGTTAAAAAATTAGCGAATTCGCTAATAGGGGGAGTAAATTACCATGAAGAAGAACTGCATGGTAATTTGCTAAAAGTTTGAAAAATGCACTTTTGTGCATTTTTCAAAGTTTCATGTTGCGCACACACATGCCCTTAGAGCATGTGTGTGTGCAACATATGTGCACATATCAATTTCAGGGGTGCAATAGGGTGTCATTTTGACACCCTTGCACCCTTGAAATTGCATGAGCAATTTGCGAGAACCTACTGGTACTCGCTATTTGCTCATGCAATCTCCAATTCATTCCTATGGGCCTGGAGGCCCATAGGAATGATTGGGATGGCATTCCTTAATTGCTACTCGCAATTTGCTAGTAGCAATTAAGGAAAGTAAAGGAATCGCTATTTGAATAGCGATTCCTACATGCATAGCCTTTTGCTATTCCTTATTAGCGATTCCTTATTTTTCGCTAATAAGGAATCGCAAATGGCATTGTTGATGCATGTGCCCCAAAGTCAATAATGAAACCACGTGCAGTAGCCTTAAAAGAATCCCAGATAATATGGGGAGAGATGTTAGAATCACAGTTAAGAAAAAAGAACTCACTAACAAAGGAACAAAAAGAGGAGGAAAATAACGGGTCTGTTAGAGGGAATTGTTGAAGCGCCAACGGGAAGACTTTGGATGTGGAGGGAGTAAATCAAGGTCTGTTACAATTTGAGCGTGGTTGGAGATAACTATAGGTTCAATAGAAGAGGAGAGTAAATTTTGAGATGAAGATTGAGAAGGAAAGATGTAGTCTAGACGAGAAAAAGATACATGAGGAGGAGAGAAGAAAGAATAGTCAAGAGAATCAGGATTAGAAAGTCTCCAAGAGTCAATGAGATGTGTTTGGGAGATCGTGTCAAGAAAGGACTTATGGGACTTATTTGGAATAAAGCGTACTGTTGACTTGCGGTCCAAAAAGGGATCTAGAATTTGATCGCAATCACCACCCAGAATAAACAAATCATCAAGAAATTTAATACATTTTTGCGTAATCATATGCCAAAAAGAACAATCAGGCTGTGTAGTACCATAGATATTAAAAACAGATAAAGGAATAGAATTAATTAACAATTTAGCTAATACCCATCTATCTACCTTCTGTGTCATTTTCTTGCGATATGATTTTACACTTCAATTTTTTATGACAAAGTATAACAACACCATTTTTTTTATTCGTAGACGGAGAGAATAAAACCGTACCCACCCAGCTTCTTTTCAGTTTAAGGGATTCAGCTTCTGTAAGATGAGTTTCCTGTAAAAGGACTATATCAGGACTGTAAGACGCAAGGTGAGAAAGGATTCTCTGTCTTTTAATAGGACTGATAAAACCCTTAACATTCCAAGATATTACTCTGAATGTAAAAAAAACATTAAACTTCTAGAAAAAACACAATTCTCAATAAGAAGAGCATCAACAAGAATGACAATAAAGAAGAACGGAAAAAAATATTATAGGAAAAAGAGGAGAAAAGATAGAGATGAGAGGGGGTAGGAGAAGAAACATTTAAAAGAAAGGAAAGAAGGGGAAGGGAAAGAAAAAGGAAAAGCAAGTAGAGACAGTACATATCCGATAAGGACGACTGATAAGAACATACCTGAGGGAAACGAGGGAAAATACTCAGCGGGACAAGGACGACACATGACAAGACGGACCGCCCACACATCAGACTCCTGTAACGCAGCAGGACGGGGGAGGAAAGGATACGAACCATATGGAGTGGTATGATATAGAAAAACCTGTATGGAGATATGAAAGAAAGAAATAACATTGAAATGATACAAAAAAAGTAAATGAAACACCAGAGAAATGTAGAACGAGAAGCATAAATGACAAGAATTATTTATGTAATAATGAATACATAACTGTAGAAGAAATGAACCACAGGTAAACGATACAATCTTAGAACAGTAGAAATAACAACTGGGAGAAAAACCAACTTCCGGTGGAGAAGACACCTAGAAGATTAGAACTCCAAAGAATAGGAGTATCAACGATTGGGAGAACCATTTGTGTCCATGGTAGATGTAGAACGCACTGAATAAACATCCTCAATTCTGCAGGCTCTTGAAAGGAACGAGTCTGATTTTGATAAGTCACCTTAAAAATGCAGGGGTGAAAAAGCCAATATCGAGCGCCAAGAGATCGTAGAGGAGCTCGAAGGTTAAGGAATTCCTTCCTTCTAGTTGCTGTAGCATTAGAAACATCTAGAGAAATGTATACCCTGTGACCAAGTCAGGAGATTTGATGCAGAAAGAATTGAAAGCAGGTCAGTAAATTTAAAAAAAAGAATAATGAATCCTCTTGGCTTGACTTGAGACGTAGAGCTTGAAATGCGCGGGCCAATCTGTGAGCTCTCTGGATACTGAGAGATGTTGAGGAAGGCATGTCTAGGAGCTTCGGCAAGAATGAGCAAAAAAAGGAGACAGGATCATCACCTTCTAGAGATTCAGGAAGTCCGCAAACGCGAAGATTATTCCTTCTATTCCTGTTTTCCAAATCCTCTGTGTGATGACGAAGGTCACAGACTTCTTTCTCTAAGGAGGATAGTCTCTCAGAGTTGTCCTGTACCACGGTGAATTGTTGCTCCACCAAGGAAACTCTATTTTCCATAGCTGACCATTTCTCCTACAAAAGTTGCATTTTGCTGTTAGTCTCCTCTACAAAAGGGCGAAGAGCTCTAATTTCTTCCAGCAAAAGATCCAAGGAGATATGAGACGATGATTTGTCGGGAGATGGAGGTTCCTGTTTGAGACGCTTGGAAGTAGTTGAAGGTGACGATGATTTGGCGGAGGTGGGTTGAGATGCAGCAGAACGATTAGAAGAAACACCTGCCATTGTGACCGCAATATGAGGTGTGGGTGTTACTAGAGAAGAAGTTAACGTTGACAAAGAGGAATGGCTCTTAGGTATAAAAACAAATTGCGGTTTGTGCAGCCTGCCCATATATTTAAAATACAGATAAGCAAAACATTAAAACTTGTAAAAGAACCGTAACTCACAAGCCTGACAACGAGAATAATGTAGAGCAGTCTCTTGAGGTGATCAAATACTGCGCAGAGACACTACTCCAACATAATGACAAATGAGAAAATCCCAAGAAGCATCGAAAGGAGAACCATCAATGAAAAAATAATGGAAGTCAGTCATATATCAGAAATTGGTGAAATTCAGGCATGAAAAAACAACGTTGAGAAGGCGTTTTCGCTGAAAATAAAACTATCATCTGAAGAGAAGATGCCCCCATGGGGTGAAATGTTGTCTAGGTGAAGTAGAAATGACTAAGTAAAAATTTATGAGAGGCAGAAGTGAGTCCATAAGGATGACAAACAAAGAAGGGCATGAAAATCCCTCACATTTCCTGGTATAGTGCGCAGCTTTGTTGGATCAAATAGTATTACTTGTTGCAGCATGTGGGAATTATAGGACAAGCAATGTGGCACATTTAAAAATTAGTCCAAAAGAAAAAAAGTCACAAAGCTCCTTTAAACAGAACACATCACATCACAGCGCTGTGTTGTTTTATAAGACTACCTGTAGACTCCAAGAGAAGTAAATGCTGGAAGCGAGCCAGCGCCATCAGTCAGAGCACATTCTTGGAATTCCATGCACGCGGCAGGCAAAATGGAGCACTCGCTGAGGAGAGCACTTCAGCGGTAAAATGAGGCAAAGGGAAGTGTGCCACACGAAGAAAAAGCGCTCGCCATATGCGCTGTATCTTCCTAGTTTTCGGGAATGCGACGTCCGATGCCGAGAAGTGGGGAAACATGCACTCACGGGAAATAAAAGGTCCCGGTGCGGCGGAGTCCTCGGTTAGGCAGCCATCTTGCATGGCGTCGAAGCCACGCCCCCAAACCAACCGCCGCATTTCAGTGAGGGCAGTTGGACCGCAGGGGTCGTGGGGAAAGACCACCACCTTCAACAGGATCCAAGATCCCGTCGGGGTGGTAGTTGGAATTGTATCCCTGTCATGGAGGGAGCACCTGCACAGGCACTGCCGTAGGGATTACGATGTCCCTTTCTGACAGCCTTTTCATGGCGGTCTGACCACCATGAAAATGCTGTCAGAAATAGACTTTGGGGGACCCAAGCAGGGCCCTCACCCACCGTGGGCCACTGTAAAGTAGCTCTAGGGGCACATATAGTGCCCCTACACATATTATGTAGAAATATATTTTTACTTGAATGCAGCAATTAATGTTCGTCATTACCCTTGCAGTCTGAATGTATGTAGCGCAAAATGAATTGTGGTTATGTTGTCAACTCACGACTCAGTGGAAAAATAGCTGCAATCAGTGTCTTCAAACATGACAGTGTTATTTGATCCTCGGCACAAAACGCTATATCTTCGAGCATCATCTCCCTTTGCTCTCATTTTTTGAGATGCCTTAGATCAGGCTTCATGGTTATTAAAATGATTTACAATTAGAGAAATTCTTCCCACCCGACCCAAACAAATGGTAAAACTTTGGCAAATTTTGTTCCTCTCAAAACCAATACATTGTCATAGAAAAGTATTCTTTACTTTCCTTGTTTGATATTTCCTCAAGCTTTGACTGTCGGTATTAGCATCTAAACTGATGAATGTTATTGGCAGACTGCGACATACTTAACTCAATAAAATTAATTTCGCGTTGCAAATTGTGTGTCAGAGAATGTATCGTAAGATGTTTCTTTCTTCCAGCACTTGAGATAATTTTGTACTTTGGAACGATGATTAATCGTTAATGTCAATACTGAAAGGTTTCTCTGTATGACAGCAAAATGTAAAGCATAATGAACATAATTGTCTCAGCTGAAAAAAAATATTCATCCTTTTGTCAAACATTGCCTTCAGTATTTGCAAATGACCCAGTAACATTAAGTGTGATTGTAAACTGAATTATTTTTGATGCTGCGTCGAGTTTATTCTGTAGAAGAGAAAATTATCAACTACTCTAGGCCTTTCATATTTATTTTGAAAATGTCACCAATTAGTATGTTGGATTAATTTGTTTTTATTTTTCCATTTTCAATTATTTCTTTATCAAGCGTGATGGTTGCATGCATAACATTACCAAGTTAAATTTTTGAGCTAAAACAAATCCAACAACATTTTTGTGAAATGTAAACTTGAGTAATTGTTTTGGGGCTATTTTGTACGCTTTCTATATCCTTTTGAAAAGTTTCTTCACTGGTAAAGTAATATTAATGCAAACATAAAGCAATCAAGCATCCATGCAAATGTACTTTGAAAACTGTAAAATGTCTTTCAAGTTTATGTTTTTACATTACATTGCTGAATAAAATACATTGTTATTTGTTCATTTTGCTATTTTATTAATTGACCTTATAATCATTCTTCCCTGAGATAAACAGAAATGTTCCCAGGTGTTGTGTCTTCACTGTGGCCACTTGAGTTCATGTATTGGTAATTATGAAAGACAAAACAACTCCATAGAAACTGTTTGCTCTCATGGAGAAAGAAGGGGACATGGGTAATTCATGATTGTTTTGTTCTGTTCTAGCATTGTATAGATCTTTCCTACATCCTACAAGGTGCAAACCTCTTTCAATTTGTTGCACAAGCGTTTATTCCGTTTAATGTGCATGCAATGGTCTGTGTGGAAATAACTCTGGTGGCATGCATGAAGTTCTGATATGTGCTGTGTGGTAGTCTTGCAGCTGCACTCAGCATTAAATGCAGCAAATATATGTTGGATGGATAAAGGAGCAATTACATATGATCAGCATTATTACTTTGGCCTTTTTTATCCTCTTCAGTGGAGTGTATAATCTGATATTAGAGAGGTTTCTTAAAAGAACCAACATTGAGAAGGCCACCAAATTTATCTGTGACACCTGAGGCTGTGAATGAAGAAAATAAGGCATATCCTATACACATCCGTAATGCATCTGTGAATCCACTGGAGTGGTTGAGGCAGATTTCAAGCAAAAATTCCCACAAGAACAAATGTTATGGGTGTGTGGTCTACACCCACGAATGATGTATTTAGAAACCAATACATTTCACAGTAGTTGGCCTACTGGGTCCATACAGGAGCACTGAATAGAGAATCTAAGAAATATTTCAGTCACTGTGCTATTGGACCTCTGACATACATCAGGAGTTGTGAAGAAGGGACTCAAAAAATAAAATATAACACAGGCCCCATAATGGTAGACTGATGGGGTCCACCCAGCAGCGGTAGACACAAAACTCTAACTATAACACAGATACCACAGTAGTTGGACTATGGGGTCCTACCAGGAGTGGTTAAAGCATAACCCAAGAAATACCACAGTCAGCAGAGTATTGGGACTATGGTGCACATCTTTTTGGAGATCATCCAGGAGCAGTGGGCCAGAATGCAGTGTGACACAAACACTAGACTACCAGGTCTATGTGCTCCAGTAAAAAGCAGGGGAAGGGGACCCCAAAAAATATCAGGGTCACCAACATAGTCACCACCAGGGCTCGTCTATGTGGACAATATCATGTGTACTTACCATAATTACTTTACAGGGATTACCCTGTACAGGGACTGTTTGATCTAATACGAGAGAGGACCAAAGTTTCTCAAGTCTGGAGTCAGGAGGTACACACAATCATGTTACTATATGTAGCTTGGGCAGTTTGAATTCAAGACACCATGGGGGATGTTACCAATCAAATCCCAAAGTAGTTGGGCTTTGGGGACCGAGGCACAGTGTAGGATAAGCCCAATTAACTCTATAGTCATGATAATAGCAGGCACATAGGGTCCACCCAGGGCTGATGGAGAGGGAACAATAGAAATGTCACAGTCGCCATCGTAGTGGGACTATGTTGTCCTCCAGGAATCAGAGGAGAAACTGAACAGATACCCATTCACTAACGTGGTTGGTGTAGGGGTCCACAAAGAAGCAGTGGAGAACGATTCCAAAGTAAACTATAGTCACCAGACTAGTGAGTCTATGAGATTTTGATTTGATTTGATTTGAATGTCTAGAGTGCACAAATATCCTAAGGAGTCTTGGCGCTAGCATTTAACATTTTCCTAATCCTGAGAGCCACAAAAATGTGTAAAGGAACACTAAAAAGAGGAAGAGAACAACCAGGTTTCGAATTGTTTCAGGATCCACCCAGATGTAGTGGAGGAGGAACCCAAGGACTTTTACCGTCACCACAGTAGTCGGTCTATGAAGTCCACCCACAAACAATTGCTGGGGAAACCATATGGGGTATATCCAAGACTGATAAAAGTGCAACCCAAGTAACATCACAGTCGGAATAGGGGAGGCACGACCCACAGAAACAAATGACACTGGGGACCCATTTAATAATTTGAAAACCTTTATTTTCTGGATAGTTTACAAGAAGTTGGCATACAAAGGACAGATGGTGAGGCAAGAGGTAATGTACAGGTTAGAAAACATGGTGTTGGTGCAGATGCATGGACCAGATAAATTTTTCGTGTCCTAACAGTTCCAAGCAGGGAAGGTGCCATAAGAAGATGCCCTTACCCTTTCCCTATCCATCTGTCAGCTGGATTGTAGACAAGAGAGATTATGGAGGTATACAAGAAAATGTAGTGATAGGGTCAGTACAGGAGCCTTAAAAACACATGATCCTTTCTAGCAGGTCAGCAACTCTCAATCACTGAAGAAGGTTGGAATGTAAGAGGGAAGTGCGCAAATGGAAATAAATGCCATCTGTGGAAACAAATTAAAGAATGGACAGGAACAAACAATTCGCCAAAAGGAGACACCGGGACAACCAAGTAACTTGCAGTGCAAGATTAAGGGATGCAAAATAATTTCACATGAGTCCCTGGTAAGCACCAGTTTACCATACACACTCTGGATGCATCAGCTTTTTTTCAGGCACCTGAAGGGAGATGGGAGCAGGTCAAAGATATTTCTCATTCACACCAGCTACCCACTGATAAATGGCTGTCATGAAGAGAGAGAGGTTGATATTAGCTCTAGTGGGAGAGTCAACAGCCAGACCTTACGAACACTAACTTGTTTGGGCAATCATCTATGTCCAGTCCCTAAATAGGGTAGGGATGCGCGACAGGCAATGACAATGTCAAAAATAGCCACAAACTGAAGAAGTGAATGAAAACACAGGCAGGAACACAACCCCTCACAAAAACGAACTGGTTCTAGTCCTGTAAAAACCTGACTGGAACAGGTACATCAAAAAAGTGTACATCATAGTATTAAAACATGCCAAATAATTTTAAGGAAGGCATCAGGTCTTCATATGCGATATGGCTGTGCCTGCACTCATTTTCAATTGCCTTAGAAGAGAAGGTTATGGCCAAAGACATTTCCTATCAGTACTGAGAGTAATGTAAATGATAGAGGTTATACTGAAAGAGGTCAGTATCAAGACAAATATGATTATGCACATTGACTTGAATGGAAAGATGGGCGGCTTCAGTTTTTGGACATGGTGCCAGAAGAAGCAGCGGTGAATCTTAGTGTTGAATGATTAGATACTTTTAAAAGAGGAGAATCTTTAATTTGTTCTTCACCTGTTTATCATGTATTATGTTGGTTAGAGAGTGAGGGAATGTATCAATGTAGCTTGCACTATGGAGAGAACTGTCTGTTTGCTGTGAAATAAGGATACCGGGGGTATTTAACCAAAAATAGATATCGTAATAGGGATTTCTGAAATCAGGTATAGTTAGTCTAGCATCTCAAAATTTCAGGGAGGGATCAACTTTTTCACATGGATATTGATTCATAATAACACCAGTTATAGAGAAAGTAACATCAGATATTTATTCTGAGGGGATAGGTAAAGGAAACGAATGGAAACTAGACAAAGTAAAGAGGGCTCTAAGAACCCTGTTAGCTTTACATCCTGCTCTGGCCTTCTTTACTCTGGAAGCCCTGCCATCTGAATTAAGTAGCAACAAACATGTATACAAAACTCCTCCTACTCTTAGAAGGACTGTAACAACTCTCAACCATCAGTCAACAGCTTGCAAACAGCGAACTTTCAGGTCCCGATCGAGTATCTAGACAACCCATTGGCACCTTCCCCTTTCCCACTTGCTTTCAGGCTATGAGCATTACAACTAAACTCCAGTCAAAATGTTCTGCCTCTAGCCATGGACATTGCTCCGCATGCTATCTGGGGAGGTCAGCTGAAACTTTGGTACTGAGTTTACATTCCTGCTCGCCAGGTGACCCAGTGGCAGAGGGAGATCAATGTAGATCACTCTAATGTTCTGAAGGTTCTCATTCAAATTATAGTGGGTCACACTAGGATTTGTAAACAGATACAACTGGCCTAAGAAGCACACTAGTAGCATCAAGAAGTACAGACTCCAGAAATCATTGATGCTGCCTAGCACTTGACAGTTATAGGTAACACAATGGAAGAACTGGAAGAGTCAAATCGAAAACACATCTGACAGCCGCTGAAAAGAAATGTGCATGCAAGGTAAAATAGTTGTCTTCATTGAATGCAAGTTTGAGGTGTTAAACAGTGTAGAAAGAAATAAAATGTTTGGCATGATGGAGAGAAAGAAGCAGTGACATTTCTGAAATGTATATTATTTTTAGTTGTGAAGTCTAGAATGCCCACAGGGTGCATCTCCACTCAAATACATCAATTGTCCCCCTTTACCTTATCGGGCATCCTTGACCCGGAGCCTGGAAGACCTCCAGAGAATGACATTTCACCTTAGGTGTACTCATGTCACTCACTCCATCATGGTGACTGCCCTTATTTAGGTGAGGACCACTTGCTACCAGAGACTGGGCCATAGACAAAGATGTGGCTCTCATTATTTGAGAGCAAGAGTAAGGCCCAATAAGGTTCTGCAAGTCCCATCAAATCATACTGGATCTTTTAAAAATTCTTGGGAGATCACACAAGGACAAGGGCAGGAGCTTTCTATAAAAGAAGGTCTCATGCTGAAATAGACTGCAAGGTAATGTGGTTTTGGAGAATTATCAGAAGCGATTGTGGTCTTTTGATCAATCTGAAATATTCAAGAAAAAAGAGGAAGGAGAGGTACATGTGCTCTGAGGTTGGAGGTAAGCTATTCTAGAGCTTTGGAAGCTTGAGACGTCATTCATGTTTAAATGTTTGTGAACTTTTTGTTTGGATGAAGCAAGACAGTTTGATACGGAGAAAAATAAAGTTTTTACTTTTTTTACTGAAATTGCAATCATCAAAGTTTGAGATCATATTAGATAATTTCTCTTGTTCATGCATTAATGGACATGAGTAGAGACTTGTAAGAACCATCACCCTGATTTGCAATGTATGTTAAGAATATATTTTTTGTGTTAAGTTGTAGAGGTCCTTAGAATTCTCTAATTTGAGGGTAATCAGCGTTGACTTGGTGTTCTGACATTAGATCCACTTCACAGATTGTTTTTGGAACAGATCAAATATAGGAACTCTGGAAAAGATGATGAGTTTGATCTTCATTGATTCTGAAGTAAGAGATTGAGAGAGGATCACGACATCTCAGCAGTGTGATGTAAGCCAATATCAAATGTTCTTCATTTATGTAAATTAATTACATATTTGTTATTATTACATTGCTGTCTTTTAAAAGTAATCAGTAAAAATCACTTCTTAGATCTTTACCTCAGTTCCCCTATCGCTTGAAGAAGGTCCTATGTGGATGACTTCTCAGTCATCAGTCAACACAATCCGTCTAACAGGTGGGATTATAATATGCTTACTTTGATGTCAGGGTTGCCTTACTGAACAACCAAGTGACTGGATTCTACCTTCTCAACATCGTCTACTTTAATGTGCCCCTTCTAACACCTCCCACACATTTTGTTACTGTTCTCATTGAGACACCTTCATGGCTGCTGTGCCAAGGTGAAAGTTGCTGGTGGTTACATTGTTCTCCAATATAGGCTTTTGGTATTTAACATTGTGAAAATCTGGTGTAGTCATTAGGATACAGCAACATTTTAATTACAGCGGAGTAACTGGAGTAATGTCTGTAATCATGCATTATTCTTGTGATGAGAAATACCTGAAATTAAGTGACTACTCCAGCTCGATAAATTAAAAATAATGTGCAGCAAATATCCTGCTGCAGCAGCACTGAATCAATGAGCTAAGAGAGAGCAAGTGGCTTATGGATACTGCTGTTATTGTCCTGTAGCAAAGAGGGCTCTTTTCTTAGTGTAAAATGCATCTCATGGCCTATTTTGATGGAAGTCAGGTATTGTCATATCTATATATCAGAAAAGAAAACCCCAAAATTTGATGACACATAAGTTCTTCATTTAACATATTTCAAAACGTGGGCCTGCACAGTAGAGTAGCTGTAAGGGGAATAGACAATGAACACCATGACATCTTTACACGTTGGAGACTGTATCGCTGAGGTGCATTAAAGCCAACTGAATTGGTGTATAAGGGCTATTTGGGTGTGTTGAAGGCTAATTAGACTATCCCAAGACTGGTTGAGGTTAAAATTGAGCTGTGAGGACAGAATGAATGTCTATGATGGTACAATGATGTTTTTTTTAGGCCCTCTAGTGATGTCTGAGCACAAAGTGAGTGTCTCTAGGAGTTGGCTGAGGAGTCTAGGACCTTGATCAAAGCGAGTTAGTGAAAGCCAATTAGGAGGGTCTCCTCCACTTCTCAAGTTCATGCAAGAAATCAGTAGAGAGGGGACCCACTTCTACACTTCTTATATTCTCGTACCCTATTCTGTAAGGTCAGTCCTAAGTGTGGTTATCAGACTCTCGCCTTCCAGTGTTACTAGTTGCATGCTTCACCATGGAGTACTTGTTCCGATACATACTGTATTTGAACGGGATAGATCTTTAAAGTCAAGGGAGCTCTTTGTTATTCTTTTGGTGGGTTCAAGATTAAAGTTGTCTTTGATACCCTACTGTTGGTTTATTAATTACTACCATGAGAATGTTTGAAACAGATGTCGACGCTCACTGAGAACACTATTATCTCTAGTGTCTACAGGTCCACATGTTTCAGCCTACTTGTTCAGCCTCTAAGGGTCATTTGGCTTTCTTCAGGACCAATTAGGATCCCTACAGACCTACAATTTGGGTTTATGCGCACTATTCTTTCCATCTCAATATTTGTCAGTGTTGCATACATGCAGGCATGCCATATGTACCAACCTACTGTTTGTATTTCTCAGTAGGGTATTTGCTGTTTAAGAGAGCTATCAGTAATCATTTCATAGCTATATATGTGTGTTGTACTGCACACTTTGCGACTATGAAAGTGTATTGATATGGTGCACAAATATTGTGAAAGAACATTTTCATAAGGTTTGCCAACGTAAGAGAGAAAAGGAATCAATAACATTGACCCAGTTTTATTTATCCAATTATCAAAGATCAGTTGAGTGCCATGCCCCAGCACAACAGCTAAAACTGTAGGTTTCACAGTTGACTACACGGTATCCATGATCACCCATGCCAACAAATTGTCTCAGTCTGACAATGTACATCTACACCAATTAAAAAGAACAAAACACCTTCTATCCATCAATCAATTTAGAATGGCAGTTTATGCTCTGGTGTTATCGAGGATATATTCAGTCAAAACTATTTTGGCTGGTTTACTAGCCACCTTCCTAATTCCACTAAAAGCAGTCCTTAATGCAATATCATGCCTCGTGGCAGAAAAAAAAAAGATTACACCACATCTCTCCAATCCTAGGAGATCTACATTGGCTCCATCTTGATGTTAGGATAAAGTTCAAAACTTGATGACTTAGTTACAAGGATCTCCATCAGTATAATACCTATTATCTAATCATATTCTAAGCATATCGGGAGGCACAAGCCAATTCAGAAGCAAAAGCTCTTTGTACTCGGAAATCCAAAAATTCAGAACCTCTTTAGTACTGAAACAGTCCTTCTCAGTTTTTCCCAAACGCCTGGAACTCATTACCCACTCACATGAGATTAGCACCAGGTATCCTAGCATTCAGAAAAGGGCTTAAGAAACAGCTCGAAATATTTAGATTGGAAACTTAAGTACATAAGAACTCAAACCATTTGGGTGATCAACAAAGAAACTCATGAACAGATCAACCCCACCAAGTCACAAAAGACATATTTTCATGCTTGTTGTATGAGTTACCTGTCCCTTCTCAAAGTTGTGTTTTTCTCTACCCTTCCTCTTTTTACTCATCTCTTTAAGATTAGAAAGTGTACCTTGTTTATTTTATTATGTTTTGATGTATTTGCTCACTTGTTAACCGTAAAACACTTGGGACCAGATGTACATAGGTTCAGGTTTGCCCAGTACCTAATAGCACATTTTTGTGATTTGCAATCTGGTAATCATAAACAGCCATGTAAAATGTGTGTTCACAAATTTAGCAATTCCCAGTGGGTCACAAATAGACCTAACTCATTAATATTCATGAGTTAGGTTCCAATTTGTGACCGATTGGGAATCACAAAAATCACAGGTGTTAGCAGACCACCATGCCTGTGATTGCTTTTAAATAAAGCAATGTTTCGTGTTTTTTGTAAATGCAGCCCCCTTAAAGGAAAACAGGATGTGTTTAATAAGAAAAAATACAAGTTTTCTTTTCATTTTTTAAGATTTAAGCAGGTGTCTGTGGGCCCACTGTATGCTCTCATTAAACGTTTCTACACCCATTCACAAAGAGTACCCATTCCAGTTTACAAATGGGTTACCACCTAGTTGAAGTAGGCAGCAAAATGCAAATGTATTGTTATTGCATCTCGATAGCAAAACATTCACAAATAATAATAATATCCACATTTGTAAAGCGCAAACAATCACCCATAAGGGTCTCTAGGTGCTGGGGGCCGTCGGGAAAATTAAGCAAGCTATTGCCCAGAGTCACAAGGTGCTGGGCTAATCTGCTGCCAGCACTGGGGATCGAACCATGATCCCCAGTCGCCCTGGCCACGTCACCAAACCTGTGGATATTATATTATCTGACCGGCATTGTAATGAGGCCCAACGTCAGTAGGTAAAATAAGGGTCTGCCTAAAACTTTGACTTTGTCCGGGCCCAGGGTGACCAGATAGCTGTGAGTGGTGCTTTGAGCTTTTTTGACACTAGAATGCACATTTTTTTAATTTAATATTTAAAAATCCATCCCTCCGGTTTCCTATATTGGGCTTTTGTCCTTTTGGTGTAATTTAATTTGAAAGATATTTTCAATTTTTATAAATTGGTGTTGGATTTTTATTGTGTTGTGTCCTTTACTTATTTACTGTTTTGATGATATTAAATCATCTGAAGTTCAGCCTTTTTGGTTGTTGCCAAGCTACCAAAGATTGAGCAAGGATTAATTTATTGAGACTTGAGTGGAACTTATTAGTGAATGTGGTCCCCCCACCTACTCAGGGAGGCTCTGATCCTATAGAATCTGAGCAAGGCGATTGACACTGTTTCCTGCCCACCGCTAGTGAGAAGGCTGGAGGCAGCAGCACTAGCCAGAACAGCACTCAAATGTATCACCTCATTTCTCTATAACAAAACCTTTCAGGTATGTGACGAAGATAAACAATCTGAAATCTTCCCCCTGAATTGTGGGATCTTTCAGAGCTCTTCCTTAAGCCAGTCCCCTCACTTACGAAGTCTAGATCTTATGCAGATGATACACAGATTATCATCTTTCTTTCCTCAAAAAACTGACAATACGCCTACCCAACTAAACCTTTGTCTCAAACACATGACAGACTAGATAGCAGCAAACAACCTGAAATTAAATTGTGAAAAAAACGAGATGATGGTTGTGGGATATACCCCAATAGATGGATGGAAATGAATTGGCCAGAATTCTCTCGCAATCAACCCATCTCAAATGCTGACATCATGATCCTTGGCTTTTGGTTCGATGACAAGCTCTCCATGACAACCCAAGCCAAAAAATTAGCAGCAACATGCTTTGGTTTGCTTAGAAAATTTAGAATGCGTTTGAGATGGCTACCTGAACCATTGCACAGAGTTGTTGTGCAAGGATTAGTCGTCTCGAATACAGAACCTCCCAATATTTGGGAAGTCCAAAGATTGTTATCAAAAGATTGCAGGTTATCCAGAATTCAACTGACCACATACATTATAAAATCCCCAAAGCTCTAGCAAGCTTGCACTTGTTACCTGTGATAAGAGAATACAGTTTAAAGCTTTGTGGCTTGTCTATCGAGCAATGTATAAAAAGGGCCCAATGTTAATCCAGAGACTTCTCTCTCACTATAATACCTCAAGAACCATGGGCTTTACCAGTCATCAGCTGCTTGCAGTGCCTAGAATAAAGAGAATCAGAAGTGGAAGAAGTTGTTTTGCGTTCATAGCCCCAAAGCTCTGGAATGCACTTTGCGAGCATATTAGGAGTCCAAGCTCAAATTAAGTAAATTGTTAAAAACTACCATGTTCAACTAATTCTGTTCTTTCAGTCGAAACTACCTGTTGCTAACCTAGTGCTGGGAGGCCCTTCTGGGTAGCTATGTGCCTTAGAAAACTTTATGAATAGAATAGAATAGAATACTATTAACCAACTTTCCTACATTGTTATCCTGCAAAGCTTCCTAATTGTGAGTTACAATGCATCAGACTTTAGAATATATTTCTTTACATCATGATACATTACAACACAGCTTTTAATATCTTTAATATCTTTACAATGCATTATAATGTATTAGTATGTGTAAATGCAATGCTAAGCATTACAACTTGCATTTTTTGCATTAAACTTCTGTTTTTAATTATTAAAAACACATATATATTTTTTGTCATTTGGACAATTAATCTTTATCTTTATTTAATCTTCAAGTATGTTATACAATACTAATGTAAAAATACTTTGTTTTAATTTACATATTAACTATATTGCTTATTTTTTTATTCCGAATTTATTTTACTAACCATTTTTTGAATTTATGTTAACAAATATAATGTACATTTTTCTGGTAAAGTGTATTGTAAGTAAAAATGAAAGTATAATGTTTCTCTAAATGTCAATTATAAATATTTTTTCAATTTATCTGAATCCCTACAAAGAAATCAAGTGAAAAGGAGAGATTTATAACAAGAGAAAGTCTTATTATATCCTAACAATTAAATAAATCATTCTTCTTTGACGAAAATATTTAAAAATGTAAAAACCTGTAAACATTTCTCTCTCTCTCTACATATATATATATTCACTGAAGATGTGGTAATTTATCACATGGATGACGACATCAGTGATGTCATCAGTGATGTCATTTGAGATGTCATCAGTGATGTCATGAGTGATGTCACTGACCATGTCATGAGTGATGTAATATGTGACGTCATCAGCAGGGGATTGTGGGCGCGCGAGCTATAGTTAGCTGAACTAACTATAACGGGGGAATTTCAATGGTTTTGTACGAGTGAAATGTCCAACTAACTATAACATGTGTGAAACCTCTGGTTTTTTCAGTGAATTTGCGAGGTTTTTTAAATGCTAATTCCTAACTATAACGTGTGTGAAATCTATGGTTTTTTCAGTGAATTTGCAAGGTTTTTTAAATGCTAATTCCTAACTATAACGTGTGTGAAACCTATGGTTTTTTCACTGATTTTGCAAGGTTTTTTAAATCCTTTTTTTATTTTTGTATTTTTTCTTTTGAGTTTTTTTTTTAAACAATATGCTACCTATGTATATAATCATTGATTTACTGTATCCTGCAATATAGAATGGTTCACCTTTTTTAAATAAGTGGTTAGATATAGTTGAATAACATAGTTAATATCTTCTACAAACCTTTATTTATTTATTTTTTGGATTTTTTACCGTGCGCGTATGGTAAGCTTACGGTACACGCATGGTACGCTTTATGTACGGTGCGCGTACGTAATATTTATGCTCTGTGTGCGCATGCGTACGCGATTTACGTACGCGTCCGTACTTCACCTCCGGCGCGTCAGCGCTTGTTTCCTACGAGCGCGCGTGCACGTTACGCGGAACCGCCGTACGTGCATGCGCGCGTGCCTCTAATGCGCATGCGCGTCTGCACGCGTGCTTCTAATGCGCATGCGCGCATGCGCGCGTGCGCGCGTCTTACGTACGTGCATGCGTACTTTTATCGTGCACGTACGTTAAGCATATGGAGCGTGCACGGTAGGTCATGTGTTCCAGAAACAACACTTTTCATTGGTTTAAACTTGTTTCATTTCCAGAAACTTCCAACACCACACCCATTCCCCTCATTACTGCTTGTGATTCCCTAGGAGAAGGAGCTGGATTGTCTTTGGGATACAATGGCAGAGCAGCAGTCCTCTTCTGGGAGTGAGCAGGACAGCATTATTAGACAGAGAAGGAGGAAACAGAAGAATTCTTTTGTCTGGGAATATTTCACATTTCCAGAGGGGCAGAAAAAAGTCAATGCTCCATTAGTCACCTGCAGACTTTGTGGGCGTGTCTTATCTAGAGGAAATCCAAGGAAGAAGTATTCTTTTGGAATTTTCTCTATGTTTAGACACATTAGGGATGTACATCCCAAGACTTTTGCTCGACATACTGAAGCAACCCCTCCAGTAAGTCAGCCGAGTACATCCGCAGTAGCTCAGGCGAGTACATCTTCGGCAGCTCATCCGAGCACTTCCTCTGCGGTGGGAGCATCACCCTCTTCTGCTCCTCTGGACATCTACCCTCGGTTTCAGAGAGTACATATAAGGTGCAACACTTGTTACTCTCTTATTGCTATGGGGGAGACTAGTATTCCTCTAATAGACAATAAGATTGAGCAGCACAAGTGCGGTACCTTTTAATATTCCCATTCTTTCCTCTGTCCCTGTATTAACACAAGGGCTCTTTTAAGAGCCACCCTACCTCACAATTTTTTTTAATTTATTTTATCACTTTTTTTCACCCTTCAATGTACTTGAGGGACCACAAGGGAAATGGGAAAAGCAGAGTGAGGAGAAGTGAAAACAAGGGAGTACGAAAGTAAATGTCTATCTATTTGCCAGGCCCACCTAAATCTTATTCTCTGTTACCCCCCTAGCTCTGTTCTCTGCACTCTAGCGCTTGGACGCCCTTGGGCAGCAATCGCGTTTTACAAATTACAATACAATACAATACAATAAATACAGATATTTCAAACTTACCTGACCAACAAAATACCTTAATTATCAATAACTTGTTTTTTTTAATTGCTAGAAAAAAGTATTAATTTTCCTAAATTTTCTTTCTCAATCTGTAAAAAAAGAAAAAAAGTATTAATATTTAACAATACATTTTACAATACAGTACACATATTTTCTTATTTAAAAAAAACAATATTTTGCCCTTTTTTTGCTGTTTTCAAAATATATTGAATTTCACTGTAAATCGTGAAACCAATTGCATTTATCACTTAACAGCGGGCAAAAAATTAACAATCTGAAAGATTGTTTAAAAAAGACCCTGAATCTCTTCTCAGTAAAACATACCTTTATAGAAATGTTACATACTTAATAAAAACATCATCTAAAAACAACAAATATTTGCAATAAATATCGTCTGTAAATCTTGTTGCTTAAACACATACACCAAAATATTATCTGTCAAAGAAGTCCACAAGAGAAATTTTTACCTTTCCATGAGGCCAAATAGCAATTTTTAAATTCTTTTTTGATGAAATATCCAATGGTAATCCAATAAAATCGCAAAAATGATTTGTTCAGATGTTGCAATTTGTATCTAAAATTTTGGTTTTAGAAAAATTAAATAGGAATTTGGTAATTCTGCAGGCAAACGTTGCTTGAAATTCAATTGAGAATCATTACACAGTGTCCAGCCTTTTTCACATTTAAGATAAACTGTGTAATGACCAGAAGTTATCGAATGTCCATCATGGAAAATTATTGCAACTGCAACAAAAGTTTTTCCAGATATTGATAATTGATGTCCTGTAAACTTCTACATTGGCTCCATCTTGATGTTAGGTTAAAGTTCAAAACTTGATGACTTAGTTACAAGGATCTCCATCAGTATAATACCTATTATCTAATCATATTCTATGCATATCGGGAGGCACAAGCCAATTCAGAAGCAAAAGCTCTTTGTACTCGTAAATCCAAAAATTCAGAACCTCTTTAGTCCTTCTCAGTTTTTCCCAAACACCTGGAACTCATTACCCACTCACATGAGATTAGCACCAGGTATCCTAGCATTCAGAAAAGGGCTTAAGAAACAGCTCAAAATATTTAGATTGGAAACTTAAGTACATAAGAACTCAAACCATTTGGGTGATCAACAAAGAAACTCATGAACAGATCAACCCCACCAGTAAGTTAAGTCACAAAAGACATATTTTCATGCTTGTTGTATGAGTTACCTGTCCCTCCTCAAAGTTGTGTTTTTCTCTACCCTTCCTCTTTTTACTCATCTCTTTAAGATTAGAAAGTGTACCTTGTTTATTTTATTATGTTTTGATGTATTTGCTCACTTGTTAACCGTTAAACACTTGGGACCAGATGTACATAGATTCAGGTTTGCCCAGTACCTAATAACACATTTTTGTGATTTGCAATCTGGTAATCATAAACAGCCATGTAAAATGTGTGATCACAAATTTATCAATTCCCAGTGGGTCACAAATAGACCTAACTCATTAATATTCATGACTTAGGTTCCAATTTGTGACCGATTGGGAATCACAAAAATCACAGGTGTCAGCAGACCGCCATGCCTGTGATTGCTTTTAAATAAAGCAATGTTTTGTGTTTTTTGTAAATGCAGCCCCCTTAAAGGAAAACAGGATGTGTTTCATAAGAAAAAATACAAGTTTTCTTTTCATTTTTTAAGATTTAAGCAGGTGTCCGTGGGCCCACTGTATGCTCTCATTAAACGTTTCTACAACCATTCACAAAGAGTACC
The DNA here is from genome assembly GCF_964204655.1 of Triturus cristatus. Classification (NCBI taxonomy): domain Eukaryota; kingdom Metazoa; phylum Chordata; class Amphibia; order Caudata; family Salamandridae; genus Triturus; species Triturus cristatus. The sequence goes on from NC_140593.1 coordinate 299,687,769, forward strand.
CATTCCAGTTTACAAATGGGTTACCACCTAGTTGAAGTAGGCAGCAAAATGCAAATGTATTGTTATTGCATCTCGATAGCAAAACATTCACAAATAATAATAATATCCACATTTGTAATGCGCGAACAATCACCCATAAGGGTCTCTAGGCGCTGGGGGCCGTCGGGAAAATTAAGCAAGCTATTGCCCAGAGCCACATGGTGCTGGGCTAATCTGCTGCCAGCACTGGGGATCGAACCATGATCCCCTGTCGCCCTGGCCACGTCACCACACCTGTGGATATTATATTATCTGACCGGCATTGTAATGAGGCCCAATGTCAGTAGGTAAAATAAGGGTCTGCCTAAAACTTTGACTTTGTCCGGGCCCAGGGTGACCAGATAGCTGTGAGTGGTGCTTTGAGCTTTTTTGACACTAGAATGCACATGTTTTTAATTTAATCTTTAAAAATCCATCTCTCCGGTTTCCTATATTGGGCTTTTGTCCTTTTGGTGTAATTTAATTTGAAAGATATTTTCAATTTTTATAAATTGGTGTTGGATATTTATTGTGTTGTGTCCTTTACTTATTTACTGTTTTGTTGATATTAAATCATCTGAAGTTCAGCCTTTTTGGTTGTTGCCAAGCTACCAAAGATTGAGCAAGGATTAATTTATTGAGACTTGAGTGGAACTTATTAGTGAATGTGGTCCCCCCACCTACTCAGGGAGGCTCTGATCCTATAGAATCTGAGCAAGGCGATTTACACTGTTTCCTGCCCACCGCTAGTGAGAAGGCTGGAGGCAGCAGCACTAGCCAGAACAGCACTCAAATGTATCACCTCATTTCTCTATAACAAAACCTTTCAGGTATGTGACGAAGCTAAACAATCTGAAATCTTCCCCCTGAATTGTGAGATCTTTCAGAGCTCTTCCTTAAGCCAGTGCCCTCACTTACGAAGTCTAGATCTTATGCAGATGATACACAGATTATCATCTTTCTTTCCTCAAAAAACTGACAATACGCCTACCCAACTTAACCTTTGTCTCAAACACATGACAGACTAGATAGCAGCAAACAACCTGAAATTAAATTGTGAAAAACCGAGGTGATGATTGTGGGATATAACCCCAATAGATGGATGGAAATGAATTGGCCAGAATTCTCTCGCAATCAACCCATCTCAAATGCTGACATCATGATCCTTGGCTTTTAGTTCGATGACAAGCTCTCCATGACAACCCAAGCCAAAAAATTAGCAGCAACATGCTTTGGTTTGCTTAGAAAATTTAGAATGTGTTTGAGATGGCTACCTGAACCATTGCACAGAGTTGTTGTGCAAGGATTAGTCGTCTCGAATACAGAACCTCCCAATATTTGGGAAGTCCAAAGATTGTTATCAAAAGATTGCAGGTTATCCAGAATTCCACTGACCACATACATTATAAAATCCCCAAAGCTCTAGCAAGCTTGCACTTGTTACCTGTGATAAGAGAATACAGTTTAAAGCTTTGTGGCTAGTCTATTGAGCAATGTATAAAAAGGGCCCAATGTTAATCCAGAGACTTCTCTCTCACTATAATACCTCAAGAACCATGGGCTTTACCAGTCATCAGCTGCTTGCAGTGCCTAGAATAAAGAGAACCAGAAGTGGAAGAAGTTGTTTTGCGTTCATAGCCCCAAAGCTCTGGAATGCACTTTGCGAGCATATTAGGAGTAGGCCTGGGCGGTAAAATCCGCTCCGCTCGCGAAATTTGCGGAATTTGGGTAAATTCGCGTTACACGGATAACGCGAAATTGCCCAAAATTCTGCGTTCCGTGACTTCGCGAAATTTTGTGCTTGTTTGAGTTCTCAAAATGCGTGTTCGCGAGATATTTCTCCCCGAGCACGCAAACAGCAATTGTGAACAGGAAAAAGCATCGCGAGCAAGCAATTCCGCGTGTTTGCGGAATTTCTGCGTGTTCGCGGAGATTTTTTACCGTTTCGCGGAGATTTGCGTAACGCGATTATGCAAATTCCGCCCACCCCTAATTAGGAGTCCAAGCTCAAATTAAGTAAATTGTTAAAAACTATCATGTTCAACTAATTCTGTTCTTTCAGTCGAAACTACCTGTTGCTAACCTAGTGCTGGGAGGCCCTTCTGGGTAGCTATGTGCCTTAGAAAACTTTATGAATAGAATAGAATAGAATACTATTAACCAACTTTCCTACATTGTTATCCTGCAAAGCTTCCTAATTGTGAGTTACAATGCATCAGACTTTAGAATATATTTCTTTACATCATGATACATTACAACACAGCTTTTAATATCTTTAATATCTTTACAATGCATTATAATGTATTAGTATGTGTAAATGCAATGCTAAGCATTACAACTTGCATTTTTTGCATTAAACTTCTGTTTTTAATTATTAAAAACACATATATATTTTTTGTCATTTGGACAATTAATCTTTATCTTTATTTAATCTTCAAGTATGTTATACAATACTAATGTAAAAATACTTTGTTTTAATTTACATATTAACTATATTACTTATTTTGTTATTCCGAATTTATTTTACTAACCATTTTTTGAATTTATGTTAACAAATATAATGAACATTTTTCTGGTAAAGTGTATTGTAAGTAAAAATGAAAGTATAATGTTTCTCTAAATGTCAATTATAAATATTTTTTCAATTTATCTGAATCCCTACAAAGAAATCAAGTGAAAAGGAGAGATTTATAACAAGAGAAAGACTTATTATATCCTAACAATTAAATAAATCATTCTTCTTTGACGAAAATATTTAAAAATGTAAAAACCTGTAAACATTTCTCTCTCTCTCTACATATATATATTCACTGAAGATGTGGTAATTTATCACATGGATGACGACATCAGTGATGTCATCAGTGATGTCATTTGAGATGTCATCAGTGATGTCATGAGTGATGTCACTGACCATGTCATGAGTGATGTAATATGTGACGTCATCAGCAGTGGATTGCGGGCGCGTGAGCTATAGTTAGCTGAACTAACTATAACGGGGGAATTTCAATGGTTTTGTACTAGAGAAATGTCCAGCTAACTATAACATGTGTGAAACCTCTGTTTTTTTCAGTGAATTTGCGAGGTTTTTTAAATGCTAATTCCAAACTATAACGTGTGTGTAACCTATGGTTTTTTCAGTGAATTTGCGAGGTTTTTTAAATGCTAATTCCTAACTATAACGTGTGTGAAACCTATGGTTTTTTCACTGATTTTGCAAGGTTTTTTAAATCCTTTTTTTATTTTTGTATTTTTTCTTTTGAGTTTTTTTTTTAAACAATATGCTACCTATGTATATAATCATTGATTTACTGTATCCTGCAATATACAATGGTTCACCTTTTTTAAATAAGTGGTTAGATATAGTTGAATAACATAGTTAATATCTTCTACAAACTTTTATTTATTTATTTTTTATTTATTTTTTGGATTTTTTACCGTGCGCGTATGGTAAGCTTACGGTACGCGTACGGTACGCTTTATGTACGGTGCGCGTACGTAATATTTATGCTCCCTGTGCGCATGCGTATGCGATTTACGTACGCGTCCGTACTCCGCCTCCGACGCGTCAGCGCTTGTTTCCTACGAGCGCGCGCGCACGTTACGCGGAACTGCCGTACGTGCATGCGTGCGTGCCTCTAATGCACATGCGCGCCTGCACGCGTGCTTCTAATGCACATGCGCGCGTGCACGCGTCTTACGTACGCGCATGCGTACTTTTATCGTGCGCGTACGGTAAGCATACGGAGCGTGCACGGTAGGTCATGTGTTCCCGAAACAACACTTTTCATTGGTTTAAACTTGTTTCATTTCCAGAAACTTCCAACACCACACCCATTCCCCTCATTACTGCTTGTGATTCCCTAGGAGTAGGAGCTGGATTGTCTTTGGGATACAATGGCAGAGCAGCAGTCCTCTTCTGGGAGTGAGCAGGACAGCATTATTAGACAGAGAAGGAGGAAACAGAAGAATTCTTTTGTCTGGGAATATTTCACATTTCCAGAGGGGCAGAAAAAAGTCAATGCTCCATTAGTCACCTGCAGACTTTGTGGGCGTGTCTTATCTAGAGGAAATCCAAGGAAGAAGTATTCTTTTGGAATTTTCTCTATGTTTAGACACATTAGGGATGTACATCCCAAGACTTTTGCTTGACATACTGAAGCAACCCCTCCAGTAAGTCAGCCGAGCACATCCGCAGAAGCTCAGCCGAGTACATCTTCGGCAGCTCATCCGAGCACTTCCTCTGCGGTGGGAGCATCACCCTCTTCTGCTCCTCTGGACATCTACCCTCGGTTTCAGAGAGTACATATAAGGTGCAACACTTGTTACTCTCTTATTGCTATGGGGGAGACTAGTATTCCTCTAATAGACAATAAGATTGAGCAGCACAAGTGCGGTACCTTTTAATATTCCCATTCTTTCCTCTGTCCCTGTATTAACACAAGGGCTCTTTTAAGAGCCACCCTACCACACAATTTTTTTTAATTTATTTTATCACTTTTTTTCACCCTTCAATGTACGAAAGTAAATGTGTGATAAATACAGATATTTCAAACTTACCTGACCAACAAAATAACTTAATTATCAATAACTTGTTGTTTTTAATTGCTAGAAAAAAGTATTAATTTTCCTAAATTTTCTTTCTCAATCTGTAAAAAAAGAAAAAAAGTATTAATATTTAACAATACATTTTACAATACAGTACACATATTTTCTTATTAAAAAAAAACAATATTTTGCCCTTTTTTTGCTGTTTTCAAAATATATTGAATTTCACTGTAAATCGTGAAACCAATTGCATTCATCACTTAACAGCGGGCAAAAAAATTAACAATCTGAAAGATTGTTTAAATAAAACCCTGAATCTCTTCTCAGTAAATCATACCTTTATAGAAATGTTACATATTTAATAAAAACATCATCTAAAAACAACAAATATTTGCAATAAATATCGTCTGTAAATCTTGTTGCTTAAGCACATACACCAAAATAATATCTGTCAAAGAAGTTCACAAGAGAAATTTTTACCTTTCCATGAGGCCAAATAGTAATTTTTAAATTATTTTTTGATGAAATATCCAATGGTAATCGAATAAAATCGCAAAAATGATTTGTTCAGATGTTGCAATTTGTATCTAAAATTTTGGTTTTAGAAAAATTAAATAGGAATTTGGTAATTCTGCAGGCAAACGTTGCTTGAAATTCAATTGAGAATTGAGAATCATTACACAGTGTCCAGCCTTTTTCACATTTAAGATAAACTGTGTAATGACCAGAAGTTATCGAATGTCCATCATGGAAAATTATTGCAACTGCAACAAAAGTTTTTCCAGATATTGTTAATTGATGTCCTGTAAACTTCTTTATTAAAGTGTCCAATTTTGAACCATCAGCTCTACAACGTTGCATCATTAAAATTACATACTGTCCATATTTCTTTAAAAATAATGTTGAAAACATGTCTGATTTACATTTAGAACATTCCATGCTGTGATTGGCATCTTTAACTAATTTACTAAAAGTGACTGATTGACTCTCTGGTAATGTTAAATATATGAACCTTTCTGAATCAACATTAGAGCTGCATGTGTTGAAACAGTTTTCACAACTATGTTCCCATTTATAAGAGAGACCAAACATATTTTCTATTTCTACCCCTTCTTCTTCCAGTACCATAAGGATATACAGCAAGAATTCCTGTGCATCTTGCTGGACATTTTGAGTAAACTGTGTACTTCCTGAACATACATCTAAAAGTTTTCTAACATCAGAAGCACTTTCTATTTTAGTTTTATCATTACTCAGCTTCTCAAAAAGAAAACTCAGCAGAGAACAGAATCTTTTTTCATGATTTAGTATTTTCTGCTCTTGCAAACTTTCAAGATAAAACACAACATTCAGCACTACATTAGCGTAGCAGTTGACACCAGAGCTATTTTCAAAATGACAGCCAACAACCTCTTGAACACTGTCCTTTTTCTTTTTGCTTGCAATCACATCACTCTCCTTTTGTTTTCTCTTCTGTACATCCTCATTACAGATATTCTCAATTCTCCTTTTCCGAGAAACAACACGTTTTTCAAACACAGGATACTGACCTAAATGAGGAGCATAGGTTCTTCTTAATCTATTATACTCCTTTCCACAATTTGCATCAGCACTAACTTTTGAGTCATCAAAGTCTATCATGAATAGACCAGATAATGTTTTCACTCATGACACAGCAAAATATGCCATACCTTCTTTGAACACAGTAGAACCAATGTTTACAAAAGCACTATCTACAGTTAATCCTTGAGATTTGTGAATAGTTACAGCATATGCTAGAGAAAAAGGAAACTGCTTCCTACGTACACATAAGTCTTTCACAAGCAAGAAACAAACTGAACAACGACAAATGTCTCTTCAATCTGATCAAATTTTATTTTTAAAAATTCAATCCCGTCTTTTTTCTGGTATTTCACAAAACCCACAACTTTACCCATAGCTCCATTCATTAAATCTTTTTCTACATCCAAATTTCTTCTTAAAAATACTCGACAGTTCATACAAACATAAAGATTTTTTTCTAATCCAGCTGTTTTCAAAATGTTCTTCTCTAGAGAATCCAATTTATTTTTCAATTTGACCACTGCTTCCATTTTCTTAATCTCTTCCTTTTCCAATTTCAAAAGTTTCTCATTGAATATCGAGCATTCACGTAGTGTTGGCATTAAGCAGATTACAGTATTTTTTTCTGCAATGTTCTGGTATATTTTCTCTGCAACTATTTCTTCATTTGGAAATAAATTATGTAGCAACCGACTCTGTAATGCTTCTCTGCCAACTTCTGTGAGTAGTCCAATTCTGATATCTTTCAGAATACTTGCATAATCTTCATCGTTTGCTTGCCTCATATATGGTAGTGAGTTCTTTGTACTCAAAGAATGACCAAAAATTCGCATTACCAATACTTCCTAATGACTTCTTTGTGTCTTCATGTGTCACAGTATTAAACACTGGTTGTCCTTTAACTGGAGTGAGCTGCAGAAGATCCCCAAAAACTATAACATGTTTTCCTCCAAATAACACGTCATAGTCTCTCTTTGGAATTTGCTGCATTCTTAAATGCACAAAGGCAAGCATTAAGTTTGATACCATGCTTACCTCATCAATAATGAGAACTTGCATCTTCTTCAACAATCTTGAAACTTCGAAGCATGCTTCTCCTGTTAGCTTGTGATATTCTATTTTGTTCTCGTGCTCCACTGGTAACATTAGCAAGCGATGTAAGGTAATTCCTTTTATGTTATATGTTGCTAACCCAGTTGGAGCAGTAACAACACAAGACAAAGTTGAATCTGTTTTTTGCTGTAGGTAGCTTCGGATGACTTTAATTAAGAAACGTTTTCCAGTTCCAGCTTGTCCACTCACATACATCCTGATTGGTTCAAATGATGCACATGAGCACTCTTTCTTTTCATGTAGTAATCCATGATCAATTTTTTTGTGACTTCTTCATACATTTGTTTTTGTTCTTCATTCAGTTGCTGTTCCAAATTTGGTAAGTCTATTAAATCTTCCTGAGCTTGATTCATAACTGTTTCCACTTCAGTCATTTCTACGATTGGTTGTCCTAGGGGATCTTGACTGAGTGTTCCAGAACTTTGGCTGTCTTGAGAACTGTCTCTAGCTACTTCAGCTGCAATTGTAGCTTCCTGTTCAATTTCTTCATTTAACATTTGCACATAATTTGTGAAAGTACTGCATTCAATCGTATCTTTACATGCATTAAAGGAATCTTCATAGCTGTGAAAATCTCCAAGTAATTCATCCTCTGAACGCCATGGTTTAAACATCTGTAAAAGTGCTAAGTAGTAAAATTCCTTTTTGTCAGGAGTGTCGCAACTCAGCTTCCTCTGATTAATTAAACTTCCTTTTGTTTGCTTCACCAAACATCCTTCCTCACCAATGACTTTATATTTTCCATTGTTGATGTCTTCTGTGGCTTTCCGTGTAAGAATGTAGTTCTGCAGCACTTCAAAGAGACACATGTTCTCAAGATGACGACTTCTTTTTGGGTAATATGTGTCCAGCATGTTTGATTTCAAAATATCTGTACTTTCCGGGTCATTCTCTGCCAAATATTCAATTTCTCCAACAGATTTCAGTACCCGATTTTGCATTCCTGAAAGGCCTAAATTTACCCAAATTATTCTTCTGGATTTGGAGTACAGACTTGCAGATGATAACCTATCTGAGCATTCGTAGGATCCAATTTCTCGATGCGATAACATCTTTAAACTGAAACTGTATAGCTTTTTACTGACAGTCTTCTCGTGAGAAATCTCTTCCCACATTTCCTTCAATTCCGTTTTCTCAGATTTAGTGATGTAAGATGTGACATACTGAGCAACAGCAATAGAATTGTCAGCTACATACTGAATATCCATGTTAGCATTCCACATGGATAAAATGACTGGGTTGTAGTCATTTATATATTTTGACTCTTCTTTTCTTCTTAGGTTGTAGGTATTTTTAGGCGATTTTCTTGTAATGGTATGTCTCACAGCTGACATAAAACTGTTGACTCTTCCTTTTGAAAGAACAGGTCGTGGAAATCCAAATCGACATTTTGTGTAGAATTTTTCTTTACTCTTGTACTTTCGTTGACAGTATTTTCCACACCGATGACTTTGGAAACGTAAAACTTGCTCTTTTAAGTTTTTCTCTTCTGTGCTTTTAGGTATAGCACATGTTGCATATCCTTCGATGAAACTTAAAACTGCATCATCAGAATCTGTTCCAAATTTTGGGGCATCCTTGATCCACAACAGCATATGAATATGAGGAGCACCTCTTGCTTGGTACTCTTTTCTCCAAAAGAAATCCACAACTTCTCCAAGAGGTGGACTTTTTTTATTGCAGATGAAGGCCATCATAGCCTCAAATCTATGATTGAAATATCTGCAAACATTAACCGGATCCAATGAGCACAATTCTCCTGCTGTCTTGTATTGGATGTTTTCAATATTTGAATTTGCCTCTCGAAGAAAATCCAGAAGATCATTCCAAGCGTACTCAGCACAGCTTAGGGTGAGAAACCATGTAGGAGTTCCTAAATTCCGTAACATACACTTCAATTCTCCATGGCGTCGGTACCAATATTCATTTGTCCCTCGCTGACAAGCCATTAGATTAATCAATTGAGATTCCAAATGATCATCTTGCTGTTGCACTTTGTTCATAAAATCCTTTGCAGACACATTACGTAGATGTACTCCAGTTTTCAAAATGTGATTTACTGCATAAGATAGTGCTGACAAGTCACTTTCAAATAAAAGATGGAACAAATAAGGAATACTTTGACGAAATCTGGGATCTTCTGCATATAATCTTGTAGTCCGATACTCAGAAGCAGGAATCTGTACTGGACGTTCATCATATCGTCCACCTTTTCCTGTAGGAAACAGCTGGGGAAAACAACGAGCTTCCAAGCTCTGCTCCCATACACTCACAGGAGTTCCTTGTGCTTTTTTCATCTGAAACAGATCAATAGTGTTTGCCATAACTTCTTTTGAATGAAGAGGATGTATGATGAAATGTTCATAAATTTCTTCTTCTTTTGACTTATCCACTTTTTCAATTTGCCCAGCTGGTATTCCTGAGTCTGGTAGTAAAACTTCTTCATCTTCATCCATATACATTGTTTCATACCATTTATTTTTTCTTTTCAAATATAAATTTGCTCTTTGTACTTTTCGTACATCTACCAGCTCCTGCCAAATTTTCTTATTCTTTGTTGGTACTCCATTAACCAAAATAACTAATGGTTCAGTTTCCAATCTATCTGCATCAATAGTTTCCATATTTTTTTTCAAATCCAATGGCAAATAGACAACTCTTCCTTTTAAACCTCTTTGTAAATCCGAAGGAGGTAATTTGCCTGTTTTGGGCTCCATACGAACTATAGTCTGAAAAGGATGGACACATTGAATGAGTATAGACTCATACGTATTTAAATCACTAAGTTCTGCAGGAATTTCAACCAATTCTAAATTATTATGTACAGCTCTTGCTGGCATTTTATTTTCTTCTAACTTGTTATAACAATATTTACAAATACGGTGATATTCACCCAAATCAAAACAATTTTCCAGAAATAAATATGTAGCAAAATCCAACCACTTAGTATTATTTTCTTTTTCAATTTTTTTTATAGAGATCAACATACCTTGTTTGATTTTTATTATGGCTTCTCCGGCAACAAATACAAGTAATATTTGGTCTTTCATTAGAGATGATAGTAAATTTTGTCATTTGATTGTGAGAAGTTGGCCTGGTATATGATGTTCACTAGTTAAAGTGACCACCTTGTACCATGCCAAGCAACCCTTATGGTGTGGTTGTAAGTCAACCTTTTCGGACCAGCTGCCCTAGTGGTAGCGTAGGCTAAGCAGTCTTTGAGGCTAAACTCGTGAAACGTGTTAAGCAGGCTGTTTTACCAAATGTAACCCCCTTTTATACCAATGAAAGGACACCACACAGATATATATTAAAAATATATATGTATTTATTTCTCAAAGTATCCCCTAGACTCTTTATGAGCACAGGAGCACAAATCGTTAAACAAGAATACGTTAGAATACACAGAAGTTGCACTTTATATGGATAGGCCCTGGTGGCCGCTCGAACCATATACTAAAATAGTGGTATAAGTACCACGAACAGAAAAGGGAAAAGGCCTAGGGCCTCTAGAATCGCTGGGCCTACAAGGAGCTAACTTTAGTTAGTGACCAGGAGGTCCACGGGTTGCGTGTGCAGAGCAAACAGTCACACGCGAGCTCCCATAGGTTATCAATGGGTGCGTAAAAGTTACAAAGTTACTGCAAAGAGGATCTTCCGGATGGACTATGAACTCAAGATTGCAAACACAGACACTAGAGATGATACTCTACACTTGGGCACCGGAGTGCCAGCTTTACCTCACCCACAGGAAGCGGGTGCATAGGTCTCGAAGTGCGTCGGGTTTCTTCTATCTGTTCAATGGAGCCTGAAGACAAAGATGCTGCAGGCGATCGGTCCGGAAGAGATGCGGTGGATCCAAGAGTGGATCGGAGTTGTAGAAGACCTGTAAGCAGAGGGGACAGTGTTCACAGTCACTAGCCAGTGACCAGCGTGGCACCAGGTGGGTACCAGGCGATGTCGGGTGCAAACAGGAAGAAAGGTACAACTTGTCTCTGCAGCCACGTGGTCCCTGAAGGTTGACGACGTCCAGGAGTCGGGTCACGAGCTGTCCCATACAGGCTCTCGCTGTCGGCGGTGTCGGCGACTTGATTGAAGCAAACAAGCCTTGGCAGAAGCAATTGTTGTGGAAAAAAAAAAATAGGCTGATGGTTCTGACCAGCAAGGTCAGAGGGACTGCTCCTTTGGAGGGGAGCAAGGGCCAGTCTGGAGCAACCAGACCAGCGGTGTATTTCTTGAAGTTCGTCGCCAAGATGGCCACTAGGCAGCGGGCCAGCAACCAGTTAGGCGCGTCAAGTGGCAAAATGCAGAAGGGCCCCACGCAGATCGTGGAGATGCTGGAGGGCTCACCTTTGGTGCATATGCTGCTCGGGTGTTGGGCTTCTCAGATCCCAAAGCACAACTTGGAGGGAGCCTCGGTTGTCGTGCTTGCAGCTTGTCGTGGTCTTTTCAAGATGGCTGGCTCCACGTGTCTCGGTGCCTCCACGGGTTCCTTCTTTTCAGGGACTGTGGATCGGGCAGTGAGAGGTCTGGAGTTCCAGGTCTTGTCAGTCTCTGGGCTCGGGCTCCGGCGGGAGGCAGCGGCAAAGCAGATGTTGATTCGCTGGATGGTGCTTGCGTTAGCAAGGTGGTCACTCCCTGACCACAGGGGAGATTCTCTTCAGTCCTCTGTGCGGCAGAGCGTCGAAGTTCCCGTCTTCTTCTTGTAGTTAAGTTGATTCCAGGATGTCTGAAGTCTTAGGACACAGCTCCTACCTTTAAGCGGATTCTAGGGGCCGGACTACCTGCTAGGTCCCTCCCTAAGGGTGGGACCAGGAAGGGGGGTGGTTACACCCCCAATCCTTTGTCCAGCTCGCCCCAGGTCCGGGGCTGGTTTGCCCCAGGACCGGATTGAACTGGCATATGCACCGAGGCTCCTTGTGAGCCTCAGGCATGTCTGGTTTCTTTCAAGCCCTACCTGACCAATACACAAAATCCTGTCTGGGGTGGTGCTCGCACCTCCCCTGGCAGGAAACCCTTTGTCCACGTCTCCCAAGCTGGAAGGACTCCCAGCAGCAGGAGGGCAGACTTGTGTCTGTGGTGGCAGCATCCATTTTGTGGAGCTGAGGCTATGTCTGATTTTACCCGGATTTCAGGTACTGTACATGTCGTGTCCCTCTAGAAGGGTGGAATGCTAACCCCGTCGCCAGAATTGGCGAGGGGTTAGTATTCCAATTCGTATGACACCTTACTCGACATGTTTTGATAAAGCCAAACCAAAGATAGCATTTAACCGCGAGGTTCATAATGCACTTAAGAGTATATGGTATGACGATATCTGGAAACGGTAGAAGGAAGTTGTTCCGACCACTGCAGACAGGCCCAGCTCATGCCAGAGCACCATCTCACATGGAACCAAGCACTCTGCCTTCAGGATTGTTAAGGCCTGCCATAGGAGTGACTTATAGGTTAACCTGTGTCCCATTTAAGGTGAGGTATAGGTATACTACACCTAAGTAAGAGGTGGTTACACCAACTTACCCCAGCTGAGTGATCAGCCAGTTGTGTCAAATTTGTTAGGCCAAGCCTGGGGTGGCATAATACATGCTTCAGCCCCTGGCAGGCCTTAGATACACCAATGCCCTGGGTACCTAGTGTACACTGGTACAGGGGCTCACAGGGTGATCCACTTCCAATTGGTTATGCACCTAGGGTGCATAGTGTCAATTTAGTTAGAGAGAACAGCAGGCTGGGGGTCTGATTAGCAGGCCCACAGCCTCAATATGTCAAAAACCAGTGAAGCAAAAAGCAAAAATTTGGGGTGACCATAGGATAGCAGACCCTACTCTTCTACATTGATCTTCAAAATTTTTACTAACAGTGGGTTCTACATTCTCTTCCACATTTTCTTCAATAACTGTGTCATTACCTGCACTTTCTTGTTCATGACCAAAGTAACAAAACTGAATTTCATCAATAACCTTCTCTACATCTGATACAGATCCACGGAACAGAGCCCCATTCAACTCATTTAACTTTAGTGCTGGACTTTTAGCAAAATACAATCTTCTCACAAACTTTCTCATTTCAGTATGATGAAATGCTAGCATCCTAAAATGGTGAAAAACACTTTGGCAAACTTTCCTAGAAAGACAAGCCAGAGAATATCCTTGCAAACCAGTATTCTCTCTCACTCTACATGGATCTAGTCTTTGAAGCACCTTAATCTTCTGTTTAACACTTTTTTTACTATATTCTCTTAGAAACTCACGTAATTTATCAATAGATTCCTGTCGTACAGTACAAATACTACTACAATTCCAAGTGTACACTGGAGCTTTAGGACGTCTCCCCATAACCTCATCAGCTATCACTTCTTACTCATTTCTTGGAACCATTTTCTCCTTTTCCATTATACAACCATCTTTCACTTCATAAGCACGACCTCTGGTGTCAACTGCATGCAGCAAACTATTACTTTGAAGATAACTCTCTTCATTAAAAAATGGTTCAGTACTTGAACTATGCATCCATTCTCCTAAAAACACTTTACAAAAGTTATTTCTTTTCACTACTCTGTTCCTTTTGCTTTGTGACTTCATTACATTGACCATTTTATCTAATGTACGGATCCTGTTCAAAATTGAAATGAATAGTTTTCTTTTTAAATCTAAAGCCTTAGCTACAGTTGATTCAATATCTTTTTTTCGCTTATAAAATTTCGCTTTCTTCTTATATTCTTTCACATCCTTTAGCAAATTGGACATCACTCTTCTCTGAAACATTTTTCTACGAATGTCTTTAAATGCTGTTTTTCTTTTTAAGTCAATCTTTATTGCTTCTAATTGTACATTAGCATTTTGTAATTTCTCACTTTTGTCCTGTTGTTTTCTACTTGAAACTCTATTTGCAGTGGGGACAGTTTTCAAATTTGTTCTTTTTTTGAAGATATTTTTTAAAAAATCCTTAGTTTGCTTACCAGAAGACTTTTTCTTTTTTCCAACATGAGGATCTTCAACTAATTTGGGTCCTCCAGTTGTCTTCAAATATAAATGTTTTTTCTGTTCTTTTCTCTTCCTTGATTTTATAGGCATCTTTAATTTATTTCACTGTTGGTCAGCAATATCTGAAAAAAACTAAAAAAAAAATACCTTTATGTAATTTAATTTTATTACTATATATTTTTTGTGCAAATCTTATAATACTATCTACCCCTTTCCTACAAGTGAAAAACACAATAAAACCAACACGAATTAAAGCTTCCCCTTTCCTACGAATGTAATTCTAAAAGAACCAGAGTACCACGAATTAAATCTCTGACAACAATTCCTGTGTGCGCACAGACTGATGGTGTGATTCTAGGCAGAAAACAAAATTTAATTTGCAATTTGAAAGCACACTTACTACTGAGGTAGAGCAAGTGATAATTACTGTAACAGTCTGACACATTTTCATTATTTTTTTCAGAAACAGAAAAGAGCACATGCCCAAACTGCTTTTTGAGACCATGAACATGTGCAACCTGAATGACGTACTACACTCTAGCAAAGGAAATGAGCCTTGGTGATGTTCAATGTATTAGCGTTACTCACTGCTATATGAAACACCACACGGCGCTGAATAGTAAGCATGACTGTACATGAGAGACAGCTTGCTCTCTGCTAAGAGTGTGCTTCTGGAGACTGTCTACTGTCAAGTGCAAGAGAGATCTGCATGGATGCTTGCGCAACTGCATAAACATTGGAGACATGTATGTAACACTACATGGTGGTAAGGGTTAATTGGACTTTTGGACATGTACAAACTACATGACCCATTGCAGGAGTGGAAGAAAAATCTACCATGTTGATGTCAAATGTGTTTGCATTGCCCTCTCATTTGTGACATATTAATTTGGGCTCAATGGTAGCCATCACAGTTCAATTAAACAAGCTTCCCCTTTCCTACGAATGCAATTCTGAAAGAACCAGAGTAACACGAATTGAATCTCTGAGAACAATTCCTGTGTGCGCACAGACTCATGGTGTGATTCTAGGCAGAAATTGAAATTTGATTTGCAATTTGAAAGCACACTTACTACTGTGGTAGAGCAAGTGATAATTACTCTAACACTCTGACACATTTTCATTATTTGTTTCAGAAACAGAAAACAGCACTTGCCCAAACAGCTTTTTGAGACCATGAACATGTGCAACCTGAATGACGTACTACACTCTAGCAAAGGAAATGAGCCTTGGTGATGTTCAATGTATTAGCGTTACTCACTGCTATCTGAAACACCACACAGCGCTGAATAGTAAGCATGACTGTACATGAGAAACAGCTTGCTCTCTGCTAAAATTGTCCTTCTGGAGACTGTCTACTGTCAGGTGCAAAAGAGATCTGCATGGATGCTTGCACAACTGCATAAACATTGGAGACATGTTTGTAACACTACATGTGTGGTAAGGGTTAATTGGACTTTTGAACATGTACAAACTACATGACCCATTGCAGGAGTAGAAGGAAAATCTACCATGTTGATGTCAAATGTGTTTGCATTGCCCTCTCATCTGTGACATATTAATTTGGGCGCAATGGTAGCCATCACAGTACAATAAAACAAGCTGTCCCTTTCCTACGAATGCAATTCTGAAAGAACCAGAGTAACACAAATTGAATCTCTGAGAACAATTCCTGTGTGAGCACAGACTCATGGTGTGATTCTAGGTATAAAACGAAATTTGATTTTTAATTTGAAAGCACACTTACTACTGTGGTAGAGCAAGTGATAATTACTGTAACAGTCTGACACATTTTCATTATATTTTTCAGAAACAGAAAACAGCACATGCCCAAACTGCTTTTTGAGACCATGAACATCTGCAACCTGAATGACGTACTACACTCTAGCAAAGGAAATTAACCCTGGTGATTTTCAATGTATTAGCATTACTTACTGCTATCTGAAATACGACACAGCGCTGAATAGTAAGCATGACTGTACATGAGAAACAGCTTGCTCTCTGCTAAGACTGTGCTTCAGGAAACGGTCTACTGTCAGGTGCAAAAGAGATCTGCATGGACGCTTGCGCAACTGCATAAACATTGGAGACATGTATGTAACACTACATGTTGGTAAGGGTTAATTGGACTTTTGAACATGTACAAACTACATGACCCATTGCAGGAGTGGAAGGAAAATCTACCATGTTGATGTCAAATGTGTTTGCATTGCCCTCTCATTTGTGACATATTAATTTGGGCTCAATGGTAGCCATCACAGTTCAATAAAACAAGCTGCCCCTTTCCTACAAATGCAATTCTGAAAGAACCAGAGTAACACGAATTGAATCTCTGAGAACAATTCCTGTGTGCGCACAGACTCATGGTGTGATTCTAGACATAAAACGAAATTTGATTTGCAATTTGAAAGCACACTTACTACTGTGGTAGAGCAAGTGATAATTACTCTAACAGTCTGACACATTTTCATTATATTTTTCAGAAACATAAAATAGCACATGCCCAAACAGCTTTTTTATACTGAATACAAACCATCACAGTTCTAAAAAACAAGCTGCACCTTTCCTACGAATGCCATTCTTACAGAACCAGACCAACACAAATTAATTCTCTGACAACAATTCCTTTGTGCATACAGACTCATAGTGTGATTCTAGGCAGAAAACAGTATTCCTGGGTGATACCAGTACACCTTAACTTCTAGAGAAGACATACTCCATAATATCTTACAAGTTCAAGGCACTTAAATATCTTCCTTACCTTAAAATAAAAAACACAACTTTAAAAGTGGAAGGAAAATGTTCCATGTTAATTTCAAATGTGTAAGCATTTGCCTCTCATTTGTGAGAAAGTGATTTCTGCCGAATGCTAACCATCACAGTTCAAGAAAACAAACTGCCCCTTTCCTGCAAGTGCAAGGCTAACAGAGCAAGAGCAACACAAATTAAATCTCTGATAAAAATTCCTGTGTGCACCCAGACTCATGGTGTGATTCTAGGCAGAAAACATTATTCCAGGGTGATACCAGTACACCTTAACTTATGGTGAAGACATACTCAATAATATCTTACAAGTTCAAGACAGTTAAATATCTCCCAAAACACAAAATGTGAAAAACAACTTTAAAACAAGAATCACATTTCTATTATTTATATCAAAATGCACCACATACATTCCCTCTCAAATTCATAACTCACCTTTAAAAGTAGTTAGTTCAGAAAGAAATGTGGCACTCAAACAGCAGATTATCAGAGCCAGAATCTCTGAGCTGTACACATCTCTCCTCCCACCAGAACCAGTTAATGGCAATGTTTCCCTCTCTTTTTCCACACATATACCTGTTAACTCCAAATCACAGTGCTTCCCACATTTTTTTCAAATGGAAACACACATTTCTATTGGTTGCAAATTTCAACCCTTTCCAAATGATCCCTTCCCCCAACATGACTTCTGCCTGCTACCATAGCAACAGGTCATGGAACACTGCTGTGAGCAGAGAGGTCATAAGTCCAGCACACAATGTTTCTAATCCTTAGAGCAAGAGTGCTTGACTTTTCAAACCTAACAGCAAATCCAAAGTAATGTTCTGTGGGTACACATTTTTCTGAGCCAATACAAAACATGCTTGTAAAAATCTAAACATACAGCCTAGTTTTAACTGTAAAATGGTTTAAATCAGCCAATCAGTTCTTTTAAAAAAAAAAAAAAGTTTGTTAGCCTCCATTTTACAACTATCTTCTGAGTGCATCCAGATCTCCTTGAAAGATGTTCACAGTGTGGATTGTAGGTCACAGCTATGTCTTCTGGAGTGAAAAGTTTGCAGAAAAAAGAGGTATTCTGAAAGACCTTGCTTTGCCAAATGTAGACATTAAATGGATTGGTCAGAGAGGGTTAAAGTGGCACCAATTAATGACTTTGGTGAAAACCTTTCTACATCTCCCACAGCCTAACCTTATTATTGTGCACTGTGGTGAAAATGACCTAGGCACTTTAACTGGGGTAGGTCTGGAAATGCTTGTTAAGGACACCTTTTTGCAATTGATGTCACTTTTTCCACAAACTGCCTTTGTATATTCTAATATATGCCAAAGGCAAAAGTGGAACTGGTCCAACCAATTTTGTCTGCAGATTGACAAAGCAAGAAAGCACGTCAATAAGTCTGTTTCTGCTTTCCTCAGAGACTATGGTATGGGTTCTATATACCACAACAACTTGCGTTACAACATGCAATACATTTATAGAGGAGACAGTGTACATTTCAATGATGAAGGGAACAGAGTCTTCCTCTTGAACTTTAGACTCTGCATCGGTACTTACTTGCAGGTACCAAAAAAACACTCAATAAACACAACGGCTCTTTTTAGAGCCAACCAACATCTAAACATTTAATTTTGATTTTCAATTCTATTTTTTTTTTTTTTTTACCGCCGTACGCGTACCGTACGCACACGGTACGCGTACGCCGCGATTTAAAAAAAACATATATATATGTTTTTCACACTTCTGGGTCCTTTTTGGACCCCCTGACAAAAGGGTCTGCAACTCTCTACCTTGCCCCCTTTTCATGTTCTTTACCTTTGTTTTTCAGTGTGAGACACACAAAATGGCGGCCAACACTTCCTGATTTCGACCGACTGGAATGTTTACTGTCATGTAACCACCAATCAGAATTACGCTCGCGTATGCGTACGGTGCGCGCCTATAGATATGTATGTACTTTTAACTGTAATTTTCTCAGGAACTACTGAACACATTGACTCCAGAAATTCAAAAGGCACATCCCTGACCTGAGGACTACCTCTTTCCCAAATTTCAAATAATTCTGTTCAGCCATTCGGGCTGTACCTTGGACTAAAGGTCCCTATGGAAAAATGCAGAGGGAAAACACGTTTTGGGACCCCACTTTTTTCTCAGCCCCCGCTTGACGAATCCCCCCGAGACTTTCAGGGTAGGAGCAGAGCAGAGCGCCCCACCTATTTTAAAAATTCCGCGAGGATTCGTCAACCGGCGCCAAAGTTATTCAAAATAGAATTTACAGATTTCCTATGGAAACACGGTCCTAACTATAACTATCTACTGGCGGTCGCCAGTAGATAATATATATATATATATATCATGCTCCGGCTTGGTTGATCGTTTAGTTTGAAAAGCACTCGAATAACACCAAGGTGTTCCAAGCATTACACCTTTATTAAGCGGGAAGGAAAACGTCTCTCTACTGCTTACACAGTTCCCACCACGTATGCCGACGTGTTTCGAGGCAATCCTCTCTTCAGGGCTGATAGTGGAAAAATGCACCTCCGATCACTCCCTGCTTAAAAGCACAGTGTGACATACCACATGATCGGTTGTCACCTGTGCGATGAGCAAAGTATTTTGGGCAATGTAGTGTCGGCTTTGAATAAGAGTGCAATGTCCTGCTGAACAGAGCCCCCAAATGAGCCCCGGCAGATCGACGTAGTCCTCAATTCCTTGATGTTAGTCCCCAAATAGAGGCCGGCTGATGTCAGCCCCTGGGGCCCCAAGGTTCTCGGAGTGGTGCTCTTCGACGGCACGACCGCCGCCAATAAATCATGCTCCGGCTTGGTTGATCGTTTAGTTTGAAAAGCACTCGAATAACACCAAGGTGTTCCAAGCATTACACCTTTATTAAGCGGGAAGGAAAACGTCTCTCTACTGCTTACACAGTTCCCACCACGTACGCCGACGCGTTTTGAGGCAATCCTCTCTTCAGGGCTGGTAGTGGAAAAATGCACCTCCGATCACTCCCTGCTTAAAAGCACCGTGTGACATATCACATGATCGGTTGTCACCTGTGCGATGAGCAAAGTATTCTGGGCAATGTAGTGTCGGCTTTGAATAAGAGTGCAATGTCCTGCTGAACAGAGCCCCCAAATGAGCCCCGGCAGATCGACGTAGTCCTCAATTCCTTGATGTTAGTCCCCAAATAGAGGCCGGCTGATGTCAGCCCCTGGGGCCCCCAGGTTCTCGGAGTGGTGCTCTTCGACGGCACGACCGCTGCCAATAAATCATGCTCCGGCATATATATATCACCAATATCACCAAGAAGCCGCTCCGGGAAGAAAAAGCTCAAGGACACAGCGGGGATTACCTCAGGGAACCTCTATATTCACTGGTACAGCGTGCAAATGCATTTCGGCATGATTGCCTTCTTCAGTGCTGCTGGTACCTCGTGACCAACTTCCCCCCCCTCTTAAAGTTCTTTGGCGCTCCCAATGACGGGAGATCAGCTACACCTGCTGCGCTGGGTCTGTTGCGGTCTAATGGGAGACTGCAATTCCCAGAATGCAGTACGAAATGTGCGCAAAGACAGTATTCAATGTTCTTCCAGTGAACACTGTTGTGTGCCAGGTAAGTTTAAGGGGGGGCCGTGTAACAGCTGATGGTCATGCAAATATAGTGTTAAAAGTTCCCTCCGCTCCCCAACGCCCCAACCGCAACGTGGAATCAGCCGGACCGTGAACCATGTAGAAATCACACTTGCCTCCCCCTGTAATCACGGACTGCCAAAACAGCAGCCACAGGCATGGTTCGTTGTCATGGTGGTCCTGGGTAAATCAATCCCTTGATTGTCACACAGTCAAATGCTAACAGACCCAGGACACTTTGAAGGGCGGGTCCTTGTTTCGTGTTGTTGGCAGCCGCGAAAAATATCACCAAGAACCCCCTCCGGGAAGAAAAAGCTCAAGGACACAGCGAGGATTACCTCAGGGAACCTCTTTATTCAGTGGTAGAGCATGCAAATGCAAAGTGTACAGTAAGTAAAAATGAAAGTATAATGTTGTTTCTCTAAATGTAATTTATAAATATTTTTTCAATTTATCTGAGTCCCTACAAAGAAATCAAGTGAAAAGGAGAGCTTTATAACTCTTTGACGAAAATATTTAAAGATGTAAAAACCTGTAAACATTTCTCTCTCTCTCTCTCTACATATATATATATATATATATATATATATATATATATATATATATATATATATCTCCAAACAATTGCTACCTGTGCTGCTGAACTCCTTGCGTGGCGGGTGCTTCCTTCGTGCAGATAGCATGCACATGAAAAAATAAACCAACAAATTGCCCCTGCTTTCAGGAACAGACCTGGAGCACTCTGGGTCTGGAATCCTTTATTTCACATTGCATGTCGCGTTTCGTCAAGGCTGACTTTCTCAAATGCTGTTGTGTGAAAAGGAATTGTTGGCATTTCAATGTCTTTTAAAAGCCACACGGGGCTCCTCCTGCACAGTTTCAGCAAGAAAGGACTGTATTGGAAAGCAGTCCGTCTTGAGTTCTTTTTTGGCTGCCATCTTTGAGTGTAAGTACTGTGTATGTATTGTTGTACCTAACAGGCAATTGTTCTTTTGATGTAAACTTCCATCCCTTGATGGGAAAGGAAAAATTATTCAAAGATCGCGCTTCACCGCTGTGCATTTCATTCAGGAGTCTCGTTGCTTTAATACCAGCCCATTCGTCAGCCGCTTTTGAGAGATTTCAGTGTCTGAGGACACAGGAATATAGTATTCTGTGCACTTCCACGTAGTCATGGACCAATTATTGGCAGGTACATCGTTCTCCCGGTTGCGGCGGTTCTGGCAGCACCATTTCAACCTCCAAACTATTGCTACCTGTGTTGCTGAACTCCTTGCGTGGCGGGTGCTTCCTTCGTGCAGATAGCATGCACGTGAAAAAATAAACCAACAAATTGCCCCTGCTTTCAGGAACAGACCTGGAGCACTCTGGGTCTGGAATCCTTTATTTCACATCGCATGACGCGTTTCGTCAAGGCTGACTTTCTCAAATGCTGTTGTGTGAAAAGTAATTGTTGGCATTTCAATGTCTTTTAAAAGCCACACGGGGCTCCTCCTGCACAGTTTCAGCAAGAAAGGACTGTATTGGAAAGCAGTCCGTCTTGAGTTCTTTTTTGGCCGCCATCTTTGAGTGTAAGTACTGTGTATTGTTGTACCTAACAGGCAATTGTTCTTTTGATGTAAACTTCCATCCATTGATGGGAAAGGAAAAATTATTCAAAGATCGCGCTTCACCGCTGTGCATTTCATTCAAGAGTCTCGTTGCTTTAATACCAGCCCATTCGTCAGCCGCTTTTGAGAGATTTCAGTGTCTGAGGACACAGGAATATAGTATTCTGTGCACTTCCACGTAGTCATGGACCAATTATTGGCAGGTACATCGTTCTCCCGGTTGCGGCGGTTCTGGCAGCACCATTTCAACCTCCAAACAATTGCTACCTGTGCTGCTGAACTCCTTGCGTGGCGGGTGCTTCCTTCGTGCAGATAGCATGCACGTGAAAAAATAAACCAACAAATTGCCCCTGCTTTCAGGAACAGACCTGGAGCACTCTGGGTCTGGAATCCTTTATTTCACATCGCATGTCACGTTTCGTCAAGGCTGACTTTCTCAAATGCTGTTGTGTGAAAAGGAATTGTTGGCATTTCAATGTCTTTTAAAAGCCACAAGGGGCTCCTCCTGCACAGTTTCAGAAAGAAAGGACTGTATTGGAAAGCAGGCGGTCTTGAGTTCTTTTTTGGCCGCCATCTTTGAGTGTAAGTACTGTGCATTGTTGTACCTAACAGGCAATTGTTCTTTTGATGTAAACTTCCATCCTTTGATGGGAAAGGAAAAATTATTCAAAGATCGCGCTTCACCGCTGTGCATTTCATTCAAGAGTCTCGTTGCTTTAATACCAGCCCATTCGTCAGCCGCTTTTGAGAGATTTAGTGTCTGAGGACACAGGAATATAGTATTCTGTGCACTTCCACGTAGTCATGGACCAATTATTGGCAGGTACATCGTTCTCCCGGTTCTGGCGGTTCTGGCAGCACCATTTCAACCTCCAAACAATTGCTACCTGTGCTGCTGAACTCCTTGCGTGGCGGGTGCTTCCTTCGTGCAGATAGCATGCACGTGAAGAAATAAACCAACAAATTGCCCCTGCTTTCAGGAACAGACCTGGAGCACTCTGGGTCTGGAATCCTTTATTTCACATCGCATGACGCGTTTCGTCAAGGCTGACTTTCTCAAATGCTGTTGTGTGAAAAGGAATTGTTGGCATTTCAATGTCTTTTAAAAGCCACACGGGGCTCCTCCTGCACAGTTTCAGCAAGAAGGGACTGTATTGGAAAGCAGTCCGTCTTGAGTTCTTTTTTGGCCGCCATCTTTGAGTGTAAGTACTGTGTATTGTTGTACCTAACAGGCAATTGTTCTTTTGATGTAAACTTCCATCCATTGATGGGAAAGGAAAAATTATTCAAAGATCGCGCTTCACCGCTGTGCATTTCATTCAAGAGTCTCGTTGCTTTAATACCAGCCCATTCGTCAGCCGCCTTTGAGAGATTTCAGTGTCTGAGAACACAGGAATATAGTATTCTGTGCACTTCCACGTAGTCATGGACCAATTATTGGCAGGTACATCGTTCTCCCGGTTGCGGCGGTTCTGGCAGCACCATTTCAACCTCCAAACAATTGCTACCTGTGCTGCTGAACTCCTTGCGTGGCGGGTGCTTCCTTCGTGCAGATAGCATGCACGTGAAAAAATAAACCAACAAATTGCCCCTGCTTTCAGGAACAGACCTGGAGCACTCTGGGTCTGGAATCCTTTATTTCACATCGCATGACGCGTTTCGTCAAGGCTGACTTTCTCAAATGCTGTTGTGTGAAAAGGAATTGTTGGCATTTCAATGTCTTTTAAAAGCCACACGGGGCTCCTCCTGCACAGTTTCAGCAAGAAAGGACTGTATTGGAAAGCAGTCTGTCTTGAGTTCTTTTTTGGCCGCCATCTTTGAGTGTAAGTACTGTGTATTGTTGTACCTAAAAGGCAATTGTTCTTTTGATGTAAACTTCCATCCATTGATGGGAAAGGAAAAATTATTCAAAGATCGCGCTTCACCGCTGTGCATGTCATTCAAGAGTCTCGTTGCTTTAATACCAGCCCATTCGTCAGCCGCTTTTGAGAGATTTCAGTGTCTGAGGACACAGGAATATAGTATTCTGTGCACTTCCACGTAGTCATGGACCAATTATTGGCAGGTACATCGTTCTCCCGGTTGTGGCGGTTCTGGCAGCACCATTTCAACCTCCAAACAATTGCTACCTGTGCTGCTGAACTCCTTGCGTGGCGGGTGCTTCCTTCGTGCAGATAGCATGCACGTGAAAAAATAAACCAACAAATTGCCCCTGCTTTCAGGAACAGACCTGGAGCACTCTGGGTCTGGAATCCTTTATTTCACATCGCATGACCCAGAGTTGCAGTTAATAGAAGGTTTTAAGACTTTAGTTACATTATAAATCATTTTTTGATGGTACCATACTGATTTTAGGAATTGCGGTGTGTTCTAAGGTGATTTTACCATGTGAAAAAGCCTTCTGCTGTGATATTATGAATCATGTTTGAGAGAAAACTATTTTCTCATGCTTTTCCCACAGAGGTTTGGAAGGTTATCTATAAGCTAACTGAGAGCATATTTTCTGTAAATTCACATTATCTTTCTCAGTCATGTGAGAATGAAGTCTGAAATTCTCAGTAAAACATGTACATCAAACAAGGGCAGAGATTATCAGTTGATTCCTTTGTGTTCTACTGCAGCTTCCCAGAGTGTTCTAAATAACAACTAGTGCGCTGTCAGTCCTACTCATGAAAAACGTATGGCACACCTGAAGCCATCTTGGTTGGAATAAAGTGGTAATTCTTAAAACATTTAATTTAAAAAGGAACAAAATGAGGGGGTTCATTTTGCAATAGAAAGTATGATTATTGCTGCAGAAATTAAAAATTAGGGCACATTTTGAGTGACTTCTCAAATCCTCTTCTATTTCATTAAAACATTCTGACATGCAGACTGAAACATGCACTTTCAATACCAGCAGCAGACTTCCCTGGTGAGCAGTAGCTTTACTACAGTGATCTAATAAGCAACTAGAGTGCTAACATTCTGAATTAATGGCAAATTTGTGACACATCTGAATGCCTTCTTGATGATATCAAAGTAAAAAACTGAAAGGATTTCCTACTGAGGAGACTGTAGTAAATGAGGAAATTAGGAAACATCATAACAAATAAGTCTCCCAAAATGGCCACCAGAGACAAAAGAGCCCAAATGCAGCCCAAATATCACCCAGATGTAGCCCAAGTATAGCCCAATGACAGAATGTCCCAGAGTGTTCTAACGAACAACTAGAGCGCTAACAGTCTTACTTATGACAAAAGTATGGCACACCTGAAGCCATCTTGATTGGAATAAAGTGGTAACACTTAAAACATTTAATTTACAAAGGAACAAAATGAGGGGGTTCATTTTGCCATAGAAATTATGATTAGTTCTACAGAAAGAAAAATTAGGGCACATTTTTACTTCTCAAATCCTCTTCTATGTCATAAAAAGATTCTGACATGCAGACTGAAACATGCACTTTGAATACCAGCAGCAGACTTCCCTGGTGAGCAGTAGCTTTACTACAGTGATCTAATGAGCAACTAGTGTGCTAACATTCAGAATGTATGGCAAATGTGTGACACATCTGAATGCCTTCTTGATGGAACCAAGTAAAAAACTGAAAGTATTTCCTACTGAGGAGACTGCAGTAAATGAGGAAATTAGGAAACTTCATAACAAATAAATCTCCCAAGATGGCCACCAGAGACAAAAGAGCACAAATGTAGCCCAAATATCACCCAGATGTAGCCCAAGTATAGCCCAATGACAGAATGTCCCAGAGTGTTCTAACGAACAGCTAGAGCGCTAACAGTCTTACTTA
Source organism: Triturus cristatus (assembly GCF_964204655.1). NCBI lineage: Eukaryota > Metazoa > Chordata > Amphibia > Caudata > Salamandridae > Triturus > Triturus cristatus. The sequence goes on from NC_140593.1 coordinate 299,713,781, forward strand.
TGACAAAAGTATGGCACACCTGAAGCCATCTTGATTGGAATAAAGTGGTAACACTTAAAACATTTAATTTACAAAGGAACAAAATGAGGGGGTTCATTTTGCCATAGAAATTATGATTAGTTCTGCAGAAAGAAAAATTAGGGCACATTTTGACTTCTCAAATCCTCTTCTATTTCATAAACAAATTCTGACATGCAGACTGAAACATGCACTTTGAATACCAGCAGCAGACTTCCCTGGTGAGCAGTAGTTTAACTACAGTGATCTAATGAGCAAGTAGAGTGCTAACATTCAGAATTTATGGCAAATGTGTGACACATCTGAATGCCTTCTTGATGGAACCAAAATAAAAAACTGAAAGTATTCCCACTGAGGAGACTGCAGTAAATTAGGAAATTAGGAAACTTCATAACAAATAAATCTCCCAAGATGGCCACCAGAGACAAAAGAGCCCAAATGTAGCCCAAATATTACCCAGATGTAGCCCAAGTACAGCCTAATGACAGAATGTCCCAGAGCGTTCTTAAGAACAACAAGAGCGCTTACTGTCTTACTTATGACAAAAGTATGGCACACATGAAGCCATCTTGATTGGAATAAACTGGTAACACTTAAAACATTTAATTTAAAAAGGAACACAATGAGGGGGTTCATTTTGCCATAGAAATTATGATTACTGCTGAAGAAAGAAAATGAGGGCACATTTTGAGTGACTTCTCAAATCCTCTTCCATTTTATAAAAAAATTCTGACATGCAGACTGAAACATGCACTTTCAATACCAGCAGCAGACTTCCCTGGTGAGCAGTAGCTTTACTACAGTGATCTAATAAGCAACTAGAGTGCTAACATTCTGAATTCATGGCAAATTTGTGACACATCTGAATGCCTTCTTGATGATATCAAAGTAAAAAACTGAAAGTATTTCCTAATGAGGAAACTGTAGTAAATGAGGAAATTAGGAAACATCATAACACATAAGTCTCCCAAAATGGCCACCAGAGACAAAAGAGCCCAAATGTAGCCCAAATATCACTCAGATGTAGCCCAAGTATAGCCCAATGACAGAATGTCCCAGAGTGTTCTAAAGAACAACTAGAGCGCTAACAGTCTTACTTATGACAAAAGTATGGCACACCTGAAGCCATCTTGAATGCAATAAAGAGGTAACACTTAAAACATTTAATTTACAAAGGAACACACCGAGGGGATTCATTTTGCCATAGAAATTATGATTAGTACAGCAGAAAGAAAAATTAGGGCACATTTTGACTTCTCAAATCCTCTTCTATGTCATAAACAAAGATTCTGACATGCAGACTGAAACATGCACTTTGAATACCAGCAGCAGACTTCCCTGGTGAGCAGTAGTTTAACTACAGTGATCTAATGAGCAACTAGAGTGCTAACATTCAGAATTTATGGCAAATGTGTGACACATCTGAATGCGTTCTTGATGGAACCAAAATAAAAAACTGAAAGTATTCCCACTGAGGAGACTGCAGAAAATGAGGAAATTAGGAAACTTCATAACAAATAAATCTCCCAAGATGGCCACCAGAGACAAAAGAGCACAAATGTAGCCCAAATATCACCCAGATGTAGCCCAAGTATAGCCCAATGACAGAATGTCCCAGAGTGTTCTAAAGAACAACTAGAGCGCTAACAGTCTTACTTATGACAAAAGTATGGCACACCTGAAGCCATCTTGAATGCAATAAAGAGGTAACACTTAAAACATTTAATTTAAAAAGGAACACAATGAGGGGGTTCATTTTGCCATAGAAATTATGATTAGTGCTGAAGAAAGAAAAATTAGGGCACATTTTGAGATGGCCACCAGAGACAAAAGAGCCCAAATGTAGCCCAAATATCACCCAGATGTAGCTCAAGTACAGCCTAATAACAGAATGTCCCAGAGCGTTTTTAAGAACAACAAGAGCGCTTACTGTCTTACTTATGACAAAAGTATGGCACACATGAAGCCATCTTGATTGGAATAAACTGGTAACACTTAAAACATTTAATTTAAAAAGGAATACAATGAGGGTGTTCATTTAGCCATAGCAATTATGATTAGTGCTGCAGAAAGAAAAATTAGGGCACATTTTGAGTGACTTCTCAAATACTCTTCTATTTCATTAAAAAATTCTGATATGCAGATTGAAACATGCACTTTTAATACCAGCAGCAGACTTCCGTGGTGAGCAGTAGCTTTACTACAATGATCTAATGAGCAACTAGAGTGCTAACATTCAGAATTTATGGCAAATGTGTGACATATCTGAATACCTTCTTGATGGAATCAAAGTAAAAAACTGAAAGCATTTCCTACTGAGGAGACTGCAGTAAATGAGGAAATTAGGAAACTTCATAACAAATAAATCTCCCAAGATGGCCACCAGACACAAAAGAGCCTAAATGCAGCACAAATACCATCCACATGTAGCCCACATGTAGCCCAATGACAGAAGTGTGCAAAACACTTATTTTTTGTGTATTTGCAGCTTTATATAGTGCAGACTTGTCAAGTATTGGAATGCTTTACATGAGCATTGGTTACATCACACAAGATCAAATTCATTTTGGTTGTAGACATGGAGAGATTAACACCCTTATGCATCAAGCCAAAATCCAGTCGGTAAAATACCGATTCCTTATTAGCTCCCGGTATTAAGTAAAAAATACCCAATCCCAATGCATCAACCCAAAAGCAGAAATCGGTATTTAAGGAATCCTTAAATAGCGATTCTTTAAATAGGGATTCCTTAAATACCGATTCCTTAAATAGCGATTGCATTTAAGGAATCCCAAAGTGAGATTCCTTAAATGCAATGCATCAAAGTTAAAAAATTAGCGATTTCGCTAATAAGGGGAGCAAATTACCATGAAGATGAACTGCATGGTAATTTGCAAAAACTTTGAAAAATGCACTTTTGTGCATTTTTCAAAGTTTCATGTTGCGCACACACATGCCCTTAGAGCATGTGTGTGTGCAACATATGTGCACATATCATTTTCAGGGGTGCAACAGGGTGTCCTTTTGACACCCTGGCACCCTTGAAAGTGCTCCAGCTATTAGCGATTCGGTAATACCGAATCGCTAATACAGAATGGCTTTACATTCATTCCTATGGGCCTCCAAGCCCATAGGAATGAATGGGTAGGTATTCCTTATTACCGATTCGGTATTACCGATTCGGTAATAAGGAATGTTAAGGAATCGCTATTTGAATAGCGATTCCTACATGCATAGCCTTTTGCTATTCCTTATTAGCGATTCCTTATTTTTCGCTAATAAGGAATCGCAAATGCTAATGTTGATGCATATGCCCCTAAGTGATTTGACCACAATCACAGAATGTTGAGCTGAAGCAAAAACTTCAACCTGGTTCCCCAGTTGCAAAGTCTGCAGCTCTGGAAGTAACACCACATCCTCTCGCCAAGGTGCAACATTTAATCAAGTGGACAACTGGATAAAAAAACATAAAGATTACAAATAATTTAAAAGTTCTATGTCGCTATTTGAAAACTCATAAAATATGTCCTCATTTTAGTTTTTTGGAGCACTAACCATAATTTTGATGCAAATAAGACCCTCTCATATATGTAATTTCTAAAGGAAATACTCTAGGTATTACAGTTTAGATTACATCAAGATGACGTCAGGCGTTCCAAACTTTTGTAATAAATATAGAATGTTAGCAATCTAGTGGTTCATTGGGATACTTTTGAGAGGCAGAGGCCAGGGGCACGGACTCTGAAAATTGAAGGCAGGTAGGAGAGTGCAGAGGCAACAATTTGACCACATTGGACCGTCAGGAAGGGCAGTGGCAGCACAACAGACTATGGAGGGCAGTGGAAAGGGGGGCAGGGGCAACAAACCAACAATACAGGACTGGCAAGAGAGGCTGTGGCAATAAAATAGACCATTGTGGGCAGAAGGAAGAGGCAGTGGTCGTACAACCATACATGCCAACAGACCAGTTTCAGCCAGGAAACGTCCAATGTTTTTAAGCTCAAATGGGCTTTATTTGATCTGTCTCCTGTCTACAATCTCCTCTTTTTCAATGTAACTCAAAGGGGAAAATCAGAACCCCAGTTTTTTTTCAAAATCTCCCTCTTACCAAGTTCAAAATGTTCGTAAGTATGGTACATTGAATCATGGTAGGCAGGAGGAATTGGGGTAGGGACATGGACTCGGATAACAGAGGACAGGAGGGACATGGAGAGGTGCACCAAACTGACTCTACAGGGCAGGCATCAGGGTTTGCAGCAGCACAATACACCACACAGCGCATGCGGGACGGGAGTGCAGCACAACAATCTATAGAAAGCAATAGGGAGGGGACAGGACCATGCACATGGACAACAGAGAACAGATGGGAAAGAGGCAATGGTAGCTAGCTGAAAATAATGGACAGACAGGAGAGAAAGCTGCAGCATAACACACCATAAAGGGCAGGAGGGACGGATCAGGGGCACTACAATGGAACAGTCAAGCCAGGAGGGAGGGAATAGGGGGTCTGCACATGGAAACAGAGGGCTGGAGGCAAGGTGGCAGGGCAGGAGCAGCAAGATGACCATGGAGGTCAGGCAGGATGGGCACTAGAAACAAGACACACCATGGAGAGCAACAATGAGACTATTGTGGCATACACACAGACCATGGAGGGAAGGTGGGAGGGGGTCAGGGGCAGCTAGCTGACCACACAGGGAAGGTGGGAGGGGCCATGGCAGCACAGAAGACCATGCATGGCAAGCAGGAGGGTTAGTGGCAGCACAATGGCTATGATGGGCAAGAAGGAGGGTGCAGGGGCATGCACAAAGGACCATGGAGGATAGAGGGAAGGGTCAGGACCTGGGCACAGACAAGAGAGTTCAGGGGAAGGGGCCTCACAACAGACAGCGCGGTGCAGGCAGGAGGAGCAGTTGCAGCACAACAGATCAGGGAGGGCAGAAGGGTGTGGCAGTAAAATGGGCCATGGAGGACAGGAGGAAGGGGATAGGGGCATGGCATGTGGACAGGCAGGGTGGAGGTGGCAGGGACAGGTTACAGTCATCTGACAATGCTAGGCAGGTGGGAGGGGAGTGGAAGCTCAACAGAACACTCAGAGTAGTTAGGAGTGGCAGGTTCATGGAACATAGTGGGCAAAAAGGATGGAGCAGGGGCATGCACAAAGACATCGGAGGGAAGGGGGAAGGAGAATAGGGGCAGCAAGCTAAGCACAGAGGCTAAGCAGGAGGTCAATGATGGGCCATAGAATTGGGCAATGGAGGGCAGGAGGAGTGGACTGGTACATCATGCTAAATGGAGGGCAGTGGCAGCACATCCGACCATGCATGGCAGGAAGGAGGAAGCTAGTCCATGGATTCAGACAACAGAGGATAGGGAGGAGGTGGATGGGGCAGCAAGCTAACTGTTCAGAGAAGGTGGGTATTAGGAACTTTATTGTTTTTAAAATGCGTGTCTGTGCGAACTACTTAAAATATGAACAAGTATGCAGCATAATCTCACTTTTATTCAGGAAGAAGAGGACGTTTGTGACTGTGACTCCGGGCTCACTTGGCAGAAACACCCCCTGACCCTCCACCCCATTGCAAAATGTAATGCCCATGAAAAGGGTAGGTGGACGCAGTGTTATATAGAACATAGTCCTGAGAGCACGATTAAAAATGAAAACTAGATGTAGTATATGGTATAAACTATGCACCAAAAAGTGTGATATAAGATGAACCGGGGCGTGAAATCTAATATGCAATACATTGTGCGCAATGACAGATTCATTGGAGAGCGCGAGATAGCACAGGCACTAGTGCGTGCTATGTGATATGCGCCTTGGAGTGTAATATGCACAGGGCAGTGTTGTGTAACATAACTAGTCTCTAAAGTTGTAATATAAAATATGTGCTGGGGAGTGTAACGTTGCATATGCACTGTGACAAAGATATGGATCCCAGATTGTAATATGTATGGCATAGCGCTGTGCGTTATAACATACACATCGAGGAAGGCACGTTAGATGGGGCAATATAACCCGTGCATGGCAAGTGTGGCATGACATATTCACGGGGTGGTGTTACAGTGCACATGGGCTACAGAGTGTCATAGCATACGCACTAGCTGGTGGAATACAACACAGAGGTGTGAGGCAATCAGCGGGCACTGGTGGGTGTAACACAGCATTGGGCTCAGCCAGGAGCACGCTGTGACTCTCAAGTGAGGTTTGTCTCCTTTCCAGAGAGTAAAATAAAAAGTATTACACAATCGGCGGTGGATGTGTTTTTTATTAACCGTGAGGGGGTTTCTTGCATAGTTTGGTCGAATTTTTGTCGAATCCCCTTTGAATGGCTTGGTGTGCGTGTATATTAAATGTGCCCATCAATAGCTACCCATGTTTGTATAAATAAACGACAAGGGTGTCTACTTGGCGAGTACCCACCGGCGGGGGCGCCAGGATTAGGCTCGGTAGGGCGTCAGACACGTCAGAGCTTCACTAGTGGTGTAAATACATTCCACGTGGATTCATTCTATGCATAGTCGCCTTTTAATGAATATCACGCAAATCGTCATGGTGATAGGTACATACGGTTTGTCCAGCATGTCCTAGGTGTTTCTATAAATATATATATTTTTAAAATAATAAAAAACAAAGGCCGACCCCGGGGGATGGGGTCCCCGGAGCCATAAGTGGCCTGAGGAGGGGGGCAACGCAGCCCCCTCCTAAAGAATTTAAATACAAAAAGGCCATGACCCGGGGGTTGGGGTCCCCAGGGCCGATTAAGGCCTTGGGAGGGCCAAATGTATTTTTTTCAACAAAAAAAATTAGGGTGCAGGCCCTGGGGAATGGGGTCCCCAGGGCCAGTAAATTAGAAAAAGAAGGGGGGCCGGCATCGCGCTGGAGGCCTCCTTGCAGCACTCTGCAAACGCGCCCCCTGGCCAGTTGTAAGTTTGGGAATTAATTCCCCTTCAATACTGAGGGTCCCTGAGGGCCAACTAGCCCAAAAGGTATCTCCAGTGTGCGCCAGGGAGCTGCGTTGCAGACAGGTGTTCTGAAGCCACGCCCCTTTTTACACCTCTATGCAACACAGCTCTGTGGCGCTTACTGGAGGTACCTAGTGGGCTAGTTTGACCCTAGGGACCCTTAGGATTTAAGGGGACTTAATCTCTCAACTTAGAACGCCCACAGGGCGCGTTTACACAGTGGTGAAGGGAGGGGACGGGGCCTGAGGTGACGTGTGCAAACACGCCCTGTGGCGCGTTTTAAGTTGGGTAAATAATTCCCTTTCAATCCTGAGGGACCCTGGGGGCCAACTAGCCCACCAGGTGCTTCCAGTAAGTGCCACTGCTTCTCGTTGCAGAGAGGTGGTGCAGGCCGTGCCCCTTTTTACACCTCTCTGCAATGGCGCTTACTGAACGTACCTAGTGGGCTATTTTGCCCCTAGGGATCCTCAGGATTCAAGGGGACTTTATCTCCTAACTTAAAAAATGGCCACAGGGCATGTTTACACAGTGGGGAAGGAAGGGGACGGGGCCTGAGATGACATGTGCAAACACGCCCTATGGCGCGTTTTAAGTTGGGGAAATAATTCCCCTTCAATCCTGAGGGCCCCTGGGGGCTAACTAGCCCACCAGGTGCTTCCAGTAAGTGCCACTGAGCTGAGTTGCAGAGAGGTGGTCCAGGCCGTGCCACTTGTTACACCTCTCTGCAACGCAGCTCTGTGGCGCATACTGGAGGTACCTAGTGGGCTAGTTGGACCCTAGGGACCCTCAGGATTCAAATTAACTTAATCTCCCAACTAAAAACGGCCACAGGGCGTGTTTACACAGTGCTGAAGGGAGGGGACGGGGCCTGAGTTAACGTGTGCAAACAAGCCCTGTGGCGCGTTTTAATTTGGGGAAATAATTCTTCTTCAATCCTGAGGGCCCCTGGGGGCTAACTAGCCCACCAGGTGCTTCCAGTAAGCGCCACTGAGCTGCGTTGCAGAGAGGTGGTCCAGGTCGTGCCACTTTTTACACCTCTCTGCAACGCAGCTCTGTGGCACATACTGGAGGTACCTAGTGGGCTAGTTGGACCCTAGGGACACTCAGAATTCAAATGAACTTAATCTCCCAGCTAAAAATGGCCACAGGGCGTGTTTACACAGTGGTGAAGGGAGGGCACGGGGCCTGAGTTAACATGTGCAAACAAGCCCTGTGGTGCCTTTTAAGTTGGGGAAATAATTCCCCTTCAATCCTGAGGGACCCTGGGGGCTAACTAGCCCACCAGGTGCTTCCAGTAAGCGCCACTGAGCTGCGTTGCAGAGAGGTGGTCCAGGTCGTGCCACTTTTTACACCTCTCTGCAACGCAGCTCTGTGGCACATACTGGAGGTACCTAGTGGGCTAGTTGGACCGTAGGGACCCTCAGGATTCAAGGGGACTTAATCTCCCAACTTAAAATGGCCACAGGGCATGTTTACTAGGCCTGGGCGGTAAATTCCGTTCCGTTCGCGGAATTTGCGGAATTTGGGTAATTTCGCGTTCCGCGGAGAACGCGAAATTGCCCAAAAATCTGCGTTCCGCGACTTCGCAAAATTTTTTGCTTGTTCGCGTTCTCAATATGCGTGTTCGCGAGATATTTCACCCCGAGCACGCAAACAGCGATCGCGAACAGGAAAAATTATCGCGAACAAGCAATTCCGCATGTTCGCTGCATTTCTGCGTGTTCGCGGAGATTTTTTACCGTTTCGCGGAGATTTGCGTAACGCGATTACGCAAATTCCGCCCACCCCTAATGTTTACACAGTGGGGAAGTGAGGGGACGGGGCCTGAGGTGACATGTGCAAACACGCCCTGTGGCGCGTTTTAAGAGGTAGTTTTAATCCCTTGCCCTATTATACTAGGGGCTTACAGAGGAGGTCATGCTGATCACAGGGGGGCCCCAACACATAGTGTTCCCTAGTTTATGTAGGTGTTTTCACTGTATTCTGAGTGTCTTTTAAAATAGCACTGGCTCTAGGACTGGTTAGTCAGACTCAGTTACCACCAGTATCCGTCTGAAAAAGTTGAGGGTACAGGATGATTTTGCAACAAGGCTTCTTTCTGCTCTTCTGTTTGTTCTTTCTTCATGTTATCCTTCTTCCTGCACTTTTCTTCGTCTTTGAGGACTTCTGTTGCTTCTTTCTGCATTTCTTTTTTTCTTTCTGTGCGTTTTTTCTTCTTTCCTCACATGTCCTATCTCTGTAGGCATAGTTAGAAATTAGCATTTAAAAAACCTTTGAAATTTACTGAAAAAACCATAGGTTTCAGGCACGTTATAGTTAGGAATTAGCATTTAAAAAACCTTAGAAATTAACTGAAAAAACCATAGGTTTCAGGGGCATTATAGTTAGCTGGACTTTTCACTCGTACAAAACCATTGAAATTCCCCCGTTATAGTTACTTCAGCTAACTATAACTCGCGCGCCCGCAATGCACTGCTGATGACGTCACATATTACATCACTCACGCCAGTAGATAGTTATAGTTACAACCTAGTTTCCTTAGGAAATCTCAAAATTCTATTTTGAATAACTTTGGCGCCGGTTGACGAATCCTCGCGAAATTTTCAAAACTAATGGGGCGCTCCGTTCAGCTCCTACCATGAAAGTCTCGGGGTGATTCGTCAAGCAGGGGCCGAGAAAAAAGGGGGGTCCCAAAACGCATTTTCCCCATGCATTTTTCCATAGGACCTTTAGACACAGCTACAGCCCGAACGGCTGAACAGAATTACTTGAAATTTGGCAGAGAGGTAGCCATAAGGTCAAGGAAGTGCCTTTTGCATGTCTGGTGTAAATCTGTTCAGTATTTCCTGAGAAAATAGCATTTAAAAGCATATCAATATCGATACGCGCGCACCGTGCGCGCACAGTGCGCGCACCCTGCCGTGCGCGAGCGCAATTCTGATTGGTTGTTAGATGTTGGTAAACATTCGAATCGGTCGAAACCAGGAAGTGTCAGCCGCCATTTTGTCTCTCACAGTCTGAGGGGGTGAAAAACAAAGGTGGAGAACGTGAAAAGGGGGCAGAGTGGACAGTTCCTGACCCCTAGCCTTGGTCAGGGGGTCACAGAAGGACCCCCAAGGGAGAAAAAAACATTATTTTTTTTTTTTAAATCGCGAGGTGCGCGCACCCTGCGCGCACTGCGAACCGTGGGCACTCGGTGCACCGAGTGCCCACAGAGCGCGCACCCTGCGCGCATGGTGTAAAACCTGAAAAAAAAAAAAAAAACATAACTTTAAAAAAACGTGCAAATTCACTGAAAAAACCATAGGTTTCACACACGTTATAGTTACGAATTAGCATTTAAAAAAACCTTGCAAATTCACTTAAAAAACCATAGGTTTCACACATGTTATAGTTAGCTGGACATTTCATTCGTAAAAAACCAATGAAATTCCCCCGTTATAGTTACTGCAGGCAGCTATAACTCACGCGACCGCAATCCTCTGATAGATAGATAGATAGATAGATAGATAGATAGATAGATAGATAGATAGATAGATAGATAGATAGATAGATAGATAGATAGATAGATAGATAGATAGATAGATAGATAGATAGATAGATAGATAGATAGATAGATAGATAGATAGATAGATAGATAGATATAGATAGATATATAGATATATATATGTGTGTGTATATATTATCTACTGGCGGTCGCCAGTAGATAGTTATAGTTAGGACCGTTTTTCCATAGGAAATCTGAAAATTCTATTTTGAATAACTTTGGCGCCGGTTGACGAATCCTCGCGAAATTTTCAAAACTAATGGGGCGCTCCGTTCAGCTCCTACCCTGAAAGTCTCGGGGCGATTCGTCAAGTGGGGGCCGAGAAAAAATGGGGGTCCCAAAACAAGTTTTCCCCATGCATTTTCTCATAGGACCTTTAGTCGAAGGTACAGCCCGAACGGCTGAACAGAATTCCTTGAAATTTGGCAGAGAGGTAGTCCTCAGGTCAGGGAAGTGCCTTTTGCAGGTCTGGTGTCAATCTGTTCAGTAGGTCCTGAGAAAATAGCATTTAAAAGCATATAAATATCTATAAGCGCGTACCGTGCACGCACCGTGCGCGCACCGTGCGAGCACCGTGCGAGCACCCTAACGTGCGCGAGCGTAATTCTGATTGGTGGTTACATGTTAGTCAACGTTCGAATCGGTCGAAATCAGGAAGTGTCGGCCGCCATTTTGTTTGTTTTCAGTGCGAGAGTGAAAAAGGAAGGTGGCAAACGTGAAAACGGGGCAGGGTAGAGAGTTCCTGACCCCCTAGCCTTTGTCAGGGGGTCCCTGAAGGAAGCCGAAGGCAGAAAAAAAATATATATATATTTTTTTTTTAAATCGCGGGGGTGAGAGCACGGTGAAAAACCAAAAATATAAATAAATAAATAAATTTTAATACGTAGTTTATTGTAAAATAAATATATAAAAAAAATAATAATACATACATAACTTAGCATTTAAAAAAACGTACAAATTCACTGAAAAAACCATAGGTTTCACACATGTTATAGTTAGGTGGATATTTCACTCGTAAAAAACCAATGAAATTCCCCCGTTATAGTTAGTTCAGATAACTATAACTCGCGCGCCCGCAATGCACTGCTGATGACGTCACATATTACATCACTCATGACATGGTCAATGACATCACTCCTGACATCACTGATGACATCATCCTTGTGATAGAGTGGCGGTCGCGCGAGTTATAGTTATCTGAACTAACTATAACGGGGGAATTTCATTGGTTTTTTACGAGTGAAATATCCACCTAACTATAACATGTGTGAAACCTATGTTTTTTTCAGTGATATATATAAATATATACATTTTTATTGAAAATATATGTTTTCTTAATTAAAACTGATGTTAATTTTCAACATATACTAATGTTGTGGTGTTCTGTAATTAGAATGTGTGTAAAAAACACACCATCATAGTTGCAGGTAATACCAAAAAAGAACACTTCAATTTAATCACTACACTTCACTCAGGAACAAAAACGGACAAACTATACTGTGTTTTAAAAACAATAATAGTTAGTCAGAATTACATATTAATTTTCAACATGTACCTGTCCCTCTGGGGAGCCACACAGCTAACTGTACAGGGACGGGATCTCCATAGGTAACAAATCCAGCACCTTCAGCGAGAAGGCTGGGTCCCTGTCTCCTGCATTCCCTGACATCAGAGCTCCCAGAGGTTGGAAATAGCAGCAAAAGTTGAGCAAAAGTCCTCAGTGACCCAATCATTGGCTCTAAGCTACCCAAAAGACCATCCATAACTTACAGCAGGAGCCATTCTATGAGGGATGACTTAGTTAAAACAAGTCCGGAAATCATTGAATCTACGAGCTGGCTACAAACTCACACCGTTTTTTTAAATGCAAAACATGTAAAGCATGCCTACAGGGAGAAAATAAAACATGTTATACCACCCCCTTTAGTGAGAAAAAACATAAAATTTCTAAGCTGCTTAGATGTAAAATCGAGTTTGCAATTTATGTATTATCATGCCCGTGCAACCTGCATTATGTAGGAAGCACCAAGCTTCAAGTACACAAACGTATCTTACAACACTTAAGGGCAATAACCAAACAGGATAATACATATCCGGTGGCTCGACACTTTAAAGCGAAGCATGGTTCAAGGAGTAGTGAGCTCAGGTACTTTGTTATCGATTCTATTCCAGCCAGTAGAAGAGGTGGCGACAGGGAACATAGATTACGCCAGTTGGAAACAAGATATATTCTGGATCTCAATACAAAATACCCGTCAGGTTTAAATGTAACAGAAGATCTATTTACATGTCTATAGGTTCTCCAGAGTTTATTGATCTACTGATAATTGAATTTACAGTTTTAGAACATAATGAATTTATAAATTTTAGGAATTTTAGGTGTATTTATTGATTATTTATTGATGTTTTAGTGGTCCTTTTAAACATATTTATCTATTTATTATATACTTAAATATCAAGGCAGAATTATATCTATTTTGGATTATATTTATGCTGCTTATAAGATATTGCATTATACCTGGAAATTATTTATTTATTTATGTGGACAGGGACTAGGAAACGTTATTACTATGGTCTATACAGCCCACACCCTATTCATCTGAATTATTATATATTCTTCTTATATCTTCTTATATATTCACAATATAGATATATTCAAAGAACACATAGGACAAAAGATATATATTCTAAAAAACTGTAAATGTTTCATTCAGACAAGGAGATATAGAGACATAACAAGACAAGAAAGTAAACATTGAGTATTCTGGTATTTAAACTGTTAAAATCTTTGTTGTGATGCTTATAATTAAATCAGGCCTTGAATGCATCCCACTATAATATGCAGGTTTGTCACTTATGCAAATGAGTATATGAAGGGAGTAGACATAATAAATAATAGAAAATATAAGGAAAAGTATACAAGATAAAACCGAAAAAAACAACAAACAAATTACTGGGGCTCCAGTGATGGTTTTAAGATATAGGCATTGAAACCGATGATTTTATTTAAACTTACACGAATTTTGGTGACCTATGGTACCTTAGATGAGCACACACAAAAAATTATTAAATCGGTCCTATGAACACTATTATTATTATTTATAATTTTTAATTTTGTCCTTTTTTACACTTGGTATCTGCACTTTATAAATTTAAGATAATGGCATAAATGATTAGGCATAACCAGATACATACAAGCAGAGTTCTGGCCTTTCTAATTGAATCTGAAATAGTTTTATTGACAATATTATTCTTTTAAAACATTTTAAAGATTGATTGAGAAACATGTATAATATTATTTACTTGTATTGCACTTGTATTGATAGCTTATAAGAACTCGTGATATTGCAGCATGTAGTCTTTTTTCTATGCTAATTGATGTTTACAACACATGTGTCAATCATTTTGCTTGTTAGAATGCACAATATAAACCAGTAGGGAGATACCATACCGTGTCATGTGATCAAGGCCCATGGTCGGGCAGAAACGCGTCATGGCGGCATTTTGCACATTTAAATAAAGAAATTTGCACCAAACTGTGGTCCGTATCCATTGTCCATGAATAGGCAGTAGCGGAGTTCTTGGAATATATATATATATCTTCATTGCTCCGTCACCAACAGTATTTGAAAAGACGAAGATAGACCCAAAATTCAGTGCACATTCGAAGTTTATTATCAAACGCCCTGCACCACCGCCATTACGCGTTTCAGCTTTCACAGATGCCTTGATCACATGATACGCCAACGGAGAGGTTTTTTACCTTTTTAAAGTGCTAGTGCTCCAAAACATGTGATTAGACACTCCCACAAAAATTCATGGAAATAGACAACACATTGTCCTTCGAATGCAGTATATCACTATGCTAGTGCAAACTATAACGCAATACAGTACAATGATAAGTATCATAGTGCAAATAGTGCTAAACCCAATAAGTATATAAATAAATATTCATGTGTACAAAATATAGCATTAATAAAATCTGATAAAAATGCTAAAGTCACAAGCTAAAATATTATAACAATAAAACCAGTAAATCCAATCAAATGGAATTAGCAGCATAGTTGCATGTCCAATCCTAACTGTCAGAGTACATGGCTAAAGTTGTTGCAAAGATAGCTCCATCATTCGCAGCTCAATTCAGGCCTAAATACCGATTGAAACTGCTAACAGCTTAAGGTGTTAATGACCAGGTTGTTGCACTGCAAAGGACATATATCATACAAAAAAAAAAATATATATATAGATAGATAGATAGATAGATAGATAGATAGATAGATAGATAGATAGATAGATAGATAGATAGATAGATAGATAGATAGATAGATAGATAGATAGATAGATAGATAGATAGATAGATAGATAGATAGATAGATAGATAGATAGATAGATAGATAGATGTGTGTGTATATATATATATTCACTGAAAAAACCATAGGTTTCAGGCATGTTATAGTTAGGAATTAGCATTTAAAAAACCTTAGAAATTCACTGAAAAAAACATAGGTTTCAGGGGCGTTATAGTTAGCTGGACTTTTCACTCGTACAAAACCATTGAAAATCCCCTGTTATAGTTAGTTCAGCTAACTATAACTCGCGCGCCCGCAATGCACTGCTGATGACGTCACATATTACATCACTCATGACATGATCAGTGGCACCCTGCCTACATCACGATATTTTTCAAGGGACTTGCTCTCCCACCATTTAGATAGCTCGGTTTTTTGAAGTTTTTCCAGTTTCCTCAGTAAACTTCCAACAGTCGGTGGAGTACACCGCGGTACAGCAGGTCCGAACAGTGGAATGGGGTCTTGATCAGAAAATGGACGATGTTAGAACTGCATCTGAGAGTGGAGATGAAGGTACTCGCTTCGACCAAGTGTAACCAACTCTAGGTCCCAACAGTGGAACGGTGTCTTGATCCCAGAATGGATGATGTCCTATACTACGTGCTGCTTGGTTTTCACAGAACTCCCTCCGTTGAGGTGCATAAGACTCTGTGCTTCCATAGCTAAATGCTGCACATGATTATTGGGGTTGGGTGACTGCAGTCAGTGGAGTACACCACGGTACAGCAGGTCCAAACAGTGGAACGGTGTCTTGATCCCACAATGGACGATGTTAGAACTGCATCTGAGAGTGCAGATGAAGGTACTCCTTTCATCCAGCTGTAACCAACTCTAGGTCCCAACAGTGGAACGGTGTCTTGATCCCACAATAGACGATGTTAGAACTGTATCTGAGAGTGGAAATGAAGGTACTTCCTTCAACCAGGTGCAAGCAACTCTAGGTCCCAACAGTGGAACGGTGTCTTGATCCCAAAATGGACGATGTCTGATATTACTTTCTGCTTTGTTTTGACAGAACTCCCTCCGTTGAGGTCCATCAGACTCTGTGGTTCCGTAACTAACTGCTGCACATGAATATTGGGCTTGGTTGACTGCAGTCGGTGGAGTACACCGTGGTACAGCAGGTGGGAACAGTGAAACGGGGTGTTGATTCTGTGATTGCGGATGTCAGAAGTTAAAGTTTGTGATAATTTCTGTGTACCCACTCCGATCAGGTGCAACCAACTGCGTGCTTCCGAATCCAACGGCACGTGGCTGTGAGGCGTTAATGACAACTGCCTCTGGCCTACAGTGCGGTCAGCAGGGCTCACAATTCAGATGGAGTGGTGATTGTTTAATTACAGAATCCAGTAGGCAACTGCATATGATGTAGTGTTGTAGGCAACAGACATTGCTCCTAGTACGGCCCGCCCGCAGCACGCATCATCGCTGACTGTGCACATGCTGAATGCTTTTGATGTGGCTATCTAAGTGGACTAGACCTGATGGACCCTTTATGATTCAATCTTTTTGTGTATTATTTCAGATCTACTGCCTGTATCTTAGTATACAACAAGTTATGGTTGTTTTATGATAGAATCTTTTCTGTATTATTTCACATCTAGTGTCCCTACCTTACTGCAGCACAAACTATTGACCCTTTTATTTTTGAATCTTTGTGTGTGATCCAATGATTACTGTTGTGGTTGATGCTAGCAGCAACCATTCCCTAAGGCTGGTTTACACTCACCCCACATGCATCCAGCACAGACGTCACTGGATATGTGACCCTTGCTCTGTCATGTATTGATTATGGTAATGCCATCCTCAATGGAATCCCCAAGGTACACCTTGCTTCAATCGAAGCTGTGCTCAACCTTGCTGCCAGGCTCATCACGGACTGCAAACGCTTCGATCACATGTCCACGGCTCTCAAATCTCTTAAATGGCTCCCTATTGAAGGAAGATCTGCCTACAAAACCGCCTGCATTACTCATAAAGTCCTCCACCAAAACACTCCGCATTACCTCTCAAAGAAACTCCACACTGCGGGCTCCACTCGACCTCTGAGAAGCACCAACACCCTACTCCTAATCCCACCTCTGCATAAAAAGAATTCTACACAGTCTCGCTCCTTCTCTGGCAATGTCCCTATTATCTGGAATGCCCTCCCAAAAATCCTGCGCTGTAATCCCTCCTATTCTAGGCTCAAAAAAGACCTCAAAACCCACCTCCTCAATTATTTTTGGGGTTCCTAACCTGTGTCCTACTCATGATTTCTTATCTATCATACTATATTTGTTCAGTAATTATCTACGATGTTCTCCTGTTCACCATTTAACTAATTACTTAAATGTATAGCTCCTGAACCTGTTTATTTATCTGGTTTTGTATAATGCTCATGTTGTTTGTACTTTGTATATTTCAAATTTCTGTTGCACTACCTTTCAATATGCTTTTGAACTTAAAGTAGTGAACTGCAGAATACAAACTGATTGTAGTTCCGCCCTGTGTCGCTGCTCGTGACCCCGTTCCGTCATGGCGTGTGCCGATTGAGCGGAGAGTCACTGGGGTTAGTAAACGCTTCCGGGTTGCTACCGGAAGCAGCAGGTCAGCATTGTAGTCTTTCCGCCCCTCCCCTATTTAGTCGGACGAAGGGCGCAGACGCGTGCAGCGGCGCGCCAAAGGCAAGCCCGTCTGCACCCGTCCGCGCCTGACCGTAGCCAGTAGCCAGGAGCCTTGGTTCTTCAGGTATTTGCCCATTTTAGCTACCCCATAGCTATTTTACTTATATTGTATTACTGCCATTTCTAGCACGTCCCTGTAGTTATGGGTTTCATTCAATATACTGGCCAAGAATTAAAATGCTTGAATGTTAACATTGGCAGCTATACGGGTGTATGGGAAACGGATCTGTCTAGTGTCCCTGATATTGGCCGTTCTTTTATACCTATTGGTTATAAGACTTCAAAGGCCTTCATAAATCTTGCCAATACAACACGCCCCTTAGAGCGATTTATTTAAATGCTCGCTCTGTCCCCAAGCACTCCACTGAGATATGGGACGTGTTAGATCTAAATAATCCTGATAAATGTTTCATCACCGAAACCTGGCTTCATGCAGACGCTGGCCCAGATTTACATATTGCTTTCCCTTCACACTATAAAATTGTTCAAGTTGATAGAAAAGACAAAAGAGGGGGTGGTCTATTAATTGCCCACAAAGATATTTTAACGATCACAATCTTGGAAAATATAATGAGTCCTCAAATGGAAGTATGTGCCGTTAAGATTACTGGTCCCTCAAATGGTACGTGGAGAGCGGCTCTGGTTTACCGACCCCCTGGTGTCAAAGGGAATTTCGCTAATCAGTTATTATAATTCACTGCACCTCATGTCTTAGCATCTGACAATTTCCTTTTGATTGGTGATTTTAACCACCATGCAGAGATGCTATTAAATTCAGATACTGACAGATTAATTACCAACATAAATTCACCATCAAACCATTGGCGATGGCTACGGAGAACCACGCCTCCGGATAGCCGTAGGTGACCAGCGGTCCCACCCCCGGTAATGGCGGCTCGTAACTGGCCGGCGTCTTGGTGAAGGTTGCAGTCTGGTGTACGCGATAAGGTGAAGCGTCATGGTTGTGGATACTTTTATTTCTGAAAAGCACTTGCCCTACGGTGCCTGAGGTCCGGTGATAGTGGAAGGTGTGTCCGCTTAAAAGCTTCGGAGTGCTGATGCCGCATGAAGCTTAGGGAAATCCTTGGATTTTGTGGAGAGCCCCCCGGAGCAGTGAATGACGTTTTCTGATGCCCTGGCGGCGGCGGCACGGAGGAGGTGAGGCGGAGGCGGACATTAGCTTTCCAAAACTGTTTTTTTGCTGACTCTTGAAAATTTTCCCCGCTTGTGGTCTGATTTGCTTGGCTTTGCTGCAGTAATGGACTGAGGAGGACTGCTGCTAATTGCCTTCCACCTCGGGTTGTGAGGCCGCCGGTGAAATATTAGTTAATGGGGAGCATCTACAGGGATGGCTTCTGAATACAAATAGACTTAAATAGAACGCTTTGCGGTGCCTTTTTTTGCGGAGCACCACGCCGTGCAGCCGTGGGTGACCCAAGCCCCGCCCTCTCCTCCGGCAATGGCGGATTGAATCGGACCTTGTTTGGGAGCAGAACGCCAGTGCTCTCGCTCCTGTTTTGGACAGAAACAGGCTGAAAAGTGGATTGAAGCAGGCAATCCGGGGACAGAGAGAGATGTTATGCTCTTTCTCTTTTCTTTTTTTTTTTTTTTGCTAAATCGTACCTGCTGACAACAACGGACTACAACTGAGCTTTCCAGCTTCTCTTTTTTTTCCTCTTTTGAACTCTGCTCAAATGGAGGCTGCCAGGTGTGGATGAGGGCCAGCTGGAGGTAAGGGGAGGCAGGTAATACGTCTGGCAGCGGTGGATGTCCATTTTTATGCTTCCAAGCGTATTTTTGCAGCAATAGCAACAGCATTATATTGATTTATATAGATCCTGGACCAATTTTTCTTTTTTTTTTACTGCCTCTCCGTCCTCCTTGTGCCTCTCTATCCCCTAGTCATTGCCGGTAATAGTCCAGCCTCGTCAGCAAGAGAGAAACCTGAGCCCCTAGCAAAATTGAGACGTTTTTGCAAAAAAAAAAAAGGGGGGAACAAATGCTCAGGACCCGCTGCTTTCTCTGCTAGAAAAGGATTATCGCTACTTTACCGAAATCAGTCCCTCTCTGTCATATCAACGCTAAGTTTCGGGGGGTAAGACTCTGTACTCTGACTGCTGGCTACTGGTGGCGTTGGTGGAAGAGTAAGAGCAATCGCTCCTGTTGTATCAATTAAAGCAGAGGCCAGTAAAGCCAAGAAGGCAAAAAGAGGAGAATGGGTAAACCCCTAAAAAATATCAGTGGGATGGCTAAAATCGACAACGTAGCCCGTCAGAAAACTAAAACTCGTCTAGCCCGGGTCAAGGAAGCGAAACAAGCTGCTAGTCTGGCCCGAAAGGGAGAGGAGCTTGCGTCTACTCCAGTCTTAGACAGTACCTTTGAGAGCTCTGAAGAGGAGCTGGCCTTGTCTACGTCCCTAAAAGCCAAGGAGTCTCATGTGGAAGATGAACTAGGGCAGGCTTGTGAGACCGCCAGAGTGGACCTGGATGGTCCTAATGATAAAATTAACTCTTCCAAACAGTTCCCGCTATTCTTTAAAAAAGCAACTCTGCCACCTCCGGACTCCAGCTTTAGCCCACCTACAAGGACTATAATAGCTGAAGGCAATATAGTGGGTAGAAGCTCGAAAATTGGACCACTCGATAGTATACCCCCAGGACAGGAAATAGGGGGTAAAAATTAAAGTCTACCCAAGTACAAGGCAAAGATCCAAATCAAAATCAGAATATGAGCGGGGGCCACGAGATATTAATCCAAGTAGCTGTTGAGACATTGGATGCAGGGCCATTAGTCTCATTAGCCTCATCGTCGCATGACTATTTAGGGTCTGTAAGTCCACTTGAAGTATTAGGACAAGAGGAAATTACAACTGCAATTATGTCTCCCGAGCCTATTGGGTCTCAGCTTAAATCCATCATAAGCTTGGAGAAAGGAGAGACAAGTGACGCAAGGCAATTGGACATTAAGGACCTTCTCAATCTTATTCTCCACGAAATTCGTGAGATGAAGAGGGCCCAGAAAATCGAAACTGCTATATTGAATCAACGTCTTGGGAAAATTGAAGAGGCGATGCAGGGCTTCCCTATCAGACTCCTGGAGGCCGAAGCTAGAGTCTCGCTCCTGGAAGACCAGATGTCTACCGTGACTAAAGACATGAAAGCAGCCACAATTAAAGAGAGACATCTTGAAAGCAAGATTGAGGATCTTGAGAACCACTCACGGAGATGCAATCTACGGATAGTCGGAGTTCCTGAGGGAATCGAAAAGTCCCAGCCACTCCAATGGGTGGAATCCTTTATTAAGCAGACTGTTCTTCCTGAGTTCGAAGGAGACCTCACAATTGCAAGGGCACATCGTGTACCAGCACAACCTTTTCCGAACTCTCCAATGCCACGAACAATTTTGGTTAACTTTATGGACTTCCGAATTAAAGAAAGAATAATTACAAGAGCAATTCAGCAGAGGCAGTTTTCTGTAAATGCTACCACCAAATGTCGTATCTATTCTGACATGAGTGCCTCTGCTGCGCGTAAAAGGAAAGAATTTGTCAAACTCTTGCAACTCTTTAAAACTCATGGCGCCCAAGCATCAATTGCGCAACAATCCAAACTAAAAGTTCTTGTCAAGGGCAAGTTCTTCTTGTTTTCAGATCCGGATGAAGCCCAGGCATTATTAAAAGAAATTTCAAAGGGGGACTAAGCTTAACAGGAGGTTTTCATGGAAAGAAGGAGAGAAAGATACAGAAAAAAAAAGAAAAAGCTGTAGCCTAGTTTGATTTTCATACATAACTCTTAATTTTTAAGGTTCTCAGTCAATTCACAAAAGTTGGGGGTGGGGCGGGGTTGCGGGTCACGGAGGGTGTAAGGTCAAGACACCCCAGGGTGTAGTAGGGTGGGTAGTAATGTGGTCAGCGTGGCTGGTAGGGGATATTCCACATTCTAGGGAGGGTTTTTTTTCCAGGGGTTGGAGGGGTAGGGGTTCACTCAAGGCAAAGGGGGGAAAAACAGAGCAAGAGGTTTTCAGAGTAAGGCTACTATTAGAAGTTATATTAAAATGCAAGGCAGAAAATTGATTATGAATAGATGGATAGATGGCTAGGGAAATGAATAGATGTAAGATTCTATCAGCCAATGTAAATGGTATACTGAATAAAACGAAAAATGGCGCTTTAATTAGATGGCTAACTTCATTAAACCCTCAAATCCTTTTCCTCCAAGAAACTCATCTTACGTCTAACTCCCCTAAGCTATTTATACCCAGAACTTTCTCAAAAGTATTTTTTGCATCCTCAGGCTCTGCCACGAGGGGTGTCGCAATTTATCTTTCAAATAAGCTTCCTTGGGAAATCGTAGAAGTTCATAGGGAGTTGCAGGGGAGATGGATATGGGTAGCAGTAAAGCTTTATGGGAAAAGGCTTAATCTAATTAATTACTATGGCCCGATAATTGATGATGAGGCTCCATTGATCCAAATATATACTTTACTATCTGGTGCCCCGGGGCAGATGATACTTGGAGGAGATTTTAATTTTATATTGGATTTAAGAAAAGATACATCAAATTAACAGAGGAGACAATTAAAACCGAGTACTAAAAAAGCTTTGGAAGCTATTATTAAGGGATTTCAATTGGTGGATGGCTGGAGGGAAAGGAATCCGGAGAAGGAAGTTTTTACTTTTTATTCACATCGCTTTCAAACCGCATCCAGAATTGATTTTTTCCTTAGCTCCAGGTCCCTTCAGATTTTAGAAGTAGGTATAGGATGTAACCCCTTTTCAGACCACGCCTATGTTAATCTGGAGATTAAAATAAAGGGCGAGGATAAGGAACGGCCTAGGTGGCAGCTCGACAGTCTCCTATTGCAGAATGAGGAATGGATAAGGGATTTTAGGGTCTGGATCGGGGAATACTTTAGGATCAACCAGAATACCGCTACCCCCTTTTCTGTTTGGGGAGGGTTTAAATCGACAGCTCGGGGTCTAATAATAGCTTTTACAACTGCTCAGCGTAAGGTTCGAAGGTATAAGATAGCCCAATTACAGATAGAACTGGAGCAGGAATATGCCCTTCAACTTCAGTTTCTACCTAATAAATATGACCAGGCAAAAATGGCATTGAAAGATTTTTTTACTATGGAAGAGGTCTGTAACTCTCAACTATTTCAACAGAGGGTCTACGAGAAGAGCCAATTAATTGGTAAACTCCTGGCAAACTCTACAAGGAAGAAACAGGAATCTGCCTCAATAATTAAAATACTGGATCCCTCCACTGGTTTAGATGTAGTTGATAGCTATGGAATTTCTCAACTCTTCCTGGATCATTATGCCCGGTTATACTCCACCGAATACAAAATACAGGAAAACTCGATTAAAGAGTATTTTTCAACTTTGAATCTCCCTCAACTATCTTTGGAGCGGGTCCATAATTTAGAAAAACAAATTGAGGTAGGTGAAATTTTAGCAGCTATTAAATCAACTGCGGGTTCCAAAGCTTGTGGACAAGATGGCTTCCCAATTGAGTTTTTTAAGGTTTTTTCAGAGGAATTACTTGTTCCTCTGAGAAATTTGTTTAATTTTATTAGAGAAGGGGGCCCGGTCCCAAGCGAGTTTAAAGAGGCGATTATTGTTTCATTCATTAAAAAAGATAAGAATCCCGATGATATGAATTTGTATCGGCCCATAAGTCTTTTAAATTCTGACTATAAATTATTAATGAAGGTTTGGGCCGAGCGTTTGTTACCAGCTGCTCAGGAAGTAATCCACAAGGATCAAACCGGTTTTATTGCGGGTAGATCAATGGCTGCCAATACTCAATTTTTAATACAGGCTTTAGACTATATTAATGTAAATCATATCCCAGCAAGCATTGTAATGGTCGATGCAGAAAAAGCATTCGACCATGTAAATTGGAAGACTTTATTTATTACTTTGGCTCAATTTGGTTTTCCATTGAATGTTGTAGGGATGCTAAATAATATTTATCAGGACGCTACAGCAAAGCTTGTAATAAATGCCAGCTGCGCAGGAACAATAAAAATCAGGCGTGGAACGAGACAAGGCTGTCCACTCTCTCCCCTACTTTTTACTTTTTTTATCGAACCCTTGGTTTTAAGAATTCGAAACAATGCTGCTATTCACCCCCCAATCTTGGATATGCCTAAACTTAAATTATTTGCCGACGATATTATCCTATACCTGGCCCCAAATAGGATTAATTTCGAGGAGGTCTTGGGAGAATTTTTGCAGTTTGAGAGAATAGGCGGCTATAAAATTAATGCAAATAAAACAGAAGTTCTCGCCATGAATGCTGATATCGACGCATTTCCCTGTTCTTTAAAATCACAGGCATTAAGAACTGACCCAATAAGATATCTTGGGATGTATGTCTCCTCACAGTTTTCTCAATTATTTGAGTTAAAGTATTTAAGGATGAAGACAAAAATAAGTAAATTATTGGAGCAATGGTCATTGCTTCCATTATCAATAGTAGGGCGAGTATCATTAATAAAAATGTCTATATTACCCCTATTGATTTTTCTATTTTCTAATGTTCCTATCAAAATTAATCAGGTATTTTTTAGGGAAATGGATATGCTTTTTAGACAATTCATTTGGGAGAAGAAAGCCCCCAGGGTTAAATTGAATACTTTACAACTACCAATAGATCAGGGGGGGCTCGCACTCCCACAAGTAAGATCATATTATGAAGCTGCCCTTCTTGATTTAGTATCCGGGCTGTTAGGATCTAGCTCTTGTAGAGATACCTTTTTTGTCAATATAATGCTGCTAGAAATTGGTTCATCCACTTCAGTGTTTTTAAAAACTGCTAAGCTTCCTAAGAAAACACGATATAAAACTTTAAAAGACTTTCTTATCAGACTTCAAACCGTTTCTAGGGCAATGAATCTAAAGGGCTTTCAATACCTCAATATAAGAGAATGTGCCCGTCTCGGTTTCCAGATACAAGTTAGCCACATCAATGTTTGGGAGAATTCTGGATTTACCGAACTGAGACATTTTATAGTTCAGAATAGGCTGATTTCCTGGCAGGAAATATTGGCCAGGATAGGGACTCATCGGAAACCGGCCTTCTTTGAATATCTGCGGTTAGTCTCCTGGTTGAGGAGTACCGGTGGTATAACTGAACCCCCCAATAATTCGACAGTTGCCCTCTACGGGGCTAAACTACGAGGAATAGGCAACTGGTATAAGTTGCTACACAAAACAAAATATTCTTTGGTGATCCAGAACCATTTGAAAAAAATAAATCAGGAAACTGACTGCAGATTATCCGAAAGGAAGTGGGAGTGGATCAGCTACTCAGGAAGTAGAGCATTGCGTGCTGCTAATTATAAGAGGATGGCCTTTTTTTCAAGGTGGCTGGCCTATTTAACACCTTCTACTCTAAATAAAAGGTTTCCAGATGTGGAAGATAAGTGCTTTCGGTGCTCTAAACATGGGGAAGGTGGTTGGCACCATATTTTTTTTGTGTGTCCCGGCCTAAGGTCTTTTTGGGAAGCCGTATTTTCAGACATCGAGCGTGCAATCGGAAATAGAATCCCGATCGAAGCCGAGGTTGTGCTATTTGGCTACTGTAAGGGAGGGTTACAATTGTCTAAACCAGAAAGAGTCTTTATTTTTATTGCTAGTGCGGTAGCACGCTCATTAATTTTGCAAAATTGGAGATCTACAGAAGCCCCCTCTCATTTGAAATGGATTAATAAAATGAAAAGAGTAAAAAACATTTGAGGAGGCCTATGCTAGGAGGGTAGGAGCTGTAAAAAAGTTTGAGCGAAACTGGAAGTTTTTTGAAATACTGGAGAAGACTTAATAGAAAATGAAATATTGGAAGGAATACATCTAGAAGTCTTCTCCTAATGTGGTTTTTGTATGGAAGTGAACCTCCTTTTTGATTACTTTGGTGCCGATTCGGATCCTGGAAAAAATTTCCCCATACGAATCGTATCCGGGATTTTTACCGTACGAATCGTACAAGTAGCGTACAAACTGCCAAGTACGATTCGTATGGGAAAAAGTCCATACGAATCGCATTGGGAAAATATCCCCACACGTCCTCGGGTCGGAAAATGTGTCCGACACATCCTCGGACGATTTACCCTACGAATCGGAAAAATGAAGTCCGACCGCGCAAGTACGATCCGTCCCATTCTTCCAATTTTACAACCGTATGGAAAATACACCGTACGGACCAAACTGCAATAGCAACCATGGAGACATGTGCCCGCATACGCGCCGAACCACCCCCCAGACCCCGCGGATGTACGTGCTGTACCCCCACCCATGTATGTACACCCGTGTATGTACGAGTCGAACCCCCACCCGTGTATGTACGAGTCAAACCCCCACCCGTGTATGTACACCCGTGTATGTATGAGTCAAACCCCCACCTGTGTATGTACACCCGTGTATGTACGAGTCGTACCCCCACGCTGGGGGTACGCACCGTACATACACGGGTGGGGGTACGACTCGTAAATACACGGGTGTACATACACGGGTGGGGGTTCGACTCGTACATACACGGGTGGGGGTTCGACTCGTACATACATGGGTGGGGGTACAACTCGTACATACAAGGGTGTACATACACGGGTGGGGGTTCGACTCGTACATACACGGGTGTACATACACGGGTGGGGGTTCGACTCGTACATACACGGGTATACATACATGGGTGGGGGTACGACTCGTACATACACGGGGGGGTTCGACTCGTACATACACGGGTGTACATACACGGGTGGGGGTATGGCACGTACATCCGCGGGGTCTGGGGGGGTTCAGCGCGTACCAGGCCCCCAATTCCGCTCGCATCGCGCCGTACTTCGCTTTTCCGGCACTTTTTGGGTGCCGTAAAAATATTGCCGTCCGGACTGGTGTCGGTTCGAATCGTACTTCCTTGTTCGTGAAACGGAGCCTGACTGCATCCCGACGTCACGTCGGCGCTTTCCCGGATCACATTTGTGTGTATATTTTCGTCGGTCGGTGCTTTTTACGATTCGTACGGAAATGGTGTTTCCGTGCGAATCGTACTTCCATGTTTGTAATGTTTTTTTACCGGGTACGAGTCGGACAGAGAAAACACTCCGACCGACGGTTCGTACCCGGTTTTTCCAGGATCGGAATTGGCACCCTACTGTGAAGAATGCATTAGCACTTTATAGATATTACATTTTAAATACTGGAAGTGGTGAATTGTTTCGAAGCATGTCCTTTTTATTGATGTTTTAATGCTAATGAATTCCCTTTATTGTAACATTACTGCAATTACTTATGTCTTGCACTTGCACTTTAGTGGCCTCGAGGATTTGTATTTATGCTGGTTTTGTACATGGCACATTGCACTTTCGATTAGTGCCTTTTTTTTTTTTTCTTTCTTTCTTTTTTTTTTTTACACTTTCGCACTTTAATATTATATCCTATAATAAGATTGTGGAACTGAATTTCCTTTTTGATTGTTTTTCGTAAAGAATGCATCATCACTTCATAGATATTATATTCTAAATACTTAATTGGGGAATTGATCCCTTTGCACTTGCACTTTAGTAGTTTTTGAGTATTTCTATTTTTGCTGTTTTGCACAAGGCACATTGCACATTCGGTTAGTGCTCTCTTTTCTTCATACCATTTCATTTTAATGCCATATTATCAACAACATAAATGTTAAATTTATTCTGTAACGTATTCTTGAACCTCTTGCTCTGAATAAAAAAAACAAGAAAAAAACAAAAAAAAAAAGGAATTCACTCGGTCTTGTACAATTAGTCAACGGTCCTACTCATCAGGCCGGGCATACGCTTGACCTCTTGTTTACGAATAGTTCTGAAATTACCATGGAACCCCCAGAAGCATTGATATGGACGGACCATTATTTATTGAAATTTGCTATTTCTACAGCCTTAATAGGAAAAAACAATTCTGATAATGAAACCTGGAGTAAGGTTACCCCCCCATATTTTTCAGAAACTATTTTGTTCTGATCATAAGGTTTTGGAAACTAGCAGCAACCAAAGGGCGTTACAATTCAATAAAGATATCCTGATTACTCTGGATAAAATTGCCCCTTTGAAGAGGGTAAACCCTAAGACCAGAATTGCTCCTTGGTTTACTGATCAATTAAAGACTGCAAAAAATCTATGTAGAAGGGCCAAAAGATTATGGCGAAAAAATAGAAGCCCAGCAAATGACGAAGGCTATAAAAAACAGCATCACTCCTATATGAACAAAATAAAACAGGCAAAAAAATCTTATTTGCTGAGCCGAATAACTATGGCAGAGAACTCTTCAAGAGCACTTTTTCATATTTTAAGAGATTTTACTACTTCTACAAATTCACCCATTATACCCACATCCCAAGACTGGACTGATTCACTGTTTTTTCGAGGACAAAGTTATGACTATTCACAAGACTTTCGCCCCTTTACCTAAGCATAGTCACCTAGTAGAATAACCTTTTTTTTATCAAACCCTTTGGGGCTTTTAGATAAATTTATCAAATGTGACTATAAATCCGTCATCTCAGCTATGTTAAAAATAAAATCTGGCTATCCGGCTGACCCTTTTCCTTCTAAATAATTTTCTCTAAAGGCACCAACTGTCCTTGATAGCTTGATTGCACTTTTTAATCAATCACTGTCTGATGCGGTTTTTTCTTCTGTTTGGAAGATAGCTTGTGTTAGACCAATTCTAAAGAAGCCAACTGCTGACCCCAAGGTGCTCTTGAACTTACATCACTCATGACATGGTCAGTGACATCACTGATGACATCACTCATGACACTTCAAATGACATCACTGATGACTTCACTGATGACATCATCCACCTGATAATCTGATGCACATACTGATGGCCTAATATAAACTTTGTTACACGCACTCTAAAATACAGACCACTATTTTTGAAACCATACACACAACGATGCCAGATACTGCATACCACCCACTTTTTCCTAGGTCGACACTCACATCCACTCACTTATACATGCAGTTACTCATCAATACAGTACTATAATATGCACTCATACACCTATACATAAAGTCACAGTCCACCACTCATCCATAGAGTTACTCACACACCTAGTCAGTCATGCAAAGAATCAATCACGTACCCATTTACTCATGTATACAGTTATACACACAAACTGCGTTATTTATACACACACACCACGTCACTTATTTATGCAGATACTAACACATACTTACTGTCTTATACAATCACTGATACAAGTAGACCCTTTTATATACCCACTCCTTCAAATAACTTACTCTCACGTATAGTCCTTTATATACTCCGACACTCACATATACTGCCTTAAAACATATGTAGTTACTTAAACATATTCCAGTGAGACATTTATCTCACCAACACACCATTACACACACTAACTCACCCATACAGCCCTTCCCAGATGTACTTTTGGATCCATACAACCAGTGAATCACCCACTCAGACATGTATGCAGAGAGTCACACACCCCACACCTACCCACACAGACATGCAGGCACTCATACAGATACTCAGACAACAAATCAATAACCCATAAAGACACTCATGTAGCTACTCACTAACCCATGCAGCCGCTTATACACCAACTGAGACACTAATACAGACTTTCACTCAGTTTAGTCACTAACCCATACATTCAGTAACACATGTTCAATCACTCAGTTATACAGTCAGTCTCGCACCTACTAAATAATCCATTCAGGGATTTGTAAACTCACTCTTTCTACACCTTGGCATAGATATATATGAAAAATATTTAAACTTTACAGAAATACACATTCACTGGATGATGTCATCAGTGATGTCATCAGTGATGTCATGAGTGATGTCACTGACCATGTCATGAGTGATATAATATGTGACGTCATCACCAGTGCATTGCGGGCTTGCGAGTTATAGTTAGCTCAACTAAATATAACGGGCAAATTTCTCTGGTTTTAAATGAGTCAAATGTCCAACTAATATAACGTCCCTGAAACCAATGTTTGTTTCAGTGAATTTCTAAGGTTTTTTAAATGCTAATTCCTAACTATAACGTCTGTAAAACCTATGGTTTTTTCAATGAATATATATATATATATATTATCTACTGGCGGTCGCCAGTAGATAGTTATAGTTAGGACCGTGTTTCCATAGGAAATCTGAAAATTCTATTTTGAATAACTTTGACGCCGGTTGACGAATCCTCGCGAATTTTTCAAAATAGGTGGGGCGCTCCGCTCCGCTCCTACCCTGAAAGTCTCGGGGTGATTAGTCAAGCGGGGGCCGAGAAAAACGGGGGTTACCAAAACGCGTTTTCCCCATGCATTTTTCCATAGGGACCTTTAGTCCAAGGTACAGCCCGAACGGCTGAACAGAATTACTTTAAATTTTGCAGAGAGGTAGTCCTCAGGTCAGGGATGTGCCTTTTGAATATCTGGAGTTAATCTGTTCAGTAGTTCCTGAGAAAATTTCAGTTAAAAGTACATATATCTATAAGCGCGCACCGTGCGCGCAAGGTGCGCGCGCGGTGACGTGCGCGAGCGCAATTCTGATTGGTTGTTAGCTGTCAGGAAACATTCGAATTGGTCGAAATCAGGAAGTGTTGGCCGCCATTTTGTCTCTCGCAGTCTGAGGCAGTGAAAAACAAAGGTGGAGAACGTGAAAAGGGGGCAGGGTGGACAGTTCCTGACCCCCTAGCCTTTGTCAGGGGGTCACTGAAGGACCCCCAAGGACGAAAAAACATTTATTTTTTTGATGAAAAAGCGCGGGGTGCGTGCACCATGCGCGCACGGCACGCAAAACCCATCGTGGGCGCTCGGTGCAGCGAAGCACACCGAGTGCCCACACCACGCGCACGGTGCGCGAAGCGCACGGTGCGCGCCTGGTGTGCGCACGGTGTAAAACCTGAAAAAAAAAATATTAATAAATACATAACTTAGCATTTAAAAAAACTTACAAATTCACTTAAAAAACCATAGGTTTCACACACGTTATAGTTAGGAATTAGCATTTAAAAAACCTTGCAAATTCACTTGAAAAACCATAGGTTTCACACATGTTATAGTTAGCTGGACATTTCCGTTCTAAAAAAACCAATGAAATTCCCCCGTTATAGTTAGTGCAGGCAACTATAACTCACGCGACCGCAATCCTCTGCTGATGACGTCAGATATTACATCACTGATTACATATGTGTCTTTCTGAAAAATAAATATTTGTAATATATGTATAGCTAAAGATTAATGGAAGAAGACATGGGTAAATAGGTGTCTAAATACAGTGATGTAATATCTGACATCATCAGCAGAGGATTGCGGTCGCGTGAGTTATAGTTATATATATATTACCTATTGGCGGTCGCCAGTAGTTAGTTATAGTTAGGACCTATTATCGATAGGAAATCCGCAACATTCTATTTGGAATAACTTTGGTGCCGGTTAACGAATCTTCGCGAAATTTTTAAAACTCGTGGCCCGCTCTGGTCCGCTCCTATCCGGAAAGTCTCAGGGTGATTCGTCAAGTGGGGGTTGAGAAAAAAGGTGTTCAAAGGCCACTCCCCTATATATATATATATATATATATATTGTTATAGTTAGTTGAACATTTGACTCATATAAAACCAGAGAAATTCGCCTGTTATAGTTAGTTGAGCTAACTATAACTCGCGCACCCGCAATGCACTGCTGATGATGTCACATATTACATCACTCATGACATGGTCAGTGACATCACTGATGACATCACTGATGACATCACTGATGACATTATCCATGTGATAATTTGATGCATCTTCTCACACCCTAATATAACCTTTGATACACCCACTCTAAATTACAGACTGCAATTCTCAAAACCATAGATGCTCCAACACCAATAACTATATACCCACTTACTGATTCTTAGCTCTACACACCCATCCATTCACTCACCCGTACAGTCACTCATACTTATGGTCACTCACTACAGGACTATCATATGCACTCATATACCTATATAGACACTCACACACCGCTACTCATCCACAGATGTACTCACACACCTACTCAGTCATGCTAATAATTAATCACACTGCCATTTACTCACCTATACAGTTATACATACACCAGCTCAATTACTCATACAAATACTAGCACATTCTTACGCTCTTATACAATCAATGATACAAGCACACACTCATCCATACAGCCACTCTCACAATCACACACTCTCACTTATAGCCATTTATGTACTCCAACACACATATATACTGCCTTTCACACATGTAGCAACTCACACATGTACCACTGAAATATACATTCACCCACTAACACAACCATGCACACACTCACCCACCCATACAGTCATCACAGATGCACTCTTGAAACCATGCACAAAGTGAATCAGCAAGTCACACATCTATGGACAGAGTCACACACACCCCACCCACACAAACACTCAGGCACCCGTACAGATACTCAGACAACCAATCTATAACCCATATAGACACTCATGTAGCTATTTGCAAACCCATGCATCCGCTTACACACCAACAGACAGACAGATACGGACATTCACACAGTTTAGTCACTAACCCATGCATTCAGTAAGATACGTTTAATCACTCACTTATAGAGTCAGTCACGCACCAACAAAGTCATCCATTCACACACTTATACACCCAGTCATTCTTCAATATGCCTTTCCCTATCTAAAATAAACATATTTCAACTTTACAGAAACACACAGACTTTATATATACATATATATATTATCTACTGGCGGTTGCCAGTAGATAGTTATAGTTAGGACCGTGTTTCCATAGGAAATCCGCAACATTCTATTTGGAATAACTTTGGCGCCGGTTGACGAATCCACGCGAAATTTTCAAAATAGGTGGGGCGCTCCGCTCCGCTCCTACCCTGAAAGTCTTGGGGGAGACGTCAAGCGGGGGCTGAGAAAAAAGGGGGGTCCCAAAACGCGTTTTCCCCATGCAATTTTCCATAGGGACCTTTAGTCCAAGGTACAGCCCGTACGGCTGAACAGAATTACTTGAAATTTAGCAGAGAGGAGGTCCTCAGGTCAGGGAAGTGCCTTTTGCAGGTCTGGTGTCAATCTGTTCAGTAGTTCCTGAGAAAATCAAAAGTAAAATCATATATATATGAGGGCGGAGCCTAACCACACATCTCATCCTGAGATCTGATTGGCTGTCAGCACTTCATCCAAGAAGTGTTGGCAGCCATCTTGGGACCAATATACATGATAGCACCTCATTAAAAAGCATTGCAGTTAATAGAAGGTTTTAAGACTTTAGTTACATTATAAATCATTTGTTGATGGTACCATACTCATTTTAGGAATTGTGGTATGTTCTAAGGTGATTTCACCATGTGAAAAAGCCTTCTGCTGGGATATCATGATTGAGAGAAAAATATTTTCTCATGCTTTTCCCACAGAGGTTTGGAAGGTTATCTATAAGCTAAACTGAGAGCTTATTTTCTGTAAATTCACATTATCTTTCTCAGTCATGTCAGAATAAAGTCTGACATTCTCAGTAAAACATGTACATCCAACAAGGGCAGAGACTGTCAGTTGATTCCTTTGTGTTCTACTGCAGCTTCCCAGAGTGTTCCACAGAACAACTAGAGCGCTGACTGTCCTACTTATGATAAACATATGGCACACCTGAAGCCATCTTGCTTGGATTAAAGTGGTAACTCTTAAAACATTTAATTTAAACAGGATTAAAATGAGGGGGTTCATTTTTCCATAAAAAGTATGATTAGTGCTGCAGAAAGAAAAATTAGGGCACATTTTGAGTGACTTCTCAAATCCTCTTCTATTTCATTAAAAAATTCTGACATGCAGACTGAAACATGCACTTTCAATACCAGCAGCAGTTTTCCCTGGTGAGCAGTAGCTTTACTACAGTGATCTAATGAGCAAAAAGAGTGCTAACATTCTGAATTTATGGCAAATGTGTGATACATCTGAATGCCTTCATGATGGAATCAAAGTAAAAAACTGAAAGTATTTCCTACTGAGGAGACTGCAGTAAATGAGTAAATTAGGAAACTTCATAACAAATAAATCTCCCAAGATGGCCACCGGAGACAAAAGAGCCCAAATGTAGCCCAAAATCACCCAGATGTAGCCCAAGTATAGCTCAATGACAGAATGTCGCAGAGTGTTCTTAAAAACAACTAGAGCGCTTACTGTCTTCATTATGACAAAAGTATGGCACACCTGAAGCCATCTTAATTGGAATAAACTGGTAACACTTAAAACATTTAATTTAAAAAGGAACACAACGAGGGGGTTCATTTTGCCATGGAAATTATGATTAATGCTGAAGAAAGAAAATGAGGGCACATTTTGAGTGACTTCTCAAATCCTCTTCTATTTCATTAAAAAATTCTGACATGCAGACTGAAACATGCACTTTTAATACCAGGAGCAGACTTCCATGGTGAACAGTAGTTTTACTACAGTGATCTAATTAGCAACTAGAGTGCTAACATTCAGAATTTATGGCAAATGTGTGACATATCTGAATACCTTCATGATGGAATCAAAGTAAAAAACTGAAAGCATTTCCTACTGAGGAGACTGCAGTACATGAGGAAATTAGGAAACTTCATAACAAATAAATCTCCCAAGATGGCCACCGGAGACAAAAGAGCCCAAATGTAGCCCAAAATCACCCAGATGTAGCTCAAATATAGCCCAATGACAGAAGTGTGCAAAACACTTATTATTTTGTGTTTTTGCAGTGTTATATAGTGCAGACTTGTCAGGTATTGGAGTGCTTTACATGAGCATTGGTTACATCACACAAGAACAAATTCATTTTCGTTGTAGACATGGGGAGACTAAGTGATTTGACCAGAATCACAGAATGTCGAGCTGAAGCAGAAACTCCAACCTGGTTCCCCAGTTGCAAAGTCTGCAGTTCTGGAAGTAACACCACATCCTCTCCCCTAAGTGCAACATTCAATCAAGTGGTCAACTGGATAAAAAAACATTAAGATAACAAATAATTTAAAAGTGCTTTGTCGCTATTTGAAAACTCAGAAAATACACCGTACGGACCAAACTGCAATAGCAACCATGGAGACATGTGCCCACATATGCGCCGAACCCCCCCCCCAGACCCCGCGGATGTACGTGCCGTACCCCCACCCGTGTATGTACACCCGTGTATGTACGAGTCGAACCCCCACCCGTGTATGTACACCCGTGTATGTACGAGTCGAACCCCCACCCGTGTATGTACGAGTCGAACCCCCACCCGTGTATGTACGAGTCGAACCCCCACCCGTGTATGTACGAGTCGAACGGGTGGGGGTACGACTCGTACATACACGGGTGTACATACACAGGTGGGGGTTCGACTCGTACATACACGGGTGTACATATACGGGTGGGGGTTCGACTCTTACATACACGGGTGTACATACATGGGTGGGGGTTTGACTCGTACATACACGGGTGGGGGTTCGACTCGTACATACACGGGTGTACATACACGGGTGGGGGTATGGCACGTACATCCGCGGGGTCTGGGGGGGGTTCAGCGCGTACCGGGCCCCCAATTCCGCTCGCATCGCGCCGTACTTCGCTTTTCTGGCACTTTTTGGGTGCCGTAAAAATATTGCCGTCCGGACTGGTGTCGGTTCGAATCGTACTTCCTTGTTCGTGAAACGGAGCCTGACTGCATCCTGACGTCACGTCGGCGCTTTCCCGGATCACATTTGTGTGTATATTTTCGTCGGTCGGTGTTTTTTACGATTCGTACGGAAATGGTGTTTCCGTGCGAATCGTACTTCCATGTTTGTAATGTTTTTTTACCGGGTACGAGTCGGACGGAGAAGACACTCCGACCGACGGTTCGTACCCGGTTTTTCCAGGATCGGAATCGGCACCCTACTGTGATGAATGCATTAGCACTTTATAGATATTACATTTTAAATACTGGAAGTGGTGAATTGTTTCGAAGCATGTCCTTTTTATTGATGTTTTAATGCTAATGAATTCCCTTTATTGTAACATTACTGCAATTACTTATGTCTTGCACTTGCACTTTAGTGGCCTCGAGGATTTGTATTTATGCTGGTTTTGTACAGGGCACATTGCACTTTCGATTAGTGCCTTTTTTTTTTTTTTTTTTCTTTCTTTCTTTTTTTTTTTTACACTTTCGCACTTTAATATTATATCCTATAATAAGATTGTGGAAGTGAATTTCCTTTTTGATTGTTTTTCGTAAAGAATGCATCAGCACTTCATAGATATTATATTCTAAATACTTAATTGGGGAATTGATCCCTTTGCACTTGCACTTTAGTAGTTTTTGAGTATTTCTATTTTTGCTGTTTTGCACAAGTCACATTGCATATTCGGTTAGTGCTCTCTTTTCTTCATACTATTTCATTTTAATGCCATATTATCAACAACATAAATGTTAAATTTATTCTGTAATGTATTCTTGAACCTCTTGCTCTGAATAAAAAATATAAGAAAAAAAAAAAAAGGAATTCACTTGGTCTTGTACAATTGGTCAACGGTCCTACTCATCAGGCCGGGCATACGCTTGACCTCTTGTTTACGAATAGTTCTGAAATTACCATGGAACCCCCAGAAGCATTGATATGGACGGACCATTATTTATTGAAATTTGCTATTTCTACAGCCTTAATAGAAAAAAACTATTCTGATAATGAAACCTGGAGTAAGGTTAACCCCCCATCTTTTTCAGAAACTATTTTGTTCTGGTCATAGGGTTTTGGAAACTAGCAGCAACCAAAGGGCGTTACAATTCAATGAAGATATCCTGATTACTCTGGATAAAATTGCCCCTTTGAAGAGGGTAAACCCTAAGACCAGAATTGCTCCTTGGTTTACTGATCAATTAAAGACTGCAAAAAATCTATGTAGAAGGGCCAAAAGATTATGGCGAAAAAATAGAAGCCCAGCAAATGACGAAGGCTATAAAAAACAGCATCACTCCTATATGAACAAAATAAAACAGGCAAAAAAATCTTATTTGCTGAGCCAAATAACTATGGCAGAGAACTCTTCAAGAGCACTTTTTCATATTTTAAGAGATTTTACTACTTCTACTAATTCACCCATTATACCCATATCCCAAGACTGGACTGATTCACTGTCAAATTTTTTCGAGGACAAAGTTATGACTATTCACAAGTCTTTTAGATAAATTTATCAAATGTGACTATAAATCCGTCATCTCAGCTATGTTAAAAATAAAATCTGGCTCTCCGGTTGACCCTTTTCCTTCTAAATAATTTTCTCTAATGGCACCAACTGTCCTTGATAGCTTGATTGCACTTTTTAATCAATCACTGTCTGATGCGTTGTTTTCTTCTGTTTGGAAGATAGCTTGTGTTAGACCAATTCTAAAGAAGCCAACTGCTGACCCCAAGGTGCTCTTGAACTTACATCACTCATGACATGGTCAGTGACATCACTGATGACATCACTCATGACACTTCAAATGACATCACTGATGACTTCACTGATGACATCATCCACCTGATAATCTGATGCACATACTGATGGCCTAATATAAACTTTGTTACACGCACTCTAAAATACAGACTACTATTTTTGAAACCATACACACAACGATGCCAGATACTGCATACCACCCACTTTTTCCTAGGTCTACACTCACATCCACTCACTTATACATGCAGTTACTCATCAATACAGTACTATAATATGCACTCATACACCTATACATAAAGTCACAGTCCACCACTCATCCCTAGAGTTACTCACACACCTAGTCAGTCATGCAAAGAATCAATCACATACCCATTTACTCATGTATACAGTTATACACACAAACTGCGTTATTTATACACACACACCACGTCACTTATTTATGCAGATACTAACACATACTTACTGTCTTATACAATCACTGATACAAGTAGACCCTTTTATATACCCACTCCTTCAAATACCTTACTCTCACGTATAGTCCTTTATATACTCCAACACTCACATATACTGCCTTAAAACATATGTAGTTACTTAAACATATTCCAGTGAGACATTTATCTCACCAACACACCAATACACACACTAACTCACCCATACAGCCCTTCCCAGATGTACTTTTGGATCCATACAACCAGTGAATCACCCACTCAGACATGCATGCAGAGAGTCACACACCCCCCCACCTACCCACACAGACATGCAGGCACTCATACAGATACTCAGACAACAAATCAATAACCCATATAGACACTCATGTAGCTACTCACTAACCCATGCAGCCGCTTATACACCAACTGAGACACTAATACAGACTTTCACTCAGTTTAGTCACTAACCCATACATTCAGTAACACATGTTCAATCACTCAGTTATACAGTCAGTCTCGCACCTACTAAATAATCCATTCAGGGATTTGTAAACTCACTCTTTCTACACCTTGGCATAGATATATATGAAAAATATTTAAACTTTACAGAAATACACATTCACTGGATGATGTCATCAGTGATGTCATCAGTGATGTCACTGACCATGTCATGAGTGATATAATATGTGACGTCATCACCAGTGCATTGCGGGCTTGCGAGTTATAGTTAGCTCAACTAAATATAACGGGCAAATTTCTCTGGTTTTAAATGAGTCAAATGTCCAACTAATATAACGTCCCTGAAACCAATGGTTGTTTCAGTGAATTTCTAAGGTTTTTTAAATGCTAATTCCTAACTATAACGTCTGTAAAACCTATGGTTTTTTCAATTAATATATATATATATATTATCTACTGGCGGTCGCCAGTAGATAGCTATAGTTAGGACCGTGTTTCCATAGGAAATCTGAAAATTCTATTTTGAATAACTTTGGCGCCGGTTGACGAATCCTCGCAAATTTTTCAAAATAGGTGGGGCGCTCCGCTCCGCTCCTACCCTGAAAGTCTCGGGGTGATTAGTCAAGCGGGGGCCGAGAAAAAAGGGGGGTCCCAAAACGCGTTTTCCCCATGCATTTTTCCATAGGGACCTTTAGTCCAAGGTACAGCCCGAACGGCTGAACAGAATTACTTGAAATTTTGCAGAGAGTTAGTCCTCAGGTCAGGGATGTGCCTTTTGAATATCTGGAGTTAATCTGTTCAGTAGTTCCTGAGAAAATTTCAGTTAAAAGTACATATATATCTATAAGCGCGCACGGTGCGCGCAAGGTGCGCGCGCGGTGACGTGCGCGAGCGCAATTCTGATTGGTTGTTAGATGTCAGGAAACATTCGAATTGGTCGAAATCAGGAAGTGTCGGCCGCCATTTTGTCTCTCGCAGTCTGAGGCAGTGAAAAACAAAGGTGGAGAACGTGAAAAGGGGGCAGGGTGGACAGTTCCTGACCCCCTAGCCTTTGTCAAGGGGTCACTGAAGGACAACCAAGGGCGAAAAAACATTTATTTTTTTGACAAAAAAGCGCAGGGTGCGCGCACCATGTGCGCACGGCACGCAAAACCCATCGTGGGCGCTCGGTGCAGCGAAGCACACCGAGTGCCCACACCACGCGCACGGTGCGCAAAGCGCACTGTGCGCGCCCGGTGCGCGCACGGTGTAAATCCTGAAAAAAAATATATTAATAAATACATAACTTAGCATTTAAAAAAACGTACAAATTCACTTAAAAAACCGTAGGTTTCACACACGTTATAGTTAGGAATTAGCATTTAAAAAACCTTGCAAATTCACTTGAAAAACCATAGGTTTCACACATGTTATAGTTAGCTGGACATTTCCGTTGTAAAAAAACCAATGAAATTCCCCCATTATAGTTAGTGCAGGCAACTATAACTCACGCGACCGCAATCCTCTGCTGATGACGTCAGATATTACATCACTGATTACATATGTGTCTTTCTGAAAAATAAATATTTTTAATATATGTATAGCTAAAGATTAATGGAAGAAGACATGGGTAAATAGGTGTCTAAATACAGTGATGTAATATCTGACGTCATCAGCAGAGGATTGCGGTCGCGTGAGTTATAGTTATATATATATATTACCTATTCGCGGTCGCCAGTAGTTAGTTATAGTTAGGACCTATTATCCATAGGAAATCCGCAACATTCTATTTGGAATAACTTTGGTGCCGGTTAACGAATCTTCGGGAAATTTTCAAAACTCGTGGCCCGCTCTGGTCCGCTCCTATCCGGAAAGTCTCAGGGTGATTCGTCAAGTGGGGGTTGAGAAAAAAGGTGTTCAAAGGCCACTCCCCTATATATATATATATATATATATATTGTTATAGTTAGTTGAACATTTGATTCATATAAAACCAGAGAAATTCGCCTGTTATAGTTAGTTGAGCTAACTATAACTCGCGCACCCGCAATGCACTGCTGATGATGTCACATATTACATCACTCATGACATGGTCAGTGACATCACTGATGACATCACTGATGACATCACTGATGACATTATCCATGTGATAATTTGATGCATCTTCTCACACCCTAATATAACCTTTGATACACCCACTCTAAATTACAGACTGCAATTCTCAAAACCATAGATGCTCCAACACCAATAACTATATACCCACTTACTGATTCTTAGCTCTACACACCCATCCATTCACTCACCCGTACAGTCACTCATACTTATGGTCACTCACTACAGGACTATCATATGCACTCATATACCTATATAGACACTCACACACCGCTACTCATCCACAGATGTACTCACACACCTACTCAGTCATGCTAATAATTAATCACACTGCCATTTACTCACCTATACAGTTATACATACACCAGCTCAATTACTCATACAAATACTAGCACATTCTTACGCTCTTATACAATCAATGATACAAGCACACACTCATCCATACAGCCACTCTCACAATCACACACTCTCACTTATAGCCATTTATGTACTCCAACACACATATATACTGCCTTTCACACATGTAGCAACTCACACATGTACCACTGAAATATACATTCACCCACTAGCACAACCATACACACACTCACCCACCCATACAGTCATCACAGATGCACTCTTGAAACCATGCACGAAGTGAATCACCCAGTCACACATCTATGGACAGAGTCACACACACCCCACCCACACAAACACTCAGGCACCCGTACAGATACTCAGACAATCAATCTATAACCCATATAGACACTCATGTAGCTATTTGCAAACCCATGCAGCCGCTTACACACCAACAGACAGACAGATACAGACATTCACACAGTTTAGTCACTAACCCATGCATTCAGTAAGATACGTTTAATCACTCACTTATAGAGTCAGTCACGCACCAACAAAGTCATCCATTCACACACTTATACACCCAGTCATTCTTCAATATGCCTTTCCCTATATAAAATAAACATATTTCAACTTTACAGAAACACACAGACTTTCTTTATACATATATATATTATCTACTGGCGGTCGCCAGTAGATAGTTATAGTTAGGAACGTGTTTCCATAGGAAATCCGCAACATTCTATTTGGAATATCTTTGGCGCCGGTTGACGAATCCTCGCGAAATTTTCAAAATAGGTGGGGCGCTCCGCTCCTACCCTGAAAGTCTTGGGGGGATTCGTCAAGCGGGGGCTGAGAAAAAAGGGGGGTACCAAAACGCGTTTTCCCCATGCAATTTTCCATAGGGACCTTTAGTCCAAGGTACAGCCCGAACGGCTGAACAGAATTACTTGAAATTTGGCAGAGAGGAGGTCCTCAGGTCAGGGAAGTGCCTTTTGCAGGTCTGGTGTCAATCTGTTCAGTAGTTTCTGAGAAAATCAAAAGTAAAATCATATATATATGTGGGCGGAGCCTAACCACACATCTCATCCTGAGATCTGATTGGCTGTCAGCACTTCATCCAAGAAGTGTTGGCAGCCATCTTGGGACCAATATACATGATAGCACCTCATTAAAAAGCATTGCAGTTAATAGAAGGTTTTAAGACTTTAGTTACATTATAAATCATTTCTTGATGGTACCATACTCATTTTAGGAATTGTGGTATGTTCTAAGGTGATTTCACCATGTGAAAAAGCCTTCTGCTGGGATATCATGATTGAGAGAAAAATATTTTCTCATGCTTTTCCCTCAGAGGTTTGGAAGGTTATCTATAAGCTAAACTGAGAGCTTATTTTCTGTAAATTCACATTATCTTTCTCAGTCATGTCAGAATGAAGTCTGACATTCTCAGTAAAACATGTACATCCAACAAGGGCAGAGACTGTCAGTTGATTCCTTCATGTTCTACTGCAGCTTCCCAGAGTGTTCCAAAGAACAACTAGAGCGCTAACTGTCCTACTTATGATAAACATATGGCACACCTGAAGCCATCTTGCTTGGATTAAAGTGGTAACTCTTAAAACATTTAATTTAAACAGGAACAAAATGAGGGGGTTCATTTTTCCATAAAAAGTATGATTAGTGCTGCAGAAAGAAAAATTAGGGCACATTTTGAGTGACTTCTCAAATCCTCTTCTATTTCATTAAAAAATTCTGACATGCAGACTGAAACATGCACTTTCAATACCAGCAGCAGTTTTCCCTGGTGAGCAGTAGCTTTACTACAGTGATCTAATGAGCAAAAAGAGTGCTAACATTCTGAATTTATGGCAAATGTGTGATACATCTGAATGCCTTCTTGATGGAATCAAAGTAAAAAACTGAAAGTATTTCCTACTGAGGAGACTGCAGTAAATGAGGAAATTAGGAAACTTCATAACAAATAAATCTCCCAAGATGGCCACCGGAGACAAAAGAGCCCAAATGTAGCCCAAAATCACCCAGATGTAGCCCAAGTATAGCTCAATGACAGAATGTCGCAGCGTGTTCTTAAAAACAACTAGAGCGCTTACTGTCTTCATTATGACAAAAGTATGGCACACCTGAAGCCATCTTAATTGGAATAAACTGGTAACACTTAAAACATTTAATTTAAAAAGGAACACAATGAGGGGGTTCATTTTGCCATGGAAATTATGATTAATGCTGAAGAAAGAAAATGAGGGCACATTTTGAGTGACTTCTCAAATCCTCTTCTATTTCATTAAAAAATTCTGACATGCAGACTGAAACATGCACTTTTAATACCAGGAGCAGACTTCCATGGTAAACAGTAGTTTTAATACAGTGATCTAATTAGCAACTAGAGTGCTAACATTCAGAATTTATGGCAAATGTGTGACATATCTGAATACCTTCATGATGGACTCAAAGTAAAAAACTGAAAGCATTTCCTACTGAGGAGACTGCAGTACATGAGGAAATTAGGAAACTTCATAACAAATAAATCTCCCAAGATGGCCACCGGAGACAAAAGAGCCCAAATGTAGCCCAAAATCACCCAGATGTAGCCCAAATATAGCCCAATGACAGAAGTGTGCAAAACACTTATTATTTTGTGTTTTTGCAGTGTTATATAGTGCAGACTTGTCAGGTATTGGAGTGCTTTACATGAGCATTGGTTACATCACACAAGAACAAATTCATTTTGGTTGTAGACATGGGGAGACTAAGTGATTTGACCAGAATCACAGAATGTCGAGCTGAAGCAGAAACTCCAACCTGGTTCCCCAGTTGCAAAGTCTGCAGTTCTGGAAGTAACATCACATCCTCTCCCCTAAGTGCAACATTCAATCAAGTGGTCAACTGGATAAAAAAACATAAAGATAACAAATAATTTAAAAGTGCTTTGTCGCTATTTGGAAACTCAGAAAATATGTCCTTATTTTAGTCTTTTAGAGCACTAACCATAATTTTGATGCCAATAAGACCCTCTCATATATGTAATTTCTAAAGGAAATGCTCTAGGTATTACAGTTTTGATTACATCAAGATGATGTCAGGCTTTTCACGCTTTTGTAATAAATATAGAATGTTAGCAATCTAGTTGTTCATTAGGATACTGTTGAGAGGCAGAGGCCAGGGGCACGGACTCTGAAAATTGAAGGCAGATAGGAGGGTGCAAAGGCAACAATTTAACCACACTGAGCAGGCAGGAATTGCCGTGGCAGCACAACAGACTATGGAGGGCAGTGGAAAGGGGGGCAGGGGCAACAAACCAACAATACAAGACTTGCAAGAGAGGCTGTGGCAATGTAATAGACCATTGTGGGCAGAAGGAAGAGGCAATGGTAGTACAACCATACATGCCAACAGACCCGATTCAGCCAGGAAACGTCCAATGTTTTTAAGCTCAAATGGGCTTTATTTGATTTGTCTCCTGTCTACAATCTCCTCTTTTTCAATGTAACTCAAAGGGGAAAATCAATACCCCAGTTTTTTTTCAAAATCTCCCTCTTACCAAGTTCAAAATGTTCGCAAGTATGGTACATTGGATCATGGAAGGAAATGGGGTAGGGACATGGACTTGGATAACAGAGGACAGGAGGGACATGGAGAGGTGCACCAAACTGACCCTGCAGGGTAGGCATCAGGGTTTGTAGCAGCACAATACACCACACAGGGCATGCGGGACGGGAGTGCAGCACAACAATCCATAGAAAGTAAGAGGACCATGCATATGGACAACAGAG
This sequence comes from Triturus cristatus, assembly GCF_964204655.1. Taxonomy (NCBI): domain Eukaryota; kingdom Metazoa; phylum Chordata; class Amphibia; order Caudata; family Salamandridae; genus Triturus; species Triturus cristatus. Next base: position 299,757,885 of record NC_140593.1, read on the forward strand.
AACAGAGGGGCAAGAGGCAATGGTAGCTAGCTGACCATAATGGACAGACAGGAGAGAAAGCTGCAGCATAACAGACAATAAAGGGCAGGAGGGACGGATCTGGGGCATTACAATGGAAAAGACAAGCCAGGAGGGAGGGAGTAGGGGTCTGCACATGTAAACAGAGGGCTGGGGGCAAGGGGGCAGGGCAGGAGCAGCAAGATAGCCATGGAGGTCAGGCAGGATGGGCACTAGAAGCAAGACACACCATGAAGAGCAACACTGAGACTGTGATGGCATACACACAGACCATGGGTGGAAGGTGGGAGGGGGTCAGGGGCAGCTAACTGACCACACAGGGAAGGTGGGAGGGGCCATGGCAGCACAGAAGACCATGCATGGCAAGTGGGAGGGTTAGTGGCAGCACAATGGCTATGATGGGCAAGAATGAGGGTGCAGGGGCATGCACAATGGACGATGGAGGATAGAAGGGAGGGTCAGGACCTGTGCACAGACAAGAAAGTTCAGGGGAAGGGGCCTCACAACAGACCGCACTGGGCAGGCAGGAGGAGCAGTTGCAGCACAACAGACCAGGGAGGGCAGAAGGGTGTGGCAGTACAATGAACCATGTAGGACAGGAGGAAGAGGATAGGGGCATGGCATGTGGACAGGCAGGGTGGAGGTGGCAGGGACAGGTTACAGTCATCTGACAATGCTAGGCAGGTGGGAGGGGAGTGGCAGCTCAACAGAACACTCAGAGTAAATAGGAGTGGCAGGTCCATGGAACATGGTGGGCAAAAAGGATGGAGCAGGGGCATGCACAAAGACATCGGAGGACAGGGGGAAGGAGAATAGGGGCAGCAAGCTAAGCACAGAGTTTAAGCAGGAGGTCAATGATGGGGCATAGAATTGGGCAATGGAGGGCAGGAGGAGTGGACTGGTACATCATACTAAATTGAGGGCAGTGGCAGCACATCAGACCATGCATGGCAGGAGGGAGGAGGCTAGTCCATGGATTCACACAACAGAGGATAGGGAGGAGGGGGATGGGGCAGCAAGCTAACTGTTCAGAGAAGGTGGGTATTAGGAACTTTATTGTTTTTAAAACGTGTGTCTGTGCGAACTACTTAAAATATGAACAAGTATGCAGCATAATCTCACTTTTATTCAGGAAGAAGAGGACGTTTGTGACTGTGACTCCGGGCTCACTTGGAAGAAACACCCCCTGACCCTCCACCCCCTATCGCAAAATGTAATGCCCGTGAAAAGGGTAGGTGAACACAGTGTTATATAGAACATAGTTCTGAGAGCACGATTGAAAATGAAAACTAGATATAGTGTATGGTATAAACTATGGACCAAAAAGTGTGATATAAGATGAACCCGGCGTGAAATATAATATGCAATACATTGTGCGCAATTACAGATTCATTGGAGAGCGCGAGATAGCACAGGCACTAGCGTGTGCTATGCGATATGCGCCTTGGAGTGTAATATGCACAGGGCAGTGTTGTGCAACCTAACTAGTCTCTAAAGTTGTAATATAAAATATGTGCTGGGGAGTGTAACGTTGCATATGCACTGTGACAAAGATATGGATCCCAGATTGTAATATGTATGGCATAGCACTGTGCTTTATAACATAGGCATCGAGGAAGGCACGTTAGATGGGGCAATATAACCCGTGCGAAGACAAGTGTGGCATGACATATTCACGGGGTGGTGTTACAGTGCACATGGGCTAGAGAGTGTCATAGCATATGCACTAGCTAGTGGAATACAACACAGAGGTGTGTGGCACTCAGCAGGCAATGGTGGGTGTAACACAGCATTGGGCTCTGCCAGGAGCGCGCTGTGACTCTCAAGTGATATTCGTCCCCTTTCCAGAGAGTAAAATAAAAAGTATTACACATCCGGCAGTGGATGTGTGTTTTATTAACCGTGAGGGGGGTTTCTTGCATAGTTTTGGTCGATTTTTTGTCGAATCCCCTTTGAATGGCTTGGTGTGCATGTGTATTAAATGTGCCCGTCAATAGCTACCCATGTTTGTATAAATAAACGACAAGGGTGTCTACCGGGATTAGGCACGGTAGGGCATCAGACATGTTAGAGCTTCACTAGTGGTGTAAATACATTCCACGTGGATTCATTGTATGCATAGTCGCCTTTTAATGAATATCACGCAAATCGTCATGGTGATAGGTACGTACGGTTTGTCCAGCATGTCCTAGGTGTGTCTATAAATATATATTTTTTAAAAATAATAAAAAACAGTGGCCGGCCCTGGGGATTGGGGTCAAAAAAATATAATTAGGAGACAGGCCCTGGGGGATGGGGTCATCAGGGCCAATAAATTAGAATAAGAAGGGGAACCACACAGCCCCCCTTCTTAAAAAATTAAAATAAATAAAAAAACTGGCATTGTGCCGGAGGCCATGCCCCCTCCTTGCAGCACTCTGCAAACGCGCCCCCTGGCGAATTGTAAGTTGGGGAATTAATTCCACTTCAATACTGAGGGTCCCTGAGGGCCAACTAGCCCAACAGGCATCTCCAGTATGCACCAGGGAGCTGCGCTGCAGACAGGTGTTCTGAGGCCAAGCCCCTTTTTACACCTCTCTGCAACGCAGCTCTGTGGCGCTTACTGGAGGTACCTAGTGGTCTAGTTTGACCCTAGGGACCCCTAGGATTCAAGGGGACTTAATCTCTCAACTTAGAACAGCCACAGGGCGCGTTTACACAGTGGTGAAGGGAGGGGATGGGGCCTGAGGTGACGTGTGCAAACACGCACTATGGCACATTTTAAATTGGGGAAATAATTTCCCTTCAATACTGAGGGCCCCTGGGGGCTAACTAGCCTACCAAGTGCTTCCAGTAAGCGCCACTGAGCTGCAGTGCAGAGAGGTGGTCCGGGCCGTGCCACTTTTTACACCTCTCTGCAACGCAGCTCTGTGGCACTTACTGGAGGTACCTAGTGGGCTAGTTGGTCCCTAGGGACCCTCAGGATTCAAATGAGCTTAATCTCCCAACTAAAAACGGACACAGGGCGTGTTTACACAGTGGTGAAGGGAGGGGACGGGGCCTGAGTTAACGTGTGCAAAAACGCCCTGTGGCCTGTTTTAAGAGGTAGTTTTAATCATCCTGCCCTATTATATACTAGGGGCTTACAGAGGAGGTCATGCTAATCACAGGGGGACCCCAATGCATAATGTTCCCTAGTGTATGTAGGTGTTTTCACTGTATTCTAAGTGTCTTTTAACATAGCACTGGCTCTAGGACTGGTTAGTCAGACTCAGTTACCACCAGTATCCGTCTGAAAAAGTTGAGGGTACAGGATGATTTTGCAACAAGGCTTCTTTCTGCTCTTCTTTTTGTTCTTTCTGCACGTTATCCTTCTTCCTGCACTTTTCTTCGTCTTTGAGGACTTCTGTTGCTTCTTTCTGCACTTCTTTTTTTTCTTTCTGTGCATTTTTTCTTCTTTCTTCACATGTCCTATCTCTGTAGGCTTAGTTAGATATTAGCATTTAAAAAACCTTTGAAATTCACAGAAAAAACCATAGGTTTCAGGGGTGTTATAGTTAGCTGGATTTTTCACTTGTACAAAACCATTGAAATTCCCCCGTTATAGTTAGTTCAGCTAACTATAACTCGCGCGCCCGCAATGCACTGCTGATGACGTCACATATTACATCACTCATGACATGGTCAGTGACATCACTCATGGCATCACTGATGACAACTCAAATGACATCACTGATGACATCACTGATGACATCATCCTTGTGATAGAGTGGCAGACCTCCTCTAACCCTAATATAACCTTTTATACACACATTCAAAAATAGAGACTACAATTTTCAAAACAATGGACATACCAATACCAGTTACAACAACCTCTTCAGTAATTCTAAGATCCACATACACATCCACTCATTCACCAACAGTCCTATACAGTCACTCATACATGTACTCACTCATCATATGTACTCATACACCTATACATCCTGTTACACAATGCCACTCATCCATAGAGTTACTCACACACATAGTCACTCATGCTAATAAAGAATCAAACATACATTTACTTGCATAAACAGTTATATACACACCACCACACTTACTTCTACGGAAACGGTATATCTTAACAACCCGGCTAAATTAAAAGTGATTAATGGTGGGCAAATTAAGTTTTTTACATCCGAGATTAAGGCTAAAGAGTACCTTGACAGCTTAAAGTAAATGCTTAAACCACTTTAAAAAGCCTTATCTCATCAGAATCATCAGACTACCTTTCTCAATTAGTATGCAAAACTTAGAGCGATGGCGATCCACGGTGTTTAATGACTATTTAATTGCTCTACAATATTGTAGAGAGAAGGACAATCAATTTCTGGTCATTCTTCTCTCTTCGATTTCTGCGTGGCTTTGCTCTGCTTTTTCTCTCCGTTTTCCTTTTTTCTCTCTTCCTTTTCCTTTTCTTCTTTCCTTTTCTGCTTGTTTGTTCCTTTTCTGTTTTTTTTTTACTCGGGGTTGTATGTTTTTTCCCGGTGTCGGTCAGATATTGCTAACCCATCACAATAGACTCTTATTGAGTCTTGTTGCCTTTTTTTTGGGGTGCTGGGGTGGGTCGGGGGGGGTGTGCAGGGGAGGGTGCTGGGTGGGTGTTTGGTTGGGAGGGGTGGGGGGGGTGGGGGGGGAAAAACGTGTTGTAAAATGAGCAGATCTGAGAATACTATAAGAATATGTATGAACATTAAATCACTATTTACGCTTCATGTGCATTGTCTAAAAAATAAAACAATAAAATGGGGAAGCTAAAATTAGGTTGTTGGAACGTGGCAGGACTTAATGACAAAGGAAAGAGGGCTCAATTTAATCAATTAGTGAATCAAAACTCCTGGGATATTATATGTATACAGGAAACCCATATTCCGATAGATGAGATTGATAAGTTGATCATTCCGGGCTTTAACCTATTGGTTGCAACCACACAAACCTCTAAAACTAGGGGGGTCACTATTTTTGCAAGAACAGGACTTGGTACTCTAACACGTAAAAAGGCTGACACTTATGGTAGATGGGCCATTGCCCAACTTAATATAGGAATTGTCATATGTTCTATTTATGGCCCCAACATTGATGACCCTACACTATTTATTGAGCTAGAGTTAGAATTAGCATCATGGACAGGCTCTCTAATCTTATGTGGCGATCTTAATATATCTAGTGACCAACTACAATATAATCAAAACCAACATACTTATATGGGTCGAAAACCAAGAGTGTTCAGGGCATTACAAAACTTGATTCATAGTCATAATCTTCGTGACATATGGTCATTAAAGAATGGTGGGGATCCCGGATATACATATTTTTCCTATCCTCATAGGAAATATGTACGTATAGATTACATATACACAACCACCGATATTGCTTCTAATGCCTCTATTGCTAGAGCCCCAAAGACAATATCGGATCACAATGCACTCTGTTTAATATGGATGTCACTGACCATGTCATGCGTGATGTAATATGTGACGTCATCAGCAGTGCATTGCGGGCGCGTGAGTTATAGTTAGCTGAACTAACTATAACGGGGGAATTTCAATGGTTTTGTACAAGTGAAAAGTCCAGCTAACTATAACACCCCTGAAACCTATGTTTTTTTTCTGTGAATATATATAAAAATATATATATATGTAGATGATTAAAAAAGTCCATCTTTCAGAAATTAAAAAAAGCCTTTAGAATATGGTATGGTTTCTTTTATTTTGAAAAAACAGTGTTCCAAAGTTCATCTACATCAAGGACCTGTGGAAGGATGCAAACATTAAATATAAGCAATCAAAGTACTATTCTGTTTAACACTCTATTTCGATCTACCCGCCTTCAACATTACCTCCTATAAATGTACTATTTAGCTGTAAAAATGAAAATGAAAAAATATGCCTTATGTTTCCAGAATGTCTTCATCCATTCTCCCTTAATGGCGGACTTCCACCCTCCACACAATATATGTGTGTGTGTGTGTGTGTGTTTGTGTGTGTGTGTGTGTGTATAGATATATATATTATATATATATATATATATATATATATATATATATATATATATATATATATATATATATATATATATATATATATATATATACATATTAAAATACAGATGATTATTTATAAATTGCTTTATTACAATAATTTAAATATTCAGACTTCGTCAACATTTTTAAAAAGTAAACACCTACACCCTTTTAAAAAATATATGTATACATTTTCCTCAAAATTAAATTACACCCAACCTAGTTTTAACACGAAAACCTCAGCATTCAAATCAAAGTTAGGTTCTCATAGAAAAGTAGTTAAAAATGAATTGAAATGCTCCATACCGAAACAAATATAAATACCCACACTCCAAACAAAATTAAACATCTACCATTTTTTCCCCCAAACAATTATCCCCAAATCAAACTGCTCTCTGCCCTTGCCCCCTACAATGCTAACATTCAGCTACTTGAAAGATATATTCTTGGAGTAAAATATTTAAAACTATGTTCAATGCTCCATACCCTTAAAAATATAAAGTCCCACATTCCATAAAAACTGAAAGACTCAAGCCTATTTTAAAAAATATGTATTTTTAACCCAACATTAATATTCTCTGCAATCTTGCAGCCACAGCCCTAACATCCTCCTTCTAATTATAATAATAAAGCAAAATGTATTAAATATATATTTTACCTTAGCATCATCCAAACAATGCTCAAATTCTTTTTTACAGAAATATTTACTAGAAATTACCCACACAATCAAACCCCCATTTGTTGTCATTTGCTCCTCAAAATCCAAAATATTCACAGTTATTTATTTAGGAGTAATCTCCCCAAGTACCCTTTATTTTTTCCCATATAAAAGGATTCTGAAAATGACTTAATAATTACTTCATTTTTCTTACCTCATTGCTTACTGTGATAAATCGGATTGTTTGTTGAGGATGTTTGAGCCCTTCTCAAACAACAGACACAATATTTGTAAAGTTAAACCTCAACCCGTTGTAGTAATTATTGATTTGTCATTTCAAATTGATAGAAATTCATTGACAAAGACAAAACGTATACAAAACATCGTATCAGCGAGAAAATGTTACCATATTTAAGAAAGAATAAAAAGCATTAAAAACCATGCATTCAATCATTGTTTATGAATATTACAAGACGCACTGGCAAATATTATCTCCTCGGAGCAATAGATTGGTTAAAACAATTTTAGAAGCTCAGGTTATCAGATACAAAAAGAAAATAAAGTAATCTACTTGAGCATTCCCAGGAACACAAGTTTATCTGAGCCCATGTTTTTAGTTATTTAGACTTTTGCTTCTTATACACTAGACAGCTTTCAGAAAGTGAGACACAGGGAGCAATATCTTTAGGTTATAATCTGGTTGGATTATTTGTTACCTGGTAGTGCCTAATCCCCCAGCTAATGCAGAGTGATTTAATCTATTTTACATGTGTAATTTTATACTCAGTATAGAAACAGAGAACATTCTGGACATCTTCTCGAGCAGCATAACATCCTGGGTATATATCTTTAACGAGCAAAAGTTAGACAAAGTGCTTGTGAAACAAGCTACTGGAAGGGTCTTAACTTTAGCTGAATATAAAGCTTCCTCTGTAGAGGGGCTTGGAAAAGATTAAGAAACCCTTCAAACTTGAACTTGTTTTTGTTTGTTCAAGAAATTGTTGATTAAAGACCCAAGAGACAATGCAGCACACTATGCCGTCTATACAGACTGCCAGAAAGAGTTTTTTACAGATAAAACTGAACTCTTGGAAATTCGGCTGGGGTCATACCAAAACTTGGCCACATCTAGTTTAATTATTGTGCTTTGAATGTACGTTAGCTAGGGGATGTTTAGTGCCTGGGACCCACTATTAACTCGCTTAAAGCTGCCCGTTAGTGAGCCAGTTCTTTTCTTGGCCAAAGTCTTAACCAAAAATGTATAGGCTTCAGCTGTGCACAGTCAGTTATCTTATACAAGTTTAACTCCAAGCAAAGAGAGAGCAAAGGATAGCTCTGTGGTGGCTTCAGCAATGCTCTCATAAATAGGTTCTTGGGGGAAGCAAACTTTCCACTTGGCTGTTTCCCCACGACACAGCACCATATAGCGTAGCACTGACAACATGTGCTCAAGATACCTGAAGAGCTGGAGAGCCTGGATAGCTTTTAAAACTGCTTAAAAACTTGATGATAGCATTGGACCTGTACTTCATTAAACCTTACTCTTAATTACTTGTTCGCTCTCAGCCAGTCTGATACCAAAATAGTCAAACTCAAGGAGTTTGGAGTCTATGATAATTCTGCAGCGATTTGGCCTCTTTGCATTAAAGATCATTAATGTTGTCATTGAGGCATGGATCTCAAGACCGCAATGTTAACAGAACTGAACAAATTTGTCTACTAGGGTCTGGAGGTCTATGGGCATTTTAGAAATCAGGAGAGTATGATCAGCAAAAAGTAATGCTGTAATTTTCTTCTTTGCAAGAAGGGGGCGAATCACTGTATGATTTCAATAAGGCACCTATGCACCCATTAATGGTGAGCAGAAACAATGTGGGGGCCAGCACACACCCCTCTCCTGATGTCTTTCTTAGCCATTGGTTTCCCTTCTTTGCCACCAAGTACCACAGCATAATTATCTGTGTGGAAGTGGATAGTGATAGATAGCAAGTCAGTTGCCATTTCCATGGCAGATAGAACTTGTTGCAGGTTGATTCTAGAAGCAAGGTTGAATGCGGTGCATAGGTCCATGTATGCAACATAGAATCTACCCTTTCCCAACATCAGTAATTTCTACCTGATCATCTGAAACGTGAACATTTGGTCCACAGTGTTTGATTTTTGCGGGGAGCCAACTAGAAATTCAGTTGAGATGGAATTTTCAGAAAACCAGTCCATAAGTTTGTGCAAAACTTGTTTGCTGAAAGTGTTTTGCAGGTTGGCAATTTAACTAATAAGGAAGTAGTGTGCGGGATCATTACATGATTCCTTCGTATGGATGGGGACTATCTCAGAGCTCTTCCAAGTTTCGGGGCTTAGCCCCCCTGTAAAATTGCATTACTCAAGATATTGATATATGAAAGCAATAGATCAGAGTTAGAGTGGCAGTATTAAGCTGGTATTTTGCCTGGGCTGGTGGCCTTTGCAGATCTTTGAGAGTTCAGGGCTGCTTTAGTATTTGCTAGGGAGAAGGAAAAAGATTGATCAGAGTGGGTCAGGTAAAGAATATGCGGAGACAAGGAAGGGCACTCCACCTTGCAGGAGACAGTGCCTCAAAGTGGAACTCCCAGTCACTGAGTAGCACCTTAGATTCAGGTTTTCTGTGACCCACTTTGCCCTCGTCGATGAGAAAATACCAGAAGAGCTTACCGTCTTGACCATATGAAGCCTCAACTAATTTGTTCATGGTTGTTTTATCCCAAGCCTTCTTTGCAGCTCATAATGTTAGTCTATAGAGATTCTTGCAGCTCTTAAACAACCTCTGTCTCCCAGCCTGACTGCCTTTATAAGTTCTAATTTCTCAGATCAACATCTTGCATTAAACTACTCATTTAGTTCCAATCTATGGACTTTCTCACACCTGTTGTTAGTGAAATGCCCTCTGATATCCTCAAAGTGAGCATTGAGGGTCTCCAAAATACCACTAGGTCTAGATGAATGGAATATAAAAGAAACAAGAGCTATGGAGGGGCTAGTCCTGATACATCTCAGCACTGTGATATTAGATTCAAGAGAGAGCCACCAAACGTTCCTACTGTTGTTAGCTAGGATTAGATTGTTGTTCCCCTTGTCTAATGCAGTATGCAAACTATTCGATATTGGCCCCTTAAAAAGATCATGAGCGCTTTTCTTTCTTGGGGGTTGCAAAAAAGTTGATCGACTCGGGCCAAAGTTCATGATTAATAAAAACATAATCTAAGTGCCTCCTAAATATGGGGGCCAGTCTAGCATCTAAGGGTGAACGTCCATTACATGCCCTAATGCAATTGGATAAGACTACATTGATCACCTGATAAGTTAGCTTCAACAGATACCTTACTGGGGGTGGGGGTGTATTTTCCGGAATACTCCAGTGGGCATCCTTCTTCTTGCTAATATCATTAATGAGTAGGGAAGGTTCAAAGCGAACAATAAAGTTGCCTCCTTTTATAATACATTTATTTTTCCTTGATGACTTCAGAAAACAAGTTAAGAAGGACAAAATGAACGAATCTCTGTTTCTGCTAACCAGTCTATCGTACACATTAATGAATAATAGACCTCTGCCATTACACAAAGTTATATTCAAAATCAGAATATCCTGGCAACAGGCACGAGATTACCTTCACTTAGTCCTGTAAGGAGGTTTTGACCCAGGTACACAACCCTCTGGCAGCCTGACCCACTAAAATACTCCTTGCCATAACCTGATAGCACCTGTATATCTATAAAAGTCTAAATGCATGATTGGATTTGCACTTTTCCTGGAGTAGACGTATATCATAGTTATAAATAAAAGAGCCCCAGTCACTTTCAGACAGTCTAGATTTAAGTCCAGCCACACTTCCAACAGGCAGTTTTAAATTATCCGATGTTAAGAATTCAGGAGTACTATACTGCAGGGCACTTTGTGTTGTCAATGAGGAAGGTCTGCACAGTCAATATGAAGTTGGAAAGAAAGGGGATACTCCATCGGTGCTCCTTGTGTGCTCAGAAAAGTATTAGCGGGATTTGCATAATCTTCTTGGTGGATAAAGAGACAGTTTCGGCAGTGGCTAGATCACTTACAGGAAAGTAGGGCTTCATAGGGCATGCCTTTAACCCAGTGAGGTGAAAGTAACTTTCTGAATACTTCTGGGATACATCAGTTACTGTGGTGGTAGTCAGTGGTTTGCATTCATGGTATCTTCTGTGCTAAGAGATGGAGTGTGCAAATGGTGATCCTCCATTCTCAGGACCTGGAGTTAGACCAAATTCGGGCTCAGTGGAAGAACAGATTTAAATTGGATCTCAGATCCAAGAGGTGCATCGGATCTGAGCTCAAGATCTAAGAGCCCCTGTGCTATGGAAGCACTGGCAGGGTAATGTTAATGTAGTCACATTTAGTTCCCATTTGAGGATAGCATTTTGCACACAGTGCACCACCCCAAATTACCGAATACCAATGTCTCACACTCCTGCTCCAGGTCAGAACTTTGTTAATAAGCGAATCCATGCTTTCATAAGGTTGCGTGACTTAAGTTAGCTTGGGAACAGTCACCATGAAAATCTTGCTTTTGATCAGGGTGAGAGGGAAAGATAATTATACTCTGACATGTGGTGCTTGGAATGTAGACAGACTTGATAGTATACTGTAAGAGTTCCTAGGAGGGCAAAGTGGTTTGTTGATGCTAGTGGCTGCTCTGGGATTCAAATGCATATTACTGTCTCTGGTGCCGGGCTCTCTTAATTTTCTTTGGGCAAATCTTTTAGGCATGTGAGCGTTAGAGCCTGGAGAATTGATAGGTTTAGAAAGAAGTGGGAAGATGCGCCTGATGTGATGGAAGCTTGGTGGTGGCTTCAAGGAGAACACTCAACTTTAAAAGAGCATGCCTTGGATGGCAAGAGGCACTGTTTTACTACATCGTAGATCTTGATGAACATTTGCTTTAGATCAGCCACTTCCAATTGCAGCTGTTGAATTAAAAGACCATTAGGGCCATATGTGTTAGGAGACATGGGAGGTACCACATCATCAGTTTGGGTTAGAATGTTTCTGGAAGGTAACTTACCAAGGAGACAAGGCAGACAAACCAAATCCCTGAGCGGTGCAAACCTGTTGCTGCAAAAGATCTATGGAACTCCTGTCAGTTCTAAATCAACAGAACTCACTGGATTAGCAATCGGACTTGGGGTTGCCACTATTCAGAGGTAATATTTCTGGAGGTGCAGTCTACATAGGGATTTTGTGTTGGAATAAATCTGCTAACTTCCATTGGCCATGCAACTCTTTTATGGCAGATAATAAATTATCTACCATTAATGATTCTACTTCCAATTTGGAAATCACACAGTTCTCCGCCAGATGTTTTGCTGCCCTCCTATTGTCTCCCCCCCCCCTTTTGGGCTAAGTGTCGACTTTCTCTTGCCCATTTCCCAAAAAAGGACTTCCCAGTCAATATAGTACCTAAAGACTAGTATATTTCCACAGCTGAGTCAAAACAAACTGAAGCGACATAGGAATGTGTACTACTGTGAAGGCTGCTTCAAAGTATAAAATGAGTGCTTAGCTAGAATCGAGTAGGAGGGCTGAAGAAGCTGTAGAACTCTGCATTTTGATGGGCCAAGAGGAGTGGCCCAGACTCTTCTGGCTGATGTCTTCGCCCGGTCATGCGCCCGGGCACATACAGTCAGGAACCCCTATGGCAGCCTTTCCGTGCGGCTGTTCCCTCTGGATGTTGTAGGCACAGCAGGGATGTCATTATGCCCCCACAGTATTATGGAAAGCAGCTAAGCTGCAGTAAAATGCATTTGAATCTCTGAGCAGCCACCTGCATCAACTTTGAACTTTCTCTATTTTATCCCCTGCTATATGGTATCTCATCAGTTTCTTTTTAGGACCTCCCATCGCCTTGATAAAAGTTTTAATTTTATTTACATTTAGCTCCAGATTGTTCATAAAGGCCGAGTATAGTGCAATAAAGTTTTGGCGGGCCAGACGAGTCCTTGCCAGCAAAAGTGCGTCATAAGCATAGAGCAGGATTGGGAGGGGAGACTTCAAAACTTGGAGGGTATCTTTCGAGCTGATAATCAGGGCAACGTTTACATTATTTGTATAAAGGGCAAACAAAAACGGAGCCAAGATGCACCCTTGTCTCATGCCCCTTTCGAGTTTGAATGAATGTGTACATTCGCCTAGCCTCCTAAAGCTGACCATGGGAGTGGCATCTGTATATAACTCTCTTTTAAAATTGATTATAGCGTTATCACCTCCCATTGCCTTCATAATGTACCACAGTTTGCTATGTACCACACAATCAAAGGCCTTAGACAGGTCCATACAGGACATAAATATTTGGCCTTTTTTAGCAAGTCAATACTTTTCCATTATTATTGACAGGCTCAGACATTGATCTATGGCTTCCCTACCATATCTGAGCCCATACTGTGCTTCCGTAAGGATTTTTTTTTCTGCTGCCCAAATTTCCTGTTTTTTTAACAAAAGCCTTCCCATAAGTTTGGCAGTGCTGTCAAGCAAAGACATGGAGCGATGATTAGCAGGGAACGCAGTGTCCCCTTTTTTAGAAATCAGAATCATCACAGATTGTTTCCAGGAGGGTACGGGTCCGGTCTTGGCTATTGAGTTAAAAACCAGTTAGGAGTGGTTATCAAAGTGGAATGTTTGTAAGAAAGATGACCCCATTGGGCCCTGGAGTTTTCAGGGATGGTGACTGGGACAGAACGGATTGGATTTCCTCAAGGTCGAAAGAGAGGTGGGTAAAGACCTTAGTGTGGGGGCAAATATTCAATGAGTGCAACTCGTCTGGTTTTTTAAAGATATCCTGAAAGTACCTAATCCAAGAATCGTCATCCATATGAACATCCAAAGAGGGGCCGCCCTTATCTGTCAGTAAAGGTAAATTAATCTCCTTCCAAAAAGCTTTACTGTCATGGAGAGACGATGCTCGCTTTAAATTGTCACAGGTCTTGGATTTTGGCTGCCTCAGCCTACTATCCCTTGCTAGTTTATAGTGGTTCTTCAGAGTACAAACAAAGGGGCAGATTTACAAGCCCCTTGCAACACATTTACGCCACCGTTGCGTCACTTCTGCGGCTTGTATTATATAGCAGTGTGAGTAGGCCCCCACAGATGTACCCCCTTTAGATGGTGATGCAGGTGTTTGAAATGATCGATACCCATTAATAAAAATTAGATCGATCTCCCAAGTTTCTTGAACCCATGGAAATCGACCATGACGTTAAGCTACTCCTCATTACTCTGCTTACTAATATAGCCAGCTCTGTTCCAGGAAAGTAGAGTATAGAATAGTTTATTTGTACTGGAGCAAAGTTCCTTAACTTATTCAAAGATAATTCTACGGAGTTGGAGCCATTACATCTACCCTGTTCTACCTCCCCCTGGGACCTCTTCAGTGCACCATTTGCCTCGCTCCTAATACCCTCTATTTGGAGGAGCATCAAGGATCTCTGGTTGTTAATCTCGAGTCAGTCATAGGAATCCAGGCCTGATAGTGGGGCAAACGTGTTAAATGTGCATGGATACATATGTTCGTTCATCAGCGGTCTGGTCTCACCTATAAGGGGTTCCAAACCAGTGTTTAGTACCTTTTTACTTAGGGGACTCTGTGATTTATAGAAAAAATCCAGGGGTGCAAGGAAAATCTTGGTCGCTGCCTGAACTTATTGTGGTTGGAAAGGTTAATCGCCCACGATCCATGGGCTATTGAAATTTAATACAATACAATCGCCCTTGTGGGCCTTTGGAGTTGGTCCTACCCAAGGAGTTCTCTTAGCCATTAAGAGATGATTCTGAACTATGTGGCCTGGTCTGGTATGGTTAGAGAGCCAATGTCGAGATTTGTCCATGAGCTGAGTGGTGGATTCTCTTTGTGATGGTGTAAGTGCTGGAGCATTTACCAGGACTAAAACAAAAGGGCAGGCCGCGGGCAGAACATTGAGGGTTTGATAATTATTTTCCCTCTGGTACTGAATAGTTTCACTGTGGGTTAAATAAGTGAAAGTTTTGTTAGAATTAACGCTACCCGCCAGCGGTCTGCTATAAACAGACCTATCCACTAGCACGGACAAGGGTGAAAGTTCTGAATGTGTTTCAACAATGGGCCTTACCGTAAAGATATAATCTTGCCCGGATGATTGTGCTAAGTGGTTGTGTGAATGTGCAATGGCAGTGTGGGGTGCCTTTTCAGGAACAAGCCCTGATTTGCCGGCTTTAGTGCACATGTCAACCTGGGAGTGTGGAGTTGTAGCAATGGGGGGTTATTTTGTGAGTGTTTGGAATGAATGTTAGAAATAGAATTTTGTGTTGAGACTGGGGTAATTTTTAATAGCTCTTGGAGTTTCAGTTCAGTAGAGTCCAATCGTAACAGAATTGGGTGTAACATGGAAGATAGCTTGACACAAAAATGGGCAAGAGTCCGCGGTAAATTAAAAATGTATTTTCCCAGATCTGTAGTGATTGGTAATGGTATTGACTTCCTCGATTTCTTTGGTTTGAGTAGACAGGTTCTTTTCCTCTTACCAATTGCGGCAATAGTTAGCATAGTCTTCATTGCAATCGGTAAGGAATGGTAAGAAGTGTAAATATCTAAGGGGATCCCCAGTATAGCTATTGGAGAACTGGTGATCTATGATGTCCCATCAGCTACAGCATTTACATTTGCCCCATCGGGAGGCAGCGACCCTACGTCACAAGCAAAAGCGCCATCCCCCAAAGAGAGTCTTCTCTCTGCCATGGCAATATCCTTGGAAATAGCATTAGTAGCTTTGGTTAAAATAGAATCAAGAGTGGATATAGTTACCCCTGTGGTGATGGGGGGAGTTGTATTCTTCTTTCCCATCACAATGCAGTTTACAGTTGGAGCTAGGAGAAAGTGAACAGGCACTAGGCATTAAAGAGGGGGGGCCCAGCCGAGCCTCCTCTGAGCTCTGGTGGGCCTGTCCATGCCCGCCCGTTGGCTCGGGTTTCCCCAGCAATGGATGGCAGGCAATGCGGTGGCGGCACCCCCAGCCGCGGGACTGTGTCACACTTTTATGTGTCGATGAAGCAGAAGAGGATGCTGAGACCGGTAGTCCCCAGCAGGGATGTATGACGTTACAACGCACACTTTTACAATGCATGCACTTACAACGCATTTTTTACAACGCGTAATCCATTACAACGCATGACATTACAACGCATGACACTAAAACGCATTTTTAAAAAATACCTTTACAACGCATTTCCATTACAACGCATACTACCTTTACAACGCATACCATTACAACGCATAATATTAAATTACATTTAAAGTAAGTATTAGATAGTATAGGGGTAAAAATTACTTTTCTAACTCCAGGGGGTGCAACAGTAGGGTAAGTGTTGGATAGTATAGGGGTAAAAATTACTATTCTAACTCCAGGGGGTGCAACAGTGGGGTAAGTGTTGGATAGTATAGGGGTAAAAATTACTATTCTAACTCCAGGGGGTGCAACAGTAGGGTAAGTGTTGGATAGTATAGGGGTAAAAATTACTATTCTAACTCCAGGGGGTGCAACAGTAGGGTAAGTGTTGGATAGTATAGGCGTAAAAATTACTATTCTAACTCCAGGGGGTGCAACAGTAGGGTAAGTGATGGATAGTATAGGGGTAAAAATTACTATTCTAACTCCAGGGGGTGCATCAGTAGGGTAAGTGTTGGATAGTATAGGGGTAAAAATTACTATTCTAACTCCAGGGGGTGCATCAGTAGGGTAAGTGTTGGATAGTATAGGGGTAAAAATTACTATTCTAACTCCAGGGGGTGCAACAGTAGGGTAAGTGTTGGATAGTGTAGTGTAATATTATGCGTTGTAATGGTATGCGTTGTAATGGTAGTATGCGTTGTAATGGAATGCGTTGTAAAGGTAGTTTTTAAAAATGCGTTGTAGTGTCATGCGTCGTAATGTCATGCGTTGTAATGGATCATGCGTTGTAAAAAATGCGTTGGTAAGGTAGTGCGTTGTAAAAGTTGCGTTTTAAAGGTTGTTCCCCCCCCAGCAGTGACTAGCAAGGCTCCCTCTTCCACAGCAATGGGTGGCAGGCAATGCAGTGGCAGCAACCCCGGCTGCAGTACTGCGCCATACTTTTATGCACCTATGAAGCAGAAGAGGATTCTGGGACTAGTAGCCCTCAGCGGTGACCAGCACGGCTCCCTCTTCCCCAGCAATGGATCCGCAGGCAATGCGGTGTCAGCATAAAGACAACTACACAGCTACATTCTTTCTGGAATTCTTGACCAGTAGAATGCCTTCCTTGTCTCAAAATGGCCAATTTGGAGTTTGTGCAATTACTTCTTCTTGTTGCTATATTGAGGCTGCATGTAGTTGTTCTTGCCGTCGTCAGCCACCCGTGTTAAATGTTGATGGTTCTTGATGACCTCCTGCTTGCCGGCAGGGATCTCAACCCCGCACACCTAACAGTCCCTCAATAGCAACTTGGGATAACCTTGAAAAAGAGGAAGTTTAACCTCCTTCCCCTAAAATCTCACTACAATGAGCAAAACCTGACTATAAAACTGGTTCTTAAATGTAGACTATTGAAAAAATGGAAACAGGGTAACTGCTTAATCGATGAAATATATCATGGTCAGAGAGAGGTATCCTTTGAATCCTGGCCGAGGACATTTTATATAGATGAGTTTAGGAAATTGAGTTTCTGATAGAGGAGGGGCAAACCCTACTCAAGCAGCCCCCACAATTCTTGTCATGGTGAAACACAAGTAAATCCCAAATTAACCTTTGCTCACCCCTCTGGTAGCATGGCACAAAAGCAGTCAGGCTTAACTTAGTGGCAATGCATCAAGCATTTTTGCAGGACACACACAGTAATAAAGTGAAACATAACACAAGAACAAATTTAACACAAATTTAGATAGAGTACAAAGTAATCAGTTATTTTACACCAAACAACAAAAATCCAATCAATAAAACTGAAGATATGCAATTTTAAAGATGTAGGTGAAAAAAGTGCTTAAAAACACAAAGTGACAACTGTGGTTATCTGGTCATGCAGTGCCTGTACAAAGTCATAAGTTCCGGTCAACCATGATTGAGCACCGGACACAGGGACCAGGTTAGGCCGACTGAAAAATGTATCTTAAATTCTGGCTGAGGATCATGGGGAGATCCTGCATTTGGAATGAGTCACCCAATGATGATTTGGGCTTCCAATGTGAGGTTCTGCATTGTCGAGTATGTGTTGCCCAGCTGGGCAGGCAGAGTACCTTGAGGCCTACTTCCAAGGGTCAAGGGCTGAGGTGGCACCATTTGGAGGGTATGACTCAGACCAGCCGGCCTCCAATTGCAGGGTTCAAGGTGGTTTTAGCATTTTTTGTCCCTGGGACTCTGATCAGGAAGCCAGCCAACTAGCCCTT
Organism: Triturus cristatus; assembly: GCF_964204655.1. Lineage (NCBI taxonomy): Eukaryota > Metazoa > Chordata > Amphibia > Caudata > Salamandridae > Triturus > Triturus cristatus. Next base: position 299,776,030 of record NC_140593.1, read on the forward strand.
GGAGTCACTCTGGTGGTCCTTGGTTCAAGATGTATGCCCAGTACTTCTTACTCAGGCATAAGAGCATAAAAATACCAGGGCAGCAGAGTTGAAGTCTTTCTTGCAGCAGAGCAGCACAGAAGACCTTCTGAGTCTTCCATAGGTCTAGAGTTGTCATGAAGATTTGGGTCTGGTGGCTCAGTATTTAAACCTGGTACCCACTTTAAAGTGGGAGAAGCTTCTAAAGTTCTCCCCCTACAAATGTGTCTGGAAATTCATGCCTTCCTGCTCTGGCCCCAGCTTGACTGAGGGCACAAAAGACCAGTGTGAAACTCTTTGTGAGTGTGCTGAGACAGGACCTCTGTGATGTGCAAGTGTGTTAGGTGACAGCTCTGCCCCTATAAATTTTTTATGATGACCCATCCTTCTAACACCCATTCCCCCATTTGTCTCGCTGTCTGCAAGCAATACATAAAAAACAATTGCCACCTACACCTAATCATGTGACCCAGTATACAGGCTCCAGCTACCACGTGATTAGGACAAGAAAATGCTAACTTTATAAAAGAGGCATTTTCAAAATTATAACTTAACCCCTTGAGTGCCCCACCCTTTCCACGCCCTGTGCCGGGCGTTTCATTAGCGGGCGGGGCTCATGACGAGATAGTCTCGTCATGGGCACAGCGCAACCGCGGCCCATGACGAGACCATCTCGTCATGGGCACTCAAGGGGTTAAAGTCCAATGTTACCATTAAAAATTGTTTTAAATTACAATTCTTTAAACACCAACATCGACCTTCCTACCTTCTACCAATTAAAAGTTATCAATTATTAAAAGTAATCAGGTAAGCCTATGTTTTCCTATAGGAGTGGTAGGCCTTGAAATAGTGAAAAACAAATTTGAGAGATTTTAATTATCAGGACAATTAAAACTTAAAAGGGCATGGCCATCATTTTAAATACACTGCACCCTGCCTTCTGAGCTGTTTGGGGCCTACCCAAAGGGTGCCCTCTATGTATTAAAAGTAAGGTTTAGGACAGGCAAAAGGTTTAGGACTGGAAAAAGGTTTATTTTGCCAGGTCAGAATGGTAATTTAAAACTGCACAAACAGGTTGCATTGCCATTGACAGGCCTAGGACATGTTTAAATAGCTACTTAAATGGGTGGCTCAATTGGTGCTACAGACTCAGTTGTAGAATTTAATTTACAGGCTCTTGGTACACGCAGAACCACTTTGTTAGGGACTTACAAGTTAATTAAATGTGCCAACCCAGTGTAAGCCAACTTGTCTTGTTTAAATGAGAGAGGACAAACACTTTAGCACGTTTTAGCATTGATAAAGTGCACAGAGTCCTAAAAGCCACCAAAAATAAATGAATTCATAAGACAGGAAGGTAAAGGTAACAAGTCTGAAGTTGATCCTGCAGAGAGGGACAGGTCCAACAATGAGTATGAACACTACTGCAACACACATTTGCAACACAAGGTCATCAAATCTATTATCAAAGTGGCATGTACTAGAGAGTAAAACCCAATTGAAAATAGCAAGGAAACAAGAGGATGGATTACAGCTGTATTTCTGAATACACGTCATCCAAGTAACCCCCTTCAAAGCACATTAGAATAAAGTAACTGTTATGGAGGTGGAAAAAACAATTATGCAAACTTTGGCAAGAAACTAGTAAAATCTCATACAGCATCCCATGTAAGAAACCATGTAAAGTGTATCTATCCAGCCATGCAAAATATTGGCACCCATACATTGGTGCACACAGAAAAGGCCTGAGGAGGTTTAACAAGCGGCAGGGGGTGACTCCCCTCGTATCAAATATGGCAACACACCTTAGTCACCCTGGGTGAAAATAGTGACAGCGGAGTGCGGGGGAGTCCCATTTATAGGACGAATTCCCTCACCCACACGTAGGTGCCATGCCTTATCATCGGGAACCTCCTCGTACTGCGAGCCTAGTCGCAGTGCGGGCTAGAACCGCCACACTGTGAGGGAGGACCTCAGGGATGTTTTAATTGTGTTTTAGAGAGGTATACTAAAACCTTCAAATGAACCAGATGCGGAGGGTGTATGTGAAGGCAGTGAAAGTGGGGTTGCCTTCAAACTTAGTGCCAACCTCAGGGACCAGTTAGTCCACACGAGACCACGGATGAAACAGGGGTCCCAACCGAACACACTTTGGAACCTTCCACCAATCAAAGGACATTTTCCCTCTGGTAACTGTAGCATGTGTGCACAGACCTCATATACAACCTCCATAGACATAGGTATGGGCAGCCCCTGGGAGTTGAGACACCATACCAACTGTAATTTGGAGAGCTTAGTATATCTTATCACCTGTCCCTGCAGTCTCCGGTATGTTGGAATGACTACAAGAAAGGTCAAAACATGCATACTCGACCATAAGAGTACAATACCCTGCAGAAAGCAGAATTACAGGCTTACCACACATTTCCTGGAAGTGAGACATGATGCTAATGATTTTCTTTGGGTTGTTCTAGACAAACCCAACATTACTCGGCCCATTGCCAACATGGCCCAGTTTCTATTTAGAATTGTGTGTTGCCATACCCATACATTGGTGCAATCTGCTGGTGGTGATGTAATGTGCAAGAAAAATTTACCGTTATTTGGTGGGCACAACTGCATATCAAACCACTCTGGGCAGAGAAACTTGCTTTCATGAAAATGTTTTTGGGCCAACCGCTGCTGAACAACCCTTCTTTCATCACCATGTGCCACCAGGCTGAAACACCAAACTAAAGCCGACCAAATACTGCTGTGGAATTGCCTGGGTGCAGTGAAGATCACCCTAAATGCTTAGTGGAAGAAGAAAGGCCCATCCCCTCTCACAATGTTACTTCAACTGTGGAATCTTGTTGGGACAGAGGGGCTATCAGGTGCTTTAGCTGATAATTAGGCATGTTTTAAAGCAATCTGCAATCCTTTAATCAAATTCTTTTATTAAGGATTTCCTGCCATGCTTGCGAGCCCTACATATGTTTTCATTATTGATAATAATACAATATTATGTAATAAAGGATGCCCTAGGTACATTTTAAGACTCATAGTAAGTCGAATTAGATCACTTTCCATACAAGTTATGATGTCACTAGAGTGCAATATAAGGAGCCTAAAGTGAATAGTCTTACTGGATAACTCTATTTCCACCCCCCTAGTTTAGAGATAAGTGTGTGAAAGGGATTATAGGCAAGATGTAAAAATAATTAGGAATTGTGATTTCCAAATTGTGATTCTTACTGAATGGCAATTAGTAAATCATAATTCCTAATGTAAAAAACCTTTGTACTTTTAAAAGCGATTCCTAGTGGCTCGCAAATCGACCTACCTTATGAATATTAAAGAGGAAGTTTGCAGTTTGTGACACATTAGGAAAGATAGCCATCACAGGGTCTGCAACCTTAAAGGAAAACAGGATGTGTTTAAAAAATAGAAACTTTTAAGTTCCATTATTTGTGAGTTGCCAGTGGCCCGTGGGACCACTTCCTGCTCTTAAAATATATTTTTGTTTACATTCTTAAAGGTGAAGGGGTTCCTTGGGGACTCTTTCCATTTGTGAATGGTTAGTACTACTTTTTAGTAGTTCATAAAAAATCTATGTTTTGTGAGCATAATTCAGTCTCAAAACATTAATACATATCATTGCGATTCAGTAGTAGGAATGGATGCCCTAAACAGATCCCTTCCAAATACCTAATTGCTATACCAAACTGCAATTCAGTAGCAAGTTACTGAATCACTATTTGCCATTTGTACATTCCCAATGGCCACATGTATCAACTTATTTTGCATTCACAGATGGTGCAAATAGCAACATTTGACCATTTGTAAAAGCAAAATATAATTTCAAGATTCAGGAAAGGCTTTGGCGGTGCATTTTAGGTGATCACATTTGTTTGTGATTACCTAAAATTGCGACTACAAATAAGGAATCACAGTTTGAGATTCTCTAAGCACATGTACCAAGCATTTTCTAAATGCAAACTTGCATTTAGTAAATGCTATTACCATTGACTCCAAGTTGATGGTAACCATGTGCAATTTTTGAAAATTTAGAAAGAATACTTTTTCAAAGTGACATGTAGTGTGTGAGCTTTACATGTGCACATTGTTTTTTTGGAGGGCTTCAGATGGCTCTTAGGCTCTCAGGCACCCCAGGATTTACATTACCTAATTTGCAACTGTCAAGTAGATAATCACAAATTAGGCAATGCAAAACCATTAGCACCTATGGGCCTTTATGCCTATAGGAGTGCATGTGGTAGTGTTACCTAATAGCTATTTCCTAATTGCAACTCTGTTTGGAATCACTATTGGGTAATCGCAATTTTCTTACCTACCATTTAGCATTTCTTAAATAGCGATTACCCAAAATTCGTTATTTTTAAGAAATGAGAATTGGTTTTTGATACATGTGGCCTCAAATGCTTTATTTTAGCCGCAAATTGAACAATTCCGCAACTCGGCGCTTGCAAAATAGTTTTGTACATATGGCCCTATGTTTGTTATCCTAGATTAGCTAAAAAACAGGTCTCCCCTGGAATTATATACAGGACAAAAAAGGCTCAACTCATCACTGAGTCATACCTTTACATGAATGCAAAAATACTGTACAGAAAATTTAAATCATATATATAATGACTGTCCAAAGTTATCACAAATTCTTATTTATTAAAAATCCTTTTTCCAATATTTTGTTAAAAATTCATATCATATTCTATATATCACAAAATTCTATATATCACAAAATTCATACCAATTTCATTAAAACCCTACAATATACATTTGCTACATTAAAACATAACCCAACATAAAAAGAGAGAGAAAGATTCAGACAGCATACTTTGTCTTTTATGGAACATATCCAACAGAACGATTAAATAAATAGGCCTGGATACACAGTTTCTTTTTTGTATCTACAGATCCAATTATTCCAAGGATTATGTCAAATGATGCGTCTTATCCTAGATTATACAAGAATACAGTGGATACAGTATGATAAAAGAGCACCTGCACATTAATGTACTATAATTGTCTATTGTAAAACACTGCACAGATGTTTGTGTGTGCTGGTGCTAAGAAGAAGAAAAACAACGTGTTTAAATAAGTATATTTTAAAACTCCAGGCCTGTGTACATACAAATAGAAAATGTATCTCTGAGCTGGGCTCTATTGGAGATTAGGGGAGTTCAGTTTCACTTTTTTCCAACAATACCATGTGGAAGCTCTGCTTCTTGAAAGCTCCACATCTACATCTCTGTAGTCAGCTGTGATTTTCCATAAGTTTTCTTAAGTCTGGTTGATAATTATACCTTTTAACATTATTGTTTTATTAGAGGTAAATATACATGAGCTTTCCAACATTGCCTCTATAAATGATTTGTGGAATTTATTTTGGATTTTCTTTTGTCCATTTGTAACTAAATCTGTACCACCCCCTTATTTTTGATGATTCTCCCAAAATGGTTACATTTTCTCTGTTTCTAATTACATTCCTGGTGGTCGGTTTGATATGACTCATGATTTTCTCCAGCTAATAGTTGTTATTGTAGTTTTTTCTTCTTACAATGTCCTCACAAGTTAATAGAGAAATTAAATTCCACAACTTTATTCCACAAATCTCCCTCTTGGAAAATGTTAAATGAAGCCTGCTGGATGACATCATTAACTGTATCCTGAAGATATGATCTGCTCTGATTTAAGTCCACAGAATATCTTTTTTGTAAAGTAAAATCATTTTATCCAAGTAGTCCAGTGTTATGTGTGACACCTTCAGACAGTCCTAATATTCCTGGCATTTTTAGTAGGCCCGGATGGTAAACTCCACTCCACTCACGGAGTTGAGTACCACCTTTTGGGCACGAAGCATAGTAATTGTTAGGTTTGTGTGCCCAAGTTGTTTTGGTTTTAAATCTCTTGTGCCAGAGTCTCGGGCCACTTACAAGTGCACGGCCGACTTCTAGAACTGCTAGTGAGCTCCCCTGGCACGGATTCTGGACATGACGGCTTCTGGCCATGACAGTGCCAATCTAGCGCCGATTATGATCGCAAACGGAGCTGTCAAGCAGTTTTTTGCTGGAGATGCGGCTGAGAGGTTTTTGGAGTGGGTGTTCTTCTCAAACTGGCCTTTGGAGTTCTTTTTTTGTGTGATTTGTTTTTCATTTTAGTTTTTAAATAGGAAGGAAGTGCTGGCCCAAAGAATCCAACTTCCTGTTCCTGTCCAGCAGGCCCCTCCCAGTGCCTTTTCCCTCTCCTGGTCCCTTTTAATTGGGTTTTGGAGCTAGACTGATCACTCTCCTTGTCTGCTGCATATATGCCATTGGAATTAAGGACTTTGCATTCAAGATTCCACAAGTAAGTTGAAAAACTGGTGTGTAAGGGTATTGTTTGTTTGATTGGGGTCATGCACCTTGGTTCATTTGTACATTAATTTGATTTTTTTAATTTATAGTGGTATGCATCCTGCAATTTCAGGAAGGCCCTAGTTATTTTTTTGGATGCAATTTTTCTTCTTTTGTGTAGGAAAATTGTTGCACAGTTTACTACATTTTCTTCATAATTTTTTAATACATTTGTAATATTGATTTAATTCACTATGTGGTCTAGTCTTTCGAAGGGCCTTCCCACCAGTAGGCCCTCTACAAGTCATGGGTGCATGAAACAACTGTTTCTGTGGTGTCTGTTGAATTTAAACATAATTTAGGACTTCCATAGATGGCATCGGACTAAAATACAAAATGTGTTTTTTTGAGTATCTCACTTTTTTCCCCTGCAAGCAAAGTATAGGTGAGGAAATGCCTTTGGAGGATGTGTGGTGTTGTAAATAGTTTTACATTTTGGCATTACTGAATTAATGCTGTGTTCCTTGTGTTATCATGCCTCGTTTGTCTGGCCAGTGTGTCAGTGTGTTTGCCATAGGCCATCATTTGTCGTTGTTCCCCTTACCATGTAGTGGCTTAAGAAAATTGAGTGGTTTGATTAAACCCATTTTTAATTGGGAAAGCTTACAGCACTTAATAAAGTTATGTCGAGCTAGTGAGCTTTACCTGTTTTTAATGGTGAGAATTATATATTTGGATTCTCACAGGGGTCCAATGGGCACTTGTTAAGATATTATGCACTGACAGTTCATTTACACTTGGGTTTCACTGTCCTTTTTCTACTTCACTGGGTTTGAGATTTTCATGATAGTACATACACTTTTCTTTTGCTGCATGGAGAGAAAGTAACCTATGATGATAAGTGGGTATGCAGGTGAGTACCAGCCAGCAACCCCCTTGGTGTTATGACCGTGAGGTGCTTTCTCTCCTTTCCCACATCTTTTGTCTTTGTTATTTTGGGGTGGGATTGGCTCTATGATGGTTTTATGACATTGGTTATGCAAATTGATAAACCACGACACATTGATTAGTGGTTGGGAACACACCTATGAGGGAGTTAAAAAGTATTGGATACCCCTTGAGTGTCGCAGTCTTTTTATTATCAGGTGTATATTCTTGGTCAGGCCAGTTTATGTTTATGATGTGTTGAGTGGGGTGCGGCCTGGCCTTTCTCCCCCTGTAGTGCCTATTGTGTTGATGACCCCTTACCATGTAGCTAGGGGCCATTTTGTACAATCAGTGCCTATAGGCCTGCATGTGTTCTTTGTTTTCCAAGCCTTCTGCTTGTTGTTGTGACCATGTGGCTGATGGCCATTTTGTGTAAATGCAAGGAGATGATGGACGGAGCGCTGAAACATTTCAGTCACTCACCCCCATTCACAGATCTTGGTTGAATCCATCATAGTTCTTTAGCTCACTTCACCACCCCAGTTCAGACCCAGCAATATGCAAATCAGTCTTGACCCTGCATGGAAGCAGTCCAGCCCGAACTGCCAAGACAGGTCTCTCCTGGACCGGAAACAAGCATACCAGGAGCAGTTTTTGTGAAAGACCCCTCATCAGCCAGGCTAGCTTGAATCCAGTGGCAACGTGAGCTAGAGACCCACGTTTTTCACTATTGGAAGGCTTTCTTTTCCATAGGATAGAATGGGAGATACTTTGTAACATTCTACAAGAGTAACTTTCCATTGGGGCAAGATGGGAGAATGAAGTTTAGTATGCCTGAACTCAGAATTTAAAAATACACATTTTAGAAAAGATGGCTTTTAAATTGTGTGTTTAAAAATGCTGCTTTTAGAATGTAAGCATTTTCTTGTTTAACCATCCTGTGTGCCTCTGCTGGGTTGTGGATTGACTGCCTGGCTTTGGAGTGACAGAGGCTGGGGTTGTGCCTTCAATGTAGATAGCCACTGGGGGGGTTGTAGTGTGTTCTGCCTTTCCTGGATGAGTCAGGGATGGGCTGAATAGACCTAGGCTGCATTTAGGGCAGTGGGAGGAGATTTCTTTGCAGCTGAAAAGTCCTGGTATGCCTACTACAATGCTGTCTCCACCTCCTGCCAGGTAGTTCAGCCAGAGACAACATACCTGGTTTAGACTTAGCACAGAGAATCTCTGCCACAAGAGAACAAAGGGAAATGTGATACAAATATTGGGGCCCAGACCCCAGAATTTCAGAACTCTTTTGGAGTCAGAAACATGCCAAGAAGAAGAGCTGGAGAAGCTGTGAGAAAGAACTATCACTTTGCTGTGTTGGCCTACAGTGGCTGCTTCTGTCTTGGGCAGAGAAAGGACTTGACTGAACTTTCTGCAACTTCTTTGTTTGAGTTTCTCCAAGGGCTTGAGGTAGAACTTTCCAACTGTTCAAGAATTCTCAGGAAAAGCAAAGACTTCAAGTTCATCTGCTACCAGCACTAGGAACTGTGTGTTTTGTGCTGCAGCAGAAGAAAAAGCACCCCAACGCCAACAATGATGCTGCTGACGACTCCGTGTCCTGAATGCTCCCACTCAGGGCACTACTCCACATCGCACCGCAACCCTGGTCTTGCCAATGCCACCACCGAGCTGCTGCTTGCACCGTGACCTAGGGCACCACACATAGCACTGCTGCAGTTTGCAGCACAGCCCCGATGCATGCCGATGCATGCGCTCCCGTCTTCAACCACAAGGAGTTCAGTCTGCAATTTGTGTGACGTTAAAGGCCTGTCAACTGCTGCACTGACCTCCAAAACCAACACCTGCTGATGCCGACTCTTCAGAGTTCAACGACAGGTTGCTGACACCCTGCATTTCTAAAAGTACTATTTTCCGGTCCTTCCTGATGCCGTAGCTGGCCTGCGTTGCCGCGGTCTGCCAGAACTGTTTGGATTAGTTGTTTATGACGAGGTGATAGCCCCGGATGGAGCTATTAACTTTAAGGAACTGTATTTTAAGTCTAGTTTTGCTTATTGATATTTCTAAAAACTGTGTGGTGGATTTGTATTGTTTTTAGTCATGTCTGAAGAGATAAAATATTGGATATTTTTCTAAATCTGGTGTGGTGCTCTTTTGTAGTGTTTCCACTGTATTACTGTTTGTTATGGGAAAATGCTTCACAAACTGCCTTTGGGATAAACCTGAATGCTCATGCCAAGCTACTAAGGGGGTGAGCAGGGGTTATTTTAGGAGTGTAACTCCCTTGTCCTGACTAGGAAGAAGGGTCCCTACTTGCACAGGGTAACAACCTGACAAATAGAGACCCCCATTGCTAAGACAAGGGAAATGAAGAGTTCCTGAAAAACTTAGACTTATGGAATGAGATGATGAGGAGAATGATGGCGATGAGGTAGTCATGGTGGAAGGTGACACAGAGGAGTCTGACATAGGCCTGGGCGAAGCACTACGCTACGCTCGCGTAGTTTGCGAAGTTCGCGCTACTTCGCGCTACGCGAACTGCACGTAGCACAGTGCGAACACGCGTAGCGTAGTGTTGCGTAGTGCTGCGGTCATTTTTTGCTTGCTCGCGGTCCTCAACGTCAAGTTGGCGACCGCGAGCAAGCAAAATGACATCCTGGCGAGACTTTTTCCTTGTTCGCGATCGCGAGCATGGAAAATAAACCTCCCGGCGAGATTCCCAACGCGAGAATGTCAGGTTTCTCATTGCGAGGGGTCGCGTATGCTCGCGACCGCTCGCGATGAGAAACTACCAGTTTGCGTTGAGAAAGCTGCAGCTCGAGTAAAAATCTACTCGAGCAGCAGAAAACTACAGCTCGCACTGTGCAAGATGCCATTTTCAATGATTGCACAGTGCCGGTTGCTTGTCCGCACTGTGCAATCATTGAAAACAACATCTTGCACAGTGCGAACATGTTACTTCGCAGTTCGCGAAGTGCTACGCGTAGCTCGCGTAGTGCGAACTTCACTTTGCGTAGCTTCGCGAAGTGCTACTTCGCGAACTACGCCCACCCTTAGTCTGACACTGCTTTTCAACCTACTCCGATGGATGTGGCACAGTTAGCACTGCCACCAGCTCCCATATTTGCAAACCCTTAGCTGAGACGTCCTGCATCAACCCCTACATCACAAGAAGTAGCTAGGCAATCGATGACTCGCTCACCTACCTCCATTTCTTCTTCAGGCATAGCATTGGCACAGTAAAAAAGAACTCCTCCCCAGTTTGGGACATTTTTGCAGTTATCAAAGAGGGGAAGAACATTGCAGTATGCAGCATCTGCAGCATGAGTATTTGCCGAAGTAAGTTTTGTACACATTATGGTACTGGAGGCAAAATGACCTGTATTTAAAAACTCCATACAATCCATTGGGAGGAGCACCTTAAAAATATTGCTGACAATGGTCAGCTAAAAGTCCAATCACAGTGGAAGAAGAGGGTGACATCTTCATACAAAGCTGTCCTGTCGCCAGCAGTGCACCAGCAGATTCACTCCCCTCTACGACTTCACAAGGGCACATAATTGGGCGAGAGATGAAGACACCACGACATACATTGAATGCCCCACCACAACGCACATTGAGTCCACCACTACCATCTCCTTCTCGAAAGACCCCTGTGTCAATGCCCCAAATAACAAAAAGAAAATCCAGGCTACTATTACAGGCATGTTTAGACAGGAGGGACCCTGCGATTGGAATCACCCAACCGCACATTCGTACAATGGGAAGCTGGAAGAAATGTTAGAGCTGGTCCTCCTCACTTTTTCTTTTGTGGAAACATTAGGGTACTTAGAAATGGTGCGAGCCATCTGCCCAAAACAGAATGTACCAAGTAGGACCTATTTTGCCTGAGTTGCTGTTCCAGCAATGCATTTGCTGCAGTTGGTTGGACAAGCTCTGCAGAAAAGTGTTGTCAACATCATCCACCTGACGACAGACATGTGGACCAGTTGCATAACTGCACACTGAATCCCGTTTGCAGGGGTAAAACCAAAGATATCTTCAGGTCTTGGCCCTGAAGAATATTTTAAGAGCATTTGGCAGCATGAAACAATAGCCTTGTTTGCCACAGAGAAATCACATACAACTGTAAACATCTTGGAGAAATTTACCAGCAAGGTCTATTAATGGCTGTGACCCAGAGGTCTCAGAATTGGATTTGTTGCCACAGATAATGGCAGTAACATGGTCAATGCCATGTCAGACAGAGGATATTCCAGGGTCCTGTGTTTAGCCCATGGCATCATCCTGGTGTCGCCAAACTTCCTGAAAAAGGAAGACCCAGTCAGCAACATACTGCTCACCTGCAGATGAATCTGTACTAATTTCAGCCATTGTTTCATAGCCCGGAAGCAGTTGTGGATTATTCAGCATAATAATAAAGCACCAGATAAAGCCCTGATACAGGAGGTGCCAGGAAATCAACATTTTACATGTTACAACGTCTGTTTGATCAGTACAAATAGATCAAAGACTATTTCATTCAAAGAGGAGGGGATGCAGTTGGCAAAACTATGACCATCGTTGAGGAAAATGGGGCCTACTCAAATGCCTGATACAGATGCAACTCCCTTTGGATATATTCACACGGGAGTTAGCAAGGAGAACAGTACGCTGGGTCAAGCTGTCCCATTGTTCCATCTCCTAAAGGACCAGGTAAAACGTTCACCCCCACAGGTGTGAATGGAAACACAGAAGCAATAGTTTTGGTTGAGACCTTACTCCACTTGGCTTGTAATATAAGGCTGCAACATGATATCATTGAGTCCAAAGAGCACATCTTTGCCACACTAATTGAGCCACAATACAAATTCTGCCAATTTTCATTTCTTTTTCTGAAGGGTATTTTTTTAAATACAAGAGGTGGATTGTTGAGCAAGCCGGAGACTTGGAAGAAGAACGTCTGGAACTCTGACTCCTACCCCGCAGTTCTGGGGTGCCATCTTCAACTTCAAGAGAGGGCAGTCTTGTTTCACAGCAGCCAACAACACCATCAACTAGAACACCAGCAGGAACAGCAACATAAGGACCGGACCCAACCTCAGCATTCTATTGTTTTCAATTGGCAGGGCTCAAGTCCAGTGCAGAGGCAAAGTCAAAACAGTTTGAGCAAGTAGCAGAACCAATAACCTTCCACAGGATGCTCCAGGAGTATCTGGATAATCAAAATGAGGTCTATGTGGATACAAATCCATTGATGTATTGGTATGAAAAGATGCACTAATAGCCAGAGTTCAACACGCTGGCAATAACGTATCTGGCTTGTCTTGTTGCCAGTGTGTCTGCTGAGCTGGTGCAGTTGATACAGTGAGAAGGACCAGTCACTTACCTAAAAATGTGGAGAGATTGACTATGATCCGAATAAACCAATATTTTATACCACACAATTACCCCATTCCTGAAATAGCAGCACAAGAGTAGGAGGATGATTGGTTCAACATTAAATCAAATGTATGAGCCAACCAATTTCTGGGTGAATCACCTGAGTTTGAGGATGAACTGTACTTCCTAGACTCAACTGCCTGGTGCCTCATAGATTATTTTAATTTATTCTTGTTAAACCTAGTTTTGTCATCACAAAAAATCTAACAAAAAAAGTAGCTGGAGGAACATTATTATTTGTGTGTCAGATTTATGTGGCCCAACTTTTTTATTAGTTACATATATTGCCAAATTGCAGTTGGACCAGTGTGCATTGAAGGAGCGTCCACAATTCCTTCATGACATTTGGGACAATGCCTCCCCCCTACATGCTTATTGCCGATCCCATTTTGCATCACTTAGCACATGAAGGTCTTCCCCAGAAGACTGCCAAATTCCAATGTGTTGCCTCCATGAAAGATGATTGAATATTTAATACCTAAACTACCTATGCATGTTTTGGAAGAGGTAGCTTTAACTATTGCAACAGTGAGTGACTGATTTTGTGAGTGATGATAATGATTGATGATTCATGTGGTGGCAGACAGCGAGGGAGTGTGTTCAACTGTAATGTGGGAATGTGCCTGAGATGATTGATTTGTAATTTTTGGGGCCTGAGTGATTGGCCTTCACAAACTTACTTAGTGAAATGAATTAACCTGTATGGTCCACTACTATAATCCTTCTGTTTCTTTCATCATCTTGGATGGCTGTCCCAGACAATTGTTTGATTGTCAAAAATGCCAAATTCAAAGCTGCTGCTTGCATTAAATTAAAGACAGTCTACCTACCACTGTGCTTGGATTGGAACAGGTAACCATTGCACCAATAAGTGATCTGATTATTGAGTGACTGTAAGTAATGATTTATGTGGAGACTGACAATGAGGGAGGATGTGTTGAACTGTAATACAGGAAATTTATTGACATGAATAATGATTTGCAATGTTTGGTGTCTGAGTTATTGGCAATCATTTTTTTCCCTTGTGGTAATTGGCCCTTTCACACTTAGCCAGATTCAATTGTAGGGTCTCTCGTTTTTGTGTTTCTTCAGAGACCAGAAAAGTTACTTTAGTTAACAAACAAAAACCTATGCAAAATACTGCAATTCTGTTTCTCTACTTGTTCTTCAACAGGGTATACTACACATCTAACTTGCTTGGGTTATGATGACTGGTCTGGGATGGATTCAGGAGGAGAATCATATAAGAAATCAGGGCAGAAGCTGAGGGACAACATCACCAAATCAAGATGCAAGATGTTATCGACTTCAGTTCAAAGGTAAACCAAGAGTCTGAGGCCTAGTTCTCAGCTATGCAGAATAGAGAGAGGTGCGTTTGTGAAATGCTGTTGTGTGTGTGTGTGGGGGTGTGTGTTTGTTGGACTTTTGGTAAAAGTAAAACTCTGAGTACCCTCTTTTTATTTGCTCTGAGTGTTCTTGATAAACTCCTCATGAAGCTAACCTTTCTTCTGTCCTTCTCCTTGAGTCTAAAATACAGTTTCTCTTTTACAATCCGGTGGCCTCCTTCTGGTCTCCTGCATGAATGAAAACTAGATGAGCTCACAAACATGTCTGCTTACCTACTGGACCAGTCCAGACAGGCACCATTCCTTTGTTTCCAAGTTCTAACAACAGATTGATTGTTAATGATGTGCTGCTGCTCATTGCCTAGATGAATGTTGTCCTTTTGTTGTATTTGTCTTTTTCAAACCATTTACCAAATCACTTTTCCCATTAATTCGTCAAACCCCTAACCCTCTTCCACCTGTGTGATTTACTGAGGTCTGGCTTAATTTACACAATCAATGGACCACACACTTGGTGGGGTGGATGTGGTGAAAACAACGTAAACTTACTGCAGGATCTTCAAACCAATAGCCCACACTGGCTCATTTCTCACCCGCGCATGAAAATTGACCCATATTTTAGATATGCAATGAAGAACATCAGTCGTCAGCATCATCATTCAGGCCTTGTGTTGCGTAACCAAAAACGCCTAAACAAAGCTTGTGCACTCCAGGCTTTGAGTCAATTTTTATAACTCAAGGATTTCACAAATAATACTACCAGCTCCACATTAGCCAAAACGTACTGGTTTTTCAATTTTTGTATTTTAGCACTATCAAACATTCTTGATTGGTGTTATCATGTAGTAATCAGGTGGTGGCAATTCTGTGTAAAGCTTTGATAAATATATAATCCACTACCTCTGTCTTTCTATTTCAATCCATCAATCAATAATTTAGATTAATCCTACAGTTGGAGCTCACCTGGGTGGAACTGGAAGTGGAACCTTGCTTGTGAAGTTGTAATGCCTTCACTGTTATTGCTATTCAGGTAAGAAAACTAGTTTGGATGAAATGTAACTTTGTCAATAGGTAAATAACTGCAACTATTGTTTATTTATGTTGTTTTAGGCAATATAGGTCATCATGGCAGCATTCCGCCTAATGGTCAAGATAGTTAGAGGAGTATAACTCTATAACTAAGTGCTACAATCTTTCTTAAGTTACAAGCACATACACAGGCTGCTTAAAACTACCTGAAGGCAGCAGAGTAAAGTAAATGTATAACAAACTACTTCAGGCAAAAATTTAGATTGAATGAAATTGTTTTCATCTTTATACAATTACAAAGAAACCCACCTTCTCCACCCAAACAACATGTCCACCCCTCTCCCCAAATAAAACTATCCCAAGCCCCAAAACTCAAAATGTGCAAGGAAAAGGTCACTCCAGTCCCAACTCTCTTCCGACCCTCTCCACCCAGCCCCCAAACAACAAGTCCCTCCCACCAAAACATACATTTTAAAAAACGGGCTAGAAGAGGGCATTATGGATATCGGTCGGAGCTGGTCCAGGCTTTGTTTCATCGTGGTGAGAGGCCGTCGATGGTGTTCAGCTGCTGCAGAATACAGCACAGCAATGGCCTGTTGTCACTGTGGTAAGGGGTGGCAGCAGTTGTCTGGCAGTGGCACTGGCGATGAGATGGCCTGGAGGCTGGACACTGAGGGGTTCTGGCTGCACTGGGGCCCGGCTGCTGTGCGTTACTTTCTTCCTCCTCCTCTTCCAAGATCACCAGTCACCAGTATTCTAGCTAGAATTGCTCCAACATCAGCCGCCACAGATGGGCTGCTATCTTCTGCCTTGTGGGTGGTCCGGCTAGACCAGCAGAAGCAGCTATATTAAGAAAAACGAAATTGTAAATAATGCTCCGTGCAAACAATTGTTTCAAATTACTTGGTAGCACAGTAGCAGCAGTACATTGCTGGTATCCTAGGGCAATTGGAATTTGATGTAATTATGATTAGGAGAGTTACAAGAACTTTATGTTTTACCCACATATGCCATGCATAAAATAGCAATGAATGTTTGGCGCAAAAGTATTAAAAGGCAGAATAACATCACCAGATTAAAAAAAATGAATATTTTTGTCTTCTAAAGGCTTATCAAGTAACTATGAACAGGGTCAGACACTTTGAGTTGAAAAATAAATTACCTCATTAATAAATACAGCATTATACTCAATATGGAGTACAAGTTGTGTGTAAAATAATGAAGCCATGCTCATTGCAAGCCAGCACATTGGCTAGTTTTCTATTGTCTGCAGCTGGGGCAGCTGTAGTGGCCAATTATCCATTTTTAATTCCAATGGCCCTGCTCCTTGCCAAATGCATTTCTCTTTCTACCCTGTCTCTAAAGAGGCAGATGAATGATAAATAAGATACTACGTCACACACCTCATGTATGAAATGCAGATGTTAATCTATTATCCTATATGCAGTAAGTAGATGTTGGGGAAAAGGAATCTGATGGACTGCACTACAGGGAACGGAATGGCCTATTTAATTTGTATTTGGCAGATTTGTCACTGTGTATCCCACACGTCAAACTTGACATCAAATCATGCACTTACTCCGGCTTTACTCTTTAATTTATTCGCTGGGCAGTAAGCAAGGAAACTTGATTTACACTACTGCAGGGGTTAGGGTAGAGGGATTAGAAAGGTAGAGTAGAGCTTTTTTGATATAGAATAGAGGGGCCACTACATTGACCATCGATTGATTCTTCGTCTTTCGCTTATTCAGTCCCTGTAAAATTTGAAAGGGAAAAATCCGAACAAGTGTAAAATAAATCTGTTATGGGAAACCATGAAATATATTCTGGAATCACTTCACTTCACATGGTTATAGAATTAAATGTGGCACATGCCAAGACTGGATTTTCCAATTTGGTAGGCTGGGATGGAAGAACTTAGGAAAAAATAAAGGCGGGAAGTACTACGCGTTCTGTGTTTGTTTTGCAATGCCTTGAATACATTGTAAATGCTGCATTAAATGAACAGACACACCTTACACAGCCAACACTGCAGTCACAAATTGATTCATACTGCACTGAAGTCATAGGTGGCAAAAATGTCATGGGCTGGGAGAGGTGATGATGAATGATGGGTGGGATACATCTGGTTGCCTTAACAAATACAGCGAGTCAAGGGAGTAAAACAAAGAATAAAAGATTCCCTTCACTTAGAACAATAGCTTTTTTTTCTGGAGTTTAATATAGCGCAAATTTGACCCAAAGGTATCAGGTATCAGAGCGCTTCAAATGAGCACCAGTTGCATTACACAAGGACACATTCATTTTTGTTAGGCATGGGTAGATTAAGTGATTTACCCAGAATCACAGGATGTTGAGCGTAATTGCCGAGACTCAAACCCAGGTACCCAAATGTGAGACTGACCGCCCTAGCCGTTAGGCCACATCCTCTCACCTTTGACTGATAACCCCTACATAAACCAAGTAGGCAAAGTAAGGGAGCAGCATGCTCCTTATGAGAAGAACTGCCTTACTAATTCATCCAAACAATCTAAATATTCATTCATCCTTTCAGTCTAATTCACCCATATCATCCATGATTAAGCTTTACCCTCTCTTATTCAGTCTTTCACCAAAATGTGCAATCCATTATCCATCAATTCAATAGGCACCCTTTCTTCAAACCATCCTTTTGCCCAGCCACACACCCTTTTACCCACCCACTCTTTCACTCATAGTCCAGTTCCTTTCTTTTAAGTTCTGTTATTTCATGTCTCCCTCAAGCATCAATTCTCATTATGCAAGCTTTTGCTGAGGCGCAGATAGAAGAGGACATAATAATAACGCAACCACCTCTGTGGCTGGTAAAACTGGGGGGTTCACTTCATGGTCATATGTTGATGACACCCTGGAAATAGCTTGTGAGCAAAGTAATTGTAAGAATGTATGTGACTTACCAATGACCCAGCCCTACTGCAGCTTCTGTTCTTGCAACTGACCCTTTTCCTAATGCAGCGCAGGAGCCAGCATCACCAATGTTCTGTGTGGCTAGAATAAAAAATTACACATTATTTAAATTCCAGATATGCAATTCCAACTACAACTGCAATACAGCACTACAGTTCAGTTAGCACTGCAGTATCTTCTCAAAATTATTCTGGGCATTTGATTGGTAGGTTCACAAAGTTAGACAATCCTGGAGTAGAATAACAGTCAATGAAAGACATATGGTGCTTGTTGGCAAATGCAATGGGAGTGGGGCCTTTTTTTCCAGCTATTCTGCACTGTCATGGGAAACTACTGGTATACTGTAAATACAAATGAACTAGACAGCACCACACTACATTGGCGGGTTTGTCCATGATGACCATGGCAACTCTCTCATGAACTCAACTGTGTTAGAGCATAAGCAGGAAAAGGAAAGCTGTCTCAACAAACATACACAGTGAGTTATATTTATAATACTAGCTTACTTGGGCCTGCTATCTGAATCTTCACAATAGACAGTGCCAAGATTCCAGTACCCCAAGATTATACCCTAAGAAGTCCACAACAATCATAAAAGGACTTACTGGGATCAGAAGAGCCCTCCGCAGCAGCTCTGTTGGTTGGCACCGGCTGATCATCTTCTCCCGGACCCTCAGCAACATTCATCGTCTTGCCCTTGAGGGCAGGTGAAAAAAGTTAGGAAGATAAAAAAAATAGATTAGTGATTCAGTTAATAAGCTCAACAAAATGTTTTACGGCAGGCAAACGCAGTCACATTGTACTTCTCTAAAACAGATCACCTACAGTACTACTAGTTTTGACTCAAGTCTATCAACTGTTGTTGAGTTGCCGATTCTAATCTTGAAATCCCTATTCCAAATTTCCTTAACAAAAACTACATTTGGAACTAATGCATTACAGTGAATGATCTTTGATTCTATTCCCATTTTTTACCCCCCCCCCCTTTGATGGATTAACTAAGTTTCCCTTTTTTGCAATGCATAGATGCATCCTACTTCACTGTGAAATAAATACCTTGGAACTATACGAGCTACACAAAGTCACAGAGAGAATGAAAACAGTCTGCAATGGCTTCTTAATTAATCAGCCAAAGTGAGTGACAATGAAGAGTATGATTAGGTAGGACTGAGCACCTGCCTATCAGAAACTAGAAACTGGATCACACAATAATATGCCAACATAAACTAAACATAACTTATCTCTGAGTATGAGCAGCATGCTATTTGGAAAAAAATGTTAGCATTGTAGAACACAAACAAAACAAATAATTAATACTCACCAAGCCCAGGAATCTTGACACCTAGCAGGTTTAGTATGTCCTGTTCAGGGTCCAAAATGTCTACCCAGTAATGCGTTATCCGCTGGGTGGTGCGCGGAACCTAGCTGGTGTGCTGCATGCACCAGCGCCCCGACCCCCGATAGTGCTGCCCATGCACCCGCATGGGGTATCAACTATCGGGCCTGCCACCTGCTGCGAGCATAGAGGGGAGGTGTCGAAGCACAAAAAAACTAGTGCTTCCACCTCCTCCTCGTCTAGATTGCCCAGGGCTGCACACCTGGGCGACGGCACCACCAGCAAAGAAGCTGTCACTCTGCTACGGTGCCGAGTGGGGTTGAAGAAAAGATGGAAAAGGAAGGGAAAGGACAAATGGAATAAGGAAGTAAAGGGAAATAATAAACAAAATATAAAAAGTCACGAAAAACACAAAAAATCCCAAAAAACATAAAATACACAAAGACACACACTAATAAAAAAAGTTAAAATATGGGGCTGATGAATTTTAAAGGAGGAGCGTTGCAGAGATTAAAGAAAGATTAAGATTAAGGCCAGACCCAGAGAGCAGAAAATCAAGATGGCTGTGCCCATGTGGGCTACGTGGTGCCATTTGCACGCAATTTGGAATGAGAGAACACACTTGAGAACCATGTAGCGACATTCACATGCGATTTGGAGCATGAGGACGCACTCCCTGTTCCCATCGAAACTCGAATGGGCGTCCCAACAAACTCTGCTCATTAATGGAACTCCACATAGTGTGCTGGAGTTTTATTTTACTTCAAAACCTCCAAAGCCTAATTTTTAGTTGATAGCGCTGTCAAAATTAGGATTTTTGAGCCATGCTTACATTGCAAAAAGTAAATGTAACAGTATTGCAGTGACGAAGTGGATGACTTAAGAACCCAAAATTATTGAAGTGATCTCAGAAGGTATAGAAACACTTGGCAGACATTCAAAATGTTAAGGGCCTTATTCTTAAAGTTAAACTAACACTTTTGTGTAAGTTTATTATTGTTTTGGAATCCACAAGCTCTGATTTGATAAAAGATAGAAAAGATAGGCATGTCTTATTTTCTTATGTGTGGCGTTCTCCAGCCTGTCTGCTGAGTCTCTGCAGTCATAACTTACTATTAAATCAGAGTTTGTGAACTCCAAAACTGCATGAACCTAAACAAAAGGCTAAGACTACCTCTATCAATCTGACCCTAAGTGGCCAATTGTTGGGCTTGGCCCTTTTTGGCAGGTTCACCCCTAAACCTTTTGCCTTTTTTCTGACATGGCGTTGGTGGTTTTAGGCCTTTGGACACTTTAGCACTGTGGTCCAGTGTAAAGTGCGTGCGCTCTCTGTGTACATTTGGTAAGATTGGCCTGCCCTCCCATAGAAATGCATTGGGGATTTCCTGATAAAGTGTGTCAGTGGTAATTCCTGAAATGGGAGGAGCAGCGGAGTCAAGTGTAGTATGTATGAAATTGTGAGAGCAAATGCTGCGCAATGGTGTGCGCAGATTTATTATGACTATGGGAGAAATGCCACTTTTAAAAGTTCACATTTCTGTGTACTATGTGTCTGCCTGCCTGAGGTCAATTGCATGTCTGGCTTGTGAGTGACAGGGGCTGGGAGGTGTGTGTGGCTCCAGGAGGGGCAGGGTGAGTCAGCACTAGGCTGAATGGGACATCTGAGCTGGGAGTAGTGGGAGGAGGAATCCCCTGACTCTTAATAGGACTGTGCATAGCCTGGACAATGCTGGCTCCACCCCCTGTGGTTTGTCTGATCACCTAGCCCCCACCTGACAAAGGGGAAGAGTAGCTTGGAAAACAAAGTGCTCCAATTCCCCCATGAACCAGTTGCATCTGGTTCCCCATGCTCTGCACTGCAGACAAAGAGCTGGTGTCATATAAATATAGGGGTTGTGACCCCATGAAGATGGTCTTGTTCTGCTCTGTGCTGTTCCTGGACTGATGGGGGCTTGATGTTGCTGGGGCCCAGGAGGAACCGCCATGGGGGCTTACCTCCCTGCTGGGGGGCCCTGTGTGCTGGCCTACCTGGGCCCAGCTTTGCCCCCTTCCCCTCTCAGGAATTTTTGCTTCAGCTAGCGCCTCGTGAGCGCTTTCTTTTCATGTTCCCAGGAAGGAGGAGAGCGAGGGCTGCTCCGCGCTGAGCTGCCGCGCTTTGGAGGGAATCCCGACGTTGGGATTCCACCGTGATGCCTAAAGCGGCGGGGGCCCACCCCGTGTTTTTCCTCACTTTCGCGGGTGCCCACCCCGCTTATCTGGTATTTGAAAATGGTGGGTACCTCCCCCGCTTATGCCTTTATTTTAATTGCGGGTGCCCACCCCTCTTAGGCGATTATCTTTTAATCACCGTGGGTGCCCACCCCGCTTCACTGCCGGAGGAATCACCACCGTGGCTCGGCACGACCAGGAAGTCACGTGGCCTTGCCTGACTAGCGGCGGGGTGTAGGATGTGTCCGGCGAGCAGGGAGAGGAAGTCCCACCCACTGGAGACGCCGTGAGGAGACCCGTCCGCAGCCTCGCCGGCTTCCCGTTGAAGTCCCGGTCTCAGAAGGGGGACTGGGTAAAGCGGAGACGAGAGGTGTCCCTAAGGAGTGGGGGCTCTCCTGTGGCCGGCCACCAGCACCACGAGAAGAGTCTCGGTGCAGATGGGGCCAAGAGCGAAGCCGGCAGAATCATCCTCAGAGCCCCAGTGAGTGGGGGCTCGGTTGTAACCCTGATAAGGGGAGGCAGGCACACAGAAGATCACCGGAGGAGTTCCCTGTCAGCCCCTGGTGACTGAGGGCTGGGCGGGGTACATGGCCGGCATCTATTTCCCGAGCGGACCCATCAGAGGGCAGGCCGATCCATCATGGGGGCAATTTTGTGCGCATTGCTGAGTTCTGCGCCCATGAGTAGGCCCAGAGGTGCATTTTCGAAGCACGTTGTTGGTGCTTGGCTTGGACGGTCCCGCCGTTGTGGGCCGCTCCAACGAGGGGGCATATTGTTGTTTGAGGGCCCTGAGGGGACCACGCTCTCCCCTGTTTGGCCATTTCACAGATGCCCGCTTGCTAGAGGGCAGCTGCAAGGATGTGGGCAATTTGTTTGGAGAGTCCCAGAGAGAGGCTCAGGTGGCATGTTGGTGCCAGGGCTAATTTGTACACAGTTGCCCAACCAGACAGTGGGCAGCTTTCTTTGGGGGCATTTTTGAATGAGGTAGGAGTGAGTTACACACCTCTGCCCCAGCAAAATTGCGCACTTTGAGTTCTGCTGCTTTGGCAGCCACCCTGACATTATGGGCATAGGGCATTTTAGCCCTCTGAGACGGCCAGTTGGCCAGGGGGACTGTTGGGTTGATAGGGCCCCAGGCCCTAATGTGATTAATGTGGTGCTCAGGAAATGTGATTCATGTACTGTGATTTATGCACCCTGTTGTATGCCTCTAATGTGGTTTATGTTTATGAGGTTTTGCATACTATTTTATGCTTGTGAGGTCTATGCCTAATATGATTTATGATTAGGATGTTAGTGTCTAATACGTTTAGACTAATGAGGTTGGTGCAGAATATATTTCACGTCTAATGTGATAATGTGCATAGTATGGTTTGTGTTACAGGATAATGGTGAGCACAGTGTTTGCCAGTAATTACTGGTGTTGTTCTACGCTTATGATATGTTCTACATTTACTAAGTTCACTTTGTGATGGTTCTGACAGTGGTCCAAGTGGCCCTGTCATGTGTATATAATTCCCTGTAAATATTGCCTAGTGCCAGCTGGCACAGTGTATGTTGTGTGATTACTATTCTAATGTGTTTTATGATAATACAAAGGCTATTTTTGATATAGCCTTGTGTGGAGTTCCTTTTATGGTGTGCCTAGGATGTTGTTGCTGTGTGTGTTGCACAACCGCTTTACACATTGCCTCCGGGATAAGACTGACTGCTTGTGCCAAGCTACCAAGGGGTGAGCAGGGGTTATCTTTGGTGTGTAACCCCCTCGCCCTGACTAGAGTGGTGGTTTCTACCTGCCTTTGGCACAAGCCTTAGCCAACCAGAAATCCCATTTCTAACACCAATTTAACAAAGTTTTATGCAATGAATGCAGCTGCGTTGCATGAACTTTTCCATATGTAACATTGAGAGGCACATCCCTGTCTCCCCCTTGAGCTGATTAACAATGTGCTGCCTTGCACCATTACAGGAACCATTGTTGTGTCTGTGTTGTAGACAGGATTGATTTTCTGTAGAAAGGAATACTTTCCTGCCCAAAAAGAATCCTCCCAGTCACTTTCCTCTTTCTATGTGTGCTACAGAATGCAGCACATTTAGTAAGAGGAAACAAGGAGGAATAAAGATATTTCTCCATTTTGTGACTCTAGAGGGAAGGTGCATAAGTCTACCATTGTTGGTAAGTCTGAGAATGTATCAGAATACATGGGTGGATGCATTGGGAACACCCAGGTTCCACCTATGTAACGCCCACAGCACACAGAGTAACGCAAGGCAGCGACTTGCACTGCCTTCCGTTAAATCAAATTTAGCAAGCCACACAGGGTGGTCTTGTCTGGCTTATTAAATCTGAATATAGGTTTTACATTGCCCTGTGTCACCTTGCATGGCACAAAGAGTGTCGCAAAATGTTTAAAAATTTGGCCCTAATTGGTTTTGAAGGAAAGCATAAACATTTGCGTACGTAAGTTTGATAACCGGTAAGTGTCATGCTTTAATGTGCGTATACTTTGTGCTTTCTGTATAACATTCCAGGTGTTATATAACCTGAAAGGTTACTGTTGGGTCCCGAAGCACAAGCCCAGTAATACATTATGGGCAAAAAATGCAGATTAAATCAGCTAGAAAGTGCAGAAATGAGGAGCAAATGCCGAGAATTAAAAATAAAAAAAACCAAAGCACCAAATAAAATGCACGTGCTATTTCAGTAGAGATATTTATTGTATATTAGAGATGAGCACTGAAGATTTTTTCCTCGGCCGTGCATGTTTTTAAGCAAAGGACAGCTATCCATCTAGCTGCATGTTTTTTGCAAAGTGAAAATGATGTGTCCATTTAGAATCTGTTTTCCCTGTTAACTGCATAGATGTCATTTTACTCCATGACGTGATGGCGATATGCAGCCAATCATGTATTGTCAGCTTGAAGCAATAAGGTCCTTATTGAGACTTTGTCAGAAGGACCATCATTCCTCTATCATGGGAGAACTGATTACCATCTGATTAAAGCGATTATACTTCCCCCTTGTTTAGGGTTTCGGTTGATGGACTGCCATATATCATGACAGAGGAAAGACAGTCATCCGTACTTCAATTATATGCTGTAGGTCCACTTCCTCTGTTATTGGACACCACCCTGTCAACGTTAGTATGGTGGATATCCATCCACTATATTTATAGTTGTTTACTGACAAAGTGGGATGGAGGAACCTCACAACAGAGGACAACAATGGTAGATGTGGTTTTCTATGGCAAACACAACTATCAATGTTGAAGGATGGGTTGAACAATACACATGAGCTCAAATGCAACTGACCAACAACACCTGGAACTCCCACTACAAAATAAACTCCTCAAACCATGAAAATGGTTCAAACATGACAAACTGACAGAAGAGTTCCTTCTAATATATTCCTAACGATGTCTATCTGAAACGTAGTTACTATGATGGATAATTAGACTTGATCTCCAGGTTGTTATAAGCACAGGACCTGAAAACAACCTTGAACCAGAAAAGGGAAATCTGGGCCAGAATCATGTTAATTTGAATGCTGGTGCCAAAACCAGATGCTCACAGAAACATATCCACAAGCTGTGGAATGACTTGTGAGCAGAGTTTGTTCCTTCACTTACAGGACACACCAATAGGCAGTGTCAATGAGTAGGGTCACTCAGATCCCTGAACCTCATGCCTTGGCAAAAGAAGTTGTTATTTTTTCTCGACACTGAAGGTATTGTGCAAACTGCAGACACAGGGGAGACTGGTAAGTACAAACACAACGTCTTTCAAACTAAGAAATTTCACTCTACACACTAAGCAACCCCAAATCCCTATCACAAATTGATATACCAATGGCAATCTATCCACAGTTTATGCAACCTGAAGCTTGTCACACCTTATTACATCTCCTATTTAATCATAATCCACCATTTCTTCACTCTTGCAACATTTTCGTTAACACATCTCATTATGGTAACACAATGAAACAGGTGTGATATGAAATTTCTACACAAATTACACCCCCTATGTTATGACAACATCTAACAAGTTACTCATACCACTGTAAAATCCCACCACTCTTAATATATTAACATACCACATAAGAATTGTCTGGAACCACTAGAATGCCATAATACAAATTACCAGTATAACACGTCCAAAACATAGTTTTAGGTGTTGAAATGACATATCTCTGCATTCTGGGATTTCATTTTTATTATTTTATTTTAACTATTGAACTAAGACACATGATTCAAAGGTTAAGTAAAAGGTAAAATTGAAAAAGTATTTATTAGACTTGTCTGCCTTAGGTTTCTCTTCCCCCAAACCTTTTGCCTTCACCCCTCCCATGTTGCTGACCTTAAGACTGTGTGCACTTTGCCACTGCTAACCCATGCTAAAGTGCTTGTGCTTGCACCTCTAAACATGGTAGAACTGGCTTCTACTCAATGGGCATCAGCACTGACTGTACCTCCTACTAAAGTAGCCCTCCTAAAAATGTTTCAGACTTGCTGTTACAGCCTTACTGCTGTTTCAACCTGGCAAGTTAAACCTCTTGTCAGGCCCAAACTGTCCTTTTTAATACATATAAGTCACCCCTAAGTTAGACCCAAAAAAGCCCAGAGGGTTGGGTGCAGTGTGTTCAATAGATGGGACATGTACTTTTATTTTTACGTCATGGTAGTGAAAAGAAATCCTAAATTTATTTTTCACAACTGCAAGGCCTACCTCTCCCATAGGATAACATTGGGTTACCTTATTATATTTAATAAGTGATAACTTTCACTTGGAAGCAGGTATACGGTTTGAGTTTGACGTCTAAATGATTGTCATTGAAAGCCTACTTTAATAGCAAAGTCTGATTTGTAGCCACAATTCTAAAAAATGCCACTTTTAGAATGATGGTATTTTCTTGTCCCAATCATCTGGTGCCTGAGGCCTCTTCTTGGTCTACATGACTTGATGTAGCTGGCAGCTGGCCTTTGAGTTTTGCTCCCCGACAGTGAGATAAAGCTAGGCTAGGTGTTGGTAGGATGAGCCACTCTGAGTTAATGAGGTGCAGGGGCTGTCACCTACCATATGTGCTTATCACAAAGGCCCTGCCTGAGCAGTCTCACAAAGGGGTTTGACAGTAGTCTATTGTGACCTAACAATCTGGGACCAGGCCAGGGAGGCAGGGAATCTCAAGCGCCTCTGGTCGTGGAATCCTCTAGAAGCTTACCCTATATCAAAGTGGAAACCAGGTAAAAATGTTTGGACCTCAGACCACAAATCTTCAATATACCTCAGGACCTGCGAGAGACCAAGAAGAAGGACTGCTTTTCTGATAGGCTGCAAGAGGGTCTGCCACTCTGCCACTATGCTGCCCTGCTGTGCTGTCCTGCTACTTTGCTGCCCTCCTATCAGTAAGAAGGATTGGACCTGCACCTTGACCCCAGGTGCACCAGAGTGATTCCAAGGACTAGTTTGCTAACCTCCTAATCAGAAGCTTCATTGACAGAACAGGCATCCTCCATCTTCAATTCCGCACCTGGACTCTGCCAGATATGAGTCCTGCCCTCCCAATTGATGCAACCTGAGTCCTGGACCATTGGAAGTGGGCCTGAAGGTACTCTGCCAGCCTACCTGGTGTCCCCATCAGAACTGATGCAAAGCTTTGCCAAACAGCTGCAAGCCTCATTGGAATTAACGCTGAGAGATGCAAAGCCCCAGAAAGCCTTGCTGCACAGCTGCCAGCTCCATCAGAACTGATGTCAAGCGACTCAAACCCCTGCAAAGCTTATGCCACACAGCTTCGTTGGAAACGACGTCGGATGACGTGAAGCCTCACAAAGCAACGCTGTATAGGCCATGTACCAGGATTTGCAGCACTTTGATTAGCGGCTCTAACTGGATCCCTTTTACCGGTGAGCAGTCTATGGCAGGGAGACTGAACATGTGACTGACTACCAGAGAGTTAAGCATAGGTTAATTTGGAGTTTGCTCATGACTACACCCTGACACGCATTGTGATTGCTGCTTCAGTAGTGTTTACTCCCCCTCAACTAATCACCCAGTTTCCTACTGCAGTATCATAGTGAAAACGATATTTCTCGTCAACCAAGTAGCACACTGCTGTGACACACATTACCCCCAAGCATGAGAATTGGCAGGTTGAACCTTGAAAAGTGCACTGACCATTCAGTTTTTTATTTAAAACACACATCTATTTTCCTATCTTCATTGTGTGGAAATAGAGTGATGTATATATGAGTCAGTCAAGAGCCTTGCAATGTGTTCTGTGTGCTGACCAGAGTGGTTCAGCTGTCTCATTCAACTGTGGCACAACTTACCACTGCTAAAAACAGATTGTAAGTGAATGTAGCACAGTTGTCTATTTGAAAAATGCTTTCATAGATAGTATGTAATTACTGAGTTCAGGTACTGCACCTGTAATGTGTATCTTGCTAATAGATCTCACTCTATACAAGGTGGTAGTTGAGTATCATGTAATTAGCAACTGTAGATGTCTTTGACTCTCATCTGTATATTGCCACCAGCAGCAAAAATGGGTCAATTTCCATTCAAAACTTGATATTCTCACCCTGCGTTTTGGGGTCTATTGTGTTGTGATTGATAGGCCCAGCCACACAGGCAGAGTTTTATTAGGAGCAATATGGAAATGCTGGGTGGTAGGAATGTTGTGGATCCCTGCAGATTCTGAAACTTTACCTCATAGAAATATGAAGAAAATACTTTTTTTGTCATAGCTTGAGGTTTGCATGGCATTCTCTGCAAGAAATCTCTGGGGAGTCACGCATGTCACCCCACCCTGAACTCTTTTGAGTGCCTTGTTTTCATAAATTTCAAGATTAGTATTTTTTCTTTGGTGGTGGCTGAGCCCTCACACAAATACCACAGCTATCCACATCGACAACAAATGGGTACATTTTCTTGGTGAAAATTGTAGGTCTCCATTTGCATTTTGGGGCCTATTGTGTTGAAACTGGTAGGCCTAGCCACGCAAATAGTTAACATTGTAATTAGAATGTATGTGCTGGATGTTTCGAAGATTAAAAAACTCATATTCTTGAACGTTCCCTTATAGAAATGTGAGGTAAATGCTTGATTTTAGTCACAGCTTGAGGTTTGCAGGGCATTCTGGACTATGTTGGCTGTCTAGTTTTCAGAAATGTCTAATACTAGTAGGGTTCCCTTCATGACAGCAGGACTCAGGCCCAGATACCACAGCCATCCAAATTACCCTAAGGAGTCAATTTTCATCCAAAAGTATAATCTCTCCATAATGCATTTGTCACCTGTTGTGTCATTGGTTAGAGCTTCAGCCACACATGTGAGGTATTGCTGTTATTGAGAGAAATGAGGAAATGGTGAGTGGTAGAAGTTTTGTGGATCACCTAATGGTAAGAAACTTTCCCTCACACAAATATGAGGAAAATGTATAATTTTAACCAAATGTTGAGGTGTAAAGGGCATTCTACGTAACAAAGTATTGTGGATCCATGCAAGTCACACTCCCCTGTGTGTCAGAAATGTCTAGGCATAGTAGGTTGCCCTTGGTCATCACTGCAGCTACCTCTCACTAATTAATCAATGTGCAAAGCAAACGTTTTGATGCCTCTACTGGCCTTTTCTTTGGTGGGAAATAGACTGTGCCACACAAATGGGTTACTTTTTAATGGGGAGAAGTGTGGATAAACATAATAGTAGAACATCCTTTATTTTCATTTGAATAGCTCTCCATTTGTCTCTTTTAAACATAATCCAATGTGCATGAAAGAACACAATTTGCAAAATGCCCCCTGAATTGCATTATATTTAGTTACCTCAAATTAAGAGTTGTACGAACAACCACAGTTTGTAAGCTCACGAATTTAGGAACATTTAAAAAATGTTTAGGTTTCCCCCATACCAATTTTTCATTCATTACATTGTCCAATATGAATTGCTGCATGGATGGTACACAATGAAATATCATTATAAGCTATAGCTCAGTCGATGGATCTGGGTAAAACTGTATATCACTGCAACCAGAATGGTTTAAAAGACAAAACAGTGTATGATTTTTGTAAATTGGCAATGAGGGCAAACGTTTGTAGGTAAAATCATTGCCACTTATTTCTAAATTTCATACCTATTTTCATTGTTTTTAATTTCCAACAATTACTCTCTTCAGTAAGTACAAACAACAAATTATAGAAAAAATTGACTACCACCTTTAAAGTTGCTAAATCTGAGGCAAAATCGTTCTTATACAACTCTGTTTGCTCCTAAAAGTTGGGAAGCCTTTGTTGATGCTTTCTTGCACAGCAATTGCTCCAATTTGTCAAAAAAAAAAAAAAAAAATCTACATTTTTGCTACTTTCTTTGTTTCCTCCAGGGGAACCCACAAACCCTGAATATATTTAGAATTCCCAATATCTAAGGAAAAAGAATGACAATATGGTATGAATATCTTCTGTGGAAAAAGTTATAAAAGTTATAAATGGTTAAGAAAAACAGCACCAAACATCTAAAAAAACACAGCCTTAGCACTCAATGGGTAGAAGCCTTATCAGCTAAGGGGGTAATAAATACAAATGCCAAAGCAGTTCCCATAGAGTTTAACAGTGTTGGGATGAGATAACAGCAAATATGTCTTACCATTTGTGGTGTAAACTAGAGCTGACCAATGTATGTCATGTGGCTCCATTTTGTGAGTTAGCTGAAGATTTATTGTATATGCAGCTTACAAAATGTCCCTAGCTGCGTACAATATAGTATAACACAGTTGGGGGCACTGAGGATTTTATTTAAGAGAGTACTTTACTATCACTGTAAATGTTTTTGATTTCAATAAATTTGTCTGAATTTTAAATTTTGTTTTTTGAATAACGTTTTATTCAGTTTTGTAAATCAGGGTATATTTTTCAGAAACTAAGGGTGTTATTTAAACTCTTTTGGACAACAAGCTATCAACGCTTAGACCAAGCTCCCCCCAACCTATTTAGAGATCCCCGTCGGTTTAGTGGGAATCTCTGTCCTGCGATGGGAGGCACAGTTGCGTGAGCTCACTTCACACTACTGATTTGCACACCATGATTATAGTGTTCACCTGGAAAGGTATTTTTTAGAGACAACAAAATCCTGAAGCATTCGTTTTTTTACCCAAACAATTTAACAAATGGACCAGGGAGTTTCAGGCAATCAATGTTTTCCATGCCTGTAACTGCCAAGCCACATCTGGGACACAGTCACCTTCTCCCTGCCGTCAATAGAGTCAGAGAAATTACTGTGGTAGCAACTTAGGGGCATATTAACTAGGCTTGGGATAAAATTCCGTTCCGCTCGCGGAAATTGCGATAATTTGACATTTTCGTGTTCCGCGGCGAGCGCGAAAATGTCAAAATTTCCGCAATTCGCATCTTACCGGAATTTTTCTTGCTCGCACTGTAAAAATATACATTCTCGCTTGCGCGCGATCGCCTTACCTGAATCCCCGCGTTCGCCGACAAGTTTTCCCGATCCGGTCGCGTTCTCCATGAGATGTTGGATTGTTGGTAGCCATTTGCGCTGTCTCGCGACAGTTCGCGCCCGCATTAACGTAATTTGTCACGCGATCACGACATTCGTCGCGTGATCGCGTCTTTCTTCTCGCGATCATGCACCGTGAGAGTATGAGATGATTGAGATCTCGCGCCCGTGAGCAACCGCATTGGTAAGTTCACACCAGAACCTGGGCTTCTATGGGAATTCACAAGGGCATATTATGAAGCCCATT
The DNA here is from genome assembly GCF_964204655.1 of Triturus cristatus. Classification (NCBI taxonomy): domain Eukaryota; kingdom Metazoa; phylum Chordata; class Amphibia; order Caudata; family Salamandridae; genus Triturus; species Triturus cristatus. Next base: position 299,807,356 of record NC_140593.1, read on the forward strand.
ATCACCGCTTTAGCGGCAGTTTCCTGCCGCTACAGCGGCGATAATTTTATCGCCGCTCCTTGATAATATGGCCCATAGTTATCCCATGGTACACAAAGTGAAGAGTGTTCCTTTAGCCCTGCATGATCAATTGAAAGGGAAACTTGATTGGCTACTTGCCTCTAGTGTTATTGAACCTATTGGGTCATATGAATGGCTTAGTTCTTTGTGTTGGTGAGAAAGTCCAAAGGAACATTACAGATGCGTGTCGATTTTAAACACCTTAATATGTGTATCTCGGTTGACTGACATTCCCTTCTAAAAATTAATGAAATGCTCATGAATATAACAGACTCCAAGTATTTCTCATCTCTAGCAGCTATGTACTGGCAGAATTCCATGGAGAGGCTGGACGTTCCAGAGCATTGAGGAAGTGGAAAGACTGCCAGGGCTGGTTGGCTGTAAGTGAGCAACAAAAAACACATTTATTTACCCTTTATTGACCTTGTTACTTTTCAAGAGTTGCTCCCCCCTAGGTAGATCAGTGTGATTATCACTATGACATGGCAGCCCTGTGGCAGCTGGGCTATCACATTAAGGACTATCACTGGTGGAGCTAGCTGAGGTTTCAGTGGTGGATCCACTGTAGTACAACAAACTCTAAATGAGGCAGAAGAATGATGAGTTTGGCTAGGCAAGTGAACCTCTAATTATTGTGTTTAATCCACTACACCAAACTGTAAATGTCAACTTTTGCTTTTAAAAATGGTTGCATAGCCAAATGCACACAAGAAGTGAAAAAGACAGAATTCCAGCTTTTTATTTTGCCCTCTTGTCTTCTGCCCCAATACACTGGTGTATAGGTTCATCCTCCTAATCATAATCCAATATGTTTATTACTTATTGGCTTGATATCCAAGCTGGGCTATTAGCCAGACAGTGATGGAGAATGGTGTTTATCTTTTGAGGAGCCATGGAATTGGCGCCCAAAATACAGATTTAATGACAAAACTAAGTGCTGTTATCCACTCATCATTAACAAGATTTACCCCAGGTACTTCAGTTTTTTTCATAATGTGGTCCACACCAGGATGGAATGGTTCGGTGCATGTATATACACATTAAGCAATTTTAAGCTTTAGCTTTCGATTTTGGATGGGGGATTGCAATAATACTACAATTGTCTGAGCAAATTAATGTATGTGTTAAAACAACATTGCAAAACACCATAAGCTGGGTTCAAGATTATCAAAAGGACATTTTTTGTATGCCGTGTCTGACCAAAACACATTTCACTGTGCAATAATCCCAAGTAAACATTATTATTCATTCTTCCCACTGTGTGCACTCCATAACTAAGTGAATGCTAAATAGGGCCTGATTATGAGTACGGCGGTCCCAAGACCACTGTACCCACGGTGGCTGTCCAACCACTGCCTCCTCGTTGGTCTGACCGTCCAATTACGAGGTTGGCCGTCGGACGCTACAAGCCTGAAGCTAAACCGCTACCATCGCTAGGATCCTCGATCCTGACCAGGTGGCAGTGTAGAAAACAGCAAGGAATGGAGGCAATGCCGATGCCGGCACCGCAGTGTCTATTCTGTCTTGCCTTTCTGCTGAACTTTACATGACAGGACACCAACATAAAAAGGTTGGTGGAAAGGCAGGTTTTGGGGGTGAAAACATGTCTCCAGAATGAGTGTGCCCTGGAGACATATTCATGTTGACACCTCTGCATGCCCCCGAGCCATCTGCATGGTTGTTTGCACTGTTGCTCCTGCAGACCATGCTGCACCCGACCACCCAGATGCACTTCAGCATGGCCAGCATTGACTGCGACTCTTTCCTCGAGCTGCGACAAGCCACCACCATGACTGTTCCGCAGCAAGACCCTCAGCCCTGTTTTTAAGTTGTAATGTAGCGGTCGGGATGCTGTAGCCTTGGTGGCTTTATACCGACCACCGCTGCTGCAGAATGGCGGTCTTACCACCAGGGTCACAATTTGGTCCTTACTATATATCCCTCTTTCTGCACTCCATACCTGAATGAATATTAATATGCTTAAATCCCCCCATAAAAAAACAATAAGGGGATGGAAGGATTGGCTGAATTGATGTAAGCCACGGGTGATCTATCAGGATGCATTCCACACCATCTCTTTTGCCCACTATGCCATTCTTGATTGAGACTCGCCTAATGCAAATCATCGAGGTCCTATGTGATAAGAACTGTCCAGCACGAACTGCTATGAAAGGACCCCTCCATATAGGAACATAAGCAACCCCAATCCACCTTATATTGCTAAATATGTGACTATAACATAGATGGTACCACATGGTCATTACAGTGAGCACAGCCGCCGTGTACATGACATCCTGTTGCTGATTATAAAGTATCAATCAAAAAAGGAGACACTGTTCCAAAGAAGTAGAGAAAAAAGGAAGGAGACTAAAAAAGGGTAAGAAAAGAGGGTCCTAGGCTATATAAGACCCAAGGGTTGGAAGGGGAAGCAGAGCTTATTTTCTCTTGTTGCCCTCACACAACCCGGAAGGTGTCATGCTTCATCATCGGGCGCTTTGCTCCTCGTCGGGCCGGCGCTGCAATGCCCTACGGGTCCCCCGAAGGGTCACTTTAGCGGAGATCTTTTTAGAGAAAACGCCGTTTGGTGCATGCGGGTGTGTGGTTTGGGTCCAAAAATTAGTAGTGGTGCAGTCGTGTGTGTGACATGATGGATTAAAATTGTCTAAGGATTGCTCAAAAGGTATTGTTTAATAAAGACAAGGGAATGGCACCCTTGACAAGCTAAAAAAAACCCATAGGTTAGGTGATACCCTAGTGGGGTTAATGTCCCATCCGGTAACTACAATGTGGTCAATGTGGCCGACATGTTTCGTGCCCCTGCGGTCCAAACGGATCTGTGGCGCTTCCTCAGGACCAACTAAGAAGTGTAGTGTGCATAAAAGTGATCTGGGGGATAGTACCCGCAGTGTATATCCGGGCGTACAAGGACAAAATGGCCCTGCTATCTGTTCTGTCAGATTGAAAGTCGCTCCTGGATATAAGCCTAGGTAAACATGAAAAACAAAAGAAAAGAAAGAAAAAGCGATATGTCAAGGTTTTGGGTAATATTGCCCCAAATATGTCCTTAAACTGGACACAAATAGATAAAGACTGAGTACAGGATTGCGGTGTACATGAAACACAAACTCCATTCACGAGTGACTGGGAAAGTGGGGTCTCAACGATAAGCAAAACGGATGACCATCCACAGGATAGGCATCCTGGTGTGGGTGGCCTCCCACCGCCGATCGGAGTCACCCACTCATCCCATAAATCTCCCGTGGAAGGTCTGATAAAATCGAGAGCACTCAACATTGTTGCACAGGTGAGTATTCAATGGCGATAGAGTGGGGGTGATGACAGCTCATCTCCCATTGGTATCTGAGCCACACTACAGAAACCCCACAAGTACATATCACACCACTCACCTAAGTATAAAGAGTAATTTGATCCATAGACTAGGGGACGAGCGTTCACACCTTCTTGTGCTGAGAGAGGAATAAATGGAAGCCCCAGTGAGTAATGGCATATTGATAGATTTAGACCCTGTGGTCTAAATATAGGTAAAGTACCCTAGATAAGCCTTGAGTATAGTGTTACTTACAGTTTTGCTCTGATGTGGCCTCTGACGAACTTACCCCAACCGTCCTCCTGTCTGGAATGGAACCGCGTCTTGATGTAGGCTCCATTTGTAGTCCTGGCAAGTATCGTTAAGGCGGTACCTGTATCCGGTCAAAATCTGTAACAGGTGTGTGTTCGGGTGTATTTTAGATGATGCGCATGCGCGAAGACCAGACAAGTGGTCTTCGCGCATGCGTGGCCAGTGTGTGACTACGTGTTCTCTCGTCTGCCTCTGAAAGAACGTATAGATTACACAGTAAATTCAAAGTACAATACAGTGATGGGATTTCCATGGGGGGAGTGGTTCTTTAACAGATGTAGGGTGTCATGTCAATCTAATTAGGGACATATTGTCTGCATGTATAGAAACCTCCCGATTGTGCGCATGTGTAGTACCAGGGTAGCTGATTATAAGCACATGCGCGGTAGACGCACGTGTGTATGTGCCCTCGTTTGCTAAAATAAAAGTTGCATATTCCAATCCACAGGCCACGTTGGGAATGGGCATGCGGAGAACGATGCGAGGAGGGGGAGAGGAGGATGTAAGAGAGGGGCAAATGTGTGTTGTGGTTCGAAACACAATACCTGATTGTGTACAATGCTACCGGTCATCTAATGAAAGTAGATATAGATGACCTTGCTCCACGAGCGGGGTCCGGTTGTATTAATAGTCTATAAAGGTACATGATAATCAGATTAATTGTCACGATTAGGTGGTCACCCCGTCTCATGAGGCACTCTGTATAGTGATGAGATTGTATGTGAACTCCTCGGGGAAATAGCGTGGTATGACGTTATCTTCCCCGATCACCACTGTGCACAAGACAAAGATCATAAACGGTTAGCCCCCGAACAAAAATGTATGCACCCAGACTCTCATTATTGAGTATGTAATTATAAAAACTCACATCCAGGAGTGTATCAAAGAAGGGGTAAAAGGAGACCTAGTGTGTTACTCAAGAGGGAGGAATGTGGCTTGTATGTGTGTGGCCAGAGATGTATATAGCTGGCATATCGGCTGAGTGATGTCTAAAGATTGTAATAGATTTACACTTCAGTCCATAGTATCTCATCATTGAGACCTTGTTCATTTGTTCGTAGGCGGTGTACCCATCGTTGTTCTCGGCGTAGTAAAGAAATACTACTCCACAGCTGGTTACTCTCCAGTATTGTCCATCTGATGTCATCGCATGAGTGGCCTTTCTCAATGTACTGATTAGTTAGTCTTGTGGCCATTCTGCCCCGCCTGATTGTGCTTCTGTGTTCACTGATCCTCATTTTAACCTGTCGTGTAGTCATCCCAAGATAGCGGAGTGCGCACGGGCAGGTAATGAGGTAAACACATTTCTTGGTGTTATAGTTCGTGTGTTTCTGTTGATCCCATGTGAATTTGTCAAGATCGAGGGATGTGGTGTGTTTGGTGAAAGGGCACACACTACACATCCCGCAGGGGTAGTGGCCTTTCACAGCAGGGAGATCCCATAAGGTAGGTTCCTGTCGGTTAGTCTTGGATCGTGGCCTGGTGTTGATCAATTGGTCACGTAAGTTTGTGGTTCTCCTGAACGCAAATCTCGGGCGTTCTATCGTGAGACCACCCGTATTGAGAATCCTCCAGTTACGATTCACAATGTTCTTGATTTTGTTCGATAGTGGAGTGAAAGTTGTCACGCATGTGATGATGTTATCAGCTTCCTTGGTCCTGTCCTCCAACAATGCTTGGCGATTATTATTCTTGCTCGTTTACGTGCTTGCTTCACAATCGTCTCCGGGTAGTTTCTCTGTTCGAGGTTCTTCGTCAGGGTATTGGCCTGGGTGTCATATTCGTGGATGTTACTACAGTTCCGGCGGATTCTAAGAAATTGTCCATAGGGTAAGTTTTCCCTCAGTGCTTTTGGATGATGGCTATGGAAACTCAACAGGCTATTGCGGTCAGTTGCCTTTCTGTAGGTGGTGGTGTGGAGTTTTCCTTCCTCCAAAGAGATGAGGAGATCAAGGAAAGGAATTTGTTTCTCACTCTCTGTTTTGCTGAAGCATAAGTGTGGGTTCAGATTGTTTATCCACTCATAAAATTCTTGGCAGTTGTCAGCATCCCCTTTCCACAGGATGAGCACATCATCGATGTACCGTTTCCAGGTAACCATTTTTTCTTTGTAGGGATTGTTGTCCGTGAAGATGTTACTGGCCTCAAAGTGTGCCATGTACAATCCCACCAGGCTCAGCGCGAATGTGCTCCCCATGCTAGTCCCTTGTATCCGATGGTAGATGGTAGTTTTATACATGAAGAAATTGTTCTTGAGGGCTAGCGTGATGAGTTCCGAGATGAATTCCGCTGGAGTGTTGGTGGGACGGTTCGTCTCATGAAGCAGTTGTTCTACCACTTCAATCGTTGCGTCCTAGGGGATGTTTGTGTATAATGCCTCCACATCCAAGGTCAGGAGGAGATTGATGGTCTCTGTGTTGTTATCATTGATCTCCTGTATGAGATTGAGGACATCCCTAGTGTCTTTCAGGTAGGCCCGAGTGGCTTGAACCAAGGGACGTAGGAAAAAATCACTAATCTTGCTCAGAGGTTCCAGTAAAGAGCCTATGCCAGAGACGATAGGATGGCCTGGAGGTGGGATGATACCCTTGTGAATTTTGGGTAAAAGGTAGAAATACGGCATCCTGGGGTCCTTGTTGATTAGGAATGCTGCTTCATGAGGTGTAATCCAGCCTTCATTTGTTGCTTCATTGACTAAGATTTGTATGCGTGAAAGTAATCTATCAGTGGGATCTGTCTCCAGTTTTTTGTAGTATTCGGTATTACCGAGTTGTTTGGAGCATTCCTTATCATAATCCTCAACTGATAGGATGACGGTAGCCCCGCCCTTGTCTGCCGGTTTTATAATGATGGTTTCGTCATTGGTGAGTGAGAGTACTGCATGGCGCAGTCTTTTGGGCAAGTTATCGTAGACGGGGTGTCTTTTCAGGTTATTAGCCTCCTTGAGAACTGCTGTTTCAAAGGTCAACACCTCGCTGGGAACCACACCAGCTGATGGGGTGACTCTAGAGGGTGGCCTGAGCCCAGTGTCCTGACGTTCTGGGATAGGACTGTTACTGAAGAAGGATTTTATACATATTTTCCGGAAAGTTCGTTCATACGGAAGTTATCTTCTTTGGGAGTGGATACCAAACCCAAACCCATCTCCAGGATGGTGATTTTGTCTGTGTTAAGATGTCTGTCTGTTAAGTTCACTATCAAGGTCTCGGGTGTGTCGTGCTCCGTGTTGTCCTCTGTTGTGTCTCTGGATCCTGCCACTGAACCTGCTTTTGTCCTCTTCTTCTTCCTCTGCCTCGTCCCCTGCCTCTGTTCTGAAAAGGAGGAGGCGCATTAGGGAAGAATGGTTTTTGGAACCCTGGATGTGGGCCTGGGTATGCTGGATACCACATAGGGCCCTGTTGAGGGTAAGGTTGCTGGGCATATCCGTACATGGGTGGCATCGATGGTGGAGGAAGGAGTCCTGGTTTGTTGATATTCCTTCCCCAGCTACTGTTGCTGGAGTTGCTGTACATTGAGCGTCCTGAGTTGGTTGATGATGTGGAACCTTCGTCTGAAGCTACATCACTGTCTGATGGTCTATAGTCTTCCTCGGTATAGGGATATACTTTCTCTCTGTCGAATCTTTTGATATCTTTCTGTAATTTCAACACTTTCTGCTGTAATAAATAATCCCGATGGTCTGTCATTTCTTCATTTATTTCAGCTAAACGGGTCTTGTAGGCAGTAATGTTGATCCCGGTTTTCAGCCCATTCTCTGCAATGTTGCTTTTGATAATCAACGCCTCAGAGAGGCGTTTTGCGGTGCCAATTATCAGGATCAGCCAGTCACGGGTGCACTTCCATGCGATCTGGCTCCATTCTCTACGGAAAATGAGATCTTCCAGAAAAATTCTCCGTGCCGTGCGGACAATCAGGCCATTGGGTGCAGCATTGGCTCTTAGATATTCCGTCATAATTGTACCATGCATAGCAATTTTGACTTGTAACTTCTTCAAGGATGCCAGGGAATTCCAGTCGCCTTGTGTTGATGTGCTGGCTATATTGCCCTCACTGTCCAGTAGTGAGGGCGTTCTTAGGATTTCGGCCACAATATCGTCACTGAAGCCAAGTCCCAAGTTTTCCCCCATGTTGGAGGTGGACATGTTTGGTACTCAAGTGAAAAAATGGTAAGAAAAAGAAGAGAAAGATGGGGTCCCTCGGCTGTGCCGCCGTGCTAAATATCTATACAAAAAGAGGAGAGGGGGGGGGACCAGGAGCTTGTTATGGTCCAGTGTCTGTGCTCAGTGTATCGTCTGTATCAATCAAAAAAGGAGGCACTGTTCCAAAGAAGTAGAGAAAAAAGGAAGGAGACTAAAAAAGCATAAGAAAAGAGGGTTCTAGGCTATATAAGACCCAAGGGTTTGAAGGGGAAGCAGAGCTTATTTTCTCTTGTTGCCCTCACACACCCCTGAAGGTGTCATGCTTCATCATCGGGCATTTTGCTCCTCGTTGGGCCGGCGCTGCAATGCGCTATGAGTCCCCCGCAGGGTCACTTTAGCGGAGATCGTTTTAGAGAAAACGCCGTTTGGTGCATGCGGGTGTGTGGTTTGGGTCCTAAAATTAGTAGTGGTGCAGTCGTGTGTGTGACGTGATGGATTAAAATTGTCTAAAGATTGCTCAAAAGGTATTGTTTAATAAAGACAAGGGAATGGCACCCTTGACAAGCTAAAAAAACCCGTAGGTTAGGTGTTACCCTAGTGAGGTTAATGTCCCATCCGGTAACTACAATGTGGTCAATTTGGTCGACATGTTTCGCGCCCCTGCGGTCCAAATGGATCCGTGGCGCTTCCTCAGGACCAACTAAGAAGTGTAGTGTGCATAAAAGTGATCTGGGGGATAGTTCCCACAGTGTATATCCGGGCGTACAAGGACAAAATGGCCCTGCTATCTGTTCTGTCAGATTGAAAGTCGCTCCTGGATATAAGCCTAGGTAAACATGAAAAACAAGAGAAAAGAAAGAAAAAGCGATATGTCAAGTTTTAGGGTAATTTTGCCCCAAATCTGTCCTTAAACTGGACACAAATAGATAAAGACTGAGTACAGGATTGCGGTGTACATGAAACACAAATTCCACTCACGAGTGACTGGGAAAGTGGGTCATCTATATCTACTATCATTAGATGACCGGTAGCATTGTACACAATCAGGTATTGTGTTTCGAACCACAACACACATTTGCCCCTCTCTTACATCCTCCTCTCCACCTCCTCGCATCATTCTCCACATACCCATTCCCAACGTGGCCTGTGGATTGGAATATGCAACTTTTATTTTAGCAAACGAGGGCACATACACACGTGCGTCTACCGCGCATGTGCTTATAAGCAGCTACCGTGGCACTACACATGCGCACAATCGGGAGGTTTCTATACATGCAGACAATATGTCCCCAATTAGATTGACATGACACCCTACATCTGTTAAAGAACCACTCCCCTCATGGAAATCCCATCACTGTATTGTACTTTGAATTTACTGTGTAATCTATACGTTCTTTAAGAGGCAGACGAGAGAACACGTAGTCACACACTGGCCACGCATGCGCGAAGACCGCTTATCTGGTCTTCGCATATGCGCATCATCTAAAATATACCCGAACACACACCTGTTACAGATTTTGACTGGATACAGGTACCGCCTTAATGATACTTGCCGGGACTACAAATGGAGCCTACTTCGAGACAGGGTTCCACTCCAGACAGGACGACGGTTGGGGTAGGTTTGTCAGAGGCCACATCAGAGCAAAACTGTAAGTAACACTATACTCAAGGCTTATCTAGGGTACCAGTCGCTGACTTTACCTATATTTAGACCACAGGGTCTAAATCTATCAATATGCCATTACTCACTGGGGCTTCCATTTATTCCTCTCTCAGCACAAGAAGGTGTGAACGCTCGTCCCCTAGTCTATGGAGCAACTTACTCTTTATACTTAGGTGAGTGGTGTGATATGTACTTGTGGGGTTTCTGTAGTGTGGCTCAGATACCAATGGGAGATGAGCTGTCATCAACCCCACTCTATTGCCGTTGAATACTCACCTGTACAACAATGTTGAGTGCTCTGGATTTTATCAGACCTTCCACGGGAGATTTATGGGATGAGTGGGTGACTCCAATCAGCGGCGGGAGGCCACCCACACCAGGATGCCTATCCTGTGGATGGTCATCCGTTTTGCTTATCGTTGAGACCCCACTTTCCCAGTCACTCGTGAGTGGAATTTGTGTTTCATGTACACCGCAATCCTGTACTCAGTCTTTATCTATTTGTGTCCAGTTTAAGGACAGATTTGGGGCAAAATTACCCTAAACCTTGACATATCGCTTTTTCTTTCTTTTCTTTTGTTTTTCATGTTTACCTAGGCTTATATCCAGGTGCGACTTTCAATCTGACAGAACAGATAGCAGGGCCATTTTTTCCTTGTACGTCCGGATATACACTGTGGGTACTATCCCCCAGATCACTTTTATGCACACTACGCTTCTTAGTTGGTCCTGAGGAAGCGCCACGGATCCGTTTGGACCGCAGGGGCGCGAAACATGTCGACCACATTGACCACATTGTAGTTACCGGATGGGACATTAACCCCACTAGGGTAACACCTAACCTACGGGTTTTTTTTAGCTTGTCAACGGTGCCATTCCCTTATCTTTATTAAACAATACCTTTTGAGCAATCCTTAGACAATTTTAATCCATCACGTCACACACACGACTGCACCACTACTAATTTCAGGACCCAAACCACACACCCGCATGCACCAAACGGTGTTTTCTCTAAAAAGATCTCCGCTAAAGTGACCCTTCTGAGGAAATATGAATTTTGTGATCAGTTATGTCCCCTATCGTAGACCCCAACGGCTCCATGTGCATGCTATAAGTACATGTATGTTCCCTCCAGTTCCAGTTTTTAAGACGCAAATACATGTGCGTCCACCGTCAACATGTCCTCTTTCAGATCCGCCATGAATGGGTCAGATATTCCATTCCTAAGTATGAAAGGCCACCGACTTTATGTGGTTCACTTTCCACATTTTATAGATTCAGGCGAGTAGGCCCTGAATTCTGCCATCAAGCCTTTTTTCCTACCTTCTGCCTCTGAAAGCTCCAGTCCGAGCCTGCATCTGTATCCATGAACTTTGTCCTACTCCCTGCGCGGCTAACGGTGCCTGATCCAGCCTGTTGCCTGCCAAAAAACTGTATTTCACCTTCAAGATTATCTGCTCTGCTCCTCATCCGATGCATTCCCGTCTAGTAGTTTAGGTAAACATTCTTCCAGCTATCGTGCTAAGGGCCAGGCCTCGCTGTCCTTGTGCAAGTAAATTCATAGCCCTCGTTTCCATGGAAGATTCCTGCCCCCTCGCATCTCATGTAGACAATTAGACGCTTGTACACGCACTAACAGTCAGTATAGAATAGAGAGAGCTTTCCTTTTGGATAATACAGTTCTTTAAACACAAGATATTAGATATGATTTGGGATTAGGTTGACATGACGCCCCAGACTTCTGTCTCCACATGTAGAGCTAAATGTCAAGTCCCCTTCACCCTCTAGTTGCACGTCAATCACACGTCATGCGGCTGCGCGCGCATCTCTGCCAAATATTTCTGCTGACATTGCAGGATTCTCTTATGGATCCACCCACTTGTGACATCATGTATAATGACGTTTTATAAGTTACGCCTATATGTCCGCCTTTTTTAGTTACGTATGCCTATTTTATCTGTATTATCAGCTGTTACGCCTCTTGCATCTATCTTAATGTAATGCTTTCCATATAAATACCATTACCTGTCAATAATGTATGCCCTTCCTTCCTGAACTCTCGTGGTGATGGAATTTGAAGCCTGCAATTCGAATTGTATTTCCTTTATCAAGGAATAAAGCCTTTAGAACCTCTAATACCACGGATTCTGCCTCTTATATTTACTGAGTTATTCTTACTAGAATTTACCGCATAAAAAATAGTACCGGTAATGAAATATTTACCACATAAATTGGCGCCCGAACAGGGACACTTTCTCATCTCACGCGCCGGAGGTGCGTTGCAGGCCCGGTCTCCTGCCACAGCTGAACGGACAAAAACGCGTATCTGCAGGATTTCCTGTATCTCCCTCCGGCCAAGCGGGGGTGACTGAGGCTGCAATCAACACCCAGACGAGGCGGTGAGAAGTGCGAAGTATCCCGACCAGAGCCTAGCTGAGAGAGCAAGATCCGAGGTATACAGAGGCCCACCAGGTTCCGAAGTTCCGAGTCCAGTCGAGTCGAGTCCAGTCCGGTCCAGTTTCAGTTCCGTTCCGAGGCCTTCCGTTTCGAGCTACCCGGTGAGTACCATTGCCGGGGAGGCATTTAACGTGCACATAGTCTGTGCCGGTCAAGACGGGTTTGGGTACACAAATCCGGTCTGCACTGTTTCAGCAGTGTATCTGTACTGTTTAGCAGTATATCTAGTATGTCTTGCATATGATTAAATATTATTTAGTGTCAGTATTATGTCAATAACTAGTTTTCTATTAGTTATCATCGTTCGTTAAACTGTTAAGTGTTAAAAGTTTTAATATGTTCTACATATTGTGGTGTGAATGACTGTTCATTATTGTGTTTATTGTTTTACTGTATTAAGTGTGTTTAAGGTTAAGTAACCAGATCTAAAAATGCCGCTCTTTTCGAAATTAAGACAGATCAAAACTAGAAAAAGAGTACTCGAAGAAGCTGTTCCCATTCCACCTAGGGATACTCCAGGATACTTTATGTATCATAAACATGGCCTAGATGCCGTATTATTTCTTGATTTCTGGGTGGACTACACCAAGGATTTGCCAGAAAATCAGAGATGGCCCGCAGCGGGGACCTGGGATGCAGATTGCATCATGAGAGTAGAAGAAGAATTATGGAAAAAGAAAGCCAGACAGTCACAGAAAGATGCCATTGAATTATGGCGTAAAGAATCATATAGACGTACAGAAAAAGCGCTCAGACAGGAAGAGAAAGGTAGAGAGAATTCAAATAAAGCCCGAGAAAATCTATTAATTGAGGAAGGTACCCGAGTAAAATCAGAACAAGTAGATAGACAAAGAAACACTCCTATGAATGGTATGTATCCTCTTCTGGCCGAAGGGTTACCTAAGGCTACCCCGGAAATACCAAAAGACTTGACTCCTCCATTGCTCCCGATAAAAGCACATCCCAAAACACATCCCAAAACAGCAAAGGACGTTTTCCTTTCCTCCTATTTAGATGACGTAGCTCCCGAGTATGCTAATACCATACCACCCACACCGCTTGCCGATGGTGTTCAACACCAAGAGCATCCGTCTGTATCCCCACAACAACAAACTCCTACGTCCGTTCCCACAGGTCCGACCGTTTCTACTGTTTTTCCCACATCTACGATTTCTATCTTACGTCCAACGAATCCTTTCTTGCCTAGCACTTCAGATGGTGCTACAGGAGGCACGACAGACATGTTTGCCACACCGCCGCGAAATAAACAGACTCTTAGAGATTTAGCACTCCAGCGTACACCCCAACTAGCGACATCCGACATGTTTAAAGAACAGCTTGTGGATTGTATATACGATCCAGTACCAGGTAAACAGGACAGATTGCTCATATAATCACTACGTATACGACGAGCTACATTGTATTTAATGACGATACCAGGGATGGTTGAACACCTAGACAATATATATCGCTTTGTCCAAACAGGGCGAGGTCCAGAAAGTATTAACGAAGCTATGGAATACCAGAAAGTGGATGTCCAAAGACAACTACTAAGTTTTTTTATAAACTGCGTGATTAGGAACCAAGACAGGCCTGGGGCAGATCATGATACCATGCAAAAACTTGCCAAATGGGGTCAGAACATATCAGACGAGAAACATGATAAACAGTCATGCATAGTAGTTATGTGTCGAAAGATCCGCAAGGAAATAGAACGAATACATAAAGAAAGACGAGAAGCAGACAGAATTGAATCAGAGGAAGAGGAGGAGCAAGAATCAGAACAATTAGAAACGATAGCTTACGTAGGTAGAGGAAGACCCCATAATAATGCTAGAAGCTGTAATGATCCGATACGTTCGATACGTCCAGAATGTAACAGACATTTTCAAACCCCTATGTTAAATACAAGATCCCCTGAACACCTATTCCAAGCCGCTGATAAACTACTCCGAGATCGAAGGGGGTACCATATGCTTGATTCCATGGACAAACAAGAATTAGCCAGGTCAGCAGTACAATGGGCTGACAGTCCCAGTAAATACAGTGATGATGCACTAGCACACACGTTTCTGAATCTTGCCCCAGACGAACAGCGTTTAGCTAGTATATACATGATTCAACACCTCCTTATATTATATAAAGGCCAACACTCCGATCCAGGACCCTTACCTGACATATTGACAGAATTACTCACGAATACATGGAGAGGTTCAGGTACTGATTTGATTAAAGAAATTCTAGAATTTCGAAACCAGTATATAACTTTTGTATGCCCAGAACACGTTTCGGTTCCCATTATGGGAAGAAAAATGTATCACATAGATAGACAGAACCCGTTACGCGAAGTACACCCAATCAGAGGTGAAGGTAATAACTTTACACGCGTGTTTGTGTACACGCCTATAACTAAAATTGAATTATTAGAAATGAAGAAAGTAGTACCCAGCCATGACAAGGATCCAGCAGGTTTCCACCGTGAGATAAAAGACATGTTACTCATGGGAGAGTATACCTACCCCGACAATATGAAAATACTGAAAGTGTTAATGCCTGCCGGTGTTTACGAGAAACTCAAAGAAAAGGAATGGGAGGTGGGAGACCAAAAGATAGATTGGACAGCATTAGAAAACGAAGAAAAGGCCCGAGCTGCAGGAGCAGGGCTTGGGGAAAAGACTACAGCACTACCAGGATTACTAGTGCAGGTACTGCCACGGTTATTAACTACGAAAAAGGAGGACTGGGGTGCAATCTCAGCCTGTAAACAAAAGCAAGATGAAGACACTAGTGATTTCTATTCCCGATTTGAAAAATGTTTTGGTATAAATAGTGGCATAAAAGCAAGTAGCGAGTCATATCCACATCTGTTTGTGACAAAATTAGTTGAAAATTCTCTGCCGCAAGTTAAGAATAGAGTATTGAAATTTGAGAGTACCTGGCAAGGTAATACCTCGTCACAGATGTTACAGATGTTACAATATCACCACAATAGAATTAGAGAAGAACAAGAACATGAACAAAGACGTATGAAAGATACAAAAATGAAAATGCTTGTGGCTCAATCAGTTCCAGCTGATGGTCATCAAAAGGGTGATTCCGCAGGTCCAACGAAAGGGACATGCAACTATTGTAAACAACAAGGCCATTATATACACGATTGTCCAGTCCTGAAACATAACATTGCCACAGGTAGAACCCAGGAAAGACCACGTCCACCTAGACAGGATCAGAATCAACAACAAATCCCTCAGCATGTACAACCTAGGTCAGCTCCGCAACAACTAGCTCCGCAACAGGCAGCTCCACAACAGACCGTAGCACCACCACAAGCGCAGCCTATTGCTGCCACTCAAGCAACAACGCAACAGATGTATCAGTATGCACAAGCAGACTATCCCGATTATCAGCGATACACATGAAATAGCCTAGAGAGGGAAGTTGGCTTACCCCTTATTGAGGTTCCTGTAGATCAAGAGGGACCTTATGTACATAGTGAACTATTAGGGGAAGACAGAAAGTTTTTACTTGATACAGGGGCAAGCAGAACAACTATACGACGTAGTGAAGTTCCAGGGGCACCCCTCTCAGGCTCACAGAATATTTCCCTTGGATTCTCAGGAAAACCTATAATTAATGACGTAACACAACCTCTTCCACTCACGGTTGGTCCATTGACACGTACTACAGATTTATTGCTTACTAAATCATGTCCAGAAAACTTGTTAGGTATAAAAACACTGAAAGCTCTAGGAGCTATAATATGTTGTTCTCCGGAAGGAGTACGACTATTTCTACGTGACTTTAAAGGTCACTACGTGTCCAGAGACATGGATCACCGGTTGCAGAATTTACCTACACATTTATGGGCACAAGGCCCCACTGATGTTGGTTGCATGAACATTACACCATATCGAGTCAGACTGAAAACAGGAGTAGTACTACCAAGAATGCGACAATACAAGTTACCACCAGATGCTGTTGTGGCTTTGCTGCAAATCATTGACGACCTCATTGCACAAGGAGTGGTTGTCGAAACCAACTCCAATGTATGCAATTCCCCGATAATTCCGATTCTTAAAAGAACGGATCCAAAAGCACCACCAGTATATCGATTGGTTATTGATCTGCGCGAACTAAATAAATGTATTGTACCACAATACCCTGTGGTCCCAGATATCTCTTCATTACTAACAGCTATTGACTCAGAAGCAACGTTCTTCACTGTAATTGATCTTAAGAATGCTTTCTTTAGCGTCCCAATAGATCCGGAAAGTCAATATCTGTTCGGATTCAGTTTAAATGGACGAAGTTTTAAATTCACACGCGCACCTCAAGGATTTACAGAAAGCCCCAGCATCTATAGCCAAGCACTGAAACGAGAACTTGACAGTATCCACATGCCAGTTAACACTGCCTTGCTTCAATATGTCGATGATCTGCTGATCACCGCCCGAAGCGAACCTGAATGTGAAACAGCGTCACTGACGGTTTTAAAATTTCTGGCTGACAAGGGGCACAAGGTGTCCCCTTCTAAGCTGCAATTCTGTGTCCAGCGAGTTGTTTACCTTGGGCACTCGCTGTCCAAGGAGGGAAGACAGCTTACACCTGATCGCATCCAGTTAATTGCTAACATGCCACCACCCAAGACACAAAAGGAGGTGCGGGCTTTTATAGGCCTCACCTCGTACTGTAGGCAGTGGATCCCTCAATATGCATTTCTAGCAAAACCACTCATCCAGTTGACAACACAGGAGGCAGCCACATCGACTGTCCTCCCTTGGACTCAAGAACATACACATGCCTTTGAAAGCTTAAAGAGAGCTTTATGCCAAGCACCTGTTTTAGCAACACCATGTTACAGTAAACAGTTTACACTCTTTGTTACAGAACGCAACGGTACTGCCTTGTCAGTACTCACTCAGGAACAAGCAGGAGCACACAAACCATGTGCTTATTTCTCTAGTACATTAGATCCAGTAGCTCAGGCTCTTCCTGCGTGCCTGAAATCAGTGGCAGCAACAGCTTTAGCAATCAGACAAAGCGATGCCATAGTGTTAGGACATCAATTGACAGTACAAGTACCACACGCAGTAGAGGTTCTTTTGAACCGCACACAAACACAACACTTGACTATAGCGAGACTCACCGGTTACGAATTGACATTGTTCCAGCCACACATAGAAATCAGACGTTGTAATACGTTAAATCCTGCCACACTGTTACCAGTAGGTGGAACAGATCCATTGGCACATGATTGTGTTGAAGTCATTACTATCACGACGAAACCCCGACAAGACTTGACAGATATCCCTTTATCAGATCCAGATTTGACACTGTATGTAGATGGTTCATGTATGAGAACAAGTACAGGAGAGTTAGTGGCCGCTTACGCAGTCACGACAGACACTGAAGTCATTGAAACAAATTGTATTAACACTTTGTCAGCTCAAGCAGCAGAGCTCATCGCTCTGACACAAGCCTGTATTCAAGCCAAAGATAAGAAAGTCAACATATACACAGATTCACGTTATGCATTCGGAGTCATCCATGACTTCGGCGTACTGTGGCGAGAGAGAGGTTATTTAACTTCTCACGGTGCCCACATCCAACACGGACCCCTCATTCAAGCCCTATTAGACTCGATTCATTTACCTACTGCAATATCGATTATGAAATGCAAAGCCCATACAAAAGTTACCGATATCATTTCTCAGGGTAATGACCTAGCTGACAGAACAGCTAAACAGACTGCTCAGTATCAGACTCACACAACTGACACGACAAAGACAATAGTTCCGACACCAACACATTGCATGACAGTTAAGGATCCCGCCCTTGATGTAATTGACATACAGACACATGCTACACCAGAAGAAATAAAGAAATGGACTGAATTAGGAGGGATCCAAACGGATCAAGGATGGATGACGAAGGAAAAATCTATATGGTTTCTTCCCGACTCCATGGTTCAAGTCATCATTAACACAATACATGGTCCAGCGCACCTAGGAGAAAAAGCTATGCTAGACAGCATTCAACACATCTGGTTCAACAAACATTTACGAGCCGCAGCTAAACAAAAAGTTCGTACCTGTATGATATGTTGTCAGTTTAATCCAGGTAAAAGCATCCCCGTAGAACAGGGTGGATTCCAATCTCCCGATCATGCTTTTGAAGTCCTCCAGATGGATTATATCCAGATGGAACGATGTCGAGGATTCAAATATGTTCTCGTAGTTGTCTGTGCTCTTTCCCGTTGGACAGAAGCCTACCCGGTTTCAGATTACACTGCCCCGACTACTGCCAAACAGTTAGTTCGAGAATTCTTCCCACGGTACGGTTTACCACGTGTTGTCTACTCAGATAACGGCCAGCCATTCTCATCCGAACTAATGAAACATTTTTCCCTTTTGTTAGGCTACCAATGGAAATTCCACTGTGTCCGACATCCCGAGGCAGCAGGTCTCGTGGAACGCCATAATCAAACTCTGAAAATTAGATTGTCCAAAATATGTAGAGAAAAAGGTGTCGACTGGATAGTAGCCTTACCAGTTGCGCTCTTTTACATGAGAATGGTAGCACATTCTCGAACAGGGCTATCCCCGTACGAGGTGATCTTCGGTAGACCACCAAATATGTGGGGGACGCCTATACCTCGCAAAATCACTGATGTTGACTGTAATATGCTGACAGATTACCTGGCTTCCTTGATGTCTGCACTACAATCTTGTCGTTCACAGGTAGCTGCAGCTTTTCCCGATAATACTGAGGTGAAGCCCCATGACGTGGTTCCGGGCGACCTGGTTCTGGTCCGGAATTTCGATCGGAAGACCCAACTGGAGCCTAGGTGGAGATCACCAAAGCTTGTTCTACTAACCACAAGGACAGCCGTGAAGGTCGAGGGACGTAAAGGGTGGTTGCACTCGAGTCATATCAAGAAATTTTATGGACTACCATCCAGTGTGAATACTCAACCCTGCATTCCCTCACAGACAGACTCTAAGCTCCCCTTGGTTGAGCAGTCAAAAACGGAACTTTATAAACTAAAATTAAAATCTAGCAAGTCAGACAATTTGATTGTTTAAGTCCTCTCCAAGGTGAATCGGTTGAATTTGTCTCTGACATGTATCCTCTAGACCGGAATAGAGAAAGAAATCAACAGATGCAGCTTAAAAAGCATGCGTATTGTAAATCACTTCGTAGTCACTGCACAGTAACCTTATTAATTTTGTTTTTCCTAAGTCTTCTGATCATCATTTCCAGTATACTGTTGCACATGTATTACCCTATTTCTAAGCGTGCTTACAATGTAACTGCAGAACACTCTTTTAGCGAATTACCTCCACATGAGTTGTCCTATAGATTTGCGCTGCGCAACAACACATTCATTAGTATGTTACATCATTCCCACCAGACCAGCAATTCTACAAATTGTTGGATATGTGGCCGACTCCCTCCCTATCAGAACTATAAGGGAGTTTTGCCCCTCTTTCCATATCCGTTTACACACAATGGCTCCTGTGGAGCATGGTTTAGTTTGATTAATTCCCTAGATTCAAATTCCGCAGTTTATCAAGACAACTGGGTATGGGGAAATCTGAACCTAGTTTTGCTTAAAGTCTGCTACCCTAACAAGGAGGGACTTCCCAAAAGAACAGGAACTGATCTAGAAAATGAAGTATATGGATTGGGTAATTTTACACTTAACCTCATGATCCTGAACGTTGAATCTGAAGCTACACCAATCTTGCCCGCCATGTCAGTATTCCCAGTAAAAGGGGAATTATGTGTAAGAAAGAATGGTTCCATACACATGGGCCATAGGTAAATGCACCACTGTAATAAAATTCAGTGATCAAGGCAAGTCTACATTTAGAGCTTCCCGTCATTCCTACTTCATATGTGGCCAGACCGCATATATACGTCTACCTCTAGATTGGGATGGTACCTGTTACATAGCATTCCTTCTACCACCTGTTTTCCTAGCCCCTCCTGATTATCACAGAAATACCCATTTAGTACACAATAGACAGCAGAGAGATCTCCCAATTGTCGATTACACTGAAACAGCATGGGAGCAATACACAGATTTCAATAAAGGTTTCTTTCCCTATATAGGTACAGTCACTAATAGTAAGCTGATACGTAGATTAACTAGAACCCTTGAAGCAGTAGTGAACGAGACTACTTCCGCCTTAGGCAATTTAACAGAAGAGCAGTCTGCTATGCGGATTGTTGTGCTTCAAAATCGTCTTGTCCTTGACGTCATCCTGGCCGATAGGGGCGGAGCTTGTAGGGTCATCGGATCAAGTTGCTGCATTTTCATACCAGAAAATTCGCCGTCAGTATATAAAGCCATAACCCGCCTTCATAAGATTATAAGCCAGATACACCAAAGTCCAGGCACCTGGACTTGGTCCGGTTGGTTCTGGGGCGTGTTGTCCGCCTGGGGATGGAGGATCCTATCCTTCCTAGGTATTGGCTTCCTCATACTATTCAGTTGCTGCTTATGTCTACAATGTGGGCCAGCGATTTGCGGCCTGTGTGCCACATCGTGTATCCCACCTCCAAGTTTTCGTTCAAAATCCAGGAAGAAGAAAGAAGAACAAATGATGCTATATGAACAGATCGATGGATTGATGAAGATCGATATCACCTGAGGGTCCGTAGGGGACAAGGAGGGAATGAGGAAATATGAATTTTGTGATCAGTTATGTCCCCTATCGTAGACCCCAACGGCTCCATGTGCATGCTATAAGTACATGTATGTTCCCTCCAGTTCCAGTTTTTAAGACGCAAATACATGTGCGTCCACCGTCAACATGTCCTCTTTCAGATCCGCCATGAATGGGTCAGATATTCCATTCCTAAGTATGAAAGGCCACCGACTTTATGTGGTTCACTTTCCACATTTTATAGATTCAGGCGAGTAGGCCCTGAATTCTGCCATCAAGCCTTTTTTCCTACCTTCTGCCTCTGAAAGCTCCAGTCCGAGCCTGCATCTGTATCCATGAACTTTGTCCTACTTCCTGCGCGGCTAACGGTGCCTGATCCAGCCTGTTGCCTGCCAAAAAACTGTATTTCACCTTCAAGATTATCTGCTCTGCTCCTCATCCGATGCATTCCCGTCTAGTAGTTTAGGTAAACATTCTTCCAGCTATCGTGCTAAGGGCCAGGCCTCGCTGTCCTTGTGCAAGTAAATTCATAGCCCTCGTTTCCATGGAAGATTCCTGCCCCCTCGCATCTCATGTAGACACTTAGACGCTTGTACACGCACTAACAGTCAGTATAGAATAGAGAGAGCTTTCCTTTTGGATAATACAGTTCTTTAAACACAAGATATTAGATATGATTTGGGATTAGGTTGACATGACCCCCCAGACTTCTGTCTCCACATGTAGAGCTAAATGTCAAGTCCCCTTCACCCTCTAGTTGCACGTCAATCACACGTCATGCGGCTGCGCGCGCATCTCTGCCAAATATTTCTGCTGACATTGCAGGATTCTCTTATGGATCCACCCACTTGTGACATCATGTATAATGACGTTTTATAAGTTACGCCTATATGTCCGCCTTTTTTAGTTACGTATGCCTATTTTATCTGTATTATCAGCTGTTACGCCTCTTGCATCTATCTTAATGTAATGCTTTCCATATAAATACCATTACCTGTCAATAATGTATGCCCTTCCTTCCTGAACTCTCGTGGTGATGGAATTTGAAGCCTGCAATTCGAATTGTATTTCCTTTATCAAGGAATAAAGCCTTTAGAACCTCTAATACCACGGATTCTGCCTCTTATATTTACTGAGTTATTCTTACTAGAATTTACCGCATAAAAAATAGTACCGGTAATGAAATATTTACCACACTTCGGGGGACCCGTAGGGCATTGCAGTGCCGGCCCGACAAGGAGCAAAACGCCCGATGATGAAGCATGACACCTTCCGGGGTGTGTGAGGGCAACAAGAGAAAATAAGCTCTGCTTATATAGCCTAGGACCCTCTTTTCTTACGCTTTTTTAGTCTCCTTCCTTTTTTCTCTACTTCTTTGGAACAGTGTCTCCTTTTTTGATTGATACAGACAATACACGGAGCACAGACACTGGACCACAACAAGCTCCTGGTCCCCCCCCTCTCCTCTTTTTATATAGAGCTGATTATAAAGTACCAGAAACAATGACTATATTTTTGCTTAAGGATCCTATTTGAGGAAGCGAGGAAATACAAGTCTTTGGTAAAGCTTGTTTATGTTATAAAATAATTGACAAATACCTTGTGCAATACAGTGCCAGGAAGACAAACATTACCATATACTCTATGAAATGAAGCCCATAGCTGCACTGTGCAGTTTTATAAAGAACCTCAGGTTATAATGGCAATCTGATTTTTGGGCCCAGATCAAGCATGCCGAATATTGAGTCTCAAAATATGGCCTCTCACTCTTGTGCAGGATATAATAATTCTCAAACATTTCTGCTTAAAAACAGCCTTATATTGATAGTTGCAACATAAATCAGGCCAAACGTTGACATGGAAGTACTAATGCCATTTTCTATTAGGATGTACAAGAAAGTAATGTTTTAATGATCCTGACTGGTTATTGTATAGGTGTAAACACAGATAAAATGTGTTTTTAGCACTATTGCTTTTCTTGCTATAATTCTTACAAAATATTTATTCTTGATAATATTAGCTCTGCTCTTGGCTCACTAAGAGTTTCCTTCTCAAGACAAATTACCCAAAATCACTCATATATCTGCTATTAATAATACATACAGTCACTCAGAGTCATGTAGATGGAATATCTCAGCCTCACCACATCAAAAGGACTTGTCTTGATAAAAGTCACTTAAAAGTTCTGTTTGGCCAACTCGGAAAGCTGAACTTTTGCCACCCTACTAAGAGATATTAATAATAGCAATTTAGCTGAGATATGCTCTCGACAATAAAAACTAGCCACGTTTAAATGTAAAATACTAACTAGAGTGTAGTGTGCATCAGAGATCTCTGCTTAATGGTACTAACAGTAATTCAGAATGCTGGATGATTTGATTCCTGAAATCAACCTCTTGCATTATCCCACTTGCAGAGATGGATTCTTGCAAGTGGTATGTCTTCCCCTCTCCACCTACCCACAGTCAACTCATTTATTGCCTGTCCCACTCGTGGTGCTGCAACCCCAGCTAGCAGTCAGTTGCAGAAGTTGTTATGCTTAATTTGTAAAAAAATAATTGCTAGGGCTCTTGTCAAAAAGCCACTGCAGCTTGCCCCATCAATTGCCCCTGCTAACACTGCCAATGGCAGTACCAAGACAACTAACTATCACATTCTCACAGGTGTTACAGTTCAGACTGCTCTGGGCCCAAAACGCTATGAGAAAAGATTGGCAGGCAGATATTAGTCATTTTGAATGTACATCGAATTACTGTTGTGCTCGTCTACAAATTTGACAAACAATGCTCCTTATAGCGTACTGTTTTAAGTGCTGGTGTTGACTAAGTGCCGTGCAAGCACTGCTAGTTCTCTATCCATAGCATCCCTTAACTCCATGGTTCTGCACATATCTTAGCAATCCTATATACTGCCAGTCCAACCATGGCGTGACTGTGGTGGTAAGAGGAAGAGAAATGTAGCCTGCCCCCTTAGCAACATGTTGGGTAAAAGAGGGCTGCTCCATGGTAGAAATAGGCAACGATTTCCTGAGAAAATGTTTTGCCCCCAGCGGTTATCTATTAAAAATGAAGCACTGAGTTCAAGCATTTTATGCCAAAGTGGCCAATCTTTGTATGAACCAAGCACCAAAGTACTCTTCCTTCCAAACAACAAGCTTGTTGCTTATAAACTTACACCAAAAATGCCTCACAGCCCTTTATGTTGCAGAGTTATAATGCTAGCGTGTACCCCACTCAAGTTTTCCACTCCTAAATATTTGAGTATATTTGATAGTCACACAACATAAAACAATTTGCAGTACTACAAAGGGGGGGGGCTAGAGATTGGTAAAAGCAACCGTCAATCAGGATGCACCGGAGGTGCATTTGTACAGATTAGTTAATTAGTGCAGACTGTGCTGCAAACTGTTCTGCTGAATCCTTTGACAGAAAGCACTTTTCGCAATGAGAATTATGAAGCAAGTATCCTATGTTTAATGAAATCAAAGCACTACCAGACATTTACCAGATCCATCCTTCTCCTCTGCTTCCCTTTTGCAGCATTTTGAAGTATTTCGCACCAAATACTAAGCCTGGGCAAAGCACTACGCTATGCTCGCGTACTTTGCAAAGTTTGCGCTACTTTGCACTACGCGAATTGCACGTAGCACAGTGCAAACACTCGTAGCGTAGCGTAGTGCAGTGGTCATTTTTTGCTTGCTCACGGTCCTCAACGTCAAGTTGGCGACCTCGAGCAAGCAAAATGATATCCCGGCGAGACTTATTCATCGTTCACGATCAGCAACATCAAGTTGCCGATCACGAGAATGGAAATAAACCTCCCGGCGAGCTTCTCAATGTGGGGAGGTCAGGTTTCTCATTGCGAGTGGTCGCGTATGCTCGCGACCGCTCATGATGAGAAACTGCCAGTCCGCATTGAGAAAGCTGCCGATCGAGTAGAAATCTACTCGAGCGGCAGAAAACGACCGCTTGCACTGTGCAAGATGCAGTTTGCACTGATTGCAAACTGGTTATCAGTTCTTTTGGTTTTCTTAGTTTCATTGGGGATTGGGGCATAGGATGGCCAGTGCTTTTATTGCCCGATTGCTTGTTCGCTAGTAGGTCAGATCTATGTAGTGTATTTGTTTTGGCAATTGCAGAATCTATAGTTCTTTTTGATTACCCGCGTTCTAAAAATCTTAATTTACTGGCCTGCTGGGCTGTCTCTAAATCCTGGCTATGGCTGCAAATTCTTTTTAACCTCAGCATTTCCCCATAGGGTAGAATGTTTATGAAAGGCCTGGGATGAAAGCTTGTCATACAGAGTTGCCCGTTGATTCTTTGCGGTGTACTGTAATTTCTATTTTTTCATTTTCAATATAGATCTATACATCTAAAAAATTTACCATTTTGTTGCTAATGGTGGCTGTTAAATTCAAATTGTGTTCATTAATGTTAATGGCAGAAACAAATTCCATTGCGCTTGACCGAGCACCTCTCCAGATCATAAATAAGTCGTCTATAAAAAGCAGCCAGATCATTACATATTTTTCAAGACTGTGTTCCCAAGGACCAGCTCCTCCCACCAGCCCATGTGTAAACAGGCATAGCTGGGGCAGAAGCTGGCTCCCATGGCTACACCACGCATTTGGGTAGAAGAGATTTTGAAACATGAACACATTGTTGTTTAAACAAAAATTGACCATACTGATAAGCTTTTTGGTATGCTGCAACAAATGCATTGGTCTGTTGTCAAGGTAAAATTCCAGATCCAGCCCCCTTATCCCATCCTTATGGTTGATGCTAGTGTATAGCGAAGTTACATCAAGTGTCATAAGGAGGTAATTTTCGTACTAAACAAAGTTTTTCAGTTTCTTGAGTAAGTCATATATACATATATATATCCACTACCAAGGCTCACTAAGAATAGAAGCAAGTCGGACACAGCTCCGGAATGAAACATCAGCATTTAATAGAGCTTAGCAGCACTTGCATGCAGTCCGTGACACGCTATGGCAGACGCGTTTCTGGCCGGAATGGCCGTCTTCAGTGCCGGTCTCAACGGCTGACAGCTTTATCATTGAGTGAGAGTCCACTCCTTTAAAACAGTCTCTCAGCTCCTCCTTCATGTCCAGGTGGAAATCATTAGTGCTGCTAGATTCAGGTGAGCTGCATGCTGGAACTCGTAGTGCAGCGTGGTGCCTAAAACAGTGGTGTAGGCTCCCAAACAATCAAGTGATGCCCAAAATTCATTGCGCTGTAATACATGTTACCGCAGCCTTCCTGATAAAGTTA
Source organism: Triturus cristatus (assembly GCF_964204655.1). Classification (NCBI taxonomy): domain Eukaryota; kingdom Metazoa; phylum Chordata; class Amphibia; order Caudata; family Salamandridae; genus Triturus; species Triturus cristatus. The sequence goes on from NC_140593.1 coordinate 299,833,263, forward strand.
GTACTTCTCTCGCTGATGTCGTAATCCTTATCAGGCAGCTCTCGCCGCCTCCTCTCTCCCCTCGCGTTCATCACAGCCATGGTGGCAGTAGTTTCTGCTTGGGGGGGCGCCGCGTTTACACTCCTCGTGTTGCACCAAATTGTTGCTGAAGATGCGGTGCTCCTGACCGAGAGGGCGTGTCCTTGTGCCGGACTCAGCAAGCCGGCTATACATCCACTACCAAGGCTCACTAAGAATAGAAGCAAGTCGGACACAGCTCCGGAATGAAACATCAGCATTTAATAGAGCTTAGCAGCACTTGCATGCAGTCCGTGAAACGCTATGGCAGACGCGTTTCTGGCCGGAATGGCCGTCTTCAGTGCCGGTCTCAACGGCTGACAGCTTTATCATTGAGTGAGAGTCCACTCCTTTAAAACAGTCTCTCAGCTCCTCCTTCATGTCCAGGTGGAAATCATTAGTGCTGCTAGATTCAGGTGAGCTGCATGCTGGAACTCGTAGTGCAGCGTGGTGCCTAAAACAGCGGTGTAGGCTCCCAAACAATCAAGTGATGCCCAAAATTCATTGCGCTGTAATACATGTTACTGCAGCCTTCCTGATAAAGTTAGTACTGCTCTCGCTGATGTCGTAATCCTTATCAGGCAGCTCTCGCCGCCTCCTCTCTCCCCTCGCGTTCATCACAGCCATGGTGGCAGTAGTTTCTGCTTGGGGGGGCGCCGCGTTTACACTCCTCGTGTTGCACCAAATTGTTGCTGAAGACGCGGTGCTCCTGACCGAGAGGGCGTGTCCTTGTGCCGGACTCAGCAAGCCGGCTATACATCCACTACCAAGGCTCACTAAGAATAGAAGCAAGTCGGACACAGCTCCGGAATGAAACATCAGCATTTAATAGAGCTTAGCAGCACTTGCATGCAGTCCGTGAAACGCTATGGCAGACGCGTTTCTGGCCGGAATGGCCGTCTTCAGTGCCGGTCTCAACGGCTGACAGCTTTATCATTGAGTGAGAGTCCACTCCTTTAAAACAGTCTCTCAGCTCCTCCTTCATGTCCAGGTGGAAATCATTAGTGCTGCTAGATTCAGGTGAGCTGCATGCTGGAACTCGTAGTGCAGCGTGGTGCCTAAAACAGTGGTGTAGGCTCCCAAACAATCAAGTGATGCCCAAAATTCATTGCGCTGTAATACATGTTACCGCAGCCTTCCTGATAAAGTTAGTACTGCTCTCGCTGATGTCGTAATCCTTATCAGGCAGCTCTCGCCGCCTCCTCTCTCCCCTCGCGTTCATCACAGCCATGGTGGCAGTAGTTTCTGCTTGGGGGGGCGCCGCGTTTACACTCCTCGTGTTATATTCACTGAAAAAACATAGGTTTCAGGGACGTTATAGTTAGTTGGACATTTCACTTATACAAAACCATAGAAATTCCCCCCTTAAAGTTAGTTGATCTAACTATAGCTTGTGCCCCTGCCATGCACTGCTGATGACATCACATATTACATCATTGATGACATGGTCAGTGACATCACTGATGACATCTCAAATGACATCACTGATGACATCATCCACGGGAAAATCTGATGCACCTCCTCATCCCCTAATATTATCTTTGAAACACCCACTCTAAAATACAGACCACCAATTTTTAAACCATCACCACACCAATACCAGTTACTACATATATATATAGTTATAGTGGTTGGGAGGGTGCTGTCTTTGTTTTGACCCTATGCAGGAAGTGTTTCCATATCATGTGTGAGGACCACTGATGTGCTGTTCTAGTACTATGGGATGCAGTGTTTAGCAGTGAGATGAATGCAGAAGTTGAGGGAACGCGGGACAGTTTATGGTTTTCCGCAAGTTGGCAGCTTTGAGCAGATCTTCCGATCCCTTTAAGGTATTTCTTATGTTCATAGTCAATTTAGCTGCTTACTACACTGGATTGGCCAATACGAGATATTTTATGTAAAGTTTATGGTCTTGAGTGCCTAGGGTTGCAGGCTGCGGGATAGGGCTGACTCATGGGTGGATTTTGATTTGTGTCCAGTTTCACAGAATTGTTATCTTGTGCTTCCTGTCCTAGAATATCATTTATAATCTTCTTTCGTTTTAAATTCTATGCAATTCATGGTTGCTGTGAGCGTTAGAGATGTTTTGATATTGATCTTATGTTTTGAATGTTACTCCAGTCCTTCTTGTTGTCCTCGTGTCATCGCTACATTCCAGATGGACAATAATGACATTTCTGAAGCGCATGTTGATAGGCACAGAAACAGGAAGTCTGGGTGGGAGGGGTATATTGGGGAAGAGGGCAGGTAAAAACAGAATAGATCTGGCCAACCCATGGGATAGACACACAACACTGGGCTCTGTCCCTCAGGCCATCCAAAACAAGAGTCCTTGAATTCTGCAAATTGGCATTTCTTTCTGCTGTGTCTTTGAGCCAGTAACGTGTTGAAGTGTGTATTGATAAATCTCGTAGCCCTTGGTTGCTGTCTGTAATCCTTGTGCTATATTCAGTTGTGATTATGCAGAGCTTTCCCATGTGTTGGTGCCTCTTTAGATCCTACACATATTTGAGTGCTAATTTCTGCCTCCTCTTCTGTACATCATTTAAGTGGTATCCTCCGATTAGGATCACAAGCTATATATTCCTGTTCTGGAGGTGTCCAGGTCTATCAGTGTAGCTTGACCCTCTGCAGTTTCCTCTTATGTGTTTTGTCATCTTTTAGCCTATATGAATGCAACAACCTAGGAGTGTGGTGGTGGCGCTGGATGAAGTATTTACTGACACTCTGGGATTGAGTGAGAAGTGCCTCTAAGGTTTGTGGTTGCAGAGTGTTGGCTCTGGTATATTTTTTAAGTTTCTTAAGTACATACACACGTCTGTAAAACAGCCTTAATACCTACTTAGTGTTTAAAATAGGTGTGTAAGTTGTACATTTGTTTGACACGTCAATCCACTTTAGAAAAAAATCCATAGACTCTTCCATTATGCATCTCTTGACACTTATCAATTGTCGGAAGTTTGACAAATACAGTTTGAAAAAGATTTGAAGTCTAAAATAATTCCAGTTTGTGATTCCCCATCCTTCAGAAAGAAACTTCTAATAAAGCTCTTAAAGCTGGAAGATGTTCTTACCCTGATCAAAGCTGCCTGCAAATCAGAATTCCAAGCTTAGGTAGAAACACCCAGACCCCCTAGGCCTGCTCAGGGGGTCCCACAAGGACCCCCAGGGCCAAAAAAGCATTTAATAAAAATAAAAAAAGCCTACGTTTTGTTTTCCTTAAGCCCCTTGGTGGGCCAGGTCCCGGGGGCAATGTATGAGTATATAGCGAGGGCCCGTGGGGACCCCCGGAGCCCTGGGGACCGCCACCTCCCAGGGGCGACTCCTAAAGTCAAAGTGTGGGGGGGCTCATATCTCCCCACACTGCACCGGCCGCCACCACCTCCCCAGGGCAATGTTTATTTAAATACAGGGGTCCTTTGCAGACCCCCAGGCCCCAGGGACCGCCACCTCCCTGGGGCTTGAAACAGTTGGGAGGGGGGCCACACAGCCCCCCTCCTGGAGCCCTCGATGGCCCTGCGGACAGCCAATCCCTGGGCCAGCTCCTGCAAAGTCCCGGGTTGGACACCCCAGGACATTGCTGTTTGCTATGGTAGGGTGGGAGCACAGCTCCCGCCATCTCATAGCAAACTCCTGCTTTGCTTCATTGAAGTGAAAACAGGAAACCTGCTCTTGCTTCAATGATGCACAGCAGAATTGCTTTTGGGCAAGGGGAGCTGCATGTCAGGCGCTCCCCTTGTCAAAAAGCAATGCCAGCTCCTGCAGGAGGCGGACAGCCGGCAGGGACTGTGGGGGCATTGAGGCTCCCCCCATGGTCCCCATCAAAGAGGCCAGGCCCTGGGGGATGTGATCGCTGGGGCCAATAGTGGCCCAGGGGAGGGGGGCCACGCAGCCCCCTCCCAGGAAAATATATATATATATTTTTTAAAACATAGGAAGGCTGGTCCCGGGGGATGGGGTCCCGGGCCATAATTGGCCTTAGGAGGGGGGCCACGCGGGCCCCCTCCCAAAAAAAATGCAGGCTGGCTATGCCCCAGGGGATGGGGTCCCCTGGGCCAGTAGTGGCCTTAGAAGGGGGAACCTCGTGGCCCCCCTGTATTGTATAAAAAAAGTTGGCAGGCCCCGGGGAAAGGGGTCCCTGGGGTGAATACTGACTAATGGAAGTTGGGCGTTTTTTTTCTTTCTATTTTGGAGTCGCAACTCCGATGCGGCTCTCAGCGCGGCCCCCGTGTAACATTGTGAATTCACCTTAATCATATAATTTAGAAGGTAGTGTTGTATTTGTGAAGTTGTTTTAAAGAGTTACTGTAATTGAACTTAATGACAAGATTAGAATTATAAATATATAAAATTAAAAAATAATAGTTAAACTTGAAAAGTGTATTGTGTTGTAGTACATTGAATTAATGCTTCTTGCAGATTTGTTTGTGGTGTGCGAATCCACAAAATCTTTTTTTTTAAAATGTATGTGAAAAAAATAATTATATTCACTACTATGTTATAGGGTGGCTCTAAAAAGAGCCCTTGTGTTCATTATGAGTTTGTTGTAGCTACATGTAAGTGTGGATGCAGAGCTTTAGGTTGTTTGGAAAGTCTCTGTTTCCTTGATCTGTGACGTGTACTCAATCACTTCTGTAGATGTCATACATATCAAAACGTATATTGTTATTGACATTTTTCCTAGCTTTTTCAATCTGTGGACAGAATTCATTTGACCACTTCCATTTCCGTCTTTGGCATATATTAGAATAAACAAAGACAGTTTGAGGTAAAACCAACATCAATTGTGCAAAGGTGTCCTTCATGAGCATTTCCTGACCTACCCCAGTCAATGTACCTAGGTCATTGCCACCGCAGTGCACAATCATGAGGTCAGGGGGTTGGACATGCAAAAAGGTTTTAACCAAAGGCATCAATTGGTGCCACTTTAATCCTCTCTGTGCAATCCATTTAATATCCTCATTTTGTAAAGCTAGGTCTTTGTCAATACCACTGCGTTCAGCATATCTTTTGCACCAGAAAACAAAGCTGTGTCCAACAATCCACAGTATAAGCATCTTGAAGGGATGTCTGGAAGGAGTGAAAAGATGTCTGTAGCTGAGGTAGTCAGTTGGTAGAATGAGAGGTATCTAAAATTGCGGAGAACATGCTGCTTTTAAAAAGTAGAGAATTGATTGGCAGTTTAAGAAGATTGTACACTGAAAAATAGGGTGAATGTTACTTTCTTTAAAAAGCATGTTTCTTATTGGTTAGTAAAAAACATTTTAAAGGTACACTAGCAGGAAAAGGTCATATTTTGCAAGTCTCAACTACACCTGCCGTTTGGATTTGTAAGCTAGTGTGCTGAACTTGAAGATATGGTGAACTTGTGACCTGACAGTTCACTTCAATGTTCCGTGAACTCTTTCTATGGAAACTGGCATTAGGTAGAAGGGGGAGAGGGTTGAATGTTATCTGAGGCTTTAAAATTTGATATTTTAATTTATATAGAGGTTTAATGTTAATAAAGTAAGATTTCCCAAGTCAGTACTATCTTTAGAAGTTGTGTGTTATTAAAAAATATTGATATTTTTATTTGTAATATATTTTTGAACTCTTGTATGGGTTTGCGGTTCCACCGCGTTGGTGCGCGATGGAATCGCGGCAAAAAATTCCAGAATCAGTTTGGGCACTTTTAGAAGTCAGTTGGTAAGTGTTAATATGTGTAATCATAGAAATGTGTTTTACAATTTGAAATTATATAGGAAGCAATGTGATTTGTTACTTACATTTATTTGTGTGGAGAAAGAGGGGAAATGTTTGCCATTACTAGTTTCACCTTATTGAGAGAGGTGCATTACATTGATTTTATGCATAAGAAAATCTTTTGTGACTTTCTGATATTTCACATTCTACAAATCAATTTGGAAGGTGAGTTATATATTTCTGAGGTGTATTATGTATTAGCTTTATTTTTAAACTTTAAAAATTATTGAAGAACTGTGATGTTTGAAATATATTATTAAATGTAGAGATGTGTATTGTAGATTGTTTTATTGTAGTTAAATGTTGTTTGAAATAGATTTTGTATAGTGATATGTGTATATTGGAAGATGGATTAGTGATTATGGTGGTTTGTTTCAGTGTACATTTTTAGTATATTGCATAATTGTAGGTGTTGTTTTAAAATTGAAGGTGGAGTCTGTCAAGTTTTAAGGTGAGCATTGACTTCTGTCTCAAGTATGTCTCTACTTGTATATGTATTTTCATATGTCTTATAAATTTGAAGGTGCATGATGTATAACAAAGAGGTTTTGATGCTTTTTATGTGGTAGGCTCAAGACTGTGAGTAGTAGCAGAATGGTGAAGATGCAGCATAAAAGTGTGCTTTAAAAAATGCTGAGATTAGATATTAGTGACTACTCTACTTTATATAAGTCTCTAGAGAGGTACATTTGAAATATGCCACATCATTGTTGGTGTTTGCTTTAAATTTGAAGTTTGTTCTGTGAATTTTTTAGGTGAGCATAGTGTTGTAGTAGAGATATATGCATGCATGCTTTCAGGATGTTGCACTTTATTCAGTCATTCAGGCACTATCACAGTACTACTCCAATCTCTCAGACAGTAGCCATGCACTTATGAAATCACCCAGGCAGCTTCTGTGTACTCGTGTAATCCCCCTAATATCATACATCAATTTATGCAAATACACAGGCATTATGTATGCACTGCTTAATCCTCCAGACATTATGTTTGCACTCATGTAATTACCAATGCATTAGGTATACAATGATTCAATCACATAAGCACTACCCTTGCACTCTACCAATCACTCAGGCACTACTGCAGTACTACTTCAATCACCCATGCTCTACACATACAGTTATACAATTACCAAGGCACTTCCTATGTACTCCTGTAATCTCCCAGATATTTTCCCTGCATTCATGGAATCACCAGGTACTACCTATGTACTCCTTTAATCCCCCAGACATAATGTCTGCAATCATGCAATCACCAATGCCTTAGCTATACCCAGGCAATACCCTTGCACTCCTCCAATTTCCTTTTCACAATCTATGCACCCATGCTATCACTTAGCCAGTGCCCATGCACTTATAAAATCACCTGGCACTACTTTTACACTCCTCCAATCACTGAGGCACTACCACAATAGTTCTCTAATCACCTAGGCAGTATCGATGCACTTATAAAATCAACCAGGTACTTCCTATGTACTCCTATAATGCCCAGATATTACCCTTAACTCATGAATAACCCACAGATCATCTATGTTCTCCTGCAATCCCTTAGACATTACCACTACATTCATGCAATCACCAGTGCATTAGCTCTACATTGGTTCAATCACCCAGGCACTACCCTTACATTCCTGCAATCAGCCTCTCAGGATATATGCACTCATGCTTTTATAAAATCACCTAGGCAGTACCTTTACAGTCCTCCAATCACTAAGGTAGTATCACAATAGTATTGTAATCACCTAGAAAGTATAAATGAACTTATGAAATCACCTAGGCACTTTCTATGTACTCATGTAGTCCATCAGATATTACCCCTGAATTTATGCAATCACCAATGTTTTAGCTATATACTGGTTCTCTCCTTCAGGCATTACCATTGCCTCCTCCAATCACCCTGTCAGTATCTATGCACACCTTCCATCACTTAGCCAGTACCTATGTACTAATCAAATTAAAAGCACTGCCTATGCACTTATGCAATCACCCAGGCACTACCTTACTACACCTGTATTCACCAATGAAGTGCTCTCGTTTTCATAGAATCACCAAGGCAGTATCTTTGCAGTTCTGCATTCACTTAGATACTACCTCTGCATACATGTCATTTCCCAGGTATTATTCCTGCACTTATGCAATCACCTAGGCATTATCCCTGCACTCATGCAATCATATATGCATTATGTAAGCAGTGCCTCAATCATCCAGCCTCTACACATGCACTTATATAATGAGCCAGGCAGAACTCTTGCATTATTCAATCACTGAAGTACTATATATACATTGTTCCAATCAGTCAGGCACTATCTGTGTATTCTTCGATGTACCAAGGCAGAATCTGTGTATTAGTCTAATCATTCTGGCATTGTCTGTGCACTCATATAATCACCCAGGTATTACCTATGCAGTTCTTCAATCACTCAGACAATACATATGCACTCCTCCAATCACCCAGGCACTACCCATGCAGTTATGGAATCACGTAAGCATTACCTATGCATTTCTTTAATTACTCAGGTAGTACTCATGCAGTCCTCTAATTTCATAGACACTACATCAACACTCATGTAATCACTCAGGCACTATGAGTACATACGGTGTTGGGCCTAGTAAAAGATGTAGCAGCAAGCTTTCATATGTCTCTGGTGTAAGTGTCACAATGTTCTTTAAAACATGCATGCAGATATCTGCACTGTCTGTTAGTAGTATCATATATCAGAGAAACATACAAATATATGTTTATTTGTGTTTTATATGTGTACTATGTTCAGATGTATAAAACATAGCATAAAATATGTACAAGATCAGACATACCTTAAACAGAAGACCATGAAGACATTAAAAGTTGAGAGAGTACTTCATATTTCAAAGTGACAGTAAGATTTATTTAGAACTCTTCAAGTGAATTTTTCCAGACAGTCTTACAAAGTATTATAATCACTAATTTGTCACGTAACATATGTTAAACATTACTTTTCTGCTGCTGCTGCTTTACCGTTTTAATAGTAGTTAAGTATTGAACATAGTCAAAATAAATAAGTAAGAAATAAGAGAAGTGCTGACAGAAGTAACAGAGGTGCACAAACAGGCAAAAGAAAGATCGAAGAGCAGTGCAGATGGAGCCAACAAAGGTGTAGAAGGAGGCAAGGGGGTGTAGAAGTAATCAAGAGAGGTGCAGAAAGAAGCAACAGAGGTACAGAAGAAGATAAGGCAACTGCAGAAAGAGGCAAGACAGTCGCAAAAATAGACAAGAGAGGTGCAGAAAAAGGGACCAGGGGTGCAGAAAAAGGTGAAATAAGTGCAGAAAGAGGGAAGAAGGATGTAGGAAGAGGTAAGAGGGGTGCAGACAGAAGCAAGAGTAGTGGAGAAAAAAACTAAAAGAGATGTAGAAAAAGGGAAGTGGGAAAGGAAAAGAGAAAGAGAAGTGCAGAAAGAAGCAAGAGAGGTGTAGAAAGAGATAAGAGATGTACAGAAAGAATGGAGAGGGGTGCAGAAACAGGGAACAGAGGTGCAGAAAGAGGGAACAGATGTGCACAAAGAGGGAAGAAGGATGCAGAAAGAGGTAACAAGGGTACAGAAAAAAGCAACGTGTTGCAGAAAGAAGCAGGAAAAGTTGAGAAAAAAGCAAGAGTGATACACAAAGAGAAAACACTGGTGCAGAAAGAGGCAACAGAGATGCAGAAAGATGGAAGAAGGGTGCAGAAAGAGGAACAGGAGTACAGAAAGAGGCAACAGGGATGCAGAAAGAAGCAAGAGAGGTGCAGAAAGAAGAAATAGAGGTGCACAAAGAGGCAGAGCAGGGGTGCAGAAAGAGGAAGAGAGTTGCAGAAACAGATTTAGGTAGTGCAGAAACATTGAAGAGGGGTGTAGAAACAGTGAGGAAAAGTGCACAAAGAGAAAACAGGGGTGAAGAAAGAGACAAAAGAGGTGTAGAAAGAAAGAAGAAGGATATAGAATGGAGTAATAGTTAGGTATTGAGTATAGGTAAAAACAAAGTAGCAACCCTTCACATGTTTCTGCTGTAAAATTTAAAATCTTTTTGAAACCATGCATGTATGAGTGTGCTTTTTGCTAGTGTACTATATATAAAAAGGCATACAAATATATGCATACTTCTGTTTTATATGTTAAGCATCTTCAAATGTATAACACATATGAGAATACATGTGCTAGTACAGATATACCCCAATCAGAACATTATGAAGGCCTTAAAAGTTGGCAGACCATTTGATTTGGGTAGCCGTAGAGAAATTCTTTATTTATGTTCTGTGATTTTGTTGTATAGCTTGTGATTTGTTCTGATTGTAAGAATTATGCAGTGCCTGATATAGGTTTAGAGTGCAATTAAAATATTTCTTAATTTATACATAAGAGTATTTGTATATAATTATTTTAATAATAGTTAATTATTTAACAAAACTATTTAAACGTTTTTTTTGGTAAATATTCTCCATAATTATTAAGAAAAATTCAGTATAATGAGAAAAGTGCAAAAGAAAAGCCAACAAAAAAACTGGACTATTTAAAGGAGAAAGTAAAGCAGAAATTAGATGAAGTGCAACATGTGACATTGGAGAAAAAAAACGTCTGGTAAGAGAACTAAAGAATTTGTTAAAAGAGTTTTTAAGAATGTAATAAATATTCAATATGAGGAAATAGAAAAGAAAAGTAAAGCAGAAATTAAATGAAGTGAAACATGTGACATTGAAGAAAAAAATGTCTGGTAAGAGAACTAAAGAATTTGTTAAAAGAGTATTTAAGAATATAATAAATATTCAATATGAGGCAATAAGAAAGAAAAGTTGTACAACCAATCAGAAGAAAATGAAAAAAGGACAAATAACGGAAAATCAGGTTATGGGAAAACAATCTATATTGAAAGAAGGATGAAAGAATATAAAGACATTATGAAGAGAATGTATAAAAGCAGAGTACTACAACATTTATTGAAAGATTGCAAAAAATATAAAAGATCAGCATTTTACAAGAAGAAGGAAACAGATTGAAAGTGCAGTCAAAAAGGCTGAAGGGAATGAAGACATTGAAAAAAACAATGCAGTTTATGAAGGAGAAAAGTAAAAGAAAAAGATTGGTTAATAAAACTAACTTTGGCAAAACCTTTTCGGGTGAATGGAAGCACACTTCTAGCACTGAACCTTTTTTAGTTAAGAAATCTATTTTCAACAAATTACATTAGTTCATGCAGTTGATACCAGGGGTCAATGTTATGAGGTTAAAAACGGTTGTCCAATTGAAAAAGAAAAGATGGCTCATAGAAATATGGAGGAAGTAATAGCTGAAGAACTTCAAGGCAGATGTACACAATCTCCAGTATATAGGTAGGATTGTAGTAGTATTTGTAGTATACAACAGGAATCTATTGATATATTACTTTCTTACGAGATTATGATTAAAAAAAGTGTTAAACAAAAGATTAAGATGTTGCAAGGACTAGATTCTTGTAAAGTGAGAAAATGTAGTAACTTGCAGGGTCCTTCTCTGGTTTGACTTTCTAGAAAAGTGTGTAGAAGTACTTTTCATCATTTAAGAATGTTAGCAGTACATCACTCAGAAATGCAGAAGTTAGTGAGATTATTGTACTACGTAAAAAGTCCTTCATTATCTTTAAGTGAAATAAACACCTCTCTTTTGCATGGTTCAGTATTGGATGTGAAAAAAGTTTCAGATGATACAGAGTTTTGTTTCTTTAGACCTCAAGAGGAATATAGAGAAAGTGAGAGTTTGATAAGTGTAGGTGTTGAAGGAGAGGTGGCAGATAGTACTACTGAGAAGTTTTCAGAAGAAATTACACATTTTAAGGAAGTTTCTTGTGAGAAACCAAACTATGTTAGTATTTGTTGCTGACATACTTACTATAGAACTCAAACTAGGAATGTTGATGTGCATTTTAAAAGTGAAAAGGAAAACAATGATAAGTGGGAGCAATTTGGTGCTTATTTGTTGGTGGAAGGTAATTTTGAGTTGGGTAGTGATCAACGTATTAGTAAATATTGTTACAACAATTTAGAAGAGAATAAAATGCCAGCTAGAGCTGTACATAACACCCTAGATTTGGTAGCTATTCCTCCGGAACTGATAGATTTAAATACTTATGAGTCCATTCATGCTCAATCTGTGCATCCGCTTCAGGCTATAGTTCGTATGGAGCCAAAAACAGGTAAGCTGCCTCCAACAGATTTACAAAGAGGTTTAAAAGTGAGAGTTGTGTATTTACCTTTAGATTTTAAGAAAAATATTGAAACTTTTGGTATAGAGAGAGAGGAAACTGAACCTGTAGTTATTCTAGTTAATGGTGTAGCAACCAAGAGTCGTAAAATATGGCAAGAGTTAGTAGATGTCACCAAACTTCAAAAGGCTACTTTATATCTTGTACAAAATAATATTTATTATAAAAATGTATATATGGAAGACGAAGCATTATTTATAGAAGATGAAAGAGAAATTTCTACTGGCCAAATAGAAAAAGTGGACACCTCGAGGAGAGTAGAAATGTATGAAGATTGTAGTTTACATCCTCTACATTCAAAAGAACTGATAGGAAACACTATTGAACTATTCCAAATGATAAAGCAAAGGGAACTCCCATGAGTGCATCAGAAAAATGTTTAGAAGCTCAGTGTTTTCCACAGCTCTTCCCAACTGGAAAAGGTAGACAATATGATGAACGACCAGTACAGATTCCAGCTTCAGAATATCGTACAACAAGATTGTACTCAGACTATCCAAGATTTCGACAGTGTATTACATATTTATTTCTTCTTCTGATTGAAAGTGACTTGTGTGGACTTTCTTATGCAGTGACCACATATAAAGAACAAGAGTTCATCTTCCACATCTTTCTGCACAGGGATTTCTGGACAAAGTTCAACAAAGAGATGATCATTTAGAATCTCAGTTAATTAATTTGATGGCGTGTCAACATGGTACTAATGAGTATTGGTACCATCGTGACGGAGAACACCGCTCTCCTCCCCTCTAATAAATAACAACAGACCTGGGGGATAAGATACCCAGGGCCAAAGATGGCTCAGGGAGGGGGGCCTTTATTTTAAGTAGTGGCCCTGGGGGATGGGCCCCCAGGGCCTAATATGGGTTGGGAAGGTGGGCCCACATGGCCTCACATCCCTTTATTAAAAATACTCTCCTGGGAAATATGGTCCACAGAGCCTAACGAGGCTCATAGAGGGGGCCAAGTAGCCCCCTCCCCTTAACCCCTTCGAAGCGCATGACGGAGCGGTTCCGTCATGCGCATCGGTTGCACTGTGCGTATGACGGAACCGCTCCGTCATGGCCCCACCTGCGCAATAGAACCTTCAGCACAGCGCGGTAATCCGCGCCGCGCTGAAGGGGTTAATAAAAAAAGGCCCGGGGGATGGGATTCCTAGTGCCTAATGAGGCTTGTGGAGGGGGCCGTGTGGCCTTCTCCCCATTAAAATATATGTTGATCTGGGGACCCCAGGGCCATAATAGGTATAGGGGAGGGGGGCACATGGTCATCCTCTCCTATAAAAAATAAAGGCCCTGGGAGATGTGGTCTGCAGGGCCAGGCCCTGTAGCCAACCCCCCGGCGCACATCATTGAATGTCATGGCGAGTGTGTTGTTGACTGCCTTTGAGGGGGTCCGCTACAGGACCTGATCTCAGGCCAGGTCTTGGGGCCAACCACGCACGGCCTAAGACTGCGTTCAGTAATAGATTAGCTGCATATAGCGGGTTAGCCACAGGGGCGTTGCAAGGGGTTTGGATTTACGTATGGTAATTAAAAGTTAAAGTAATGTTATAGTTAGTTGAAATGTTCAGTAACAATGTAACATTTTTACTTTAAAACCTACACAATATCTCTAACCTAACTATAACTCATGCCCTAGCTATGCACTGCTAATTACTTCACATATTACATCACTCATGACATCTTCTATGACATCATTTATAATGTCACTTCAACATTTGCTGTGAAATTATCAGAGAAAACTGTGCATGGCATGGAGCGAGATATAGGTATAGTTTCATTTCTCAGTGAAAAAAATATATATACATATAGATAAAACAGTTAACTACTATTCATCTTTAAAAAAAGAATGTGTAAATATTACTTTTAGGTTAGTTAGGTTTCATATTTTCTAGTTGTTCAATGCATTTATCACTTAGCAATAGACAGTTGTCTTTTACTTAGGAATATTTGAATGTGAATTAAAACATTACACATGGCCTTCAATTAACCAGTATGGATTGGCTGCCCCTGGAACTGACCCTCAGCAAAAATGCTTAAGAAAAAAACGCCATCAGCATTGCAAGAGACTGCCCATTCAATTCCTGCTGCCATCTGGGAACATAATGACTCAATTCTTTCTGCCCTCAGATTAATGGAGCAAGCTCACGTATTATAAGAAGCACTTAAATTCAGTCTGATGTTTTCATTATGAATTCCTTTGTGGCAGAATTCATTTGCAATAATGCATATGTAATTTTGAATACCAGTGCAGACATTCTGTAGCCTCCAGGACATTATTAACCCACAAAAATGCTGATGCACAAATACAACTAAGAGGCCCTGACACCCTTTTAAACCTTTTAAACGTTGAACTTGAAAATAAATCAGTCCACTATAGATGATTCATTAAATATTGATAAAATACAATTAAAGCCATGAAGTTTCTTTTGCTAAAAAAAAGTCAAATTGATTTCTATGTGGCTGTGACAAGTGAATATAAAGAACGTGAACTCTCTCCCATTTACATTGCTTTTCACGGAAATTATCACTTAATGTAAGCGTCAAGCATGTACAATGCATAACTTCCTCATGGAGGACATCATGTTTGCAGTGTGTTCAAATATTGCTCTTTCCATGGATGTTTTACATGGAATGACAAGCAGTGATCTGTGTGCTCCATAGAGGTTTAATTAGTTGAGGACTTAGCCTCACATTTCCCACCGTATAATTAAAACAGGATTCTGGAGGTGGTAGTGTGTGATGAAAACGTTTGCGCAGATTTGCTGTGTGACATTATATTGTGCTGCTGATGAGTTCTGGTGTTTTTTGTGCTGTTGCCTTTTTGTGCTACGTTATTGCTATGTGATTGTGGTTTGTTGTACTGCAGTTTTCTAATTGCATTCTTGATTGGCATGATGTGTCATGGTATGTATTCATTTGTTATATGACATTTTGTTGTGTATATTATGGTGTTATGTTTAGTTGTTTACTTTAGCTATGGCCACAAATTCTGGGCCAGATTTATTAAATTCCCACACAACGCAGTATGGCAGATAAAAATGCTGCGTTGCATTGCGTAAGAAGGAGACAGCAGGATATAACCATATCTACAGAGATACGGCTCTTTCTTCCCCTCTCCCTAGCACCAGTGCAGAATTTTGGTGCAGAGTGCCACGCACACACCTTTGCATTGTAGTGCAAGAGTGCATGCATTAGTCTAGCATTGGTTTTGTACTTGAGGGGTTTCCTTCCAGTACAAAATACTATGCCTAGACAACTTTAAAACTAGTCCTACTGTGTATGCTGTGCAGTGTAGCACACATGCAAAATTGGAAAAGAAAGAGTAATGAAAACATTTCTTCTTTTAAGACCTGTTTTCAAGTGGTGTTAATTTTCAAAGCAACACACTGTCTCAAACATTTGCTAGATAGTGATTTGTGTTAAAAAGCATGAGGGTTTTCATGAGAATACTTATGTACCACCCATGTAACCCCCCTTGATGCTAAGTACGAGCAGCATTTTGTAATGCTTTGCATTACTTTTAGACAATTTCCAACAAAAAATAAGCAGTAAATAAAAAATAAATCATTTTGTGCTGGTTTGCATCACTTTTGTCTATGTTTCCAACCAAAAGCAGTACATTCCTTGAAACGTCCTGTGACAGCAACCTCTTACCACTTGCTAAGCAAAAAATAAAAACTGCGGCCTTGGCCACATTCTTCAATTATAGGCCCTGGGGAGGCCCCGGAGACCCATTCCTGTGGCAGCACTGTTTATTTAAGGGGAGGACATGAACAGCCTCCTCCATAAGCCATTAAAGACTCTGGGGAGCCCACCCCATGGGCTACATTACATAAGAGGAGGGGACACGTGGCCCTCCTCCCCAAGCATCTCTTGTCCCTGGGGTCCCCATCCCCAAGGGCCCATAGTATTTCGTTATGGTAGGGGTAGCACAGCCCACCTCCCAAGGCTGCTTTCGGACCTGGGGAACCTATCACCCAGGACCCAATTTAATACATTAGGGGCCCAACATCCCAGTTCCCGGCTCCATTAGAGGCCTCAGGGAGACCACTCTGAGGCTAAAATATGCCAAAAAAGGGGAGAGGCCATGTGTCCCCCTGCCCTTTAAAAAAGGCCCTGGTTGATCGAGTCTCCAGGGACCATTAAGGCTTGGGGAGGGGGCAACGCAGCCACCTCTCCTTTTTAAATAAAGGCCCTAGGGGATGCGGTCCTCAGTGCCTAATAAGTCTCAGGGAGGGTAGCCATGTAGTCCCCCTCCCCTTTACAAAAAAAGGCCCTGGGGATAGGACCCCAGAGCCTAACGGCTCTCAGGGAAGAGGGGCATGTGCCTCGTTTAAAATAGTGAAGGCTGTGGGGATTGGGCCCCTAAGGCCTAATGAGGCTCAGGGGGTGGTCCCCTCCCCTGCAAAAAAAGGCTTTAGTGATATAGTCCCCAGGGCCTAATGAGGCTTGGGGAGGGGGCCACATAGACCTCCTCCCTTTTGAAATACTTAAGACCTTGGGGATAGGATTGGGGAGAGGGGCCTCCCCTTAAAAAAAATATGGCCTTGTGGGATGAGATTTCCAGGGGCTGAAGAAGGTTTTGGGAGGGGAGCCACATGGCCTCCCTGCTCTTTTTATTGGAACTGGCTCCGGGGATGGGGTACACCGGGACAAGTAAGGGTCAGGGAGGGGGGTGCATAGCACTTCCCCTTAATATATATGTTTTGCCCCGGGGGAATGGGTCCCTGGGGACTGAAGCCAATCTTTCACTGCACACACCAAAGGCTGTGCACAGTGTAGGATTAGTAGCCTGCTGAGGGTTTGGGCATATGGCCGGGTGGCAGGCTAATCCCTGTGGCCAACACACCGATATGCAGTGCCAATAGCTGTGTTGGCTGCCGGCGGGGAGTTGGAACCAGTTCCTGTTTGCAAGAAAGGCCCTGCCCCATTGCTGTGCATGATGAAAGGTCATGCACAATGTAGGGTAGGCTGCATGTGGGGGTTTGCCACAGGCCTGAATGCATGAATGCATGAACTACAACTTTACTTTAACTTTTGTGTGTGTGTGTATACACACACACACATATATATATATATATTCACTGAAAAAAAACATAGGTTTTAGGTGTGTTATAGTTAGCTGGACATTCCACTCGAACAAAGCCATTGAAATTCCTCCGATATAGTTAGTTGTACTAACTACATCTTGCGCGCCGCTAACCACTGCTGATGATGTCACATATTTCATCATTCATGACATGGTCAGTGACATCATTGATGACATCTCAAATGACATCACTGATGACATCACTGATAAAATCATCCTTTTTTGCAACACAGCTCCTTGGCACTCACTGGAGGTACCTGGTGGGCTAGTTGGTCCCCAGGGACCCTCAGGATTGAAGAGGAATTAATTCCCCAACTTAAAACGCGATGCAATAATTTATCACATTCATGTGAATATTAATTGAAGACAAACTACTAGTCTTAAATCTAATATATTTTTACATCTAATCCTATAATTTTTTTAAATTCAATTTCGCGGATGCGCGCTGGGTGCGTGATGCATCAGCGCAGGGTGCGCGGATCCCATGTAACCTGCAAAAAAAGAGATTTGATTGGTTCATTACACTTCCTCTTCTAACTATTGAAAGACCCCACCCCTTTCAATCATTCTTCTTTGACCTTCTTTAGAGCACCATCTCTTTGGAGAGAAGAAGATTTTTTAGAATAAGTTTACACTTAGCTCTAACTTTTTTCAACCAAAAATGGCTTCAGGGCAGCAGGCATCACCTGCATCACCTCATACTTCTGAGGATGAATTTTTGGCGGAGGCACCACCCAAAGAACGTTTTTCTTCAGTGGTGTGGAAATTGTTTACTTTTCCCGAGGGGCAGAATAAGACCAATGCCACCTTGGTCACCTGCAAGATTTGCAAAAGAGTCCTGTCGCGAGGGGATCCTAACAAGAAATACTCGTGCGGCATGGCAAGTATGATGAAGCACATGAGGACCCTTCATCCAAACAATCTTGCACAAGAAGAGTGCCGACGGATGAGAAACACTCCTGCTCCTGCGCCATCCACCTCATCGCAGCTGAGCGCATCAAGAGTGCATCCATCAGCCCAAACCTTGGACATCCGTCCTCAATTTCAATTTTTAAAAGTGCTCTGCACTAAGTGCAATGCGACTTTGTGCTATGGTGAGCAGTCGATCGATCTGATCTGCTGCCGGCAAGAAAGTCACATTTGCTAGTTTTATTTTTTAGTTTTTTTTTTATTGTTCCCTGAAGTTCTTTGTTTGGTTTCTCCTGTTTTGATTTTTGTTTTTTCTTTGCAGGCAAACCCCAAAAAATTAAAAATTGTTCAGAAAACTCAAAAAAAATTATAAAAGAAGAAAGAAGAAAAAAAAAGTTCTTGTAAGAACTAACTTTCCTGGTTTAAAAAAAGAGCTACATTTCTTTTTTAGTGTGTGAAAGTTTAGATGAATGTATGTGTAGTACGTATTTGACTGAATGAATGCATTAGTAGCGTATGGTGAATGTATAAGTGCAGAACTATTAGGGAGTGCTGCAGCATCACACAGTAACCTCTTTAACTGCAGTGTGCTGTAGTACTTCCGAAGCACAGGGATGCAACATATGTACATAAATATGTTGCAAATCTATGCTTCTCTCTGCACGGCTGCTTAAACTGCAGCCATGTGGTGACACAGGCACCCTTGCACCACAGTGCAAAGATATCTGTGTCATGTGCTGTTTGTTTTTGTGCAGGAAGACACACCTTCCTGCACAAAAGCAATCAGAAAACGCATTTTTCTCCTTCAATGTATGCTGAACATTTTAGCATGCATTGAAGATATAAAAATGTGGAGAAATTAAAACGTTCTCTTTCTTGTGCTTTCCTACACCAATTTTAGACTGGTGCACCATTCACACACATATCAAGATTCATGATTTCTGATAAATCTAGACATATGTCTTGTTCTATGAGTATTCAGTGCAATCATGCACAACAACACTTATAGAACACCCTTTCAACGCAAAGTGGCGTGTATGATGAGGTTGTATTTACATGGAGTATAAAAAGTGCACAGAGTGCTTTTTCCTCTCTTTGTAAATATGAAAGTGTCTTGCGCAATAACTATGTTACAAAAAGTGACATATTTTCGGTTTCAAAATTCCTTGCGAATGATAGAAGGTAAGCACAGAGTTTTGTCTCCAAAGATGTTCAAAGAAGAATGATTGAAATGATTGCGGTCCTTCAATAGGTACAATGGGAAATATTATGAACCCCTTTTTTGCAGGTCACATGATATCTGATTATGTTCAGATTTGAAAACTACATACGTATAAACAGAGTGTTTTTAGAAACATGTTTCAACTTTGCAGCTTCTTGCAGACCTCGTCATTCTGCATATTGAGACTTACTTAAACTTACCTTCACAATAATAGGAATAAAAAATGGTATACATGTTTTTCATATATTCATTGCAATCTAAATTCATATAAATTGCTTGTTTTAAAAATGTGGATGTGTGAAAGAGAAGAAAAAAAAGATTATAACATGTAATAATACATTTTTTATAACACAGCATAATTTCCACAAAGTAATTTGTTTGCTTTTTTCGCTGTTCTCAGAATATATTGAATTTCACCAAAAATAGTAATTTCAATCGTACTCGTCACTTAACAGCGGGAAAAAAAAAACAATCAGGTCCTGACCCTCCCTTCTATCCTCCATCGTCCTTTGTGCATGCCCCTGCACCCTCCTTCTTGCCCATCATAGCCATTGTGCTGCCACTAACTCTCCCACTTGCCATGCATGGTCTTCTGTGCTGCCATGGCCCCTCCCACCTTCCCTGTGTGGTCAGTTAGCTGCCCCTGACCCCCTCCCACCTTCCCTCCATGGTCTGTGAGTATGCCATCACAGTCTCACTGTTGCTCTTCATGTTATGTCTTGCTTCTAGTGCCCATCCTGCCTGACCTCCATGGCTATCTTGCTGCTCCTGCCCTGCCCCCTTGCCCCCAGCCCTCTGTTTACATGTGCAGACCCCTACTCCCTCCCTCCTGGCTTGTCTGTTCCATTGTAATGCCCCTGATCCGTCCCTCCTGCCCTTTATGGTCTGGTATGCTGCAGCCTTCTCTCCTGTCTGTCCATTATGGTCAGCTAGCTACCATTGCCTCTTGCCCCTCTGTTCTCTGTTGTCCATGTGCATGGTCCTGTCCCCTCCCTCTTGCTTTCTATGGATTGTTGTGCTGCACTCCCGTCCTGCATGCCCTGTGTGGTGTATTGTGCTGCTGCAAACCCTGATGCCTGCCCTGCAGGGTCAGTTTGGTGCACCTCTCCATGTCTCTCCTGTCCTCTGTTATCCAAGTCCATGTCCCTATCCCATTTCCTTCCATGATCCAATGTACCATACTTGCGAACATTTTGAACTTGGTAAGAGGGAGATTTTGAAAAAAAACTGGGGTATTGATTTTCCCCTTTGAGTTACATTGAAAAAGAGGATATTGTAGACAGGAGACAGATCAAATAAAGCCCATTTGAGCTTAAAAACATTGGACGTTTCCTGGCTGAATCGGGTCTGTTGGCATGTATGGTTGTACTACCATTGCCTCTTCCTTCTGCCCACAATGGTCTATTACATTGCCACAGCCTTGAAGGAGGGTAGATTTTGTATCACAGGGGGCCCCTGGCCCGTTCTGTCCACACCTGAAGTATGAGACCCTTGTCCTTGCCCTGCCAGCCGCATTTGTAGGCCGTATTAAATTGACCAGCGGGTCCTGTGTTGCTATATAATTATCCTGAGACATCCTTACCACTCAGCCAGCATAAAACCCCTGTGTAGGCCCTTCTGTTCAATATGTAGGCCTCTTTGTTAAATTGACCATAGCTCTGCAATTTTAGTGTATAGCAGTCTGAAGGCAGGTCTGCGAGGCCTTCTGCTCCAAACTAGTAGCCCCCACCCTACCCGAGTGCTCCGTGCTCGGTATCAAAGTTCAACATCCCCCTGAAGCTGTCGACATACAGTAGGCTGCATCCTGGACTGGTACTTGCTTCCTGGGCAGGTTTCCCGCTTTTAAGGAAGTGGCAACCGCAGAGCGTCAAGTTAGGAGAACTGAGGAGATTTTATACATGAATATATTGAATTCCTGTACAATACCCATTATTTTCTGCTTGCTCTATGGAACTTACGATAAGCGATTGGCCTGAGAGACTGACCTTTTCACCCAGTCCATTGTCAGCATTAAGTGGGTAAATGACGAAATGTCTGGTAAAATCTGCAGACGAAGCTTTTGGGTAGCATACGTAGGTAGATGTAGCGTGCAAAGGAGCCCACAAAATGATATAAAAAGGGAGCACCCACAGATATCGACGGACAACCTCGCCGTCTGTATGTAGGTTAACAGGCTGTGCAGGTTTTCCCCAAGAACTGGGAGCTCTTGTCTTCCTTTGCTTAAAATGTCTTGCTCTGCTTTGCTTGAAGTATCTTATTCTATTTTACCTATATGAAATGTCATGTTATGTTTAACCATTGTTCTCTTTACTTTTGCATTTAAAAGTAGGCCTGGGCGGCAAATTCCGTTCCGTTCGCGGAATTTGCGTAATTTGCGTAATTTCGCGTTCCGCGGAGAACGCGAAATTGCTCAAAAGTCTGTTTTCCGCGATTTCGCGAAATTTTTGCTTGTTCGCGTTCGGAAAATGCATGTTCGCGAGGTATTTCTCCTCGAGCACGCAAACAGCAATTGCGAACAGGAAAAAAGCATCGCGAACAAGCAATTCCGCGTGTTCGCGGAATTTCTGCGTGTTCGCGGAGATTTTTTACCGTTTCGCGGAGATTTGCGTAACGCAATTCCGCAAATTCCGCCCACCCCTATTTAAAAGATGTTGTATTGTAATTGCAGGAATGCTTGCTCTAAGAGTAAATGTGAGTGTCCCTAGGTAACATTTTCCTTGGTGTAACTTGTTTCTCATGATGCATTTATAGATGTGTTTTCTCTCTCTCTCTGTCAGTCCATTAATTGAGATACAGAGAATATCATGACAGCTGTATGATTATCTGGATTCTGTATTTTGTACTTTATGTCTCTATTCTGCGGTTTCTTTGAAGTTGCATCTTCTCATTAAACTGCCATTGTATTCTGCCTCCAATTCCATGTCTCATATGTCTGTTTTCTTCATTTTTGGAGCAAGCGTTCCTAGGCACCCCGGCTCAAATTAAGGTGCCCCTTTTGTCCCTGACTCACTCTCCTGCTCAGTTCTGTGGTGGCTCCCGGGGCTCTGGGGACCGCCCCTAGCTTCCTTGACCCGTAATAGATCTTCCCTCCAACAGCCTCTCTTGCAAGTCCTGTATTGTTGGTTTGTTGCCCCTGCCCCCCTTTCCACTGCCCTCCATAGTCTGTTGTGCTTCCACGGCCCTTCCTGCCTGCTCAGTGTGGTTAAATTGTTGCCTTTGCACCCTCCTACCTGCCTTCAATTTTCAGAGTCCGTGCCCCTGGCCTCTGCCTCTCAACAGTATCCTAATGAACAACTAGATTGCTAACATTCTATATTTATTACAAAAGTGTGGAACGCCTGACATCATCTTGATGTAATCAAAACTGTAATACCTAGAGCATTCCTTTAGAAATTACATATATGAGAGGGTCTTATTGGCATCAAAATTATGGTTAGTGCTCTAAAAGACTAAAATAAGGACATATTTTCTGAGTTTTCAAATAGCGACAAAGCACTTTTAAATTATTTGTTATCTTTATGTTTTTTTATCTAGTTGACAACTTGATTAAATGTTGCACTTAGGGGAGAGGATGTGGTGTTACTTCCAGAACTGCAGACTTTGCAACTGGGGAACCAGGTTGAAGTTTCTGCTTCAGCTCGACATTCTGTGATTCTGGTCAAATCACTTAGTCTCCCCATGTCTACAACCAAAATGAATTTGTTCTTGTGTGATGTAACCAATGCTCATGTAAAGCACTCCAATACCTGACAAGTCTGCACTATATAACACTGCAAAAACACAAAATAATAAGTGTTTTGCACACTTCTGTCATTGGGCTATATTTGGGCTATATCTGGGTGATTTTGGGCTACATTTGGGCTCTTTTGTCTCCGGTGGCCATCTTGGGAGATTTATTTGTTATGAAGTTTCCTAATTTCCTCATGTACTGCAGTCTCCTCAGTCGGAAATGCTTTCAGTTTTTTACTTTGATTCCATCATGAAGGTATTCAGATATGTCACACATTTGCCATAAATTCTGAATGTTAGCACTCTAGTTGCTCATTAGATCACTGTAGTAAAACTACTGTTCACCATGGAAGTCTGCTCCTGGTATTAAAAGTGCATGTTTCAGTCTGCATGTCAGAATTTTTTAATGAAATAGAAGAGGATTTGAGAAGTCACTCAAAATGTGCCCTCATTTTCTTTCTTCAGCATTAATCATAATTTCTATGGCAAAATGAACCCCCTCATTGTGTTCCTTTTTAAATTAAATGTTTTAAGTGTTACCAGTTTATTCCAATCAAGATGGCTTCAGGTGTGCCATACTTTTGTCATAATGAAGACAGTAAGTGCTCTAGTTGTTTTTAAGAACATTCTTGGACATTCTGTCATTGGGCTATACTTGGGCTACATCTGGGTGATATTTGGGCTACATTTGGGCTCTTTTGTCTCTGGTGGCCATCTTGGGAGACTTATTTGTTATGAAGTTTCCTAATTTCCTCATTTACTGCAGTCTCCTCAGTAGGAAATACTTTCAGTTTTTTACTTTGATTCCATCAAGAAGGCATTCAAATGTGTCACACATTTGCCATAAAATCAGAATGTTAGCACTCTTTTTGCTCATTAGATCACTGTAGTAAAGCTACTGCTCACCAGGGAAAACTGCTGCTGGTATTGAAAGTGCATGTTTCAGTCTGCATGTCAGAATTTTTTAATGAAATAGAAGAGGATTTGAGAAGTCACTCAAAATGTGCCCTAATTTTTCTTTCTGCAGCACTAATCATACTTTTTATGGAAAAATGAACCCCCTCATTTTGTTCCTTTTTAAATTAAATGTTTTAAGAGTTACCACTTTAATCCAAGCAAGATGGCTTCAGGTGTGCCATACATTTATCATAAGTAGGACGGTTAGCGCTCTAGTAGTTCTTTGGAACACTCTGGAAAGCTGCAGTAGAACACAAAGGAATCAACTGACAGTCTCTGCCCTTGTTGGATGTACATGTTTTACTGAGAATGTCAGACTTCATTCTCACATGACTGAGAAAGATAATGTGAATTTACAGAACATAAGCTCTCAGTTTAGCTTATAGATCACCTTCCAAACCTCTGTGGTAAAAGCATGAGAAAATATTTTTCTCTCAATCATGATATCCCAGCAGAAGGCTTTTTCACATGGTGAAATCACCTTAGAACATACCACAATTCCTAAAATGAGTATGGTACCATCAACAAATGATTTATAATGTAACTAAAGTCTTAAAACCTTCTATTAACTGCAATGCTTTTTAATGAGGTGCTATCATGTATATTGGTCCCAAGATGGCTGCCAACACTTCTTGGATGAAGTGCTGACAGCCAATCAGATCTCAGGATGAGATGTGTGGTTAGGCTCCGCCCACATATATATATTGATTTAAATGCTATTTTCTCAGGAACTACTGAACAGATTTACACCAGACCTACAAAAGGCACTTCCTTGACCTGAGGACTACCTCTCTGCCAAATTTCAAGTAACTCTGTTCAGCCGTTCGGGCTGTAGCTGTGTCTAAAGGTCCTATGGAAAAATGCATGGGAAAAACGCGTTTTGGGACCCCCATTTTTTCTCAGCCCCCGCTTGACGAATCCCCCCGAGACTTTCAGGGTAGGAGCGGAGCGTAGCGCCCCACCTATTTTGAAAATTTCGCGAGGATTCATCGACCGGCGCCAAAGTTATTCCAAATAGAATGTTGCGGATTTCCTATGGAAACAGGGTCCTAACTATAACTATCTACTGGCGACCGCCAGTAGATAATATATACATACATACATACATTATCTACTGTACATGTTTCCATAGGAAATCCGCAACATTCTATTTGGAATAACTTTGGCGCCGATTGACGAATCCTCGCGAAATTCTCAAAATAGGTGGGGCGCTCCGCTCCGCTCCTTCTCTGAAAGTCTCGGGGCGATTCGTCAAGCGGGGGCTGAGAAAAAGGGGGGGTCCCAAAACGCGTTTTCCTCATGCATTTTTCCATAGGACCTTTAGTCCGAGCTACAGCCCGAACGGCTGAACAGAATTACTTGAAATTTGGCAGAGAGGTAGCCCTCAGGTCAGGGATGTGCCTTTTGAAGGTCTTGTGTAAATCTGTTCAGTATTTCCTGAGAAAATACCATTTAACTCAATATATATATCTATAGGCGCGCTCCGAGCGCGTACCGTAAGCTTACCGTACGCGCACGCCGCCGTGCGCGAGCGCGATTCTGATTGGTTGTTAGATCTTAGTAAACATTCGAATCGGTCGAAACCAGGAAGTGTCGGCCGCCATTTTGTCTCTCGCACTCTGAGGAGGTGAAAAACAAAGGTGGATAACGTGAAAAGGGGGCAGGGTGGACAGTTCCTGACCCCCTAACCTTTGTCAGGGGGTCCCAGAAGGACCCCCAAGGGCAAAAATTAATTGTAATTATTTTTCGAAAAATCGCCGAATGCGCATAGCGTACGCGCACGTCGTAAACGGAAAAATTCCGCGAACTTCGCGTAACGATTCCGCGACTACGCGTACCGTGCGCGCACAGTAAAAAAATTTTTTCACAAAGGAGAGATTAAAAAAAAATACAAAAAATTGTGAGGTAAGGTTGGCTCTTAAAAGAGCCGTTGTGGTAATACAGGGATAGAGAAAAGAAAGAATGGGAATATTATGAACGTCTACAAACGTGCTTGTCTATCTTAT
Source organism: Triturus cristatus (assembly GCF_964204655.1). NCBI lineage: Eukaryota > Metazoa > Chordata > Amphibia > Caudata > Salamandridae > Triturus > Triturus cristatus. The sequence continues at coordinate 299,859,228 of NC_140593.1, forward strand.
TGTTAATAAGGGAAACACTGGTCTCCCCAAAAACAATAAGACCACATCACGTTGTACACCTCATTGAAACCCTCCGAAATCGAGGGTTAATGACCAGAGGAGCTGAAGAAGGTGATGCTCCCACCTCAGAGGAAGGGCTCATCTGAGCTGCCGATGATGTACTCGGCTGAGCTTCTGAGGTTGAGCTATGGTAACTTACTGAAGAGTTTTCTCCAGTATGTCGAGCAAAGGTCCTGGGATGTTTATCCCTAAGGTGTCTCATCATAGAGTGATTTCCTTGGATTTCCTCTAGATAAAACACGGTCACAAAGTCTGCAAGTGACCAATGGAGCATTGACCATTTGAGATGTCATCAGTGATGTCATGAGTGATGTCACTGACCATGTCATGAGTGATGTAATATGTGACGTCATCAGCAGTGCATTGCGGGCGCGCGAGTTATAGTTAGCTGAACTAACTATAACGGGGGAATTTCAATGGTTTTGTACAAGTGAAAAGTCCGCTAACTATAACACCCCTGAAACCTATGGTTTTTTCAGTGAATTTCTGAGGTTTTTTAAATGCTAATTCCTAACTATAACGTGCCTGAAACCTATAATTTTTTCTGTGAATTTCAAAGGTTTTTTAAATGCTAATTTCTACCTATGCCTACAGAGATAGGACATGTGAAGAAAGAAGAAAAAATGCACTGAAAGAAAAAAAAGAAGTGCAGAAAGAAGCAACAGAAGTCCTCAAAGACGAAGAAATGTGCAGGAAGAAGGATAACGTGCAGAAAGAACAAAAAGAAGAGCAGAAAGAAGCCTTGTTGCAAAATCATCCTGTACCCTCAACTTTTTCAGACGGATACTGGTGGTAACTGAGTCTGACTAACCAGTCCTAGAGCCAGTGCTATGTTAATAGACACTTAGAATACAGTGAAAACACCTACATACACTAGGGAACATTATGCGTTGGGGTCCCCCTGTGATTAGCATGACCTCCTCTGTAAGCCCCTAGTATATAATAGGGCAGGGGGATTAAAACTACCTCTTAAAACAGGCCACAGGGCGTTTTTGCACACGTTAACTCAGGCCCCGTCCCCTCCCTTCACCACTGTGTAAACACGCCCTGTGTCCGTTTTTAGTTGGGAGATTAAGTTCATTTGAATCCTGAGGGTCCCTAGGGTCCAACTAGCCCACTAGGTACCTCCAGTAAGTGCCACAGAGCTGCGTAGCAGAGAGGTGTAAAAAGTGGCACGGCCTGGACCACCTCTCTGCAATGCAGCTCAGTGGCGCTTACTGGAAGCACTTGGTGGGCTAGTTAGCCCCCAGGGGCCCTCAGTATTGAAGGAAAATTATATCTCCAATTTAAAACGTGCCATAGTGCGTGTTTGCACACATCACCTCAGGCCCCGTCCCCTCCCTTCACCACTGTGTAAACGCACCCTGTGGCTGTTCTAAGTTGAGAGATTAAGTCCCCTTGAATCCTAAGGGTCCCTAGGGTCAAACTAGACCACTAGTTACCTCCAGTAAGCGCCACAGAGCTGCGTTGCAGAGAGGTGTAAAAAGGGGCTTGGCCTCAGAACACCTGTCTGCAGCGCAGCTCCCTGGTGAATACTGGAGGTGCCTGTTGGGCTAGTTGGCCCTCAGGGACCCTCAGTATTGAAGAGGAATTAATTCCCCAACTTACAACTCGCCAGGGGGCGCGTTTGCAGAGTGCTGCAAGGAGGGGGCGTGGCCTCCGGCACGATGCCAGTCTTTTATTTATTTTAATTTTTTAAGAAGGGGGGCTGTGTGGTTCCCCTTCTTATTCTAATTTATTGGCCCTGATGACCCCATCCCCCAGGGCCTGTCTCCTAATTATATTTTTTTTACCCCAATCCCCAGGGCCGGCCACTGTTTTTTAATATTTTTAAAAAATATATATTTATAGACACACCTAGGACATGCTAGACAAACCGTACGTACCTATCACCATGACGATTTGCGTGATATTCATTAAAAGGCGACTATGCATACAATGAATCCACGTGGAATGTATTTACACCACTAGTGAAGCTCTGACATGTCTGATGCCCTACCGTGCCTAATCCCGGTAGACACCCTTGTCGTTTATTTATACAAACATGGGTAGCTATTGACGGGCACATTTAATACACATGCACACCAAGCCATTCAAAGGGGATTCAACAAAAATTCGACCAAAACTATGCAAGAAACCCCCCTCACAATTAATAAAACACACATCCACTGCCGGATGTGTAATACTTTTTATTTTACTCTCTGGAAAGGGGATGAACATCACTTGAGAGTCACAGCGCGCTCCTGGCAGAGCCAATGCTGTGTTACACCCACCATTGCCTGCTGAGTGCCACACACCTCTGTGTTGTATTCCACTAGCTAGTGCATATGCTATGACACTCTCTAGCCCATGTGCACTGAAACACCACCCTGTGAATATGTCATGCCACACTTGTCTTCGCACGGGTTATATTGCCCCATCTAACGTGCCTTCCTCGATGCCTATGTTATAACGCACAGTGCTATGCCATACATATTACAATCTGGGATCCATATCTTTATCACAGTGCATATGCAACGTTACACTCCCCAGCACATATTTTATATTACAACTTTAGAGACTAGTTAGGTTACACAACACTGCCCTGTGCATATTACACTCCAAGGCGCATATCGCATAGCACGCGCTAGTGCCTGTGCTATCTCGCGCTCTCCAATGAGTCTGTCATTGCGCACAATGTATTGCATATTATATTTCACGCCCGGTTCATCTTATATCACACTTTTTGGTGCATAGTTTATACCATACACTATATCTAGTTTTCATTTTCAATCGTGCTCTCAGGACTGTGTTCTATATAACACTGTGTTCACCTACCCTTTTCACAGGCATTACATTTTGCGATAGGGGGTGGAGGGTCAGGGGGTGTTTCTGCCAAGTGAGCCCGGAGTCACAGTCACAAACGTCCTCTTCTTCCTGAATAAAAGTGAGATTATGCTGCATACTTGTTCATATTTTAAGTAGTTCGCACAGACACACATTTTAAAAACAATAAAGTTCCTAATACCCACCTTCTCTGAACAGTTAGCTTGCTGCCCCATCCACCTCCTCCCTATCCTCTGTTGTGTGAATCCATGGACTAGCCTCCTCCCTCCTGCCATGCATGGTCTGATGTGCTGCCACTGCCCTCCATGTAGCATGATGTACCAGTCCACTCCTCCTGCCCTCCATTGCCCAATTCTATGGCCCATCATTGACCTCCTGCTTAGCCTCTGTGCTTAGCTTGCTGCCCCTATTCTCCTTCCCCCTGCCCTCCGATGTCTTTGTGCATGCCCCTGCTCCATCCTTTTTGCCCACCATGTTCCATGGACCTGCCACTCCTATCTACTCTGAGTGTTCTGTTGAGCTGCCACTCCCCTCCCACCTGCCTAGCATTGTCAGATGACTGTAACCTGTCCCTGCCACCTCCACCCTGCCTGTCCACATGCCATGCCCCTATCCTCTTCCTCCTGTCCTACATGGTCCATTGTACTGCCACACCCTTCTGCCCTCCCTGGTCTGTTGTGCTGCAACTGCTCCTCCTGCCTGCCCCGTGCGGTCTGTTGTGAGGCCCCTTCCCCTGAACTTTCTTGTCTGTGCACAGGTCCTGACCCTCCCTTCTATCCTCCATCGTCCTTTGTGCATGCCCCTGCACCCTCCTTCTTGCCCATCATAGCCATTGTGCTACCACTAACCCTCCCACTTTCCATGCATGGTCTTCTGTGCTGCCATGGCCCCTCCCACCTTCCCTGTGTGGTCAGTTAGCTGCCCCTGAGCCCCTCCCACCTTCCCTCCATGGTCTGTGTGTATGCCATCACAGTCTCACTGTTGCTCTTCATGGTGTGTCTTGCTTCTAGCGCCCATCCTGCCTGACCTCCATGGCTATCTTGCTGCTCCTGCCCTGCCCCCTTGCCCCCAGCCCTCTGTTTACATGTGCAGACCCCTACTCCCTCCCTCCTGGCTTGTCTGTTCCATTGTTGATCCATCACTCCTGCCCTTTATGGTCTGTTATGCTGCAGCTTTCTCTCCTGTCTGTCCATTATGGTCCTGCCTCTTGCCCCTCTGTTCTCTGTTGTCCATGTGCATGGTCCTGTCCCCTCCCTCTGCTTTCTATGGATTGTTGTGCTGCTCTCCCGTCCCGCATGCCCTGTGTGGTGTATTGTGCTGCTGCAAACCCTGATGCCTGCCCTGTAGGGTCAGTTTGGTGCACCTCTCCATGTCCCTCCAGTCCTCTGTTATCCAAGTCCATGTCCCTACCCCATTTCCTTCCATGATCCAATGTACCATACTTGCGAACATTTTGAACTTGGTAAGAGGGAGATTTTGAAAAAAAAACTGGGGTATTGATTTTCCCCTTTGAGTTACATTGAAAAAGAGGAGATTGTAGACAGGAGACAGATAAAATAAAGCCCATTTGAGCTTAAAAACATTGGACGTTTCCTGGCTGAATCGGGTCTGTTGGCATGTATGGTTGTACTACCATTGCCTCTTCCTTCTGCCCACAATGGTCTATTACATTGCCACAGCCTCTCTTGCAAGTCCTGTACTGTTGGTTTGTTGCCCCTGCCCCCCTTTCCACTGCCCTCCATAGTCTGTTGTGCTGCCACGGCCCTTCCTGCCTGCTCAGTGTGGTTAAATTGTTGCCTTTGCACCCTCCAACCTGCCTTCAATTTTCAGAGTCCGTGCCCCTGGCCTCTGCCTCTCAACAGTATCCTAATGAACAACTAGATTGCTAACATTCTATATTTCGTACAAAAGTGTGGAACGCCTGACGTCATCTTGATGTAATCAAAACTGTAATACCTAGAGCATTTCCTTTAGAAATTACATATATGAGAGGGTCTTATTGGCATCAAAATGATGGTTAGTGCTCTAAAAGACTAAAATAAGGACATATTTTCTGAGTTTTCAAATAGCGAGAAAGCACTTTTAAAATATTTGTTACCTTTATGTTTTTTTATCCAGTTGACCACTTGATTAAATGTTGCACTTAGGGGAGAGGATGTGGTGTTACTTCCAGAACTGCAGACTTTGCAACTGGGGAACCAGGTTGGAGTTTCTGCTTCAGCTCGACATTCTGTGATTCTGGTCAAATCACTTAGTCTCCCCATGTCTACAACCAAAATGAATTTGTTCTTGTGTGATGTAACCAATGCTCATATAAAGCACTCCAATACCTGACAAGTCTGCACTATATAACACTGCAAAAACACAAAATAATAAGTGTTTTGCACTCTTCTGTCATTGGGCTATATTTGGGCTACATCTGGGTGATTTTGGGCTACATTTGGGCTCTTTTGTCTCCGGTGGCCATCTTGGGAGATTTATTTGTTATGAAGTTTCCTAAATTTCCTCATGTACTGCAGTCTCCTCAGTAGGAAATGCTTTCATTTTTTTACTTTGATTCCATCATGAAGGTATTCAGATATGTCACACATTTGCCATAAATTCTGAATGTTAGCACTCTAGTTGCTCATTAGATCACTGTAGTAAAACTACTGTTCACCATGGAAGTCTGCTCCTGGTATTAAAAGTGCATGTTTCAGTCTGCATGTCAGAATTTTTTAATGAAATAGAAGAGGATTTGAGAAGTCACTCAAAATGTGCCCTCATTTTCTTTCTTCAGCAGTAATCATAATTTCTATGGCAAAATTAACCCCCTCATTGTGTTCCTTTTTAAATTAAATGTTTTAAGTGTTTCCAGTTTATTCCAATCAAGATGGCTTCAGGTGTGCCATACTTTTGTCAATAATGAAGACAGTAAGCGCTCTAGTTGTTTTTAAGAACACTCTGGGACATTCTGTCATTGGGCTATACTTGGGCTACATCTGGGTGATATTTGGGCTATATTTGGGCTCTTTTGTCTCTGGTGGCCATCTTGGCAGACTTATTTGTTATGAAGTTTCCTAATTTCCTCATTTACTGCAGTCTCCTCAGTAGGAAATACTTTCAGTTTTTTACTTTGATTCCAAAGGCATTCAGATGTGTCACACATTTGCCATAAATTCAGAATGTTAGCACTCTTTTTGCTCATTAGATCACTGTAGTAAAGCTACTGCTCACCAGGGACAACTGCTGCTGGTATTGAAAGTGCATGTTTCAGTCTGCATGTCAGAATTTTTTAATGGAATAGAAGAGGATTTGAGAAGTCACTCAAAATGTGCCCTAATTTTTCTTTCTGCAGCACTAATCATATTTTTTATGGAAAAATGAACCCCCTCATTTTGTTCCTTTTTAAATTAAATGTTTTAAGAGTTACCACTTTAATCCAAGCAAGATGGCTTCAGGTGTGCCATACGTTTATCATAAGTAGGACTGTTAGCGTTCTAGTTGTTCTTTGGAACACTCTGGGAAGCTGCAGTAGAACACAAAGGAATCAACTGACAGTCTCTGCCCTTGTTGGATGTACATGTTTTACTGAGAATGTCAGACTTCATTCTCACATGACTGAGAAAGATAATGTGAATTTACAGAAAATAAGCTCTCAGTTTAGCTTATAGATCACCTTCCAAACCTCTGTGGGAAAAGCATGAGAAAATATTTTTCTCTCAATCATGATATCCCAGCAGAAGGCTTTTTCACATGGTGAAATCACCTTAGAACATACCACAATTCCTAAAATGAGTATGGTACCATCAACAAAAGATTTATAATGTAACTAAAGTCTTAAAACCTTCTATTAACTGCAATGCTTTTTAATGAGGTGCTATCATGTATATTGGTCCCAAGATGGCTGCCAACACTTCTTGGATGAAGTGCTGACAGCCAATCAGATCTCAGGATGAGATGTGTGGTTAGGCTCCGCCCACATATATATATGATTTTACTTTTGATTTTCTCAGGAACTACTGAACAGATTGACACCAGACCTGCAAAAGGCACATCCCTGACCTGAGGACTACCTCTCTGCCAAATTTCAAGTAATTCTGTTCAGCCGTTCGGGCTGTACCTTGGACTAAAGGTCCCTATGGAAAATTGCATGGGGAAAACGTGTTTTGGGACCCCCCTTTTTTCTCGGCCCCCGCTTGACGAATCCTCCCGAGACTTTTAGGGTTGGAGCGGAGCGCCCCACCTATTTTGAAAATTTCGCGAGGATTCGTCAACCGGCGCCAAAGTTATTCCAAATAGAATGTTGCGGATTTCCTATGGAAACACGGTCCTAACTATAACTATCTACTGGCGACCGCCAGTAGATAATATATATATATATATGGGAGACAGCTGTTTGGATTTCTATATATATATATATATATATATATATATATATATATATATATATATTACCTACTGGCGGTCGCCAGTAGGTAGTTATAGTTAGGACCACGTTTCCATAGGAAATCCGCAACATTCTATTTGGAATAACTTTGGCGCCGGTCGACGAATCCTACCCTGAAAGTCTCGGGGGGATTCGTCAAGCGGGGGCTGAGATAAAAGGGGGGTCCCAAAACACGTTTTTCCCATGCATTTTTCCATAGGACCTTTAGACACAGCTACAGCCCGAACGGCTGAACAGAGTTACTTGAAATTTGGCAGAGAGGTAGTCCTCAGGTCAAGGAAGTGCCTTTTGTAGGTTTGGTGTAAATCTGTTCAGTAGATTCTGAGAAAATAGCCTTTAAATCAATATATATATCTGAGCCAGCTTACGGTGCGCTTACGGTACGCTTACCGTACGCGTACGGTGACGTGCGCGAGCGCGATTCTGATTGGCTGTTAGATCTTAGTAAACATTCGAATCGTCCGAAACCAGGAAGCGGCGGCCGCCATTTTCTCTCTCGCACTCTTAAGCGGAGAGGAAAAACAAAGGCAAAAAACATGTAAAGGGACTGTTTAGACAGCTCCTTACCACCTAGCCTTGACTAATGGGTCCCCACAATTACCCCAAGGTCCAAAATTTGTTTTATTTTTTTTACGAAAAATCGCCGATTACGCTTACCGTACGCGTACGGTAAAAAAAAAAATAATAAAAAAAAAATATCCCCACTTTCCCCACCCCGTGTGCCACTGGTGCCTACAGGGCACCATTTGTGCATGGCAAATAATTAGTGAAGAAATTGTAAAACATTACATTTCACAGCGAAGCGCATAATATGTCCTGCATGTGCGCACGGTGGGCGAAGCGCATCGCGCTTACATGGCACATCCACGGCACTAACTGCGTAAAGTGTGCGCGCGGTGGGCGAAGCGCACCGGTTGCTCACTGCGCGCGCACGGTGCGCAAAGCGCACCGTGCGCGCACGGAACGAACTGCGTTAAGTGGGCGCCACACCGTGTGCATATGGTGCTAGAACGGCACCATTTGTGCATGGCATATTATAGTTGTAGAAAATGTAACAGCTTACCTTTCACAGAGAAGCGCATAATATGTCCTCCATGAAGCGCATCGTGCGTACATGGCCCATCCACAGCACTAACTGCGTAAAGTGGGCGCGCGGTGCGCGAAGCGCACCGCTTGCTCACTGTGCTCGCACGGTGTGCGAAGCGCACCGTGCGCGCACAGAACGAACTGCGTTAAGTGGGCGCGCACGCCACGAATGGCGTAAAGTAACTTAGCATTTAAAAAAACGTACAAATTCACTGAAAAAACGATAGGTTTCACACACGTTATAGTTAGGAATTAGCATTTAAAAAACCTTGCAAATTCACTGAAAAAACCATAGGTTTCACACATGTTATAGTTAGCTGGACATTTTACTGATAAAAAACCAATGAAATTCCCCCGTTATAGTTAGTGCAGGCAACTATAACTCACGCGACCGCAATCCTCTGCTGATGACATATGTGTCTTTATGAAAAAAAAATATTTGTAATATATGTATAGCTAAAATTTAATGGAAGAAGACATGGGCAAATAAGTGTCTAAATACAGTATTAGCATCAGCAGAGGATTGCGGTCGCGTGAGTTATAGTTGCCTGCACTAACTATAACGGGGGAATTTCATTGGTTTTTTATCAGTAAAATGTCCAGCTAACTATAACATGTGTGAAACCTGTGGTTTTTTCAGTGAATTTGCAAGGTTTTTTAAATGCTAATTCCTAACTATAACGTGTGTGAAACCTATGGTTTTTTCAGTGAATATATATATATATAAAACCAAAGTTATCCTCAGTAGGAACGCCACACGCAGAGGGTTCCGCACATCATCTCGCAAGCGGCAGCATGGTGGCAGGCTACTTGTCTTCCTTGTGGCCATACGCGTTTCGAGCTCCCATGAGCTCTTGATCACTGGCGGCGTGAAGCAGGAAACAAGCAATGTTAGAACAGCTGATTTTTATTGAATACAAAGTCCCGCCCCAGTGGGCGAGTGGCATGCTGGTAAAGGTAGTTCCAATGTTCTTTAACCAAGTGGATGCTGTTCCCACTTCACTCGAAAATGTTAATCCCTGTAGGGTAGGAGGCAACGCCAGCACTGCCTCCTGCTGTCAAGTCTCCAAGCGGATGAGGCTACCTCTGCCCAACGCGCACTCGTGGTTGCGAGTACACAGGAACCGCTGTTCGCAGTCAGGGCATTCCCGCGGCTGGACCAGCCGCATAAACACAAAACCAAAGTTATCCTCAGTAGGAACGCCACACGCAAAGGGTTCCGCACATCATCTCGCAAGCGGCAGCATGGTGGCAGGCTACTTGTCTTCCTTGTGGCCATACGCGTTTCGAGCTCCCATGAGCTCTTGATCACTGGCAGCGTGAAGCAGGAAACAAGCAATGTTAGAACAGCTGATTTTTATTGAATACAAAGTCCGGCCCCAGTGGGCGAGTGGCATGCTGGTAAAGGTAGTTCCAATGTTCTTTAACCAAGTGGATGCTGTTCCCACTTCACTCGAAAATGTTAATCCCTGTAGGGTAGGAGGCAACGCCAGCACTGCCTCCTGCTGTCAAGTCTCCAAGCGGATGAGGCTACCTCTGCCCAACGCGCACTCGTGGTTGCGAGTACACAGGAACCGCTGTTCGCAGTCAGGGCATTCCCGCGGCTGGACCAGCCGCATAAACACAAAACCAAAGTAATCGTCAGTAGGAACGCCACACGCAGAGGGTTCCGCACATCATCTCGCAAGCGGCAGCATGGTGGCAGGCTACTTGACCTCCTTGTGGCCATACGCGTTTCGAGCTCCCATGAGCTCTTGATCACTGGTGGCGTGAAGCAGGAAACAAGCAATGTTAGAACAGCTGATTTTTATTGAATACAAATTCCCGCCCCAGTGTCGAGTGGCATGCTGGTAAAGGTAGTTCCAATGTTCTTTAACCAAGTGGATGCTGTTCCCACTTCACTCGAAAATGTTAATCCCTGTAGGGTAGGCAACGCCAGCACTGCCTCCTGCTGTCAAGTCTCCAAGCGGATGAGGCTACCTCTGCCCAACGCGCACTCGTGGTTGCGAGTACACAGGAACCGCTGTTCGCAGTCAGGGCATTCCCGTGGCTGGACCAGCCGCATAAACACAAAACCAAAGTTATCCTCAGTAGGAACGCCACACGCAGAGGGTTCCGCACATCATCTCGCAAGCGGCAGCATGGTGGCAGGCTACTTGTCTTCCTTGTGGCCATACGCGTTTCGAGCTCCCATGAGCTCTTGATCACTGGCGGCGTGAAGCAGGAAACAAGCAATGTTAGAACAGCTGATTTTTATTGAATACAAAGTCCCGCCCCAGTGGGCGAGTGGCATGCTGGTAAAGGTAGTTCCAATGTTCTTTAACCAAGTGTATGCTGTTCCCACTTCACTCGAAAATGTTAATCCCTGTTGGGTAGGAGGCAACGCCAGCACTGCCTCCTGCTGTCAAGTCTCCAAGCGGATGAGGCTACCTCTGCCCAATGCGCACTCGTGGTTGCGAGTACACAGGAACCGCTGTTCCCAGTCAGGGCATTCCCGCGGCTGGACCAGCCACATAAACACAAAACCAAAGTTATCCTCAGTAGGAACGCTACACGCAGAGGGTTCCGCACATCATCTCGCAAGCGGCAGCATGGTGGCAGGCTACTTGTCTTCCTTGTGGCCATACGCGTTTCGAGCTCCCATGAGCTCTTGATCACTGGCGGCGTGAAGCAGGAAACAAGCAATGTTAGAACAGCTGATTTTTATTGAATACAAAGTCCCGCCCCAGTGGGCGAGTGGCATGCTGGTAAAGGTAGTTCCAATGTTCTTTAACCAAGTGGATGCTGTTCCCACTTCACTCGAAAATGTTAATCCCTGTAGGGTAGGAGGCAACGCCAGCACTGCCTCCTGCTGTCAAGTCTCCAAGCGGATGAGGCTACCTCTGCCCAACGCGCACTCGTGGTTGCGAGTACACAGGAACCGCTGTTCGCAGTCAGGGCATTCCCACGGCTGGACCAGCCGCATAAACACAAAACCAAAGTTATCCTCAGTAGGAACGCCACACGCAGAGGGTTCCGCACATCATCTCGCAAGCGGCAGCATGGTGGCAGGCTACTTGTCTTCCTTGTGGCCATACGCGTTTCGAGCTCCCATGAGCTCTTGATCACTGGCGGCGTGAAGCAGGAAACAAGCAATGTTAGAACAGCTGATTTTTATTGAATACAAAGTCCCGCCCCAGTGGGCGAGTGGCATGCTGGTAAAGGTAGTTCCAATGTTCTTTAACCAAGTGGATGCTGTTCCCACTTCACTCGAAAATGTTAATCCCTGTAGGGTAGGAGGCAACGCCAGCACTGCCTCCTGCTGTCAAGTCTCCAAGCGGATGAGGCTACCTCTGCCCAACGCGCACTCGTGGTTGCGAGTACACAGGAACCGCTGTTCGCAGTCAGGGCATTCCCGCGGCTGGACCAGCCGCATAAACACAAAACCAAAGTTATCCTCAGTAGGAACGCCACACGCAGAGGGTTCCGCACATCATCTCGCAAGCGGCAGCATGGTGGCAGGCTACTTGTCTTCCTTGTGGCCATACGCGTTTCGAGCCCCCATGAGCTCTTGATCACTGGCGGCGTGAAGCAGGAAACAAGCAATGTTAGAACAGCTGATTTTTATTGAATACAATCACTGTTCTTTAGCCCACTCTGCCACCCCAGTGGGAACAGTCCAACCCGAACTGCCAAGCCATGTCTTCCATGGACCAGAAACAAGCTTCCTAGGACTGGTTTGGCTTGGCAGTTCGGGCTGGACTGTTCCCATGAGGCACACGGTCAGACTGATTTGCATATGGCCATGTCTGAACTGGGGTGGCAGAGTGGGCTAAAGAACAGTGATGGATTAAACCCAGATCAGGTGACTGGGGGTGAGTGCTTGCAATGTTCAAAACTCTGTCCATCATTTCCTTTGGTTTTGCTTTGTTCGCCATAAGTTGGCAGGGTATGCTCAGACGTGAGTCCCTTGCTCACTTTGCCACTGGATTCAAGGAAGCCTGGCTGAAGACAGCTGAAATGCCAGAAACCGGTCCTAGGAAGCTTGTTTCCGGTCCAGGGAAGACATAGCTTGGCAGGTCAGGCTGGACTGTTCCCATGAGGCACACGGTCAGACTGATTTGCATATGGCCATGTCTGAACTGGGGTGGCAGAGTGGGCTAAAGAACAGTGATGGATTAAACCCAGATCAGGTGACTGGGGGTGAGTGCTTGCAATGTTCAACACTCTGTCCATCATTTCCTTTGGTTTTGCATACAGAGAAGATCACCATAAGGTATACTATTCTTCAGATATTTTTGGTGACCGCTATGTGCTTCTAAAATGGAGTTGGTCGCAGTTTCCTTCCTGAATAGGTACAAATCTTACCCTCCCTCACAAAGACTTTTAAATCTAAAAAAGAAACTTCTGTTGTGCTAAAGTGGCCACTACAATGTAGATTCAAAGTATGATTGTTGAGCTCTTCTATGTAGCTCTCTGCATCTGTTTGGGAACCTTTCCATAGTATGAATAGATCGTCAATATATCTATACCATGCTGTGATGCATCTGACCCACTCATTGTATTTGTCCGCCCAGGCCACCTGCTTCTCCCACCAGCCCACGGATAAATTTGTGTAGCTGGGGTCAAAGCAGGTGCCCATGGCTGTGCCCCGTATTTGGCGGTAATGTTGCTTATTAAACAGAATGATATTGTTTGTCAAACAGAACCATACAAATTCAGTCAACATTTCATTATGTTCTGTTCTTCAATGATCTTCCCTTTAAAAAATACTGTATCGCAAGTAGGCCATTAGTACGTTCAATACAGGTGTAAAGACTGGTCATGTCCAAAACAATCATCAGCATATCCTGTTCCCATGGTGTATCCATAATATTCCTGATGAAATGGGTAGTGTCTTGTATATAAGATGGCAACGTCCTTACAAACTCTGCCAGAAAAAAGTTAATATACTGGGACGTTGATTCTGTTAAACAACCAATGGAGGAAACAATTGGATGCCCTGGTGGTCTAATGGCATCCTTATGGATTTTTGGCAAGTGATAGAATGTCGCTGTGACAGGATATGGGCACGTCAAGAATTTATATTCGTTGTCATCAAGCATGTGTTTGTCCGCCCATTTTTGGATGAGTGCATGATATTGTTTAATACTCTCAATATATTCATCCTTCGTTATTCGGGTAAAGCACTCCATGTCAGAAAATCGTCGTAGTGCCTCCTGTACATAATATTCATGTGTCATTAATACTATGTTTCCTCCCTTTTCAGAGGGTTTGCAAATCAGGTCAGGATCACTCTGAATTTGTTGCACTGCAATGTACTGTCCTCTGGTTAGATTCATGTTCAGGCTGCTTGGTTTTGTTGATCGTAACTTCAATAAATCTCTATTGACAGATTCCTCGAAAGTGTCAATAGTATCAAAGGGAGTCATGGGGATGTATGTTGATTTTGGTTTAAAGTTTGTCTTGACAGATTTCTGTTCAATGCCAAAGCTTGCCACATTAGCGATATTTGATGTTGTATCTTGTGAGCTGACAGGTTCTTGACTTGTCAGAGTTTGCAACATTCTTAAATCTTCACCCGTCAGGGCGTCAGTTGTAGTCACATGTTGTGGGGCAAGGATTGATGCAGGCGTGTGTTCAATAGCCTGCTGTTGTAGACCTTTTAATTTGAAGAATTTGTACAGTTTGAGTTTCCGTGTAAAGAGATAAAGATCAATTCATGTTGCATGTATTCTAATCTTTTGCTTGGACAGAAGGTAAGTTCTTTCTTTAGTACCGATTGTTTGTCTTTGGTTAATCTCTTCTTGGTCAGATTAACAATTGTCAAATCTTGAACTGGCGCTATCTCCTGGACCCCCTCTTGCTGCATGTTTGGCCTGCCATACCTTGGTTTTGGTTTGTTGAAGCCGCCCCTTCTCCTTTTTCTGCGGTGTTTTTGCATCAGTTCTGGGGGGTTGCCACGCCCTCCCCGTTGCCGTGAGTTTCGCATCAATTGAAATTCCTCGAAAAAACGGCTTCTTGCAGAAAAAACGGCTGCATTACTGGCATTCTCTTCACCTGATAATTTCGCATCCATGCTTACTGCAGACTCTGATGTATCTTTTGGTTCCGCATTTTGAGAAACTGCATTTTTCAATGCCCTTTGAGGCCCATCAAACCTACGAGCAAAGGTTAATATTCTTCCCTGCTCGTAATCTCTGGCATCCCTGTTGAATTTTGTATGTTTTTGTAATTTGATCTTTTCCTGGTAGCTGATAAGGCGTTGATTCATACTTTCACGTAGTTCATCCTTCGTTTTAGTGTCCTGATTTTGTGCAATGAGAGCCTATAATTCTGCATTCTCCTTGAGGCACTTTTCTCGATCACTCCATGCAAATTGTATCAATATCTTGAGCATGCTGACCGAGACTTCTGTGGTATATTCGGACCATTCCTCAAGGAGAGGCGGGTCCAGGTTTTCATAGGATGGATTAGTGTAAATCCTCAATCCGCGTGGTATGCTTTTGACCTCGATGTAGTTCTGCAACGAGGTGGCTTTGCACCACTTGCGGATTTCACGCTCAAAAAGCCGCTCCAGTTTGTTAAATTGTGTACGTAAAGAGCCTTGTATGCCATTGTAACGTTCCCGCTCCGTACGCTGCATTGGAAAGCATGTAAACACATCTGCTGCTTCCTCATTTCGGGATGCATCGGAAAACATCTTGCATCAATGAACTCGGCACTTAGTGCACATAATGTTGTCTCCATCCTCAAAGTCACTCCCGCTATAATTTTATCATCGTTATTCAACAATTTCAATACTCATATACAAAATACCACGAGATAACCAACTAGTGCGTCTTGCGACTCACCCGTTAGTGTTGCTCGCGTATTTCTCGGTGTCGGTGCAGGGTAGCGGTGCTCAGATGCGACGAAAGTTCAAAGCTCAAATTCCACCACAGGAAGCTTAGGAGCACTCCGGAGTGGGTGCAGTCCAAGAACATGGCGGTGGCTCCACGTAACTTATTCAGCTCAAAACTTCATCTTCCACAAAAGAATGAAGGGAACACACTCGATCAAGGTAGCTGCTCGGTTATTTTATTCTTCCGAGACCAAACATGAACACACGACGCATTTCAGCTTCGCGCCTTTTTCCAGCTGTGTACAAAGTGCTGTGAGTTCAAAATCATTATATTCGTTACAAGCCTAAAGCTTCCGGTGCAATTCAAATAAACATAAATAAAGCACTCAAAACATAAGGCATGGAGTAAAGGGAGGCACCAGATTGGAACATGCAAATAAACAAAGTAAATACTTTAGAATTCATTGCTGGTACATAATAAGCATCAGTAAATTTGGAAATTATATCACAGTAATTCATTCATTTCCGTAAATCATTAATCCCTGCCGGGGATGTCATGTATAAAACTAAAATGGAGCCCTGGATGGGCATTTTTAATAAGACTCAAGTTCCTTTTAAAGCTATTAAGTCCAGATTCATGAAATCATGAATTAGCCTCTGCATTTTCAAAGGTGCCTCAGTATGGAAATTATAGATCTATATATATATTCCTCAGAAAATGTGGTGAAATGTCTCAGGCACCTTATCAGAGGTGGTGCTCAGCTTCACCGGGAATCATCATCAGAAAACTCCTTTCCATCGAATCCAAGAAAGGCGCCGGCACACTTCAAGTGATACATGCAATCTTTATTAAATGTTGTGCAAAAGTGGCGCAAGGGGTTTGTAAATCTGCCCCTGATTCATTTACCATGCTATAGGTACGCTGAGACAGAAACTGAAGGTATCGACCTGGCCCAAACTCTGGTCTGGCCATTTCTTATGTTGGTCCTACTGACACTGAAAGTATCGCTTGCAAACCTTTTACGGCTAAACGAAAGCCGAGGACATATTTGCTGCGCCTGGTTTTGGATGCCATCGCTGGTGATTTTTCCCACTGGGTGTCCTCACTTTGACTGTGACATGATACAATTTTGGGACAAAGGAAACACTAATATGGCTCCCTTTTGAAATGTGACTCAGATGGAATGAGTTCATCCTTTTATCAAGGTAGGATGTGGTCATTTCCACTGTCCTCTTAGATCTATGGCTCTCTCATGGGCCTAGCAGTACATGTCTGAGTTTATTAGCTGATGTTTTTAAAAACAATGCATTTTATTTGTTATGATGCAGGTATCAATTGTCTGTCTAGGGACCAGTAGTGTCAATTGATTAAAGACGAGAGTGAGCAATCCCTGTTATCTGAATTCACACTGAAAAACCTATAATTCACGGGTGAGAGTAATGTTGGAGTTCCATCTGTCAAGATGATCTTAGACTTCTCAATACACTGACACTAAGTATATTTCTTTACAATACAGGCTGTTCATTATCATGTGTATAGTCCTGACGACGACTCTATGGTGATGTTATTCAACTACACTCATTATTTTGGGGGTCAAAACGTCGACTTAAACTGAACAATTGTTCCATGCCCAATTGGACATATCCATGTCAGAAAGAAAAACATATGTCTGTCTTGGGACCAGCAGTGCTTTTGTACCCTCAAACTACCCTTGTCTATATGGTATTCCTGCTAAGTGTCTACATATTTCACTGTGTTTGCTGTTATGTAACGTATTAGGCACAAATGTCTAATTTTTACTGGTGTGCATCAGTCCTATCTTTTGAATATTGGTATGTATACCATTGTATCCGATGTATGATTCTTTAATTTATTGTTCACACTTTTGCAGTCCAGATTGTCGGTGTTGTTTTGTTTCATTTTATTTTGATGTACCATTAATTGCTAGTCCTAAGTAACGGTGGACATACCAAGAGAAGTAGAAAAACAATTGCGTCTTTCATGGCAGAACCCCTGCCTATATACTGCGTGAAGATAATAAATGCATTTTCTGAGTTAAAAGTAAAAAAACAGTAGAAGTATTTCAAGCAGAAATAAAGAGCAAACACCTCATGCTGTCTGAGAGGGAAGATAAGGTCACAATGTATCAATTGTCTGTTGCATGCTGTTACTTACAACACTGTCTGTGAATGCTGTAAACAGTTGGACAACTCTAGGGAACAATGGTGTACCCACAGCTTTAGGAAAAGAAACTTCCAAGAGGATGTTCGAGGTACAGTATGGGATGCGGGGAAGGGCTATTCGGCATACCCCAGAACGTAGCTGGAGCATGAGGGGTGTCCAGCATTGGCTCAAGCGGACCGGATCCATTCCAACTATTCAGTAAATGCACATAACATTAGTTCACATACAAATAATGTAAACTAAAGTATTTCCATAGTCACTGGTATTCAGGAAAATCTGGAATATATAACTGCATGGTTCCACTTCTAAACTGTTTGGTATTTTCATTTTCTATACCTGTCTGCACAGGGCGTAGCCTTGTATCTAAAATCTTGACATTTGCAACCTGTTTTCGACATTCAAAAAAGCAAAGCTTGTTGTGGGTTTATTTTTGCATGCAGTTGCATGTTTTACAGGCGTTATTCCAATGGCCGTGACAGAAGTATTAAGAAGCATGCATCAAGAGCGTGCCTCTTTCAGAAGCAGGTGCATTTTTTTAGGAGCCTTTGCTTTGTCTTATGAATGTGATAAAAGTTACGCTCCACATAATCAAGCATACATGAAGTGAGCTGTATACCAGGTATTTTTCCTTTAATGCTCCGTCACTTGTAGAGTGGAACCTTGATATAATGATCATCCTCGGAATAAACTAAATGCTTCCTGTACCTGATGTCCGGATCTCATTTTCGTTAGAAAAGAGGTAGAATAATTGAAGCGTTGTAAAACTGAGTGGCCAACTTTGCTTTTTCTGCGAACACGTCCCAACTGAATTTCTATCCATATTTTTAGTCTATGTTATTGTATAGGTCGGGGAAACTTAGGGGCAGGTTTACAGCAAAGTAACGCAGCACGGTGCAGCAAGTCATTTTGCTGTACCGTGCTGCGTTAGTTTCAAAGCACAGAGATGCAACATATTTACAAGAATATGTCGCATCTCTGTGCTTCCCCTGTGCTAGCGCACAAACTGCAGCCAAATGACGGCGCAAGCACCCTTGCACCATGGTGCAAGGATACCTGTGTCGTGGGGAGATTGTTTTTGTGCAGGAAGGGACACCTTCCTGCACCAAAACAATCACACGGGGCTTTTTCCTCTTTCAATGCATGCTGTAGAATGCAGCATGCATTCAAAGATGAAAAAACGAGGAGAAATGAAAACATTCCTCCTCGTTGCACCTCACTACGCCACACGCATCTCCAGATTTATGATTTCTCATAAATCTGGAGATGTGTCTTGTTCCATGGGTGTTGCGTGGGAACACCCACAGCAACACCCATGGAATGCCCCTTCAACACACAGTGATGCATGTGAAGGGGCCATATTTACGAGGAGAGGAAAAGTCACGCAGGGTGGCTTTTCCTCTCCTTGTAAATATGGATGAGTCCCCTGCGCCACCAGTATGTCACGAAAAGTCTGCTCCTTAGTCCGCTACAGTGTTATGTTATGTTATGTTAAATTGATTTATTATGCGCACAGCTACTCCAGCCAAGGAGCGTCCCGGCGCAAAGACAAGGAGGAACACAACACAACAGAAACGGGGACGCCTAAGATAGACAGCTAAAACAGAAAAGTCTTGATGGCTCTCCGGAAAGAAAGCAGATCGTCTAACTGACGGATTTCAACTGGGAGGGTGTTCCAAATTAGTGCAGCTTTCACGCTGAAGGAACGACCCCCCCATCCGACAGAGTCTAAATCTAGGGACCACAGCAAGGGCCTGGCCCTGAGATCGGAGGCTACGAGTGGGGACATAGAAAGAAATAAGATTGGACAGGATTTCAGGACCTATACCTCTTAATATCTTAAAAGTCAAGCAAAGGACCTTGAAAAGAATACGCTTCCTTACAGGGAGCCAATGCAAAGAGTGAAGGACATTCGCCACCGGGCAAAAGCTGGGTAGGCCAACAATGGCTCTGGCCGCAGCATTTTGAACCCGCTGTAGGCGCGTTAACTCAGCCTGATTAGCCCCAGCCAGAAGAGAGCTAGCGTAGTCCAGGCGAGAGATGATAGTAGCCTGGACTACAAGCTGTCTGGTAGGGGCATCAAAGTATTTAAGGACTGGTCTAAGACCTCTTAATAGACCAAAACAACAGGCTGCCATTTTTTTAGTATGTCCTATAAAGGTAAGGCCAGCGTCCAACCAGACCCCAAGATTTTTCACCTCCGACACTGGGGTCGGAGTGGGGCCCAGCTCAAAAGGCCACCACTGATCGCCCCAGAGCTCCACTCCCTTCCCAACAACCATCACCTCTGTTTTTGTGGCATTAAGCTGGAGACAGTTTTCTGTCAGCCAGCAAGCCACCGCCTTCAGTCCGGACTGAAACCTGGGGGCGTGGCCTAATGCAAAATGTGATAGTGGTTAAAACAATCTGCATCTCTAAATAAAATGATTAGGCCCCCTCCGCAAGCTTGTGTCCATGTAAATGTCAAGTTTGTAGACATTACTTAACCATGTCTCCCCCACCATGAGTGGCATATTTTAAACACTTCCAGTTTTGACAGACAAGAAACAGTTGGTAATGAGTTCATCCAAGATAACACAAATTCTCGGTGATAGAGCTGGGACTGGATCTGGATCTGGTCCCGGCTGGTATGCTGTCAAAAAGTAACCAGAGGGTGCTTTCTTGCCTCATTTTTTGTTTAAATATTTTTATTAACAATTTTCATATTTTGAGCATACAACCAGAATAAAGCGAATATGCCATGGGTAGTTACTTGCAAATTTTACATTATTCAGGTTCAGTCCATAAGAGAAAGGAGGCAGATAAATTGTTCAACCGAGACTAAGAGGGGCCTCAGGACAGCGCCAACCAAACTGTGGATATAGGGCACAGCAAAATGAGGACAGCTGAATCCAAGGAGGAGTAAGGGTGTCGCGTGAGACCTGCTGCCGTGCCTAGTGTAAATGAGTGAGCATGCCCTATCAGGGCTCAGTGACAGCAAGATTATGTAAGGGAACCCTATCTCTTTGGAAGTCAGTACTACTCAACACTCATAACCAGGGGAGGGTGAGCATTAGGTGTCAGTCTAGGATTTCCTCCCGGAGGTTCCCAAGTGTGGGTGCTTTCTCCCCTCATGCGCACATGTTTTTTCTGGGCGATGGACTCTGCCTTGCCTAAGTGGGGGTTGGGCAGAAGCACAGTCTGAAATACTAGGCAGTAGGAGGCCCCTTCACAGGCAAGAGTCCTGGGCAGTGGCAGCCGTACTGATGAGCATGTGAGCATTAGTATCTGTACACGCCAATTCAAGCCAGCTGAAGGCTGCAGCCTTAATGAATTAATAATGACTTCAAATTGGACAGCAGACTTAAATAAAGAGTACAGGCAATGCGATGTTAAGGGTGGGAGGAACTCTGCGGTATGTTGTTGAATTTTTCTATTACTCTGTGGAATTGTACCCACCCCTAAAAAGAATAATAATATTTTTGCATCAGTAACCTCAATTTACATAGTATACAGGTTCACATATATGATATTCTGGTATCACATAATTCACCAGTACAGACCTTGTATCAAATTATTACATCTTGGATATAATAATCAGTAGACACCACAATCCAGTGGTGGAATCAAGCCCAAGTGGGCACTAAATCCAGTCTTTACCACGGTTACAAACAGTGCTATGATGTTGAGAAAAAACGATAATCACAAACTAACAAATATTCTCATCTTTTATGTAGTATTTTTGGCCTCCCTGAAAAACGAGAAAAATGAAAAGAAGAAAAAAACATTAAACCAATTGTTAATAAAACGGAATCACAAAGTTATCACTATTGAGAGAAGGAGACAAGCTAAAAACATATTTCACACATGTACATACAGTTCTTCATCAATGTTCAAACCAATTGGTTCCTTAATATCAAATTCTACAATATGTCTTCCTTCTGGACTCCTAAGTGCCTTCTCCCTACTCCCCCAGACCCCAACCATTTGTAATACCCTATATATATATGATTCTAGACAGGCACCACTATCCCTAGGAGTTTACCAAAACTCATTCACTACAGTGGAAGAGGTAAGGGAACTGCACACAATCTACATATTTCACGACTACCCTTTAGTGTCAATGCCTGACTCATTTAATCAACACATAAGCAAAGACTAACTTCTAATGCTACTAAAACTTGCCAACATGACAGGTTTCAAAACAGTTTTTTGTCAGCAAATGCACGATGTTACCAAACACTTCTCTGACAGTGGTTCCCAAATGCACACAGACTCACAGTGTGATTCTAGACAAGCACCACTATCCCTAGGAGTTTACCAAAACTCATTCACTACGGTGGAAGAGGTAAGAGAACTGCACACAATCTACATATTTAAGTACAGCACATCAGTGTCAAGGCATAACTCATTTAATCAACATATAAGCAAAGAGTGGCTTCTAATTCTACTAAAACTTCACAACATGATAGATTTCAAAACAGTTTTCTGTCAGCAAAAGCACGATGTTACCAAACGCTTCTCTGACAGTGGTTCCCAAATGCACACAGACTCACAGTGTGATTCTAGACAAGCACCACTATCCCTAGGAGTTTACCAAAACTCATTCACTACACTAGAACTGGTAAAGGAACTGCACACAATCTACATATTTCACGACTGCACTTTAGTGTCAATGCCTGACTCATTTAATCAACACATAATCAACGCATAAGCAATGACTGGCTTCTAATGCTACTAAAACTTGACAACATGACAGGTTTTAAAACAGTTATCTGTCAGTAAATAAACGATGTTACCAAATGCTTCTCTCACAATCCTTACCCAAATGCACACAGACTCACAGTGTGATTTTAGACAAGCAACACTATCCTAGGAGTTTACCAAAACTCATTCACTACTCTGGAAGAGTTAATGGTACTGCACACAATCTACATATTTAAGTACACCACATCAGTGTCAAAGCATGACTCATTTAATCAACGCATAAGCAAAGACTGGATTCTAATGCTACTAAAACTTGACAACATGACAGTTTTTAAAACAGTTAGCTGTCAGCAAATACATGATGTTACCAAACGCTTCTCTGACAGTGGTTCCCAAATGCACAGAGACTCACAGTGTGGATTCTAGACAAGCAACACTATCCCTAGGAGTTTACCAAAACTCATTCACTACAGTGGAAGAGGTAAGGGAACTGCACACAATCTATATATTTCACGACTGCACTTTAGTGTCAATGTGTCACTCATTTAATCAACACATAAGCAAAGACTGGCTTCTAATGCTACTAAAACTTGACAACATGACAAGTTTTAGAACAGTTTACTGACAGCAAATACACAATGTTACCAAACGCTTCTTTCACAGTGGTTCCCAAATGCACAAAGACTCACAGTGTGATTCTAGACAAGCACCAGTATTCCTAGGAGTTTACCAAAACTCATTCACTACACTGGAAGTGATAAGGAAACTGCACACAATCTACATATTTCACGACTGCTCTTTAGTGTCAATGCCTGACTCATTTAATCAACACATAAGCAAAGACTGGCTTCTAATGCTACTAAAACTTGACAACATGACAGGTTTCAAAACAGTTTTCTGTCAGCAAATTCACGATGTTACCAAACGCTTCTCTGACAGTGGTTCCCAAATGTACACAGACTCACAGTGTGATTCTAGACAAGCACCAGTATTCCTAGGAGTTTACCAAAACTCATTCACTACACTGGAAGGGATAAGGGAACTGCACACAATCTACATATTTCACGACTGCACTTTAGTGTCAATGCCTGACTCATTTAATCAACACATAAGCAAAGACTGGCTACTAATGCTACTAAAACTTGACAACATGACAGGTTTCAAAACAGTTTTCTGTCAGCAAATTCACGATGTTACCAAATGCTTCTCTCACAGTGGTTCCCAAATGCACACAGACTCACTGTGTGATTCTAGACACACAACACTATCCCTTGCACTATATCAAAACACATTTCTTCATCTAGAAGTAGTACTACATTTTAGTATAAAAACATAACATAATTCATTTCACAAATTCCTAAACAATGACTGGTTTCTAATTCTACCAAAATATAAAAACTGCACAGTTATCTCTCTACAAACACATGAAAAACACAAATGCTTATCACAGAATGGTTTCTACATGCACACACACTGTCAATAAGATTGTAGAGAAAAAAAAAATACTCCTTACACTTTAGCAGAAAAAATACATTAGTCTGATTAAAATAAAAATAGTCTACATACATCCCCTCGCAATTAAAAAACTCACCTTTCAAGATGTTTTGTAGACGAAGAAGTATATTAGTCACACACCAGATATCAGTCACACACCAGATTTTCTTATACAGAATCTCTGCACTGTGCACCTGTCAGCAAAACCAAAGAATGGCAAAGTTTCCCTCTCATTTTCCACACATATACATGTAAACATCAAATCACATTCCTTCCCACATAAATTCAAAAGCAAACACACATTTCTATTGGTTAAACATTTCAACCCTTTCCAAATGACATAAACTTCAACCCTTCCCCCAATCTGCCTTCTGCCCGTTACCATAGAAACAGGTCATGGAACACTGTACTGAGCTCACAGGTCACAAGTTCAGCACACACAATGTTGCTAATCAAAACAGCAAGTGTGCTTGACTTCTCAACATATCAGCTTATCATATATAATGTTCCTTACAATCTGTTTTTGTTAACCAATAAGAATCAAGCGTTTAAAAAACAGAAATATGTACCCTACCTTTTAGTGTAGAAGGTTGTCAAACAACCAATGATTTCTTGTCTTTTTTCAAAATTGCATCTTAGCCACCATTTTAGAAACATCTTACTTTCCAAACTGCCATTTCATTTACAGAGACCATCTGAGTGCATCCAGACCTCCTTACAAGATGCTTACAGTGTGGATTGTGGGACACAGCTACATTTTCTGGAGCCAAAGGTATGCAGAAAACAAAGGCATTCACAAAGTCCTAGGTTTACCAAATGTAGACATTAAATGGATTGGACACAGAGGGTTAAAGTGGCACCAATTTATGCCATTGTTGAAATCCTTCATGCAAATCCAACACCCTGACCTCATAATAGTGCACTGTGGTGGCAATGACCTAGGCACTTTGACTGGGGTAGGTCTGGAAATGCTTATGAAAGACACCTTGGCACAACTGATTTCACTTTTCCCTTCAACTGCCTTTGTGTATTCTAACATATGCCAAAGGCAGAAATGGAACTGGTCCGATCATTTTTGTCCACAGATTGAGAAAGCTAGGAAACATGTGAATAAATCTGTTTCTGCTTTTCTCCGAGACTACAGAATGGGATCCATTTACAATAACAATCTGCGCTTTGACATGCAAGAGATGTATAGGAGAGATGGAGTACACTTTACTGATGAAGGAAACAGAGTCTTCTTCAACAACTTTAGACTCTGTATAGGTACTTACTTATAAGTACCAAAAACTCTCAATGAACACAACGGCTCTTTTTAGAGCCATTCAAGAACAAAACACTTAAGCTTAATCTTTATCTCCCAACAATTTCATTTTTTTTTTCCTTGGATCCGCGCACCCACCGCTGGAGAATCCGTGCATCCAACGCAATACGATGCGCACACCGTGCGCGCATTTCGCCGCTTTTTTTTTTTTAAAAGGGGGGCCCCAGGGGGTCCTTCTGGCACCCCCTAAGCACCTCTAGAGTATTTCCACTCTGCCCCCTTTATATGTTTTACGCACTTATTCCCCTTGCTTCTTCAGCCTCGCTTCTACCGAGGCAGAAAATGGCCGACAACAGATCCTGGTTTCGAATGTAGAGAGACGCTCGACAGCCAATTAGCATTCAGCAAGCGATCGGGAGGGTGCACGCTCTGTTCAGGGAGGGTTCGCTTACGGTGCGGGTAGGGTCCGCGGATCCTCCGCGGCCATAGATATCACTAACTTTTTTACCCTAATTTTCTCAGGAACTACTGAACAGATTCACACCAAATATGCAAAAGGCACGAGTCCGAACTGAGGATTACCTCTTTGCCAAATTTGGTGTCATTCTGTTCAGCGGTTCGGGCTGTAGCTGCGACAACAGATCCTATGGGAAATTGCATGGGGAAAACGCGTTTTGGAACCCCCATTTTTTCTCGGCCCCCGCTTGACGAATCACCACGAAACTTTCAGGGTAGGAGTGGAGTGGAGCTGGCCAAAAGTTTGGAGAATTTCGCGAAGATTCGTCAATCGGCGCCAAAGAAATTCCCAATAGAATGTTGCGGATTTCCTATGGAAAATAGGTCCTAACTATAACTATCTACTGGCGACCGCCAGTAGATAATATATATATATATATATATATATATATATATATATATATTCACTTAAAAAACTATAGGTTTCACACATGTTATAGTTAGGTGGACATTTCACTCGTAAAAAATCAATTAAATTCCCCCGTTATAGTTAGTTCAGATAACCATAACTCGCGCGCCGGCAATCCACTGCTGATGACTTCACATATTACATCACTCATAACATGGTCAGTGGCATCACTCATGACATCACTGATGACATCATCCTTGTGATAGAGTGGCGGTCGCGCGAGTTATAGTTATCTGAACTAACTATAACGGGGGAATTTCATTGGTTTTTTACGAGTGAAATGTCCACCTAACTATAACATGTGTGAAACCAATGGTTTTTTTAAGTGAATTTGCAAGGTTTTTTAAATGCTAATTCCTAACTATAACGTGTGTGAAACCTATGGTTTTTTAAGTGAATTTGTACGTTTTTTTAAATGCTAAGTTATGTATGTATTATTATAAATTTTTTATAAGGTTTTTCGCCGTGTGATTTTTAAATAAAAAAAAATCAAATGTTTTTTTCACCCTTCGGGGTCCTTCAGGGACCCCCTGACAAAGGCTAGGGGTCAGGAACTCTCTACCCTGCCCCCTTTTCATGTTGGCCACCTCTCTTTTTCAGTGTCGCACCCAAAACAAACAAAATGGCGGCCGACACTTCCTGATTTCGACCGATTCGAACATTGACTGACATGTAACCATCAATCAGAATTACGCTCGCGCACGTAAGAGTGTGCGCACGGTGCGCGGCTATTGATATTTATGTACTTTTAACTGCAATTTCTCAGGAACTACTGAACAGGTTGACTCCATATATCCAAAAGGCACATGCCTGACCTGAGGACTACCTCTCTGCCAAATTTCAAGTAATTCTGTTCAGCCGTTCGGGCTGTACCTTCAACTAAAGGTCCTATGGGAAAGTGCATGGAGAAAACGCGTTTTGGGCACCTCCTTTTTTCTCGGCCCCCGCTTGACGAATCACCCTGAGACTATATATATCTACTGGCGGTCGCCAGTAGATAGTTATAGTTAGGACCGAGTTCCCATAGGAAATCTGAAAATTCTATTTTGAATAACTTTGGCGCCGGTTGACGAATCCTCGCGAAATTTTTAAAACTAATGGGGTGCTCCGCTCAGCTCCTACCCTGAAAGTCTTGGGGTGATTCGTCAAGCGGGGGTTGAGAAAAAAGGGGGGTCCCAAAACGCGTTTCCCTATGCATTTTCCCATAGGACCTTTAGTCGAAGGTACAGCCCGAACGGCTGAACAGAATTACTTGAAATTGGGCAAGAGGTAGTCCTCAGGTCAGGCATGTGCCTTTTGCATATATGGTGTCAATCTGTTCAGTAGTTCCTGAGAAAATCGCAGTTAAAAGTACATAAATATCTATCTGCGCGCACGTTGTGCCGTGCCCGAACGTAATTCTGATTGGTGGTTAGATGTCAGTCAACATTCGAATTGGTCGAAATCAGGAAGTGTCGGACGCCATTTTGTGTGTGGCAGTGAAAAAGAAAGGTGGAGAACGTGAAAAGGGAGCAAGGTAGAGAGTTCCTGACCCCCTAGCCTTTGTCAGGGGGTCTCTGAAGGACCCCAAAGGGTGAAAAAAACATTTGACCCCTAGCCGCCATTTTGAGTTTTAGAGGCAGAAGAGAGCTAAAAACACAAGTGGAGAACGTGAAAAGGGGGCAGGGTAGAGAGTTCCTGACCCCCTAGGCCTTCTCAGGGGGACCATGAAAGACCCCTTAGGTCCCAAAAAAAAAAAAAAAATTATGAATATTGCGGGGTGTGCGCACGGTGCGTGCACGGTGCGCGCACGGCGGCAATAAATTCATAAAAAATATAGAATTAAAAATCAAGTTTAAGTGTTTAGATGTTGGTTGGCTCTAAAAAGAGCCGTTGTGTTCATTGAGTGTTTTTTTGTATCTACAAGTAAGTACTGATGCAGAGTCTAAAGTTCAAGAGGAAGACTCTGTTCCCTTCATCTGTGAAATGAACACCGTCTCCTCTATAAATGCCTTGCATGTTGTAACGCAAGTTGTTGTGGTATATAGAACCCATACCATAGTCTCTGAGGAAAGCAGAAACAGACTTATTGAAGTGCTTTTTTGCTTTCTCAATCTGCGTACAATATTGGTTGGACCAGTTCCACTTTTGCCTTTGGCATATATTAGAATATACAAAGGTAGTTTGTGGAAAAAGTGACATCAATTGCACAAAGGTGTCCTTAACAAACATTTCCAGACCTACCCCAGTTAAAGTGCCTAGGTCATTTCCACCACAGTGCACAATTATAAGGTCAGGCTGTGGGAGATGTAGAAAGGATTTCACCAAAGGCATTAATTGGTGCCACTTTAACCCTCTCTGACCAATCCATTTAATGTCTACATTTGGCAAAGCAAGGTCATTCACAATACCTCTTTTTTCTGCATACTTTTCACTCGAGTAGACATAGCTATGACCTACAATCCACACTGTGAACATCTTTCAAGGAGATCTGGATGCGCTCAGAAGGTGTCTTTCAGTAGAATGGCAATATGAAAATAAGGATTGTTGTAAAATGGAGGCTTACATACTTGTTTTAATAAAAATAACTCATTTGCTGTTTCAGACCATTCTACACTAAAAACTAGGCTGTATGTTTAAATTTTTAAAAGGTTCCCACAGAAGATAACTTTGGATATGCTGTTAGGTTTGAAAAGTCAAGCACTCATGCTCTTTGGATTAGAAACATTGTGTGCTGAACTTCTGACCTCTCTGCTCACACCAGTGTTCCATGATCTGTTGCTATGGTAGCAGGCAGAAGTCATGTTGGGGGTAGGAATCATTTGGAAAGGGTTGGAATTTGCAACCAATAGAAATGTGTGTTTCCATTAAAAAAAATATGGGAAGCAATGTGATTTGAAGTTAACATGTATATGTGTGAAAAAAGAGAGGGAAATGTTGCCATTTAGTGGTTCTGGTGAGAGGAGTACAGCTCAGAGATTCTGGCTCTGATAATCTGCTGTGTGAGTGGCACATTTCTTTCTCAACTAACTACTTTTAAAGGTGAGTTATGAATTTGAGAGGGGATGTATGTGGTGTATTTTGATATAAATAAGAAAAATGTATTTCTTCTTTTAAAGTTGTGTTTTACATTTTATGTTTTGGAAGATATTTAACTGCCTTGAACTTGTAAGATATTATGGAGTATGTCTTCACCATAATTTAAGGTGTACTGGTATCATCCAGGAATACTGTTTTGTGCCTAGAATCACACTATGAGTCTGTGTGCACACAGGAATTGTTGTCAGAGATTTAATTTGTGTTGCTCTGGTTCTGTAAGACTTGCACTCGTAGGAAAAGGGCAGCTTGTTTTCTTGAACTGTGATGGTTAGCATTCAGCAGAAATTACTATCTCACAGATGCGAGGCAAATGCTAACACATTTGAAAACAACAGGGTAGATTTTCCTTCCACTCCTGCAATGGGTGAGGTAGTTCCTACATGTTCAAAACTCCAATTAACCCTTAGCACAGGTGATCTTACATACATCTATGCAGTCTTCATGCAGTTGTGCAAGCGTCCATGCAGATCACTCTTGCACCTGACAATACACAGTCTCCAGAAACACACTCTTAGCACACAGCCAGCTGCTTCTCCTGCACACCCATGCTTACTATTCAGCACTGTGTGGTATTTCAGATAGCAGTGTGTAACGCTTACACATTCAACATCACCAAGGCTCCTTTCCTTTGCTGTAGTCTAATCACTCACCCAGGTTCCACATGCTCATGGTCTCAAGTAGCTGTTAGGACATGTGCTCTTTTCTGCCTCTCTAAACTATAAGGAAAATGTGTCAGGCTGTTACAGTAATTATCACTTGCTCCACCACAGTAGTAAATGTGCTTTGAAATTGCCAATCAAATATTGTTTTCTGCCTAGAATCACACCATGAGTCTGTGTGCACACAGGAATTGTTGTCAGAGATTTAATTCGTGTTGCTCTGGTTCTGTAAGACTTGCACTCGTAGGAAAGGGGCAGCTTGTTTTCTTGAACTGTGATGGTTAGCATTCAGCAGAAATCACTATCTCACAGATGCGAGGCAAATGCTGATACATTTCAAAACAACAGGGTAGATTTTCCTTCCACTCCTGCAATGGGTGAGGTAGTTCCTACATGTTCAAAACTCCAATTAACCCTTAGCACAGGTGATCTTACATACATCTATGCAGTCTTCATGCAGTTGTGCAAGCGTCCATGCAGATCTCTCTTGCACCTGACAATACACAGTCTCCAGAAACACACTCTTAGCACACAGCCAGCTGCTTCTCCTGCACTCCCATGCTTACTATTCAGCACTGTGTGGTATTTCAGATAGCAGTGTGTAACGCTAACACATTCAACATCACCAAGACTCATTTCCTTTGCTCTAGTCTAATCACTCACGCAGGTTCCACATGCTCATGGTCTCAAGTAGCTGTTAGGACATGTGCTCTTTTCTGCCTCTCTAAACAATAGGGAAAATGTGTCAGGCTGTTACAGTAATTATCACTTGCTCTACCACAGTAGTAAATGTGCTTTGAAATTGCCAATTAAATATCGTTTTCTGCCTAGAATCACACCATGAGTCTGTGTGCACACAGGAATTGTTGTCAGAGATTTAATTTGTGTTGCTCTGGTTCAGTAAGACTTGCACTCGTAGAAAAGGGGCAGCTTGTTTTCTTGAACTGTGATGGTTAGCATTCAGCAGAAATCACTATCTCACAGATGCAAGGCAAATGCTAACACATTTCAAAACAACAGGGTAGATTTTCCTTCCACTCCTGCAATGGGTGAGGTAGTTCCTACATGTTCAAAACTCCAATTAACCCTTACCACAGGTGATCTTACATACATCTATGCAGTCTTCATGCAGTTGTGCAAGCGTCCATGCAGATCTCTCTTGCACCTGACAATACACAGTGTCCAGAAACACACTCTTAGCACACAGCCAGCTGCTTCTCCTGCACTTCCATGCTTACTATTCAGTACTGTGTGGTATTTCAGATAGCAGTGTGTAACGCTAACACATTCAACATCACCAAGGTTCATTTCCTTTGCTCTAGTCTAATCACTCACCCAGATTCCACATGCTCATGGTCTCAAGTAGCTGTTAGGACATGTGCTCTTTTCTGCCTCTCTAAACTATAAGGAAAATGTGTCAGGCTGTTACAGTAATTATCCCTTGCTCTACCACAGTAGTAAATGTGCTTTGAAATTGCCAATCAAATATCATTTTCTGCCTAGAATTACACCATGAGTCTGTGTGCACACAGGAATTGTTGTCAGAGATTTAATTTGTGTTGCTCTGGTTCTGTAAGACTTGCAGTCGTAGGAAAGGGGCAGCTCATATGATAGGATTTGAAAAGCTAAAAAAAATATAGTAATATATTTAAATGACATAAAGATATTTTTTTTTGTTTCCTTTAGGTATTGCTGAACAACACTGAAATAAATTAAACATGCCTATAAAATCAAGAAAGAGAAAAGAACAGCAAAAACATCTATATTTGAAGACAACTGGACAACAAAAATTAGTTGAAGATCCTCATGTTGGAAAAAAGAAAAAGTCTTCTGTTAAGCAGACTAAGGTTTTTTTTAAAAATATCCTCAAACATAGAAAAAAAGTAGAAAGTATATCCTCTGCAAATAGTGTTTCAAGAAGAAAACAACAAGACAATAGAAAGGAAATACTAAATGCTAATGTAGAATCAGAAGCAAGAAAGAATGACTCAAAAAGAAAAACAGAATTTCAAAATATTCGTAAAAAAATGTTTCAGAGAAGAGTGGTGTTCAATTTGCTAAAGGATGTGAAAAAAAATAGGAAGAAACATATTGAATCAATTGTTGCAAAGGCTTTGGAATTAATAAGAAAACTATTCATTTTTATTTTGAACCGGATCTGTACATTAGATAAAATAGTCAATGTAATGAAGTCAAAAAGCAAAAGGAAAAGAGTAGTGAAAAAAAATAACTTTTGTAATTTGTTCTTAGGAGAATGGAAGCATAGTTCAAGTACTGAACCATTTTTTAATGAAGAGAATTATCTTCAAAGTAATAGTTTGCTGTATGCAGTTGACACCAGTGGTCGAACTTATGAAGTTAAAGATGGTTGTGTAATGGAAAAGGAGAAAATGGTTCCAAGAAATGAGGAAGAAGTGTTAGCTGATGAGGTTATGGGGAAACGTCCTAAAGCCCCAGTGTACACTTGGAATTGTAGTAGTATTTGTACTGTACAACAAGAATCTATTGATAAATTACGTGACTTTCTAAGAGAATATAGTAAAAAAAGTGTTAAACAGAAGATTAAGGTGCTTCAAAGACTAGATCCATGCAGAGTGAGGAAGAATACTGGTTTGCAAGGACATTCTCTGGCTTGTCTTTCTAGGAAAGTTTGTCAAACTGTTTTTCACCATTTTAGGATGCTGGCAGTACATCATACTGAAATGAGAAAGTTTGTGAGAAGATTGTATTTTGCTAAAAGTCCAGCACTAAAGTTAAATGAGTTGAATAGTGCTCTGTTGCGTGGATCTGTATCAGATGTAGAGAAGGTTACTGATGATATTCAGTTTTGTTACTTTGGTCCAGAACAAGAAAGTGCAGGAAATGACATAGTTATTGAAGAAAATGTGGAAGAGAATGTAGAACCCACTGTTAGTAAAAATTTTGAAGATCAAATAACAAAATTTACTATCATCTCTAATGAAAGACCAAATATTACTTGTATTTGTTGCCGGAGAAGCCATTATAAAAGTCAAACAAGGAATATTGATCTCTATAAAAAAAGTGAAAAAGAAAATAATTATGAGTGGAAGGATTTTGCTACATATTTGTTTCTGGAAAATTGTTTTGATTTGGGTGAAGATCAGCGTATTTGTAAATACTGTTATAACAAGTTAGAAGAAAATAAAATGCGAGCTACAGCTTTACATAATAATTTAAAATTGGTTGATATTCCTGCAGAACGAAGGGGCATATTATCAAGAGAATTATCGCCGCTTTAGCGGCCGTTTTCGGCCGAAAAGCGGCGATAATTCTATCGCAGAATCAACATGGGCAGGCTTACGCGTGTTTCCTTGTTTAAGCAGCCCTTTAAACGGCACTTTGCATGTCAGCGATGAATATCGCTAATGACAGGCAAAGTAGGCGTTCCTTTTCATTGCTCAATGGAAATCCGCACTGACACAGCAGCGCAAGATTATCAAGCCTCCTGGAAACCCTCGATAAAATAAAATAAACCGCGCTAACCGCGGTTATCGCAGGTTTGTAACACCTGCTAAGAAACTGACGAGCCATACTTTTAATGGCAGGTGGATTGAACGGCTGAGGCAACGGGGCATATTATGAAGGAAATGCGATAAATATCGCATTTCCCGCTTTGCGCAATTCTGTTTCAAGCCGCTATCGCTGGATTTAATGGCCGTGGAGATTTGCATTGATAATAACGCGATATCTCGACGATTAAATCCGCCGATATGCGGTGTTAAACAGAATCGCGCAAAGCGGAAAATGCGATATTTATCGTGTTTCCTTAATAATATGCCCCTTAGTGATTTAAATACGTATGAGTCTATACTCATTCAATGTGTCCATCCATTTCAGACTATAGTTCGTATGGAGCCCAAAACAGGTAAAATACCTCCTTCAGATTTACAAAGAGGTTTAAAAGGAAGAGTTGTCTATTTACCATTAGATTTGAAAAAAAATATTGAAAAAATTGATGCAGATAGTTTGGAAACTGAACCATTAGTTATTCTGGTTAATGGTGTTTCCTACAAAGAATAAGAAAATTTGGCAGGAGCTAGTAGATGTACGAAAAGTACAAAGAGCAAATTTATATTTGAAAAGAAATAATAAGTACTATGAATCAATTTATATGGATGAAGATGAAGAAGTTTTACTAGCAGAGACAGGAATACCAACTGGGCAAATTGAAAAAGTAGATAAGTGAAAAGAAGAAGAAATTTATGAACATTTCAGCATACATCCTCTTCATTCTAAAGAAGTTATGGGAAACACTATTGATCTGTTTCAGATGAAAAAAGCTAAAGGAACTGCTGTGAGTGTATGGAGGAGAGCTTGGAAGCTCGTTGTTTTCCACAGCGGTATGATGAACGTCCAGTACAGATTCCTGCTTCTGAGTATCGGACTACAAGATTATATGCAGAAGATCCAAGATTTCGTCATAGTATTCCTTATTTGTTCCATCTTTTATTCGAAAGTGACTTGTCTGCACTATCTTATGCAGTAAATCACATATTTAAAACTGGAGTACATCTACATAATGTGTCTGCAAAGGATTTTATGAACAAAGTGCAACAGCGA
Organism: Triturus cristatus; assembly: GCF_964204655.1. Classification (NCBI taxonomy): domain Eukaryota; kingdom Metazoa; phylum Chordata; class Amphibia; order Caudata; family Salamandridae; genus Triturus; species Triturus cristatus. The sequence continues at coordinate 299,893,321 of NC_140593.1, forward strand.
GATGATCATTTGGAATCTCAATTGATTAATCTGATGGCTTGTCAGCGTGGAACTAATGAATATTGGTACCGACGCCATGGAGAATTGAAATGTATGTTACGGAATTTAGGAACTCCTACATGGTTCCTTACCCTAAGCTGTGCTGAGTACGCTTGGGATGATTTACTGGATTTTCTTCGAGAGGCAAATTCAAATATTGAAAACATCCAATACAAGACAGCAGGAGAATTGTGCTCATTGGATCCGGTTAATGTTTGCAGATATTTCAATCATAGATTTGAGCCTATGATGTCCTTCATCTGCAATAAAAAAAATCCACCTCTTGGAGAAGTTGTGGATTTCTTTTGGAGAAAAGAGTACCAAGCAAGAGGTGCTCCTCATATTCATATGCTGTTGTGGATCAAGGATGCCCCAAAATTTGGAACAGATTCTGATGATGCAGTTTTATCTTTCATTGAAGAATATGCAACATGTGCTATACCTAAAAGCACAGAAGAAAAAAACTTAAAAGAGCAAGTTTTACGTTTCCAAAGTCATCGGTGTGGAAAATACTGTCGACGAAAGTACAAGAGTAAAGATAAATTCTACACAAAATGTCGATTTGGATTTCCACGACCTGTTCTTTCAAAAGGAAGAGTAAACAGTTTTATGTCAGCTGTTTGACATACCATTACAAGAAAATCTCCGAAAAATACTTACAACCTAAGAAGAAAAGAAGAGTCAAAATATATAAATGACTACGACCCAGTCATTTTATCCATGTGGAATGCTAACATGGATATTCAGTATGTAGCTGACAATTCTATTGCTGTTGCTCGGTATGTCACATCTTACATCACAAAATCTGAGAAAACGGAATTGAAAGAAATGTGGGAAGAGATTTCTCACGAGAAGACTGTCAGTAAAAACCTATACAGTTTCAGTTTAAAGATGTTATTGCATCGAGAAATTGAGTCATACGAATGTTCAGATAGGCTATCATCTGCAAGTCTGTACTCCAAATCCAGAAGAATAATTTGGGTAAGTTTAGGCCTTGCAGGAATGCAAAATCGGGTACTGAAATCTATTCGAGAAATTGAATATTTAGCAGAGAACGAACCAGAAAGTACAGACATTTTGAAAACAAATATGTTGGACACATATTACCCAAACAGAAGTCATCATCTTGAGAACATGTGTCTCTATGAAGTGCTGCAGAACTACATTTTTAAACGGAATGCCACAGAAGACATCAACAATGGAAAAAATAAAGTCATTGGTGAGGAAGGATGTTTGGTGAAACAAACAAAAGGAAGTTTGATTAATCACAGGAAGCTGAGTTGCGACACTACTGACAAAAAGGAATTTTACTACTTAGCACTTTTACAGCTGTTTAAACCATGGCGTTCAGAGGATGAATTACTTGGAGATTTTCAGAGCTATGAAGATTCCTTTAATGCATGTAAAGATAGGATAGAATGCAGTACTTTCACAAATTATGTACAAATGAAGAAATTGAATAAGAAGCTACAATTGCAGCTGAAGTAGCTAGAGACAGTTCTCAAGACAGTCAAAGTTCTGGTACACACAGTCAAGATCTCCTAGGACAACCAATCGTAGAAAATGAAGCTGCAATAGCCATGACTGAAGTGGAAACAGCTATGAATCAAGCTCAGGAAGATTTAATAGACTTACCAAATTTGGAACAACAACTGAATGATGAACAACAACAAATTTATGAAGAAGTCACAAAACAAATTGATCATGGATTTCTACATGAAAATAAAGAGTGCTCATGCACATCATTCGAACCAATCAGAATGTATGTGAGTGGACAAGCTGGAACTGGAAAAAGTTTCTTAATTAAAGTAATTAGAAGCTACCTACAGAAAAAAACTGATTCAACTTTGTCTTGTGTTGTTACTGCTCCAACTGGGTTAGCAGCATATAACATGAAAGGAATTACCTTACATCGTTTGCTAATGTTACCAGTAGAGCATGAGAACAAAATAGAACACCACAAGCTAACAGGAGAAGCATGTTTTGAAGTTTCAAGAGTGCTGAAGAAAATGAAAGTTCTCATTATTGATGAGGTAAGCATGGTATCAAACTTAATGCTTGCCTTTGTGCATTTAAGAATGCAGCAAATTCTAAAGACAGACTATGACGTGTTATTTGGAGGAAAACATGTTATAATTTTTGGGGATCTACTGTAGCTCACTCCAGTTAAAGGACAACCAGTATTTAATACTCTTGCACATGAAGACGCGAAAAAGTCATTAGGAAGTATAGGTAATGTGAATATTTGGTCATACTTTGAGTACAAAGAACTCATTACCAATATGCGGCAAGCAAATGATGATGATTATGCAAGTAGTCTCAAAGATATCAGAATTGGACTACTCACAGAAAATGGCAGAAAAGCTTTACAGAGTCGATTGCTATGTAATTTGTTTCCAACAGAACAAATAGTTCCAGAGAAAATATACAAGAAAATTGCAGAAAAAAATACTGTAATCTGCTTAATGCCAACACTACATGAATGCTCTATATTCAATGAAGAACTTTTGAAATTGGAAAATTAAGAGATTATGAAAATGGAAGCCGTGGATAAAATACAGCATAAGGGAATAACTATTACATTGACAGGCAAATTGAAAACTAAATTGGATTCTCTAGAGAAAAACATATCGAAAACAGCTGGTTTAGAAAAGAATCTTTATGTATGTATGAACTGTCGAGTAATTTTAAGACGTAATTTTAAGAAAAAGGTTTAGTGAATGGAGCTATGGGTAAAGTTGTGGGTTTTGTTAATTACCAGAAAAAAGATGGAATTGAATTTTTAAAAATAAAATTTGATCAGATTGAAGAGGTTAAAGACATTAGTTGTTGTTCAGTTCGTTTTTTGCTTGTGAAAGACTTATATGTACGCAGGAAGCAGTTTCCGTTTTCTCTAGCATATGCTGTAACTATTCACAAATCTCAAGGATTAACTGTAGATAGTGCTTTTGTAAACATTGGATCTAGTGTGTTTAAAGAAGGTATGGCATATGTTGCTTTTTCACGAGTGAAAAAATTATCTGGTTTATTTATGATAGACTTTGATGACTCAAAAGTTAGTGCTGATGCAAATTGTGTAAAGGAGTATAATAGATTAAGAAGAAGCTATGCTCCTCATTTAGGTCAGTATCCTGTGTTTGAAAAACGTGTTGTTTGTCGGAAAAGGAGAATTGAGAATATCTGTAATGAGGATGTACAGAAGAGAAAACAAAAGGAGAGTGATGTGATTGCAAGCAAAAAGAAAAAGGACAATGTTGAAGAGGTTGTTGGTTGTCATTTTGAAAATAGCTCTGGTGTCAACTGCTATGCTAATGTAGTGCTGAATGTTGTATTTTATCTTGAAAGTTTGCAAGAGCTGATAATACTAAATCATGAAAAAAGATTTTGTTCTCTGCTGAGTTTCCTTTATGAGAAGTTGGGTAATGATAAAACTAAAATAAAAAATGCTTCTGATGTTAGAAATCTTTTAGATGTATGTTCTGGATGTACACAGTTTACACAAAATGTCCAGCAAGATGCACAGGAATTCTAAATGTATATGCTTACGGTACTGGAAGATGAAGGGGTAGAAATAGAAAATATGTTTGGTCTCTCTTATAAATGGGAACATTGTTTTGAAAACTGTATGAACACATGCAGCACTAATGTTGATTCTGAAAGGTTCATACATTTAACATTACCAGAGAGTAAATCAGTGACTTTTAGTAAATTAGTTGAAGATGCAAATCACAACATGGAATGTTCTCAATGTAAATCAGAAATGTTATCAACGTTATTTTTAAAGAAATATGGACAGTATATAATTTTAATGATGCAACGTTGTAGATCTGATGGAACAAAATTGAACACATTAATAAAGAAGTCTGTAGGAAATCAATTATCAATATCAGGAAAGACTTTTGTTGCAGTTGCAATAATTTTCCATGATGGACCTTCTATAACTTCTGGTCATTACACAGTTTATCTAAAATGTGAAAAAGGATGGACACTGTGTAATGATTCTCAATTGATTTTCAAGCAACGTTTGCCTGCAGAATTACCAAATTCCTACTTAATTTTTCTAAAACCAAAATTTTAGATACAAATTGCAGCATCTGAAGAAACCATTATTTCGATTTTATAGGATTACCATTGGATATTTCACCTAAAAAGGATTTAAAAATTACCATTTGGCCTCATAGAAAGGTAAATGTTTCTATTGTGGACTTCTTTGACAGATAATATTTTGGTGTATGTGCTTAAGCAACAAGATTTACAGACGTTATTTATTGCAAATAGTTATTGTTTTTAGAAGATATTTTTAATATATATGTTACATTTCTATCAAGGTATGTTGTACTGAGGATAGATTCAGGGCTTTTTTAAACAATCTTTCAGATTGTTTATTTTTTTGCCCGCTGTTAATTGATGAATGCAATTGATATCACTATTTTCAGTGAAATTCAATATATTCTGAAAACAGCAAAAAAAGGGCAAAAAATTACTTTGTTAAATATGAAAATATGTGTACTGTATTCTAAAATTTATTGTTAAATATTACTACTTTTTTCTTTTTTTTCAGATCGAGATAGAAAATTTCGGAAATTGAATCCATTTTTCTTGTAATTAAAAAAACTTATTTATTTCTAATTAAGTTATTTTGTTGGTCAGGTAAGTTTAAAATATCTGTATTTCTCACCCCTTCACTTTCATGCTCCCTTTTCTTCACTTCTCCTCACTCTGCTTTTCTCATTCCCCTTCCCTCTCTCTTCTTCCTTTACTGCTCTTTCGTAACTCCCTCACTCCTTCTCTACTACTCCCCTGGGTTTACTGCCTCCATCACTATTTTTTCAAACATGTTTCTCTCCCTGTCTCCATATGTCTCAGTCATTCTAACTGCCTTACTCCTTCTCAGTTCCTTGCTCTCTGTCTCTGTTTCTGTCTCTCTCCCTTTGTCTGTCTTACCCTTAATTTCCTTAACATCTCTGGGGCAGATTTATGTTTCCTGGCGCATCCCTGCAAATCAGCAGGGATGCGCCAGGAAAGATGCGTCACGCAAGTTTACCCTTGCGCCACCACAGATGCGCCGCATTTACAATGCAGCGCATCGTGGCGCAAGGATAAACAGATGCTTGACGCATCTGATGGAATAAGGGCGGCACATATGATGACTGAGTACATGTATGAGTGACTATATAGAAGTGTTGATGAATGAGTGGATGCGTATGTAGATTTTGGAATTACTGAATAGGTTGTTCTAACTGGTATTGGTATCTCTATAGTTTTCAAAACTTTAGTTTGTATTTTTCAATGTGTGTATCAAAGTTTATATTCGGATAAGAGGAGGTCTGCCACTCTTACACAAGGATGATGTCATCAGTGATGTCATCAGTGATGTCATTTGAGATGTCATCAGTGATGTCATGAGTGATGTCACTGACCATGTCATGAGTGATGTAATATGTGACGTCATCAGCAGTGGATTGCGGTTGCGCGAGTTATAGTTAGCTGAACTAACTATAACGGGGGAATTTCAATGGTTTTTTTACGAGTGAAATGTACAGCTAACTATAACATGTGTGAAACCTATGGTTTTTTCAGTGAATTTGCAAGGTTTTTTAAATGCTAATTCCTAACTATAACGTGTGTGAAACCTATGGTTTTTTCAGTGAATTTGTACGGTTTTTTAAATGCTAAGTTATGTATTTATTTTTATTTTAAGCCCCCGCTTGACGAATCACCCCGAGACTTTTAGGGTAGGAGCGGAGCGGAGCGCCCCATTAGTTTTGAAAATTTCGCAAGGATTCGTCAACCGGTGCCAAAGTTATTCAAAATAGAATTTGCAGATTTCCTATGGAAACATGGTCCTAACTATAACTATCTACTGGCGACCGCCAGTAGATAATATATCTTCAAAGCAACTCGGCAGCGTCCACCACCAGAGTAACAACAGCACAGAGGGATTCCACAGCACGGCAAGGTAGTTCAATTTGTGTTTATTTCATTTTCTTCAAACACCAGGTGCAAAACAGCAGGGACGCAAATGCATAACCAATAAAGGAAAAAAGAAATAGCAACAGATCAAGCATTTCTCACTCTTAAAACATAAGCGTGATTAAGACATATTAAAAACATTCATGCCAAACAGTAAAAGGATCTTTTTGGTAGAAACAGGTGGACAACGGGGAGGTGGGTGGTCCAGTGAGGAATCCACAGGCAGATACTGTATCTACCAGAAAAAGCGTTACTGAAGGTAAGTAACTTGCTCTTCTGATGGATACTTCTGCCTGGTGATTCCTCACCTTTTGAATAGAATCCTCAAGGGTGTCCACCTGACTAGACCAAAAAATCTTGCAAAACAGATCGAGCAAAATGACCATCCCTCTTAACCTCCGAATCCAATAATAATCGAATAATTTGTAGTCGAAATTATATTGAAAATAATACTTTAAAAATACTTTTATTAATAAATGTAGACAAACACATAAAGGAAAACTTTTATTTACAATTAAAGATATTTCATACTTTACAAATTATGGTGAAGTCGGGACCCCAGGGCGACTTTTCAAAATGGCTACCGGAATGCGCGCAGCCATCGTGTAGGGTGCGCGAAGAGTGCGCGACTTCTGTATAATACTTTTTTTAAAAAAAAGATTGAATATAGTTTTCCTAACTGAAAATTATTCACAATTTTTTAAAATATATATATATGTATGTATATTACCTACTGGCGGTCGCCAGTAGGTAGTTATAGTTAGGACCACGTTTCCATAGGAAATCCGCAACATTCTATTTTGAATAACTTTGGCGCCGGTCACCGAATCCTCGCGAAATTTTCAAAATAGGTGGGGCTCTACGCTCCGCTCCTACCCTGAAAGTCTCGGGGGGATTCGTCAAGCGGGGGCTGAGATAAAAGGGGGGTCCCAAAACGCGTTTTTCCCATGCATTTTTCCATAGGACCTTTAGACACAGCTACAGCCCGAACGGCTGAACAGAATTACTAGAAATTTGGCAGAGAGGTAGTCCTCAGGTCAAGGAAGTGCCTTTTGTAGGTTTGGTGTAAATCTGTTCAATAGATTCTGAGAAAATAGCCTTTAAATCAATATATATATCTGAGCCAGCTTACGGTGCGCTTACGGTACGCTTACCGTACGCGTACGGTGGCGTGCGCGAGCGCGATTCTGATTGGCTCTTAGATCTTAGTAAACATTTGAATCGGTCGAAACCAGGAAGCGGCGGCCGCCATTTCGTGTGTTTCACTCAGAAAAAAAAGAGTGATATCTTGAAAAGGGGGCAAGGAGGAGAGTTACAGACCCCCTAACATTTGTAAGGGGGTCAAAGAAGGACAGAAAAGAACAAAGAAAACATTTATTGATTTTAAAAAAAATCGCGGGGTACGCGTACGGTAAGCTTACCGTACGCGTACGGTAGAAAAAAAAAATAAAAAATGAAATGAAATGCAGATTTAAGTGTTTAGATATTAGGGGGCTCTAAAAAGAGCCGTTGTGTTTATGAAGTGATTTTTTAGTGGTACCTACAAGTAAGTACCGATGCAGAGTCTAAGGTTCAAGAGGAAGACTCTGTTCCCTTCATCATTGAAGTGCACACCATCTCCTCTATAAATGTGTTGCATGTCGTAACGCAAGTTGTTGTGGTAAATGGAACCCATACCATAGTCACGGAGGAAAGCAGAAACAGATTTGTTGACGTGCTTTCTTGCTTTGTCAATCTGCGGACAGAAATGATTGGACCAGTTCCATTTTTGCCTTTGGCATATGTTAGAAAACACAAAGGCAGTTTTAGGGAAAAGTGAAAACAGTTGTGCAAAGGTGTCCTTCATAAGCATTTCCAGACCTACCCCAGTCAAAGTGCCTAGGTCATTGCCACCACAGTGCACTATTATGAGGTCAGGGTGTTGGATTTGCATGAAGGATTTCACCAATGGCATCAATTGGTGCCACTTTAACCCTCTCTGACCAATCCATTTAATGTCTACATTTGGTAAAGCAAGGTCTCTCACCATACCTGTTTTCTCTGCATACTTTTCACTCCAGAAGACATAGCTGTGCCCTACAATCCACACTGTGAACATCTTCAAAGGAGAACTGGATGCACTCAGGAGGTGTAATTCAGTAGAATGGTAAAAAGAAATGAAAGACAGTTTGGAAATGGAGGCATACATATTTTTTTCATAAAAAAAAGAACTGATTGGCTGTTTCATACCATTCTAGAATAAAAACTAGGCTGTATGTGTAAATTAATAGAAGCATGTTTTGTATTGGTACAGAAAAATGTGTTACCAAAGAACAGTACTATGGATTTGCTGTTAGGTTTGAAAAGTCAAGCACTCTTGCTCTGTGGAATTGAAACATTGTTTGGTGAACTTCTGACCTAACTCCACACAGCAGTGTTCCATGAGCTGTTGCTATGGTAGCAGGCAGAAGTCAAGTTGGGGGAAGGGTACTAGGCAGAAGTCAAGTTGGGGGAAGGGTACTTTTGGAAAAGGGTTGGTTTTCAACCAATAGAAATGTGTGATTACATTTGAAAAAAAGGGGGAAGCACTGAGATTTGAAATTAACATGTATATGTGTGGAAAAAGAGAGGGAAAGTTTGCCATTATCTGGTTCTGCTGAGAGGAGAGAGGTGTAAAGAACAGAGATCCTGGCTCTGATAATCTGCTGTTTGAGTGCCACATTTCTTTCACAGCTAACTAATTTTAAAGGTGAGTTTAGAGTTTGAGAGGGGATGTATATGGTAAATTAAGAAATGAATAATAGAAATGGAATTCCTTTTGTTGAAGTTGTGTTTATTATTTTCTGTTTTGGGAGAAATTTAAATGTGAGGAACATGTAAAATAATATGGACTATGTTTTCACGATAAATTAAGGTGTACTGGTAAAAATAAAGAATACTTTAAAGATTTAAGGTTGGACTCAGTAATGCAAATACATACAGCATCACTAAGGCTGGTTGCCCTTGCTGGAGTGTAGGCAGTCACCCAGGTTACACATGTTTCTGGTCTGAAAAAGCAGTTTGGACATGTGCTTTTTTAAGAATCTGAAAAGTGGATTCATAATGTGTCAGTCTGTAAAAGTGTTTATCACTTGCCAAAAAAAAGAGTAGTAAGTGTGCTTTCAAATTGGCAAAGAAATTTCGTTTTGTGACTAATGTGAAAACATGACTCTGTGTGCATATAGGAATTACAGGCAGGGATTTATTGCGTATTGCTCTGGTGATTTCACAGTTGCATTGGATGGAAAGGGGGAGCCATTTTTTGGTGCAGAAGCAGACTCTTAGCACACACCCAGCTGTTTACCCTGTGGAATCATGCACAGTATTCACAAGCGAGTGCGGTTTGAGGTTTCAGTCAGTAATGCAAATACATACAGCATCACTAAGGCTGGTTGCCCTTGCTGGAGTGTAGGCAGTCACCCAGGTTACACATGGTGCTGGTATGAAAAAGCAGTTTGGACATGTGCTTTTTTAAGAATCTGAAAAGTGGATTCATAATGTGTCAGTCTGTAAAAGTGTTTATCACTTGCCAAAAAAAAGAGTAGTAAGTGTGCTTTCAAATTGGCAAAGAAATTTCGTTTTGTGACTAATGTGAAAACATGACTCTTTGTGCATATAGGAATTACAGGCAGAGATTTATTGCGTATTGCTCTGGTGATTTCACAGTTGCATTGGATGGAAAGGGGGAGCCATTTTTTGGTGCAGAAGCAGACTCTTAGCACACACCCAGCTGCTTACCCTGTGGAATCGTGCACAGTATTCACAAGCGAGTGGGGTTTGAGGTTTCAGTCAGTAATGCAAATACATACAGCATCACTAAGGCTGGTTGCCCTTGCTGGAGTGTAGGCAGTCACCCAGGTTACACATGGTGCTGGTCTGAAAAAGCAGTTTGGACATGTGCTTTTTTAAGAATCTGAAAAGTGGATTCATAATGTGTCAGTCTGTAAAAGTACTTTTCACTTGCCTAAAAAGTAGTAGAAAGTATGCTTTGCAATTGGCAAAGAAATTTAGTTTTCTGCCTAATTTCAAAGCATGACTTTGTGTGCACACAGGAGTTATTTTTAGAAATTTAATTTGTGAAGGTGTTATTGTGATTTTCATTTATAGGAAAGGGGTTTATAGTATTTTAAGATTTCTAAAGAACATAAAAAATGTAGTAATATATTTAAATAAAATAAAGGAATTTTTTTTTAGTTTTTTTCAGGTTTTGTTGAAGAGCAGTGAACAAAATTTAAGATGCCTACAAAATCCAGAGTAAAGAAAGACCACAAAAAAAAACTATATTTGAAGACAACTGGAGGACCTAAGTTAGTTGGAGATGCTCATGTTGGGAAAAAGAAAAAATCTTCTGGTAAGCAAACAAAAGATTTTTTAAAGAACATATTCAAAAAAAGGAAAAATGTACAAAATGTCTGTACTGGAAAAAATGTTTTCAATAGAAAAGGAGAGGAAAAAATTGAGCATTTAGTTAATGCAAATATACCTTCTGCAACTAAAAAGATAAACTTAAACAGAAAAACAGCGTTTAAAGAGATACGTAGAAAAATGTTTCAGAGAAGAGTTATGTCCACTTTGATAAAGGATGTGAAGAAATATAAGCAAAAGGCTAAGTTTTATAAGAGAAAAAAAGAAATTGAAGCCATTGCAGCAAGGGCATTAGAATTAAAAAGGAAACTATTCATTTTAATTTTGAATAGGATGCGTACATTAGATAAAATGGTTAATGTACTGAAATCACAAAGCAAAAGGAAAAGAGTAGTGAACAGAACAAACTTTTGTAAAGTGTTTTTAGGAAAATGGATGCATAGTTCAAGTAGTGAACCTTTTTTTAATCAAGAGAGCTATTTTCAAAGTAATAGTTTGCTGCATGCAGTTGACACCAGAGGTCGTGCTTACGAAGTGAAAAATGGTTGCATAATGGAGAAGGAGAGAATGGTTCCAAGAGATGAGGTACAAGTGATGGCGGATGAGGCTATGGGGAGACGTCCTAAAGCCCCAGTGTACACTTGGAATTGTAGTAGTATTTGCACTGTGCGTCAGGAATCTATTGATAAATTTCGTGAGTTTCTAAGAGAATATAGTAAAAAAAGTGTAAAACAGAAGATTAAGGTGCTTCAAAGTCTGGATCCATGCAGAGTGAGAGAGAATACTGGTTTGCAGGGTCATTCTCTGGCTTGTCTATCTAGAAAAGTGTGTAATAGTGTTTTCCATCATTTTAGGATGCTGGCTGTTCATCATACTGAAATGAGAAAGTTTGTGAGACGGTTGTATTTTGCTAAAAGTCCAGCAATAAAGTTAGATGAATTGAATAGGGCTCTGTTCCGTGGATCGGTATCAGATGTAGAGAAGGTTGTTGATGAAATTCAGTTTTGTTACTTTGGTCCTGAACAAAACAGTGCAGAAAAGGACACAGTAAATGAGGAAGAAGTGGAAGAGAATGTAGAACCCTCTGTAAGTAAGACATTTAATGATCACATAACAAAATTTGCAATAATCTCTAATGAAAGACCAAATATTACTTGTATTTGTTGCCGCAGAACTCATTATAGAAAACAAACCAGGTATGTTGATCTCTATAGAAAAAGTGAAAATGAAGATAATTATAAGTGGAAGGATTTTGCCACATATATATTTCTTGAAAATTGTTTTGAATTGGGTGAAGTTCAGCGTATTTGTAAATACTGTTATAATAAGTTAGAAGAAAATAGAATGCCGACCAGAGCTGTACATAATAATTTAGAATTGGATGCAATTCCTGCTGAACTTTCTGAATTAAATACATATGAGTCTATACTCATTCAATGTGTTCATCCGTTCCAGACCATAGTACGTATGGAGCCCAAAACTGGTAAATTACCTCCTTCAGATTTACTGAGAGGTTTAAAAGGTAGAGTGGTTTATTTGCCCTTGGATTTGAAAAAAAATATGGAAACTATTGATGCGGATACTTTGGAAACTGAACCATTAATTATTCTGGTTAATGGTGTACCTACAAAGAATAAGAAGATTTGGCAGGAGCTGGTAGATGTACGGAAAGTACAAAGAGCAAATTTGTATTTGAAAAGGAATAACAAATGGTATGAATCAATTTATATAGAAGAAGAAGAAGAAGAAGATTTACAAGAAGACACAGAAACACCAACTGGACAAATTAAAAAAGTGGACAAGTCAAAGGAAGAAGAAATTTATGAACATTTTAGCATACATCCTCTTCATTCAAAAGAAGTTATGGGAGACAATATTGATCTGTTTCAGATGAAGAAAGCAAAAGGAACTCCCGTGAGTGTATGGGAGGAGAGCTTGGAAGCTCGATGTTTTCCCCAGCTGTTTCCTACAGGAAAAGGAGGACGATACGATGAACGTCCGGAACAGATTCCAGCTTCTGAGTATCGGACTACAAGACTATATGCTGAAGATCCCAGATTTCGACAAAGTATTCCTTATTTGTTCCATCTTTTATTTGAAAGCGACTTGTCTGCACTGTCTTATGCAGTAAATCACATTTTAAAAAGTGGAGTACATTTACAAAATGTGTCTGCTAAGGATTTTATGGAGAAAGTGCAGCACCGAGATGATCATTTGGAAACACAACTGATCAATCTGATCGCTTGTCAGCGTGGGACAAATGAATATTGGTACCGACGTCATGGTGAATTAAAATGCATGTTACGGAATTTAGGAACACCAACATGGTTCGTTACCCTAAGCTGTGCTGAGTACGCTTGGGATGATTTACTGGATTTTCTACGAGAGGCAAATTCAAACATTAAAAACATCGAATACAAGACAGCAGGAGAACTGTGCTCATTGGATCCGGTTAATGTTTGCAGATATTTCAATCATAGATTTGAGGCTATGATGTCGTTCATCTGCAATAAAAAAAATCCACCTCTAGGAGAAGTAGTGGATTTCTTTTGGAGAAAAGAGTACCAGGCAAGAGGTGCTCCTCATATTCATATGCTGTTGTGGATCAAGGATGCCCCAAAGTTTGGAACAGATGCTGATGAAGCAGTGTTATCTTACATTGAAGAATATGCAACATGTGCTATACCAAAAAGCACAGAAGATAAAAAGTTAAAGGAGCAAGTTTTACGTTTCCAAAGTCATCGGTGTGGAAAATACTGTCGACGGAAATACAAGAGCAAAGATAAATACTACACTAAATGTCGATTTGGATTTCCTAGACCTGTTCTTTCAAATGGAAGAGTAAACAGTTTTATGTCATCTGTGAGACATACTATCACAAGAAAATCACCTAAGAATACCTACAACCTTAAAAGAAAAGAAGAATCAAAAAATATAAATGACTACAACCCAGTCATTTTATCCATGTGGAATGCTAACATGGATATACAGTATGTAGCTGACAATTCCATTGCTGTTGCTCGATATGTTACGTCTTACATTACGAAATCAGAAAAAACTGAATTGAAAGAAATGTGGGAAGAGATTTCTCACGAGAAGACTGTCAGTAAGAAGCTGTACAGTTTCAGTTTAAAGATGTTATCGCATCGAGAAATTGGATCCTACGAATGTTCAGATAGGTTATCTTCTGCAAGTCTCTACTCGAAATCAAGAAGAATAATTTGGGCAAGTTTAGGCCTTGCAGCAATGAGAAATCGGGTACTGAAATCTGTTGGAGAAATTGAATATTTGGCCGAGAATGACCCAGAAAGTACAGATATTTTGAAATCAAACATGTTGGACACATAGGTGCCGATCACGATCCGGTAAAAAATTCCCCCGTGCGACTCGTATCGGGTCTTTTTACCGTACGTCAGCATTGGATTACTGCAATGGCTTGTTTGGGAATGCGCAAGTCAGGATTATCAAGAAAATGCAGACAATCCAAAATGCAGCAGCCAGACTCCTTCTTGATATTCCTAAATTTGCGCCAGTGGCTGAGACCTTGAGGACTCTCCACTGGCTTCCTGTTAGGAACAGAATAAAATTCAAAACTTTATGCATTGTCTACAAGGCACTGCACCTTCAAGCGCCTCAATTCCTGTGTGAACATCTGGTTCCATATGTCCCCACTCGAACACTACGATCAGCAAAACTACATGATCTTGTAGTACCACGGACCAGGCTAGTCAACTGGGGAGACAGGCGCTTCCTAGTAGTCGCCCCAAGACTATGGAATACACTCCCGCAAACCATAAGATCTTGCTCAAACTTAATGTCCTTTAGGAAAAAATTGAAGACCTGGTTATTTAACCTCTAACAACTCATAAGATCACCGGGAGAGTAATAACAGTACAGCGCCGAGACGCCTGTGGGCATTTGTTCGCGCTTAATAAATGATAAAAATAAATAAATAAAATAAATACGATTCGTACAAGTGCCGTACGAACTGGCAATCACGATTCGCATGGTAAAAAGTCCATACGAACCGCACTGGGAATCATTCCCCACACGTCCTCGGGTCGGAAAATGTGTCCGACACGTCCTCGGACGATTTACCTTACAAACGTGAAAATCCAAGTCCGACCGAGGAATCACGATCCATCCCGTGCGTCCGAGGTTACAACCGTATGGAAAAAACACCGTCCGCACCGAACTCCTACAGCAACCATGGAGACATGTGCCCGCATACGCGCCCAACACTCCCCCCAGCCCCCGTACGTCCGACACGTACCCCCCGTATATGTATACCCCCACCCGTCTAGGTACACCCCAGTACGTTCCAGTCGAACCCCCACCCCAGTACGTGTCATAGCCCCGTCTACCTACACCCCAGTACGTTCCAGTCGTACCCCCACCCCAGTACGTGTCGTACCCCCGTGTACCTACACCCCAGTACGTTCGAGCCCCACCCCCACCCCAGTACGTGTTATACCCCCCGTGTACCTACACCCCAGTACGTTCCAGTCGTACCACCACCCCAGTACGTGTCGTACCACCGTGAACCTACACCCCAGTACGTTCGAGTCGTACCCCCACCCCAGTACGTGTCGTACCACCGTCAATGTACACCCCCCCACCCCAGTACGTGTTGTACCACCGTCAATGTACACCCCCACCCCTGTACGTGTCGTACCACCGTCAATGTACACCCCCCACCCCTGTACGTGTCGTACCACCGTCCATGTACACCCCAGTACGTTCCAGTCGTACCCCCACCCCAGTACGTGTCGTACCACCGTCAATGTACACCCCCCCACCCCAGTACATGTCGTACCACCGTCAATGTACACCCCCCACCCCTGTACGTGTCGTACCACCGTCCATGTACACCCCAGTACGTTCCAGTCGTACCCCCACCCCAGTACGTGTCGTACCACCGTCAATGTACACCTCCCCACCCCAGTACGTGTCGTACCACCGTCAATGTACACCCCCCACCCCTGTACGTGTCGTACCACCGTCCATGTACACCCCAGTACGTTCCAGTCGTACCCCCACCCCAGTACGTGTCGTACCACCGTCAATGTACACCTCCCCACCCCAGTACGTGTCGTACCACCGTCAATGTACACCCCCCACCCCTGTACGTGTCGTACCACCGTCCATGTACACCCCAGTACGTTCCAGTCGTACCCCCACCCCAGTACGTGTCGTACCACCGTCAATGTACACCCCCCCACCCCAGTACGTGTCGTACCACCGTCCATGTACACCCCAGTACGTTCCAGTCGTACCCCCACCCCAGTACGTGTCGTACCCCCCGTGTACCTACACCCCAGTACGTTCGAGCCACACCCCCACCCCAGTACGTGTCATACCCCCCTGTACCTACACCCCAGTACGTTCCAGTCGTACCCCCACCCCAGTACGTGTCGTACCACCGTGAACCTACACCCCAGTACGTTCGAGCCCCACCCCCACCCCAGTACGTGTCATACCCCCCGTGTACCTACACCCCAGTACGTACCAGTCGTACCCCCACCCCTGGACGTGTCGTACCACCGTGAACCTACACCCCAGTACGTTCGAGTCGTACCCCCACCCCAGTACGTGTCGTACCACCGTCAATGTACACCCCCCCACCCCAGTACGTGTCGTACCCCCGTGTACCTACACCCCAGTACGTTCCAGTCCTACCCCCACCCCAGTACGTGTCGTACCCCCGTGTACCTACACCCCAGTACGTTCCAGTCGTACCCCCACCCCAGTACGTGTCGTACCACCGTGAACCTACACCCCAGTACGTTCGAGCCCCACCCCCACCCCAGTACGTGTCATACCCCCCGTGTACCTACACCCCAGTACGTTCCAGTCGTACCCCCACCCCAGTACGTGTCGTACCCCCCGTGTACCTACACCCCAGTACGTTCGAGCCACACCCCCACCCCAGTACGTGTCATACCCCCCGTGTACCTACACCCCAGTACATTCCAGTCGTACCACCACCCCAGTACGTGTCGTACCACCGTGAACCTACACCCCAGTACGTTCGAGCCCCACCCCCACCCCAGTACGTGTCATACCCCCCGTGTACCTACACCCCAGTACGTACCAGTCGTACCCCCACCCCTGGACGTGTCGTACCACCGTGAACCTACACCCCAGTACGTTCGAGTTGTACCCCCACCCCAGTACGTGTCGTACCACCGTCAATGTACACCCCCCCACCCCAGTACGTGTCGTACCCCCCGTGTACCTACACCCCAGTACGTTCCAGTCCTACCCCCACCCCAGTACGTGTCGTACCCCCCGTGTACCTACACCCCAGTACGTTCCAGTCGTACCCCCACCCCAGTACGTGTCGTACCACCGTGAACCTACACCCCAGTACGTTCGAGCCCCACCCCCACCCCAGTACGTGTCATACCCCCCGTGTACCTACACCCCAGTACGTTCCAGTCGTACCCCCACCCCAGTACGTGTCGTACCCCCCGTGTACCTACACCCCAGTACGTTCGAGCCACACCCCCACCCCAGTACGTGTCATACCCCCCGTGTACCTACACCCCAGTACGTTCCTGGCGCACCCCCAACACAACCTCCTAAGTACGGAGCGCACCCCATGCCCCAACATCACAACCGCATGTACGAGTCGTACAAAGCCACACACAAGGACATAATCGTACAACCAAATGGCCCATGTACACACCGTACACACGCTCAAAACGCACGTACACAACAAGGACAAAACAAAACAACACAAGAATACACCATTCGAAAGGCACACAGCCACTAAACATGGCCAACAACCACTAAAATAACACAATCACTGACCTGCAACTGTCAAAAACAAACAGAGGACCAATACACCACCACTCCTTATAACACACCCACCCAAAATTCAAACACTGCCACACCCACCCATGGACCAATGAAAAGGGCCCACACACACAAACCATGAGCCTTTGCAACAGACTCACTGCTGCCAGACACCACAGAACCAGACTACAAGCTACACCACATCTTACACTTGCACACCTTCACACGACCACCCTCACAAACACCCTCTCATCACATTCACACACACACACAACCATCCACACCCCCCCCCAACATCCACACACCCCCCACACCCACACCATCCCCACCCACACCCCTCACCATGCCCACTACCAAGAATCCAAAGTTCAGTCACCGAGAGTTGGAGGTCCTTGTTGATCAAATCCTCAGAGTCGAGCCACAGATCTTTGGAACATTGGTCAGAAGCACCAGCCAGGTAGCCAAAACAGCCATGTGGCAGACCATCGTCGATGCTGTGAATGCTGTTGCGGACACCAGGAGGACCAAGCAGGATTGCCAGAACAGGTGGTACGATCTGCGGAGGAGGGTCAGAGCCAAGAGGCAGGAGGAACACGACCAGGCCAACGCCACCGGAGGAGGGCCCTCCCGCAGAGCCGTACAGTACCATCCCTGGGAGGAGAGGGTGATGGCCATACTGCCGGTGGAGGCAGTTGAAGGAGTAGAAGGACTCCGAGACCCGGGTGAGTACACAAACAACGCACCTCACATGGGGGGAACTGCAACCACAACCAAAATTAATAACAGGCACGCACCCACCACAAGCCATCGCATGACTCAACCACACTCCATGAGCAGGCACATGCCACTACTGCCACCATGCCCCATGCACCCAGCTGGACAATGTCAAGTCACAGGCCACAGAAGACAACAACACATGACACGGTAACCCGGATGGCGGGAGGCTGGGCACCAAGAATCACATAGTGCGACTCCAAAGCAGACAACAATGCCCTCTGCCCATATGGCCTAGGTCACAGCCAGACAAACACTATGTGCCAACACAGGAATGACTTGCCAGCAAATGGCGGACGCCTTGCATCAACACATGGGGGTGAAGGCACTGTTTTGCACATGACAGCAGCTAATGAACAGCCAACATTGTGAAAGAGTGGCAGCACACACCACCACAGCAGCAGCGCACAGACACACAGCAGACAAAATGGGTGCCTGGAGATCAGAAACAAACTCACATCAACAGGCCAAGGGCCACTCAAAGATCTGCTAACAGTGTGTGCCCAGGAAGCTGGGCCAAGGTGACAGAGGGTGACACACGGAGGGAGGGAGAGGGGGACACAGAGGGAGGGAGAGGGGGACTGAGAGGGAGGGAGACGGACAGAGGGAGGAGGCTGACACACAGAGGGAGGGAGAGGGGGACAGAGAGGGAGGGAGAGGGGGACAGAGAGGGAGGGAGACACAGGAAGATCGACAGAGGGAGGAGGCTGACACACGGAGGGAGGGAGAGGGGGACAGAGAGGGACGGAGAGGGGGACAGAGAAGGAGGGAGACACAGGGAGAGCAAATCAGTCCTTTGGTGTGTGGGAATGTCTGCTCGTCAGCAGGTGGACTGCGTG
This sequence comes from Triturus cristatus, assembly GCF_964204655.1. Classification (NCBI taxonomy): domain Eukaryota; kingdom Metazoa; phylum Chordata; class Amphibia; order Caudata; family Salamandridae; genus Triturus; species Triturus cristatus. Next base: position 299,912,130 of record NC_140593.1, read on the forward strand.
CATGTAGACAAGGGTGGCCAGTGCCAGAACCCCCCCTCTTCATCATGGCAAAACGCAGGGCCATGTCACAACCTGTACACGAGCACAAGGACAGCCACCTGCATCATATAAGTGTGTGTATCCACTCCATGTGCACATGTACAGTGCTACAAGGAAGGCGCAAATGCATGGCTCGCCACACATGCACACTCCACTGCTGACTGCAGTCACACTTGACGCAGCAAGTAAGACTGTGCCACACATAGTTAAAGGGGCCAAATTGGTGCCCAAGGGACACACCCATGCACAAGTGCACTGTGAGTGGAATGCAAGACAGATCCTAATTCCAAGAGGAAATGTGCCAACTTTGTAACGGATGAAACATGGATGTTGCATGGATCAAAATTAACATTTTCTCTCTCACACACAGGTCAACGTCGTGCTGCACCCCCCAACACTGGGGGGGAACACTCACAGGACCCGGATCTGCAGGAGACCGATCCCACCGGCAGCGACCACTCTCACCACTCTGCGGACGACCCCGACCGACCTGGCCCCTCTGGTGTCCAACCACCTGCAGCACCTGCGTCAGGTACAACCGTGCCAACCACCACCCCCACTCCTGCCACATCCCAGGAGACACCCAGGATCCCTGCCCCAACACCACAATGCAGCCAGGCTCGCCAGGAGGGACACGGTGTCCCGGGCACCCAGGAGGAGGCAGGCGACAACGCCAATGCCACCCCTCAGGGGTCCCGGAGACCCGATGTTCCCACAAGTGCAGGCCAGACGCAAGTGGGCAGGGGTGGTGGGAGTGGAGGACGGCGGAGGCGCGAGCCTGACCAGTTGGCTGGGGATCCGGTATTTTCCCATGTCCGTAACATCCTGGACTCATACCGGCAGGACACCACGGGCATGGCCCAGGTTGTGTCCGTCCTCGAGGGGATCAAGGTCCAGCAGGCCCAGCAACATGCGGAGCTAATAGCCTGTCTACAGCTACACCAACGGAGGATGGAGGACAGACAGGCTGAGCAAGTGACGGCGTCCCAGGGGATTCACGCTGAACTCCGTCGGATGGCCGACACCATGGCCGACCCTCCCTGTGCCAGAAGGCGGAGAACATCACCACCCACAGGGAGGGATCATGAGGAGGAGGAGGAAACATCCGACGGAGCATCCCAGACGTCGTCACGGCCTGCTGCTGAGGTTCCCCGCAGGAAGCCGGGTCGTCCACGGAAAGGACCGTGAGGGTGGCTGCTACATCACCATCTCCCAGGACACCTGGCCTGGCACCTGGCCCACTGGAGCAACAGCATCACAGCATCAAGAGACATTCTCTGCCACATGGCCCTGCTGGTCACTGGCTGACCAATGTTGACAAAGACTGTGGCATGGACTCTGAGGATTTCCAATGGCAAGGACACCAACTCCCCTACTGAACTTTGGATTCCCTAATCCCGGAAAGCCCCTCACTTTGTCCCCCCCCCCCCCCAATAATAAATCACACTATTAAGAGTAGATGCCTGCTGGTAGCATTATTACCTAACATGTGTCTTGTACAGTCTAAACATGCCTGAGTCATCTGTTCACTTCAACCATCCACACCCTGGGGCCTGAGTCTGGCACAGGACACATGGGTCACAGTTTATTAGGCAAGACAGACATGGAGCACCATACACACCCGTGATGGTCAGAACCAGCTGAGGGGGTGGCCGAACAACCGTGCTGACAGACACATTGAGTACAGCAACAGTCATGCGCAGAGGTCAGGGATCCTGGCCCGTGTCCTGGGGGGCACCCAGGTATGTGTAGACAGGTGGCAGAACCATGTCCTGCAAGCTTGAGTCCGGTGGATGCAGAGAATGGGGTCATGGACAACGTTGGATGCATGGGGATGGCACATGTCACAATACCCACACAGTCATGGACATCATGCCCAATACACAGTCTCAGCACACACACACAGCTTGCATCTTGCCACTCGACACATTGACACATAGCCACAATCAGGGAATACCATGCCAGACATGCAGGATGCACCGTGCCAACACACCAGCATTGACTGAGAAGAGGCACCTTGGAGGCATAGGGACACCTTTATTAGTCATGTTTTTGGGATTGCAGAGGCAACTTGAAGTACACATGAACACATCATGTGGAGTAACATGTGGCTCCAACACTGGCACCCCCCTTCTGCAGCACAAATGCGTGATAGCCATGGAACTGGCACACAAGCGTCGGCTAACAGCTAAACACCCACAGCTGCTCACGGAGAGCCTGCCATACACCATACATCCGCTGATGTGGAAGTCCCACGCCATGTCAAGACAATGTCAACCGTATGTGTCCGAGGGCAGTGTCACACACATTGATGCCATCATCACAATCCACTATCCCATCACTGATGACTGACAACCAGGCAGCCCATCTATTCAGGTGTACCCAGCTGCATGTCGTGTCCCATGGGGATGCCACATGTCTGCAGAGGAACCAAACCCCGACCGGGGCAGTGTGCACACATCGTGAACAACTGCCACACCCAATACACCCCAGATGCATCCCTTACCCCATGGAGACTTCCAAACGTGTCCGTGCCTGTAACGCTGAGTCAGCCCACGATGTCATGTCCATGAGGAATAGCAGTGCCACAACAATGCAACCAGCAAACGGCATGCGCAGGTACCTGGGGAAGAGAGACACACAAGAAGTCAGCCACAAAAAGCACAGCCACTTGCATGTGCAGTTACTCGACACATGTATGGATGACAACATGCTAGGTCACAATTATGACTGGGGAAATACTACCATCACTGCCACCATCACTCCAGTGACACACCCACACACACCTCTGACCCACGTGCCATACATGCAGGTGGAGACACACATCACAACGCATGCCACACGGGGACCAATCCGTGCACACTCAGACCCTGGTACTCACCACTAAGCAAAGAAGTCGCGTATGAGCCGAGTCCGGATGTCCTCTTGCGGCTCCACATCCTCCACATCACTAGCCCCATTGCCAAGCCCTTCGTCCTCCACGGGTGGATGGTCCTCGTCATGTTGATTCAGGATGAGTGGCACAGCTCTTTCAACTGCCATGTTGTGCAGCATGCAGCAGACCATGAAGATCTTGCAGACCTTCGCCGGGGCATAAGGGAGTGCACCGCCGGTCTTGTGGAGGCACCGGAATCGGCTCTTCAGCATGCCAAACGTCCTCTCTATCACTCGCCTTGTCCGGCCATGGGCGGTGTTATAGCGGAGCTGGGCCGGCGTGATGGGGTTGCGGAGAGGTGTCAGCAGCCAAGGCATGTTGGGATAGCCAGCGTCCCCTACATGGGAAGCACATGGACATCGTTAGAACTGGTGTAGCGGTCGTGCTGGTCGGCTATACAGAATACAGGACAGACAGACTGTACCCACCAACAACACATGCCCGTTCGTTGCGCAGCTGCATCATCATATCAGGCATCCCGCTACGCCTCATGATGTAGGCATCGTGTGCTGATCCTGGGAAACGAGCACAGACATGTGAAATCACCATATTGGACAGACACACCACAAGGGCATTGATGGAGTGGTAGTGCTTCCGATTGCGGTACGCCACCTCCCGTGCGTGTGGTGGTACCAAACCTACATGTGTCCCATCTATGGACCCAATGACATGGGGCATCCCTCCCAGGGCATAGAATCCACGCTTGACCTCAGTCATCTGTTCAGGGGTTGGGAACTTGATGAAGTCATCCAGGTGAATCAACATGGCCTCCAAGAAATCATGCAGCACACCGCTGAACATGCTCTGGGACATGCCACCAACATGAGCTATGGTATTTTGGAAGGTACCCGTGGCCAGAAAATGTAGGGCAGCCATTACCTTCAGCTGGGGTGTCAGTGCCGTAGGATACCTGTGCTGCGGTTGCAGGTGTGGTGCCAGTCTCGCCGTCAGCTCCAGAATCAACGGTTGGGTGAAGCGGTAGAGCCGGATCCTGTCATTCTCCTGCATGGTAGCCAAGTCTGGAATTCTTCGGGCAACAGGAGGCGCTCTGCAGTAATTTGGAAGTGACAAGGAAGAGTGAGTGCACTACGAGAACAACTCATGTCTACTGAGCACATGTAAATCTGGCAATACACACATGCCACATAGGGAGTCAGGCATGTGCTACATGCCCAGGACACGTATGGATGCAAGGTGACACTCCTTCCAAGACCCAGCTACACACGGTGATTGAGAACCTCCCCATGCCACGCCATGGAAATAGCTGTGTCCCAGTGCAAGTGCACTGCCCGACGCAAGACAGGAGTGACATACACCCACACATCAGCAGAAGTGTGATGCCGATTGCAGAGACTGGTAGCGGACCACTGGAGCCACAGGTCACATGACATTACACTAGTCCAGCCCACACACCTTGCCATGAAGGTGCACATGTCATGACTCACCACACATTCCTTGTGAGTTTGCTGACATGGCCTTGTCACGCTACTCCGTGTCCCATGCATACATGTGCACCTCACATCCGATAACACATGTGGCATGGTGTTGGGAACAGTGTGTGTTGGACAGGCCACACGAAGGGCTTGCTCCCTCCCCGCACGATAGGGCCCAAGCTCCGGCCCGCCAGGCGTGACCCACGAAAAGCACCTGCACCCCGTCTCCCGACGGAACTTCTGCCCTCGGACCTCCATGCATCACGGGCCCCAGCCCCACCGGCTTCCCCGGCCGGGTCAAGCCGCCATCTTGGGCCCTGCACCACGAGGCCGCGTGGCCTCCCCCCGACCCTAACCCTGGGCCTGGCCGGCCCCGACATCCCGGCACCACCATCCACCCAGGAGGTGAGCGGACCACTTGGCAGGTCAATGGGAGAACGAAGCATCAAGAGCTCTTCCCCCGCCAGGTGCAGATCGCCTCCAGCTCCCCCAGGCGCTGGCTCCACCCCCTGCTGGGTGTCTGGACACCTTCATCCCGGACCCTCCGACCTCCAAGTGCGAGGACCCGGACATCAAAGGGCGCCTGCCCTATAACTGGAGCAGCTCCGGAGCAGGATGGTAGTTGTATCCTGGAGTCGAGAGACACCGAGAGAACTCAGCCTTGACGGACTACTGGCGCTGCCGTAGCCCTATCTTGCGAACTATCGTCCTGCCTGCTGGCGCTGCCGCGGCCTTCTGCAACATCCATCCTCGTCGGGACCTGCTGGCGCTGCCGCGGCCCGTTGTAACGACCATCTTCACCGGGACCTGCTGGCGCTGCCGCGGACCGTACCTCGACCATCTTCACTGGGACCTGCTGGCGCTGCCGCGGACCGTGTATCGACCATCTCTACCGGGACCTGCTGGCGCTGCCGCGGCCCGTACCAGCTACACCACCAAGCTCGAGGATTGTGGGCTAACCATCATCTCATCCGAACTACCTGACTGGTAAACAGACTGTCCCGCTTCCCCTTCCCTATCCTAAGAGACCTAAATCGAGGGGACCCCTGAGTCCAGACCTCCTTGTACTATTTCATCGTACCTTAAGAAGTGCATATAAAGAACACTAAAATCTTATCCTTGTGTGGTGTCTGTCTGTGGGGGGGAAGTCACTTGTCTGTACGATCGCTGGAGACGGCTCTCCCCGGAGACCTCTCCCCCTGACCTCGGCCGACCCTCCCGGTCCGTCTAACATTGGTGGCCAGCGGCGCGATCCGAATCAACGCGTAATCGTACAGAGAGTAGCTTACCCCACGACAAAACCACGATGTCGGCCAAAGATAGCGGTTCCACTGAAAAATTCCAAATGGATAAGTTAGAAGAATACAGCCACCGCGAACTGAAACAATTCTGCATGGAACTAGGCATTGCTACCACCGGCCTGAGTACCAAAGATGATTTGAAGCACGCCCTTGAGTCGTGGACAGAAACTGGGATCGCCGGGCCCTCCGACCGAAACAGTGTCGCACCAGAGGGGAACGCCACGGCTCCCGAGGAGCGGGGAACGGGCCTCTCGCAGGAGGAGATCCAGGAAAGGGAAAGAACCAGATTACACGAGTTGGAAATGGCACGGCTCAAGATGGACGGTGAACTCAAGTTAGCCGAGCAGAAACTAAATCTAGAGCATCTGCGGCTCCGAGAGGAGCGTGAAGAAAAACAGAGACAGAGAGAGCTTGAGGAAAAAAGAATAACACTCGAACACGAGCGCAAACTGGCGGAAATAGAACTTCGGAAACAGAATAAAGAATCGGGGGTGCCTGAGAGACCGCACACCCCGGGGCCAACCGAGAAAAAAGTACACATCCCCAAGGATGTTGTCCGCGAGTATGTCCGAGAAGACGACATACAACAGTGGTTCAAAGCCTACGAGATCGCCATGACCTCCCACCGGATCGACCGGAGTGATTGGGGAGCCGGACTATGGGGGAGGTTCGTCAACGAAGGTCGCGATGCCCTGCTACAGCTCCCAGATCACCAAATGTCGTCCTACGACCACATGAAGGCTGCCCTCCTCACCCGCTACGGCCTCACACCCGAGATGTACCGCCAGAGGTTCAGAGATTGCACCCGGATCCCGGGTACAACTTGGGTGGAGTACGTTAACTATTTCAGCCGTGCCTTCGAGGGTTGGATCAAGGGGAGCCATGTCACGACCTACGAGCAACTCTTTAACCTTATGGTATGGGAGCACCTGTCGAACAACTGTTTCGTCGAGCTCAGGCAGCACCTCCTCGACAGCAAGCTGACTGACCCCCGGCAGCTCGCCGCCGAAGCTGACCGATGGGAAAGCACCCGAGTGGGCCGGAGAGGGCCACACGAGCAGAACCGAAGCAACCAAGGCCAGCACCGTCCTCGGGGAGGAGGAGGAGGCCAGGGGCGAGGGAGAGAAGCCTTGCCGGCAACCCCCGTGGCCAGCACCCCGCCTCCGGCCGGCCGGGGCAACCCCCCGATGCGTCCTGGGTCCTGAGCCAACGTCACGTGCCACCGATGCCAGCGAGTCGGCCACTACGCCAATGACCCGAGCTGCCCGCAGAACCAAACACCCAAGCCCCGCCAGGTAGCTGCCGCCGCCCTGGGGGAAGAGCGACTATCAGAGGAACAGGAAGAGTATGAGCCGGCCCAGCAAGAGTGGGAACCGGCCGCCATGGTCCTGGCGTGCCTAGGGGGAAGAGACATGGTCCCGCGGGCTCCCCTACCCGCTAACACCAGGAAATACGGTCAGTGGGTGACCATTAATGGACATCGGGCCGAGGCCTTGCGTGACACAGGCGCCAGTGTGACGGCCGTCCGCTGTCACCTGGTGAAGCCCGAGCAGATCCTGCCGAACATTCTCTGCCCCGTCCGCTCAGCCGACAATTCTGAAAGTATGTGTCAAATGGCCTGCGTCCCATTCGAATGGGGAGGGGTCTCCGGCCTGTTGAAGGTGACGGTCCGGGACGATGCCCCCGTGGACTGCCTCCTGGGGAATGACCTCGAAAGTTCCCCGTGGGCCACCGTCGAGAGAAGAGAGCACCTGGGGATGCTGGGCCTCCCGGACTGGGCCTGCATAACCACCCGGTCCATGGCCGCCCATGCCGTCCCCCGATCAGAAGAACCGGAATGGCCAGCACCTCCGCCCCCGGTCGCCCCAGTAGAAGACAACGACGAGGCCAGCCCCCCAGAGCCAACGACCGAAGGGGACGCACAACCCCAGGACTTTCCCGGCCTGGCTCAGTGGCGTCAAGAAGGGGGGCCCACCCAAGAACAGTTCCGCCAGGAACAAAAGACCTGCCCCTCCCTCGAGGGGCTCCGCCAACAAGCCAGCGCCCAGAACGCAGGGGACCCCACCGGATCTCACTGGGTCAACGACCTGCTATACAGCGAACAAAGAATCGCAGAGCTAGGGGCCGGTCGAGTGCTGGTGGTACCTCTCCGCTTCAGAGACTTCCTACTCAACCTGGCCCACGATGTCCCCCTGGCAGGACACCTGGGCCAGGACAAAACTTACAGTCGCCTAGTGACCCACTTTTTCTGGCCGAAAATGAGGAACGACGTCCTGAACCACTGCCGGTCCTGCCCCACATGCCAAGCCAGCGGAAAGAGTGGTCGGAAGCTGAAAGCCCCTCTGCAACCCTTCCCTGTGGTCACCACCCCGTTCGAAAGGGTAGGAATAGACATGTGGGGCCTCTGGACCCCCGCCCGGCACAAGGACACAGGTTCATCCTGGTACTAGTGGACCATGCCACCCGCTACCCCGAGGCGGTGCCCCTACGGACCGTGACAGCTCCGGTGGTTGGCCGGGCCCTAATGGGGATCTTCTCCCGGGTGGGCTTCCCCCGAGAAGTCGTCAGCGACCGAGGCACGAACTTTATCTCCAAATACATGAAGTCCCTCTGGCAACAATGCGGGGTCACCTACAGATTCACGACCCCCTATCACCCCCAAGGGAACGGACTAGTGGAGCGTTTTAACCGCACTCTCAAGGGGATGATTGGGGGATTGGAAGAGCCCCTCCGTCGCCAGTGGGATGTACTACTCCCGTGCCTCCTCTTCGCCTACCGAGAAGTCCCCCAGAAGTCCCTCGGCTTTAGCCCTTTCGAACTCCTGTACGGGCACCCTGTGCGAGGGCCCCTCAGCCTAGTCAAGGAAGGTTGGGAGATGGCCCCCCTAAAGACCCCTCCAGACGTCTTCAAATACCTCCTGGCCCTACGCAATCAGACCCGGCGCTTCAGAGAGATGGCCAAGACGAACCTCGAGGCCAGCCAGGAGGACATGAAGAGATGGTATGATCACAATGCCTCCTCCGTTGAGTTCGAGCCTGGGCAACAAGTGTGGGTGATGTCCCCCACCGAACCATGTGCCTTCCAAGATAAATGGACGGGGCCCTTCAAAGTGGTCGAGCGCAAAAGCCCCGTCACTTACCTCATCGACATGGGGACCTCCCGAAACCCCCTTCGGGTCCTCCACACCAACCGACTCAAACCACACTTTGTGCGCTCAGAACTCAGCCTCCTGATGGCTACGGACAGTGGGGCAGAGGAAGACTCCGAACCCCTCCCGGATCTCCTGAAGACTCAGGAGAATGACGGCTCCGTGGACGGGGTCCGACTCTCTGACGCCCTCACCTCGGAGCAACGCCAGGGCTGCCGAAACCTCCTGCTGCGGTTCGCTGCACTGTTCTCCATCACCCCCGGGGTCACCCCGTGGTGTTTGCACGACGTGGACACCGGGGACAGTCCCCCTATTCGACACCGGGCCTACCGCGTACCAGATCGGGTACGGGCCTGCATCCAGGAGGAAGTGGCCAAAATGCTCACGATCGGGGTCATCGAGCCCTCGGACAGTCCCTGGGCCAGCCCGGTTGTATTGGTTCCCAAAGCCGCTGCCCCCGGCACCACACCTGAACTGAGATTCTGCGTCGACTACCGGGGCTTGAACGCTGTCACCCGGACCGACGCTCATCCGATCCCCCGAGCGGACGAACTGATCGACCGGCTGGGGGCCGCCCGCTACCTCAGTATCTTCGACCTAACAGCGGGCTACTGGCAGATCGGTCTCACACCCCGGGCCCAGGAACGGTCAGCCTTCTCTACCCCCAATGGCCACTACCAATTCAAGGTCATGCCCTTCGGCATGAAGAATGCCCCCGCCACGTTTCAACGCCTTGTGAACCAGGTCTTGGCGGGGCTCGAAGAGTTCAGCGCTGCCTACCTGGACGATATCGCTGTATACAGCCGCCACTGGTCCGACCACCTCCTCCACCTCCAAGAGGTCCTACAGGCCCTCCAGCGGGCCGGCCTCACAATTAAGGCCGGCAAATGCCAAATTGGCCAAGGGTCCGTGACCTACCTTGGGCACCAAGTGGGAAGCGGGCTGGTGGCCCCGCTGCAACTTAAGATTGCTGCCATCCAGTCCTGGCAGCCCCCCGTCACCCAGACCGAGGTCCGAGCCTTCTTGGGGCTCACCGGCTACTACCGGCGGTTCGTGAAGGACTACGGCAGCATCGTGGGGCCCCTCACGGGTCTCACGTCCAAGAACCAACCAAAGCGGATTAACTGGACCCCCGATTGTCAAGCGGCCTTCGAGAGGCTGAAGGCCGCCCTGTGCACCGCCCCTGTGCTCCAGGCCCCCGATTACAGTCGGGAATTCGTGGTACAAACAGACGCCTCCGACCACGGCATCGGGGCCGTTCTTTCTCAATTAAACCCCGAGGGTCACGACCAGCCGGTGGCCTTCATCAGTCGGCGTCTCCTGGCCCGAGAACAGCGCTGGAGCACCATCGAGAGGGAGGCCTTCGCAGTGGTATGGGCCCTCAAAAAGCTCCGGCCTTACCTCTTCGGTACCCACTTCCGGGTACAAACCGACCATCGACCCCTGCAGTGGCTGATGCAGATGCGGGGGGAGAACCCAAAACTATTGCGCTGGTCCATTTCCCTGCAGGGAATGGACTTCACCGTGGAGCACCGACCGGGCCAAGATCACGCCAACGCGGATGGCCTGTCACGATTTTTCCGCCTCGACGAGGAGAGTCCCCAAGAAGATGGGTGACTCTCCCCGCCTTCAGCTGGGGGGGACGCATGTTGGACAGGCCACACGAAGGGCTTGCTCCCTCCCCGCACGATAGGGCCCAAGCTCCGGCCCGCCAGGCGTGACCCACGAAAAGCACCTGCACCCCGTCTCCCGACGGAACTTCTGCCCTCGGACCTCCATGCATCACGGGCCCCAGCCCCACCGGCTTCCCCGGCCGGGTCAAGCCGCCATCTTGGGCCCTGCACCACGAGGCCGCGTGGCCTCCCCCCGACCCTAACCCTGGGCCTGGCCGGCCCCGACATCCCGGCACCACCATCCACCCAGGAGGTGAGCGGACCACTTGGCAGGTCAATGGGAGAACGAAGCGTCAAGAGCTCTTCCCCCGCCAGGTGCCGATCGCCTCCAGCTCCCCCAGGCGCTGGCTCCACCCCCTGCTGGGTGTCTGGACACCTTCATCCCGGACCCTCCGACCTCCAAGTGCGAGGACCCGGACATCAAAGGGCGCCTGCCCTATAACTGGAGCAGCTCCGGAGCAGGATGGTAGTTGTATCCTGGAGTCGAGAGACACCGAGAGAACTCAGCCTTGACGGACTACTGGCGCTGCCGTAGCCCTATCTTGCGAACTATCGTCCTGCCCGCTGGCGCTGCCGCGGCCTTCTGCAACATCCATCCTCGTCGGGACCTGCTGGCGCTGCCGCGGCCCGTTGTAACGACCATCTTCACCGGGACCTGCTGGCGCTGCCGCGGACCGTACCTTGACCATCTTCACTGGGACCTGCTGGCGCTGCCGCGGACCGTGTATCGACCATCTCTACCGGGACCTGCTGGCGCTGCCGCGGCCCGTACCAGCTACACCACCAAGCTCGAGGATTGTGGGCTAACCATCATCTCATCCGAACTACCTGACTGGTAAACAGACTGTCCCGCTTCCCCTTCCCTATCCTAAGAGACCTAAATCGAGGGGACCCCTGAGTCCAGACCTCCTTGTACTATTTCATCGTACCTTAAGAAGTGCATATAAAGAACACTAAAATCTTATCCTTGTGTGGTGTCTGTCTGTGGGGGGGAAGTCACTTGTCTGTACGATCGCTGGAGACGGCTCTCCCCGGAGACCTCTCCCCCTGACCTCGGCCGACCCTCCCGGTCCGTCTAACAGTGTGCAATGACAATCTACACACAGCCACATGTTGGTTGCTGCAACGGCTGCAGCTTTTGAGGGTGCTACAACATCAACCTGATGTAAATCCCGGACACATATATGACATAGTCACATTGTGCACTGTGGGTAGTGACAAGTCATGTGTCATGACCCCTGTACCGGGCATCATGGGACACTTCCGTGTGTTGGTGTCCGTGCCATGCCAGTGACGCTCACCCCAAGTGCGCAGTCCCACATGCACACATGTCAAAGGAGTCAAGGGCATGCCTGGCACACATTGCACCCTCACACAGTACACATGTACACATCTCATCATACATCTGGTGCCTTCTCCACTCAGGAGGCATGTTCCACATCACAGCCTGTGACACCTGTGCCCCACACATGTAGTAATGCACAGACGATGCCTTGATGTCCATTCCTGGACAAGTATGTCCATCCATGGACAAGTATGTCCGCCCTATTCCTACATGTGTGTCGCCTATCACCACAGTGATGTGTAAAAACCGCCGTACTGCTGCTGAGAGGGCCTGTGCATGTTCCCAAATCACTGTGGGAGTGCTGCCGTATGTGTACCCATCGTGATGGCGAGCGTACAGGCATTTGTACGGTCCGTAGCACTACGGGTACGCATATGCGTGCAGACCCATAGTGATAGTGAGCGTAGATGCGTGTGTACGTTCCGTACCACTACGGGTACGCATACGCGTGCAGACCCATAGTGATAGTGAGCGTAGATGCGTGTGTACGGCCCTATCACTATGGGTCTGCACGCGTATGCGTACCCGTAGTGGTACGGACCGTACACTCGCATCTACGCTCACTATCACTATGGGTCTGCACGCGTATGCGTACCCGTAGTGGTACGGACCGTACACTCGCATCTACGCTCACTATCACTATGGGTCTGCACGCGTATGCGTACCCGTAGTGGTACGGACCGTACACTCACATCTACGCTCACTATCACTATGGGTCTGCACGCGTATGCGTACCCGTAGTGGTACGGACCGTACACACGCATGTACGCTCACTATCACTATGGGTCTGCACGCGTATGCGTACCCGTAGTGGTACGGACCGTACACTCGCATGTACGCTCACTATCACTAGGAGTACGCATACGCGTGCAGACCCATAGTGATATAGATCGTACATGCGTGTGTACGGTCCGTAACACTACGGGTACGCATACGCGTGCAGACCCATAGTGATAGAGAGCGTACATGCGTGTGTACGGTCCGTACCACTACGGGTACGCATACGCGTGCAGACCCATAGTGATATAGAGCGTACATGCGTGTGTACGGTCCGTAACACTACGGGTACGCATACGCGTGCAGACCCATAGTGATAGAGAGCGTACATGCGTGTGTACGGTCCGTAACACTACGGGTACGCATACGCGTGCAGACCCATAGTGATGGAGAGCGTAGGCATGCATGTACGGGCCGTTGCCATGCATTTGGGGTGCCCTAGGGCCCCGAAACGCACCGTACCTGTGTGTGATGCTCCAAATTACATAGGGGACAAGTATTAAGGCCTACATGCATGCTGGTTGTCATGGAGACCAAGTTCAAAATTCGAAATTGTTCTGGAAGGTGCACAGCAGAAGTCAGTTGGAATTCTTCTACTTTGTTGCAATGTGTTTGTGGGGCTGACATCATGCAGGAGAATGAAACCGATAGAGAACCCACAGACTGCTAGGTTTGAAGGGATTAGTGGAAACATAGGATGCAAATGTGGTTGACCAATCACTCTGTACTCCTGTGCATGAGACTGGGCAGAAGGGCACATATAAGGCAGCCAGGTCCCATGAGGGAGCACTTGCCTGCACATCTTTGCATTCGTCGACCCAGCTGCTGCTACTGATTCCCTGGAACCATGTCAAGGGCTGTGGAGAGGACACAGCCATTCACCCTGGAGGAGAACATGGCTCTGCTGGATGTGATCCTCCCACAGTACTCCATGCTGTATGGGCGACCAGGGTATCAGGTGAGTGCATAGGCCACTGCCACAGACTGTCCCTATGTTGTGACTGTGACTTCTGCCATTGCGTCCAGGTGTAACACACATGCCATGTACTGTCGGGGGGGTCCCAGGGGGGGGGGTGCCTGATGTCTCCCAGCAGTGCCCTGAGACAGGAGGGGTGGGGGCCTATCACTCCCAGCAGTGCCCTGAGACAGGAGGGGTGGGGGCCTATCACTCCCAGCAGTGCCCTGAGACAGGAGGGGTGGGGGCCTATCACTCACAGCAGTGCCCTGAGACAGGAGGGGTGGGGGCCTATCACTCACAGCAGTGCCCTGAGACAGGAGGGGTGGGGGCCTATCACTCACAGCAGTGCCCTGAGACAGGAGGGGTGGGGGCCTATCACTCCCAGCAGTGCCCTGAGACAGGAGGGGTGGGGGCCTATCACTCCCAGCAGTGCCCTGAGACAGGAGGGGTGGGGGCCTATCACTCACAACAGTGCCCTGAGACAGGAGGGGTGGGGGCCTATCACTCACAGCAGTGCCCTGAGACAGGAGGGGTGGGTGTGATGCACAGTGTGAGCCTTGATCATTGATTGTGACATTGCCATCATTCCACCTGTGTACCCACTGTGGCACGTACTGCTTTTTCCCTCACCAGGGGATGATGTCCCTATGACAAAGGTGCAATGCGTTGGCTGCATGACATGCCTTGTTGTAACCAGCTAATTTGTACCCATATGTCTCTCTGTGACATGTGGCTGGTGTATTGATGTGGTGTCACTTGTTCCTCCTCACAGGTAGGCGCCACTGCCAAGGAGCAGATCTGGCTGACCGCCGTCAGTGCCGTGAGGGGTGTGGATGGTCGGAGGCGGAGCCTGCCCCAGGTGAGAAAACGCTGGCAGGATATCCGGTGCTGGACGCGGAGGATTGCACGGCTCCTGCTGGGGGACTCACCTGAGAGCCACAAGAACCGCGGCCGCCGCCGTCTGAGCCACCCCCACAGGCGTGTGCTGCCGGTGGTCTTTCCAGACCTGGAGAGGCGCTTACAGGCGATGCAGCAGCCGGAAGGGGGTAGGTACATGTGTGTTCGTTGTGTGTCACCGGCATTTGTAAGGGCACAGTAGCATGAATTAACTGGCAGGGTTTAAAGGTGCTGTGCAGATCCTGTTTGCCCCAGTATAGCGCTGTGCCCCTGCCACCCTTCCCCTCCTTGCAATGTGTTCCCTGGTCTGTGTGTAGTCACTCCTTCACAAGGTGATGTAGGCTGGTGCTTTGTCCACGAGAACAATGACTGTAGCATCATGTGTGGGGGGGTGTGTAACAGGTTGTGGGACCTTGCCTGTGCACTGTCAAGTTCACTGCATGTGGGTTCCATGTCAGTTGGCACTGATGCTGACTCCAGACATGGGAGTTGGTCTCTCATGTGTCATGCCTTACAGCGCGCGTGTCCTATGTAGTGGCCTGTGACATGATGTGCATGAGTGTGCGATACACATAGTGCAGGGATGGTGACGTGTGTTGCAGTCATTACCATTCAGTAGCATGTAGTTGCGTGCCCACTACTGTCCCCTGGGGCACCTTTTCCTCAGTGGTGTATGTGTCATCATAAACGTGGACAATCTCAGTGTCTACAGCGTAGGTTGTGCTCTGTGCCATTGTCCCCTGTCACCATGTATATAGACGTGCTATTTTGTACAGGTGTCCACTGTGCAGCCTGACCTGATTGTCCTTCTACATACTCACAGTTGCCAGTGCCTGTGTGTCTTGTTATACTCATCTGAGGATGGGCACTGGTACCTCATTATTTGTACAGGCGCACCTTGGCTGTTTGGCGTACACTCTTGCTTTTTGCCTGCCCCTGTGTGTATCAGCCAGACTATGAGATGTTGGTGCCACCTGTGTCTCAACAATTTGCCTCGTGTAGGGTCTTGTTGGTGCGGGCAATGCCTATGTGTCAAATCCTGATTTCTACTTGCTGGGTCTGGACAGTGTGTGATGTGTCTGGACACACACGCAATGTGCAGTGACCGAGTCATGTTGGGCATGTTTTCAGCATTACCTATGCAGCATGTGTCTCAAGTTCATGGATATGGTCCCTGGTCATCGGTATTTTCGCCAACGCTGTGTGGTGCAGATGCAGTGCAGGATTGTCCCCAGGGCCTGGGTGCTATGTCAGACTCCGTTTCCTGTGTTTAGCTATTGTCTCATGCTCTCCATGGTATTTCAGTGGCATGGTGGCTCAACCAACTGTGTGTTTCATGCCCTACATCGGTACCTTGTTTAGTAGATGTTAGGGATCTTCCTTTTCAGGCTATGCAGTGTTACCTATGTCGATTGTACTCATGTGACTGATGTGTACAGCTGTCTGATTAATTTCTGTCTCTCCACCCTGCCCACAGCATCGTCGGGAGACACAGAGGGAGACATGGACACAGGCAAGGCGGAGGGACCGAGCACCAGTGCCAGCCGTGACATCGGGGCTGGCACATCGAGTGGGACAGAGGTGGAGGATAGTGCGGCCGAGGACCTGTCGACTGGCACGTCAGAATACGAAGCTGACAGGTCCGAGGAGGATGTCTCCGAGTGGGCGGTGGCTGCACCAGCAGCTGACAGCGGAACAACACCTCGCACCGCCCCCTCAGTTCCCACCAGCCGCCTCCCACTTGCTCGTGTCCCTTCCCAGCGTGCCCGGTCACAGCATGTCTCCTTCCTGCCAGGCACCGCACCCCCTGCCCCTGTCTCCACTGCTGCCGCCAATGCAGAGTCTGTGGACATCCAGCGGCAACTGCAGGTTGGTCAGGCTGCAATCCTTAATGTCCTCCATGCCCACGGCAAAACCCTCACCAACATCGAGGCTTTCTTGGAGGGCATTCATTCATCGCAGGCTGACCAACGCAACTTGCTGAGGTCCATCGACTCCACACTGACTGCAGCAGTGGGTCTCCTGCAGCGCGACCTCCCCCCACCTACCCCTGCCCCATCCACACTTCCCACTCCCATGCCTGTCCCACGTACACCCAGACGTCGGCATGCACCCACATCAACGGACACGGGCACCACACCAGCAGGGAAGGTCCACCGCACTCCTCCTGACACGCACACACAGGGTGAGGTAGGCACACCCACTGGGTCGGGGGGCAAACGTGTGACACGCAGCCATAGTGGGAGTCCGCATTCCACCCAGTCCACTCCCTCCAAATCCCCTCCCCTCAGCTCTCCTGGCCACATCTCCCCCAAGGACTCCTTCATGGCCGCTCTGTCCCTGAGCCCCACAGTTACACCACCACGCAAGCGGTCAAGGAGGTCCCCGGTCAGGGTGGTTGAGTCTCCCCCCCTGTCTCCACCCTCCCCCGGTGGCGCTGCGACCCATCCCTCTGACCCCCCCTCTTTGGGGCCTGAGGTCCCTTCGGGTGCAGGGGACTCCCTGGAGGACCTTGCAAAGGTGTGTAGTGCCATCCTGGCCTCCGCCTTTGGCACTGACCCACCCCCTGTGGTGGAGTCCTCCATCCCTGCACCCACAACGCCGCCCCTTTGCCCTGATGTCCCTGCGGTGCCTGTTGCTTCCCCCCCCCCTGATGCCCTCACCAGTGTGGAAGACGATGCCATTTGACTGTGCAGGCAAGGTAGGGGACACGCATCCCACTGTGTCCCCCATCCAGCTGAGAATCATTGACTGCCCTATGGGCTTTGTGAAGATTGAACTGCCTGCGATCCACGGACATTGTGCTCATGCTGAATAAAGCTTAATTTTGTTTTCATTATCACACTACTGCTATGCTGGTATTGGTGTTGGTGGGGCTGCTACATGGT
Source organism: Triturus cristatus (assembly GCF_964204655.1). NCBI lineage: Eukaryota > Metazoa > Chordata > Amphibia > Caudata > Salamandridae > Triturus > Triturus cristatus. The sequence goes on from NC_140593.1 coordinate 299,929,524, forward strand.
TTTTGGTGGTGTGTAAGGGTTTGGGTGTGTGGGATATGTAGTAGTGTACTGCTCATTGGTGGGACCCTGGGATCTGTGTGCCATCACAAGGTGTTGGCTAACTTTCTTTGTTCATGTAAGCAGTTACTGCATGGTGCACTTGTCCCAGGGTGTATTCCTTCCTCTGTGTACCCAGCTTTCTTCCCTGCAGGGTGTTCCCAATGTTTAGCGCAGAGCTGTGTCTACATGAGCTGTGTGTGTGACGGAGCCCTTCTACTTTGGCCATGCATGCAGGGCCATGTCTCCACCTGCAACATTCGTGGCATCCTTGGTGATCACTGTACTTGTGTGTGGAGTCTGTTGACATGAGTTCATGGGGACATGTTCCCTTGTAGCCAGTATGCATGTGGATAATTCTGGCCTCACACACATGTGTTACACCCCTCCTGTCTCAGGGCACTGGTGGGAGGACTCCACACCCACCCCTCCTGTCTCAGGGCACTGCTGGGAGTGATAGGCACCCACCCCTCCTGTCTCAGGGCACTGCTGGGAGTGATAGGCACCCACCCCTCCTGTCTCAGGGCACTGCTGGGAGGACTCTGCACACACCCCTCCTGTCTCAGGGCACTGCTGGGAGTGATAGGCACCCACCCCTCCTGTCTCAGGGCACTGCTGGGAGGACTCTGCACACACCCCTCCTGTCTCAGGGCACTGCTGGGAGTGATAGGCACCCACCCCTCCTGTCTCAGGGCACTGCTGGGAGGACTCTGCACACACCCCTCCTGTCTCAGGGCACTGCTGGGAGGACTCCACACCCACCCCTCCTGTCTCTGGGCACAGCTGGGAGGACTCCACACCCACCCCTCCTGTCTCAGGGCACTGCTGGGAGGACTCCACACCCACCCCTCCTGTCTCTGGGCACAGCTGGGAGGACTCCACACCCACCCCTCCTGTCTCAGGGCACAGCTGGGAGGACTCCACACCCACCCCTCCTGTCTCAGGGCACTGCTGGGAGTGATAGGCACCCACCCCTCCTGTCTCAGGGCACTGCTGGGAGTGATAGGCAACCACCCCTCCTGTCTCAGGGCACTGCTGGGTGGACTCTGCACACACCCCTCCTGTCTCAGGGCACTGCTGGGAGGACTCCACACCCACCCCTCCTGTCTCTGGGCACAGCTGGGAGGACTCCACACCCACCCCTCCTGTCTCAGGGCACTGCTGGGAGTGATAGGCACCCACCCCTCCTGTCTCAGGGCACTGCTGGGGGTGATAGGCAACCACCCCTCCTGTCTCAGGGCACTGCTGGGTGGACTCTGCACACACACCTCCGATTTCAGGATATGTATGCTTGGCACATACACGGTGGGGGTACGCTCAATGCATTCGAGGTGAGGGTACGAGTCTACTTACACTGGTGTGGTGGGGGTACGCTCCATGCATATGCGGGTGAGGGTACGGGTCGAACTTACACTGTTGGGGTGGGGGTACGCTCCGTACGTCCGCAGGTGGGGGTACGGGTCGTACTTACACTGTTGGGCTGGGGGGTACGCTCCTTGCATTCGCGGGTGGGGGTACGGGTCGTACTTACACTGTTGGGCTGGGGGGTACGCTCCTTGCATTCGCGGGTGGGGGTACGGGTCGTACTTACGCTGTTGGGCTGGGGGGTACGCTCCTTGCATTCGCGGGTGGGGGTACGGGTCGGACTTACGCTGTTGGGCTGGGGGGTACGCTCCTTGCATACGCGGGTGGGGGTACGGGTCGTACTTACACTGTTGGGCTGGGGGGTACGCTCCATGCATACGCGGGTGAGGGTACGGGTCGAACTTACACTGTTGGGGTGGGGGTACGCTCCGTACGTCCGCAGGTGGGGGTACGGGTCGTACTTACACTGTTGGGCTGGGGGGTACGCTCCTTGCATTCGCGGGTGGGGGTACGGGTCGTACTTACACTGTTGGGCTGGGGGGTACGCTCCTTGCATTCGCGGGTGGGGGTACGGGTCGGACTTACGCTGTTGGGCTGGGGGGTACGCTCCTTGCATACGCGGGTGGGGGTACGGGTCGTACTTACACTGTTGGCATGGGGGGTACGCTCCTTGCATACGCGGGTGAGGGTACGGGTCGAACTTACACTGTTGGGGTGGGGGTACGCTCCGTACGTCCGCGGGTGGGGGTACGGGTCGTACTAACACTGTTGGCATGGGGGGTACGCTCCTTGCATACGCGGGTGGGGGTACGGGTCGTACTTACACTGTTGGCATGGGGGGTACGCTCCTTGCATACGCGGGTGAGGGTTCGCGTCGTACTTGCACTGTTGGCATGGGGGGTACGCTCCATGCATACGCGGGTGGGGGTACGGGTCGTACTTGCACTGTTGGGCTGGGGGGTAAGCTCCTTGCATACGGGGTGGGGGTAGGGTCCGTACATATCCGTCCCCACGCTATGTGATGTTTGTGCGGCCCGTACCCAGGCCTTTGCCACGTGGGTGCGATCCGTCCCGCCATTGTTGGGGTGACGTGTGTGGGCGTGGTCCGACTCGTACCCACGCTCTTCAGGCGTGGGTACGGGACGTACCTGTCTGGTTGTGTTGCCGGTTCGCGTGGTGACGGACTTCCGTTGTGGCGGTCGCTGGCTTATCAGGACACGCCCCCACCCCCTCGTGGTGACCAGGGCATGGGAGTCAGGTATGTCCAGGCCATGTGTGGTGTGTGACTTATGTGGTTGTTTTGTGGCCTGCCCTGGTCCTGCCACCCCCACCCCACCCCACTTTCCCCCCTCCCTTAGTTATTCTGACCTTCTGCGGCGTCTGCGTCGTAACCTGTAGAGGAGGTGTACTGCTATGAGGGCAGGGATGACTCGTAGGTTCGGGTCCATGTCTGTCCGTCGCGTACTGGTACTCCTTGCTCGCGTCGTCCTGTCGCGTATGGGTCCTCCTTGATCGCGTCGTCCTGTCGCGTACGGGTCCTCCTTGGTGGCGTCGTCCTGTGTGTCCGTCACGTACTGGTCCTCCTTGTTCGCGTCGTCGTCTGTCCGTCGCGTACTGGTGGTCCTTGTTCGCGTCGTCCTGATTTCCCGGCAGTTTTTGGCTGCCGCAAAATATTCACCATGCGGGGTGACGTCGGTGCAAATCGTGATTCCTGGGTCGTGAATGGCTGGCTGCGAGCGTCCCGACGTCAGGTCGGCGCTTTCCCGGATCGCATTGGTAGGTGTTTTTTTGTTCGGTCGGGCTTTTTTACGATTCGTACGGTAATGGTGTACCCGTGCGAATCGTGATTCCTTGTTTGTAAAAATTGACGACCGGGTACGCGTCGGACGGAGATTATGCTCCGTCCGACGGTTCGTACCCGGTTTTTACCGGATCGTGATCGGCACCATATTATCCCAAGAGAAGTCATCATCTGGAGAACATGTGTCTCTATGAAGTGCTGCAGAACTACATTTATTCACGGAAAGCCGCAGAAGACATCAACAATGGAAAATATAAAGTTATTGGTGAGGAAGGATGTTTGGTGAAGCAAACAAAAGGAAGTTTGATAAATCACAGGAAGCTGAGTTGCGACACTACTGACAAAAAGGAATTTTACTACTTGGCTCTTTTACAGCTGTTTAAACCATGGCGTACAGAGGATGAACTACTGGGAGAATTTCAAAGCTATGAAGATTCTTTTAATGCTTGCAAAGACAGCATACAATGCAGTACATTCTCAACTTATCTGCAAATGTTAAATGATGAAATTGAACAGGAAACTACAATTGCAGCAGAAATAGCTAGAGACAGTTCTCAGGACAGCCAAAGTTCAGGAACACTCAGTCAAGATCCCCTAGGACAACCAATCGTTGAAAATGAAGCATCAATAGCCATGAATGAAGTGGAAACAGCTATGAATCAAGCTCAAGAAGAATTTATAGACTTACAAAATTTGGAAAGACAACTGAACGAAGAGCAGCAACAAATTTATGAAGAGATCAGAAACAAAATTGATCACGGATTTCTACATGAAAAAAAAGAGTGCTCATGCACATCATTTCATCCAATCAGGATGTATGTAAGCGGACAAGCTGGAACTGGAAAAAGTTTCCTTATAAAAGTCATCAGAAGCTACCTACAGCAAAAAACGGATTCTACTTTGTCTTGTGTGGTTACTGCTCCAACTGGGTTAGCAGCATATAACATAAAAGGAATCACTTTACATCGTTTGCTAATGTTACCAGTGGAGCATGAGAACAAAATACAATACAACAAGCTAACTGGAGAAGCATGCTTGGAAGTTTCAAGAGTATTGAAGAAGATGCAAGTTCTCATTATTGATGAGGTGAGCATGGTATCAAACTTAATGCTTGCCTTTGTGCATTTAAGAATGCAGCAAATTCTGAAGACAGACTATGACGTGTCATTTGGAGGAAAACACGTCATAGTTTTTGGAGATCTTTTGCAACTTACTCCAGTTAAAGGACAACCAGTGTTTAATACTGTGACACATGAAGACACAAAGAAGTCATTGGGAAGCATCGGTAATGCAAATATTTGGTCCTTCTTTGAGTACAAGGAACTTACTACTAATATGAGGCAAGCAAACGATGAAGAATATGGAAGTATTCTGAAAGATATCAGAATTGGACTACTCACTGAAGCTGGCAAAAAAGCATTACAGAGTCGGCTGCTACATAATTTATTTCCAAAGGAAGAAATAGTTGCAGAGAAGATATACAAGAACATTGCAGAAAAGAAAAGTGTCATCTGCTTAATGCCAACTCTACGTGAATGCTCAATATTCAATGAGGAGCTTTTGAAATTGGAAAAGGAAGATATCAGGAAATTGGAAGCAGTGGACAAAATTGAGGATGGAAGAATTACTGTCACATTAACAGGCACACTGAAAAATAAATTGGATTCACTAGAGAAGAACATTTCCAAAACAGCTGGATTAGAAAAAAATCTATATGTTTGCATGAACTGTAGAGTATTTTTAAGGAGAAATTTGGATGTTGAAAAGGGTTTAGTTAATGGAGCTATGGGAAGAGTTGTGGGTTTTATTAATTATCAGAAAAAAGATGGAATTGAATGTTTAAAAATAAAATTTGATCAGATAGAAGAAGTTAAAGACATTTGTCGTTGTTCAGTTCGTTTCATGCTTGTGAAAGATTTATATGTACGTAGGAAGCAGTTTCCGTTTTCTCTAGCATATGCTGTAACTATTCACAAGTCTCAAGGATTGACTGTAGATTGTGCATTTGTGAACATTGGTTCAACTGTGTTCAAAGAAGGTATGGCATATGTTGCTTTGTCACGAGTGAAAACATTATCAGGTTTATTCATGATAGACTTTGATGACTCAAAAGTTAGTGCTGATGCAAATTGTGTAAAGGAGTATAATAGATTAAGAAGAAGCTATGCTCCTCATTTAGGTCAGTATCCTGTGTTGGAGAAACGTGTAGTTTCTCGTAAAAGGAGAAATGAGAATATCTGTAATGAAGATGTAGAGAGGAGGAAAAAAAAGAGGAGTGATGTAATTGCAAGCAAAAAGAAAAAGGAAAATGAAGAACAGGTTGTAGGATGTCATTTTGAAAATAGCTCTGGTGTCAACTGCTACGCTAATGTAGTGCTGAATGTTGCATTTTATCTGGAAAGTGTGCAAGAGCAGATAATAGTAAATCAGGGAAAAAGATTCTGTTCTGAGTTGAGTCTCCTTTTTCAAAAGCTGAGTAATGATAAACCTCAAATAGAAAGTGCTACTGAAATTAGAAAACTTTTAGATGTATGTTCAGGACGAACACAGTTTTCTCAAAATGTACAGCAAGACGCACAGGAATTCTTGATGTTTTTTCTTCAGGTACTGGAAGAAGAAGGGGTTCCCATTAAAAATTTATTTGGTCTCTCTTATAAATGGGAACATAGTTGTGAAAACTGTTATAATATATGTGGCTCTAATGTTGATTCTGAAAGGATTATTTATTTAACATTGCCAGAAAGTAAAACAGTCACTTTTGCTAAATTAGTTAAAGATGCTAATCATAGCATGGAATGCAGTGAGTGTCAATCTGACATGTTTTCAACGTTAATTTTAAAGGAATACGGACAGTATGTAATTTTAATGATGCAACGCTGTAAAGCTGATGGTTCAAAATTAGATACTTTAATAAAGAAGTTTACAGGACAGCAATTATCAATTTCAGGAAAAACTTTTGTAACAGTTGCAATAATTTTCCATGATGGACCTACTGTAACTTCTGGACATTACACAGTTTATCTTAAATGTGAAAAAGGCTGGACACTGTGTAATGATTCCCAATTGATTTTTAAGCAACGTTTGCCTTTTGATTTAGCAAATTCCTATCTAATCTTCCTGAAACCTACATTTTAGAGAGATTTGGCAACATCTGGACAAAACAATTTTACCATTTTATTGGATTACCAGTGGAATTTTAAAAAAAAATGATTTTACAAATTACCATTTGGCCTAATGGAAAGGTGACCAATTGTAATGTGGACTTTTTCAATTTTAAATGAAACTTTGGAAAACCAAAAATTTTGAAAAAATCGGTAACATCTGCACAATTTAAATTTTGGAATGTTATTGGATTGCCGTTGGAAATTTATTCAAAAAAGATTTTTAAAATTACTATTTGGCCATGCGGAAAGGTAAACAATTCTATTGTGGACTTATTTAATTATTAATAAATCTTTCGGAAACCAAAATGTTACAGAGAATCGGTGAGATATGTACAATTTAAACTTTAGATTTTTATTGGATTAACATTGGAAATTTAAAATTACTATTTGGCCTAAAGGAAATGGAACCAGATGTATTGTGGAGTTATGTGAGATATATTTTTGTGATTATACTTCTGAAACAAAAATATCAGACGGTATTTTAAAGAAATAAGTATTGATATTAGATGATATTTTTTAAGAATATTATGCATTTCCATAAAGTTATGTTTATGCAAAAAGAGATTGTGGGCTTTTTTAAAACAATCTTTGAGATTGTTAATTTTTTTTTTGCCCGCTGTTAAATGATGAATGCAATTGCTTTCACAATTTATAGTGAAATGCAATATATTCTGCAAACAGCAAAAAAAAGGCAAATTTTTTTTTTGAAAAATATGTAAATATGTGTACTGTATTATAAAATGTTTTATTAAATATTAATACTTTTTTCTTTTTTTTCAGATTGAGATAGAAAATTTTCGAAAACTAGAACCATTTTTAAAGCAATTAATTTTTTTTTTAAATGAATAAATATTTTTTTGAGTGGGTATGGTAAGTCAAAAATATCATGGTCCCTTTTTTCCACTTCTCCACAATCACATTTTCAGTTTTTCATTGTAGTCTCTCAAGGACCTTGTAATGTGATAATTGATTTTTAGTGTTTTTAAAAAAAAAAAAAAAATTACGCGTACGGTAAAAAAAAAAAAAAAAAAAAGTTTTAAAAACATATATAAAAAATGGATGAAAGGTAAGGTTGGCTCTTAAAAGAGCCGTTGTGTTCATGCAGGGACAGAGGAAAGAAAGAATGGGAATATTAGACGGTACGACAAGTGTGCTGATCTATTTTATTGTTCACTAGGGAAATACTGGTCTCCCTATAACAAATTAGATCATGACAAGTGGCGCACCGTATTTCAACCCTCAGAAACCGAGGGTTAATTTCCTGAGGAGAAGAAAAAGGAGATGCTCCCCCCACAGATGAAGGGCTCACCTGACCTGCAGAAGAAGGACTCGGCACTGCAGATGATGGTCCAGGCTGAGCTGCTGTGGATGTGCTTGGTTGATTTACTGAAGGGTTACCTTCAGTAAGTCGAGCATGTGTCCTTCTGTGTACATCCTTAAGGTGTCTCAACATGGTGTGATTCCCGAAGGAATACTTCCTGTCGGGATTCCCTCTTGAAAGTACACGGCCACACAGCTTACAAGTCACTAAGGGTGCATTTACCTTTTGCTGGCCCTCTGGAAAAGAAAAATACTCCCATATGAAAGAGGTCTTTTGTTTCCTCGCTCTCTGCCTCAAGGTAGTGCTGCTAGCCTCACTCTCAGAAGGGCTCTGCTGTTCTGCCATCGTATCACAAAGACAACCCAGCTCCTTCTCCTAAGGGATCACAAGCAGAAATGAGGGGAATGGGTGTGGTGTAGGAGAGTTCTAGAACTGAAAGTAGTTTCAACCAATCAAAAGTTGTGTTTCATGATCACATGACCAACCGTACGCTTACGGTGCGCTTACGGTACGCTTACGGCAAAAGTACGCATGCGCGTAAAAAAGACACGCGCTCGCGCGCATGCGCAAAACAGGCACGCCCCTTCACTTCCGCGTAACGTGCGCGTGCAGCGTACGCGTTACGCGCAGTGCGCGCGTGACGCGCGTCTACGCAAATTGCGTAAATGAACGCAAACAGCGTAGAAATCTAACGTAATTACAGCAAGACGTGCGCTTACCGTACGCGCACGGTAAAAAAAAAAAATTAAAAAAAAAAAAATATGGAATACTAATAAATTTTACCTGTTTATTTTAAAAAAATGGTAAAATAAAAACATATTGTAGAATTTTTAAAATTTAACCATAGTCTTTAAAAAAGGATAGACAATTAAAATAAAAATATGTAAAAAAAAAAAGAAGAAAAAAAAAAAAATTAGCATTTAAAAAACCTTGCAAATTCACTGAAAAAACCATGGGTTTCACTCACATTATAGTTAGGAATTAGCATTTAAAAAACCTTGCAAATTCACTGAAAAAACCATGGGTTTCACACACGTTATAGTTAGGAATTAGCATTTAAAAAACCTTAGAAATTCAATGAAAAAACCAAAGGTTTCACACATGTTATAGTTAGCTGGACATTTCACTCGTAAAAAACCATTGAAATTCCCCCGTTATAGTTAGTTCAGCTAACTATAACTCGCGCGCCCGCAATGCACTACTGATGACGTCACATATTACATCACTCATGACATGGTCAGTGACATCACTCATGACATCACTGATGACATCTCAAATGACATCACTGATGACATCATCCTTGTGACAGAGTGGTAGACCTCCTCTCACCCTAATATAACCTTTGATACAAACATTCAAAAAAAGAGACTGAAATTTTAAAAAAAATGTACATACCAATACCAGTTACAACAACCTATTCAGTAATTCTAAGATCCACATACACATCCACTCATCCACCAACAGTCCTATACAGTCACTCATGTACTCACACATCATATGTACTCATACACCTAAACATCCTGTAACACAATGCCACTCATCCATAGAGTTACTCACACATAGTCACTCATGCTAATAAAGAATCAAACATCCATTTACTTGCATATACAGTTATACACACACCACCACACTTACTTTTACAGAAACTTACACATACTTAGTCTTTTAAATAATCACTTATAGAAACACATACTTATTCATACAGGAACTCTTCCAATCTCTCACTCTCACATATACTCACTTATAAACACCAATAGTCACATATACTAGTTTAAAACATATGTAGTTACTTATGAAGACACTATTGAGACAGTCATTCACTCACTAACACACCCATGCACACACTCATCTACCCATACAGTCCTGCACACATGCTGTCTTCAACACATACAAACAGTGAGTCACTCATTCATGCATCTATGCACTACGTAATACCCCCCACCGCACCATGAAGACACTCAGACACTCATACTGAGACTCAAAAAAACAAATAATAACCTATATAAACACCCATGTAGCTACTCACCAACCCATGCAGATACTTATACACAAAGTGAGAGACTGATACAGGTATTTACACATTTAAACATTACTCACTTAGCCATGTATTCAAAAAGATACACTTAATCAGTCAGTAATACAATCAATTTTTCAAAAACAAATCATCAATTTAGACACTTATATACTCATTTATTCTTCCATCGACCTTGAGATATACATATATTAAACATATTTAATTTTCAGAAAAACACACATTCACTGGATGATGTCACCAGTGATGTCATTTGAGATGTCATCAGTGATGTCATGAGTGATGTCACTGACCATGTCATGAGTGATGTAATATGTGACGTCATCAGTAGTGCATTGCGGGCACGCGAGTTATAGTTAGCTGAACTAACTATAACGGGGGAATTTCAATGGTTTTTTACGAGTGAAATGTCCAGCTAACTATAACATGTGTGAAACCTTTGGTTTTTTCATTGAATTTCTAAGGTTTTTTAAATACTAATTCCTAACTATAACGTGTGTGAAACCCATGGTTTTTTCAGTGAATATATATATATATATATATATATGATTGCTCCAAGTTACCCACAGGTTCGGGACGCACTCAGACCACAGTGTACATCCGCATACCAACACTCACGTCTCGGGCAGCCGACGCGTTTCGAAATTCTTTCTTCTTCAAAGGCTAGATTCCACTCAGTACACAGCGTTTGTTTGACCACTCCTTTATTTAATCAGCCGCCTCCTGATAGGCTGCTCAGATGAGCCCTCCCTTTAGGAATTCTGGGATATGTAGTCCCCCATGTAAAAAAGCGTTTGTGGAACTGTTTCTTAAGACCCTCCAATGGGTCCCGATGCGTGCATGGTCAATAGTAGGTGCTGTGGCTCCATTAAGAACTGGACATGATTTCCAGCTCCCTGGCCCGCTGTCATCCATGCGGTGGTGCAGTCCCCTTACGGCTGGGTTGCCGCGTGTCAATGATTGCTCCAAGTTACCCACAGGTTCGGGACGCACTCAGACCACAGTGTACATCCGCATACCAACGCTCACGTCTCGGGCAGCCGACGCGTTTCGAAATTCTTTCTTCTTCAAAGGCTAGATTCCACTCAGTACACAGCGTTTGTTTGACCACTCCTTTATTTAATTAGCCGCCTCCTGATATATATAACACGAACACCACAGAGCCCAACTCCGTCTTGTTCCCTGAAAAGCATTTATTGTACTGAATGCGCAGCAGCTTTTGAACACTTAGCTCCACCTACGCGTTTCGGCGTCTTGCCTTTATCCAGGTGAGTGTTCATAATATTTAAAGTCACAGTGATAAAAATTAAATCCCAGTGGTCACATGGCCATATTCAAACTTCAGGCCCCAGAATGCACTTTGAAATACTGCAACGTGATGTGGCACAGTTCAATAGTTGCTGAATAGCGTGATTTCTTTGCTGCCATTATCTCGTGTTCATTCTTGCATTCGTGGTGCATCTGTAAATGTAAAAGCATAATGCTGGTAGCTGCCACGCAAAAATTGGATATTCAGGAATGCGAAGATCACGAGAGGAGGGTGTCGCCTCTCTCAGCTCCCTTTCTCTCTCCGACTCGCAATACCAAATTGCCATGGAAATCCGACGGCTGGTGCGAGAGAGAAAGCAGGTCATGTCCCCTCCATTAGATGCTTGCAAAGACCTCCAGTTTGCTGGGGACCCCCAACCTTGCAGGGCGGGCTCGTAAATAGACAAGACTGGAGAATCCTGCCAGATTTGCACAACACGGACACCACAGAGCCCAACTCCGTCTTGTTCCCTGAAAAGCATTTATTGTACTGAATGCGCAGCAGCTTTTGAACACTTAGCTCCACCTACGCGTTTCGGCGTCTTGCCTTTATCCAGGTGAGTGTTCATAATATTTAAAGTCACAGTGATAAAAATTAAATCCCAGTGGTCACATGGCCATATTCAAACTTCAGGCCCCAGAATGCACTTTGAAATACTGCAACGTGATGTGGCACAGTTCAATAGTTGCTGAATAGCGTGATTTCTTTGCTGCCATTATCTCGTGTTCATTCTTGCATTCGTGGTGCATCTGTAAATGTAAAAGCATAATGCTGGTAGCTGCCACGCAAAAATTGGATATTCAGGAATGCGAAGATCACAAGAGGAGGGTGTCGCCTCTCTCAGCTCCCTTTCTCTCTCCGACTCGCAATACCAAATTGCCATGGAAATCCGACGGCTGGTGCGAGAGAGAAAGCAGGTCATGTCCCCTCCATTAGATGCTTGCAAAGACCTCCAGTTTGCTGGGGACCCCCAACCTTGCAGGGCGGGCTCGTAAATAGACAAGACTGGAGAATCCTGCCAGATTTGCACAACACGAACACCACAGAGCCCAACTCCGTCTTGTTCCCTGAAAAGCATTTATTGTACTGAATGCGCAGCAGCTTTTGAACACTTAGCTCCACCTACGCGTTTCGGCGTCTTGCCTTTATCCAGGTGAGTGTTCATAATATTTAAAGTCACAGTGATAAAAATTAAATCCCAGTGGTCACATGGCCATATTCAAACTTCAGGCCCCAGAATGCACTTTGAAATACTGCAACGTGATGTGGCACAGTTCAATAGTTGCTGAATAGCGTGATTTCTTTGCTGCCATTATCTCGTGTTCATTCTTGCATTCGTGGTGCATCTGTAAATGTAAAAGCATAATGCTGGTAGCTGCCACGCAAAAATTGGATATTCAGGAATGCGAAGATCACGAGAGGAGGGTGTCGCCTCTCTCAGCTCCCTTTCTCTCTCCGACTCGCAATACCAAATTGCCATGGAAATCCGACGGCTGGTGCGAGAGAGAAAGCAGGTCATGTCCCCTCCATTAGATGCTTGCAAAGACCTCCAGTTTGCTGGGGACCCCCAACCTTGCAGGGCGGGCTCGTAAATAGACAAGACTGGAGAATCCTGCCAGATTTGCACAACACGAACACCACAGAGCCCAACTCCGTCTTGTTCCCTGAAAAGCATTTATTGTACTGAATGCGCAGCAGCTTTTGAACACTTAGCTCCACCTACGCGTTTCGGCGTCTTGCCTTTATCCAGGTGAGTGTTCATAATATTTAAAGTCACAGTGATAAAAATTAAATCCCAGTGGTCACATGGCCATATTCAAACTTCAGGCCCCAGAATGCACTTTGAAATACTGCAACGTGATGTGGCACAGTTCAATAGTTGCTGAATAGCGTGATTTCTTTGCTGCCATTATCTCGTGTTCATTCTTGCATTCGTGGTGCATCTGTAAATGTAAAAGCATAATGCTGGTAGCTGCCACGCAAAAATTGGATATTCAGGAATGCGAAGATCACGAGAGGAGGGTGTCGCCTCTCTCAGCTCCCTTTCTCTCTCCGACTCGCAATACCAAATTGCCATGGAAATCCGACGGCTGGTGCGAGAGAGAAAGCAGGTCATGTCCCCTCCATTAGATGCTTGCAAAGACCTCCAGTTTGCTGGGGACCCCCAACCTTGCAGGGCGGGCTCGTAAATAGACAAGACTGGAGAATCCTGCCAGATTTGCACAACACGAACACCACAGAGCCCAACTCCGTCTTGTTCCCTGAAAAGCATTTATTGTACTGAATGCGCAGCAGCTTTTGAACACTTAGCTCCACCTACGCGTTTCAGCGTCTTGCCTTTATCCAGGTGAGTGTTCATAATATTTAAAGTCACAGTGATAAAAATTAAATCCCAGTGGTCACATGGCCATATTCAAACTTCAGGCCCCAGAATGCACTTTGAAATACTGCAACGTGATGTGGCACAGTTCAATAGTTGCTGAATAGCGTGATTTCTTTGCTGCCATTATCTCGTGTTCATTCTTGCATTCGTGGTGCATCTGTAAATGTAAAAGCATAATGCTGGTAGCTGACACGCAAAAATTGGATATTCAGGAATGCGAAGATCACGAGAGGAGGGTGTCGCCTCTCTCAGCTCCCTTTCTCTCTCCGACTCGCAATACCAAATTGCCATGGAAATCCGACGGCTGGTGCGAGAGAGAAAGCAGGTCATGTCCCCTCCATTAGATGCTTGCAAAGACCTCCAGTTTGCTGGGGACCCCCAACCTTGCAGGGCGGGCTCGTAAATAGACAAGACTGGAGAATCCTGCCAGATTTGCACAACACGAACACCACAGAGCCCAACTCCGTCTTGTTCCCTGAAAAGCATTTATTGTACTGAATGCGCAGCAGCTTTTGAACACTTAGCTCCACCTACGCGCTTCGGCGTCTTGCCTTTATCCAGGTGAGTGTTCATAATATTTAAAGTCACAGTGATAAAAATTAAATCCCAGTGGTCACATGGCCATATTCAAACTTCAGGCCCCAGAATGCACTTTGAAATACTGCAACGTGATGTGGCACAGTTCAATAGTTGCTGAATAGCGTGATTTCTTTGCTGCCATTATCTCGTGTTCATTCTTGCATTCGTGGTGCATCTGTAAATGTAAAAGCATAATGCTGGTAGCTGCCACGCAAAAATTGGATATTCAGGAATGCGAAGATCACGAGAGGAGGGTGTCGCCTCTCTCAGCTCCCTTTCTCTCTCCGACTCGCAATACCAAATTGCCATGGAAGTCCGACGGCTGGTGCGAGAGAGAAAGCAGGTCATGTCCCCTCCATTAGATGCTTGCAAAGACCTCCAGTTTGCTGGGGACCCCCAACCTTGCAGGGCGGGCTCGTAAATAGACAAGACTGGAGAATCCTGCCAGATTTGCACAACACTAACACCACAGAGCCCAACTCCGTCTTGTTCCCTGAAAAGCATTTATTGTACTGAATGCGCAGCAGCTTTTGAACACTTAGCTCCACCTACGCGTTTCGGCGTCTTGCCTTTATCCAGGTGAGTGTTCATAATATTTAAAGTCACAGTGATAAAAATTAAATCCCAGTGGTCACATGGCCATATTCAAACTTCAGGCCCCAGAATGCACTTTGAAATACTGCAACGTGATGTGGCACAGTTCAATAGTTGCTGAATAGCGTGATTTCTTTGCTGCCATTATCTCGTGTTCATTCTTGCATTCGTGGTGCATCTGTAAATGTAAAAGCATAATGCTGGTAGCTGCCACGCAAAAATTGGATATTCAGGAATGCGAAGATCACGAGAGGAGGGTGTCGCCTCTCTCAGCTCCCTTTCTCTCTCCGACTCGCAATACCAAATTGCCATGGAAATCCGACGGCTGGTGCGAGAGAGAAAGCAGGTCATGTCCCCAACATTAGATGCTTGCAAAGACCTCCAGTTTGCTGGGGACCCCCAACCTTGCAGGGCGGGCTCGTAAATAGACAAGACTGGAGAATCCTGCCAGATTTGCACAACATGAACACCACAGAGCCCAACTCCGTCTTGTTCCCTGAAAAGCATTTATTGTACTGAATGCGCAGCAGCTTTTGAACACTTAGCTCCACCTACGCGTTTCGGCGTCTTGCCTTTATCCAGGTGATTGTTCATAATATTTAAAGTCACAGTGATAAAAATTAAATCCCAGTGGTCACATGGCCATATTCAAACTTCAGGCCCCAGAATGCACTTTGAAATACTGCAACGTGATGTGGCACAGTTCAATAGTTGCTGAATAGCGTGATTTCTTTGCTGCCATTATCTCTGTAATTTTTATCACTGTGACTTTAAATATTATGAACACTCACCTGGATAAAGGCAAGACGCCGAAACGCGTAGGTGGAGCTAAGTGTTCAAAAGCTGCTGCGCATTCAGTACAATAAATGCTTTTCAGGGAACAAGACGGAGTTGGGCTCTGTGGTGTTCATGTTGTGCAAATCTGGCAGGATTCTCCAGTCTTGTCTATTTACGAGCCCGCCCTGCAAGGTTGGGGGTCCCCAGCAAACTGGAGGTCTTTGCAAGCATCTAATGGAGGGGACATGACCTGCTTTCTCTCTCGCACCAGCCGTCGGATTTCCATGGCAATTTGGTATTGCGAGTCGGAGAGAGAAAGGGAGCTGAGAGAGGCGACACCCTCCTCTCGTGATCTTCGCATTCCTGAATATCCAATTTTTGCGTGGCAGCTACCAGCATTATGCTTTTACATTTACAGATGCACCACGAATGCAAGAATGAACACGAGATAATGGCAGCAAAGAAATCACGCTATTCAGCAACTATTGAACTGTGCCACATCACGTTGCAGTATTTCAAAGTGCATTCTGGGGCCTGAAGTTTGAATATGGCCATGTGACCACTGGGATTTAATTTTTATCACTGTGACTTTAAATATTATGAACACTCACCTGGATAAAGGCAAGACGCCGAAACGCGTAGGTGGAGCTAAGTGTTCAAAAGCTGCTGCGCATTCAGTACAATAAATGCTTTTCAGGGAACAAGACGGAGTTGGGCTCTGTGGTGTTCGTGTTGTGCAAATCTGGCAGGATTCCCCAGTCTTGTCTATTTACGAGCCCGCCCTGCAAGGTTGGGGGTCCCCAGCAAACTGGAGGTCTTTGCAAGCATCTAATGGAGGGGACATGACCTGCTTTCTCTCTCGCACCAGCCGTCGGATTTCCATGGCAATTTGGTATTGCGAGTCGGAGAGAGAAAGGGAGCTGAGAGAGGCGACACCCTCCTCTCGTGATCTTCGCATTCCTGAATATCCAATTTTTGCGTGGCAGCTACCAGCATTATGCTTTTACATTTACAGATGCACCACGAATGCAAGAATGAACATGAGATAATGGCAGCAAAGAAATCACGCTATTCAGCAACTATTGAACTGTGCCACATCACGTTGCAGTATTTCAAAGTGCATTCTGGGGCCTGAAGTTTGAATATGGCCATGTGACCACTGGGATTTAATTTTTATCACTGTGACTTTAAATATTATGAACACTCACCTGGATAAAGGCAAGACGCCGAAACGCGTAGGTGGAGCTAAGTGTTCAAAAGCTGCTGCGCATTCAGTACAATAAATGCTTTTCAGGGAACAAGACGGAGTTGGGCTCTGTGGTGTTCGTGTTGTGCAAATCTGGCAGGATTCTCCAGTCTTGTCTATTTACGAGCCCGCCCTGCAAGGTTGGGGGTCCCCAGCAAACTGGAGGTCTTTGCAAGCATCTAATGGAGGGGACATGACCTGCTTTCTCTCTCGCACCAGCCGTCGGATTTCCATGGCAATTTGGTATTGCGAGTCGGAGAGAGAAAGGGAGCTGAGAGAGGCGACACCCTCCACTCGTGATCTTCGCATTCCTGAATATCCAATTTTTGCGTGGCAGCTACCAGCATTATGCTTTTACATTTACAGATGCACCACGAATGCAAGAATGAACACGAGATAATGGCAGCAAAGAAATAACGCTATTCAGCAACTATTGAACTGTGCCACATCACGTTGCAGTATTTCAAAGTGCATTCTGGGGCCTGAAGTTTGAATATGGCCATGTGACCACTGGGATTTAATTTTTATCACTGTGACTTTAAATATTATGAACACTCACCTGGATAAAGGCAAGACGCCGAAACGCGTAGGTGGAGCTAAGTGTTCAAAAGCTGCTGCGCATTCAGTACAATAAATGCTTTTCAGGGAACAAGACGGAGTTGGGCTCTGTGGTGTTCGTGTTGTGCACATCTGGCAGGATTCTCCAGTCTTGTCTATTTACGAGCCCGCCCTGCAAGGTTGGGGGTCCCCAGCAAACTGGAGGTCTTTGCAAGCATCTAATGGAGGGGACATGACCTGCTTTCTCTCTCGCACCAGCCGTCGGATTTCCATGGCAATTTGGTATTGCGAGTCGGAGAGAGGAAGGGAGCTGAGAGAGGCGACACCCTCCTCTCGTGATCTTCGCATTCCTGAATATCCAATTTTTGCGTGGCAGCTACCAGCATTATGCTTTTACATTTACAGATGCACCACGAATGCAAGAATGAACACGAGATAATGGCAGCAAAGAAATCACGCTATTCAGCAACTATTGAACTGTGCCACATCACGTTGCAGTATTTCAAAGTGCATTCTGGGGCCTGAAGTTTGAATATGGCCATGTGACCACTGGGATTTAATTTTTATCACTGTGACTTTAAATATTATGAACACTCACCTGGATAAAGGCAAGACGCCGAAACGCGTAGGTGGAGCTAAGTGTTCAAAAGCTGCTGCGCATTCAGTACAATAAATGCTTTTCAGGGAACAAGACGGAGTTGGGCTCTGTGGTGTTCGTGTTGTGCAAATCTGGCAGGATTCTCCAGTCTTGTCTATTTACGAGCCCGCCCTGCAAGGTTGGGGGTCCCCAGCAAACTGGAGGTCTTTGCAAGCATCTAATGGAGGGGACATGACCTGCTTTCTCTCTCGCACCAGCCGTCGGATTTCCATGGCAATTTGGTATTGCGAGTCGGAGAGAGAAAGGGAGCTGAGAGAGGCGACACCCTCCTCTCGTGATCTTCGCATTCCTGAATATCCAATTTTTGCGTGGCAGCTACCAGCATTATGCTTTTACATTTACAGATGCACCACGAATGCAAGAATGAACACGAGATAATGGCAGCAAAGAAATCACGCTATTCAGCAACTATTGAACTGTGCCACATCACGTTGCAGTATTTCAAAGTGCATTCTGGGGCCTGAAGTTTGAATATGGCCATGTGACCACTGGGATTTAATTTTTATCACTGTGACTTTAAATATTATGAACACTCACCTGGATAAAGGCAAGACGCCGAAACGCGTAGGTGGAGCTAAGTGTTCAAAAGCTGCTGCGCATTCAGTACAATAAATGCTTTTCAGGGAACAAGACGGAGTTGGGCTCTGTGGTGTTCGTGTTGTGCACATCTGGCAGGATTCTCCAGTCTTGTCTATTTACGAGCCCGCCCTGCAAGGTTGGGGGTCCCCAGCAAACTGGAGGTCTTTGCAAGCATCTAATGGAGGGGACATGACCTGCTTTCTCTCTCGCACCAGCCGTCGGATTTCCATGGCAATTTGGTATTGCGAGTCGGAGAGAGGAAGGGAGCTGAGAGAGGCGACACCCTCCTCTCGTGATCTTCGCATTCCTGAATATCCAATTTTTGCGTGGCAGCTACCAGCATTATGCTTTTACATTTACAGATGCACCACGAATGCAAGAATGAACACGAGATAATGGCAGCAAAGAAATCACGCTATTCAGCAACTATTGAACTGTGCCACATCACGTTGCAGTATTTCAAAGTGCATTCTGGGGCCTGAAGTTTGAATATGGCCATGTGACCACTGGGATTTAATTTTTATCACTGTGACTTTAAATATTATGAACACTCACCTGGATAAAGGCAAGACGCCGAAACGCGTAGGTGGAGCTAAGTGTTCAAAAGCTGCTGCGCATTCAGTACAATAAATGCTTTTCAGGGAACAAGACGGAGTTGGGCTCTGTGGTGTTCGTGTTGTGCAAATCTGGCAGGATTCTCCAGTCTTGTCTATTTACGAGCCCGCCCTGCAAGGTTGGGGGTCCCCAGCAAACTGGAGGTCTTTGCAAGCATCTAATGGAGGGGACAGGACCTGCTTTCTCTCTCGCACCAGCCGTCGGATTTCCATGGCAATTTGGTATTGCGAGTCGGAGAGAGAAAGGGAGCTGAGAGAGGCGACACCCTCCTCTCGTGATCTTCGCATTCCTGAATATCCAATTTTTGCGTGGCAGCTACCAGCATTATGCTTTTACATTTACAGATGCACCACGAATGCAAGAATGAACACGAGATAATGGCAGCAAAGAAATTACGCTATTCAGCAACTATTGAACTGTGCCACATCACGTTGCAGTATTTCAAAGTGCATTCTGGGGCCTGAAGTTTGAATATGGCCATGTGACCACTGGGATTTAATTTTTATCACTGTGACTTTAAATATTATGAACACTCACCTGGATAAAGGCAAGACACCGAAACGCGTAGGTGGAGCTAAGTGTTCAAAAGCTGCTGCGCATTCAGTACAATAAATGCTTTTCAGGGAACAAGACGGAGTTGGGCTCTGTGGTGTTCGTGTTGTGCAAATCTGGCAGGATTCTCCAGTCTTGTCTATTTACGAGCCCGCCCTGCAAGGTTGGGGGTCCCCAGCAAACTGGAGGTCTTTGCAAGCATATATATATATATATATATATATATATATATATATATAAAAAATAAAAAATATATATAGAAAATAAAAAAACATAGGATTGAGGTACATTAGACTTACAAAAGTGATGTCATCGGTGATGTCATTTGAGATGTCATCAGTGATGTCATCAGTGATGTCACCGACCATGTCATGAATGATGTAATATGTGACATCATCAGCAGTGCATTGCGGGGGCGCGAGTTATAATTAGCTGAACTAACTATAACGCTGGAATTTCTATGATTTTGTACGAGTGAAATGTCCAACTAACTATGACGTTCCTGAAACCTATGTTTTTTTCAGTTAATATATATATATATATACATACAAATGATACAAGAACCAGGAATCAGAAGGTCTTGCAAATACAGGATTTGAGACAGTCGCAGACCAGACTGTTTGCAGAACCAGCAATTGGTATTCAGAGCTTTAGGAGCAGCTAATATAACACAAACCAGAGGTGAGCATGTGCAAAATCGGATACCAAGTACAACATCAACAGCAATGTCTAAGCCAATCTGTGTGGCATTGCTGCCAACCTTTTTGCTTTTTTTCCTGGAGTTTTTATATAGCGCGACCACGACCCGAAGGTATCGGGTATCAGAGCGCTTTACATGAGCACCAGTTGGGTTACACAAGGACACATTCATTTTTATTAGGCACACGGAGATTAAGTGATTTGCCCAGAAAAACAGAATGTTGAGAGTCATTGCCAAGACTCGAACCTGGGTACCCAGATTTGAGATCCACCACCCTAGCCGTAAGGCCACATCTTTGTGTTGTCAGGATTTTATAAGCGTTACTGCTGTGGTGCCCTCAAAGATTTATTTTTTTTTTTTGCTAAAAGCAAAAATAATTTTTGTTCTCAAGAAGCACATAGTAGCCTCTGGTATTTTGGATACTACACTGTATGTGAACGTGCTCTATGTGACAGGGCAGGATGTCATCACTCATAGCGAAGTTAGTTGACCATTTCCCCATGCTCTATGCTGGAGTGGGTGGAAGAAAGAAGTGAATGACAAAAACAGACCAACGAACAAAGAGGGCTAGCTGACGGTCCCTAGACTAGTATTTTAAGCATATCATTTTATTAAAATCAAACGGTCTTGGCAAATGCCAGGCCTAAAATCATTAATCCTGTGGTGTGCAAGCCATTACACCGCCACATGCGGGATTCTAGCACCAAAAATCACTAACGCAGTAGGCAGGTGTGCAAATACAAGATGCCAGGCCAACACAGGCCAAAGACTAAGCAGCAGGAACCATCATGGTCACAGGCATGAATGCTTCAGGATGACTACTGGTTGGCAGCACAAGATGTTATATTTTCACAAGTAGGAGGGGTGAAAGCTGGGTGTCTCTCTTGTGCGCAGGGTGGCAAGCTACACGTACACTAGAGGGTAGCAAGCGAAGTGGGCAGTGTGAGAAATCAGGTACACAGTCATGAGCAGTCTGAAGCTGGATGCGTACTAGTGGGCAGTGCAAGAATCTAGACCTGCAATGCTGAGAAGTGTGAGAAGATTCAGTAATGCTGGTGGGCAGCGGCAAAAGCTTAATCCGCGTGCCCACCGTGAGAACTTGATGAGCACAAGAGGGTAACATAAGAAACTTCCTCAGTGATTTTAATGTGGCACGTTTCACTGATACCAAATGCAAGCCTTAAATCCACCCATTTGTCTGGACACTCCTCTGTATGTAAGGCAAGCTACAGAATAAACTCACAGGTTATTGAACAATCAACACAAGCACAGAAAGCATGACATAAAGCACAGGGGTGCAGAGCTGACTAACGCTGAGCCATAAGGGGGAAACAAGACAGAGCAGGCAAGTGAGCCTGTCTCTGCCTGGCATGAGCTGTGTGCAAATGCCCACTGGCACGGGATATGAAACACCGTGTAGTGAAACTCAAGGTTTCTCCAGACAAAACATGGGCGATTGTCCACCGACCCCTCCACCCCTCCATCTCCCCGTCCGACCTCCATAGTAAAGCCAGCAGGGCTTGCACCCACCCCAACCTTCCCAATCCTGTAGAGCATTTCTAGAGGCATAGGTTTCACCACACCGATGCTGTGAAACAACGGGAGGGAGGTGGTAACAAAGGGGATAATTAACAGCAGGGGAAGGAACGGCCGCATCAGCCTTAATGTAAAACTGCTTCCTACTAAAGGCCGGGCAACCCAGGCAAAGCATAGCCAGAGGCTAAAGGGGCAGGTGGTAGCACTGGGCTGGGCGATGACTACAGCTATGTGCATACAGTAACAAGCACCTTGGGGCTGAGATTGATGCCAGTATTGGCGGGTGTGCACTGCTATACTGTGTTGAATGGGGGATTCCCGCAATGCTGAAAAACTGGCACAGTGGTCCTTTCCATGCAGGTCTGGGGACGCTGGTGTAGGGAATGCCTGTAGGGCCGGCATGGGGCTGTGTGCCACGCTAAAGCTGCCTGCAGTCGCTCAACACTACCTTTTTTAGGTGTCTTCAGCGGGCCTGCTGCTGCCACTTCTCCGCTGGAACTCGGCCTCACACAGTGGTGCTGAGCGATACCTCGTCCCCCTGGCAATCGCCTTCCGTGTCTCCTGCACTGCACTTCTCTCTGGGCACACTCTGCGCCTGGCGGGCAGCCGGTCGCTTTGTGTGACCGCCGGCGAGGGCATCCCGGCCTTGGCTGCACTCCCACTTCAGGCAGATGACTCTAGCTGCAGGCTGCAACTCCCCGCCATCAAGACCTAGGCCTGATGCCTACAGGCCACAGGCCTGCAGCTACAGTACGGTGGCAGTGGGACAAGGGAAGGAATGCTCACCCACTTTCCCACAGCTCTTCCGCAACTTGCAATCCATCCGGCAAGGAGGACGCCCCCGCCTCAACGGTCACACTGCTCAAGGGTTCCACGGATTGAAGCCACTCCTCACAGCCACTCCGGCAATCAGGAACTACCACAGGCTCCTCCTGCTGCCATTTTCTCTCAGCCCGCACCTTCAAGCTTCCGCTGCTCAGATACACACATTTTTACTGATCATACAATGTGTATATGGACGTACACAGAGCATGAGCTAAGACATTCTGTTTTTTTAAGTTTAAAGTTTATTAAAGGAAAAATTATGGCAAACAGATGAGAAAAATTATATAAGAGAAATCACAATCTAACAGAAGCATAAAATTAAAACAATGAAAAACCTATTGCTGATAATCGAAAAAGGAAATATAGGGGGGGAGAAATCAAAATATCTATTACAATAGTTCTTTTAAAACAATGAGAAGAAAAGTGATGACTAAAACCTTAATCTCTTATTCAAATACAAAGACATTAGTAAATACACTATAATCATAAACTTTAAATCAAGGGAGTAATACGAAAATTATATCTAAAAACAGAAATAAAAAGACAACAAGTATTTCATGGAGGTTTTTTGACCTCATCAGGAGTATTAGCGGAGGATGAGGCTATATCAGTTAAGTACGTGGATAGAGGGAGCCAAAAGAGATCTCTTTTAATGGATAAGGATACAGGAGTGACATTGCTTGTATCAAGTCTATGATGAAAACAAACTGCATTCCACCATGCTTTGAAAGTAACTTTGTCAGCTTGTTTCCAGTTAGAAGTTATTAAATGGAGGGCTATTTCTAATAATAATTCAATTAAAAGAGGGGCTAGATGGAGAATGTGTCCAGGATGGTGATAAGGAACCTAAAAAGACGTTAGTTGGAGAAAAAGGGACTTGGGTTTTAAAAATTCTATTGATTTGGGACCAGAGTAAAAGCCAAAAACGGGAGAGGTAGGGTCAATCAAAAAGCATATGTTTTAAATCAGCTGAGGTACAACAGCAAGACCAACAGGCTGAAGAAAATTCTGTAGAAAAAGAGGCTATCTTCGCTGAGGTAAATAAAAGGCGTTTGTAAATAAAATAAAGAGTCTGAGAAGTATTAGCTGTTCTCGATGTCTTATGAATCTTTAGCCACAATTTATCCCAAAATGGTATAGACCAACATTCTGTTAGATCCTTTTCCCAAGCCAATTCAGCCTTCCCCTTGGCCCTGTCTGAAGAAAAGAATAGATTTTTATATAAAGAAGAAGCAGAGGAATTAGTAGATAATAAAGGAAAAAGAGTGGAACATCTGGTGGGGATAATGGGATCTCGGGGTAAAGAAAGACGGTAATGTGTGAGAGAAGGGAGGAGTGAGTCATATTGAGTTTTACAGGACGACGGTAAAGAAAATTTTGATTGGAGGATTGAGAAGGATAGAGGAACATTATCGTGTACCAACTGTGAAATCCAAATTAGGCCTCTGAGTCTCCAAGTTTTCCAGTAGAAAGTACGACCTCTAATACGCAATAAGTGATTATGCCAACTGGGTTGCTGATCCAACGAGGAAAAAGAAGGGTAAGAGGACGGAAGAAGAAGTGCTAGTATTTTATATATATTGGAAATAACTTGAGAACGAAAAGAAGAAATATTATTAGTAAAAGTGAGAGATTCTTTAAAATGGAAAGGAGCTATAAAGTGTTGTTCTATATCCAACCAAAGAGGAGGATGAACACATTGATCAAGAGATAACCAGTGAGAGGATTGTTTTAGAGAAAAAGCATAATGATAAGATTTAAAATCAGGAAACTTGAGACCTCCAGAATTCTTGTCCGCCTTGAGAGCATTGAGAGCAATTCAAGGAGATTTGTTTTTCCAAAGAATTTTTTTTACCATAGAGTCAATTTTTTTAAAGTAGAAACCAGGAATATGCACTGGAATCATAGACAGAAGATAGAGAATTAACGGCGAAAGCATCATCTTGATAGAATCCAGCCGTCCCCACCAGGAGAGGAAGAGCGGGTGCCATCGGTCAATAGACTCAGATAAAGTTTTAAGAATATTATCAAAATTTTCCTTTAAAGTTTCGAGGATGGTAGGAGAGAACCGTAAACCTAAGTACTTTATTTTAGAGGTTATCCAAGAGAAACCAGTGGAAATAAACAAAAAATATTTAAGGGAAGAACTTCACATTTATCTGAATTAAGACAATAGCCAGATAAATGAGAAAAAGTATCAACTTGGGAAAGAAAGGCTGGAAGAGAAGTAGATGGATTTGAGCAATATAGAAGGATGTCATCAGCATAAACAGACATTTTAACATGAGTAGTGTCAAGCTTAAAACCAGTAATTCTATTATCTAATCTAATTTTCGTTAAAAAGGGTTCCAATGCTATTATAAATAACAGAGAGGACAAAGGGCATCCTTGACGAACACCTCTAAAAAGAGAAAAATACTCAGAAGTTTTCCCATTAACAAAAATAGAGACTTTAGGGCCAGAGTAAAGTAAAGAAATAAGAGAAATCAATTTAACAGGGAAACCAATCCATTTTAGTGCCTGAAACATAAAATCCCAACCGATCCTGTAAAAAGCTTTTTCAGCATCTAGTGCTATTGTGGCGATGGGATAATTGAGAGAGGAAGCTTTACTTAAAATGTTAAAGAAAACTCTGGAATTATCTGAGGACAAACGAACCTTAACAAAACCTGATTGCTCTGGGCCAATAAAGTTAGGTAGAATGGGGTCAATACGGAGGGCAAGAATCTTTGCGAAGATCTTATAGTCCCAATTGACTAGGGAGATCGGGCGGTAGTTTTTGCAAAATGCGGGATCTTTGTTTTTTGGGGGAATTAAACAGATCATGGCTTCCTGAAAAGTTCCTGATGGGAACCCGTCATTAACGAAAGACTGATATAGCAGTAAGAGTTGGGGAAGTAAAAAAGACCCAAAATGGGCATAAAATTCAATAGTAAATCCATCAGGACCAGGTGCTTTTCCTCTTTTCAATACTGAAACGACATGCTTAATTTCAGAGAAAGTGATGTCGGATTCTAATGAAGAAAAGTCAGCATTATAAGAGGGTGGAGAATTTATTGATTGAAAGAAAGAGGAGAGGGCAGCTGAAGTTGGTTGTTGCTCTGGTGTAAAAAGATTCTTATAAAATAAGACAAACTCATTCAGGATATCATTATCTTTAAATAGTGAGTCACCTACATTATTACGGATGGAATCTATTTTAGTCCTCTAGCGACAAATCTTTAAATAGTTAGCAAGTAGCTTTCCCATTTTATTTTGGCCTCCATAGTAACATGCACTACTTTTTAGGAGATAAGAGGAGGCAGCTTCTCTAGATAATTTGTTAAAAGAAATTTTTGCCGCGATAAGATTTTTTAACGAAACATTAGAGTCGGAGCGATAATAACAATATTCAAGTTGTTTAATCTTAGCTAATAACTGAGCACTTTTGGCTTCAAAGAACTTTTTTTTTGTGAAACAAAATTTATGATAAAACCTCTAGCTACTGATTAAAAGAGTCCCAAATCATTACTGGAGAAGAGTCTGGGGTGGAATTAAAAGACAAAAATTCAGAAGCAAAGGAGGTGAATTGGCATGTGAAGTTAGGATCTGCTAACAATGCGTTATTAAAACACCACCTACCAGCATGAGGGGAAAAGGGTATCAGATCAAAATCCACAAAAACTGGAGCATGATCAGATATTAAAATAAAACCAATCTCAGTGTGAGAAACAAGTTGAGACAAAGGTTTACTGAGGAAAAGATAATCAATCCGGGATTGTGAATGATGAGGGGGAGAATAGAAACTATATTCCCGGGTATCTGGATTACAAAGCCTCCAGATGTCAATTGAAGCTTTACAACGTATGGCAGAAGTAAATTGTGTATGCATCTTGGTGTTGGCAAATTTTACAGAAGAATGTCTATCTAAAATAGGGTCAATAACCTGATTACAATCACCTCCAAAAATAACATAATCATCAGCAAATATAAGAAGTTTATCAGATATCTGAGTCCAAAACGTATTGTCAATATGAACAGGTGCATAGACATTAAAGAGTACTAAAGGTATTTGATCAATAAGCAATCTAACAATTACCTAGCGACCTTCCAGGTCATTATTCTGATGAACAACTGAAAACTGATGTTTTTTATGGCAGATAATAGAAGTCCCATTTTTCTTCCCTAAACTTGAGGAAGAAAAAACATCACCCACGCAATTTCTTTTCAGTTTAGTTGCTTCAGCATCTGACAGGTGAGTTTCCTGAATTAAAGCAATATAAGTATTCAATCTAGCTAAATGAGTTAACACACATTGTCTTTTAATAGGGTTGTTAACTACTTTAACGTTCCAAGTTACAACTCTAAAGGAAATCCTTTAAAAAGAACATGCACAATTTTTATAAAAGCAATTGAATAGTAAACTTGTTGTTTAAAGAAAGAAATAAAAACAGTTGATGAGAGAATAAAAAAGAGAAAGGAGATTAAGAAAGGAGAGAAAGCAAATTTGAAGAAGATAGTTTCAAGGAGAGAGGGAAGGAAAGAAGAAAGGTGAAGGGAAAAGGAGAGGGAAAAACAAAAAGACAGTACAGAGAAACAATACAAAACAAACCATTGACATTGAAAAATAAAATCAAAGGGACATACCACATAAAAACGATGAGAATGGGGTGGGTGGAACCACATGAGAAAGGTAGCACACCAGACCGAGGCCTCCACGGAGACGCAGCAAAGAGAGAGAGACCCCAGGCACAAACGAACAGGATAAATTCAAAGAAGCACAAACCTGCATCTGAAAAAATCTGACAAATAAAAGTGATTAACATAGCACATAAATTGACGAAAAACAAAAAACAATTGGGATGAGAATCAAAGATAAAACAGTGACCAACAATGCTTATGCCACAAAAAACAGTTAAACTTGAGGAGTGTCTATAGAATCAGCTCTGCAAGAGTCTAGGAATTGTTGAAGAAGCACTGGATCTTCATAGGACAATGTTTTATTATTATAAGTCACTTTGAAGAGACATGGATGGAATAAGCCATAACGAGCATTCAAGTATCTGAGAGCAGGTGTCATCTCTAGAAACTTCTTTTGACGATCCACAGTAACCTTGGAGTAATCCTGTGCAAAGAAGAGGGTTGAACCATTCCATGTGATCTTTCCTTTCTGTTTAGCCGCTTGAAGAACTTTAAGGAGATCAGTATATTCTAGAAAGTACAAAATTACCCCTCTAGGTTTCCATGAAGAGGAAGAAGTAGCAAATGAGCGGGAGATTTGACCTAGGCGATCGGCTCGTTGAATATTCAAGGTTGGAGAAGTTGGAAGTCCAAGAAGCGTGGGCAAAAAGGATTGAAAAAAGGTTATAGGGTTAGACCCTTCAAGACCTTCCGCCAGTCCGTAAATGCGTAGATTATTGCGCCTGTTGCGGTTTTCCAAATTTTCCACTTGTAGCTTAAGGTTCTGTATCTCTCTATGTAGGCAGGGGACTTGGTCAGTAATTACCTGAACAGAAGCGACTTTTCTTTCTAATTCGTCAACTTTTTGTTCAGTATGCGACCAATTATCCTTCAAGTTTTGAAGACGCAAATTCGTCTCTGCCATGTATGGTTTAAGAGAGTGGATTTCATCAAGCAACAATTCCAAAGAAATAGTGGAAGAAGAAGTAGTAGGCGAAGGAGGATTAGTTTTCACTCTTTTACCTGGTGCAGAGGCAGATGTGGAAGGAATTTTGGAAATATTTTTATTGCTTGAGCGTGAATTTGGCGAAGAAGAGACTTTTGTCGTAGAAGTATCCATTGTTGCTTCTTCCACATTATCGGATAGGACACTGAATGGGTTAATGTCCTCCTCTGACCCATTATTTGAATTTATTTGATGAAGACCACTCCGAGCAGCGCGAGACGCTGCCATTTTAAGAAGAGAGGAGGTAAGAATCAGATTTCAGAGCACAAAATGGCGGGAGTAACTGCATTATCATTCACTGCTTCAAAATAGTAAAAATAGTCCAAAATACAGTTACATGGGTAAATAAGATTTAAAAGCCTGAGGTCACTGAAGGAAATACATATGTGTTCCTAAGGAAAACATGCTGGCAATTTCTGGTTGGAACTGTTGGCAGCCAATTAGAGCCAAGCTCATGTTCGGGGGTTAGGCTCTGCCCACATATATAAAGATTTTTGTTCCTTTAATATCTCAAAAACTACTGAATGCATTTACACCATTTAAAAAAAGGATGCTTTCTGAAGCAAGCACTACATTTTTGCAAAATTTGGTGTAATTCGGTTCAGCAGTTCCAGCTGTAGCCGTGTCTAAAGTTTCCTATGAAAAAATCATTTTTTGACCACTTTTTTTAAAATTTCCCAGGAACTACTGAACGGATTTACACCATTTAACAAAAAGGGCTCTTTCTGAAGCAAGGACAACCTTTCTGCCAAATGTGGTGTAGCACCACCTATTAAATAAGCCAAAAACGCGGCTCTTTGTGGGTAGACTGGATGTATTTTCTTTCGATGCGAAGCACAAGATGTCTGCCTACAGTTCCTGGTTGGAACTGTTAGCAGCCAATTAGAACCAAGCTCGTGCTCGGGGGTTAGGGTCTGCCCACATATATAAAGGTTATTTTCCTTTAATATCTCAAAAACTACTCAATGGATTTACACCATTTTAAAAAAAGGATGCTTTCTGAAGCAAGCACTACCATTTTGCCAAATTTATTGTAATTCCGTTCAGCAGTTCCAGCTGTAGACGTGTCTAAAGTTTCCTATGGTAAATGCATTTTTTTGACCACTTTTTTTTTATTTCTCAGGAACTACTGAATGGATTTACACCAATTAACAAAACGGGCTATTTCTGAACCAAGGGCTACCTTTTTGCCAAATTTGGTGTAATTCCGTTCAGCAGTTCAGGCTGTAGCCGTGTCTAAAGTTTCCTATGGAAAAATAACATAAAGAAAACACGTTTTGGGACCCCCCTTTCTTCTAGGCCCCCGCTTGGCGAATAACCACAAAACCTTCAAGATAGGAGCTGACCGGAGTGGGCCATAAGTTTTGAAAATTTTGCAAAGATTCGTCAACCGGCGTCAAAGTTATTGGGAAAACAAAAAATGAGTTTCCTATGGAAACTAGGTCATAACTATAACTACCTACAGGTGACCGCCAGTAGGTAATGAACGTATTTACACCATTTAAAAAAAGGATGCTTTCTGAAGCAAGCACTACATTTTTGCCAAATTTGGTGTAATTCGGTTCAGCAGTTCCAGCTGTAGCCGTGTGTAAAGTTTCCTATTGAAAATTAATTTTTTGACCACTTTTTTTTATATTTCTCAGGACCTACTGAACGGATTTACACCATTTAACAAAAAGGGCTCTTTCTGAACTAAGGGCTACCTTTCTGCCAAATGTGGTGTAGCACCGCCTATTAAATAAGCCAAAAACACGGCTCTTTGTGTGGAGACTGGATGTATATTCTCTTGATGCGAGGCACAAGATGGCTGCCTACAGTTCCTGGTTGGAACTGTTGGTAGCCAATTAGAACCAAGCTCGTGCTCGGGGGTTAGGCTCTGCCCACATTTATAAAGGTTTTTTTCCTTTAATATCTCAAAAACCACTTAACGGATATACACCATTTAAATAAAGGATGCTTTCTGAAGCAAGCACTACCATTTTGCCAAATTTATTGTAATTCCGTTCAGCAGTTCCAGCTGTAGACGTGTCTAAAGTTTCCTATGGTAAATGCATTTTTTTACCACTTTTTTTTTATTTCTCAGGAACTACTGAACGGTTTTACACCAATTAACAAAAAGGGCTCTTTCTGAACCAAGGGCTACCTTTGTGCCAAATTTGGTGTATTTCCGTTCAGCAGTTCAGGCTGTAGCCATGTCTAAAGTTTCCTATGGAAAATAACATGGAGAAAACACATTTTGGGACCCCCCTTTTTTCTGGGTTCCCGCTTGGCGAATCACCCCGAAACTTCCAAGATAGGAGCTGACCGGAGCGGGCCATAAGTTTTGAAAATTTCACGAAGATTTGTCAACAGACGCCAAAGTTATTAGGAAAACAAAAAATGAGTTTCCTATGGAAACTAGGCTCCGCCCACATATATACATTCCTTTAATATCTCAAAAACTACTGAACGGATTTACATCATTTAAAAAAAGGATGCTTTCTGAAGCAAGCACTACGTTTTTGCCAAATTTGGTGTAATTCCATTCAGCAGTTCCAGCTTTAGCCTTCTCTAAAGTTTCCTATGGGAAATACATTTTTTGACCACTTTGTTTTGAATCTCTCAGGGACTACTGAACGAATTTACACCATTTAATAAAAAAAGGGCTCTTTCTGAACCAAGGGCTACCTTTTGCCAAATTTGGTGTAATTCCGTTCAGCAGTTCGGGTTGTAGCCTTGTCTAAAGTGTGCTATGGAAAATAACATGGAGAAAACACGTTTTTCTCGGCCCCTGCTTGGCGAATCACCATAAACTTTCAAGATAGGAGCTGACCAGAGCGGGCCATAAGTTTTGAAAATTTTGCGAAGATTCGTCAACCGGCGCCAAAGTTATTGGGAAAACAAAGAATGAGTTTCCTATGGAAACTAGGTCCCAACTATAACTACCTACTGGCGAATGTATATATACATTTTTGGTGTTTGCAAATAACTTTGGTGCTGTTTGATAAATCTTTGTGAAACCTTCAAAACTAATTTGTCTGTCACTTCAGCTGCTAAGTGGAAAGCTATGGGGTGAGCCGTCAAGAGGGGGATGAGAAAAAGGAGGGGTCGCGAAACATGTTTTACCAATGCAATTTACCATAGAGATTTTAGACATGGCTACAGCCGGAACTGCTGAACGCAATTACACCAAAGAGCTAGATCTTGGTCCAGTAAGTGTGTTTTTTATAATTTAGAGTAACTACGTTCAGTAGTTTTAGAGTTATCAAAGTAAAAGTTTTATATATATCTAGAGGTACTGATCGACTGCAGGGGGATCCGCAGAACCACCACAGTGGATCTGTGGAGCCACGCACTAACAGCAATGCCATGATTGGCTGGTTACAATCTGAGAGAAAAGTTGTGCATCGGGACTTGGTTGCAGGGTGGAAACGACATTTTAAAAATGTTAGAAGGAGTCAAGGTAGAAGTACCTTGACCCCGTGCACTGATAGTGAGATCTATGAGGGACCCCTCATATGCAACAACTTGTCTAAAACATTTGAGTGTCTACAGATCCACTGAAGCAATCAGTGGGACCCCCTGTATGCTCTGTAGTGGATCAGCAGATCCAAACCCCAATTAAAAGAACATATACCCACTCACAGGCCTACTTGCACACTCACTCACTCATTCACATACCCACTTAAACATCCACACAACCACTCACACACCCACTCACAAACAGCCACTTAGACAGCCATTCACACACCCACAAAAACTCTCACACACCCACTCAAATACTTCAACACCCTCTTAGCCTGCCACACAATCACTCACACACCCACTCACAGACTAATAAAAGCACTCACATAAGCACACAGTTGCTCACACACCTACCCACTCACCCACACAGTCCATCACACAGCCAGTCACACACATCACACACAAGCAGTGATACACTTATAGAAATTTTAAAAGCATATATTTGTATTAAATGTGTTGTTTTTTTATTGAATGTGTGCTTTTGGTTGGGAATTGATCTGCGGAATGATGAAATGAATTTAAAAAAAAGACTTGGTGCATTTCAATTATAGAAAGACTGCATAAATTACCTTACGGTAATTTTTTAATTTTTAGTTTTGTGAAAATATATTTTAGTAAATTGAACTTATGTGTTAAATTGCAGTTTACAGGGATGTTTAAGTTAGCTAATAGCATAAAAAAACCTTAGAAACTCACTGGAAAAAACAAAGTTTGCAGAGACATTATAGTTAGGATCAGATTTTACACAGACAAAACCTAACAATTTGCAAGTAATAGCTACCTGAGATAATTATAACTTATGCACCCTGCAATGCACTGCTTATGACGCTACATATTATACCACTAAAGACAGGGCCACCAAGTACGAGCAAACACTAGGTCCTCTCCCAGTTGGCTGGAGTATGGAAAATGCTCCTGCTCTCTAGAAGCAGGCGTTTTTCATATGTTTTAATGCCCACAGTAAAGCGGGCAGGGAAACACATAGAAATATTGCTTCTGTCCGCAGGGAGCAGCTGGTCCCATGGAGCACTACCCAGAGCTCCCAACAACAATATGGTGGGTGCCTTAGGGGGATCCAGTCCACCCATCCTTTATTGCTGTGCCCCAGGGGATGCAGTCCTCAGGGCTACATTGGCTCGGGAAAGCGTCCCCTTCCCGCTTTATAATATGAGCAGGCCCCATGAGATGGGATTCCTGGGGCAAAATCAGCAGGGTGAGGAGGGCTGCTAGAATTCCCATGGTTTTGTTTACAAAAATTCTGAATCTAACTATAATGTTCCTGTAACCTTTTTGTTGTTGTGAATTTCCAAGGTTTTTGAAATTCTATTTCCCAAGTATAAAATCCCTGTAACCTATGTTTTTTTCAATGTATGGGTATATAAGTGGGTGTGTGAGTAGCTGTGTGGGTGAGTGAGTTGCTGTTGCTGTGTGAGTAGCTGTATTGGTGAGTGAATGGGTTTGTAAGTGGCTGTAGGGGTGAGTGAGTGGAAGTGTGAGTGGCTACGTGGGTGGGTGAGTGGGTGTGTAGTGACTGTATGGGTGAGTGAGTGGGTGTCTGAATGGCTGTATGAATGAGTGACTGGGTATGTAAGTGGCTGTTTGAGTGAGTATTTGTTTAAGTAAGTTGGTGTGTGAGTGTTCAGTGTTTTAGCATCATGGTAGAATTCTACTTGGTATTTACTTTGTCGGTGCTTGCAATCATATAAATCTGTTTCTGTCTAATGGTTGTCGCAGCATACATATTTTATACTAGAATTACACTGGTTCAATAAATACTTATTGAAAACATCTCCATGATTTATTCTGTATATCTCTCTGAGAAGAAGTGAGCACGAGTGACTGAATGAAAAGTACTCTACTATTTCTATGATCCATGAAGGATCAAGGGTTGTCATGTTCGATAGTTGCCAGAAACTATTTGCCCCTTGTTAAGGTGAGGGAGCTTAATGTAGCAAAGTGAGTTAGCAGGTCTTAAGGCTAACTATCCTTTGGGAGTCTCTGGAATCAGTCTGGACACCAATCCCTTAGTTTATGTTGTCTAAATGCACAGATCCTATGTATTATTAGGATCTACACAACAGTATTGGAGAGTGAGAGTCTTTGTGAATGGCTGTTGGGTGAGTGAACAGATGTGTGAGTGCTCCTGTGGATGTGTGAATAGGTACACAAGTGGTCTGTGGGTATGTGAGTGAGTGCTTGTATGGGTGAGGGAGGGGCTGTGTTGGGAGGCTGTATGGGTGAGTCAGTGGGTGTATGTGTGAGTGACTGTAGGTACGTAAATGGGTATATGAGTAGCTGTATAGGTGAGCGTGTGGCTATGTGACTGGCAGTAGGGGTGGGTGACTGGTTGTTTGAGTGTTGTAATGGTGAATGAATGGTTTTGTCAGTGGCTGTATGAGTAGGGGAGTGAGTGCATGAGTCCCTCTATGGAGGAGTGAGGATTTGTGTGAGTACTGGTATGGGTCTGTGAATGGGTGAGTGATTGTATGGGTGTGTGAGTGGGCATACAAAAGGCTGTATGGGGTTGTGAGTGGATCTGTGATTGGTTCCGTGAATGTTATCAGTGATATCATTTGAGATGTCATCATTGATGTCATGAGTGATGTCACCGGCATGTCATGAGTGATGTAATATATGTGGTCATGAGCAGTGAACTGCAGGGGTGTAAGTTATAGTTAGCTCAGGTAAATATAACTACTGCAATTCTCTTGTTTTGTATGAGTGAAATGTCAGCCTAACTATAACTTCTCTGTAACCTTTGTTTTTTTCAGTGAATTTCTACGTTTTTTAAATTCAATTTCTTAACTATAATGTCTATGTAACCTTTGTTGTTTCTGTAAATTTCTATGTATTTTTAATTTGAATTTTTTAGTACAACTTTTTTTAACAATTTTTTTACAATATTTTGTGATATCTATTTTTACTTTTATGTATTATCTCAGTAGTGGTTGTTTCAAAAATCCTTTCATAATTTGAAAGCAATTTTTTTAACAACTATGGTTTTTTCCTAAATACTCCTTTTGTTTATGGCTTATTTGTAAAAATATATAATATAAATTATAGTTTTTATTATAAAAAAATGTTTTGCTTTAATTTTATGTACATAATTTTTTTCAAACTAATGCATTTTTTATATTTTATAATATGTTTCTCAACTGGTTTTTGAAATAAAAACTATTTGTGATTTTTTTTTGTTATTGCAAATATGTTAATATTATTTTTTTAATAATTTTGTTTTAGTTCCACGGTTCTGACAAGACATCCTAGTCAGCCAGACCTCTATGGTTTTATATTCTGATCATGTGATCGCAACGTAACCACGGTGCCTAAACCACGGATTCGCCAATTTTTTATAGAATTAGATAATTTTTATATACAATACTATTTCAGATTCTGTTAGTAGGATAGATATATTACAGATGCGCAGTATAAGAGAATATATAGCAGAATATATTTGTTTCTAAATAGAATTTGATTGAGTTGCTATTTTACGGCACCGCATTTTTACCTTTTAGCACAGCGTATAAACTCGGGAACCCAGCACAATCTCCTCATTTGATTGGCCCATATTGGCCACACGTTTATTCCCTATTAAACCCCACCCAAACAATCAAACTTTATTTGGAAACAGAGCAAGGAAGACATAACTGGAGAGTCTGCTGTTTTTACTGTGATATAAGTCAACACCTATTTATAATGGCTACAGCACACCTGCTCATGCTCCTGTTCTACTGTAGAATGAGGAGGATGAAGAACTGTCTGCACCATGGAGGAAGGAAAGTCTGGTGATAGTTCAGTATACCACCAGGTGAAAAAAAAGTATCAGCTAAAATTGTAAAATTGTCAAATGCAACATCTGTGGCAAAGAACGTTCTCATCGAACAGCCAAAAAGTACAGTCACAACACTTCTTCCATGTGGAAGCATCTCGGGACAATCCACGAGAAAATGTATCAGAGAATGGTACGTGAGAAGGAAGCTGCTTTCCATCCCTCTGTTTCATCTGTGACTATTGCGGGAACATCCACCTCGGGACCCATAACGGATGTTGCTGTGGCCCCCAATTTGGTACACATGACCACCCATTGTTTATGGTGTTATATGCCTGTTGGAGTAAACACATCTGTTGCAGAGTATTTACATGCTGTTAATATTCATCCTTGCTAATCCACATTTGATTCCTCAATTTCTGATGTTTACGTGCAACTGATTATGAATAGTTCAGTAACAAGTTTTTTGGGGGTACGTTAATCCTTTAGGAAAATCATATAGTTAAAAAAGTTTATTTTTAGAACCTAACCAAACAATCTAAAAATAGCTTTGTTCTTTGTGACACTATGTGAAACAGTTGAATGAGATTTCCTTTTGCATGTTTAACTAAACAATCATCACTTCTAGGGAACTGCAAATTTCCCTTCTATGTTTTCTTTACATTGCTTCTGTATCTGTAGTACTGAAGAATTTCATATACCCACATGTGCACACTACTTCTTGGGTAGGATGTATCCAACATTTTAGTTTTTCCTATATCTGTACTTTCCATGTCAAACTCCGCTAGATACTGAATTTCTGGGAAAGACTTTAACACACTATTTTGTGTGCATGATACTCCTAGACTTACTCAAACAATTCCCCTAGACTTTGAGAATAAACTGGCTGAGCTCAACCTGTCACAACATCCATAAGATCCCATCTCCTATGATGTAAAACACTTTTCTGCAGAAATATCCTGCTACCTCTCTTTCACTTCAGTCTTCTCTGATTTTGTAAAGTAGGAAGTCACATAATGAGCAACAGCAATGGAGTTGTCAGCAACAAATTGAATGTCCATATTTACATTCCACATTTTCAGAATTACAGCACTATCATCATTAATGAACTTGGAATCCTCTGTTCATCTAAGGTTGTATGCATATTTCGATGATTTCAGTGTTATTTTATGTCTCACTGCACACAAAAAGCTGTTGACTCCTTGTTGAATAACCGTTCGTGAAAACCCAAACCGCCATCTTGTGTAAAATGTTCGTTTGCTTCTGTTTTTTCAACAACAATACTTTCCACATCTAATTGTTTGTAAATGCAGAACTTTTTCTCTGAGGTCTTTGTGAGTAGTAAGTTTTGGAATGGTGCATGTCACATACTGTTGTATGAAAGACAGCACAGAATCATTACTGTCTGTTCCAAATTTGGGAGCAACTTTTATCCATAACAGCATATGAAATATAGAAGCACCTCTTGCTTGGTACTTGAATTGTCTGAATATAGTTGTGTTGAGTGGTATTCAGCTGCTGGTATCTGTACAGCACGGTCATCATGGCATCCTTCTACTCCAGTGGGAAACAGTTGGTAAAGACAGCGAGCATCTAAACTATATTCACATGCACTTCAGAGGAATCCTTTTTGCATTTTTAATTTGAAACAGCTCAATAGCATCATAAATTATGTCTTCACAATGCAGGGGATGAATGCTGTAATGTTCATAAATATGTTCACATCTGTATTGATCCACATTTTCAATCTGTCCACTGGATCATAATGTCTCATCCTCTATAGAAATTACATTTTCAGAAATAAACATTTCTATAGTAAATATTACTTTTTACTCGGTATAGTTTTGCTTTTCAACCTTATAAATATCTATTATCTCTTTCCATATTTTATACTCTTTGTTGAAACACCATTTACTAGACTAATAAGAGGTTCTTCAATATCTTTTTTTACCCCTATTGTTTCCATATTCTGCTTAAAATCTAAAGGTAAATACACAACTCTTCCTTTTAGTCCTTTCTGTAGCTCAGTTGGAGGTAATCTTTCTGTCTTTGGCGCCATACGAACTATGGCTTGGAATGGATGTATAGACGGAATTAGAAGTGATTCATAAATTTTAATACTTTAAGCACTTCTGGAACAGACACCAATTCTAACTTAATACATTTAGCACTAGCTGGCTTTTTACTATTCCCTAAATTATCAAAGCAGTATCTACATATAATCTGCTGTGCGGACAAATGCAATTATTTCTCTACAACTAAATATGCACCACATTCTTGGCACTTATCATTTTTCTCCTTTTCAGCTACATTATGAGTTTGTGTTTTGTAGTCAGTGCATCAACAACAAATACAGACACATTTTGATTTCTCAGAGCAAACTGTGTTAAA
Source organism: Triturus cristatus (assembly GCF_964204655.1). Classification (NCBI taxonomy): domain Eukaryota; kingdom Metazoa; phylum Chordata; class Amphibia; order Caudata; family Salamandridae; genus Triturus; species Triturus cristatus. Next base: position 299,967,483 of record NC_140593.1, read on the forward strand.
CTTTGCAATCTGTTGTGCAAAGTGCCCGGTACTAATTTCTATGTCCGGTTCTTCAACATCTCTAGTAACCAACTCTACATTTTCTCTAGACGCCTCCTCTGGACAAAGCAAACAAAACTAAATATCTTCACAAACGTTTTCTACCTCCAGTAGTGTACCATATAATAAAGCTCTATTCATCTCTCCTAAACATAAGGCAGGAGTTTAAAGCATTGTAACCAAAGTTTGAATTTTGGAGTGGTGACCAGCTAACATCCTGAATTGATGAAAACTGCTTCTACAAACTTTGCTTGAAAGACATGCCAATGAATATGTCCCTGTAGATTAGTATATTTTCTCACGTTGCATGGATCTAGTCCTTGCAAAAATTCAAGTTTCTGTTTGAGACTTCTGAATGGAAAGTCATGTATGCAATTTTTAAATAAATCAATTGACTCCTGACGAATTCCGCACATAGTACTATAGCTTCATTTGTACACTGGAGCCTGTGTACACCTACCGTACACTTCTACAGCTACCACGTTATCTACATTCCTGGGGATCATCTCCTTTTTCTAACAGGAATCCCATTTTTTACTTCATAACACTGACCAGTTAAATCAACTGCATGCACAAGTGTGTTCTCTTCCAAACAGCTTTCTTCATTAAAAAAAGCTTCTGTACTAGAGATATGCTTCCATTCACCTTTAAAAAGAACTCAGAAATTAGTTTAATTTATAAGCCATTTTCTAAGAGTTCTTTTCTTCATACACAAAACAGTTTTGTCTAGTGTCCTCCTTCTATTCAATGTTATTATACTTTCCTCTTCAGAGCAAATGCTTTCTCAACAAAACTTTCAATCTGTTCCCTTTGCTTAAGAGCAGCACTTCTCCTCTTATACGTTTTCATCCTTTTCACCAAATTTTGCATTACTCAGTCCAAAATATATCTGTTCTTAACTCCTTTAACTGTTTCTGTCTGTGTGACAAAGTGGCTGATTCCAGAAAGACGTACTTCTGCTTTGTTCCACTTGATGTGTGAGCTCCATTTTTAGACCAGACTGTTGTCACATTCTACATTTTATGGTATATTTTTCTAGTACTCTTACCAGTTTCTCTGTTTTTCCTCTACACATTCTCCAACTCATTTTGTTTGTCTGTCTCACTTTTAACTTGATAATGCTCTTTCCTCTGTTTCTTTCTTTTTTCTGTTTTGTCTGGCATTGTAGAGCTTGTTCTTTTTCAAACCTATAGATCTGGAAAAATAATAAAGAATACATTAAGGTCAAGATGCAATCATGTTATTATTAAGTCAGGAAGTAACTAGTTTATTTACAAAAAAATAGAACAAATTAAGAAAGGGTGTGACAGTCTCTGTATGAGTATAACAATGGGTATAAGGGTACCTGTGTAGACATCTGAGAGGGTGTGAAAGTATCTGTATATGCATGTGAATGATTATGACTCTGTATAGGTCTGTGACAGACTCCAGCAGTCTATGAATATGCATTTGAGATGGTGAAAGTCTATGTATGGTTATGTAAGTGAATATAAGAATATCTACATGGGTATGTGAGACTGTGAGAGTCTTTCTATGGTTATGTGAATGCTTCTGACACAATCTGAATGGCTATGTAACAAGCTACAAAAAATCCACTATACAAATGCTAAAGGTTGTGAGGGTCTTTTTATGGACATGTTAATGGCTATAAATGTGTCCATATGGCTATATCAGAAGCGATGGCAGTGTTTATATGAGTGTACGAAAGGGTGTGCAAGTCTGTCTATGGGTATGTGAATGAGTGCCAAACAGTCTGTATAGGTATATCCATTAGAACAATGAAGAACTGAACAGGTATGTGACAGACTGGGACAGTCTACATAAAGGTATGTGAGAGAACAGAATGTCAGAGTGTCTGTATCAGTATGTAAATAGCTATAACAGTGTCTCTTTGGCTATGTGACAGGATGTAAAAGTCTCCATGAGTGTGTGAATAAGTATCACACTGTCTGCATAACTATCCAAATGAGAATAAAGCAGTTCTGCAAGAGTATCTATAAGAATGTGAGACTCTCTTTTTAGGTATGTCAAGGAGTATATTAGTGTCTGGATGGATATATGAGAGGCCATGAGACTATCTCTATACATATATCAATGGGTATAACAGTGTATGTATGGGTATCTAAGAGGATGGGACAGTCTATGTATCGGTATGTGAGAGGGTATGAGAGTCTCTGTATGAGTATGTGAATACGTATGACACCAGGGTATCTAAAGCAGTGTGATAGTGTCTGTATGAATATATGAGAGGGTGAGAGAGACTCTATGGGTATATAAATGAGTATAACAGAGTGTATATGGCATGTGAGAGCATCTACGATTCTTTGTATATGAATGTGAAAGAATGTAAGAGTCTCTGTATAGGTATGTACATGGGTATCAGACTATCTGTATAGGAGAAATGATGTCTCAATGCATTATTTAACAGGGCATGATAGTATGCATGGGTACCTGAGAGGGTGTGAGACTCTCCCTATGGGTATGACACAGGATATTACAGTCTGTGTATCAGAGTATAACAGTGTCTCTGACTATGTGAGAGGGTACAAGAGTATATGTATGAGTATGTGAATGTATCTCGCACTATATAAGTATATAAATGGCAAAATAGGAGATCTGAATGAGTATGGGAAAGAGTGTCAAAGTCTGTCTATAGCTATACAAATGGGTATACAGGTGTTTGAATGCAAATATGCCAAAGTGTGAGAGTATCTGTATAGGTATGTAAATGGATAAAAGGTTGCCTGTAAGGGTATATCACAGGGTCTGACAGTCTATGTATGGATATGTAAAAGGGTGTGAGAGCTTGTCTATGAGTCTATGAATGGGTTTAAGAGTGTCTACATTGGTATGTGAGAGGATGTCAGAGTCTTTGTATAGGTATTAGACAGGATGTCAGATTCTCTGTATCAATATGTGAGAGAGTAAAACAGTGTCTGCATGCATACGTGAGAGGATGTAAAAGTGTGTGCATGAGTATATGAATGGGTGTCAAACTGTCTGCATAAGTATTTGAATGAGAATAAAGGACGCCTGGAAGAGTATGACAAAGGGTCTCACAGTTTATGCATAGCTATGTCAATGGATATGAGGGTATCTGCATGGATATGTGAGAGTATGAGAGTTTGTCTGTATGTGTATGTTAATGGTTATGAGGATAGTATCTGTATGGTTATGTTAGAGGGTGTATCAGTCTATGTATATATATGCGAGGGGGTCTGAGTTCCTTGATGTTTTTTGTATGGGTATAAGGGTTTCTACGTAAGTATCCAACAGGATATCAGAGTCACTGTATGGGTGTGCAAATGGTTATGCCATTATTTATATGGTATGACTCTGTATGGGCATGTCAATCAGTGTCAGACTGTCTGTATGTGGATGGGAATAAAGGAGGTCTGAATGGGTATGTGACAGGCTGTGCCAGTGTATGTTTGGGTATGTGAGAGGGTATGAGAGTTTCTATGGGTATATGTGAGGATGTCAGAGTCTCTGTATCCAAATAAAGGAGTTCTGACTAAGTAGCACGCACAACCTTCCTTCTCACTCTCTAAATCTATGCATCAGTGTGCCCTTTTATCTGTTGCTATATGCATAGCTATATCATTATAGGTGGAAACTAAATAGATTTACCCAAACCTTGCTCTCTTATCAAAAGCATCAGTGTGAGCCAGCTCATCTTAATCTGCATATCTCTATCTATTTCATTGCATGTCTGCATACACAATAAAATGCCTTAATATCTCACAACATACATTAGCATTTCAATCCCAGTGTCATTCCCTACATTGGTGTATACCTCCGTTTTGTTTCACATCACCACTTTTTATTCATAGTTCCTCATTAGTAAACTTTACTATATTTTATCTTCTGCTCACTTTCAACATTTCCTTTTAGTTTACTCAGAAATCCTGCTCACATTCATCCACATTAGTCACACTCGCTCCTTCTGTGACAACTCTCTTTTTTTATACTACAGCTTAATTCACATACCTGTTAAATATGACTGTTGGCTAATATTTCATTTTTACAGTATCAGGCTCTCTAAAATGTCTCAAGATAACATACAAAAACCAAGCAGAAGAATGGTAAACCACTCTCCTACAAGGCAATCATAAATGGTACACTATTCATCTTTCCTTTCAAGGTTACAGAGGCTACAAATAAATAGAAACACTGCTTTCATTTCATGCCATTTCCTTACTAATCATAATGCTCTTCTGAATGTCACATTTCTCAACCCTTTGAGACCTCTGAAGAGAACCCATGCGGTAGCGAGTTTGGGTGGTATTCGCGGATCCACGAAGAAATCTGCAGTGCTCAGTATGGTCCCCGTGTAACCTCGCGGTGGATCCATGAATCCACGTGACAAACCAAAATCGTTTTTACAAACTATTCCTAAACACTACCACTTACACACCACTGCTTACAAATCCTTAAATTTAGACTCAAACAATATTTAAATATTTTTTCTTTGCGAACAATGTCTCCACATATTGACATTCTAGGCTTTTCTTGTTCCCTTCCCTCATACACTTGTAGCTCTGTTTCCATGGTGACCATAATTGTAGCATTCTCTGCTAGCGGCAGGTCACAAGATCACAATAGTCTCTACAGCAGCATACTAACTCCTAACCCCAAGACAGCAGGCGTGGGTGACTGTATGCAATTCCAAACATAGCCCACATAGCCAATCAGACATTGTGGCGACGATTTGGAGCTTGAATCACCAAAAACTACATGTGTAAAGAAAGCATTCAAGGAACTACACTGAAGAAAATCTGTAAAGAAAATTAAAGAGCCTTAAACAAACATCAGAATGCCTGGCAGCCCCACCAGTGTCTTTTTAATCAGACAGTCTCAGCTAAGGCGTGCATCAGTTATTTACATGATTTCGACTTCATGCTTTTGAGATAACCTGCAGAGGGCGGGGAACTTTTCCAGCAACCTGTACCTGGTTAGGTTGACAACAAGGAGTATCCTATCTCATCCTACAGGCTTCAGCCAGCGCGTGTCAGGATTTAACAACAATCATTGGGCAAAGGAACAGGCAGCACATTGGAATACAGAGAAGACATGAACTCATTATGAGGGCTTACAACGGTGTGAAACTATCTGTGTGGGAGACAACACCAGAGTATGATTAACAAGAGTAGAGTTTGCTGTGGCATTTACAAATTTAATCGGACGGCATGTGGGCTCCCTACGGTGAGGTCATGTATGATCCCTATGCTGTTCAACTCGTATGACACTGCAGAAACCCAGCAGCAGTATGAACTTTCAAGTGAGCCGGTTGTGGGACTAGCAACATGTGGGGGATTTGCGTGTTTGGTGAAATGCCCTGTGCTGTTTCCATACCAAATTGTGTGTCAGATAAGCGTGTCTTGTTTGCCATTATGAAAGTGCAGCATGCGCACCCCTTACAATTGCGTGTTTGCCGTTATGAAAGTGTGGCATGCTCATCCCCTACCATTGCCAAGGGTTCACATGAACGTGCTGCAGGGAGATCTACAGCGTTTCTTTTGTCATCCTGGGACACAAACTTTCCAATGACATTCTGATTTTTGCACGTGCCTAGAGCCACCCAGTGCTGGGTTACTTATGTGGCCGACATCTTTGAGCAGTGTGACAGAACACCGAGAGTCTTGGTGCTCTTTGATCTCAGAGTGCGCTGTGTCCATGTTTGGTAGACTGCACTGGTGCATGTGCAAGGAGCTGGTGCATGCTTAACGCAAACTTAACAGTTTTGATCTATACTCTCTGGGGCTGTTTTTGGGAACCAGCTAATTAACAGTGGTGGAGCCTGGTAAGAAGTACAGACAGGACTCTGGCTTTTTGGACTAAAATTACAAAGATGTTACAGCATATGGGATTTCTGCACACATTGTATCTATCATCTGTCCTACTATCATACTGGATTTGTGATATCTCGATACTCTATATCAAGCTGTGGACACTGGCAAGGTCCATCCTTTTATTCAGACTACTATGTTGGCGAGGTCTACAGTGATTTAACCAGCGATCTGGCTTCCAAATTCATGTGAGAAAATGCACACATGAGACCATTTAGTGTCACATTTGAATGTAGTCCTTTTCCTGAAAGACATGTTTGCTTTTCTGCTGTTTATTTGGGACATTTGGCTTTTACTAGCCAATGATATACTGTGTTATGGTGCATGTTGCTATTATTTCTTGTTTTGACGCAACAATGTGGTTTCCTTAGTAGTGTGTTCTAGTGTGCATTGTCCTCATGAAAGATCTGTTCCTATGTGGGTTTGAATTTCCCTACTGTTGCTACAGGGTTATAGTATAGATGTATTTCCCTTCTGTGTGCATTTTATGTATGTTAATGTAGCTACATTGGTGACATAGCTTTTTGGGGTCTGGGAAATTTCTGTATGGTTTTGTGATGTTGAATTTCAACATTTTCACATGTTACACTATATTTGTTTGTGGTTTAGCTATATTTGTATGGCTGCCTTTCCACATCTTCCGCTATGTTGTTATGTTGACATGTTACTTTACATCTTACGCTACATTGCTACATTGTACATTACATATCCCTCACATGGGAATTGTTCTATGGGTGTAATTTGCCAATTTCCTTTGTTTACCTAGGTGCCCTTACGTGAGGGATGGCTAAATGGATGCAAGCCCCATTTCTGCAGTTTACATTTTAGATCCTTACATGAGGGATGTCTAAATAGGTGCAAATCCTATTTCTGCTGGTTATGTTACAAGCCCTTACATTAGGGAAGTATATATGTGGTAATCACCCATTTTCTACATAGTTTGTTACTTTCCTTTTCTATGGAGATTTCTGGATGTGTTGCTAATCACCCATCATTACGCTCTACACATCATACCTTTACATGAGGGATGACTGGACAGTGTGTAAGTCACCCTGTGCTACAAGTTTCATCTGCTGCCCTTACATGAGGACTAGCTGTATGGGTGGGAGTCTCCCATTTCTAAAGTCAGCGCCACATGTCCTTACTTGAAGGATGTTTGTTGGTGTGCATATCACCTGTTATATGATTGACTTTGTTTAGGAATGTTTGTTGGGTGTACTTCACCCATTACTTCTGGTTGTATGTCAGAACAATAAGTTCCTCAACAGCGCATACTTTTACAATGCAGTCTCTACAATGACTGCGTCTTAACCATGAATTGCTTTACCTCGATGTTTTGTGGTAAAGGCATGCATGGTAAACGGCTATCCGTGGCTAATGTTACCAACCCACTCCCTCTCCCCCAAGCCCTAAATATATCCACCAACATCCTAAAAACTATGCTGAACCCCCTACCCTCTAAAAACTACCCCGATCCCCTCCCACATCCTAAAAACTATCCCAAACCCACCCATCCCCTAAAAACTACCCTGAATCCCCACCTTTCAAAAATGACCCTGAACACCCCCACCCCCTAAAAACTACCCTGAACCATACCCAGCCCTAACAACTACCAGAACCGCCCCACTCCCTAAAAACTACTCTGAACCCCTCCTACCCCCTACAAACTATCCCAAACACCCCCACCCCAAAAAACTACCCTAAACCCCATTCCCTAAAAACTGCCCTGAAAACCCCACCCCCTAAAAATTACCCCAATTTCCCAACCTGTAAATACTACGCTGAACCGCTCCTACCCCCTAAAAACTACCCCAAACACCCATACCATAAAAACAACCCCAACCCCATACCCTAAAAACAACACCATCCCCGGAAAACTACCCCAAACCCCCACCCACTAAAAACTACCCTGAACCCCTCCAACCACTAAAAACTACCTCAAACCCCCGCCTCCTAAAAACTACCCCACACCCCCCACACCCTAAAAACCACCCAGAATCCCCCACCCCTAAAAGCTACTCCAGCCCCCTCTTATCTGTCCTGTTCACTTTCCAATGTTCTTCTCTCCCCACCCATCGTGAACACTAGACCGACTTTGACTTAAACATGCACATGAGTGGTTAATGTAAAGTCGTTGTTCGGGCAAGTCGTTGTTCGGTTTGCGGGCTTCCGAAACTCGTAGCTCTGGCCTTGTTGTTCCGGATGTTTCCCATTACTTCTATGTGTTGATGTGTTTTCATTGAATTAGTATTCTTATTACAGTTTATTTGGGTGTGTGTGAGCCGTTCCCACTGTTAGATCTTGTTGTGCTGTATTATGCCACCTCTCATGCTTGTCTAGCCAATTGGTGTGGTTGGTGGTGGTTTACTTTTATGCTGTTTTGTGGGACTGATAGGTTTCTTCCTTTGCAATAGCAAGCCTACCTTTGGGGTTTCCAGGATTTATTGCACAATCAGAGTTTTGTCAGAACAATTAAATACGTGCTGTCAGTGAAGGACACCTGCACGGCTTCTGAAATAAAATCTCTGAATGAGAATAACTGGCTCTTCAATCAGGTGTGACATTTGATGAAAATTCTAGCATGAAGACTTCACCTCTCTCCTAATCAATGGTCAAATCCTTGGATTTCTTTACACTTTGGCCACTTATCTCATCTTATATTTTTAAATAAAACGGTGTTTGCAGACACTAAGACTTAACCAGCTTTGCACAAAATACATCAGCTCTATCCACATGTTGATTTCAAGCATCCATCTTGGCAAATAACAAGCTTACACTGTAAGGGGACATTTTGTGGAGGTCGCACCCACTAACATAAAGAAAAAACATGCAGCCTACATAGTGTGCTGCAATTATGATTGTATTTTGTGTGTACTTTAAGAACTTCACACTTTCTATTAGATATGAAGAAAAGCTAACGGCAGACAAGAAATGAAAACAAACCAACTAAATAAACCTGTCTCAATCTTCATAAAGCCTCATTAACCTAGTGTTACTCACTGTGAGATCTGCCAGAATAGACTATGAGTGCTTGCCGCTTGTACCCGCTTTTAAAAAATAAAGGTCCACTGCTTTGCAGCTAGAGTAAGAACAATTTGGATTGTTACACATGAACTTGTGTGCACGTGAGCTTGTGTACACACCCATTTGCACTGGCAAGTAGACTGACCGAGTAAGACTGTCATCTAACTCAGCGCAGTATTTGCACACAGATAGCATTTCATAGACAGAACCCTTCATGAATTGGTGAGGAACTGTGCAAGCCTTACAATGTAAATAGGCATTCATAGAATACATTTATAGTCTTATATGCTTAAGGGTATTGTACATTTTGGCTAATAGATGCACAGGTGATTTAAAGTCCAGTTACTCCCCAGTTAGACCCAGGGACTAGTTTGAAGCACAATTACCCTGCTGGCCAGCTGAAACAACAAAGCCATCCCCACACAATAAGGATACTTGAAATGGGCTGATCCTAGCGAGAGAAATGGTCGGGACAGAATCTATACCTCATAAAGACATTTTCACACTGTACTGGCTTGGGAAGGCACAGTCCCAGGGGAAGCAAATGGAAATAGCCAGACCTCTGGAGCAAATCAAGGGAAGGGGTCTCCTTTGAAGTTTAAGAGGGAAGGGACCTGGCTGCTGTGTCAGTAAGAGGAACTGAGTAAAACCCTCCAAGAGCTCTTTCAGAGACCACTTGATGTCGACATATAGGTAAGTCCAAAAATGCTGTGCAGGGTGTTTGGCCTAGAGGTGGAGTCATATTGTATCTACCTAGGGTTCTTTTCACTCCCACTTAAACACCTCTACACAGTTGTGAAGTGTTTGGAAATACTCTGGACCTGGGGGAAAATACACAGGAAGAATGTCCGGTTGGAAGAGAGAAGATACCTTACTCCTGCTGAAAGTGGCTTAAGGACTTCTGACCTCTTATATAGAGATGGACTCAATGACTTCTGGCATCCTGTGGATTGGAAGACTCAATGGATTCTGACTTCAGCTGGTTCCTGAGACTAGGATTTGTCCCCAGGGCCAGTGGTACTGGCCTTTCCAATCCTACTTGGGGCACAAGTCTGATTAACACGCTTATATTGACCAGTGGGGATTCCTTGACACCTGCTGACATGCAGGCACTATGCAAGTGGCTAGAAAGAGATGAAGCCTAGGGAGTATGGACAAGAATGGTACTCTGCTTGAGGGCTGCAGGCATTTGCTTGAGGAAACCAAGGGTTGAAAAGAGATTAGGAGTATGGGCAGAAAAGAAGTCCAGGACAGGAAGCTTCTTTAAAAATGTAGTGGGACCCTTTGTCTCCCAAGTGGTTGTAACAATGCATGCAATTAATTTGCATGCACTAACAACGTGGTCATAACCACGAGCACATCTTTACCATGCATGCCTTTACCATGCAAGCATTTTCAATAAATGTTGTTGTAAAGACATGACTGGTAAAGGTAAATGAGTGGTAGAGGTAACATCCCGGTCCTCCACCCTGAGCGCTAATACCCAGCTCTAGCCCTAAAAACTACCCCTACCCCAGCCCTTAAAAAGCACTAGCCCCCACACCCTGAGCCCTAAAACTGACCCCCAACCCTAACAACACTGACCAATGCCCTTTCAACATCACAGCCCCCTGCCCTGAACCGTCAACTAAAACCAGCCCCCAGACTTAAAAAAATACCAGACCCCCAGCTCTGAGCCCTAAAACCCTGCCCCCAGCCCTAAAATACTGAGAATCCAGCCCGACCTAAAAATATGAAAAACTACTCACCAAGCTTCCGTTCCTTCCATCATTATCCAAAAACTCCCACCCCTGCCCACTCGCTCCAATGCTAGAACGCTGACTGCATTTACCAAGCACATCCCTTTCCTACCTTTACAACAGAAATTATTATAAAGGAATATGCATGGTTAAAGCATATGTGTGATAAAGTCATATGTGTGGTAAAGGCAAGCATTGTTACACTTGCGCTGTAACGCCATGAGTGGTTTAGACCATGTTGTTAAGGCCATTTCCCCTCCCAAGCATTTGGATACCTAACCTTAGAAGGATTTTTATTATTCCTGCAGTTGGTTCTTTCAGCTTGGGCTCTGGATTGCAAGAGACTCTGGGTGTTATGTTCTAACACTGCTTGACAGCAAGTAAAACTTAAAAATATATTCATACTGCACTGTATTGAGTGTTTTGATTCTTTAATAACCATGACAGTGGTAGTAGGGAACCTTCAGACCTTATATTGAAAAGCATTGAAAGGTGATATCATCTTGCACTGATATACTAATATTACTGCCTTGGGTTTTTATATGGTTCTACTTTTATTGTTGTGCTGACACCCTGACAAAGCTACTAAGACTGACTTTTTATAATTGCATTTTAATATATTGTGCTCAGCATGTATGAAGTGTAGTGTGGTTTTAGGTAAAGCTGGGCGAAATTTAAATTACACTGACATAATTTGTTTAATCTTGATAATTTCACATTTCTATTTTTACATAAAATTTGCCAAATTAAGCCATTTTACCACTTTGTGGAAATTATGTGCCATCCATGGCAAAAGTTTACCATGAATGTCAATTTGCAATAAACATTTACAGTGAACACACAGTAACAAAAGAACACAAGCAGGTGTAGTTGGCGGCCCAAAAACTGACGCAAGGACGCATTTCACACTAAAATATATTGTAAAATTAAAGATTTGCATTTTGCATATGTTTGCAAACTTTTATGTGATATTGCAGTAATATCATCTACTTACCTAAAATCAAATTACACAAATTTTGCACACCCCAATTTTTAGGGCTCATGGTTTGTTGGGGTGCAAATTGCTAGATGGTGTCAAAATTGGTCACCAGTAGATAAATATAGTTAGGACCGAGTTCCCATAGGAAATCTGAAAATTCTATTTTGAATACCTTTGGCGCCGGTTGACGAAACCTCGCGAAATTTTCAAAACTAATGGGGCGCTCCGCTCAGCTCCTACCCTGAAAGTCTCGGGGTGATCCGTCAAGCGGGGGCTGAGAAAAAAGGGGGTCCCAAAACGCATTTTCCCCATGCATTTTCCCATAGGACCTTTAGTCGAAGGTACAGCCCGAACGGCTGAACAGAATTACTTGAAATTTGGCAAAGAGGTAGTCCTCAGGTCAGGCATGTGCCTTTTGCATATATGGTATCAATATGTTTAGTAGTTCCTGAGAAAACTGCAGTTAAAAGTACATAAATATCTATATGCGCGCACCGTGCGCGCACCCAATGTGCGCAAGCGTAATTCTGATTGGAGGTTAGATGTCAGTCAACATTCGAATCGGTCAAAATCAGGAAGTGTCGGACGCCATTTTCTGTGTTGCAGTGAAAAAGAAAGGTGGAGAACGTGAAAAGGGGGCAGGGTAGAGAGTTCCTGACCCCCTAGCCTTTGTCAGGGGGTCCCTGAAGGACGCGAAGGGTGAAAAAAACATTTTTTTTTTTAATCGCGGGGTGCGCGCACGGTTAAAACCCCCCCCAAAAAAACATTTTAAACTGTTTATAAGTTTATAGAAGATATTAACTATGCTGTTCAACTTTATCCAAATAAAAAAAAAAGAGCTGAGCCATTCCATATTACAGGATACAGTCAATCTATAACTATATACATAGGTAGTTTATTGTAAAATAAATATATAAAAAATATAATAATACATACATAAATTAGAATTTAAAAAACCTTACAAATTCACAAAAAAAACCATAGGTTTCACACACGTTATAGTTAGAAATTAGCATTTAAAAAACCTTGCAAATTCACTTAAAAAACCATAGGTTTCACACACGTTATAGTTAGGAATTAGCATTTAAAAAACCTTGCAAATTCACTGAAAAAACCATAGGTTTCACACATGTTATAATTAGCTGGACATTTCACTCGTAAAAAACCATTGAAATTCCCCCGTTATAGTTAGTTCAGCTAACTATAACTCGCGCAACCGCAATCCACTGCTGATGACGTCACATATTACATCACTCATGACATGGTCAGTGACATCACTCATGACATCACTGATGACATCTCAAATGACATCACTGATAACATCACTGATGACATCATCCAGTGAATATGTGTCTTTCTGAAAAATAAATATTTTTTATATATGTATATCTAAAGGTTAATGGAAGAATAAATGGGTAAATAAGTGTCTAAATGGATGTTTTTTTGTTACATTAATTGTATAACTGACTTATTAACAGTATCTTAGTGAATACAGTGATGTAATAAGTGACGTCATCAGCAGTGGATATAGTTAGGAATCAGTATTTGAAAAACCTGAAATTCACTGAAAAACCATAGGTTTCAGGCTTGATATAGTTAGGAAGTAGCATTTAAAAAACCTTTGAAATTCAATGAAAAAACCCTAGGTTTCAGGCCTGATATAGTTAGGAATTAGCATTTAAAAAACCTTTGAAATTCAATGAAAAAACCATAGGTTTCAGGCCTGATATAGTTTGGAATTAGCATTTAAAAAACCTTTGAAATTCACTGAAAAAACTATAGGTTTCATGCACATTATAGTTAGGAATTGGCATTTAAAAAACCTTTGAAATTCAATGAAAAAACCATAGGTTTCAGGGGCGTTATAGTTAGGTATTGGGATTTAAAAAACCTTAGTAATTCACTGAAAAAACCATAGGTTTCAGGGGCGTTATAGTTAGATGGACATTTCCCTCGTACAAAACCCTAGAAATTCCCCCGTTATAGTTAGTTCAGCTAACTATAACTCGCGCCCCCGCAATGCACTGCTGATGACGTCACATATTACATCACTCATGGCATGGTCAGTGACATCACTGATGACATCTGAAATGACATCACTGATGACGTCATCCATATGATAAATTAGTGCTTCTTCTCACACCCTTTGATATACTCAAAATTTCAGATGTCCATTCTCAAAACCATAGATACTCTAATACCAATAACTACATACCCACTCATTGACTCTTAGATCTACACACACATCCACTCACTCACCTGTACAGTCACTCATACTTACAGTCACTCAGTACAGGACTACGATATACATTTATACACCTACATAGACACTCACACACCACCAATCATCCAAAGAGGTACTATTCACACCTAGTCAGTCATGCAAATAATTAATCACACTCCCATTTACTCACCTATGCAGTTATACACACACAAGTTCACTTACTCATAAAAATAGTACCACATTCTTACGCTCTTATACAATCACTGATACAAGCACACACTCATCCATACAGCCACTCTCACATTCACACACTCGTACATATACCCACTTATATACTCTTACACACATATATACTGCCTTTCACATATGTATTAAGCCACACATGTACCACTGAGATATACATTCAATCACTAACACACCCATACATTCACTCACCCAACCATACTGTCCATCACAGATGCACTCTTAAAACCATGCACCCATAGAATCACCCACTCACACATGTATGCACACACACCCCACCCACACAAACACTCAGGCACCCATACAGATACTCAGACAACCAATCAATAACCCATAGAAACACTCATATAGCTATTCACAAAACCATGCAGCCGCTTATACACCAACAGACAGACAGATACAGACATTCACACAGTTTAGTCACTAGTCTGCAGCAAGATACATTTAATGACTCACTTATAGTCAGTCACGCACCTACTAAATCATCCATTCACACAATTATACACCCACTCATTCTTCCATAGGTTTTTCCCATATATATGTATATATTAAACATATTTAAAATTTACAGAGACACACACTCACTGGATGACATCATCAGTGATGTCATCAGTGATGTCATTTGAGATGTCATCAGTGATGTCATCAGTGATGTCACTGGCCATGTCATGAGTGATGTAATATGTGACATCATCAGCAGTGCATTGCGGGTGCGCGAGTTATAGTTAGCTGAACTAACTATAACGGGGGAATTTCTAGGGTTTTGTACGAGGGACATGTCCAGCTAACTATAACGCCTATGTTTTTTCAGTGAATTTCTAAGGTTTTTTAAATGCCAATTCCTAACTATAACGTGCATGAAACCTATAGTTTTTTCAGTGAATTTCAAAGGTTTTGTAAATGCTAATTTCTATCTGTAACTTATCTCAAAAGATATAATGTTTAATGATTTTCATTGGATTTCTATATTTTTCAATTTCAGTGTGTCAATTTCGTTAATTATGTTTTTTTGAAATACTATTTTATCACCTTTTTTTAACTTATTTTTTCAATTAATTCTTTTAAAAATTAAAAAATATTATTTGTTATTATTGGGTTTTAAAAAATATTTTTGTATATTTTTAAAACTATTTTTTAAACTATATTTTCAAAACTTCATGTTTTATTTTTTTTTTCCATTTTCCGTTCTCGATCCCTACGCGAAAGCATCCACGCACGGTATGCGTTGGGTACGTGTTTGCAATGTGACCGGTACATGACTCCAAGCCTATACGCGACACGTACGATGTACGTAACGCGACGCATGTGTGCTTCCACGATGCATCATATGCGTGTATGGCGCGATGGGTGCGCGGATCCGGCGAAATATTTAACATTTAAAAAAACATATATATATGTATTTCATGTGACTATTAATTGAACACAAACTGTAAACTACTCATGAAAGTAATATATTTTTACATCTAATCCTGTATTCCTTTTAAATTCAATTTCGTGGACGCGTGCTGGGTGCGTGCTGCCTAAGCGCACGGTGCGCGGATCCCATGTGACCTGCAAAAAAAGAGATTTGATTGGTTCATTACACTTCCTATTCTAACTATTGAAAGACCCCACCCATTTCAATCATTCTTCTATGAGCTTCTTTGGAGGAACATCTCACACCTTAGAACTAGAAGAGACTTTTTGGGGAAGATTTCAACAGCTGCAATTTTTCTGAAGACAATGGCTTCTGCACAGCAGCCACTATCAGAATCAGACCATTCGTCCGATGAGGAATTTGTTGTGCAACCTCCACGCACAGAAAGATACACCTCTGTGGTGTGGACATTTTTTACCTTCCCAGAAGGACAAAATAAAACTAATTCTACAAAAGTGACATGTAAAATATGTCAAAGAGTGCTTTCCAGAGGAGATCCATCAAAAAAATACTCTTGTGGGACTGCGAGTATGTTAAAACACCTGAAGACTCTGCATCCCGTGAACCTGGCCAAGCAGGAATGCAGAAGACTCCGACAGCAGCCTCAGCCAGCAGTGGCAAGCACTTCTGCAGCATCACCATCGAGCACTCACCTGGACATACGTCCAGAATTTGGAAAACTAAAAATTAGTTGCATTAAATGCAACAAACTGCTATGTTATGGCGGGCAGTCAATTGAACTAATCTGCCGATCGCAGCAAAACCACAAGTGCTAAACTTGTGTTTATTTTTGTTCCTCCTGTTGTCTTTTTTTCCTTTTGCAGAAGTTGACTGTTTTGTTCCTCTTGTTGTCTTTATTTCCTTTTGAATAAAACAAAAAATAACAAAATTGTTCTAAAAAGTACACAAAAATTAAAAAAAAAAAAAAAAGAAAAAAAAAGTTCTTCTGAGAACTAACTTTCCTGGTTTAAAAAAAGAGCTAATTTTTTTGAGTGGCTCTAAAGAGAGCCGTTGTGTTCATTGAGAGTTTTTGGTACTTATAAGTAAGTACCTATACAGAGTCTAAAGTTGTTGAGGAAGACTCTGTTTCCTTCATCAGTAAAGTGTACTCCATCTCTCCTATACATCTCTTGCATATGAAAGCGCAGATTGTTATTGTAAATGGACCCCATTCTATAGTCAAGAACAAAACACTTAAGCTGATGTTTATCTCCTAAAAATGTCAATTTTTTTTTCCTGGATCCGCGCACCCTACGTGAGAGAATCCGAGCACCCAACGCGATAGAATGTGCGCACCGTGTGTGCATTTCGCCATTTTTTTTTTTAAAAGGGGGCCCCAGGGGGTCCTTCTGGGACCCCCTAAGCAGATCTAGAGAGTCAGAGTATTTCCACACTGCCCCCTTTATATGTTTTACACACTTATTCCCCTTGCTTCTTCAGCCTCGCTTCTACCGAGGCAGAAAATGGCCGCCAACAGTTCCTGGTTTCGAATGTAGACAGTCACTTGACAGCCAATTAGCATTCAGCGCGTGATCATCAGGGTGCGCGCTTGGTTTGGGGAGGGTGCGCTTACGGTGCGGGTAGGGTGCGCGGATCCTCCCCGGCCATAGATATCACTAACTTTTTTACCCTAATTTTCTCAGGAACTACTGAACAGATTCACACCATTTATACAAAAGGCACAAGTCTGAACTGAGGACTACCTCTTTGCCAAATTTGGTGTAATTCCGTTCAGCGGTTCGGGCTGTAGCTGCGACAACAGATCCTATGGGAAATTGCATGGGGAAAACGCGTTTTGGGACCCCCTTTTTTCTCGACCCCCGCTTGATGAATCACTACAAAACTTTCAGGGTAGAAGCGGAGTGGAGCTGGTCAAAAGTTTTGAAAATTTCGCGAGAAATCATCATCCGGCGCAAGACTTATTGGGAATAGAATGTTGCGGATTTCCTATGGAAGATAGGTCCTAACTATAACTATCTACTGGCGACCGCCAGTAGATAATATATATATATGATGTGAACAAGGGCGCCTAAGCCCGAAACGCGTCATCTGTTGACTGCTGCTAGGTTTTAAATAAACATCTTGCCTGGAAAAAAGAAGTGGTTTGTTTCTCTTTCTTCGCTGCCGAGGCTTTGGTAGAAGTGGAAGGAGTGTTGTTTGCGATATATATATATATATATATATATATATACACATATATATATATAGTTATAGTTAGGACCGTGTTTCCATAGGAAATCTGAAAATTCTATTTTGAATAACTTTGGCGCCGGTTGACGCATCCTCGCGAAATTTTCAAAAATTGGGTGCTCCCTTGTGTCTGGACAAAGCTATACCTCTCTGAAGAGCTCTAATTAGAGCGAAACACTGTGTCAGGGGTTGCTTTTACTCATTTCAGGTTGGCTTGGTTGGTATTTTACCAATTCAAAGCTGTAATACTGTGCCTGGAGTGGTAAATGGCTTTTGTCATTTTACAGCTCGGCAAGGTCAGCACTGTGCTAGTCCTATGCTTAAAGACTTTGCTGTAGAAATGGCAAAAGACTTTGTCCATTTCTATCTCGGCGTGGATAGCACTGTGCTAATCCTATGCTTAAAAACTTTGATAGAAAAGCAGACATTTGAGGTGAGCAGATCTAGAGTGTCGCTGGTGTTGAGAGTGCTCTATACAGGAGCTGCTTTCCACCTAAACTTGAGAACTACCCAATGTTCTCTACTTCTTTTTTGCATAATTTATTCGTCACTCTATGCCTGAAAGGGTGTTTTTTTTACTTATTCTGGGTGCTCCCTTGTGTCTGGACAAAGCTATACCTCTCTGAAGAGCTCTAATTAGAGCGAAACACTGTGTCAGGGGTTGCTTTTACTCATTTCAGGTTGGCTTGGTTGGTATTTTACCAATTCAAAGCTGTAATACTGTGCCTGGAGTGGTAAATGGCTTTTGTCATTTTACAGCTCGGCAAGGTCAGCACTGTGCTAGTCCTATGCTTAAAGACTTTGCTGTAGAAATGGCAAAAGACTTTGTCCATTTCTATCTCGGCGTGGATAGCACTGTGCTAATCCTATGCTTAAAAACTTTGATAGAAAAGCAGACATTTGAGGTGAGCAGATCTAGAGTGTCGCTGGTGTTGAGAGTGCTCTATACAGGAGCTGCTTTCCACCTAAACTTGAGAACTATCCAGTGTTCTCCACTTCTTTTTTGCATAATTTATTCGTCACTCTATGCCTGAAAGGGTGTTTTTTTTACTTATTCTGGGTGCTCCCTTGTGTCTGGACAAAGCTATACCTCTCTGAAGAGCTCTAATTAGAGCGAAACACTGTGTCAGGGGTTGCTTTTACTCATTTCAGGTTGGCTTGGTTGGTATTTTACCAATTCAAAGCTGTAATACTGTGCCTGGAGTGGTAATTGGCTTTTGTCATTTTACAGCTCGGCAAGGTCAGCACTGTGCTAGTCCTATGCTTAAAGACTTTGCTGTAGAAATGGCAAAAGACTTTGTCCATTTCTATCTCGGCGTGGATAGCACTGTGCTAATCCTATGCTTAAAAACTTTGATAGAAAAGCAGACATTTGAGGTGAGCAGATCTAGAGTGTCGCTGGTGTTGAGAGTGCTCTATACAGGAGCTGCTTTCCACCTAAACTTGAGAACTACCCAGTGTTCTCTACTTCTTTTTTGCATAATTTATTCGTCACTCTATGCCTGAAAGGGTGTTTTTTTTACTTATTCTGGGTGCTCCCTTGTGTCTGGACAAAGCTATACCTCTCTGAAGAGCTCTAATTAGAGCGAAACACTGTGTCAGGGGTTGCTTTTACTCATTTCAGGTTGGCTTGGTTGGTATTTTACCAATTCAAAGCTGTAATACTGTGCCTGGAGTGGTAAATGGCTTTTGTCATTTTACAGCTCGGCAAGGTCAGCACTGTGCTAGTCCTATGCTTAAAGACTTTGCTGTAGAAATGGCAAAAGACTTTGTCCATTTCTATCTCGGCGTGGATAGCACTGTGCTAATCCTATGCTTAAAAACTTTGATAGAAAAGCAGACATTTGAGGTGAGCAGATCTAGAGTGTCGCTGGTGTTGAGAGTGCTCTATACAGGAGCTGCTTTCCACCTAAACTTGAGAACTACCCAGTGTTCTCTACTTCTTTTTTGCATAATTTATTCGTCACTCTATGCCTGAAAGGGTGTTTTTTTTACTTATTCTGGGTGCTCCCTTGTGTCTGGACAAAGCTATACCTCTCTGAAGAGCTCTAATTAGAGCGAAACACTGTGTCAGGGGTTGCTTTTACTCATTTCAGGTTGGCTTGGTTGGTATTTTACCAATTCAAAGCTGTAATACTGTGCCTGGAGTGGTAATTGGCTTTTGTCATTTTACAGCTCGGCAAGGTCAGCACTGTGCTAGTCCTATGCTTAAAGACTTTGCTGTAGAAATGGCAAAAGACTTTGTCCATTTCTATCTCGGCGTGGATAGCACTGTGCTAATCCTATGCTTAAAAACTTTGATAGAAAAGCAGACATTTGAGGTGAGCAGATCTAGAGTGTCGCTGGTGTTGAGAGTGCTCTATACAGGAGCTGCTTTCCACCTAAACTTGAGAACTTCCCAGTGTTCTCTACTTCTTTTTTGCATAATTTATTCGTCACTCTATGCCTGAAAGGGTGTTTTTTTTACTTATTCTGGGTGCTCCCTTGTGTCTGGACAAAGCTATACCTCTCTGAAGAGCTCTAAGTAGAGCGAAACACTGTGTCAGGGGTTGCTTTTACTCATTTCAGGTTGGCTTGGTTGGTATTTTACCAATTCAAAGCTGTAATACTGTGCCTGGAGTGGTAAATGGCTTTTGTCATTTTACAGCTCGGCAAGGTCAGCACTGTGCTAGTCCTATGCTTAAAGACTTTGCTGTAGAAATGGCAAAAGACTTTGTCCATTTCTATCTCGGCGTGGATAGCACTGTGCTAATCCTATGCTTAAAAACTTTGATAGAAAAGCAGACATTTGAGGTGAGCAGATCTAGAGTGTCGCTGGTGTTGAGAGTGCTCTATACAGGAGCTGCTTTCCACCTAAACTTGAGAACTACCCAGTGTTCTCTACTTCTTTTTTGCATAATTTATTCGTCACTCTATGCCTGAAAGGGTGTTTTTTTTACTTATTCTGGGTGCTCCCTTGTGTCTGGACAAAGCTATACCTCTCTGAAGAGCTCTAATTAGAGCGAAACACTGTGTCAGGGGTTGCTTTTACTCATTTCAGGTTGGCTTGGTTGGTATTTTACCAATTCAAAGCTGTAATACTGTGCCTGGAGTGGTAAATGGCTTTTGTCATTTTACAGCTCGGCAAGGTCAGCACTGTGCTAGTCCTATGCTTAAAGACTTTGCTGTAGAAATGGCAAAAGACTTTGTCCATTTCTATCTCGGCGTGGATAGCACTGTGCTAATCCTATGCTTAAAAACTTTGATAGAAAAGCAGACATTTGAGGTGAGCAGATCTAGAGTGTCGCTGGTGTTGAGAGTGCTCTATACAGGAGCTGCTTTCCACCTAAACTTGAGAACTACCCAATGTTCTCTACTTCTTTTTTGCATAATTTATTCGTCACTCTATGCCTGAAAGGGTGTTTTTTTTACTTATTCTGGGTGCTCCCTTGTGTCTGGACAAAGCTATACCTCTCTGAAGAGCTCTAATTAGAGCGAAACACTGTGTCAGGGGTTGCTTTTACTCATTTCAGGTTGGCTTGGTTGGTATTTTACCAATTCAAAGCTGTAATACTGTGCCTGGAGTGGTAAATGGCTTTTGTCATTTTACAGCTCGGCAAGGTCAGCACTGTGCTAGTCCTATGCTTAAAGACTTTGCTGTAGAAATGGCAAAAGACTTTGTCCATTTCTATCTCGGCGTGGATAGCACTGTGCTAATCCTATGCTTAAAAACTTTGATAGAAAAGCAGACATTTGAGGTGAGCAGATCTAGAGTGTCGCTGGTGTTGAGAGTGCTCTATACAGGAGCTGCTTTCCACCTAACCTTGAGAACTATCCAGTGTTCTCCACTTCTTTTTTGCATAATTTATTCGTCACTCTATGCCTGAAAGGGTGTTTTTTTTACTTATTCTGGGTGCTCCCTTGTGTCTGGACAAAGCTATACCTCTCTGAAGAGCTCTAATTAGAGCGAAACACTGTGTCAGGGGTTGCTTTTACTCATTTCAGGTTGGCTTGGTTGGTATTTTACCAATTCAAAGCTGTAATACTGTGCCTGGAGTGGTAATTGGCTTTTGTCATTTTACAGCTCGGCAAGGTCAGCACTGTGCTAGTCCTATGCTTAAAGACTTTGCTGTAGAAATGGCAAAAGACTTTGTCCATTTCTATCTCGGCGTGGATAGCACTGTGCTAATCCTATGCTTAAAAACTTTGATAGAAAAGCAGACATTTGAGGTGAGCAGATCTAGAGTGTCGCTGGTGTTGAGAGTGCTCTATACAGGAGCTGCTTTCCACCTAAACTTGAGAACTACCCAGTGTTCTCTACTTCTTTTTTGCATAATTTATTCGTCACTCTATGCCTGAAAGGGTGTTTTTTTTACTTATTCTGGGTGCTCCCTTGTGTCTGGACAAAGCTATACCTCTCTGAAGAGCTCTAATTAGAGCGAAACACTGTGTCAGGGGTTGCTTTTACTCATTTCAGGTTGGCTTGGTTGGTATTTTACCAATTCAAAGCTGTAATACTGTGCCTGGAGTGGTAAATGGCTTTTGTCATTTTACAGCTCGGCAAGGTCAGCACTGTGCTAGTCCTATGCTTAAAGACTTTGCTGTAGAAATGGCAAAAGACTTTGTCCATTTCTATCTCGGCGTGGATAGCACTGTGCTAATCCTATGCTTAAAAACTTTGATAGAAAAGCAGACATTTGAGGTGAGCAGATCTAGAGTGTCGCTGGTGTTGAGAGTGCTCTATACAGGAGCTGCTTTCCACCTAAACTTGAGAACTACCCAGTGTTCTCTACTTCTTTTTTGCATAATTTATTCGTCACTCTATGCCTGAAAGGGTGTTTTTTTTACTTATTCTGGGTGCTCCCTTGTGTCTGGACAAAGCTATACCTCTCTGAAGAGCTCTAATTAGAGCGAAACACTGTGTCAGGGGTTGCTTTTACTCATTTCAGTTTGGCTTGGTTGGTATTTTACCAATTCAAAGCTGTAATACTGTGCCTGGAGTGGTAAATGGCTTTTGTCATTTTACAGCTCGGCAAGGTCAGCACTGTGCTAGTCCTATGCTTAAAGACTTTGCTGTAGAAATGGCAAAAGACTTTGTCCATTTCTATCTCGGCGTGGATAGCACTGTGCTAATCCTATGCTTAAAAACTTTGATAGAAAAGCAGACATTTGAGGTGAGCAGATCTAGAGTGTCGCTGGTGTTGAGAGTGCTCTATACAGGAGCTGCTTTCCACCTAAACTTGAGAACTACCCAGTGTTCTCTACTTCTTTTTTGCATAATTTATTCGTCACTCTATGCCTGAAAGGGTGTTTTTTTTACTTATTCTGGGTGCTCCCTTGTGTCTGGACAAAGCTATACCTCTCTGAAGAGCTCTAATTAGAGCGAAACAATGTGTCAGGGGTTGCTTTTACTCATTTCAGGTTGGCTTGGTTGGTATTTTACCAATTCAAAGCTGTAATACTGTGCCTGGAGTGGTAAATGGCTTTTGTCATTTTACAGCTCGGCAAGGTCAGCACTGTGCTAGTCCTATGCTTAAAGACTTTGCTGTAGAAATGGCAAAAGACTTTGTCCATTTCTATCTCGGCGTGGATAGCACTGTGCTAATCCTATGCTTAAAAACTTTGATAGAAAAGCAGACATTTGAGGTGAGCAGATCTAGAGTGTCGCTGGTGTTGAGAGTGCGCTATACAGGAGCTGCTTTCCACCTAAACTTGAGAACTACCCAATGTTCTCTACTTCTTTTTTGCATAATTTATTCGTCACTCTATGCCTGAAAGGGTGTTTTTTTTACTTATTCTGGGTGCTCCCTTGTGTCTGGACAAAGCTATACCTCTCTGAAGAGCTCTAATTAGAGCGAAACACTGTGTCAGGGGTTGCTTTTACTCATTTCAGGTTGGCTTGGTTGGTATTTTACCAATTCAAAGCTGTAATACTGTGCCTGGAGTGGTAAATGGCTTTTGTCATTTTACAGCTCGGCAAGGTCAGCACTGTGCTAGTCCTATGCTTAAAGACTTTGCTGTAGAAATGGCAAAAGACTTTGTCCATTTCTATCTCGGCGTGGATAGCACTGTGCTAATCCTATGCTTAAAAACTTTGATAGAAAAGCAGACATTTGAGGTGAGCAGATCTAGAGTGTCGCTGGTGTTGAGAGTTCTCTATACAGGAGCTGCTTTCCACCTAACCTTGAGAACTATCCAGTGTTCTCCACTTCTTTTTTGCATAATTTATTCGTCACTCTATGCCTGAAAGGGTGTTTTTTTTACTTATTCTGGGTGCTCCCTTGTGTCTGGACAAAGCTATACCTCTCTGAAGAGCTCTAATTAGAGCGAAACACTGTGTCAGGGGTTGCTTTTACTCATTTCAGGTTGGCTTGGTTGGTATTTTACCAATTCAAAGCTGTAATACTGTGCCTGGAGTGGTAATTGGCTTTTGTCATTTTACAGCTCGGCAAGGTCAGCACTGTGCTAGTCCTATGCTTAAAGACTTTGCTGTAGAAATGGCAAAAGACTTTGTCCATTTCTATCTCGGCGTGGATAGCACTGTGCTAATCCTATGCTTAAAAACTTTGATAGAAAAGCAGACATTTGAGGTGAGCAGATCTAGAGTGTCGCTGGTGTTGAGAGTGCTCTATACAGGAGCTGCTTTCCACCTAAACTTGAGAACTACCCAGTGTTCTCTACTTCTTTTTTGCATAATTTATTCGTCACTCTATGCCTGAAAGGGTGTTTTTTTTACTTATTCTGGGTGCTCCCTTGTGTCTGGACAAAGCTATACCTCTCTGAAGAGCTCTAATTAGAGCGAAACACTGTGTCAGGGGTTGCTTTTACTCATTTCAGGTTGGCTTGGTTGGTATTTTACCAATTCAAAGCTGTAATACTGTGCCTGGAGTGGTAAATGGCTTTTGTCATTTTACAGCTCGGCAAGGTCAGCACTGTGCTAGTCCTATGCTTAAAGACTTTGCTGTAGAAATGGCAAAAGACTTTGTCCATTTCTATCTCGGCGTGGATAGCACTGTGCTAATCCTATGCTTAAAAACTTTGATAGAAAAGCAGACATTTGAGGTGAGCAGATCTAGAGTGTCGCTGGTGTTGAGAGTGCTCTATACAGGAGCTGCTTTCCACCTAAACTTGAGAACTACCCAGTGTTCTCTACTTCTTTTTTGCATAATTTATTCGTCACTCTATGCCTGAAAGGGTTTTTTTTTTACTTATTCTGGGTGCTCCCTTGTGTCTGGACAAAGCTATACCTCTCTGAAGAGCTCTAATTAGAGCGAAACACTGTGTCAGGGGTTGCTTTTACTCATTTCAGGTTGGCTTGGTTGGTATTTTACCAATTCAAAGCTGTAATACTGTGCCTGGAGTGGTAAATGGCTTTTGTCATTTTACAGCTCGGCAAGGTCAGCACTGTGATAGTCCTATGCTTAAAGACTTTGCTGTAGAAATGGCAAAAGACTTTGTCCATTTCTATCTCGGCGTGGATAGCACTGTGCTAATCCTATGCTTAAAAACTTTTATAGAAAAGCAGACATTTGAGGTGAGCAGATCTAGAGTGTCGCTGGTGTTGAGAGTGCTCTATACAGGAGCTGCTTTCCACCTAAACTTGAGAACTACCCAGTGTTCTCTACTTCTTTTTTGCATAATTTATTCGTCACTCTATGCCTGAAAGGGTGTTTTTTTTACTTATTCTGGGTGCTCCCTTGTGTCTGGACAAAGCTATACCTCTCTGAAGAGCTCTAATTAGAGCGAAACACTGTGTCAGGGGTTGCTGTTACTCATTTCAGGTTGGCTTGGTTGGTATTTTACCAATTCAAAGCTGTAATACTGTGCCTGGAGTGGTAAATGGCTTTTGTCATTTTACAGCTCGGCAAGGTCAGCACTGTGCTAGTCCTATGCTTAAAGACTTTGCTGTAGAAATGGCAAAAGACTTTGTCCATTTCTATCTCGGCGTGGATAGCACTGTGCTAATCCTATGCTTAAAAACTTTGATAGAAAAGCAGACATTTGAGGTGAGCAGATCTAGAGTGTCGCTGGTGTTGAGAGTGCTCTATACAGGAGCTGCTTTCCACCTAAACTTGAGAACTACCCAGTGTTCTCCACTTCTTTTTTGCATAATTTATTCGTCACTCTATGCCTGAAAGGGTGTTTTTTTTACTTATTCTGGGTGCTCCCTTGTGTCTGGACAAAGCTATACCTCTCTGAAGAGCTCTAATTAGAGCGAAACACTGTGTCAGGGGTTGCTTTTACTCATTTCAGGTTGGCTTGGTTGGTATTTTACCAATTCAAAGCTGTAATACTGTGCCTGGAGTGGTAAATGGCTTTTGTCATTTTACAGCTCGGCAAGGTCAGCACTGTGCTAGTCCTATGCTTAAAGACTTTGCTGTAGAAATGGCAAAAGACTTTGTCCATTTCTATCTCGGCGTGGATAGCACTGTGCTAATCCTATGCTTAAAAACTTTGATAGAAAAGCAGACATTTGAGGTGAGCAGATCTAGAGTGTCGCTGGTGTTGAGAGTGCTCTATACAGGAGCTGCTTTCCACCTAAACTTGAGAACTACCCAGTGTTCTCTACTTCTTTTTTGCATATATATATATATATATATACACATATTACCTACTGGCGGTCGCCAGTAGGTAGTTATAGTTAGGACCACGTTTCCATAGGAAAACCTCAACATTCTATTTTGAATAACTTTGGCGCCGGTCGACGAATCCTCGCGAATTTCTCAAAATAGGTGGGGCGCTACGCTCCGCTCCTACCCTGAAAGTCTCGGGGGGATTCGTCAAGCGGGGGCTGAGATAAAAGGGGGGTCCCAAAACGCGTTTTTCCCATGCATTTTTCCATAGGACCTTTAGAACGAGCTACAGCCCGAACGGCTGAACAGAATTACTTGAAATTTGGCAGAGAGGTAGTCCTCAGATCAAGGAAGTGCCTTTTGTAGGTTTGGTATAAATCTGTTCAGTAGATTCTGAGAAAATAGCCTTTAAATCAATATATATATCTGAGCCCGCTTACGGTACGCTTACCGTACGCTTACGGTAAGCGTACGGCGGCGTGCGCGAGCGCGATTCTGATTGGCTCTTAGATCTTAGTAAACATTCGAATCGGTCGAAACCAGGAAGCGGCGGCCGCCATTTTGTGTATTTCACTCTGAAAAAAAAGAGTGAAAACAAGGAAAGGGGGCAATGAGGAGAGTTACAGACCCCCTAACATTTGTAAGGGGGTCAAAGAAGGACAGAAAAGTACAAAAAAAACATTTATTGATTTAAAAAAAAATCACGGGGTACGCGTACGGTAAGCTTACGGTAAGCGTACGGTAAAAAAAAAAAAAAAAAGATAAATGAAAAGCAGATTTAAGAGTTTAGAAATTAGGGAGCTCTAAAAAGAGCTGTTGTGTTTATGAAGTCATTTTTTTAGTGGTACCTACAAGTAAGTACCGATGCAGAGTCTAAGGTTCAAGAGGAAGACTCTGTTCCCTTCATCATTGAAGTGCACACCATCTCCTCTATAAATGTCTTGCATGTCATAACGCAAGTTGTTGTGGTAAATGGCACCCATACCATAGTCACGGAGGAAAGCAGAAACAGATTTGTTGACGTGCTTTCTTGCTTTGTCAATCTGTGGACAGAAATGATTGGACCAGTTCCATTTTTGCCTTTGGCATATGTTGGAAAACACAAAGGCAGTTTTAGGGAAAAGTGTAAACAGTTGTGCAAAGGTGTCCTTCATAAGCATTTCCAGACCTACCCCAGTCAAAGTGCCTAGGTCATTGCCACCACAGTGCACTATTATGAGGTCAGGGTGTTGGATTTGAATGAAGGATTTCACCAATGGCATCAATTGGTGCCACTTTAACCCTCTCTGACCAATCCATTTAATGTCTACATTTGGCAAAGCAAGGTCTCTCACCATATCTGTTTTCTCTGCAAACTTTTCACTCCAGAAGACATAGCTGTGCCCTACAATCCACACTGTGAACATCTTCAAAGGAGAACTGGATGCACTCAGGAGGTGTCTTTCAGTAGAATGGCAATAAGAAAAGAAAGACAGTTTGGAAATGGAGGCATACATATTTTTTTAAAACAAAAAGAACTGATTGGCTGTTTCATACCATTCTAGAATAAAAACTAGGCTGTATGTGAAAATTAATAGAAGCATGTTTTGTATTGGTACAAAAAAATGTGTAACCAAAGAACAGTACTATGGATTTGCTGTAAGGTTTGAAAAGTCAAGCACTCTTGCTCTGTGGAATTGAAACATTGTGTGTCGAACTTCCGACCTAACTGCACACAGCAGTGTTCCATGAGCTGTTGCTATGGTAGCAGGCAGAAGTCAAGTTGGGGGAAGGGTACTAGGCAGAAGTCAAGTTGGGGGCAGGGTACTTTTGGAAAAGGGTTGGTTTTCAACCAATAGAAATGTGTGAATACATGTGAAAAAAAGGGGGAAGCACTGAGATTTGAAACTTACATGTATATGTGTGGAAAAATAGAGGGAAAGTTTGCCATTATCTGGTTCTGCTGAGAGGAGAGAGGTGAACAGAACAGAGATCCTGGCTCTGATAATCTGCTGTTTGAGTGTCACATTTCTTTCACAACTAACTAATTTTAAAGGTGAGTTTACAGTTTGAGAGGGGATGTATGTGGTAACTTAAGAAATGAATAATAGAAATGGGAATTGTTTTTGTTGTAGTTACACATGGTGGTTTCATAATGTGTCAGTGTGTAAAAGTGATTTACACTTGCCCCGAAAAAAAAAAGAGCAGAGTGTGCTTTCAAATTGGCAAAGAAATTTCGTTTTGGCACTAATGTGAAAACATGACTCTGTGTGCATAGAAGAATTATAGGCAGAGATTTATTGCGTCTTGCTCTGGTGATTTCACAGTTGCATTAGATGGAAAGGGGGAGCGAATTTTTGGGGGAAGAAGCAGAGGCTTAGCACACACCCATGTCCTTGCCGTGTATAGTCATGCACAGTATTTACAAGCGAGTGGGGTTTTCAGGTTTCAGTCTGTAATGCAAATACATTCAGCATCACTAAGGCTGGTTGCCCTTGGTGGAGTGTAGGCAGTCACAGAGAATGCACATGGTGGTGGTCTGAAAAAAAAACAGCTTGGACACGTGCAATTAAATAAATCAAAAATAGTGACTTCATAATGTGTCAGTCTGTAAAAGTGATTTCAAATTGTAAAAAGAGATTTTCACTTGGCCCGAAAAAAAAAGAGCAGTAAGTGTGCTTTGAAATTGGCAAAGAAATTTCGTTTTGGCACTAATGTGAAAACATGACTCTGTGTGCATAGAAGAATTATAGGCAGAGATTTATTGCGTCTTGCTCTGGTGATTTCACAGTTGCATTAGATGGAAAGGGGGAGCGAATTATTGGGGGAAGAAGCAGAGGCTTAGCACACACCCATGTCCTTGCCGTGTGTAGTCATGCACAGTATTTACAAGCCAGTGGGGTTTTCAGGTTTAAGTCTGTAATGCAAATACATTCAGCATCACTAAGGCTGGTTGCCCTTGGTGGAGTGTAGGCAGTCACAGAGAATGCACATGGTGGTGGTCTGAAAAAAAAACAGCTTGGACACGTGCAATTAAATAAATCAAAAATAGTGGTTTCATAATGTGTCAGTCTGTAAAAGTGATTTCAAATTGTAAAAAGATATTTTCACTTGGCCCGAAAAAAAAAGAGCAGTAAGTGTGCTTTCAAATTGGCAAAGAAATTTCGTTTTGGCACTAATGTGAAAACATGACTCTGTGTGCATAGAAGAATTATAGGCAGAGATTTATTGCGTCTTGCTCTGGTGATTTCACAGTTGCATTAGATGGAAAGGGGGAGCGAATTTTTGGGGGAAGAAGCAGAGGCTTAGCACACACCCATGTCCTTGCCGTGTATAGTCATGCACAGTATTTACAAGCCAGTGGGGTTTTCAGGTTTAAGTCTGTAATGCAAATACATTCAGCATCACTAAGGCTGGTTGCCCTTGGTGGAGTGTAGCACTGTGGACATGGGCTTTTTAAAAAATCTGAAAAGTGGTTTCATAATGTGACAGTTTGTAAAAGAGATTTTCACTTGCCCAAAAAAAAGAGCAGTTTGTGTGCATTCAAATTGGCAAAGAAATTTCGTTTTGTGACTATTGTGAAAAGAAATGTAGTAATATATTTAAATACAATAACAGATTTTTTTTTTAGTTTTTTTCAGGTATTGCTGAAGAACAGTGAACAAAATTTAAGATGCCTACAAAATCTCGAGTTCAAAAAACGCAAAAAAAAAACCTATATTTGAAGACAACTGGAGGACCAAAGTTAGTAGAAGATGCTGATGTTGGGAAAAAGAAAAAATCTTCTGGTAAGCAAAAAAAACAATTCCTAAACAAAATATTTAAAACAAAGAAAAATGTACAAAATGTCTGTTCTCGGAAAAATGTAACAAAACATAGAGAACAGCAAAAAATTGAGAATTTAGTTAATGCAAATATACCTTCTGCAATTGAAAAGTTTAACATAAACAGAAAAACAGCATTTAAAGAGATACGTAGAAAAATGTTTCAGAGAAGAGTTATGTCCAATTTGATAAAGGATATAAAGAAATATAAGCAAAAGGCTAAATATTACAAGAGAAAAAAAGAAATTGAAGCCATTGCAGCAAAAGCATTAGAATTACAAAGGAAACTATTCATATTAATTTTGAATAGGATGCGTACATTAGACAAAATGGTTAATGTACTGAAATCACATAGCAAAAGGAAAAGAGTAGTGAACAGAACAA
Organism: Triturus cristatus; assembly: GCF_964204655.1. Lineage (NCBI taxonomy): Eukaryota > Metazoa > Chordata > Amphibia > Caudata > Salamandridae > Triturus > Triturus cristatus. The sequence continues at coordinate 299,997,926 of NC_140593.1, forward strand.
ACTTTTGTAAAGTGTTTTTAGGCAAGTGGATGCATAGTTCAAGTAGTGAACCTTTTTTTAATGAAGAAAGCTATTTTCAAAGTAATAGTTTGCTGCATGCAGTTGACACCAGAGGTCGTTCATACGAAGTAAAAAATGGTTGCATAATGGAGAAGGAGATAATGGTTCCAAGAGATGAGGTACAAGTGATGGCAGATGAGGCAATGGGGAGACGTCCTAAAGCCCCAGTGTACACTTGGAATTGTAGTAGTATTTGCACTGTGCGTCAGGAATCTATTGACAGATTTCGAGAGTTTCTAAGAGAATATAGTAAAAAAAGTGTAAAACAAAAGATTAAGGTGCTTCAAAGTCTGGATCCATGCAGAGTGAGAGAGAATACTGGTTTGCAGGGTCATTCTCTTGCTTGTCTATCTAGAAAAGTGTGCAATAGTGTTTTCCATCATTTTAGGATGCTGGCTGTTCATCATACTGAAATGAGAAAGTTTGTGAGACGGTTGTATTTTGCCAAAAGTCCAGCAATAAAGTTAAATGAATTGAATAGGGCTCTGTTCCGAGGAACGGTATCAGATGTAGAGAAGGTTGTTGATGAAATTCAGTTTTGTTACTTTGGTCCTGAACAAAACAGTGCAGAGAAGGACACAGTAAATGAGGAAGAAGTGGAAGAGAATGTAGAACCCTCTGTAAGTAACACATTTAATGATCACATAACAAAATTTGCAATAGTCTCTAATGAAAGACCAAATTTTACTTGTATTTGTTGCCGCAGAACTCATTATAGAAAACAAACTAGGAATGTTGATCTCTACAGAAAGAGTGAAAATGAAGATAATTATAAGTGGAAGGATTTTGCCACATATATATTTCTAGAAAATTGTTTTGAATTGGGTGAAGATCAGCGTATTTGTAAATACTGTTATAACAAGTTAGAGGAAAATAGAATGCCGACCAGAGCTGTACATAATAATTTAGAATTGGATGCTATTCCTGCCGAACTTTCTGAATTAAATACATATGAGTCTATACTCATTCAATGTGTTCATCCGTTCCAGACCATAGTACGTATGGAGCCCAAAACTGGTAAATTACCTCCTTCAGATTTACTGAGAGGTTTAAAAGGTAGAGTGGTGTATTTGCCCTTGGATTTGAAAAAAAATATGGAAACTATTGATGCGGATACTTTGGAAACTGAACCATTAATTATTCTGGTTAATGGTGTACCTACAAAGAATAAGAAGATTTGGCAGGAGCTGGTAGATGTGCGGAAAGTACAAAGAGCAAATTTGTATTTGAAAAAAAATAACAAATGGTATGAATCAATTTATATAGAAGAAGAAGAAGAAGAAGAAGATTTACAAGGAGACACAGAAACACCAACTGGACAAATTGAAAAAGTGGACAAGTCAAAGGAAGAAGAAATTTATGAACATTTTAGCATACATCCTCTCCATTCGAAAGAAGTTATGGGAGACAATATTGATCTCTTTCAGATGAAGAAAGCAAAAGGAAATCCCGTGAGTGTATGGGAGGAGAGCTTGGAAGCTCGATGTTTTCCCCAGCTGTTTCCTAAAGGAAAAGGAGGACGATACGATGAACGTCCAGAACAGATTCAAGCTTCAGAGTATCGAACTACAAGACTATATGCTGAAGATCCCAGATTTCGACAAAGTATTCCTTATTTGTTCCATCTTTTATTTGAAAGCGACTTGTCTGCACTGTCTTATGCAGTAAATCACATTTTAAAAAGTGGAGTACATTTACAAAATGTGTCTGCTAAGGATTTTATGGAGAAAGTGCAGCACCGAGATGATCATTTGGAAACACAACTGATCAATCTGATGGCTTGTCAGCGTGGGACAAATGAATATTGGTACCGATGCCATGGTGAACTAAAATGCATGTTACGCAATTTAGGAACACCAACATGGTTCCTTACCCTAAGCTGTGCCGAGTACGCTTGGGATGATTTACTGGATTTTCTACGAGAGGCCAATTCAAACATTAAAAACATCGAATACAAGACAGCAGGAGAACTGTGCTCATTGGATCCGGTTAATGTTTGCAGATATTTCAATCATAGATTTGAGGCTATGATGTCCTTCATCTGCAATAAAAAAAATCCACCCCTTGGAGAAGTAGTGGATTTCTTTTGGAGAAAAGAGTACCAGGCAAGAGGTGCTCCTCATATTCATATGCTGCTGTGGATCAAGGATGCCCCAAAGTTTGGAACAGATACTGATGAAGCAGTGTTATCTTACATTGAAGAATATGCAACATGTGCTATACCAAAAAGCACAGAAGAGAACAAGTTAAAGGAGCAAGTTCTACGTTTCCAAAGTCATCGGTGTGGAAAATACTGTCGACGGAAATACAAGAGCAAAGAAAAATACTACACTAAATGTCGATTTGGATTTCCTAGACCTGTTCTTTCAAATGGAAGAGTCAACAGTTTTATGTCAGCTGTGAGACATACTATCACAAGAAAATCACCTAAGAATACCTACAACCTTAAAAGAAAAGAAGAATCTAAAAATATAAATGACTACAACCCAGTCATTTTATCCATGTGGAACGCTAACATGGATATACAGTATGTTGCTGACAATTCCATTGCTGTTGCTCGATATGTAACGTCTTACATTACGAAATCAGAAAAAACAGAATTGAAGGAAATGTGGGAAGAGATTTCTCACGAGAAGACTGTCAGTAAGAAGCTGTACAGTTTCAGTTTGAAGATGTTATCGCATCGAGAAATTGGATCCTACGAATGTTCAGATAGGTTATCTTCTGCAAGTCTCTACTCGAAGTCAAGAAGAATAATTTGGGCAAGTTTAGGCCTTGCAGCAATGAGAAATCGGGTACTGAAATCTGTTGGAGAAATTGAATATTTGGCTGAGAATGACCCAGAAAGTACAGATATATTGAAAACAAACATGTTGGACACATATTATCCCAAGAGAAGTCATCATCTGGAGAACATGTGTCTCTATGAAGTGTTACAGAACTACATTTATTCACGGAAAGCTGCAGAAGACATCAACAGTGGAAAATATAAAGTTGTTGGTGAAGAAGGATGTTTGGTGAAGCAAACCAAAGGAAGTTTGATAAATCACCGGAAGCTGAGTTGCGACACTACCGACAAGAAAGAATTTTACTACTTGGCTCTTTTACAGTTGTTTAAACCATGGCGTACAGAGGATGAACTACTGGGAGAATTCCAGAGCTATGAAGATTCTTTTAATGCTTGTAAAGACAGCATACAATGCAGTACATTCTCAACTTATCTGCAAATGTTAAATGAAGAAATTGAACAGGAAACTACAATTGCAGCAGAAATAGCTAGAGACAGTTCTCAGGACAGCCAAAGTTCAGGAACATACAGTCAAGATCCCCTAGGACAACCAATCGTTGAAAATGAAGCATCAATAGCCATGAATGAAGTGGAAACGGCTATGAATCAAGGTCAAGAAGAATTTATAGACTTAGAAAATTTGGAAAGACAACTGAATCAAGAGCAGCAACAAATTTATGAAGAGATCAAAAACAAAATTGATCACGGATTTCTACATATCAAAAAAGAGTGCTCATGCACATCATTTCATCCAATCAGGATGTATGTAAGCGGACAAGCTGGCACTGGAAAAAGTTTCCTAATTAAAGTCATCAGAAGCTACCTAAAGCAAAAAACGGATTCTACTTTGTCTTGTGTGGTTACTGCTCCAACTGGGTTAGCAGCATATAACATAAAAGGAATCACCTTACATCGTTTGCTAATGTTACCAGTGGAGCATGAGAACAAAATACAATTCAACAAGCTAACTGGAGAAGCATCCTTGGAAGTTTCAAGAGTATTGAAGAAGATGCAAGTTCTCATTATTGATGAGGTGAGCATGGTATCGAACTTAATGCTTGCCTTTGTGCATTTAAGAATGCAGCAAATTTTGAAGACAGACTATGACGTGTTATTTGGTGGAAAACACGTCATAGTTTTTGGGGATCTTTTGCAACTTACTCCAGTTAAAGGACAACCAGTGTTTAATACTGTGACACATGAAGACACGAAGAAGTCATTGGGAAGCATTGGAAATACAAATATTTGGTCCTTCTTTGAGTACAAGGAACTTACAACTAATATGAGGCAAGCAAACGATAAAGAATATGGAAGTATTCTGAAAGATATCAGGATTGGAATACTCACAGAAGTTGGGAAAAAAGCATTACAGAGTCGGCTGCTACATAATTTATTTCCAAAGGAAGAAATAGTTGCAGAGAAAATATACAAGAATATTGCAGAAAACAAAAGTGTCATCTGCTTAATGCCAACTCTACGTGAATGCTCAATATTTAATGAGGAGCTTTTGAAATTGGAAAAGGAAGACATCAGGAAATTGGAAGCAGTGGACAAAATTGAGGATGGAAGAATTACTGTCACAGTAACAGGCAAACTGAAAAATAAATTGGACTCACTAGAGAAGAACATCTCCAAAACAGCAGGATTAGAAAAAAATCTATATGTTTGCATGAACTGTAGAGTGTTTTTAAGGAGAAATTTGGATGTTGAGAAAGGCTTAGTGAATGGAGCAATGGGAAGAGTTGTGGGTTTTATTAATTATCAGAAAAAAGAAGGAATTGAATGTTTAAAAATAAAATTTGATCAGATAGAAGAAGTTAAAGATATTTGTCGTTGTACAGTTCGTTTTATGCTTGTGAAAGACTTATATGTACGTAGGAAGCAGTTTCCGTTTTCTCTAGCATATGCTGTAACTATTCACAAGTCTCAAGGATTGACTGTAGATTGTGCATTTGTGAACATTGGTTCAACTGTGTTCAAAGAAGGTATGGCATATGTAGCTTTGTCACGAGTCAAAACATTATCAGGTTTATTCATGATAGACTTTGATGACTCAAAAGTTAGTGCTGATACAAACTGTGTAAAGGAGTATAATAGATTAAGAAGAAGCTATGCTCCTCATTTAGGTCAGTATCCTGTGTTGGAGAAACGTGTAGTTTCTCGTAAAAGGAGAAATGAGAATATCTGTAATGAAGATATAGAGAAGAGGAAAAAAAAGAGGAGTGATGTAATTGCAAGCAAAAAGAAAAAGGAAAATGAAGAACAGGTTGTAGGATGTCATTTTGAAAATAGCTCTGGTGTCAACTGCTATGCAAATGTAGTGCTGAATGTTGCATTTTATCTGGAAAGTTTGCAAGAGCAGATAATAGTAAATCAGGGAAAAAGATTCTGTTCAGAGCTGAGTCTCCTTTTTCAAAAGCTGAGTAAAGATAAAACTCAAATAGAAAGTGCTACTGACATTAGAAAACTTTTAGATGTATGTTCAGGACGAACACAGTTTTCTCAAAATGAACAGCAAGATGCACACGAATTTTTGATGTATTTTCTTCAGGTAGTGGAAGAAGAAGGAGTTCCCATTGACATTTTTTTTGGTCTCTCTTATAAATGGGAACATAGTTGTGATAATTGTTATAATATATGTGGCTCTATTGTTGATAATGAAAGGTTTATTTATTTGACATTGCCAGAGAGTAAAACAGTCACTTTTGCAAAATTAGTTAAAGATGCTAATCATAGCATGAAATGTGGTGAGTGTAATTCTGACATGTTATCAACATTAATTTTAAGGGAATACGGACAGTATGTAATTTTAATGATGCAACGATGTAGAGCTGATGGATCAAAATTGGATACTTTAATAAAGAAGTTTACAGGACAGCAATTATCAATTTCAGGAAAAACTTTTGTAACTGTTGCAATAATTTTCCATGATGGACCTACTGTTACTTCTGGACATTACACAGTTTATCTAAAATGTGAAAAAGGCTGGACACTGTGTAATGATTCCCAATTGATTTTCAAACAACGTTTGCCTTTTGATTTAGCAAATTCCTATCTAATCTTCCTGAAACCTAAATTTTAGAGAGACTTGGCAAGATCTGGACAAAATAATTTTACCATTTTACTGGATTACCATTGCAATTTTGTAGAAAAAATATTTTTAAAATTATCATTTGGCCTAAAGGAAAGATAACCAATTGTAATGTGGACTTTTTTAATTTTTAATGCAATTTTGAAAAACCAATAATTTAGAGATAATCGGTAACTTCTGCACATTTTAAATTTTGGAATGCTATTGAACTGCCATTGGAATTTTTTTTCAAAAATGATTTAAAAAATTACTATTTGGCCATGTGGAAAAGTAAGCAATTCTATTGTGGACTAAATAAATTATTCAAAAAATTTTCGTGAACCAAAATGTTACAGAGAATCGGTGAGATCTGGACAGATTAAACTTTAGAATTTTAATGGATTTCCCTTGGAAATTTATTCCAGGAAAAAAAAAAAAAATACTATTTGGCCTAAAGGAAATAAAATCAGATGTATTTTGGAGTTATTTGAGATATAATATTGTGATTATACTTCTCAAACAAACATATCAGACGGTATTTTAAAGAAAAAAGTATTGTTTTTAGATGATATTTTTTTAGAATAATATGCATTTCTGTAATGATAAGTTTAAGTGAGAAGAGATTCTGGGCTTTTTTAATACAATCTTTGTGATTGTTAATTTTTTTTGCCCGCTGTAAAATGATGAATGCAATTGCTTTCACAATTAATAGTGAAATGCAATTTATTCTGAAAACAGCAAAAATAAGGCAAAAATATTTTTTGGTAAAAAATGTAAATATGTGTACTGTATTATTAAATGGTTTAAAAATATTAATACTTTTTTCTTTATTTTCAGATCGATATAGAAAATTTTCGGAAACTACAACCATTTTAAAAACTATTTTTTAAAAAAACAAATGAATAAATATTTTTTTGAGTGAGTATGGTAAGTCAATAATAAAAATTGTAGTCTCTCAAGGACTTTATAATGTGATAAATGATTTTTAGTGTTTTTTTTTTTAAAATAAAAAAAAGGTACGCTTACCGTACGCGTACGGTAAAAAAAAAAAAAAAAAAAGTTTTTAAAAACAAGTAAAAAAAAGATGGAAGATAAGGTTGGCTCTTAAAAGAACCGTTGTGTTCATGCAGGGACAGAGGAAAGGAAGCATGGGAAAATCATTCAAAGCTACAAATGTGCTGATCTATTTTGTTGTTTACTAGGGAAACACTGGTCTCCCTATGACAAATTAGACCTTTACAAAATGTGCAATGAATATCAACCTTCCGAAATCGAAGGTTCATTTCCAGAGGGCCAGCAAAAGGAGATTCTCCCCCCACAGATGAAGGGCTCACCTGACCTGCAGAAGAAGGAGTAAGCCCTGCAGGTGATGGTCCAGGCTGAGCTGCTGTGGATGTACTGGCTTGTCTTTCTGAAGAGTTACCTCCAAAAAGATGACCATGTGTCCTTCTGTGTACATCCTGGAGGTGTCTCTTCATGGTGTGATTCCCAAAGGAATACTTCCTGTTAGGATTACCTCTAGAAAGTACACGCTTACACAGCTTGCAAGTAACTAAGGGTGCATTCACCTTTTGCTGGCCTTCTGGAAAAGTAAAATAATCCCAAACATAAGAAGGCTTTACTTTCCTCGCTCTCTGCCTCAAGACAGTGCTGCTGGTGCTAGCCTCACTCTCAGAAGAGCTCTGCTGTTCTGCCATCGTATCCCAAAGACAAACCAGCTCCTTCTCCCAAGGGATCACAAGCAGAAATGAGGGGAATGGGTGTGGTGTAGGAGAGTTCTAGAACTGAAAGTACTTTCAACCAATCAAAAGTTGTGTTTCATGATCACATGACCTACCGTACGCTTACGGTACGCTTACGGTGCGCTTACGGCAAAAAGTACGCATGCGCGTAAAAAAGACACGCGCTTGCGCGCATGCGCATAACAGTCACTCCCCGGCACTTCCGCGTAACGTGCGCGTGTGGCGTAAGCGCGCACGCGACCCACGCGCAGTACGCGCGGCTACGCAAAGTACGTAACTATACGCAAGCAGCGTAGATAGATTACGGGCGTTGCGTAAACCGTACGCTTACCGTGAGCTTACGGTACGCGTACTATAAAAAAAAAAAAAAAAAAAAAAAAACTGGAAATAAATTTTACATGTTTATTTTAAAAAATTTATATAAAATAAATATTTAATGATTTTAAAAATTTAAGCATAGTCTTTATAAAAGGTAAGAAAATTAAATTAAAAATATGTTTGAAAAAAATGAAGAATAAAAAAAAAAATAGCATTTAAAAAACCTTGCAAATTCACTGAAAAAACCATGGGTTTCACACACGTTATAGTTAGGAATTAGCATTTAAAAAACCTTAGAAATTCACTGAAAAAACCATAGGTTTCACACACGTTATAGTTAGGAATTAGCATTTAAAAAACCTTAGAAATTCAGTGAAAAAACCATAGGTTTCACACATGTTATAGTTAGCTGGACATTTTACTCGTAAAAAACCAATGAAATTGCCCCGTTATAGTTAGTTCAGCTAACTATAACTCGCGCGCCCGCAATGCACTGCTGATGACGTCACATATTACATCACTCATGACATGGTCAGTGACATCACTCATGACATCACTGATGACATCTCAAATGACATCACTGATGACATCACTGATGACATCATCCTTGTGATAGAGTGGCAGACCTCCTCTCACCTTAATATAAGCTTTGATACACACATTCAAAAATAGAGACTAAAATTTTCAAAACAATGGACATATCAATACCAGTTACAACAACCTCTTCAGTAATTCTAAGATCAACATACACATCCACTCATTCACCAACAGTCCTATACAGTCACTCATACATGTACTCACTCATCATATGTACTCATACACCTATACATCCTGTTACATAATGCCACTCATCCATAGAGTTACTCACACACATAGTCACTCATGCTAGTAAAGAATCAAACATACATTCACCTGCATATACAGTTATACACACACCACCACACTTACTTCTACGGAAACTTACACATACTTAGTCTTTTAAACAATCACTTATAGAAACACATACTTATTCATACAGGAACTCTTTCAATCTCTCCCTCTCACATATACTCACATATATACACCAATAGTCACATATACTAGTTTAAAACATATGTAGTTACTCATAAAGACACTATTGAGACAGTCATTCACTCACTAACACACCAATACACACACGCATCCACCCATGCAGTCCTGCACACATGCTCTGTTCAACACATACAAACAGTGAGTCACTCATTCATGCACCTATGCACTACGTCATACCCCCCACCGAACCATGCAGACACTCAGACTAATACTCAAAAAAACCAACTAATAACCTATATAGACACCCATGTAGCTACTCACCAACCCATGCAGCCACTTATACACAAAGTGAAAAAATGATACAGATATTTACATATTTAAATATTACTCACTAAGCCATGTATTCACTATGATACACTTAATCAGTCAGTTACACAATCAATTTTTCAAAAAGAAATCATCCATTTAGACAGTAATATACCCATTTATTCTTCTATCAACCTTGAGATATACATACATAAAACATATTTAATTTTCAGAAAAACACACATTCACTGGATGATGTCATCAGTGATGTCATCAGTGATGTCATTTGAGATGTCATCAGTGATGTCATGAGTGATGTCACTGACCATGTCATGAGTGATGTAATATGTGACGTCATCAGCAGTGCATTGCGGGCGCGCGAGTTATAGTTAGCTGAACTAACTATAACGGGGCAATTTCATTGGTTTTTTACGAGTAAAATGTCCAGCTAACTATAACATGTGTGAAACCTATGGTTTTTTCACTGAATTTCTAAGGTTTTTTAAATGCTAATTCCTAACTATAACGTGTGTGAAACCTATGGTTTTTTCAGTGAATATATATATAGTTATAGTTAGGACCGTGTTTCCATAGGAAATCTGAAAATTCTATTTTGAATAACTTTGGCGCCGGTTGACGCATCCTCGCGAAATTTTCAAAACTAATGGGGCGCTCCGCTCAGCTCCTACCCTGAAAGTCTCGGCGCCATTCGTCAAGTGGGGGCCGAGAAAAAAGGGGGGTCCCAAAACGCGTTTTCCCCATGCATTTTCCCATAGGACCTTTAGTCGAAGGTACAGCCCGAACGGAGAAAATAGCCTTTAAAAGCATATAAATATCTATAAGCGCGTACTGTGTGCGCACCGTGCGAGCACCGTGCGAGCACCCTAACGTGCGCGAGCGTAATTCTGATTGGTGGTTACAGGTTAGTCAACGTTAGAATCGGTCGAAATCAGGAAGTGTCGGCCGCCATTTTTTTTGTTTTCAGTGCGAGAGTGAAAAAGAAAGGTGTCGAACGTGAAAAGGGGGCAGGGTAGAGAGTTCCTGACCCCCTAGCCTTTATCAGGGGGTCCCTGAAGGACCCCGAAGGCAGAAAAAAAAATGTAACTTTTTTTAAACAAAATTGCGGGGGTGTGCGCACCGTGCGCGCACGGTGTAAAACCCAAAAAAAATTTAATACGTAATTTATTGTAAAATAAATATATAAAAAAAATATTAATACATACATAAATTAGCATTTAAAAAAATGTACAAATTCACTGGAAAAACCATAGGTTTCATACACGTTATAGTTAGGAATTAGCATTTAAAAAACCTTGCAAATTCACTTAAAAAACCATAGGTTTCACACATGTTATAGTTAGGTGGATATTTCACTTGTAAAAAACCAATGAAATTCCCCCGTTATAGTTAGTTCAGATAACTATAACTCGCGCGACCGCCACTCTATCACAAGGATGATGTCATCAGTGATGTCATGAGTGATGTCACTGACCATGTCATGAGTGATGTAACATGTGACGTCATCAGCAGTGCATTGCGGGCGCGCGAGTTATAGTTATCTGAACTAACTATAACGGGGGAATTTCATTGGTTTTTTACGAGTGAAATATCCACCTAACTACAACATGTGTGAAACCTATGGTTTTTTAAGTGAATATATATATATATATATATATATATTTATATATATGCCAAGGTGTATTGAAGAATGAATGGGTGTATAAGTGTCTGAATGGATGATTTAGTAGGTGCGGGATTGACTGTATAAGTGAGTGATTAAATGTGTCTTACTGAATGCATGGCTTAGTGACTAATCTGTGTGAATGTCTGTATCAGTCTATCATTTAGTGTGTAAGCGGCTGCCTGGGTTGGTGAGTAGCTACATGAGTGTCTATATGGGTTATTGATTGGTTGTCTGAGTATCTGTATGGGTGCCTGAGTGTCTTTGTGGGTGGGTGGGGGGTGTGTGACTGTGCATAGATGTGTGAGAGGGTGATTTACTGAGTCTTTGCAGGGCTGTATGGGTGGGTGAGTGTGTGTATGGGTGTTTTGGCGAGTGAATGGATGTCTCAGTGGAACATGTGGGAGTAGCTACATATGTGAAAGGAAGTATATGTGAATGTTGGGGTATATAAATGACTATATTTGAGAGTGAGTGATTGTGATAGTGGCTGTATGGATTAGTGTGTGCTTCTATCAGTGATTGTATAAGAGAGTAAGTATGTGTTAGTATCTGTATGAATAAGTGAGGTGGTGTGTTTATAACTTTATAGGTGAGTAAATGGGAGTGTAATTGATTCTTTGCATGGCTGACTAGATGTGTGAATAGCTCTTTGGATGACTGGCGGTGTGAGTGTCAGTATAGGTGTAAGAGTGCAAATGAGAGTGCTGTATTGATGAGTGACTGCATGTATGAGTGACTGTATGGGTGAATGAGTGGATGTGTGTGTAGACCTAGCAATCAGTGAGTGGGTATGTAGTAACTGGTATTGGTATGTCTATTGTTTCGAAAATGGTAGTCTGTATTTTAGAGTGGGTGTATCAAAGGTTATATTAGAGCGTGAGGAGGTGTATCAGATTATCACGTGGATGATGTCACCATTGATGTCATTTGAAATGTCATCTGTGATGTCATCAGTGATGTCACTGACCATGTCATGAGTGATGTAATATGTGACGCCATCAGCAGTGCATTGCGGGGGCGCGAGTTATAGTAAGCTCAACTAACTATAATGGCTGAATTTCTCTGGTTTCGTACGAGTGAAATGTCCAACTAACTATTACGACCCTGAAACCTGGGGTTTTTTCAGTGAATTTCAAAGGTTTTTTAAATGCTAATTTCTAAATATAATGACCCTGAAACCTATAGTTTTTTCAGTGGATTTCAACGGTCTTTTAAATGCTAATTTCTAACTATACCAACCCTGAAATCTCTTTTTTTCAGTGAATTTCAAAGGTTTTTCAAATGCTAATTTCTAACTATAACGACCCTGAAACCTATGTTTGTTGCAGTGAATTTCTGATGACATCATCCAGTGACTGTGTTTTTCTTTAAAGTTTAAATATGTATTATATATATGCTAAAGTGTTTTGAAGAATGAGTGGGTGTATAAGTGTCTGAATGGAGGATTTAGTAGGTGCGTGACTGACTGTTTAAGTGAGTGATTAAACAGGTCTTACTAAATGTATGGGTTAGTGACTAAACTGCATGAATGTCTGTATCAGTCTGTCTGTTGTTATATAAGCTGCTGCATGGGTTGGTCAGTAGCTACATGAGTGTCTATATGGGTTACCGATTGGTTGCCTGAGTATTTGTATGGGTGCCTGGGTGTATTTGTGGGTGGGTGGGAGGTGTGTGAGTCTGTGCATAGATGTTTGAGTAGTTGATTCACTGTGTGTATGGGGACAAGAGTGCATGTGGAAACAGCTGTATGGGTGGGTAAGTGTGTGGATGGGTGTGTTGGTGAGTGAATGGATGTCTCAATGGTACATGTCCAAGTAACTACATATGTAATAGGCAGTGTATGTGAAAGTTGAAGTATATAAATGACTATACATGAGAGTCAGTGATTGTGAGAGGGGCTGTATGGATGAGTGTTTACTTGTATCAGTGATTGTAGAAGAGAGTAAGTATGCATTTGTTTTTTTGTTTGAATAAGTGATGTGGTGTGTGTATGAGCATATCGGTCAGTAAATGGAAGTCTGATTGATTATTTGCATGACTGACTAGGTGTGAGAGTAACTCTGGATGAGTGGTGGTGTGTGAGTGTCTGTATAGGTTTATGAGTGCATATGATAGTGTTCTATTGATGAGTGACTGCATGAATGAGTGATTGTATGGGTGAATGAGTGGATATGTTTGGAGACCTAGGAATCAGTGAGTGTGTATGTAGTAACTGGTATTGGTGTGTCAATGGTTTCGAAAATGGTAGTCTTTTTTTTACAGTGGGTGTATCAAAGGTTATATTAGATTGTGAGGAGGTGGATCAGATTTTCACGTGGATGATGTCATCGGTGATGTCATCAGTGATGTCATTTGAGATGTCATGAGTGATGTCATTAGTGATGTCACTGACCATTTCATGAATTATGTAATATGTGACGTGATCAGCAGTGCATTGAGGGGGCGCGAGTTATAGTTAACTGAACTAACTATAACCGGGGAATTTCTCTGGTTTTGTACGAGTGAAATGTCCAACTAACTATAACGTCCCTGAAACCTGTGGTTTTTTCAGTGAATTTCTAAGGTTTTTTAAATGCTAATTTCTAACTATACCGTTCCTGAAACCTATGGTTTTTTCAGTGAATATATATATATATATACAATTATATATATGTATATACATATATATATATATGTTAAAAGGTGGCTGTGACCATCTGAGCCGCCTGGATTTTCTACTTTTTGAACACCTAATTGTTGAGCTTTTACAGTGGGAGAGCCTCATAGGTTGGGACTCACCCACAGTGAACTCATGATGAAAGAGACTGCATGTGGATTATACTGGTGTCCCCCTTGCACAGGAAGAGGAGCTCTCTCTGGGGCGTGGTCTGCTGAGGAAGACTGATGCTGGAGCCTGGAGCCATGGGCAGTTGGAAGGACGAACCCCCTGACTGTCCCACGATCCTGAATTGAGCCAGGAGCAGAGTCCAGGACCAGTGAGCAGAAGCATGGGCCTCTGTGCAAGGAGAAGAGAGGCCCAGGAGGAGAGCCAGGTGAAAGGCTTGTTCAAGGAGCCAGTGAAGATCGCTCCCTGCTGTGTTTACCCTCCTTGAGACCAGGAGGGCAAAGGAAAGTGCTCCCAGTGGCTGGGGCATGCCACCATGACCCAGAAGAGGCCTGATGGTGAAAATCGGCTGTCTGGGGGCTGAGATACACACCCCCAGAAGGTAGGTGACCTTTGACCTCTAATTGGACCGACAACGAAGCACGTGGGGCTCCGCTGCCAATTTTGAATGGGCCCCTGGGTTGGGTCAGGTTTTGGGGGCAGCCCCCATGAGAAGTAAAGTCAGAAAGCACCGTCATGCTCCCCATGAAGAGGCCCAGAAAGGGGTGCAGGAGCCCACCCTGGCCCCCAGTGGATCTGGAGACAGGGTCGCGCCATTGCGCCTCCTGGGAAGAAGCTATAGGGGAGCGCCGTTGCGCTCCCCGTGAAACTGGCCAAGCGGGGTGCCAGGAGCCCACCCTGGCCCTGACAAGAACAGAGTCAGGGGAGCGCTGTCATGCCCCTCTTTGAACAGTGGAAGGGGCCCTGGACCCCATTTCTGGGCCCCGAAGTGAAGGAGGAGGACAGGGGAGTGCTGCCGCACTTCCCCGCGGCTGTGGGAAGGCACGGGAAGTGCTGTTGCACTCCCCTGAGGTCCAGCTGGACCAGCGGGAGTCTCCATATCTGCCCGGAGAACTGCCGGCTCCAACGGTAGCACACAAGGGTGCTTGCCAGTCGGGGAGCCAGCAGGGGCAGCTGGGGTTTGGTTCCTCGAGCTGCCCTCCAATGTACCTATGATGTGCAGTGCCTGGGTGGGACCGGGCTCCCAAGAAGAGGACGGAGCAGCCGGGGTGGGCTCCCCACGCTGAATGGACTCACCTGGTGACAAGGGGTCCGGGTGGGACCAGGCCCCCAAACGCCTGGAGAAGTGGCGCAATGCCGCCAACACAGGAGGCGTGTCTCTCCCCAAGCAGCGGAGGAGCCGCTACTACAATTTTCACGCGCAGGAGCGAATCGCCCCATATTGCCTTGCAGGCCTGGACCTGCCTGCAAGGAAAAGCGGATCGTTTTCTGTGTGTGGTGAACCCAGGAAGATGGGGTCACCACCAGCTGTGAGCTAAGGTGCAGGGGGAGCTACAGGAGCAATGCAGTCTCCCCCAGCATGAAGAGGTAAAGTCCCCCTTAAGTCTCTGGGGCCTACATAGAAGTAACCCCTCAAGGGTTCAACCAGAAGTCAACAGCATCCTGAGGCTGGAACTTTTGTTCTACACCTGGGGGTGCATTAGGGACTGCACCAGGTATGAAGGGCTGAGCTGGGGATGTCTGGAGAAGGGCATCTCCTGGAGATGAAGAGGTTGAATGGCAAGAGAAGTGCATTTACCAATGTTATTTCTCTTCAGTGAAAGTCACATGTGAAATGTGAAGTCATAAGCAAAGTGGGGTTATGTTGCTGGACATTCCTGCTAGGGTGTCTGGCTGTATAGGCATAATCCTGTGACTTTAACTGTGATGCTTTGTATGTGCTTTAATTGCAATGCATTATAACTGTTATCAACTATGATGAGTATTGTCATTCTAAGTGATGCCCTAGTATGCATTCTTGCTACTGTGTTCGGTGAAGAACAATCCAGACTGTTAGCCACTAAGATGTAGAGGTGTATACTATATGGTCAGTATGAGATGCTCAGTCTGGGTTATGTGTCACCAGGGCAGGTGTGCCCATTTCAAATGGTTGTTGAGATAATGGGGTGGGTCTCCACTGGGATGGTGCCAGTGGGCAATGCCCTCACTCCAGGTTATGTTCAACCCACTGCATAGGGGGCACGATGATGTGCATACATGAGAGTGGTGGTACTAGACCCTACCCCCCCGCGGGAGGGGTAGACATGTTATGCAATGTCACAAAGTAATTCCACCAGCTTACCTATATTTGTAAATTGTTGCATATTATTGAGTAGTGTGTTTTTAATAAATGTACTCTTCCTTTAATAAAGCAAAATACAGACTGGACAATAAATTAGTGAGTGTTATTTCTGCGTTCTGTTGAATTGCGAGTACTAGCCCACACCAACTCCCTTGAGTAAGCCTTAGACTGCTCTTCAAGGCTACCCTCTGAGAGTCAAGCGCTACAATGGGGTGTTTGGTTCTCAGTGAAGGACAAATGTAGTCATGTTATTTGTGCAGGCCTTCACAGATACTTCCTCATTTTCCAATAATTTATATATATATATATATATATTCACTGAAAAAACCATAGGTTTCACAAATGTTATAGTTAGCTGGACATTTCACTCGTAAAAAACCAATGAAATTCCACGTTATAGTTAGATCAGGTAACTATAACTTGCGCGCCCACAATAAACTGCTGATGATGTCACATATTACATCACTTATGACATGGTCAGTGACATCACTCATGACATCAATGATGACATCTGAAATGACACATTGTGCATTGCGGTCGCGCACCGCGTGCCCATGTTACGCTGGATGGGCCATGTACGCACGATGCGCTTCGCGCACCGTCCACACACGGAGGACATATTATGCGCTTCGTTGTGAAGGGTTATCTGTTAGTTGTTCTTTAAAGTTAGATGCCATGCACAACAGGTGCCCGAAGGGCACCGTTTGCACACGGGGGGGGGAAATGTGGAAATATTAATTTTTTACCGTGCGCGTACGGTAAGCACAATCGGCGTTTTTAAAAAAAAAAATTATATTTAATTTTTGGCCTTGGGGGTTCTTTTGGGACACCCTAACCATGGCTATGTGGTTAGGAGCTGTCTAGCCTGCCCCTTTTCATGTTATCCAACTTTGTTTTTCCTCCCCCCCTCAGAGTGCGAGAGAGAAAATGGTGGCCGACACTTCCTGGTTTCGACCGATTCGAATGTTTACTAAGATCTAACAGCCAATCAGAATCGCGCTCGCGCACGGCACCGTACGCGTACGGTAAGCTTACCGTAAGCGCACGGTAAGCGCACGGTAAGCTGCCACAGATATATATATTGATTTAAATGCTATTTTCTCAGGAACTACTGAACAGATTTACACCAGACCTACAAAAGGCACTTCCTTGACCTGTAGACTACCTCTCTGCCAAATTTCAAGTAACTCTGTTCAGCCGTTCGGGCTGTAGCTTTGTCTAAAGGTCCTATGGAAAAATGCATGGGGAAAACGCGTTTTGGGACCCCCCTTTTTTCTCAGCCCCCGCTTGACGAATCCACCCGAGACTTTCAGGGTAGGGAATTTTTTTTTATAAAAAGCAGTGCGCGCACGGTGCACGTTGTGCGCAGCGCACTGTGCTGGCCAAAGCGCGCGCAGGGTGCGCGCGATGAAAAACCTTAAAAAAAAATAGATTAATAAATACATAACTTAGCATTTAAAAAAACCATACAAATTCACTTAAAAAACCATAGGTTTCACACAAGTTAGAGTTAGGAATTAGCATTTAAAAAACCTTGAACATTCACTTAAAAAACCATAGGTTTCACACAGGTTATAGTTAGGTGGACATTTCACTCGTAAAAAACCAATGAAATTCCCCCATTATAGTTAGTTCAGATAACTATAACTCGCGCGACCGCCACTCTATCACAAGGATGATGTCATCAGTGATGTCATGAGTGATGCCACTGACCATGTCATGAGTGATGTAATATGTGACGTCATGAGCAGTGGATTGCGGGCGCACGAGTTATAGTTATCTGAACTAACTATAACGGGGGAATTTCATTGGTTTTTTACGAGTGAAATGTCCACCTAATTATAACCTGAGTGAAACCTATGGTTTTTTAAGTGAATATATATATATATAAAACCTACTGGCGGTCGCCAGTAGGTAGATATAGTTAGAACCTATTTTCCATAGGAAATCCTCAACATTCTATTTGGAATAACTTTGGTGCCGATTGACGAATATTCGCGAAATTTTCAAAACTTTTGGCCAGCTCCGGTCCGCTCCTATCCTGAAAGTTTCACAGTGATTTGTTAAGTGGGAGCCGAGAAAAAAGGGGGGTCCCAAAACGCGCTTTCCCCATGCAATTTCCCATAGGATCTTTAGCCGCAGCTACAGCCCGAACTGATGAACAGAATTACACCAAATTTGGCAAAGAGATAGTCCTTAGTTCAGACTCGTGGCTTTTGCTTAAATGGTGTAAATCCGTTCAGTAGTTCCTGAGAAAATGACATTTAAAAGTACATATATATCTATGGCCTCGGAGGGTCCGCCTACCCTAAACGCAGCCTAACCGCACCCTGCCGTGCACGAGCTGTATTTTAATTGGCTGTCAACACTCCAAATCAGGAAGAGTTGGCAGCCATCTTGTGCCTCTGTAGAACTGAGGCACAAGAAAGCCCCCAAAAAACATTGTAAAACGCGAAAAGTGGGCAGGGTAGAAACACCCTGACCCCCTAGGCCTGCTCAGGGGGTCCCAAAAGGACCTCCAAGGCCCCAATTTGTTTTTTTTTAAACGGGAGGATACGCGCAGGATGCGCTTGCCGATAGAAAAAAAAAATCAGCGCGGGCTCCCAAGCTAAATATGCTAATTTTCCCCCGGGGGGGCCAAATCCCGGGGGCATAATGAAAAAATAGTGTGGGGCTTCTTCCAAATGACATCACTGATGACATCACTGATGACATCATCCAGTGAATGTGGTTTGGTTCGTTTTTTAAATATGTATTATATATATATAGCAATTTGCATAGAAGAATGAGTGGATATATAAATATAAATATCTGGATGGAGGATTTAGTAGCAGTTTGATTGACTGTTTACTTGACTAATTTATAGTGTCTCACTAAATATATTGGATAGTGACTAAACTGTGTGAATATCTGTATCACTTTGTGAGTTGTTGTGTAAACTGCTGCACCAGTTGGTTACTGCTATGTGAAAGACTATATTAGTTATTGATTAGTTAACTGAGTATTTGTGTGGGAGCGTGAATGTGTGTGTGGTTCGGTGGGGGGGTGTGACAGCCCAAAGATGTGTGAATAGTTGATTCAGTAGGTATCAGAAGTTAAAACTACATGTTATTACAGTTTTTTGGGTGAGTGAATATCTTTATGGGTGTGGTGATGAGCAAATATATGTCTCAATGGTACATGTCCAACAAACTAGAAAAATAAAAGCCAGTGTATGTGTCAGTTGTTGTATATAAATAAGTATACATAAGACTCAGTGATTGTATGAGTGACTGTATGGATAACTGTATACTTGTAAAAGTGATTTTATAACACACTAAGTATGAGTTACTATCTATATGAATAGATGAAGTGGTGTTTGTATAAGTGTGTAGCTAAGTAAAAGTAAGTATTATCCATTGTTTGCACAAGTGAGTAGGATGACTTCATAATTGATTCTGTTGTGTGCTGGTGTGTAATGTCGATATAGGTGTATAAGTATATTTGACAGTGTTCTATTGATCATTGACAGCATGCATTAGTGAATCTATAGTTCAGTGATTAGATGTGTGTATAGATCTAGGAATCACTGAGTGGGTGTTTAGAAACTTGTATTGGTGTGTCAATGGTTTCAAATAATTTACAGTGAGTGATGAAAGGTTATACTAGTGTATGATGAGGTGTATCTGATTGTCACGTGGATGATTTCAGCAGTGATATCATCAGTGATGTTATTTGAGATGTCATCAGTGATGTCACTGACTATGTCATGAATGATGTAATATGTGACATCATCAGCAGTGGATTGCTGGCACGCGAGATGTAGTTAGTACAACTAACTATATCGGAGGATTTTCAATGGTTTTGTACAAGTGAATGTCCAGTTTACTATAACACCCCTAAAACCTACGTTTTTTTCAGTGAATTTCTAAGGTTTTTTAAATGCTAATTCCTAACGATATCAGGCCTGAAACCTATAATTTTTTCAGTAAATATATATATATATATATATATATATATATATATATATATATATAATATATATATATATAACCGCTGCAACTCCCCTTCTCACATCCAATTTTTCGGAGAAAGACAGCACTCACGGGTGGCAGTTCCCAAAATGTATTCACTGGAAACTAGCACGATCACAAAACAGACGCGTTTCGGTAACAACCTTCATCCATGTTTACCGAGGCGCCAACTCGCCATGATTTTTAAACGTTCATGCAGTCCATAAACAGCGACAAGGGACAACCGTAAATCACGTTGTCCCCGACATTTCCTCCTAATATCAGCGCCATCTTGGAATGTCCTAAGTCCCAGCATAACAAGATGGTAACATGTTTAAACACAGATATGCTCATACATAAATTTAAGTTCTATACATATTTACATGCTATAAAGCCCTGGATGGGCAGAATCTTGGAGGAAAAGCACATTTCAAATTAAGATTGAGAATTAAGAATCATGGCTACGGCTACCAAGTTGTACAGTCACTATATATCTTGCATTTATGATCATTAATTCCCAAACAAATATCAGAGTGGGTAAGCACCCGCTTCCTCAATACCTTATGTAGGAAATTCATTATTCAGTAAAATTAGGACATCAATCAAAGAAAGTTCAGAGAACCAATACAAAGGATCAGATACTTCATAATTCCATCTATACATATATACATATATACAAAACTGTGTGCCTAGTATAACTGGGAATTCATCAGGTTTCAGAAGAATAAGGTGGTACATGTTCTACTCTCCTAAGTGGACAGCCAACTCTTCACTACTATTGAGACCCCATGGTGTCTTGGTCTGAAGGTCAATAATGTACCGTGACTCCAATCTCCGGAGTCTCAGTATCCTATCACCCCCTCTAGGATTCATCAGTACATGGTCCAGACAAAAGTAGCTCAGCTCATCCCTGTTACGATTATGTTCTTTATCAAAATGTCGTGCTACAGGATATGTCTCATCACCTTTGCTTATCGCTCGCATATGTTCAAGGATTCTAATCTTCGTGGGATGAATCGTGCTGCCCACATAACGTAGGCCGCATGGACACATAAGACAATAAACTGTATAGGGTGTAGTGCACGTCAAAAACTTCCTGATATTCCTACTAATTCTCATGCTTGGGATGTCATAACTAAGCACTCTCTTGCTCCCTTTGCAGGCTTTACATTTACCACACGGAAAGAACCCTTGTAGAGCTCCAAAAGGTGTTCTCGGGGCGTCACTCAAATAACTACACACTAAGTCATTTTTAATAGATCTAGCTTTCCTAAATGTGATCAGGGGGTTAGATGGAAGATCTCCCCCTATTATGCTGTCAGTCTGTAGAATGTGCCAGTTTTTTCGCATAATTCTTTTTAAGTCCCTCGCATTCCTAGAAAAAGTCGTAATAAGTCTGAATTTACCTCCACTAGTTTCATCATCCTTATCCTGTATTTGTTTATTCATAAGAAAATCTGATCTTTTGGTGGCATTCACTCTCCCAAAGGCCTCATCTAGAACTCCCCTACTGTAGCCCCTTGCTTCAAAACGTCTGATGCTATTGATTGCTGCCTGCTGAAACTCATTCTCATCACAGCTGTTCCTCTTGATCCGGAGCAATTCCCCATAGGGGATACTCCTTACCAAATTGGTGGGGTGACTACTTGAGGCATGTAGGACGGAATTCCCTGCTGTCTCCTTTCGAAAAAGTTTGGTTTTGAGCTGCCCCCCATCTACATAGATGTTGACATCTAAATAATTCACGGACACTGCATCCACTTCGCCAGTGAATTCAAGATTCACCTTGTTATTATTAAGGACCTTTATGTACTCTCTGGCTGTGTCAAGTGAACCGTTCCACACGATGAACAAGTCATCAATGAAACGGTACCACCTGACTACCTGATTTGTCCAGTGTATGTTGGAGATACCCCAGGCTACCTGCTCCTCCCACCAGCCTATGAACAAGTTCGCATAGCTGGGGGCGAAGCAGGTACCCATGGCCGTCCCTGAGGTCTGTCTATACATCTGTGTATGGAACAGAAAGATATTATTTGTGAGACAGAATCTGGCAAAGTCCATTATCAGTTCATTATGTTCCATGTATTTTAGAGGGCATTTCTTCAGGAAATATTCCATTGCCACCAGTCCATCATGATGCGCTATCGAAGTGTACAGACTTGAGATGTCCAGTACCATCAATTTGTATTCTTCCTTCCATTGTAAAGAAGCAATGTGCCCCAACAAATCCTTTGTGTCTCTTATATAAGATTTTAAGGTCTTAACATGGGGTAAAAGAAAAGAGTCAACATAGATGGACATGTTTTCTGTGAGGTTTCCCTGGGACGCCACAATTGGTCTCCCCGGAGGTGTCAGCTTATTTTTATGCACCTTGGGTAGGTGATAAAAGGTCGGAATAGTAGGGTTCAACTCTCCAATGAGTGGACTTACACTGCCATCACTGCGAATGAATATCATACAAGTATGGAGGATTATCATTCTCTTATTACTAAATGGCACAAAAAAGGACTACTGATTATGGATGAATTTTTATTCCTGAGAAGATTGAACCCTACTATTCCGACCTTTTATCACCTACCCAAGGTGCATAAAAATAAGCTGACACCTTCCATTTTGCCAGTTGTGCCTGCTGAAATGTAAGCAAAGTCCTAATGTTATGGTTGTGTCATGCAGGACGAGACACATACATAGATGAGCCAAGGTCAGTGTTTATTTTCCTCTGATCACACTCTACAGTTGTCAGTGTCTATGAACTCACATTACGTGTATGTTCACTGTCATTTACTGAATTGAGTCTGACATCGACATCTCACGTGAATGTTTGTGGCTTACACAACTGTATTGGCCAACCCTCAACCTGGCATTCTGGTGATCTGTGTGTCCTGTCACTGCTACATGTGCAGGTTTCAAAAGCAGTCCACCAAAGGAGAACATGAAGAGTCCTGATTTCTTTGAATTTGGCCATTGATATGGAGTCACAGCTATTTAACGTCTGGACAAGTGTCATCAGCTTTGTAGCATTGTATAGGACAGGACAAGTGCCGAATGTGGGTCACATATCCACATAGGGTCTGGGCTATTTCTTTAGCTACATTGTGAGTCTAGCCTTTTGCTGTCCCCACACATGATCTGACAATCCAGTGGCACATATTGGGTTTGGTGACTGATAAGGTAGTGCAGTACACCGCTGAACAGTGGGGGATTGTTGTGATAGCTACCTGTACATGTGAAATGTCATACAGGCCACTGAAGGTGAGATGTCTGTCAGTGGACACACCTTGCAAATTTAGAAGCACTTAAGAGTGATGCAAGGATGTCAAAGTCTGTCTTGACTCCATGGCACATGATGATTTGTCTCAATTGGAACCCAAACTCTACAAATGCAATGCAAGTCAGAGCATCGAATACCCTTTGGCTTGCCATGTGCACACTGGACAGTGTCTGTACCATTGCTCATCCAATGCACACATCAGTTATGATTTCCTAGTTCCAATTGTAGTGGTGCTGGAAGAGCAGATTTTAGTATTAATGCACAAATGTGGCTCATTTAGCCGGTTGTCAAGAAGAAACTACAACTTTCAAAATGCACTCTGCCCTGTATAGTCCATATGCCACAGTGTGCCTTTTTAATCTTGGTGACTGCTGCATGGACACAGAATCTGTGAATGGACCCGGAACACATTATTTCATACAGGAAATGTTTTACAGGGAGTGGGAGGCAGGAAATACATCAGAGGAAATAGTTGCCAGCCATTTTGTATTCATCCTGATCCAGCCACAATCAGAAATCAAATCCATTGCCATCCTGCTGTTCTGTTGTGGATAAAAATGAAATGACAGTGCAGGTGAGAATTATAAATATGTAACAAAAGGGGGAAGAAACCATTTAATTACATTTCAGCACGGCAGAATTTGCGAAATTCACTTTAGCAAATTATCGCAAAAATGTTAAAAATCTCCGCAAACACGTGGAAATATCGCGAAGATGCGGAAGTTTTTTTCCCGCCCGTTCGCAGTATTTTCTGCATGGTCGCCGCTCGCCATGCGGTTGCTCGCGGGCGTGGCCATCTTGTTTTTACTTGTCTCGCGGTGCATGATCGCGAGAAGAAAGACGTGATCGCGCGACGCATGACGTTACTGCATGCGCGAACTGTCGCGTGACAGCGCAAATGGCTACCAACAATCCAACATCTTGTGGAGAACGCGACCTGATCGGGAAAACTTGTCGGCGAACGCGGGGATTCAGGTAAGGCGATCGCGCGCACGCGAGAATGTATTATTTTACAGCGCGAGCAAGCAAAACATTTCTGGTAAAATGCGGATTGCGGAAATTTTGACATTTTCGCGCTCTACGCGGAACGCGAAAATGTCAAATTATCGCAATGTCCGCGAGCGGAACGGATTTTTAGCCCAGGCCTACTCATTACCGAGTTGTGTGATGGGGGTGGAGCAGTGTGGATATATCACAGACACATGGTGTCTGATTCACCCATGACATCACTCACGTTGTGGGAGTATCATTTGTGGGGGAGTCACATCTGTTGAGGGCACAGGCCCGACAATGCAATGGTTATGGCCTTTTCTGATTAAGTGGCCCATCCTCATGAGGTCCAGATAGGTTTCTCAGAACATGTATCGCTTTCCATCTGTGTCAATAGATTCTTTAGGGACATCCATTACACTGATCGCTGACATGGTCACATGAGCTGAAGCACGCTCAACCTTTTGACTACTGTAAACAGCTGTGATTTACATGCAGTTAGTGTAGCTTGCAAAGTCGTCTCAGGAAGGAATTTATTGACACAGTCATGTATATCCAAGTTTCATCATTGGCAACAGACAGCAAACCACATTTGGTCCATGACACTACAGGTTGCTCATGTGAAAAACGTGGCAACGAGCTGCTCACGGACTTGCATGCCCTGACCTCGGTTATGTGCAATGGCTTGGTTTCACAGATTCGGAGCTAGCCGAGGTTCCAGCGAGATGTGTAAGCCATGCGTTAAGGCAATGTTGTGCAAAACACAATAGGCTAATATGATCTTGCACACAACTTCTGGGGAGTACAGCAGCACACCCCCTGTACGGTCGAGACATCTGAATCGCACCTTCAACAGACCGAAAGTGCGCTCTATGATGGCTCGAGTCCGTATGTGTGCCCTATTGTACCTACGCTGTGGTACAGTGTTTGCACGCCTGAAAGGGGTAAGGAGATGTGGGGTGAGTGCATACCCAGCGTCACCTGAGGAGTGGAAAAAGGGCAGTTGGTTACATTTCCCTCTTTGAATTGCACAGGACATAATCTATACTGTATTACATGCAGTATCTGTTGGCCCATGTATGTAGCTTTATGATTCTTATTGTACAATGGTTAATGTTTGGGGGCATTCAGACATTTAAACAACACATTTACCTCATTTTTAACGCTTAGTACTTACCCAGTAGCCACATGTTGCCAAATTCTCTCGCAGCCATCCGCCGGGCAAGAGGTGACATGCGGAATATGAAGCTGTTATGGGTACTGCCTGGGAACACCGCATGCACATTAATGAACCTCCCACTGGCATCACAGACAGCTTGCACGTTGATGGAATGCCATCGGTGTCTGTTGCAGAAGATGTGTGCAATGCGGCGGGGTGCCTGAAGGGCCACATGGGTACAATCAATTACAGCCAGCACACGTGGGAATTGTACAATGAGATAGAAATCTTGTGCTGCCCTTTGTCTCAGGGCCAGTGTATGTGGCATTTGTATGTGGTTGTGGGCTCTAGCAGTGATGCATCTCAGTACCTGATGCAGGCACCGCGACTGACTTGCCTGGGATATGCCCACATGGTCACTGGAGACCCTTTGGAAAGACCCAGTGGCAAAGAAATGGAGCGCAGAAAGGATCTTGAGATATGCTGGGATTGCATGTGAGCAGCAGGTCACAGAGTCAAGTTCCTGCTCCCACTCACATACCATATCCAAGATGACTTCTGGAGGGAAACGGTACCTGGCCCTTACATCTTGGCTGGAAATTTTAAATAGCTTGATCCTCTGTCTGAAGATCCTCTCTGCTCTCCTCCTCCTCCCCCTCAAGTAGTTTTGCCGCATGGCAAGGGGCAGTGCAACAAACACATTCAGTGACATGTTGAAAGGGTTTGTGTGTGTCTGCTCTGCAGTTATACATGCTGCATAGCTAGGATTGGATGGAGTGTGTCAGCTGATGCATGGTGGGGGATGGTAGGGACTTGGACAGGTGTTTACCCTTGGCTCAAATGATCAATGACCACAGTTCATTTATTCTGGCCCCAAAGCGGAGCTTCCAGCCCGGGAGTGGAGTTTCCGGTCCGAAATCGGAGCTTCCGGCCTGGAAGCGGACTTCCTGCTCCGAGTGCAGAATTTCCGCTTCGGACGCGGAAATTCCGGCCCAAGTGCGGACGTAAAGTTAGTAGTCATAAATCCAGTCTGTGAATAGCAAAAGTAGTAAGTGCATTCTGTGAATACCAGAAGTAGTAAGTGCATTCTGTGAATACCAAAATGGTAGTAAGTTTAGGAGTTGGTCTTAAGCTAGTTCTGTGAATCGGGGCCTCAGACACTACAAAGTTATCCTTGGGGCAACTGATACATTATCCTAGGTCCAATACTCAACAGACCGGGTCCACCTGAGAACAGCAGGAACAATGATAGACACTTACTACACGACTTAATCCTGCACTGTGCTCTTCTTGGTCCATGTTGTCTTCTCAACCCCATGGAGTGGTATTACTGTCTTGTGGCCAAAAGATGAAGGTTAAGATTGTGTTTTTTTACTGTCAGACTCCGTTCTTCTGAAATAGGCCATCTGCTGGATACAAGAAAGTGATATCTCGGAAGTTAACCTTGGACTTTACCATTCTGGGAATTCACCTTGGTGTGTTACATGCCTAGAAACTTAGGGGCAGATTTACAAGCCCCTTGCGCCACTTTAGCGTCATATTTAACTTGGGAAAAGTGACGCAAAAGTGGTGCAGGGGTCTTGTAAATCTGCCCCTTAGACTCCCAGACGAAAAAAGAAACTAACAGATTATTTTAAGGAATGTATTGAATACAGTGAGCCCTTTGAGGTCTGATTCAAGTGCTTAGGGCCGCCTTTAAAGCCTATGTATGGGGTTGAGTAATTAAGGACTCAGTATCTGGCTGGAAGAAAAACAACAAACAGCAGATAATACTAGAAAAACAGGGCATGTTAAACAAACGATATAGAGACTGTCTTTAAAATGACACACTGAAAACCCTGGTTCATGCAAAACTAGACTTAAACATGCTATTCTCCTCAGCAGAAGAAAAGGTTCTTTTAGGGTTTACATTTCAACAATATGAACAGGGCAAAAAGGCAGGCAGACTTCAGGTTTTACAGTTAAAACAAATGGAGTTATCACGAATTGTACAAGCGCTACGAAACCAAGAGAAAATACTGGTTCTACACCTGACTCAATTCATCGGAGACTTTGAAAAATGTTGTATGCCCTTTTACACCTCTGAACTCAAAGTAATGGTAGCCAGAAGTACAAGGCCGAGTGTTTCTTCGATATGCACCTTACTGAATTGCGTAGTGAAGTGGCACAATAGCTGGAGACAGACATTCCTGTATCATCAAAGCCATGCCATCCAGAAAGGTCCCAGGAGAGGATGGCTTTCACAATAAGTTTTACAAGCTGAAGGTGAACCGCTTTGACCTTTTGCTGTACAGAAGTTTCGAACATGCTGAAAAGACCAGTGGCCTTTTGCTGTAGTTCAGCAGGGAAATTATTATGTTGCTTCACAGGCTGTTTGCACTCAAAGTTCGATGTCAAGATCAAGATCTTAGAAATGGTTCTTGCTCACTAGAAATCAGTATTCAAGGACCTTCTCTCTTCTGGACCTTCTCCTTTGTGACGGAAAGAACTCAAGTGCTCAGCCAGCACTGTGCATCCTGATAACCCAAAAACCCATCTTCAACAAGTATATGACTCCACTAGCCAATGTCATCCACATACACACTTCTAACATCCTCTTATGCACCAGTATCCCACAAATAATACTCTACCTCATAGACAACACCCCCAACAAAAGCAACAAGTTCACTGCCTGCCTGACCAGGTCACTGACTGCGTCAAGTCTAACTGTCGCAAGCTGAGCACTGACAAGACAAAAAACAGTAATATCCAGAAAAACACCACTCTCTGGGACCCTACCTGGTGGCCATCCGACTTCAGACCCAAAACCACCCTCAGCTCCCTTGCCAGGAACTTTGGGATCATCATTGACAACATGCTGAACATGTCCTCATAAGTCAACACTGTTGTACCATCCTGCTTCCACACCCTGAGGATGCTAGGAAAGAGTTTCAAAAAGCTCCTGAGTAATATCAGAAAACCCATCATCCATGCCCTCGCCACTAGCTCGCTGGGCCATGGGAACTCTATGCTGGAATTTCCTAGCAACTCACCAGATGACTACAAATCCTCCTGAACATGCAGCCAGACACATCCTTAACCTTTCAAGTAGGACTCACTTCACCCCACAGTTCAGCGAGCTACACTGGCTCCCAATACACAAGGGCGCTAAGTTGACACTACTCACCAACAGATTCAGAGCACTACAAAATACAGACACAGCCTATTTGAACAGTCACATCTCCTTCCATCAACCATAGAGACACCTCCGCTAAGTTTGAACTCCCTATCATACACCTCCCATGCACACAAAGAAACAGAGCCAGAGGCCGAGCCTTCTCATACATTGCCCCAAAACACAGAACGACCTCTTCCTCCTTTTACTTACGAGAACAGAGACGTCATTGCCAGGCATGTTTAACATAGTGTCTAACTTCAGCAGGTTCTCCGGTTATAAAAGAAACTAAAGTAAAAGTGAAGCAATCTCCATGAATGCTACAAATGCCCCTTCCTTAATGGCTGGGCTACAATTTATATGGTCTCCATATTTGATAAATACCCTGGAGACTATATTGAAAGAGATCTGTAAGAAATAGTGCACTATTAGGTGAAGATTTATACTACCAAGACAGCCTCTGATTTCACTAAATCATTAGATCTCCACTTCTCAATATAAGGCAAGATGCAGACCATCAAAATGGTGTCAGCTCCCAGATTTACACACAGTGGATACTCCCTCTCTCTTTTCCTACATCCACATTATGCCAGATAATTCGAATAATCAAAAACTTTGTCTGGGGTTCCCTGAGAGCTTGTCTCTGGATCTCAAAATTGCAAGCCATACACTTAATCAAGGTCTCTGCTTACCTCAAATGACCCTATACTATACAGCACACCACATGCCTCATGTGGCTAATTTATTTTCCACCACCAAGGAGGTACCTGACTGGGTCAGAATAGAAAACAACAGACCAGGAACACCACTTCAGGCCCAGATGTGTTGAAGAAAGTTGCCTCATCTGATTCCAATGACCTGCTACTAGGAGAGCATGTGGACAAATACCCACAAATGGCTATGACTAAATGGGTTCCTACACTCCCAAGCACCCTTCTGGCCTGACGTTGCACTGAGAATTGAGTGACGTATGATATGGATGGACTGAGCAGCTAAAGGAATTAACATGCTAGAGCATATTCTTACAACAGGAAAATTCAAACATTTAGCTCAATTGTCAGCTAGATGGGATACAAAGCTGGAGATGTATGCAATGGAAGCAATGCATACAATGTACATCCCCCTTGACCCCTGACGGCCTGTCTCAATTGCCTATCTAACTTTATCTTCATAGGAAGAGTAACTTCAATGGAACAATATTCGGGTTGTGTAGTACTATTATAGAAGAACTCCACTCCAAACAGCTACTCCCTCTTGAGGCGACATTGACAGGCAACACTGCACAAAACCCATATGGAAGCAGAGGGAGACACATTGAGACACATGATAGATTGCTTAAAGATGCAAGGCTGAAATTCAGTTGCTTTAAGCTATTACACAACTGACAGTGGTCTGCACAAACACTGACACTTGCTGATCTCCCTGTCTTCAGACTGTTAGGGTTCCACAGACACTGGAGGAGATATATTGTGCATGATGTTGTCGTATGGACCATTGCAGACCTTTTGTCATGTGGTGGTCAAAACTATGAATAACTCCAATGACATCCATCTAGATATTTCCCCTCTGGTTATTTAACACAACACTTTGGATCTTCCGGACATATCTTGCTGAAGGAAGAGGGAGATAGACACAGCACTAAACTAAATGTGTATTCTGAGGAAGTGGAGACAATGTCAGCCTCCCACCCACACTCACTGGTTCCATTACAGCACAAAGGAAGCATTGCATGTGAAAATAATGTATCCTCTAATTTGTCAATCTCACATATCTGGTCTCTTTTTATCACCCTGTCCTAGTGCATAGGTTGCACATCTATTCTGAATATTGATATATACAAAAAGTGATGGATGGAATGCTTGAAGTAATCTCAATACTTTGGCTGCTTCCCAGTTCCATTGTTATTCTGTAGACTATGCCACCTAAGATGCAAACAGCCATATGCAAATCAGTCTTGACTTTGCTCCGACAGGAACAGTTCAGTCAAACTGCCAAGCAAGAGCCTCCTTGAAGTAGAACACTGTACCCAAGCAATACGCATCCACGCATCTGATGATTCCTAATAAGGGTAAAACTGGTCTTGGATGCTTGTGTTCCAATTCAGGGAGGACCTGGCCTGGCAGTTTGTGCTGGACAGCTCCTATTGGAGCGGGGTCAAGACTGGTTTGCAAAGGGTTAGGTCCAAACTGAGGTGGCATGGTGTGAAAAATAATGATTGACTGGCATGCGGCCACTTGCAATTACCAGTGGTTGGAATTCATTCAAGCATTCCATCCATCACTTTTTTTTAACACTTCGTTGTGACACTCTAAGAGGGACTGGTGTTCCCAGACATGGGTCCAATGCACACTGTGACAATAGAACCAAGCTATACCCTTCTGATGAGCTCTAGTAAGAGAAAAAATGATCTTGGGTTGCTTGTTTTCCAGTTTGGACTTGGCCTGTTGTTGCAGGCTGTTCCTACTGGAGCATCTTCAAGAATGATTTGCATTTAGTTAGGTCCAAACTTAGATGGCCCGGTGTGAAAAATAATGCTGAACTGGGATGCAGCCACGAGTAATTACCAGTGGCGGAGTTTAATTCAAGCATTCCTTCCCTCACTTCTTTGTATACTTTTATGTTGAATATGTATTTTGGCATAGAGATAGAGGATTATGACCTGGAACATATGCAGTTTTTACTCTCATATGAGCTGCTCATATAAAGCATATATGGCTGTCAAATGGGCCTAGGTTTGGTCCTTAGTCAAGACTGTTGAACTTTACCAAATAATACTCAGTAGAAAACCCTATGTTAGATATTTTACTTTAGTTATTGAAGTTCTGTCTGTACCTTTACCATTATAGTTTGGAGTTTGGATGTTCATACAGTGTCCTTTTCACCCTTTATAAAGACCTCCTCTTTCATTTTTCTTGTTATTCTGTAAAGAAAGGTTATTTGTACGTCTTTAATCGTTACAAAATAAGAATACACTAATGCTAGAAAAAAATTAAAAATTCACTCAGTCAGCTCTTAACCAGATTCACTTTGCTAATGCTCAGGTGATTTCTGTCTTTGTATGTAGAATCTAAACCTCCTTTGTTGGGCCTCCCCATTTTCCACAGACAGCTTTAAGCTTCTCTCTGTCCACCCTTCAAACCCTTCCTGGTCCATAAAGAGCCACAAATGTTTACCTGTCTTGAGAAGCCCTTAGTTGGTCCTCCTAATGCCCCAGTCAGCTCTCACGGACCCTCAGCAAACCCCCAAGAAACTCTGATAACCAACAAAGCCCCTGGCCTATCTCTAGCAGCTTATAGTACATATAGTTCGTTCATTCCTGAGGATCACCTCACATGACTGTCAGAGCCTTCCATATTCGCTCAAAGTCCCTCTTTTTTCATTCAGATATTTGTATCAACCTTTAATGCACTCTTACTCTCTGAGCCACTTAGTCAATCTTCACAAGCCAAGAGCTGATGCGATTCTCTGCCATATGTCATTAGGTCTTCAACTTATGGAATCTCCAAGCACCTCCTCTTACTCTTCAGGTAGGACCATCCCTAATCATTTTCTTCATGGATACCGTCTTTGCCTCATATATAATCAAAACTTTAAGTCCTGATACAAATGACTTAAAAATCTCTATGAAGCACATGCAAGAAATATTTATATGTGTGTACACTAGATTGCGCTATACATGCAAATTGTATTCAGTGTCTTGCAATCCACCCACAATAATAATGTGCTTTCTGTTGTGGCATTTTATGTAAGTTGCAGATCACAAGTTACAGTCATAGCTCAGTGGGATCATTGAGTTGTTGCATGCATCCCTGTGTAACCTCCAAGATCCTAGGAAATAGTCAAGTGCCTATTGCAAAACCTCTAAATGACTTGATTGCCAAAGGTTCAAGTCCTTTTATGACTTATTAAAAATTGCACATTTCTTAAATGAATGTCATGGAGTTGGTTAGTAATATTATTAAGTGCAAATAAACAAATGATATTGTAGTTTGTTCTTTATAAAGGGTTATCATTAGATTAATTCACCAAAAACATACACGCACCAAAACTCACACACAAATAAAGACAATCTATTATGTTGAATGTGTTGTTTCACAATCATTACAAAGCACTGTGATGGATCAGGGAACAGATTTCTATCAGTTGTTAACATTGCGACCTAGTCACTTACTGTCCATGAAAACCGTGGTGGAGAGGAAGCTTGTACTATGGTTCGAGGGACTGCGGCAGTCCCGCCGAGCATATTGTGACTTGAGGACTGCCATTCCACCACCAGGTAACAATGGTTTGTTGGCAGCATTGGCGTTCCCATGGAGGGCCGACTGCCCAAGTCTTAATGGGGCCGTCAGACTGCTACCACCTTACCACCACAAGTTTGGTAGTTCTCGGACCACCAGACTCCCAATCTGGCTTAAGGGCCACACTTGCGGTCCAACCTCCCTATTAAGACTTGGGCTGTTGGACTACCTGGCACCGCCGTCACCTCCACAGAACAACAGTTCCCTGATGGGGGCCCGACAATCCTGAGGCAGCAATATGCTTGGCAGAATCGCTGTGGTCCCAACAAGCATATTACGAGTTTCCTCTCCCTCACTGTTTTCATGGCGTTTCCATGTCCATGAAAACCTTGGCTGAGGGGAGACGGGACCTGATGCCATGTGGATGCACACAGGGGACAAAACATGTGCCCCACTGTGTGCATGTACACTAGTTCCTGCAAGGCATGGACTTTACATTCCATGTCATGCAGGAACTTTTTTGAGCATTCCCATTGCGGTTCCCTTTTAAGAGGCACCGCCTTGGGAACGCCAAAAACCAGCCCGCGGGAAAGGAAAAAAAATCGTAATATGGTGAGCGGCCTAACCACAGTTTTAGCACAGCGGTACCGTGTTTTGTGCCATATAGCCTGCTTCCGCTGCCTCAAAAGTCGTAATCAGGACCTAAGTCATCTTACCTTAAAATGAGAATGACTGACAATGCAGATAATAATTCCTACATTTCCTTAAGTCCACATACGGTCTCTTTTCCTCATATGATTGCTTCACATTGATGCAAAGTGAACATACAGGGTCTGCACTGCACAGACTAGAAAATGGTTCTGATAAAATAATCCAACAGCACATCCATTGCTGGTTCTGTCTCATGCCCCAGAGCTCAACATGGTCAAGTAATTGGTGTGTGACATAATATCAACAAAAATAAATAATGCAATAAAAAATATTGAGACTAAAATACTGGGAACCAAACTCATCATGTGTACATGCATTTTAAGTAAACTACAAAGATATCAAGAAAAAATATTATGGACCTTTATATCATCAGAAAATAGGTAATTATATGATTTTACTAGATACAGCATTACATTTAATTTAATGTACATAATAACGCTTAAAATAACACAATTAAAAATGAATCTAATATTTTAAAATGTAATAGAGAATAAAATTGTGAAACATTAGACATGTATACATAGCACCCACATCTATATACATATGTTTACACACACACATATCTGTACTAATGTAAACAATGTAATAATGTGAACATTTAATAAACAAATTACATTGTGAATTGTTAATGAAAATATATATAATAACATTAACAACAAAAACAGATAAAAAATATATTTAAAAAATATATATACCCCAAATTCTAACACTGTTAAAAATTATTCATTTTTTAGAAATTATTCTAAAAAATACCCCAAAAAGTTACAAAAATATTACCACTCCTAACTAACCAATAGTTGGAAAAGTATTGGACTTTGCACCAGTTAGGTTGACTACTCCCATTCCAAAGTTAGGACCTGATTTAGATTTCGGTGGATGGGTTACTCCGTTACAACGATGACAGATATCCATTCCACCAAAGTATTAATCGCATAGAATCAACCAGATTTCTATTTTGACAGATGGGATATCTGTCGCTATTGTGACAGAGTAACCTGTCTGCCAAGATGTAAATCCGGCAACTAGCAACAGTAGGGAAAGTGTTAGGCTTTGGTGGGGTTAGATGCACTATTCACACTCCAAGGTAAGCAAAATATTATAAGTATTTCACATTGTAGTGTGTGGTTTTGTTATTCCCAGTCCAAAGTAAGCAAAATTAGCGAAAGTGTTGGGCAGTGAAATGGTCAGATATACATTCCTTCTCCAATCTAAATAACTGTAGGGAAAGTGGTGGACTTCTTTTCCCACACCAACATTTTTTGTAAATAAAACATTCAAATGTAGACAAAAAATACCATTTTACAATATTTTTACAAGAATACATATAAAACAAATTAAATTAAATTCAGTAAAGAAAAAATTTAAATTACAAATAAAATAATTATTCTTTAAAACAATTAAACATAGTTTGAATTAAACCATTTTTCACTCTTGTACCCTACAAAAAATCACCAAAAACAGTTATATATAATTTTAAAAAAGTAATCATATTAAACATAATAAATTACTGATATCACATTATTACATTATTAAATATAAAATAATGACCATGATAAAGAAAAAATTAAGTGGATACAACTAAAAAATAACTAACACTCAACAAATAATTAAAATAACATTTAATAAATTAATTAATTCACAGATTTATCAATTAAATAAAAAATTATTATTTATTAAAAATATTTCTTTACATATTAAACATTTTCTACCATAATTCCTTCAAACCCAAGTACTTGTTACTAAATTAACAATTTCTAATTAAACGAAAAAAATTCTTATCATATAAATATGTCCTGAACTAAATTCAACACACTTATTATGTCAATATCAATAACGTATTCTAGAAAAATAACAAAGTATCAAACGAATACAAAATTGTTTTTTTACAGTTATCTTAAAAAGAGTGTTGGCAAAGCCAATAGGTCGGACCTTGGGTAAAGAGCTATTGAACTTGACAGTGCTTGGTTTTTTTGCTGTAGTTTAACTGCAAAGGCTTTTTACACTTAGGGGCCAATTCCGATTCCGGCTGCAAAACGTACCGACCGACACAGACCCGGAACGGAGACAGACCGGCGCCGTACGACCCGTGCAGTACGATGCAACACGTGTGAATTACAACCGACACGTACGGAATACAAGCCGTACGACCGAGCCGTAGGGAAAACAGTGATTCGCACGGAAACCGGACCCGATTCGCACCGACCGACATGCACCAGGAATGACCCCGACTGACACATGCCCGCGATGTCCGATCCGCGCAGTACGATGCAATGCGTGTAAAACCACCCATCACCATGTCCCCAAAGAAGAATCCAAAGTTCACAGATGATGAGTTAGAAGTGCTGGTAGACGAGATCATCAGAGTAGAGCCACATTTGTTTGGTACATTGGTCCAAAGGACCCCCATGTCACAGAAAACAAACATGTGGGCGAGGATTGTGGACACGGTGAATGCACAAGCACCAACGTTGCGCATAAAGGACGATATCCAGAACAGGTGATATGACGTGCACAGGAGGATCAAGAAACCCATCGAGAAAGATCACGCCTTGAGGCAGCGCACTGGCGGTGGCCCTCCTGCAAAACCAGTATACTTCAGGTCCTGGGAGGAGAAGGTGTGAGACATCCTAACACCAGAGAGCGTCCATGAACTAGCAGAGATACCAGAGCCTGGTGAGTACACAACCAACATACTCAATATCGTGTGGCAAGGGGACAGTGAAACCATGCACCGTTAGCAAAGCCACAGTAACCAATAGATAATCATCCCAAGATGTGTATGCTAGTCAGACAAACACAGTACCTGCCATCTCATAGTGATTTGTAACTGTGTCATGACATGAATGAATGAATGAATGAATGAATAGGACACTTATAAAGCGCATGGCTACCAAAGGCCTCCCAGCTCTAAAAAGACACACCTAAAACTGCAAATCTAAAACTGCTCAAGAGAACAAGAAGGTTTTAAGATGCTTGCGGAAGAGAAGATGGTTGACCTCAAGACAAATAACATCAGGCAACTGATTCCAGCTTTTAGCAGCAATGACAGAGAAGAGACGGCCCCCGCACCGGGCTCGCTTGAATCTAGGAACAATAGCAAGATGTTTCGACTCAGATCGTAGAGGTCTTCTAGGGACATACAAAGAAATAATGGATTGCAGGATCGAGGGAGAGCGATCCACCAGAGATTTGTGAGCATTACACAGTGCCTTAAATTGAATTCTTTAATCAACTGGCAGCCAAAAGAGTCCCTTAATATACGGTTTCGCGGATTCTCTATTATGAACCTGCGTAAGAAGTCGTGCGGCACAATTTTGGACCGTTTGAAGCTTTTTTATAGTCGAACAAGGGGAGCCTAAGTAAAGCACATTGGCATAATCAAGCCTTGATAAAATCAGTGCTTGAACCAGCAGCTTCCTAGCGATAAAAGGCAAAGGGGGCAAGATCCTTCTAATCATTTTGAGAATGGCGTAGCAGGAGTTAGCAACCCTAGACGCCTGAGTTTTAAAACTAAGGTTGTGATCCAACCAGACTCCCAGGCTTTTTACTTGGTCTTTGGGTGACGGCATGTCTTCCATACATTTGGGCCAGAGAGTACCAATCTCCAGGCTGGTCGTTTTTCCCAGAAACATCAATTCTGTTTTTGCCGCATTCAGCTTA
Organism: Triturus cristatus; assembly: GCF_964204655.1. Taxonomy (NCBI): domain Eukaryota; kingdom Metazoa; phylum Chordata; class Amphibia; order Caudata; family Salamandridae; genus Triturus; species Triturus cristatus. Next base: position 300,035,029 of record NC_140593.1, read on the forward strand.
AGGAAAGAAGAGTCCATCCATGCCGAAACCTTTTCCAAAAATTCGGCCAAGATGGACTTGTTATTGTCTAAAAGGTTGAGGGACATAATAAGCTGAGTGTACGTAATGATCTTAACCTCGAAAGGCTCGACAATATTGGCCAGAGGACGCATATAAACATTAAAAGGTGTGGGGCTAAGAGAGGAGCCCTGCATGTACAAAACTACCAACAAATATAGCAAGGCAGTGGCACAAAGCTAAATAAACACTGTCAGACAGTTTTCCACCACAAACACACTACCTCACAGTGAAGCTGACTGACAGGAAGGAATAGTGGGTATGCAGGTGAAGTGAGTGTATCCAAAAGCATGATGGGGTTTGTAGTCACAGCTAATGCTCCCCCTCCCAATTGGCCCATCAAGACCTCTCTGAACCATGCCCACATCACAGGGAGTGGAAAATGACTGACAAGATGGCTGACACTGGGTCCTGCTGTGGGGAGCACATGGCCCTGGTAGGGGTTGTGCACAAATCAGAAGCAGGAAACCACTGCCTGACATCCTGAAAGCCAACTTGCACGCCCTCCAATGGAAGCACGTTTCATGGTGGGAAGTCTGGCCGGGTGGGAATGAGGACTGACAGCTCTGACCATACTTACCAGCATGTGGAGACACACACACCCCTCAACACAAACTCCACACAACTCACCGGGTATAATGCATTGACTCACACTGTAGTGAAATATCACCCAAAGATACACCGCACTGGGTTCTGCCGTGTGAAGCACAGGGGCTCTCTTTTGACTTGTAGCCAAACAAACACCAGGACTTCACAATCAGCCATCTTGCCGTTGCTGTCACACTCACTCACAGGGAAGCAGAGTCAAAAGGAAGGAAGTATGGGCATGCTGGGAAGGGGGGTGTAGCCAAAAGCATGGTGTAAATTGCAGTCACAGACATTCCCCACCCACCCACATGGCCCAGCAAGCTCACACTGAACCATGCTCACCTCACAGGGAGTGGAAATGGACTGACAAGATGTCTGGCACTGGGCTCTGTTGTGGGAAGCACAAGGCCCTGCTGGGAACTGGGCACCAACAAACACCAGGACTCCACTGACTGACATCCTGAAAATTAACCTGCACCCACTGCAATGGTGGCACGCTTTATGATGTGACAACTGGCCTGGGGGAGAAGGAGGTCCTGACTTGAAAACAAATAACACCGATGCTGGCCATACACACACCTTCTATGCTAAAACACATTGCACACGTGGTACCAGTCACTCACAAAGATAATGCCCGGGCAAGATGTCTGACACATGGGCCTGATAAATGATGTGGCTGAAAATCACACATATGCACTGGCCAACCCAAACACGGTCGCACACACAGCCATTGCAACCATATGTTCAAACTCACTGTCTAGTGATGCAGTGTCCAGGGGTGCCCCCTGGCCTGGCTGTGGAGGTTGCAGATGACAAGTGTGGAGATCCATATATAGTACATTATACAAAACACACAGGAACTCACATATACATCATTGACAGGGGACATCTGACAGTGAATGGAATGGACACACCAATATAGCTGACACCATAGCATGGTCTCATTTACACTCTGTACTGTTGTGAGCTGCATTCCACTCCTACATCGTGCTGCAACATATGCATCCTTCACACAACACACCACTCACTGACATAGACACTGTAGACACAAGGTCTAACCTGGTCTGCATTGGAGATGACATGCTACTCACAGCAGCCAAACCTCAACACACACAACACTGGATCTCATTATCATGAACATTGAAAAGCCAGAGTGCTTCCTTGCCCAATCCATGTCACCATGGAGAACATTGACAAGTCAAATCTAGGCCTGGGCGGTAAATTCCGTTGCGCTCGCGGAATTTGCGGAATTTCGGTAATTTCGCGTTCAACGGAGAACGCGAAATTGCCCAAAATTCTGCTTTCCGCTACTTCGCGAAATTTTTTCTTGTTCGCGTTCTCAAAATGCGTGTTAGCGAGATATTTCTCCCCGAGCACGCAAACAGCAACTGTGAACAGGAAAAAAGCATCGCGAACAAGCAATTCCGCGTGTTCGCGGAATTTCTGCATGTTCGCGGAGATTTTTTACCATTTCGCAGAGATTTGCATAACGCGATTACGCAAATTCCGCCCACCCCTAGTCAAATCACATATGCACGTGCAAAACTCAGCACCAGACTCATTAATGATGGTGACATCATCACTTGTATGAAATGAGATGGGAACTAGGAACACTGTAAAAAAAACACTTTCTCCCAAGAGATCACAGGCATACCGGACTGTGACCATGTCGTACCAATACACCAATGTGACACACAAAGACTAGCAAAATCTGCTACCACACATGCCCCAATCTTACAACATATCCTCGGTCGAATTGCACGTATGTCCTTGTTAAAGGTCAAATGTGTACAGGGATGACACACATGTGTCAGCAACGTCATAGCCCTTGTGTAGTAATGGCCATGTACAGCCAAATCTATAAATGAGCTGGGCATGCACACACTTCGACATGCACATTGAAATGTTTCATGTTGGCTGGGCAATGTGCCACAACAATATCAATCTCTGTCTGTGACAACTTTGGACAAAGCAGTGTACAGGCACGCATCCTGACAGTATCAAATGTCATGTATGTGAACCATTGATGCCTATAGAAATATAACTTACATTGTGTGTCTCTTCCAAACACAGGTGATGCTGGGGACACAGCAGCAAATAAAGAGGAGTCCCTGTCCCAGACTCCAGTGGACCCTCAGCTCTCTGGTGTGGATCAGTCTCTGTCCTCTTCGGATCATGAAGAACAACCTGGCACCTCCGGTGTGAGTCATGATGCAGCACCAGCAGTAAAAACATCTGCACCCCCTGAACCCATGCTTCCAGCATCTGGCAAAAGACAGGGCACCCCCGCCAACACGGACAGACCAAGGACACAGAATACCGACAGCACAGGGACACAGGACCCCCAGGAAGCAACGGACAACACCACCAGTAACAACACCCAAGGGGGCCCAGTGTCACCTGTGCATGCTGCCGCAGGTCCTGCCCGTGTGGATAGGGGTGCTGGGAGGGGTGGTAGGCAGAGGTCGCGGCTTGTAGAGGGGTCTGGACTGCATGATGACCCCCAACTGGCACGCATCATAGATGTGTACCAGGATAGCACTGGAGGATTCGGCCTGGTAGTAGGGATCCTCAAGAACAGTCAACAGGAGCAGGCTGCCCATCATGCCCGCATGGAGGCAAAGTGGGATGCACTTACTGCGGTGCATAGGGACATACTCACATGCCTCCGCCAGATAAGCACCAACATGTCCACACCTCCCTGTGTGGCCACAACATCTGTTGCCGCAAGATCTGCCAGTGCCACAGGGAGGGAGGATGACTCTGGCAGAGAGTCCTCTGCACCGTAGACGCCTGCACCTGAGGATCCCCCCCGAAGAAAAAGAGGGGTCGTCCGAAGAAGGACAAGTGAGACGCAGATGTCCATGCACATCCCCCAGGGCCTCAAAACTTGTTCTGGAAAATGTTCTTTGTGCGCAAACCGTTTACCTTGTCGTATCTTACACAACTCACCTACATGACATGGAGGGTTCATGTTGGTCCAATGTAGCAGATGACTGTGGACTTTACTCTGGACTTTTCAGCTACCAACACTTCCAACTCTACTGTGAACTTTGGAATCAAAACCCAATGTACAGCACCCACCATCCTGTGCACTATCCTCACACATGTTTGTAAATAAACTCACCAGTACACTATACTTGCCTCTGTTGTGATTCCAACTTGTTATGTGTCATGTAATGTTGATCTGCTAAAGAACACAGTTCATGCCAAATACTACAGCAATGTGATCACCATTATGTGAGTCATGGTGATGTGACACATGTGAGGGAGACACACCACTATGGTACCACAACACATACTCACCATGGCCATGTAACTCATCCCATACAATGATGTTGACCTGAAATACAGTGGAATGCACAGACACCACACCTATCCACAGTCAGTGGTAACAATCCCACAGGTGAGGTAAGCAAATGTCAGTCAGATGTGGGAAGACAGACAACGCACATAACAAAGCGTAGCACAGGTTGATTACACATCAGCAACATGTTTATTCCACAACAGTTGCAAGGTAATTCTACGTGACTGTGGACACACGGTCACAAAGTGTCGGAGAATTGAAGTCCAGGGGTGTGTGGTACATCACTTGATGGGAATCAACAACTTCCACCCTGGGGTTAGATTCTGGGTGTTGTTGGTCAGTGTTAACCAAACAACAGGCAAAGTACCCTGGGAAGGACAGACACAAGACACAGTCAAAAGCACAGAAGAACAGGAGAGAAATGCAATACACATGCACAAAACATGTCAAAAGAAACCTACACAGAAACAAGTTAGCAGTTCCACAGTATTGTGGAGTACAGACCATCTGAAAGGACACATCACTGCACGCTTCCAGGAAAGTAGGACACAGACACACTCAAACAGCAACAGAGCAGCCCCAACACATTTCAGGCTAACTCAATACATTGACATAACAACCCTGTAAACTCACTTTCAGGTGAAGAAGTTGTTGATGAGCTGTGTGCGGACGTCACCCTCATCATCATCATCGCTGGCATTGTGGCCCAGGTCTGGATCCTCCACAGGTGGCGGATGTAGGTCATCGTCATCCTGGATGAGAGGCAACTTCTTCCGCACTGCCATGTTGTGTAGCATGCAGCATTAAAGGATCATTTTGCACACCTTTGCCGGGTCATATGGGAGGGCCCCTCCGGTCTTGTCCAGGAAGCGGAAGCAGCTTTTCAGGAGACCAAAGGTCCGCTCAATCACCCTCCTGGTCTGACCATGTGCCTCATTAAAGCGCATCTCGGCTGGTGTCACAGGGCTCATGAGGGGTGTCAGCAACCACGGCATGTTGGGGTATCCGTAGTCACTTACATACAAACAATTGAACAATTAGCTGAGTTTTGAAATAGGGTGGAATACAACATTGCCAAACACACACAATGGTAAACAGTCAGTACACACCGACAAGCCAGGCACGCTGGTTTGGCATCTGTGAAATCAGCGACTACTCCTCATGATGTAGGCATTGTGCGCAGAACCGGGGAAACATGCACACACGTGTGATACACATGTCTGTAAGACATACCACCAGAGCATTGATGGAGTGGAAATGTTTCCTGTTCCGGTATGCCTGCTTATGTGCCTGTGGTGGTACCAGGGCCACATGAGTACCATCAATAGATCCGATGATGTCCAGCATCCTCTCCAGTATATAAAAAGCATCCTTTATGTCAGTGAGTTGACCTGGGCTAGGAAACATGATGTACAGGTCAAGGAAATGCAACATCCCCCGAAGACATCGCATAGCACATGACTGAACATAGTTTGCGACATACCACCAGCAGTAGCCACAGTGTACTGGAAGGTACCAATAGCAAAGAAGTGCAGGGCTGCCATCACCTTCACCTCTGGGGTCAGTGCTGTACAGTATGTCCGGCCAGGTAGGAGATGTGGCACCAACTGCTCTGCCAACTCCTCAATCACTGGCCTGGTGAAGTGGTACTGTCGGATGCAGTCACGTTCCTGCATGGTTTCAAGGTCTGGGAACGGTCTATGGACATCTGGTGCCCTGCAGTACAGAGATGGACAAAGGAAGATTGTTGATTCATCCACCCATGTGGCTATGACCAAGCAAAATATCACATGATACATCATGACAATAGACAATGTACTGAGGTGTGTGCAGTTGGGTATGGACACATATGTCACCTACATGCCCATCACCTCACATCTCAAGTCCACATGTCTACATAAGTTCCATGTAGTGCAATGGCCAATCATTGGGCTGTGTCACAGTACCTATGTACTGCTGTCACGTTACAAACAAACACCACAGTGACAAATGAGGCCTGATGTCTCCCAGGTATCACAGCTCTTTGACATGCAGATACCCAGGGTCCCTGTATTGCTACATGGACACTGGAATGACATGGTGTATCATGTACATGCCACAAAACAACCGTGAGTCCCACAGGTAGCGGCCACTGTTGTCTCTGCAGGCCCTATATAGACATCTCATAGACACATACACAACATCAATGTTGATGTACAAAACACATGGATGTGGGGACTGTCTCCTATTGGGCACATTTGATCAGACACATCTGAGATACAACATGCACACAGACTGTGGGTCTACATCAGAATTGCGGCTATGGGTCTCACTGTGATGTATATACCATCCCACCCAGGGCTCAGGGTGTATGTGACATGTCCTAAACATATCCAACCTGCAACTGTGTCCATGACTCATGCCCATAGCTGTACAGTTGCACATCACGGTGGTAATGTGCACAACACACAAAGGATTCTGTCCCCATGAACACGTGCACAGCCTGGGAGTGGCTGCACAAAAGTGCCACACAACAAACCAAATGTTGCCCCCCCAAAACACACAGGTAATGCAGCCTTTCATGCCTTGGGACACAGTGTGGCACAAGCTGTAGTGTGGTAGGTGTGCACCTGAGTCCCTGGTAAGTAATTGTGTGTGGAAGCCGTCAAAAAGTCACACCAATGTCAACCGACGTGGGTGACTTCTACAGAGACGCATTGCACAGTTCTGGACCGAGCAGTGCGTACGCTTAGCCATTGACTGCAATGAGAACCCGATGTGGGTGACTATCATGCATACGCGTCATGCAGGCATGGACCGAGCCGTGCGTACGCTTAGCCATTGACTGCAATGTCAACCGATGCAGGTGACTATCATGCATACGTGTTGTGCAGGCATGGACCGAGCCATGTGTATGCTTAGCCATTGACTGAAATGTGAACCGATGCACGTGACTATCATGCGTACGCATTGCACAGTTCAGGACCGAGCCGTGCGTACGCTTAGCCATTGACTGTAATGAGAACCGATGTGGGTGACTATCATGCTTACGTGTTGTGCAGGCATGGACCGAGCCATGCGTACGCTTAGCCATTGACTGAAATGTGAACCGATGCAGGTGACTATCATGCGTACGCATTGCACAGTTCAGGACCGAGACGTGCGTACGCTTGGCCATTGACTGCAATGAGAACCGATGTGGGTGGCTATCACGCATACGCGTCGCGCAGGCATGGACCGAGCCCTGCGCATGCCTTGGCCATTGCATCGTATGGAGAAGGGCGTGTGGATTTTCAAACCACGCATTGTACAGTAAGTTGACTGAGCCGTGCGCACCCATTGGCTCTGGACTGTCATGGAGACGGATGCGGATTCAAAACTTGCACGAGTTGTGCGCTTGAAAATCAGTTGGATGCCTACAACAATGGTGCAATTTCTAGGGTTTTATGAAGGTGAAGATTTGAACGATGCGGAAGATGTGTACGAGTCATACAATTCCATGGACTGGCCAGATTCATAGAATGCAACCATGTTGGACCAATCACTTGGGACACATGGTACAGATTCTGCCTCTGCAGCACACATATAAGGCTGGCTGGACCCCAGGGAGGTCACTTGCCTGCACTACATGCTACTGGACCACATCTCTGCTACCACTGCTGCTGTCTCTGCATCCGCTGGCTACTGCTATGGCACGTACTCTGGAGAGGGCCCCAGCCTTCACTGAGGAGGAGAACCAGGCCCTGCTGGACGGGCTCCTTCCACAGTACTGCAAGCTGTATGGGAAACCAGGGGAGCAGGTGAGTGTGCCGTCCACTGCCTTCCTAATTGTGCATGTTGTCTGACCAGCAGTACTAGCAGTGTGTACACCAGTGGCAAGCGTACTCACTGAGTACTTTCAACCGCCAAAGTGTGTAGGTACATGTAATGAACAGGTGTTCTGCAGCAAAAGTGCATTTGTGCAAGATCAACTTCCCAGGCAATGTTAACATGTCAGACGTGCAGGGCATTTGTCCATTTCCATGCGTGCACAACCTGTGTAACTCATTTTCCTTTATGATGATGATATGTAAATCCAACTGTGTGCAGCACAAATATGGGGCATGTGTGTTAATGTACTTTTAACTTTGTCATCCTCACAGGTTGATGCCCCCCAGAATCAGGATATCTGGCTGACCATCGCCCGGGCAGTTCGATCAGTGGGGGTCTTCAAGCGCCGGATCCGCAACAGCCAGAAGAGGTGTCAGGACCTTCAGGGCTGGACCCGGATGATCGCAAGGGTCCAGCTGAAGCTGTCACCTTCTCGCAGGAGGGGCGGACACTGGACCCTGACCCCCCACATGCTCAGGATTCTGGTGGTGGTCTTCCCGGACCTGGATGGGCTGCTGAAGGCCAGACAGCAGCAGTGAGGGGGTAAGTCCATGCCTAATCTGTGTACTATGTCTGACATGGAATTTGCAGTCTTTTGGCCTGGTCACACTTCCTCATTACGTAGGTCTTGTAGTCCAGGACTCATGTCCCTCAATTGTGTGATGCACTCTCCTCATCTGATCCACAGGTGTGGACCCTACAGTCCGAGGCTTGTGTCACTAGTGCACTGTGTCCTTGCAGTCAGCTATGCTTCAGGTTCCGGACAGCATCTGTTACCGTGACTCTGTTGTGTGTTTCATGGGTGGGTCAATTGTTTACACAATGCCTGAGATCTGACATGTGATCTGTGTGAGCCCTTGATATCTGTTCCAATTGCTGGTCTGACTCGCCACATGTGACTGGGGTATTTCAAACACACCCATGCAGCAGGGAACTCTAAATTTTGGGCCTCAGGAGTATGTATATCAAGTGTGTCACACTTGCTTAGCCACCTGACTACTGTCCAGGACTATATACTGTTTCACGTAGACCTGGGCAGTCATGCCTACTCAAGGGCATTTAGAAACACTCTGTAATCCCACTCCTGTGTATCAACTTACAGGTTGTGCTTAGTGACATGTGCCTTCAGGTGTCTGCCTCTGTGTCATTGTGGTGTGGCTTCCTTTTCAGGACAACTGGGGTGTTCATGAGTTTGAGGGTCAGCAGGATATCTGAGATGTGACTATAAAAGACAAGACCTGTGTGACATATAGGTGTGTGATCACTTGACAGTGCACAATGGTGTATGCAACTGTAAACTTCAGGCAGCTGTGTTTCATGCACATCAGACTGTGATGTGCTCATGTACAGGGAGTTGTTTTCGCAGAGACTCATATGTCTGTTTTGTATGATGTGGGGTCATCTGGGTCTGGGATATCTTGTTTGCAGGGGATGGACAAGTGCACTTGTCAGCTGCAGAGTTTGCTTTACCCATGACCTATGATTGTGACACAGTCCATATTGTTGTTGTCTGGATGCCCTGCCCTTGTGACAGGAGACATTGATGACTGACTTTCCAGGCATGCCTGTGCCATGGCATTTAACTTGCTAGGAGTGATCCTGCATTGGGGTCAAATGTGCTCCATGCACCCCATTGTGGCATTGACTATCAGGACATGAGAACATTATAGTGTGTGTTGCTGGTATGCATCACAAGCATGTGAAATGTGACTCTGCCCATCCCTTCTTCCTGACACCTCTACTGAGTCAGTGGCAAGAGATGTGATATGTGTATAGTGACATACTCCTACATGTTCACTTGCATGCCCAACAAATGTGTAGGTGATGCATGTCTGCACATTGGGGTATTAGCATCTAACATGCAACAGACATATGGGTGCAAGTCCAGGAGGGATATGAGTGCCATGGCTGATGGCGAGACTGACAATTGGCTTATTCTAAACAGTGTGAGCACTTTGAGCAGTGTTCAGCTGATGATGCCAGGGCTTGCCCTGTGATGTGCTGTACTCACTGTGGTGTGTGCGGTCAGTGCAGGTGACTGATGTTGTTCTTTTTTTCCTAATCCTATCCAGGTACATCCACGGCCACAGGAGGGGACAGCTCCATGGACCAGGAGGAGCCACAGAGCCAGACTGGGACGGAAGGCGAGGAGTTGAAGGGACCCAGTGGCACGGAGGGCGAGTGGAGCCACACCGAGGAGTCCTCAGCACCATCCACCCCAGCTGAGAACCACAGCAGCTCGGAGGATGACTCCCTTGTGGAGGCAGGAGTCAGCAGCCACCAAACCCCAGCTAGTGAGGCTGTCCTCGCCACCACCACCACCACCATCACCACCCTCCCATTGGCTCCAATCCCAGAGGTCCGTGGAGGCTCCCGTGTTTGGGAGAATGTCTCCTTTGTACCAGGCACCGGACCCCCTGCCCCTCTGTCCCCTGCTACCCTGAGTGTGGAGTCTGTGGACTTGCTTTGACAGATCCATGTATGGCAGACATCAATGCTGAGTGTCCTCCATGCACACACCAGTCTGTTGACACAACTGGTGTCGTTCATGGAGGGCATTTCATCGGGCATGTCTGCCCTACAGAGGACCAATCAGTCCGTGGCCTCCTCCCTGACGGCAGCAGTGTCCCTCTTTCAACACTCCCTCACCCCTCCTACCCCTACCCCATCCACTATTCCTAGCACCCTACCTATCCCAAGCACACACACACCAGCACATTCACCCAAACCCACAGACACGGGCAGCACACAAACACCCAAACCAAGGTCTAGACGTGCAAACAAGCAACCTCAGGGGACTGATACCACACTCACAGGGAATGGTTTGCAAACACACACACAGGCATCCACAACCACTCCGTAGTCCTCTGATACCTCTCCCTCCAAGACCCCTTCCCTTGCCTCACCTGCAACCCCATCTTCCAAGAAGCTCTTCCTCTGTGACCTTGGCCTCTTCCCCACCAATCCAGCAAATCCAGCTTACAAGTGGAAGAGGAAGTCCCCACACACAGAGGGGAGTGCCCCTCACACCCGGACACCCTCCCCCAGGTGCAGTCAGACTGATGCCCCCACCCGCAAGTCCCCCCGGAGCCAGAAGAGCAAGACCCAACCCCCGCCCCACAGCTCCACGACACACTCTCTGTCCTCCATCTCCCAGGCCACCACTCCAGAGGTTCCCCTGCCACACCCTGCCCCAGGTTCCCACCCACAGATACAACTTCCCCAAAATGCTCCAGCCCTCCCCTCCTACCACTTGTTCTTCCACCCCAACCCCCCCGGTCAGACTGTTTGTGCCACTGGTGTGGGGACCGTGGCCCCCCTCTGTCCTGCAGACCTCACCTAAACCCCATTCCGCTCCTATGGAGTTGGGCACTGCAGTGGAGTCCACGACCACCCCGTCTGACTTGGGCACTGCAGTGGGGACCCAGTCCACTCCACCTGACCTGCCCACTGCAGTTGTGCCGACACCCACCCCATCTGACTTGTGCCCCACAGTTGTGACTGCACCCTCTATGTCAGACACCTCCACTGCAGTTGCCAGTGACTCTCCTGCATCCACCACCCTTTCTGCTGAGCCCTGATCCTGTCCCTGCGGTGCCTGGCCTGCCCCAATGTATGCCCCTCCGAGTTGATGTCCCCTGTCCTTACCAGTGCAGGCAAGCCAGAGCCTTCATTGGGTGGTAACTGATGGCTGACTGACCAAGTGTTCTGCTGACATGACTGAGACCTGCTGGGACTAAGTTTGGCACAGCTGAGCTTCCAGAGTAGTTGAGTCCCCTCAAGTAAGTGTGATGTTCCATGACATTGCCTGGGCCCATGGTGTGTGTTGTGTGAGCATGTGTGTGTGTGTCCACATCCCTTTTCATACACAGGCAGTGTTCCCTTGATATGTTCCTGTTGTTGATGCTTGCTGAGTTGTACTGTGTTCATCCCACATCTTTGTCCTGAGCTACCAGATGTGTGAGTGCATGACACACTACTGTTAATTGGTGTTCCATAATTGGGATTTGTCAGTTTTTAGTGGTGATGATGTGGTCAGATGCATATGGGACACAGTCAGGGGTCCCCAAGGCACTTGTTTGTTTGCAATATCATGTAGTTGTCCCTAGGTGGTACCTTTCGGTCATTGAGACATGTGTATGTGTGTGTGACTGCTCCCACTCGTCAGGTTCAGGGCTGCAATGTTGGCAGGTGTCAGCATGTGTGCCTTGTGGTTGTCCTTAGCTTCTGCATTGTCCTGGGACTGTGGCAGGGATTCCGAAGGTTACGAGAGCTTTGACGTCATGGCCATGTACCGCATACTGTGCAGTATGTCTGTCATTCACCAGGGTTGTAGACTGTCCTTGTGTGATGAGACTGTGCACCTTAGTTCCTCCCAACATTACTTTGTTTGTCATGGGTGAATGTGCAATGTCACCTGTCCATGTGGGTTTCACAGATGCACATTTGTGCAGTTCAGGGTGTGTGGTGTTGAGGGTGGACAGATGTGAATGTTTGCATGGATCGGCCCCTGCCATGCTGAGTGATTTGTGTTTGTGTAGGTGTGATGTACGTTTGTGGCACAGGACACATGTCTGGGTTTCACAGTTTGTAAGACATCTACCTTTGTCATCACAGTGGACGTATCATGCATGCTTGTGTCACCCCAATGTATGGTCCCTGGGGGTAGTGCTGTTGTGTGTCAGTCTCTTGCTGTGTTAGTTGCTGTTCATTCCAGCTTGTGTCACATGTGTCTGTTGTGCTCCCTCTCATCTCACAATGCCTGATTGCCCACTAAGGGGTGCCCAATGATGGGTTATTTTTGTATGGCACTGTGTCCACATCTGTCTCACTGTGGTTCAGCCCCCCTCATGTGTTGTGTAGTTGCCTGGGGATACTGAGACACACACACACATGTTGTGTCAGATGTGCAGTGTGAGGTTGCCTGTTTGTGTTTGTGCATCTGCACCAGTGCATTGGAATTACTGTTGGGGGCCTTTGTCTGGATGTTGTTTTTGTGATTTTCCCTGCTGACCCTGTGAGTCATATCACATCATTCTGCACATTTATCCTGGTTGTTAGTTCCCATTGCTGTCATGGAATGGGAGTTTGTGACCTGACACCTACAGACTACACAGGATGTTTTGATTTGTGTGTCTATTTTCGAGATGTGTGTATGCTTTGTGATGGTCACTTCTGCTTTTGTGTCATTGTACACTGTATGCAATGTCACCCCCCATGGGTGGTGCTTGTCTGCACATGGCCGAGAGTATGACACAGTGCTATTGTGATGCTTGCCTTGTGTAGGCCACACTCAGTTTTTGGTCACACATGTGATGGTAGTTACATTGTATGTTCAAAGTCATATTCACTGTTGTGGGCATTTGTCACAGACTACACACTGTTGTCATGATGTTAGGGGGGTGTATTTTGCTGACATACCTAATGTTGGTGTATGATGGATGTGTGGCGCATCACCCATCCTATGGGTTTGGGTGGCAGGAGTGCTGGGCAACATAAGCCCTATGAGTGGGGGTGGCAGGAGTGATGGGCAACATAGTCCTTATGGGTGGGGGTGGCAGTAGTGATGACCAACATAACCCCTATGGGTGGGGGTGGCAGAAGTGATGGGCAACACAGTACCTATGAGTGGGGTTGGCAGGAGTGATGGGCAACATAGTCCCTATGAGTGGGGGTGGCAGTAGTGATGGGCAACATAGTCCCTATGAGTGGGGGTGGCAGTAGTGATGGGCAACAGATCCCCTATGAGTGGGGGTGGCATGAGTGCTGGGCAACATAAGCCCTATGAGTGGGGGTGGCAGGAGTGATGGGCAACATAGTCCCTATGGGTGGGGGTGGCTGTAGTGATGGGCAACAGGTCCCCTATGAGTGGGGGTGGCAGGAGTGATGGGCAACCTAGTCCCTATGAGTGGGGGTGGCAGTAGTGATGGGCAAGAGATCCCCTATGTGTGGGGGTGGCAGGAGTGCTGGGCAACATAGTCCCTATGAGTGGGGGTGGCAGGAGTGATGGGCAACAGGTCCCCTATGTGTGGGGGTGGCAGGAGTGCTGGGCAACATAGTCCCTATGAGTGGGGGTGGCAGGAGTGATGGGCAACATAGTCCCTATGGGTGGGGGTGGCAGTAGTGATGGACAACATAACCCCTATTGGTGGGGGTGGCAGTAGTGATGGGCAACATAGTCCCTATGAGTGGGAGTGGCAGAAGTGATGGGCAACAGATCCCCTATGAGGGGGGGTGGCATGAGTGCTGGGCAACATAAGCCCTATGAGTGGGGGTGGCAGGAGTGATGGGCAACATAGTCCCTATGGGTGGGGGTGGCTGTAGTGATGGGCAACAGGTCCCCTATGAGTGGGGGTGGCAGTAGTGATGGGCAACATAAGCCCTATGAGAGGGGGTGGCAGGAGTGATGGGCAAAAGGTCCCCTATGAGTGGGGGTGGCAGGAGTGCTGGGCAATATAAGCTCTATGAGTGGGGGTGGCAGGAGTGATGGGCAACATAGTCCCTATGAGTGGGGGTGGCAGTAGTGATGGGCAAAATAACCCCTATGGGTGGGGGTGGCAGTAGTGATGGGCAACATAGTCCCTATTGGTGGGGGTGGCAGTAGTGATGGGCAACAGGTCCCCTATGAGTGGGGGTGGCAGGAGTGATGGGCAACCTAGTCCCTATGAGTGGGGGTGGTGGGAGTGATGGGCAACATAGACCCTATGAGTGGGTGTGGCAGTAGTAATGGGCAACAGGTCCCCTATGTGTGGGGGTGGCAGGAGTGCTGGGCAACATAGTCCCTATAAGAGGGGGTGGCAGGAGTGATGGGCAACATAACCCCTATGTGTGGGGATGGCAGGAGTGATGGGCAACATACCCCCTATGAGTGGGGGTGGCAGTAGTAATAGCCATGCAACCCCTATGGTGGCTTGTTGCTAGTGGACAGGATATGGATCCCCTGGGTGTGTGTGACATTTGGAGGAGTAAGTGTTGTTTGTTTGTGTGGTGGATGTGTGACTTACCGTCTGCGCCGTCAACGTCTGTTCCTGATCCGGTCACAGATGTATAGTACTGGTATGACGTGCCTGATGGGATTCATGATGTGTTTGTCTCATCCACGCTGCTTGTTGCTCCGTCTCGTACCCGTTGCTAGCTGGTCCGTCTCATAGCCGTGGATTGTGTTCTGGCGCGAATCGTACCTGATATGCTTTTTTTCCAGATGCTGTGACGTGCTGTACGTGGCGACCCGTCCGGCGCGTATGATTTGTGCATCGTACTTGTCCGGCCAGAAACTGCTGTGGGTACTGCTTCCGGGCGACTCGGGTCAGCGTTCGGAGGTACGGCTCGTATGGAAAATGAAGCTTGAATCACAGCCTACGTTTCGGTCGGATTTGTGTCACTTAGACGCATCGTACTTCATCGCCCGGACGGACCGGCTCCGAGTACGAGTCAGTCGCAAGGTAATGCTACGAACAGCTCTCGGAGAGCTGTCTGACCCGGATCGGGATCGACCCCTTAAAGTAGTAATATTCAAAGATGGCACTCATGCATGCACACTCTTCTGCACTCCTGGACAGCCATCTTAGAATGTTTTTTGACAAAATCAGTCTTAATTGCCAACTCAGCATTTCATCCTTATGACTTTAATAAAATTAGCTGGATTTCAATATATATTCATTATTCAGTTCCAAGATACCCTAAGCAATTAACATTGCTTTAGAAATATACATTTTCTGTTAACACATAGACAAAATGTGTGTGGTGTAGCTTCACTATTACCTTTTTATAGTTTGTGATATGTTCTTCAAAAAAACAATATGTCCCGCTTTAATGTGCAAGTGGAAGTAAATAGCATTGTGCATGTTGGTGTTTGCATGTTTTTGAACATTAAAGCCAAACCTATTGGCTTTGCTTGCAGTACTTCATACACTATGAAAAAGACAACGGGGAAGCAACAGTGAAATGGTTAGCAAAACAATATTGTTATAAAACTGACTGGTACACATATTATCAACATCAGAAGGATGAGAGACTATGTGGAGTCTCATGAATTCCACATGGCTGGATACATTGGTCTACTGAGCCATCAGATCCAGTTTTTATTATGCTTTATTCTGCCACCTTAGGGGAATTTTTGAAACAAAAATAAATGATAAGAGTAACACTGATTGCACAGTAACAAAAGAGAAATGGAAAATCCATATGTCATTGACTATAGTGATCCTCCAGGTTATCTTTCAAATGCTGAAGTTGGAATGGCAGCAGGAAAAGGAGGAAAACTATGCACAGAAAAGTAGACATAAGTTCACTCTAAAGAGCATTTCAGTGCATACTCACATAATATTGCCATTTACTAAATGTATTTGCTTTTTGTGAAACGGTGTTATCAAATTCTCAGAGAAAATCGTGTATTGAAAGGGTATAACACTGCCACTGGCATCCTTACAATCATATGATTTGTGGAAGACCATTAGCAAGAGGCTGTATTATACTGTACAGGGATATAATGTTTATTCTACTTACTGACACATTACAGAGAAGTGAAACCTCTCTTAGCAGAAGCACTTTGTAAATAACAGTTCCATCTTATACCAAAAAGTCTAGTACTGTGAATGGGGAGAGAGAGAAGATAAATGCCGTGTTTATGTTAAGCAAACCTTAAATGCCATCAAAGTGAGAACATTTGAAGCCTCCACAGTGCAGCTTTCCAAATAGCACTCTCGTAAGTGTTGGCTTTGAGGTACTTAATCGGGCATTTAACGCTGGTACAAGGGGATCTTGATAAAGAGCCTGTGCGTTTTGACTGTAGGTGTAGGCAAGAAGAAAAATGCTATTTCAAAAGTTTAGATTTAGTGTGTATTTGAATGCTTCCAGAAGTAGCTGTAGCAATCTCTTTTGCCTGCACGTTATAAAACTATAGCAAAAGTAAATCAACAGATACATAAATCGCAATATGCACAAACTTGTACATTAAATAGCTAAATGTGAGAAGTATATGCTAGTAATTACATGCGACAAACAAAACGCAGCACCATATTTAGGAGAATCAATAATTATTCTCCTCCATGGCATCCTGTCAAGAGACTGCATTGTCTGCACTAAAAGCAAAATTATATGTTGTGATCTCATTAATGACTGCTACAAAAATGACCATGGCACAAAAATGGATTATGTTTTTGGGTGGTTGTTCACACTTGCACAGGAAAAATGCAGTCACTTTCAGGGATGAAAGCCAGTGAAAGCTGTGGTGGGCAGGAGTAAATCTGAATGACAGCACAACTGACCAATGGATAATGAAGGCTGACTGAAATCTCATCTATGTGTGTATGTATGCATATTTATATTTAAAACTTTTTGTGAAAACAAATGTTTTTGGCTAATGCCAGAGCTAAACAGAGATATAATATACAACTTTAATTTAAAAGAAATATTACATATCTAAAAACACAAACGGCCACACGTATCAAAATTGGAGACTACGATTACCTAATTGCGATTTTCTGAGAGTCGCAATTAGGTAATCACAATTACCAATGTATGGAACTCCATGAGTTTCAAATACCGATTCCTAGTGGATCACAAACTGACCTACCTCATTAATATTAATGAGGTAGATCGCAATTTTCGACCCCATAGGAATCGCAAAAATCACAGGGAAGGTGGCCTTCTGTGATTGCTTTTAAATAAAGCTATCTTTTTTTTTTGTAAATCAGCCCGTTTTCAAACCGGATGCTTTACAAAAAGAAAAATGAAAATGTTTCCTTTCATTTTTAAGAGCAGGCAGTGGTCGACCACTGCCTGATCTTAAAAAATGCTTCGAAGTAGTTGATAAAAAGCGAATTTTTGCGACTGCATTTCAGTCGCAAAACATTCATACATACCGATGCGATTCGGTATTAGGAAGGGACGCCCTAAACACGCCTCTTCCTAATACTGCATCCAAAACCCAATTTGCAATTCAGTAACAGGTTACCGAATTGCAATTTGGGTTTGATGCATGTGAAAAATCTTTTTTGAGTTTGCAAAAGGCCGATTCTGTGAAAAAGGGCTTCATGCCTGTGTCCCAATATTCTTAGGTTCTACATTCTGTCTCACAATATAATTGACATTACAATATTTTTAACACACTATTAGTGTCTCACACCTGTTTTCACACACTATTTTGTCAGAATCAACACAAGGATTTCCAAGAATACCTATAAATTATGAGCCACAAAATGTAAAGTCTCTCTTCCTGCAATATCTTGAGTTATTAATTTTTAAGAAGCTGAATTAATGATAAATATGCGGAGATAACTTAGTTTGAAAAAGAGGAGATAATCTATGAAAGAGTTTCAGCTGCTACTTTGAAGATTTTATATATAATAAGATCTGCCCGTTTTGGGGGAAAAGTAACAGCTCTTTTTCAACATATACTTTTTCATACCAGGTAAATACATCATACTTAGGCCTGTGGTTATGAATATACATTGTTTTTTCTTTATGCTTGTTCTATATATACACATTAAGCTCTGCATTTTGTTAAGGGACCTATGACGGTTGAGCTGATCCCGGCACACGTGACCAGGGTAAGGTTTTTAGAATGCTCACTGGAAATATAGGATCACCTCACGTTAACCTTGAAAGTGTTGTGTTGGACACTGGTGGTATTGTATATGAATCTTAGTCATGAGTAACTGCTTCTATTTATCTATTTTGCAGCATCTAGTGGACCCAACTACAATGCCATTGAGTTTATTGCATGGCGTGTTTGTTTTTTTCTACTTATTTTTCACAACAGCAGAGTGACATTTGTACTTCTTGATCCTGACAAATGCCTAGAACTTTTAATTTCGTTAGTTAGAAACATGTTGAGCATATGATATAGTGAGAGGAGGGAGTCCCATAATGAAGCATGCCACCGTTGGGGTGAGTGAGGGTTCTTGTCCTAACAAAGCAGTGTTCCCCTACATACCCCGTTCTGTCCTCTGTCTTTCTTCTTTTTCTCCCTCCTTCCTTTTCTCTCTCCACCCTCATACATAGTGTGAGTCTAATTATTACTGGAGCATTATGTTTAGGTGGGTCAAGGCTCTGATCACACCCTCTTAGTGTGAGAAAGAAATACCCCATATCACTAGGATGAGTTCAGGAGTTATTTCTGTATAAAACACTAAGGGGTCCATTAGGATGTCGGACATTTTTTGGCCCGCGAGCAGCGGTACTCACGTCCGCCATATTAGAATGGCCAAACATAGCCCATTTCCCGTCTGCCGTGGTGCGCCGCGCACCGCCATCAAACTGCGCCGACCACCGCGGCAGTGGGAGCCGATGGAGACTCACTGCTGTGCGGAATGACGTCCGCCCCACTCTACAAATTAGGATGCCCCCCAAAAAAAGATGCACCGCAGCGGAGAAACCGCCCAACCAGAGACAGTGGAAGCTCGACAGCGGAGTGCGAAAACAGAGTCCCGGTCCACACCACCCGGTCCCGACCGCCATGGATCCAGCTCTACACCAGGTACGCAATAACACAAACACAACACACAACACATGGACTGACACAGGGTCCAAATCCACATCAGACACCCTGGTGGGGACAGGAACACATCCACAAAGGCACCCACACATGACCCACCTGCCACCAAGTCACCCCTCCGTATCTTGGACACACATATTCCGCGACCATGCAGCAATGTCCCGGTCATGTCACCGCAGCGGTGAACTCAAGGGAATACATGTGCACTATGTAGAAGGCCGGGCCAGTGCCAGGCATGGGCAGGGCACAAAGGGCACAGAGTCACACCTCCACCCACCACACACTGCCCCTCCTGTGCACCCCCATGCAAAACAACAAACCAGGTGAATCCACACCCTGCACCACACAACAAACAACCAGGGAGACAGCCACTGCAGGAGTGGCTAAAGAGGAACACACAGCACAGTAGCACAGGGCCAGGGAAACACATACACCACAACAATACCACACTCAGGGCAACCAAAATGAGTACAAGTGTCAAATGATCACATAGAAGGAACAAACATCCAAATGGACACACAGCCTGCCAAGTTACACATACATACCCCATACTTACACACAGACACATACACACACCACCTGCCAACAGCAATGGAGCACAACAAATAGGAAAGCCAAAGTCAAACCACAGACATCACAGTGCAGAGACACAGAGAGACAGCAAGGCAAACCATGTATAGGAACAAGGATGAAAGAAAGGCCCTGTAGTGAAACTGTGAACAGCCACACATGTATACAACTATTTCACAGGACTACACCAGCAGCACAACACACATGGCCCATTGACACACTCTATGACTGCCAAACACCAGTATAAATCTACACACATACCCCCCCTCACACCCGCAGCACACAACACCAGTGTCAAACACACTGAAGGCTGGCAATACTTGCCAGTAAATACACACACAAACAATCACACACCTTGGGGGTAGCCACAAACATCACACACACAGGGATGCCAGAACAAATGTCTGCACAAAAACAACAGACAAACACATAACCCAACAGAAACACACACAGAACCACAACAAGAACAGACATGCCCTGTGCAGCTAAACGGTAGAAAGGCAATGGGAGCACAGACACAACAGGAGTGCACAACCTCATCACTCAGGAACAATGCACAGACAACATACCACAACACACACAAGAAGTGCACCATCACAGAACAACACAGCCACATCAAACAAACAACTGATGCACAGGCAGAAAAATCACATAGCAAACACAGCAGGACATCAGGGGATGCACACCAGGCAATTACAAGGCAACATACACACACAGCACTGCATGCACAACAAGCAGTGTGTGCACACCAAGCATACCAGCCACACACAGACTCAGTGACATAACATCAACCCACACAACACCAAACAGCACAGCACAAAGACAACAGCACAGCCAGAAAGTAAAGCAATATCACAGCCAACACACATACATCCAACACAACACCAACAGATGCACAAGTCTGGGACAGAAAGGTGGAAACAACTTGAACAAAGGACTGGGCAGCACACACAGTTGAACTACATATGAGCAACCATGACTGCCAAAGAGCACAAGAACATCACATACAACCCATT